>NC_138109.1:3077500-4352500 GCF_964146895.1 Miniopterus schreibersii | reverse complement strand
TATGTGTGTGTGCCTGTGTGTGTGTGTGTGTTCAGAGGCAGAGGTGCAGACAGAGGTCCACGGCCCCCTCAGACTTCCCCTAGGGCTTTAGCGCCAAGGCCTGCCTGTTCCACGGAGCATCTGAGGTGGTGACAGGTGCTACTTTTCCTTGAAGGAACTGCAACATCAGATGTGGTGTGTGCTGCCTGTGGCCCAGGGACATTCTCGGACACAACGTCATCCACAGATACTTGCAGGCCCCACCGGATGTGAGTGGCTGAATCCTTTGGTTCTGGAGGAGCAGGGGGGCTGTCCCTGGGTGACGGAGGGGTCTAGAGCACCAAGCGGCTGTGCCATTGGTGCCTGAAGTCCCCCACTCACGCCCTTGGGCTGAGGCATTGCCGAGCCCTGTTCAGTGCCTGGAGGCGTTAGTCTGATGGAGGGCGGGTCCCAGGATGGCACAGTAAACAGTAGCCTTGCCCTACAAGTCAAGACTGAGTGGGGAGCATGGGGCGAGGTGGGGTGAGGACAGGCAGGGGCGGTCCTAGCAGATGGCAGGGTATGTATCACTCCCCCATCGCAGCTGCTGGGACCCTTGCCCACAACCGTCCTGCCTCCCACAAGTGAGCCCAGCCACGCTGAGCCACTCTGTCGTCTGTTGCCCCCTGACCAAGCCTCCTCCTTCCCCAGCTGTGAGTCGACAGCCATCCCTGGCAATGCAAGCATGGATGCGGTCTGCGCGTCTGTGCCTCCCACCCTGAGAGTGACCCCAGACTTATCCCTCATGCCCCAGCTGGGGTCCACAAAGTCCCAAGCCGTGAAGCCAACTCCAGGACCCAGCACAGCCCCAAGCACGATTGTCCTGCTCCCGGCGGTCCCCAGCGCCCCTGCGGAAGGGCTCAGCACAGGGAACATCTCTCTTCCGATTGGTGAGTCGCAGGAGGACCCATTCATCCTTCCTCCCTCCTGTCTCAGAGACTTTCCCAGAGCCTGCTGTGGGCTGGATGTACCTGGTCCTGGGATGCAGGTGGCGGTGAGACTTGTCTTCTCCCAAGACCTGGTACTGTCACTGAGAACCCCCAGGTCGAGAGGTGGGCTCAGCTTTTATCTCAAAGTGGAGATGGTCTCCTTGGTTGTTGGTTTTGATGAACCCGTTAGGCTGTGAAGACAGTGGGCTGGGCCATGTCACCTCCTGGGCTTTCCATCTGGGGTGAGGACCGAAATTCCCAAACTGGTGGCCCTCTCGCCTGTTGGGCAAGCAGTTTTTGGTTTGTTTGTTTTGTAATTGAGTTAGAGACCTCTGGATGGAGCTTGCCCCTCCCCTGCGACAAGCCGACCCATCTTTGCTCACTGGCTAACCTGCCGGGCCCCTGGTATATTTGAGTTTGCTTTTTGCAGCTGTTTGAGCTTCTCTTTTCCTTCCAGGACTGATTGTGGGTGTTTCAGCCTTGGGCCTGCTGCTAATAGGGCTGCTGAACTGTGTCATCATGACTCAGAAGAAAAGTAAGATTGCATTCCATTTCCCTTTGTCCATTTGTTCATTCATCCATTTGTTCAGGAAGCGTTTCTGGGGTGCTCCCTATGAGTCAGGTGCTGGGCGCAGCCTGATGGGTCAGACAGAGCTGGATGCCATAGACTCGGGAGGAGCTTAGAGCCCAGGGAGAGGAGAGGGCGCTTCCGCTAACTCATCTACTGAAAGGCAAGACTGCCCGGCCGGGCGGGGCTCAGCGGCTGAGCGTCGACCTAGGATCCAGGCGATCGGGGTTCGATCCCCGGTCAGGGCACAGGCCCGGGTTGCGGGCTCAAACCCCAGTCGGGGGCGTGCAGGAGGCAGCCGATCAATGGCTCTCTTACCCTCCGTTCCCTCTCTCTGAAATCAATAGATATATTAAAAAAAAAAAAAAAAAAAAAAAAAAAGGAAGGCAAGACTCCGTGAGGGCGTCCAAGGGGGAGTAGTCCGGGACTCTTGTCTGGGCATCCTGGGGGAGCCAGGCCTCTGGAGCAGGTGGCGTTTGAGCTGGGCAAGATTCGATGGGGGGCTGTGTGCAGGAAAAGAAGGCCATGCTGAGCAGAGGCATGGTGTGAGTCAAAGTGGGGAGTTTGGAAAATGGGGGTGGTGGAGGAGAGAGAAACAATGTCGAGCCAGCTGGAGAGCTGGGTGTGGGGGTCTCTGTGCGCCTCATCTGGTAGGTCATTGTTTCCCCTGAGGCTGGGTTACTTCCACTGGTTCTACTTGGGCCCCACTCTGCCCTCTTAGTTAGACCACCCGTGGCCTGAGGAAATCACTGTCCCTGACTTGTCCCCTCTCCTTCTTTGCAGAGAAGCCCTTCTGCCTGCAAGGAGAAGCCAAGGTGGTGAGTGTGCCATCCCTCCCTCTGCCCCTTTCCTGCTCTCCTTCCTGATGGGTCAGGTTGTCCCTCAGGAAGCAGAGTCCTTCAGGTTGGTCTGTCCAGGGCCAGGTGGCGTGCAGAGCCCTGGGAGGCCTAGGAAAGGCCAGCCAGGGCTAATAAAGGAGACAGGATATGAACTGCCACATCACGGAGCAGGGGGTTAGTGGTATCAGTGGCAAGCATGTGGTCATGGACCTGTGGTGTGACCTTAGGCAGAGGCGAAATGTCAGGTGGCCCTGTTTCCTCACCATTGAACAGTGCTGCTCGGGGGCTGTGCCATTCATTCAGCTGGCAGCAAGTCTCAGCATCTCTGTGGTGCTTACAAAACACTTCCTCAAAGAGCATTGGTCCTCAAACTGCGTGCCAGGGTACCCTGGTATTCCACAGAGAGCCCTGAGGCTCATCTCTGGGGTTGAGGTGGTGGCTAGAGGGCTGGGCCCTGGGTCCCTGTGCCCCCATCCCCCCAACCAAAGCAGCTCACCTTCAATCTTTTTTATAAAGTAGGATCTGTGAAGGACTTTTGCTAGAAACACAACACTGACATAGTATTTTATCAGTTCTCCATCTGAAGGGCATTTGGCCACAAGTAACTGAAAATGTAAGGGTTACTTAAAACAAAAGGGCTTTATCTTTCACACGTGCCAAGGGGTCGAGCGGCTGCTGGCTGCTGGAATAGTTCAACTGCCTCCCTCTGAGAGGCCAGCGGGACCCTGGGCTCTGCCATCTTCCTTGTGTTGGCTTTTGTTCTCTTGCTTCTGGCTTCATGTCATAAGAGGGTAATCACCACCACTTCCTGTGACCTCAGGTTGAGGTGGGGAGATGGGGGGTAAGGGCCAGGCCAACCCCGATGCCTTTTATCGGGAAATCAGACACATTCCCAAAAGCTCTGGGTAGACTCCTCCGGTTGTCTCATTGACCTGAATAGTGTCATGTGACCACCCCTAGCTGCAAAGGAGTCCGAGAAATGGGACACTTTGCTTTCCCAGCCTCGGCGGTGAAGTAGGACAAGAGGGAGGGCTTGGAAATGGGTGTGGGGTAAGCCAGTGCTCAGTGGCTGCTGCACTCCCATATTTGGTAGGCAAGCAGGGCAGAGTTTTTACCAGCATTTACTGATGAGAAAATGAGCTCCCTCCGGGTTCCCCATCCTGCTGGGCAGGGTTCCTCAGCCTTGGCACCATTGGTATTTGGGGCCTGAGCATCCTGTCTTTGGGGGCTGTCCTGTGCATTGTAGGGTGCTCAGCAATATTGCTGGCCTCTCCTACCTGGTGCCAGAAGCACTGCCTCCAAGGAGTGACAACCAAATGCTCCCTGGAGGACTGAACCACCCCTAGCTGAGAACCACTGTGCTAGGGAGCAGCTCAGCCCTGGGCAGCCCAGTGCCTGAGGTTTACACAGGGCTCTGGACTTTGTAGGGACCAGGGATTGATGTCATGTCCTGATTTTGCCAATAAACAAAGAACCCCCTCAGTTGCCCCTGCCCCCCTTACTGGGGTCCCAGCCGAAGGAGCAGGACTGAGGATTTGTCTGCCCCACTCAGAGCCTGTCTGAACTTTACACTTGTGGCTCTGGGGGAGGGAGGGGCCGTGACCTTTGGGTTTCTGTTCTGCCTGCCTTGGCCACTGAGGAGGAGCATGAAAACCCCTTCTTTGGGTTGGGAGGAATGACATTTGGATGTTCCCTCTCTCCCACCCTCCCTGCCTGTCCAAGTTCAGAGCAGGGCTAGGAGTGGGTAAGTTCAGCATGAACTAGAAATCTAGAAACACCCTCCATCTCTTCAAAGCTGGGGGAGGGTGTGAACCAGGGAGGCAGGACACAGTGCAAAGTCAGCAGCTTCAGATGCAGATCTGGGCTGGTCCAGCCCCACCCATGGACCAGCTGTGTGATGTGGAGCTGGGGACACACCCTCTCTGGGCCTCCATGGCCTCCTGGGGGCTACTTGTAAAGGATCCTTCCAGAGGCTAGGAGCTGGCCTCAGGATACTGAGCACTCCAGAGGCCACAGTTGAGGTGGGCGGGGCTGGGGGCCCTTGGCTGCGGTGACTGGCCAGTCCAGGGAGGGATCAGGTGCTCTGCCTCCGCTCAGAGCACAGCTGGAATCCTAGCTCCTTCTGGAGTGAGACCTTGGGGATCTCAGCCTCCCCTGGGGAGGTGTAGCATTGCCTGTACCCTCCACCTCATAGCAAACTCCCTCTGACCCTCTCCTCCCTCTACCGTGCTAAGAGAGGTCTCACCAGCCCTTCACTTGCCTCAGTTCTCATTTTAACCTCTCATGCTGGGCAGTGGGTGAGAATGTGGCCCCCTCCATCTCCTTTCTTTCTGGCACCCAGCAATCACCCGGAAGCCTGAGGCAAGGGCCTGTGTACCTGTTCGGGTAATGTGGGCGGGTAACCTTGGAGGGGAATTGCTAGGTCCTCCTCATCGGGGTGTCTGGAACTGGGCACCTGTCTTGAGCCCCCAGAGCTGAAACACCAGACACCCAGGAAAGCCATCATGGGTTAGAGCCCAGCTGTACCATGTCCTAACTGTGTGACCTCGGGCAAGTAACTCAACCTCTCTGGGCCTCAGTTTCCATGTCTGAAGCAAGGCTAACACCGGGCTGTTGGAAGGACCACTATAGACAGTGTTTTTGAAGAACGTCAGCATAGGGCCTGGCATTGGATGACACTCAAATGTCGGCTAATATTTTATTACTGTTGTTATTTATGTTCCGTGAGAAAACGATATTAGGCGAGTCACAGAGCAGCCCGGGGAGTGGAGTCTGGCAAGGGTTGTGGAGGCAGCAAGGCCCAGGGTCCTGCATAAAAGGGCTGCCTGCACTGGATTGACTTCTTGGACACAAGGGCCAGCAGGTGTTTTCTGTAGTAGGCCAGGCAGCAAATACTGGAGGCTTTTGATCATAGGTCTGTCATAGCTACGCAAATGTGCCACTGCTGTGGGAGAAAGCAGCCACAGACAATATGGAAACATATGGGCATGCCTGTAGTCTAGTAAAACCAATTTATGGACACTAAAATTTGAACGTCACATAATTTCACGTTATAAAATATTAATCTTTAATTTTTTTCAACCATTTAAAAATGTAAAAACCATTCTTAGCTCACAACCTGTACAAAAACAGTGACAGACCAGACTGTGGCAAACCCCTGATTTAACAAACTCTCATATGGAGCTCACTGTGTACCAGGCGTTGTCCTGAGCACTTGACAAGTATTCAGCCGTTAGATCGCCACAGTAACCCTAGGAGGTGGGCTGTCATTCTTTGTCTTTAGATGAAAAACGGAGGCACAGAGAGGCTAAGTAACTTATCCAAGGTCACACAGCTATTGAGTCATGGAGTCAAGATTTGTACCCACATGTCCAGGTCCAGAGTCCATGTTCTTGGCTGCTTGGCTGGGCCACATCACCCTGTGCTGAGGGGGTGACATAGGAGAGTCACTTCTTTGGGCCTCTATTTCCTAATGCAAAATGAGGTTGAAAATCCTGCCCACCTCTAAGACTGTCTGGTGCACAGGGCCACCTGGCCTCCGCCCGACCAGGGCTCACACTCCAGCAGGGCAGCCAGATGCTAGTCACGGAAACCACAGAGAGCCACACATCCCGAAAGTGCTGTGTGTGGAAAAAACGTGCGCTGTGGGCAGAAGCCTCATGTAAACTGTGAAGTGCTTGTGGCATGGGGCGCAGATGGTGGTGAGGAGGAGGAAGGGAGTGGAGCTGGCTGATGGCCTGACCGCTGTCCCCCCCTCCTCCCCATCCAGCCTCACCTGCCTGCCGAAAAGGCCCAGGGTGCCCCGGGATCCGAGCAGCAGCACCTGCTCACCACGGCGCCCAGCTCCAGCAGCAGCTCCCTGGAGAGCTCGGCCAGCGCCGCGGACAGGAGGAGCCAGCCGCAGGCACCGGGCGGGGACAAGGCCAGTGGGCCCGGGGAGGCCCGGGCCAGCTCAGGTAAGAGGCGGGAGCCCACCTGGCTTCACCCTTCCTTGCGATTCTTCCTGGTTTCTGTCCGATCCATCTCCTCCTGGCCTCCCGCAGGGTGAGGCCTAAGCTTCTAGCAGGGCCTTCGGAGCCCCGCACACTGGCCTTGGCTCGTGCCCCAGCCCTGCCTCCCTGCTGCCCTCAGGTGCAGCACTGAGCCAGGAGGTTCTTCCTGTTCTCTGAACCCCCAGTTCCTCTGAACCCCCAGTTCCCTCCCACCTTTGCCCATGTGGGCTCTTTCAGCAGGAGCACCCTTCCTTCTAGAGAACCCCAACTTGTCCTTTGAATCTAACATCCAGGCAGGGGTTTTTCTTGTATAATATATCTGATATATAATAGTGTTATATATTAATGTTATAGTATTATATTATATAATATCAGTTTTATGATTATATAACATTATTATATTAATATCAATTATATTTTATAGACAAGGAAACAGAGGCCCAGAGAGGTTAAACAGCTATTCAAGGGCACACAGCCAGTAGAGGAAGAGCCAGGAATTGCCCTTGGGCTCTGGGTGGAAAGCTGTATGAATAAGTGATGCCTCCAGGGCTCTACTCCCTTGGCTGGGTGTGGGGTCTGGAGAAACCCGTCCCCTTTATGTATCTGCATTTTGCCCTGGATTTGGTCTGTGACAGGTATCACAGTGCCCCACTCTGGAGGGTGCCCCTGCAGGGTCCCCCAGAAAGCCTGGAGCTTTGTTGGGTATGTTTGGTGGTGAGAGGGCAAGTCTGCTGGCCTGCGTCTCTCCTGCTCACCCAAAGAATGACAGCGGACTCAGGTCATTCCTAGATGCCCTCCGAGACGGTGCCATGAGAATCTGAGCAGGCCTCTTAACCCCACTGAGCCTCAGCTTCCTCACCTCGACATGAACCATGGCACCTCCTTGGCGGGGCTGCCACACCCTTTCCTATCTGTCATCTGACTTAGGGGTTGCTTCCTTCCTGGGCTGCCCACATCAATGAGGCACCCCACTTATGCTTCTCCTTCATAACCTGCCCTCTTCATGCGATGTCTTGTTAGTGCCCCCACCCCAGCCTGAGAACACCCCGGGGAGGATTGGGTCAGTGCCTGGAACACAGGAGGTGGCCCTGAACCTTTGTTGGATGAATGAATGAGCTGTAAATATAAATTCTTGGTCTTCATCAACTTTTGGATTCATCTCTCTGATCCTTAGCGATTTCTCTAACACGGCCATCCGGATGTGGCTTCCTCCCTGACCCGGGCATAGACCCCTGACCATGTCTGCCCACCCCTTCTACCCTTTACCCCTTCTCTTTTTGTTCCCCTCCTGCCTCTCTGGCCTTTGCTGTCCCCTTCTGTCCCTCCCACCTCAGCACCTCTCAACACTGTGAGAACAGATAAACCCCAGGCTGTGCCCCGTTGCCCTCCTGTCCGCCCCCTCAGCGTCTCATTCGAAGTATGCAAAGGCCACGGTTACTTTGGGTGACATTTGGGTGCTGTGGAGGAGACTCAAGGTGGAAATTTCCTCCTAGCCTCATGATTGCAGCTCTCCATCCCCCTGGCCTATTTTGGGTTGTCCCCAGCTCACCAACTCTGACCTCATATTGGATCCCCTGGAGTTGGGGGAGCTGGGCTGGGGAGAGGACTGGAGAAGAGCCAGCCAGTCCTCCCTGTGTTCTCTGGGCACCACACCCATTTACTCACTTAGCAGGTCTCCACAGTAACAGCTGCAGTGGCTGTCATTTTTGTGGGGCTTTTGTGTGTCCCACCCCTTACATTCATCTCCTGGCTTATCCAGCATTCAGTCCCTCACGGACTAGTTAGGAAACTCAGATGCCCACAGTGGGTGGGCAGGAAGGGGGGGGTGAACCTTCTCCCAGAAGCCCTTCCTGCCAGTTGCATTCAGGTATGTGGGTCCTCCGTGGCCAGATCTCCCACATCTGGCTCCCAAGGGAAGCTATAAATCCAGATTTAAAAAATGTAAATTCCTGTATTTTAAATGTTGGCGGCCAATTCACTTAAAAACACTACCACCAGCTGGCCCAGTGCTTTGCTCCCACATGTCTTCACCTGCCTCTTGGGCAGGAGACAGGCCGTGATGACATCCCGCTACAAGACCCCCGACTAACCACCTCTCTCATCTTCCGCAGAGTCCTCCCCTGGCGGCCACGGGACCCAAGTCAATGTCACCTGCATCGTGAACGTTTGCAGCAGCTCTGACCACGGCTCGCAGTGCTCCTCCCAGGCCAGCTCCACGACAGGGAACGCGGAGTCCAGCCCCTCTGGCTCCAAGAAGGACGAGCAGGTCCCCTTCTCCAAGGAGGAACGCCCTTTTTGGTCCCAGCCTGGGGCCCCGGAGACTCTGCTGCAGAGCGTGGAGGAGAAGCCCCTGAACCTGGGCGTGCCCGATGCCGGGATGAAGCCTAGTTAACCCGGCTGGCGTGGGCCGTCGCAGCCGCGCTGGGCTCACCTCTGGGCCTCCTCGGCCCCCACGCCGCAGCACTTTGGCTCTCTCTCGGCCCAATTCCTTTAGTGGCCTCCACAGCCTGGGCCGTCCTCTCACCTGCAGGCAGAGGGCGGGGCGGGGAGAGTCGGGAGAACCCCTCCTCTCACGGTGGGTGTCCTCGGAAGGCTGGCTGCACGTGCTGGGCAGCCCCGCGGGCCCCTGCCTCTCTGAGCTGCCCCCTCGCTGGCCCTGCGGATCTGGCTTCTGAAGCCCTTGTTTTCACCCCTGGGCCCTATGACCCTGGCTCCCTGCAAGGCCCCAGCATCCAGAGGGGCTGTGGGGGAGGAGGGGCAGCAAGTTTGAGTTCACCCGAGTGCCAAGACTGCTGGATGGTCTCAGTGGGAGGGGCTCTCATGGGTCAGATGGCCTTGTGCAGGGTGGGGATCCCCTGGGTTAGCCAAGGATCTTTGGGAAGTACCACTTCCAAATCCTTTCCTGCTAGTTCCACCTCCTGTACGTGGTGTGAAAGTCAGATACCAGGAGGGCCCAGCAGGCAGCCTGGATGAGTGCCCTGCCCTGGGCAAGATGGCAAACCTCTAACAGGAAATTCAGTTTTAATATGTGACAGTTAACAAAACGAAACAAAAAAAAATGTAAGCACCATGCAGACACACGAGCCAACAACACAGAGTTTGCCTCCTCTGCCTTTGACCTTCACTCCAGTTTTCCCAGAGAGCCAGCCCCCCTCCCTCCCTCCCTCCCTCCCTCCCTCCCTCCCTCCCTCCCTCCCTCCCTCCCTCCCTCCCTCCCTCCCTCCCTCCCTCCGTGGCCATGGCCGTGGCTGCTGTGTGGCTCCGTGGCCACACCTCCTATCAGGGAATTTCAGGATCTAGGGCTGCCCAGTTCCTGCAGCCTTCTCTCTCCTCTACCTCAGCCTGGACCTTCCTCTTTTGACTCCCGAGGGGTGCTCCTGTTCCCCCAACTTCCTCCTGCTGTTCCTGGAGTCCCAGGCCCCAGGGGAGCCGCAGGGCCCCTTTAGTACTGTGCCTGTCGCGATCCCTAGTGGATGTGAGTTGCTGAGAGCCAGTGTGCGTCTGTGTGTCTCATGTGCTGTGTGGGTCTGTGTAGCTGATGTTGGGCTGAAGGGCCTTCGTGAAACAGCTGATGCCAACCGTTTTGCCAAAGGGGTTCTTACCTATTAAAGTGGCAGCCCACTCCCCCCAAACACATGTGTCCACACCCTGCAGAGGGTGGACAGTGTGGTCTCACCAGATTCTGGAAGGAAGGGGACTGGGGCTCCTTGAGAAGCCATTTGGGTCCCTGGTACTTGGATCCTTTGTTGAAAAGTTCCACTGGACTTGAACTTTGCAGCTGAACTTTTAGAGGGTAGGAGAGTCCAGCCGTTACCATGGAGACAAGAAAGGCTTCCCACCCTGGAATCAAGATGTGCTTAGTGTCTGGACCTGCCAGGGTCCCTGCCCGATTGGACCCTGCGTGGCCGTGGAGCAGGTCTGCCTCCTGGTGGACAGTTGCGGGAGGCCCTCAGGTCTCATCGCCATCACCCGGGCGGAGCAGGGAAGCCCTGAATGAAAAGAAGACCCTTTCTGGATGGAGCCCAGGTCCCCGGCTGTTGATCCCAAGACAATGAGAGTTTGCACTGAATCCTCGACTGTATTCTTGCTTAAAAATAAACCTCCTGTTTGTTTTATACTTGACCTGTCTCTCCTGCCCTCTGAGGGACTCCTGCCTCTTCCTTTCTTTTAATATATTATTATTGATTTTAGAGAGAGCGGAAGGGAGAAGAGAGACATATCGATGAGAGAGAAACATCAATCGGCTGCCTCCTAAACCCCTCCACTGGGAATCGAGCCTGCAACCTGGGCGGGTGCCCTGACCAAGAATTGAACTGGTGACCCCTCCGTGCGCGGGATGGTGCTCAACCAACTGAGCCACCCCGGCTGGCCAGGGCTCCTGCCTTTTTCGCTGGTTCCTCCTCATCTCGGTCCTTGTGCCTCTTCTGCAGCTGCTGGTCCCATTCAGCTTTGTGGCTTTAAGTACCACGAATGTATTCTGGTAGCTCGCGACATTTGAAGGGACAGGTGTTTCCTGGGCCTGTGGTTCACGGCAGGCACTGCTCTAGGTGCTGGGATGCAGCAGCTACTAAAAGTGAGTGGGGAGAGCGACAGTGAGAAAACAGCAGCAGGTGATGAACATGAAGTGGACACGGAGGACCTTCTGGATCAGGGGGTCAGGGAAGGGACTGGACAGAGGCCTGCGGAAGGGAGGGAGGAGCTGAACATTCCCGGGGACCAGGGCGCAGCAGGAGGGAAGGAGCAGCCAGGTCCAAAGGACCCCGGCTAAGATGGGCAGCGGGCAGAGGGACTCACCGAGAAGTTGGAGCCAGTGGGGAGATGCCGCCAGATCTGTCTTTGGGAAAGACGTCTTCCGGTGCTGGGGGAAGGGTGGCTCTCATGGCCTCTCCCAGGAGGTGGGCGATCCCGCCCGAAGCCCCCTTGCTTTGGCTGCATTGAGGGCTGGTGAGGGAAGGGCGGAGTGGAAGCAACAGACCAGCCCTGTGCTGGTTGTTTTGCACACGCCCCTCTAGTTCCTCCATCCGCCCAGCTCTGCGCCCGGGAGGCTGCCCTGTGCAGACCCCAAGCCCAGACCCTGCCCTCAGTCTTCCAGTGGGGTCTGCCCTCCCGGTGGCACCAGCGGGAGACAGGGATGGGAGGAGAGCGAGGCCCGGTGTATTTCCATCTCCCCACACCCTTTCCAGTGGCTTCCACCGGTAACCACCCCCTCTCCTGCCCCAATGGTTCCCGGTCCGGTTTCCCCATCTATACACCTGGGTGATAACAGGAGATTCCGTGTGAGGGGGCAGAAAGGAAAAGTTCCCGTGTCTCCGCTCCATCTTCTACTTCTGACACTTCTGGTCACCAAACTGGTGTCCCCCCCACCAAGCAAGTCAGCCCCCACACTACCTGGAGACAGTGTCAGATTCCACAGGTTCAGGGCTCAGTCCCCCAAGACCGTCCTCACTTCGGAGGCCAGTCACGAGTCCAGGTTGCCCCTGGGCCTCTACCCCATCATCTGTAAATCACAGGTTCCCGAGACCCCCTTCTTGGGCTTGATTAATTTGCTAGAGCGGCTCCCGGGACTCAGGAAAACAGTTCACTCACCAGATTACCAGTATATTACCAAGGAGACAACCCCAACTCAGAAACAGCCAGAGGGAAGAGATGTGTGGGGCAAGGTTTCTGTGGGGAGGGGCCGGAGGGTCCATGTTCTCTCCGGGGGCACCACCCTCCCAGCACCTCCACCCATTCAGTAACCTGGGAGCTATCGGAACCCCATCCTTGTGGGGGTTTTTGAGGCTTCATTACATAGGCATATTGATTAAATCATTGGCCGTTGGTGATTGATCCAAACTCCAGCCCCTTTCCCTTATCCAGATGTAGGGGGCTGGTTGGCTGAAAGTTCCAACCCTCTAATCACCCGGATGGCTTCCTTGGCAACCAGCCCCCGTCCTGAGGGGCTTTCAAAAGTCACATATTAGCACAAATAAACTCAGGTGTGGTGGAAAGGGGTTTAATACAAATAACAGACACTGGTTTCACCTCTATGGCTCTGGAGCTGGTTCATAATACGAGAACACAGAATAAATATTAGAACAAAAGATGCTCGCAGTGCTCCTCTCATTAGGAAATTGCAAGGGTTTTAGGAGCTGTGAAATGGGAACAGAGAAAAGACCACACACATATTCCTTATTGCAGGCATACCTCAGAGATATTGAGGGTTCGGTTCCAGATCACGGCAATAAAGCAAGTGGTCACCTTTTTACTTTTCTTGATTTCAGTTTATAGAAAATGCAGCACCCAGAAGCATGCTAGATAGAACGTGTGTCTGTATAAATCACAGTACCCCGGGGTGGGGGTGGGGGGCAGTTGGAAGCAACCAAAGGCAGCCACTTGTCTGTCGGGGTGACTAGTCAAAATGGGCCAGGTGCAGCCCCTCCTGCCTCTTTCGTCTCTCCGACCATCCAGGGACAAGTGGTTTCTCTAAGGCAGGGCCAGCTTGGGTGGGGGCGGAGCAACTTTTTGGTTCCTCTTTGCCTTATTTTCATTCATTCACCACAGTTACGGAGCACAGCGGTGGATGGGCTAGCACACCCCACCTGCCCGGGGTGAATCCTTTCTCTACCACTTCCTGTCTGTGTGACCTCAGGCAGGTTAATGAACTTCTCTGTGCCTCACCTTATCTGTAAAGTGAGGTTAGAATAGTACCTCCCTCAGAGTAAGGGATCCCTTGAGCTGCTATCTGTAAAATGCTTGGAACTGTGCCTGCCACATGGTAAGTGCTCAGTAAATATTAGTTGCTATTTTTTGTGCATGTGGGTGCTGGGGGTGCAACCTGGGGACAGACCAGGTTGCTGCTGGGGCTGACAGGCTAGGAGGCGCTATGTAAAGAACTACCTGGAAGCTATGCCAGGTGGTGGTAAGTGCTAAGAAAAAAAAATAAAGCCACGTAAGGGGACAGAGAAGGGGGGGGGGTGCTGCTGATTTGCTAGGTGGGTTGAGGGAGGCTTTTCTGAGGAGCTGGCCTCTGAGGGGCCTTGGGGAAGGGAGGAGGGTCAGCCTTGGGACCTGGGGGTAGGACAGGACCTGAGGTCCGCGGTGGCTTTCAGAAGCCAGGGAAAGGGTGGAGGGTTTCATTTTCAGCGCGATGGGAGGGGCCCGAGCCAGGGAGTGAGAGGTCTGCAGCTTTGGCAGGCTGGGCTGGGAAACTGAACTTCGGTTATTTTATCTGCATAATTTCCCTGGGAGCCCGGGAGGCGCCCACTAACCGCGCTTGCAGAGGAGGGCTCTAAAGGGCAGGCTGGCTGGGCTGGGTGCCTATCTGGGGGGCGAGTGGGACGAGCGGCCTGTTTCCTGCGGGGGACCCTTGATAACCAGCCCCGGGGAGTTTCACAAGCAGCTCCGAGGGGACTTCTCCACGTGCCGGGAGCTCGCACTCAGAGCCCAGCCGGCAGGCAGCAGCCTGAAGCGGGCGGCGGGGCCCAGAGGCCGCGGGGCCCCCCTAAGCCAGCGACCTGCTGTGGGGGCTGGGGCAGCAGCTGCCCCCCTGGGGCCCAGAATCTCCCCCGCCAGAGGAGGGGCTGGCTGCTGAGCTGAGGCCTGTCTTTGCTCCTTTCCCCCTGCAGGTTCACAGTACCCCCCGGGCCTGGGTTGTCTGCATTTTCACAAGAGACTCTGGGCATATGAAATAATTTTTATATTGACTACATGTTAAAATACTATTTTGGAGATATTCGGTTAAATAAAAATTACCGTTAATGTCACCTGTTTCCTTTCACTCTTTTTATATATTTTTTTAATCTTCACCTGAGGATATTTTTTCCCCATTGCTTTTCAGAGAGGGGGGAGGGGGGAGAGAGAAACACCTGCTGGTTGCCTCCCTCATGCCTGGACCGGGGGCCTGGGATCGAGCCTGCAACAGAGGTACGTGCCCTTGACTGGAACTGAACCCGAGACCCCTCAGCCTGAGGGTCGACACTCTAACCGCTAAGCCAAACCGGCCAGGGAGCTCTTTTTAATGTGGCTGCTTAGAATTATGTATATGGTTTACATTATATTTTTATTGGACAGCACTGCTCCTGAAAGTTAAATACCTTCAAGATCTGACTAAATTAATTCATAATTAAAATGGCAACTCCCCCTCCCCTGAGATCTCTACTTCCCCCGTGTAGGGCTCTTACAGAACTTATCACCGAAAATATTGTATAATTAACATATCTGTTACATTCGTTGCTTGCTATCTGTTCCTTTTGATAGAATGTAAGCTCCAATAGGATAGAGCTTTGCCTCTTTTTCTCAAGAACTCCAAGTGTTTAGAATAGTGCCAGGCATATAGTAGATGCTCAATAAATGGTGAATGAATAAATGAATGTAAGAATAGGAGGTGGTGGTGGGGGGGGTTCCACAGTCTCCAAATCTTCCAATTTTCTAGAGACGCTCCAAATACAGATTTTCCCATGTAAACCCCAGCTTTTAAAGTGTTGTAACTAATTTATTTTAAAGCATTGTCTGGGCCAAAGGAAGCATTTCTGCAGCAGCTTTGGTGGCCTGTCTGCACCCCCTCTGATCTAGATGATTCTGGAGGCTGATCCACACTAGACCAGGTTGGAGGGGCCTGGTAGGAGGTAGGGAGGAGAGTATTAAGCAGGGGCCCTCGAGTCTGCATCTCCCAGAAAACGTGCCCTTCCTGTGTCCATATGCATCTCAGGGTCCAGTGTGGGTGCTAATTAAGAAATGACCCCCATCTCCTGCAGCCCCTCATCTGTTGCATCTACAGCTTGCTGCTTCGGGGGCCGCAACATGGGTGGGGACAAAGGGAGACCTTCCCCGTGGCAGATACAACCCCATCCCCTCAGCCAGGCCAACATTTGACCTCTCTGTCTCCTGGTTCCCTCACAACAGGTGTAACTTTCGCTCTATTAGTTGAAGACGGAGAGCTCAGAGCAGGAAGGGCTGAGGCCGGGTTAGAGAAAGCTCCAGGCTTATAGCAGAGACCTGATTGTCCCATGGTCTCTCTGTATGACCTTGAGTAAGTCCCTGCCCCTTTCCTGTCCTCAGTTTCCCCTTCTGTACAATGAGGGCTTTGGACCAGCTCTGCATTCCCAAACCCATCACCTGGGGATCTGGGTCTTCCTGCAGACTCACTGAATTAGCCCTGGGAGCCGGGTCTTCTCATGGAGGCCTCCCCTGGCCACCCACCTAAAACTCCTTTGCTTCCTGGAGTTGTTTTTTCTCTTTAGCACCTGAAACCATCTGGTTTACTTGATATTTTACACTGACTTTGCTTATTGCCCATCTTTCCTCCCCTGCTGCTGTGCGAGCCCTAGGAAGGCAGGGATTTAAAAAATACCAGTTCCATTGAGGAATAAATTACAGAAAACACAATTTACCAATTCTAAGTGCACACTTCAAGGATTTTGGACAACTGTAGACAGCCTGTGACCACAACAATCCAGACGTAGACCAGTTCCATCCCCCCGAAAAGTTCCCTTATGCCCCTCCCTAAGCAATCCCCTTCCACCACCTCCCGCCCTTGGCCACCATGTATCTGCTCTCGCCATTCTAGTTTGGTCTCTTCTGTAATGTCATAGAAACGGAATCATAACAGTGTGTGGTCTTTTGTGGTCTGGCTTTTTCTTTTCCCCACAAAGCTAATACTTTTGAGGTTCCTCCAAGCTGGTGTCTGTATCAGTAGTTTGTTCCTTTTCATTGCTGAGTAGTACTCCACTGTGTGGGTAAATTGTAATCTATCCATTGTCCCGTCGATGGACATTTTGATTATTTCCAGTTTTTGGCTTTTATGAATGAAGCTGCTATGATCATTCTCGTATGAGTCTGTGTACGCACGTGCTTTCATTTCTCTTGGGTAAATGCCTTGGGGTGGGATTGCTGCATGGTAAGTGTATGTTTAGATTGAGAAGAAGCTGAGGGCACAAACACTTGAGGTAATACTGCTTGAACGAATGGTGCCCCGGCACCTGCATGTTTAATAAACTCCAGGTGTTTCTGCGCTGGAGGATCTGGACTCCGAGATCCTTCAGCTCTGATGGCGCCTTTCCTTCTGCTTCCCATCTGTGGAGTCCAGGGATTTTACACCCAAACCTCAGCCCCCAAGGGGACCCAGTGCTGAGATTCTGATAGGTTGATTCCACTCCAGAGGAACCTAGATCTTGCTTAGGAGTGAGTTGGCCCATCAGCTGAGCATTACGATGGCTGATAATTATCTGGTAAATATGCTATTGCCCTGGTGCTGTCCTGTGTCCTGCATTTTCTGACTTTTTATGAGCCTGAGGTGTTCTTCCTGTTCAGGTGACAATGTGAGATGAAGTATTCATTCATTCATTCATTCATTCATTCATTCATTCATTCATTCATTCATTCGTAGTGCTTTTACGGAGCCTTGTCTGCTCTAGGCAATGTCTAGGTGCTGAAGAAACATTTGTGAAAGAGAGAAAATCTCTGCTTTCAGGGAACATTTAGGATGGGGAAAGACAACATGTATCAACCAATAAATAAGATAACCTAGGAGAGCTTTAAGTTCTGTGAAAAAAATACAATAGGGTGAGTGGGTGAGGGGCACTTTGGACAGGGTAGCAGGGGAATCCTCCGGGAGCAGGAACGTTTGAGGCCAGAAGGGTTTGTCTTTCTGACTCTCCAGAGCTGCTCTGTAGCCACGAGCCACGTACGTCTACCGAGCACTTGAAATGTGTTGTAAGTGTAAAATACACTCTAGATTTAAAAAAACTATAAAAAAACCCACACCAACCTAATGTATATCATTAATATTTTTTTCTGTTGGCTACAGGTTGAGATAACATTCAGGACATATCGGATAAAATAAAATATAGAATTAGCCTGGCCGGGTGTGGCTCAGCGGTTGAGCGTCGACCTAGGATCCAGGAGATCGGGGTTCGATTCCCGGTCAGGGCACATGCCCGGGTTGTGGGCTCGATCAACGACTCTCTCATCATTGATGTTTCTGTCTCTCTCTCCCTCTCCTTTCCTCTCTCTGAGATCAATAAAGATATATTAAAAAAAAAGAATTAACTTCACTTTTTTCTCTTTTTTTAAAAAATGTACCAAACTCAGTACATTTACAATCACTGTGTGGTTTGCATTATCTTTCCTGGGGCAGCAGTGGTCCGGAGGAGGGGGAAGCACCCCCTAAGTGGCGAGAAGGGCAGCGCAAAGGCCCTGGGGCAGGCACTGGAGGATACTGAGGCTCAGCGGGCCGGAAAGAGTGGCCGGAGCAGGAATGGACCACCCCCAATAAGCTCTTGGTGTCAACTCGGTGAAGAATTGGGTTTTAAGTCTAAGGGGGAAGCCGTTTTAAGCGGGGAAACGGCTTTAGCAGACCCGGGGGGCCACTCAGCGAGCTGGCCGCGGGCGCGTTAGGTGGCGGGAGGGAGCGTCCCGGGCGGCGCCCCACGCGCTCCGCGCCGGACTCCGGCCCGCGCTCCCCTGCAGGAGCGGCGGCCGCCGCCAGGGGGCGCCTGCTCGATGACTCGGCGCTCGGCTGGCCAGGCGTCGGCGCGGCGCCGCTCGATTGGTCGGGTCGGATCGGGGCGGGTCGGGGCGGGTCGGGGCGGGGCGGCCGCAGCGCCGCCTCAGCGCCATTGAGGAGCCGCCGGGAGGAAGCGGCGCGCAGCGGGACTGGGCGGGCGGCCGGGACGCCGGCAGGTACGGGCCGGGGTCGGGACCCGGGCCGGGGCCGGGGCGGGAGGCGCAGGGCGGGGCTGAGGCGGCTGGCGGGCCGGGGTCGGCGGGCGGGGGTCGGCGGGCGGCAGCTCGGGCTCCGCCTCAGGCCTGGGGGCCGGGCCCGCCGGCGGGAGCGCGGCGCCTGGAGCCGGGGCCGGGCGTCCGGCCCTCGGCCGTCGGACATCCTCCGGGAGCCCTGGGGCGCCCGAGCCTGGACGGCGCGCAGCCTGCCTTCCTCCCGGGGACCCCGGCGTCTGAGGCCCCGCGGGCACCCCCGCCGCGGGCTCGGGCCGCCTGAGCCCCCCGGACCCGGCGTCCGTGTGCCGGGGAGGCCGAGCCCCCCGCGACCCCACACCCTTCCCGGGGTCCCGCAGCCTGTCACTCCGCGACTGGGGCGGTGTCAGTGCCCCTCTTTTCCCGGACCCTCGGTCTCCAGGAGGGCCCCCCAACCTCACACCCAGGAATGGGGCGCCCGTCAGTTCCCCAGAGTCTTAACCACCCCGCCACCTGTCTTCTGGGGTCACGCTCTGCAGTGGGACCCCAGGCCTCAGACCTGTCACTGCCCCTCGACTCCCGGGGTCGCGCCCGGTCGAGCCCCTCCTCCCAGGTACGGGGCCCCGGCGCCGCCAGGCTTTCCCTGGGAGGTGGCGTCTGCGACCCCCGGAGCAGAGGGGGCGGCGGGGGGCTGTGGGAGCCCCGCCTTCCGGCCCCCCGGCCTGGCCTCCGCCCCCTGCCCCCCCAGCTCCCGGGGCCCGGCCGCCTCCGGGTGGAGCGCCGGGGTCCGGTTGCCAGTCCTTCCTGCTCCCGGCTCTGGCCGCCCCTCGAGGGAGGGGCCTGGCTCAAGGTCACGCGCGGCTGTCCGTCCGCCCCTGGGCCGCGCGCTGACCCCCGGCGTCACCTGTCCCACCGACTCGGGGCGGCCAGCTGGGGGTTAGCGCTGGGCAGCTGCCCGGCACCCGCGATGGGTCAAGCCCTCGGGATCCCGGCCGGCCTGGCGGCCCGTCCCGACACCGGGTTCCCCCGGGAATGCGCGGAAAGCGGCCCCAAGCCCGGTCTGGAGGCTCCGCGGGGCCGGTGCGTTCCGGCTCGGGTCGCGGTTCACCCTTAGCCCGGGCATTCGCAGCGCCTCTCGCCCCGTGGTTCAGCCCGTGCCTTGCTTTCTGGCGCCTTCAGGGCGAGGGGGGTAGGGCCTGAGCTTGTGTACAAACGGACGGGAGAGCGTTTGTAGTTGGAACCTCAGAGTGTGTTGCAGCAGGTGGGGCTGAAGTCGGTGGAAGGGACTTCAGAAATCGGGAGTCCTCTGGCTTTGGCCTGGCCCTTTGCCGGTGTGTGTTTGCAGCTCTGCATAACAAGACTCGGTTAGGCAGGTTCCCATGCTGTTCTCACAGATCTGCTTGTTTAAAGTTAAAGAAACGTTTCTTTTACTTAGACTCGTAAACATTTCTTAATTTAAAAGCATGTCCTCCGGTGAGGATTAAAAAACAACACAACTTTAAAAACATTGTTCTTGTAACCTGTTCTTTAAATAAGTGTATCCAATAATCTTTAGCCGATTTCTAGTTTTACACAGGATTCATCTTTAAAAAAGAAAACATCTTTGGGAAGAAATTCGTGTTTCACCAAATGCTGTTTATTTACTCATTCATTTTTACTGTCATTGTTGACAAATTAAAGTTAGTTTTGTCTGGAAGCCCAAGACTGCTGTTGGCAAACGAAGGTCTTTCCTGGGGGTTAGCTCTTACAGGGCCTGGTGTGCCGGGTCCCGGCTGGGTGTGGCAGCCTTTCTGCTGGGATCCATGTCTCTTCTGGCACGAAGATGAATCACTGGAGGAGGGGCAGAGTGCTTGGAAAGGATCCTGACAGGGCTGGTTCCAAGTGGGATGGGTGCCAGAGCAAATCTGAGTGTCCCGCGTGGTGGGCTGGTGTCTGACCTGCTTCCCTCAGAGCAAGGTTTGGAGATCACAGTTCTAATTGGAACCTGCTAGCTAAGCGATGTCGGGACCCATTTAAACTTTGGTGTCTCCATGTTAACTTTTTGTAATACTAAAAATCTCTCTATATGTTTTTGTGATACTGATAAATACCAGTTATTAATATTAACGATAGGCAGTAGTAATTTAGTAGGGAATGTCAATACTACAGCTGCAACCAGAGGATTTCTGGTGTGTGTAATTACTGTCTAGGACAGTTCATTATGTCAGCATCAGGTACCAATAATACATCCCCAGGACATTTAAGAAGGGGGAGAAACCACTGCCTTCTCCCTTCCTTTTATATTATTTTACAAATGATCCCGATGAACAAATTTGCAGATTGAGTTACAGAAGGCTTAAAGAGGATCATTGCAGAACATGAAGTTCGTTGATATAGCCTCTTAATGCATTTTTGCCTTAGTCTGGGACAGGGTTTCTCAGCCTTGGCGCTGTTAACATACTGACTAGATAATTCTTTGCTGTTGGGGGCTATGTGTGCATTGTAGGAAGTTTAGCAGCATCCATGGTCTCTACCCACTAGACACCAGTAGCATCTCCCACTCATGACAATCAGAAATGTCTCTAGATATTGCCAGATCACACCTGGATGAGAACCTGGGATCAGGACAGTCTAGTCCTACAGTGAGTCACTAAAAACAAGCAGTTTAATGATCAGTTACATTGAAAAGATATGCAACTTTGAAGTGTAGATAATATTTGGTAAATTAAGTGACTGTTTCTTGCAGCTGCATCAAAACGTAGATGTCTTGGTTTGGTCTTCCATTTACTAACAGGGCGTCTTATGGGGCCTCTCACCCCATGTTTTCTTAGACCTGTACTTTGTGTTCTTCCACCTTTAGGGAAAGTAGAGTAGGAAAAATCAGCTTAAAAAATCATCTGGTTTTTCTGTTGATTTCCTGTTTTTTTTCTTTCATAGATTCTTCTGTGACCATGAGAGAGAGAAATGAAGAATGATCTGTGATTTTTAAACACCTTGTCTTGGGGATATAGTCATGTTGGAAGGGCTTGTAGCCTGGGTTCTTAATACCTATCTGGGGAAATACGTCAATAACCTGAACACTGACCAGCTCTCTGTCGCGCTTCTGAAAGGTGAGTACCTGTATCTCTTTGGTAGAGAATTCCTTTGCAGGTGGCCCCTCTACTTCCTATATTCTTTTTGCTGTACTGAGAATAATAAAACATGATCCTCAGATGGCTTTTTATGAAATATGTGTAAAAGGATATATTTTTTAGCATATGACATTGAATATTATCACAGAGTAACTTAAGTATGTAGCTGTATTGCTGTAGATTTTAGGGAACTATTAAATATTATTATTATTTTTTAAAAAACTATACTACTGGTGACTGTGCCTTACCCCAGTTAATTTTTTAGCCTTTTGAAGCTTTATGGAGGCAGCATGATGTAGTGACAGTAGCAGTGGCTTTGGCTTTGAATCGTGCTGTTACTTACTAGCTGTGCTAACAAGTCATTGAAATGTGGAGCCTCACTTTCTTCAGAAAACGAGAGTGATGTACTCCTGCAGGATTGCTGTGAGGATGAGAGGGAGCGACATTTGGAGCTCCTCATGGGCACCTGGCAGAGGTCTTACATTATGTTCCTGTGACGTGTTCGACAGAATTTCTGAGGGCTTGTCTTGCTTAGTAGTAAAGTACAAAAAGCTTGAGACATTTTAGCTTTTATGGGCCTACCCTTGGTAAATGTGTCCAGCAGTTTGATGTGGGGGATGGAAAGCTGCTTTTTTTCTCCTTCTTTTACTTTAAGTTCTCTTTGCGCAACTCAAATTGGAGCCCTTTACTAAATCTAGAGAAAAGAGATAAAGTCAGCCTGCAAGCCTGTAGAATAGAAGCACTGGGTGGAGGAGGACAGTCGTCTTCCTATGAGGACAGACCTCCAGTATGGTGTGGTCAAACCTCAGCTTCCTGGAGCGTGAGCTTTGGCAAGTGGATCAGGACAGGCTAGTGGAGGTAGCAGTGGTACAGTTGGTGGTGCAGTCTGAGAATAGTGTGCCAGTGGTTACCTGTCCCCAGAGTTGTTGCTTCCCAGGTCTTTCTGACCCGTCTAAACCAGTAAAATGGTTGTGGCTGCAGGGAGCTATTATGGTCACACCTCCCACTCCCTTCCCTTCATTGGAAACAGAACTGGGTTCTTTCCTAATCTCCTCCTGCTGCTTGTCCTCCCATCCTTAGAAGGGAGCAGTTAAGTGCAAAGCGAAAGTGACCAGTGTGTCCGGGAAGAGGCTGTGTTCAAAGTTCAGTAGTCGTGTCAGGTTCACCTCTTTGGTAACTCACTGAAGTTCTCATACACACTGGGAAGCTAACCAGGTTGCACAGGGCAGGTAACAGGGCCCCAAAAGAGAACTGCCAACTGTAGCCTTGCTAATGAAGGAGCTGTCTCTCTCAGTGGGAATGGTAAGAGGATGTTTGCCAAATAAAAGAATAAATAGAAATTTCTGTGGCATACGATGTGTCATAGAACCCATACCAATAACAGATTCCTAATCTCAGCAGTTTTAGATAGAATATATCTTGTAACTTGTGTAAGATTTCACTCATTCAGTCATTCAACAAACACTTGCTGAGCACCTGCCTTGGGTAAGGCTCTATGTTACGGAATAATACGGAAAGGGGAGACAGTAGAAGTGGTAAGAGCTCAGGCGTAGGATCCTAACCCTGCTTTCACCACGTAAATGCTATTTGTGGCTGTGAGCAAGTTACTTAAGCCTCCCCTTCATTCCCTCTCCCTCTTGCCACCTGAGGTCAGCAGATCTGGTATGAGTTCTAGCGCTGCCATCCACCGGGTCTAGGAGTGTTAAGTGAACTGCTTTTCCTCTAAGCTTCATTTTTCTCATCTCAAAAATGGAGCAGATGACAGTGTTTCCTTATACCGTTGTGAGGTTTAACCCAAATCATGCATATGCAGTGCCTGGCACATGTGAGTCCTTACTAAATGATAGCTGTTATTATTACTACTGTTACTACTACTACTGATGCACCTCCATCTCTGTAGTCCTTGCCCTTGGAGAGCTCACTGTTAACCCATTGGGGAGACAGAAATTACACGGTAATCCAAGGCACTACCTATTAAATTGTTATTCTTGGACATCTAGGCATCATGCAGTGGGGTGCAAAGGAGGGGAGCCATTCCTCCTGTCTGTGGGACTCTGGGAAAGCTGTTTTGGAGGTAGCTTTTGAGTGGATCGTAGCAGGATTTTGATAGGGGTGCGGGTGGGTCACGGTACTCCAGGTAGAATGAAGCATGTGAGTGGAGGCAGAAGGCTGAAAACTTGCAGGGCATGTTTGGAGCCAGAAGGGAGCAGCTGCCAGCGCCATGTCGAGGAGTCGGAGCTTTGGGCCGCGGGCATATCTGTGGGTATATCTATAACCTAAAGCTTAGATTCCCTCCTTTTTTTTTTATAAGCTCTGAGTCTCAGATTGGCTCTGTGAGTGACCTGGGCCCGAAGGGAAGAGGATTCCGTAATTATTAACAATTACAGAGAAATGACAGTCTCCAAATTCACCCCCCTTCTAGGGACTAGATTTGTTGCTAATCTGAGATGAGTTTTTGGATGAGAGAGACATCCACAAATAAGCCTGCAAATTACTCATCTAGCGATACATGAACAACATTATCATTTATAAAGTACTCACCACACTGGGCCTTAGGGCCTGGCCCTTGGAGGGACCCTTGCCAGCAGGGCTGGTTGTGGGCGCCTGTGTGAGTGAACGGGGAAGTGGTACGCCTTTGATCTTGAACAGCAGCTGCTGTTTTGCCCTTGTCCTCAGTTCTCGTTCTTCCCTGTCCCGCTCCTTCCCAGAGCGCCTCCTTCATTCTCTGGGCTTCAGCTTCATCGATTTTTCATGGTGTGGATTGCCTACAATTCGTCCCACTTCTCCAGGCTGTACAGCAGCCAAGGAAACCTAGGGCCGTCTGCCTCGTGACTGATTTGGGTATTGAAAAGTAGGGCCAGTGGGTCAGATTGCAAATGCTTCTCTTCAAAAGGGGAAACTACAGACCCTCCTCCCTTTAAGTCACTTTCAAATGATAAGGAACATGTTTCATGATATTTCCCCCCTTTATGATTATTTTCTCCCCAGATGTGGAAATACGGTTTGTTTCTGGGGTTATTAACTTCTCCTTTTGGTTAGTCTTAAGATATGTGGATCCCTCATATGGAAAGATATTCCTGCAACAGTCTAAGAAATAAGTTGGTTGGCTCTATTTGCTCAGAATCTGCCAAATTGCTGGCTCTGAGTACTTCCTTAGAAGCCAGGTATGCACAAGTCTTGAACAGTCATTTAGAGGGGAAAGTAATCAAGTTCCTTGCATTGGTTTGTCTTTGGAGGAAAAGCCTTGCTTACCTTTCTTCTGGACTCCCTTACTAGTGAATGGCTGCTGGGTGGTGGTTGTCTGTACTGCTTGTTCTTGAGAATAATGTATCAGACAGATTTCAGTGGCTCAGAAATTGCCTTGTGTGGTGTAGACAGTTTTGTAAAATGATGGCTGTCTCCCAAGCTTTTTGAGGATGGGAACCCTGCCTTCTCTTTTTATAATCCCAGTGGCCAGCACAGTGCCTAGTAAGGACAGCGATTGGTATATATGTGTGAATGAATGATGTCCGTAGCTGGGAGGGTGAGAGATCTAGACTGTTCTTAGAGGCATCTTGTACTTTTTGGTTTAAGTCATTATAAAAGCGGTGGTCCTCTTCATTGCTTTGCCTTCTGCCTGGTTATTACACCTGCAAGTGGAGGTGCAGAGGAGAACCAGCAGAGCTGGTCCCTCTGGAAGAGAGAGTCTAATTCCTTTTTTTTTTTTTTCTTAATATATCTTTATTGATTTCAGAGAGAGGAAGGGAGAGGGAGAGAGAGAGTTGAAACATCAATGATGAGAGAGTTGTCATTGATTGGCCGCCTCCTGCATGCCCCCGACTGGGGATCGAGCCTGCAACCTGGGCATGTGCCCTGACCGGGAATCGAACCACAATCTCCTGGATCTGAGGTCGATGCTGAACTGTTGAGCTATGCCCAGCTGGGCAGAGTCTAATTCCTTTTGATGACCAACTTTATTTAACTCTCACTGGCTCTTAGATATGTGCAATACACCCATTTCGGGGGGCTGGGGTAGATAGGGAGAACTTGTTCAAATCGCAAATTTCTGTGTTTCAGTCCTAGAGATTTCTGGCAGGGGGCCCAGGAGCCTGCATTGCATCCCAGGAGGTTTGGATGTAATGGTCCCCTGGTGAACATTTCCCTAATCTAGGGGTCTGCAAACTGGCCGGCTGGCCAGATACCACCTGTGAGCTGAAAACTACTTCTACATTTTTATAGGCTTGTGAAAAAAAAACCAAAAGGAGAATATACAACAGACACCATAAAGCCTGAAATATCTACTATCTGATTCATTACAGAAAAAGTTAGATCTCTGCCTAAGCCCTTCATCTGCTGCTAAACTTCAGCTGTTACGTACATGTTGGAGTGGGAGCCAGGAGATTAGTATAGATGAAGCACAGGCTGGTGGTGGTGCCACCCATGGCTTTTGTAGCTCTGGTCTAGTTGTAAAATGCTCCCTTTAACCTATGATTTACACAGAGTAGGCATCGGCCGCATTGGTTGGATGAACAGTTCATGATGTTTTCGTTTATTTGATTATTATTATTTTATTTTTCAATTTTAGTTGACATTCCATATTATTTTGTTTTAGTTTAAGGTGTATAGCATAGTTGCTAGCCAGTCGTACACTTCACAAAGTGCTCCTCCAATATTGACGGTGTTCCTTGTGCTGTCTGTACTTTACATCCCCATGACTATTTTGTAACTGCCAATTTGTAGTTCTTAATTCCTTCACATTTTTCACCCAGTTCCCCAGCCCCTCTCCCCTCTGGCAATCACATGATGTTGTTTTTGTTTTTTAGGTGCTGTTGAATTAGAAAACTTGCCTTTAAAGAAAGATGCCTTGAAAGAACTGGAATTGCCATTTGAAGTCAAAGCTGGTATGTTGACCAACGAGAGTGAGACAGTTTTGAGTGTCCATTGTTTGGGACCTGGAACTGAGTTGGGCACTCTTTGACCAGGAAGAGGCAGGGTAGGAAGTGCAGAGTTTAGATCCATCTTAAGTATGGTCCCTAGCCACGAGTATAAGGGTGGCCTTAAGGGGTGGTGGGGAGGTCCCGTGGCCTCTAGACCTACTGAATTAGAGTCTCCAAGTGTGTGTTGTTCAACCTGGGTTTTTAATGAGCATCTCTGGTGATTATTATGTTTACTAGAGTATGAGAACTTCTGTTCTAGATACAGGGGGTTTTATTTTCAGAGAATTCATTATAAATATTTCAGAGAGAGTTACTCCATTGTATGAAAGTGTGCTCTGGGGTAGTATGCCTGGGTTTATATTCTGTACCTGCCATTTTCTGTTTGTGTGACCTTGGGTAAGTTCCCTGACAACTCTGTGTGCTTCCTTGTCCTTAAGATGGGGCGGTAATAGTACCTACATCAAAGGGTTGTTGAGAGGAATACCTGAGTTAATACATTAAAATTACTCAGGACGATGCCTGGCGCACTCAATAAATGTTTGCAATTATATAGGAGTCCTGCAGTTACGAGGTGTGGTGAGGAAGCAAGAATTGTTCTGGAATAGAAATATTCTCTATTGAATGACCACTTATAAAATTAGTCTCTATCCAGGCACCCTTCATCATTCATCAGCAGCCTGTTGATATCAGTCAGTCTTTCCTTCATTTTGGAGTACTTATATTACAATAAAATGCAAGTATGATGCAAATCAAAAACCTTGCAAAAGATTCAGGCTTTCTTGAAGGCAGTTCAAGTGGTGGGTGAACCTGCGAGGCACAAGCAGAGGCACTGACACATTAGAATCTGAAGGAAAGCTCTCAAGAATGATGACACTTCCAAAGGAGTTACTGAAGGCTCTGGGGAAAAATGGATGTTTTCTAATATTTTTGCAAAAATGAAAATTTTTATGCTGCTGCAAAAATTAAAACCTAACTGAAGTTATATTTTGCAGTCATATAATTATTGGAATATTATGTATTCTCTCCCCAATTAATTTTAGTTAGAATTGCAACTGTGTACTAATTGTTAAAATTCTTTGCTGTGAAAATTGGTATGTTTCAGTTATATAAATTTTATTAAATATTTAAAAACTTATTTTTTTAGATAAACTACAAATTAAAATATTTTTGTCATTATTGCAAATTTCTTAATTTGGTACTGGATTACACAGTTGATCACTTGGTGTTGTCATTAAAAATACCATTGTCAATGATACTCTTTTATCTTAAATACAGGGGTGAGCAAAAGTAGGTTTACAGTTGTGAGTATGCAGAACGGTTTATTATTGTATTAGTATTTATTATTATTATTAACCTACTTTTCCCACCCCTGTATAACAGATCAATTCCACTTGAATTTTAGATCACCTTCTGATAACTTTGCTGCTTTCAGGGGCGGATCTCTGAGATCCATGAGGATAGTTCAGATGTTCTTATGCATTATTCCTTACTGGTGACTTGCCTCTAATTAATTGAGTTTAAAGAAGGCTTGAGTCCTAGGAGGCTTGGCTAGAAATAGTAGAACTTGGGAAATAAGTATCACAATTCTCCCAGGCTCTTTAGCTCTCTCATCAGCCCAAGTTCTCAGGAAGAATCAGAATTCTTCCTTGGTAGAGTGCCAGGGCAGCATCACCTGTGTTTCAGTGGGTATGTGCAAGACTGGGCATACTGTAAGTCTTGTAACTCCTAGTAAGTACTTAGCAACCAGCAGGTTAATAGTGAACAGGAAATGAGTTTTGTGCCCATGGTCCTGTGCAGGTGCTGTGGGAAGAAAGACACCCCAAGGAAATTTAAGATGTAGTCCAGCTGGGGAAGAGGTAGTTTCCAGGAGAGCACTTGCATTGGTTCTGGTAAAGTCACAGTGAACTTTTCCCAGCTTCCAGTTTATTGTGCCTAATTCATACCGATCTCACACAACTGTCAATTGCTTCACAAATACGAGGACCTGTTGCCTGTTTTCTTAAATTAAAAAAAGGTAGAAGTAATAATGCTCCTTCAAGAAATCTATAAGACTACAGAAAAATAGAAAGAATTAAAAATGTGTAAAGGCATTCATTTAACAAGACTTTCTTTTTCCTAGGTTTAATTGGGAAAGTAACCCTTCAGATTCCCTTTTATCGCCCCCATGTGGACCCTTGGGTGATCTCCATCTCCAGCCTTCACTTAATTGGAGCCCCTGAAAAAATACAAGATTTCAATGATGAAAAGGAGAAACTGTTGGAAAGAGAACGCAAGAAAGCTCTGCTTCAAGCCCTGGAGGAGAAATGGAAGGCAAGGCAGAAATCCTTTGGCCCATAAGAGCACCGTGTTGAGAGTCTTGGTGTGAGCAAAGCACTGGCCGTGGCTAACACTGGCTCTTTTCTTTGTAGAACGAACGCCAGCAGAAAGGGGAATCCTATTGGTATTCAGTCACTGCCTCGGTAGTTACGAGAATTGTGGAGAATATTGAAGTAAGTCCTACTGACTTTTATAAAGTAGAAACGTGAGAGGGATTTATTTCTCAGGCTTAAATGTATTCACTTCTTAGTTATTAGGTTCTCATGGTCTCACTGATACAGGGTGTACTCTGTCGATAGGGCTGACTGTTCAGGTGTGCCCTTTTCTAGGCGGTGCCAGAGGGAAAACCTGAAAAGCAAGTCCCAGGTCTAGGCTCTGGCACACGGGTTTTTCTTGCTTTGGTTAGTGTGAGTAGGAGTTTTCGTTTCACTTACATTTCACTTCACTTTCTTTTTGAATGTTGGAGCCCCACTTGCTAAAGGACTTAGCTCCTGAGTAGCCAGGTCACCTAAGCCTCCATGACTATTGTTTCAGGGCGAATCACATACCCTCTGTGATCTCAGTTCCTTCATCTGTAAAATGAGAGAGGTCAATGCATGGTTTCTGGTTGATGACTGAATTGTGAACAGCCCACTAAGCTATTTATCTCACTGATGGATCTGGTGGCAGCTTGATGGGTGTCAGTGCTGGGGCTATTGCCCACCTTTCTCCCTTTAATTACAGTTTTGTTTTGTCCTCAAAAACTAGATTAGAGTCCATTTTTGTGAATGTCATGAGTTAGCCTGTACCTACTAGCTCCAGGGTGTTCTTGCAGTGCTGGGTGACACAGGTATATCACTTCCCCCTAAATAGTCTGAAGTCGTCGGTTTCATAACTTTGATGAAAAGATTGGTACATTTGAGGTAACTGCTTTGAATTCTACTTCAGGAAGTTAACTTTTTTTTTAAGCTGTTACTGATTTTTAAAAATTTATTTTCGTTTTATTTTTTTAGAATATATCTTTATTGATTTCAGAGAGAGAAAGGGAGAGAGACAGAGAGAGAGAAACATCAATGATAAGAGAGTTATTGATCGGCTGCCTCCTGCACGCCCCCTTCTGGGGATCAAGCCCACAACCTGGGCATGTGCTCTGACCGAGAATGGAACCTTGACCTCCTGGATCTTTGGTCGATGCAGAGCCACGCCCGACTGGGCTCGTTTTATTTTTAATAATAGCTTTGTTGAGATTTAGTTCACATATCATAAAGTTCATATTTTTTAATTTTTTAATTTTTAAAAATATGGTTTTATTGATTTCAGGGAAAGAGGAAGGGAGAGGGGGAGAGAGAAACATCGATGTGAGAGAGAAACATTGATTGGCTGCCTCCTGCACGCCCCCTACTGGGGATCAAGCCTGCAACTCAGGCATGTGCCCTCACAGGGAATTGAACCAGTGAACTCCTGGTTCATAGGTCAGCGCTCAACCAGTGAGCCACACCAGCTGGGCTAAAGTTCATACTTTTAAAGTGCACAGTCTAATGTTTTTGGCACATTTTCAAAATTGTGCATTGATCACCACTATCTAATTCCAGAAGAGTCTCATCATTCCCCAAAGAAACCCTATACTCAGTTAGTCATCACTCCCAGTTCCTCTCTCCCTCCAGCCCCCTGCAGTCCCAAATCTACTGTCTCTATGAATTTGCCTGTTCTGGACACTTCATATAAATGGAATCATACTGTGTGTGTCCTTTTGTGGCTGGCTTCTTTCACTTAGCATAGTGCTTTCAGGGTTTATCCATATTGTAGCATCTATCAGTACTTCATTCCTTTTTATGACTGAATATTCTATTCCTTATATGGCTTGTCGAAGATAAACAAAGTGGGACAGTAGCTGCTGGTAGAAGGGAAAGAACAGAATTCCATTCCAGTTTGCACAGAGGTGACTGGGCCTTTTAAAAGAAGAATGAGGGTGTGAGTGCGGGAGGCTCCGGTGAAAAATTATAAAGGTTGATCAGTGTAAGTGTGATTAGGCTCGCTGCACCCGCTAGCTAGGCTTCTGTCCTCGCACAGAGACTGGGAGACCGAGGCCCTGGCCTATCTGATGATCAAATTTCAAAGGAATGGCTGACTGTTTTTCAGGGCCTTGAGTTGTAGGAGATATATATATATGTGTGTGTGTGTGTGTATACATATATACATATGTACATACATACATATATACACACACACACACACACACACACACACACATATGTTCACAATTGTAAGCCCTTAGAGCAATTATAAATGCTTTAAGAAAAGGAGGTCAGAGGCTGATTGTCAGGTGTTGGCTAGAACAAACAAACAGCCCTGAGCTTTTCCGGAGAGGAACTCAGAAAGGGGCTGGACTATCCCAGGGACACAGCCTTAGGCAGCAGGAAGCCACATCAAAATCAGGTCAGGTCTCTTAGGGCAGGGGTTTGGACAGAATGTTCTTCCGAGAGTTTTTGTAGTTCTCAGGGTGTACCCATTTTGTTTATCTGTTCATCAGCAGAGAGACACTGGGCCATTTCCACTTTTTGGCTACTGTGGATAATGCCACTGTGAACATTCATGTATAGGGCTTTGTGTGAATTTATGTTTCAGTTCTCCTGAGTATCACATACTCAGGAGTGGAATTGCTGAGTCATTTGGTAACTATATGTTTAATTTTTTGAGGCACTAGCAAACTTTTCCAAAGTGGACGCAGTGTTTTATAGTGTACAGTGACGTAGGAGCGTTTCAGTTTTCCTTCTCCGTTCTTGTTGCTGTCTGTCTTTTGATTATAGCCACACTAGTGGTGTGAGGTGATATCTCACTGTGGCTTTGATTTGCTGAGCATCGTTTCATATGCTTAGTGGTCATTTATATATCCTTTTTATAGAAATGTCTATCCAAATCCTTTGCCCATTTAAAAAGTGGTTTATTTGGTCTTTTAATTGTTAAGTTGTGAGAGTTTTGTTATATATTCCAATTCTAGTCCATTATCAGATACATGATTTGTAAATATTTCCTCCCATTCTGTGTGTTCTTTTCACTTTCTGTTATTATTTTTTAATTCATTGAAGCAGCATGCCTTTTCAGTAGCTTGCCTCCAGGGGCATGGGGAAATAAAGAAGCAAATAGGCACAAAGTGTATATGCCCTGCTGGTGTCCCTGTGTCCAGGTGCAGGGACTCAGAGGCAAAGCTGAGATGTCATAAAAGAGGGAGGGCCAGTTATCAGTTATCTGGATAGAGTGGTATTACTTTCTTCTAGTGTGTCTTTAAGGTGTCTTCTGAGTTGATGTAATGAAAGTATTGTAGCCCTCTGTTACTGTTCAGTTTGTGATTATAACTGAGGAACTTGAAGAGCACTGGTTTTGTGTGTGATGTGTTCACATAAAATGCCAGCTGTGTTTACTTCGTGTGGCTCAGGGCAGTGTGACTTCTGCCTGTAGCAGTCTACCCATAGCAGTTGTCTAAATGTGCTTTTCTTTTTCTCCCCTTTGCAGTTAAAAATTCAAGATGTTCATTTGCGCTTCGAAGATGGTATTACCAATCCTTCCCATCCTTTTGCATTTGGCATCTGTATTAAGAATGTGTCCATGCAGAATGCTGTGAATGAGCCTGTGAGTATGAAATATGACTGAGCCGGGAAGAAAGCATAGTTCTAGGGAGTCTGGGGCTCTGCCTTTTGTCTCGTGTGAACGAGGTTGTGTTCTTCCACCCTGTCCTTTCACTGGTGTGTATGTGTCTTGCCTGTATGCAAAGATCTAATTTGCTGAAATTGGGGAACGGTTAATTCTCTCTGGCCGTTCATTACTTCCTCCTCAGTAAATGTTGGCGCAGCCCCTTTCATCTCATGCATGAAGAACCCAAGGTTCAGAAAGGCTGTCATCTTCGGTTTTCTTCTCGCACCATGCGCACTCCCCAGGTAAACTCACCCCGTTTCATAGGTTCAGCTACCACCTGGGATGTCTGCTGATCGCTTCCTCTTGAACTCCATGCTCCAGCTCCCGAATGACCTTCATTTTCATGGTCTTTAACTACCTGTGGATACAGACGCCTCTAGGGCATTAAGCCTTGTCATAACCCAGATGATCCCGTGATATCCCATCTGCCCAATTTGCTCCACTGAAACCAACTTTTTCCTTTATTTTCTAACATGTACTGAAGGTCCAAACAAACAAATGAAAACTAGCACCTTGTGACCCTTTTCTGCGTGAGGCACCATGCTTTGTGTTTGTGCGATTTTGTTCCTTGTATCCTCATTACTTTTCACCACCGCTGTTATCCTCGTGGACAGCTGAGGGTGCTGAGGCGCAGAGAGCTGAGGGGAGGGTGCATCAGCTCTAGGTCTGCGGTTGGCAAGCTGTGGCCTGTGGGCCAGATTTGTGCCTGTGTTTTTGTAAATAAAGATTTATTGAATCACTGCAGTGCCCATTGTTTAGGTATCTTTTAAGGCTGCTTTTGTGCTACAGTGGCTGAGTTGAATAGTTACAGCAGAGACTGTGTGGTCTACACAGCCTTAGTATTTACTCTCTGGCCCTTTTCAGAAAACATTTGCCATCCCTGCTGCAGAGCATATGTTCTTACCCACCACCCTAATCTCTAGAAGCTTTGTACTTGTTCCACTTTTTATTCCTCAACTCCACATCCATTTGATCACAGTGTACTGCCAATTTTTCCTGCAACGTGTCTCAAATGTGGCTCTTCTCTTGTCCTCACTGCAACTGTCTGAGGTCGGGATCCTGTCAGCTTCTGCCTGGGCTGATAAAACATCCTGTTCTGTGACCTCCTTGCTCCCATCCCAGGCTCTTGATTCATTCTGTACCAACGCTTCCTACCCTTTTCCACATCACAGCACAGAAAACAAAGGCAGTATTTGTACAGGACACGGGGGCAAATGGATGTGGCTGCTGCGGGCTGGAGGTGGCTGGCTTAGAGTAACCAAGTACTTCTGAACAGGAACTTGAGCCTATAAACTAGCTCATTATCATGACACACGACTCATTTTCTCTGGCTCACCGGGTGGGAGCTCTGCTTTGCACTGTTGCCAGAGTTTTGTTTCTAAAACACATACCTGGTCCTGGTGTAAACCTGCATTGAAACCCTCAGGGCTCCCTGTGACAAAGGATGAGCTCTGAGCTCTGTGGTGTGGCATACACTTCCTTTCCTACCTAGTGTGTCAGTGTCCGGGGCTGTATAACAAATGACCTCAGGCTAGATGACTGCAAACAACAGAAATTTATTCTCTAGTGCTGTAGGGTAGAAATCCAAAGTCAAGAAGTTGGCAGAGTAGATTCTCCCTGGAGGCCTTTCCCCTTGCTTCAGATGGTAGCCTTGGCATCGTGGGCTTGGAGATGCACCATCCAATCTCTGCCTCTCCTTTCACATGGCCTTCTCCCTGGGTGTCTGTTTTTTTCCCCTTTAAGGGTACCAGAGGGCCCATTCTAATCAAGTATGATCTCATTTTAATTTGATTACATCTGCAAAGACCATATTTCCAAATAAGGTCCCATTCAGAGGTTTTGGGAGGACATGAATTTTTTGGGGGAGGAAACTATTCAACCTAGTATACCTTGTAACATCCAGTCTACTTTTTGCACTACTTAACTAACTCCCACTGTAAATATGTTCATACATATGTACGAACACTGCCCCCACACCACACGAGCAGTGCTGTAGTTACCAAACTCGCCATCCTCTGGAGTTACCAGGCATTCGTGTTGTTGGCCATACTCTTTGAAATGTGTCCCAGTCCTTTACTCTTACCCAGCCCTGTGCCGAAACTAACACATCTTTGATATTCACACAGTGCTATTTTCTCCTTGTTTGCTCATGGCATCTTACATATTCTCCCACTGCTTCCCTCTGCTTAATTAAAATTGTTTGCATATTTGTATCCCCAGTTAGCTGGACTTGAACTCTGGGGTGCAAAACCATACTTTAATCTAGTTTTGTATCCCCAGCACCTTGCAGAGTGCCTGCTGCATGATTCTTCACAAATGGCTTGTTGAATGAATGAGTGAATTCATGAATATACTCATCTTGTTCTCTTCCCTGTCTGTCTTACCTCAGGTACAGAAGTTAATGCGGAAAAAGCAATTAGATGTGGCAGAGTTTAGCATCTATTGGGATGTCGATTGCACTTTATTGGGGGATTTGCCTCAGGTGGAGTTACAGGTATGATTCTGGCTGAGAGCCTTATTGCAACACTACACTGAAGTAAATAAAGTGGTGTGGCGTCACTGTCCTCCAGGTTTTTGTTCTCTGCATCTCTGAGTCCCGTTCCCATACCCCCCTCCGTAGGCACCCACTCTCAGGTGTGTTGCTGTGCATGTAACTGAACAATATATAGTGTTTTGGGTATGTTTTACATTTATATTGCATTACAGATTTCTTCATTTTCTTATTTTCACTATGTTTTTTAGGCTATACTTTTAAGATTGATCAGTGTTGCTATTTATACTTCTAGTTTATTGCTTCTCATTATTGCGTAGTATTCCACTGTATGCATCAAACATGCTGTCACTGTAGCCATTCTTCTAGCGACGGCGTACTAGGCATTCAGAGTTTCAGTGACCAAGGCACCAGATACGACTCTTAAAGAAGCGCTTTCCTGTGTTTATGTTGACACTTCACCTCGGGTGACATTTCTTTAAGAAATACTGAGAGGTCACTATAAATCATTGGATGTAAAGTATTACTGTTGTGAAGGTTTACAGAAATCTCAGTTTAATCTTTTGTAAAGAAATTGTAGGTGATTTAAGTGAAATAGAGAAAAAGGACTCACCTTTCCTCCCCCCCAAGATTATCTTTGGCTTGCATGCTATCACATGGAATGGTTTCATTTCGCTAGTTTCGTTAAATGATACTGTGCTTCCATACAGTAGAACAGTATGCAACTATAAAATAAGGGCAAAGATCAATATATAATAGTCTCTAAGATACAGTGTTACATTTAAAAAACTGAGGCAAAACAGGATAGATACCATTTATGTAAGAATGGTTACAAAACCAGAAAATTGTGGATTTGAGTACGTAGCAAGGTGCTTCTGGCAGATTGCATAAGAAACTGATATTATTGGTTGCCTCTGGGGAGGACAGTTAGGTGGCTGGAGGATGGGGGTGGGAAGGAGATACTTTACCTTTTTTGCCTTTAAATTTTAAACCACTTGAATATATTACTTAATAAAAAATATAAATAAACATTTTAAAAGCTCTGGAGCTTTAGCTTCCCAGCTTTATCCTGTTTGTGGATTCTGAGGTAATATACATACTGACATGTAACTTGATCCTAAAAGTACTTGCCATAATGACAGAGGTTCTTGTAACCCTCAGGAGGCCATGGGCAAGAGCATGGAGAGTCGTGACCATCACTACATCTTGGAGCCCGTGTGTGCATCTGCCCTTTTGAGGAGAAACTGCTCCAAAGAGCCTCTGAGGTCTCGGCACACTCCCCGCTTTGAATGTGACATCCAGCTGGAGACCATTCCCCTGAAACTCTCCCAGGTACCACCATCGTCCCCGGTGGTTTATGCTCTCACTGTCGGACGCGTGGTGCAGGAGCACATCCATAGAAGAATCTCAGTACTTCGTAGTACCCCTGTGGGAAAGAAGGCACAAAAAGTTGTGCTCAAAGTTGTAGTGGGTGTAGAACCCATCATCTGTAGTACAGTCGAATTGGGCTGGTCTCAGATTAGTTCTGAGTTGATGTTTTTAAGTGCTGGGCAGTGTATAAGAGCACAGTAAATATCAGTACTTAACTGTCAGGGTCCTGGGAGAAATGCCACTTGATGCTGAAATTTGGTCTTTCAGTTTGCACTGGATTTCAGGTCAGTGGATTGACTGATATGAATTATTCTTGTTAGATATATGTCTTAACTGGGTAAAAGAAACAAATCAATTCTAACCTAGTACCTCTTAATCTCTAATAAAAGCTACAATACCGGCAAATCATGGGATTCCTCAAGGAGCTGGAACGAAAGGAGAGGCAGCTGAAGTTTCGGAGGTGGAAACCCAGAGTGGCCGTCTCTGAGAAGTAAGGGCTCTCAGTTGTATGTGAAATGCATTTTGTAGCATTTTGGTTTTTTGTACATGGATCAGAAATACCCCTCACTGTTCTTTACTCATGGTTGGAGATAAAAGTATGGTAAATTTTTCTGGCCTTTAAAATGCCATTTCTGTTGTTTGTCATTGTTGATATTCTGATTGTCTTTTGGTTTGGTGACTCGAGTTTGGCCTTAGGTTGAGTTTGGTGGAAGTGAGAAGACCCTCTCAGTCTGATTTTGCGGGTAGACTGAGGTTGCTGTGGTGGGGCCTGATACTTTGGACCTACTTCCCTATGTCTTTTCTCTCAGGTTATTTGGTCGACACTTACATAGTACACTTTATAATTCCTGTAGTGAAAATAAATCTTTTCATGTTGCAGTAATAAACTGGACCAATCCAATATTAAACCTGCTTTAGATCATTTGTATTTCCATATCTTTTCTGAAGTAGTCCATTTAAAGTCATTAGTAGTCAAATCTTTGGTAATTATCTTATGATGACATTGACCTTCCAGCCTCCACTTGTCAGTGGAGGGGGCTGATACTATGAGTAATTCAGGCCAACTGAGGAATATGTTATTTTTGATGTATAAATTGAGGATCTATTATGTGATGTAGATTTCCTCACATGTTGAGTTTAGCCCAATATTAAAATGAGTTTGAGGCATTAAGTGATGGCTAACAAGAGGAAAGTTATCTCAGAAGAGGAGTGGTGTTAGGTGGGTTGCCCTGGGTTGACAGCATTTTAGTTGCTTTTAATGTAAGAAGTAATGATATTGTTATGAAATATTTCAGCTGCCGAGAGTGGTGGTATTTTGCCCTTAATGCTAACCTGCATGAGATCAGAGAGCAGAGGACACGCTGTACCTGGGACTTCTTGTTGCACCGCGCCCGCGACGCTGTGTCCTATACTGATAAATACTTCAGCAAATTAAAAGGAGGCTTGCTGTCTGCAGACGACAAGGTGAGCGACTATTGTCTTGTGTGTCTTGCCTTCAGAGGGTGAGAATGTTGCTCTCAAAGGCTGAAGAAGGTGGAGTGAAGAGGACCCTTGCTAAGGAACTTAATGTCACAAGTAGAGTAGGAGTCAGTCTGACTAGGGTGAGAACGTGTTGGAAGGCCGTGGCCTCGGCTTGGCCAGAAGCATCCTCCACCTGCTGCTAGAGGAGAGCTGGCCATGGGCTGGGAGGAGGGGAAGGTGGCCATGGTCCTGCCGAGCCTTCATGCCCACTCCCTCCTACCCCGCTCTCAGTGCAAGGCTCTCAGAGACTCTTCATCTAGCCACCTGCGTCTCTTCCAAGCCTAGTTCTTTTCATTGTTTTTTTCCTCTGAGTCTGTAGCTAATCTCTGTAGGCTTTGGCCTACATTTTCCCTAAACCAGATTGATTTGCTTGACCTTGGGGTTTTTGGAGGTAGAAGCTAGGCAGAGGAGGTGAAGTAGGTGGTGAGGGTGAGCCTTTCTAGTTAATTGTAGGGCTAGAGACTCTTAGAACTGCTTGGGGGACAGCTCTAGCCCTGCTCTAGTCTGTCTGCCTCTGTCTCCTGAGGGAAGGGAGTGGGGATTGCTGATTGCTTTGCTCCTGGATTTGTTTCAGTTTTGTGAGCATCAATTTTTGCAAAGCAATTTAGACTATTCCTAATATTTCTGCTCAGGTGCTGTCTCTGTTTCTTTAGTCAGCCCTTCCAAGAAAAAGGAATATTACTTTCCCTTTAGCAGCTGTCTTAACTCAGGCAGCTATAACAAAATGCTATAGACTAGGCTTAAAAAAATAGCCATTTATTTCTCTCAGTTCTGGAGTCTGGGAAGTCCAAGATCAAGGTGATGGCTTGGTTGGGTTCTGGTGAGATCTCTCTTCCTGGCTGCTTTCTTACTGTGTGCTCAAATGATCTTACCTTCCTTTTTGTAAGGGCACTAATCCCTCATGAAGTCCCATCCTCACGGCCTCGACTGACCTAATTACCTTCCAAACATCCTGTCTCCAAATCCCATCACACTGAGGGTTAAAGCTTCAACATATGAACTGGGGGGGGGCATTTAGCCCATAAGAGCACTCCACTATGTGGTAACTGCTCAGTGCTGAAACCCTAGGTGTTCTCACCTTTCCTGCCAGTACCCTGAGCCATGACTCACTCACCTGTTCATGCCTTTTCACCAGTGTGAGGCATGGTTACTGACATGGGATCCTTATGGAAAGGATGGAATAAACCAGACATTTTGTTTTGGGTGGTTTTCTTAAATACACTGGCAAAGTCATGGAGGAAGAGAAAAATCTAAACTATAATTGAGGTGAGCAAGTAAACGCACATAATTTCCTTTCCCTACTGTCGGGGCATCAGATCAGCTTGGGAGAGCTAACTGTGTCTTCTGCACCTTTGCAGAATGGTAGCTGGCTGCCATTGCTCTTTCCTAACCAGCATGAAACAAATTACAGTGACCACTTCCTTGCACATGTGCCACGTGAAACAAAGGGGCAGGAGCCTGCACACGTCCCGTGTGAGCTAGGTCCCAGCGTCCTCATCTGAAGTGGGCAGAATGGTAACCAGTCACCTACTTGCTCAGCCGAGAGAATGCATGTGAAAGCGCTGCGAACTCTGTGCTGTGCAGTGTGCAGGATGTCACAGCAGCACCTGTGTGTGCTACTATTTCCCACCAGTGCTGTTCTTTGCTTCCTCTAGTTACCATTGATCTCAGAAATCAAGAATCTAAACCAGAAACATAGCAACCATGGACCTTGCTGTTTATCTTCAGCGTTTCTTGGCCCTCAGTGGAGGTGTTGGGGACCAGATAGGCACCTTCACAGAATGTGTAGTGAGTGGTTTGTGAGAGTGTCCAGTTTCTCGGGAGCTGTAACACCTGCTTTGTTTGTTTGCTTGTTTTTTCACTGAAACAGGAGGAAATATGTCGGATTGAAGAGGAACAGAGCTTTGAGGAATTGAAGATTTTGCGTGAGCTGGTGCATGAACGATTTCACAAGCAAGAGGAGCTGGCAGAGGTAAGGAGTCTTCGAGAGAAGACATGCTCAGAGCCAGCACGCTCCGAGCACTTCTGCTCTGATGCACTTATGCTTGGGGCAGGGTGGGGGGTGGGGCAGAAAATTCTCAGTGGCGTGCCGCAGCTGTTTCTGTCTTTTGGGTCCTCATACTGCACCCTGTTGATTGACACAGAGCCTGCGAGAGCCTCAGTTTGATTCTCCAGGAGACTCTCCTGGAGAACCAGGAGCCGGTGCTGGCAGTGGGATGCTGCAGTATCTTCAGTCCTGGTTTCCTGGCTGGGGTGGCTGGTCTGGGAAGCCAGTCGAGGGGCTGTCAGCAGAGCAGCATGAGCAGTGGACGCCTGAAGAGATCCTGGGTAAGGTGGGGCTCCTTCACGTTAGCCTCCGGGGTTGCAGTGAAGGGAGGTGCTTGGTTCTAATAATTTGTCTGTTACTTGTGAAATGACCCAGAGTTTTTTCAAACAAATAAACAAAAAAAGATATTTATAAAACAGCTTGTCTCATGCTCATAGAGGCGGAGAGAGGATGTTTTTGGAAAGACTTCATTTGCAACTCTGTTACCAAATTTGAACATTAGCACAGTTTCAGGTAGATCTGAGTGACAGTGCTTGACTAGAACTAAATTTGAGAAAGTTCAGAAGTTTCAAACTCTGAAGCTCCAGTACTAGTCCAGAGCTGCTCTCAGACTGCACTGTCCAGTGTGGTTTCTGCAGTCACAGATGGCTGTTTAAACTTAAATTAATTAAAATTAAATACAAGCCCTGCTGGGCATGGCTCAGCGGTTGAGCATCGACCTAGGATCCAGGCGATCGGGGTTCGAATCCCGGTCAGGGCACATGCCCGGGTTGTGGGCTCGATCAATGACTCTCTCATCATTGATGTTTCTGTCTCTCTCTCGCCCTCTCCCTTCCTCTCTCTGAAATCAATAAAGATATATTTAAAAAAATAAATAAAAATTAAATACAATAAAACATTCACTTCCTCAGTCGCACTAGCCACATTAGTCACATATGCCAGGCGGGCCAGGTGTGCCCAGAGCCACCATGGTCAATGGCCACTGTCCTGGACAGTGCAGGTGGAGAACCTTGTTCCACTGTGTTGGGCAGCATGGCTTTATCCTATACTTGACCGTAATCCTGAGCATCTTCCCCGTTTGTGAATAAGTTGGTAAGGGGCCTTATGAAATGGTTGAGTTGTTCTGCATTAATGAGTAGAACAGTCACCCACAACTTTGGAGTTCTTTTCCAAAACAGGGAAAGTAGATAATGTCGCCATGACTGTGATCAGTGTGCCTGGTTGTGCTTCAGAAGTTTTCCCATGTATTTTCTTAATGTCATTTCTTCCCCACAGTAGGCACCGAGGAGTTTTTTGACCCCGCTGCGGACGCCTCCTGCATGAACACGTACACCAGGAGAGATCATGTCTTTGCCAAGCTGAACCTGCAGTTACAGCGCGGCACCGTGAGTCTGTCACACCAGGAGCCTGGCACTCCTCAAACCCAGGAAAGTGCTTTCATGCAGCTCGAGTTTTCAGGTACTGCCCCCTGTGTGCCTGTGTCACTTAAATCTCATTATTTGGGTAGTTTTGTTCTGGAAAGTTGTTGTGATCATTGTTCGTAGGGGAAACACACGGTTAGCTTCCTGGAGTCTCTGGCTATAACATCCATCAACAGATCAGTACAGAACCTTTTCTGATGTGTGATGTGTTTAAAGACACCTTATCTAACATATGCTGTTGATTCGTTAATACTGAACTCATGGCCAGCGGCGGTGTAACTCACGCCCGCTTGAAGCTTATCTAATGCACACAAGTTTCTCTGTAAGGCACATCATGGCTTGTTTGTGCTCAGGGACACTAGACAGCACTTCAGCACTGTGCATGGGGGCCATTTTGAGCAGTGAAATCAACAAAAAGCAGTAAAATGCAAAAACCTTGGCACTAAGTAGACTATGAAAAGGGCACTGTGTACGGTATGAGCAGAAACAGCAAAGCAGAGCGTTGTTCAGCCTCAGCGGGGGAACGCACACGTCAGGTGACTCGGATTGTTTGCTGCCCTGCACGCATCCTTGAAATCACAGTGAGCATTGATTTGGGAGCTACACGTAAATTTTAGTGAGTAGGCACATTCACCAATGTTGAATCGGCCAATAATGAGGAAGAACTGTATTTGACTTCTTGTGACTTTGAATTAAAGGTGTATAAATAAGGACCCAGATGTTGGTTTTTACATCTCACAAATATTTTCCCCCCAGTTCATAAAATAGCCACTTACCTGAGGTTTCTCAGTATAGCTTAGAGGCAGATGACAAAAAAAAAGCCAGTTTGTTTGACTTTATAGTCTTGAGAGCTGGGGTATCATAAACTTAATATGGACCTAGCAGATTGCTTGAACTTAATTGTAAAGTGCTCTGCTTAAAAGTCATTCTGTTAGGAAGTGTCTGATATTTCTTATATACAGGGTGTCCCCCCAAAATGTATACACATTTTAACAGCTGAAGATAGCTCAGTTTTGAAAATGAAATATATTTTAATACACACTGCCATTATAATTATTCAAAGTGTGTGTACACACTTTTTTAGAACACCCTATATTTATATAGATAGATTTATGTACATAGACATATAGATAGGGTTTTTTCTTGGCTTTTAATTTCAAGGAAAAATAGTTCATGTATCTAATAGTCCTCTGTAAAGTATTATACTTAATACTTCTAAAACACTTTAGGCTGTCATGGCATAGTATCAACTCTTATATTTATTTTTTGTAGATGTAAAACTTCTAGCAGAATCCCTTCCTCGAAGAAATTCTTCCTTGCTTCTAGTCCGGTTGGGTGGACTGTTTCTTCGTGACCTGGCCACAGAAGGAACTATGTTTCCCCTTCTGGTCTTCCCTAATCCAGTACGTTCAACAGGGGAATGGGAATCCACCCAGGGTGATGGTGAATGCCCGTCTGTTTTAGGCAAGCAGTGGGTAATATTAACTTGATTCATTTCGACATTTGATCGTCTTGAGACAGATGACTGATTAAAGACAAACTGGAGTTAGATAAGTTTTTTAAAGTTGTTAGCAAACGTTGGTGGGATTTATGGCAATGTCCTCGTCCTCCCCTGTGTTGTAGCCACCATGGAATAGTTTGCTCTGATTTGGAAGAAAATGCCGTTAGGACCAGTGTTTTCTGCATTTCAGGGTCAATGTTTGAATTTCCACTGTGCCTGACTGACCTTGTCATGCATTCTGACCCTTAGTCACTGGATAGGGCTTCCTCTCTTTCCAGAATTCCAAGAAAAACCACCTCAACATTTGTACATATGTGCTAATTTTTTATATAGAATATCCTTTATTAATTAGAAGATCTTCAATCTTATCAAATTGGCAAAGATATGGTCAGAATAATTGAATAAATTTAGCCACTTATTGTGCCCATACTTTTTTTGGGGGAGGTATGTAGATTGTGGAGAAAGTGGTAGTGCAGAGTGAGACTGAACAGCTGTACGTGGTTAATATTCATGTAGCAGTCATTCATTAAATGCACTACATGCAAAGTAGCACACTAATGCTCGGGGAAGACATGTCCTCACTCGGTTGGGTAAACGGCAGACTAGAGGGATCCTCCCGCAAATCCTTAGCTTTCTGATGTCAGATGAATTTTGATTTGATTGTGCTCAGCGAGAGTGATGCCAGAGGGTAAAGCATGAGTGTGTGCACCCAGTGAATCATCCCCTCTCCCCCTGACAGTTGTGCAATTTGTGTGTGTTTAACAGCAAAAGGAAGTTGGCAGAGTCTCACAGTCTTTTGGCCTCCAAACAACATCTGCAGACAGAAGTGAACATTACCCTGGTAATTTGTCATACGTTCTTAAAACTGATCCTGAAAAATACGATGATTACAGATTGGTAGTCCTGGTCAGCAGTAAAAGAGGGAGTGTGTCCTATTGTGTGCCCAATGGTTTGCTGTGTGGACCCCTATTTGACTTGGAGGCAGCCTGGTGCTCACCAGGGCAACCTCTCAGGGCCTCCAGTTTCTTAGTTTCCGTAATGGGAGCAAATACAACAACCTGTCTTGAGGAGTCCTGTTATAATTAAGGGTCAATCCTTATTAGGCTCTCTATTTTATAAAAAGTGCATAAATGTGAACTAATTGGAAAATAGTTTAGGAAATGTCTTTTCTCTAGAATTTCTCATAGGCCTTTAAGAGTAGGGTGTCGATTTTGCTGCGTTCCATTTTCTCTCTGCTTTTTTCCTTCAGCTGTGGACCCAGATGCACCAGTGTTTGAGATGCTGTATGAGAGGAATCCAGTGCATAGCCACTTCGAGAGGCGGCTGGACGTCAGCACCAGGCCCTTGAACATCATATATAATCCCCAGGCTATTAAAAAAGTAGCGGACTTTTTCTACAAGGGAAAGGTTCATACCTCAGGTTAACTTTTTTGTTTGTTTGCTCTTATGTTACATATCAAGACATCTTTTCTGTCATTTCTGGTGCTCTGGACAAGGGTTATTGTACATTCAGGTGACCTAGTAGTGGTAGAAAGGCCTGCAGAGCATGTGTGTGGGGTTGTCCCTGGAATGCCACTTTTCCAGGAGGAATCAATATCCTTACATATTTTCTTTTTCTTTGCTCCCATCTAGCAAACATATTTTAAATGCTTCCCAATCCATTAGGATGGTGGTTTCCTTGGCTACCCAGGATACTTTAGATCATTGGAATTTAGGAGGTCTGTTCAAGAATTTCTTTCTGGATGGCAGGCAGGATCAGTGGTCTGTTTTACTTGTTTGGCGGAGCTTTAAATTCTGCAAAGTTCATCACTGCCCTCTCCCATATCATTGATTTATTTACGTCTCCCTTTGTTCCCAAAAAAGAATCGAAACAGTAGGTGTAGAAAAGGCACTTTTGTTGACAGGGAAATTGATAAAACAATATTACTTGGCTAAATGTATCCTCTCCCTCCCTCTTTATAATAATGTTGTTTTAGTTTGTCTGTTTTGGAGTCTTTTCATGTAAATAGTAGCCATAAATGTCTTGGCTTATTGCTCCATCACTGATAGGATATAGGAGGCATTTATTTCCTTCTAAATCCCCTTTCCTCTTTCAATGTAATGTCATGCTTTTAAGGATTTTGAAATAAAATAGTTTGGACTCTTTCGGACAACAATTCATGAAATTCTAGTAACTTAGTACCTTCCCTGCCTTTCTCCTCATGACTGCCCCTCACCCATCTTTGCCTCGTTCCTGTTACCCTATATAGTGCCAGGCCAGGCTGGAGGAAGGAACTGTTGTCATACAGACTGTTTTTTAGTTTTGGTGGAAATTCTTGATGAGAACAGATGTCGCAGTTCTTTTGTCTATGTTTGAAAGTTCTGATCCTCCTGTCTGTTTCCAATCTTGCAGGTTTTGGTTATCAGTCTGAACTTGAGTTGAGAGTGGCTGAAGCGGCCCGAAGACAGTATAACAAACTGAAGATGCAGACCAAGGCAGAAATCCGACAAACTCTCGATCGCCTCCTAGTGGGTGACTTCATTGTAAGTGGGTATACGTAGAACCCTGGTGGGGCTGGGGGAGGGGCAGGCATGCGCTCTGTCCTGCGCTTTACCTGTTGAGGGTAGGCATGCTCGAGTCAGTTACACTGATTCCATTGGAACTATGAACTTGTCAGGTAGCAAAAAACATCTCATGTCTTTTACAGTCAGGGTTTAATGAATAAAAAAAACTCACAAAACGAATGATTGACTAGATCATGTTTTTTCCTTGTACCAAATTTAGAACACTCTGGAGATGCATGTTTGTTCTACTTTCTAGACCTGGTATTTTATAAATGTTAAGATTAAGAAGACACCCTTTTCACTTACTGTTATCAGAAGGAAAACAACTGGATTTATCTCCAAGTTTCTATTACAGGGTATGATGGTCACTGTGTGATGCTAAGTGACTGGCTGACTCAAGAATGGCTTGGACAGGGAGAGCCAAGAAACAGTCCATCAGTTCAGCCAAGCTCTGTCTCTTTTAACACTAACATGGAGGTGCAGTGCTGAGATGTGGCAGTAGATGGCGCAGTTAGAGTGTGGCTGCTTTGGACAGTGCAGATCCCATTGGGGTGGAAGGGGTGGAAGGAATGTTCTAAGTGAAATGTTTTGGGGTATGTATGTAGCATGGGATGGAGCATCAGTCCTGTTTTCTACTTTTGTGTGTGCTTTTCAACACAAATCACAATTAGTGTCCTCTCTTTTTAGACAAAGAGGTTTCTTTTTGGTAACATACCCATTAGCTTTTACTACATACATATAATTGAGGCAATTTTAGTTGCAGGGAGGAACAGGTAACAAATTCATGAATTCTATTTTTTTGTTTCAAATGTCAAAGCTTATGTTTTCACTAAGATACTCTGGCTTGAAAGTCCATGGTTACCAGTGTCCATGAATAAATAAAAATGTTTGGATTTCTATGTCATCATTTCTGCAATACTTGACAGTACTAAGTTCTGAAAATTTAGGACAAGATCTTTCTTAAACCATGGGTCATCGCAATCAAAGAGCAGGCAGAAACCAGTAAATTGCTAATTTCCCCCAAGACATTTGCCTATGGTAACGTCCTGAATCCTCAAGCCTTTGGATCTGCTTTGGTTCTAAACTTTGGGTCTGATATCAGAGACCACTAAGCCATGCTGTAACACTAGGGGGCCTTCAGGAAGGCTGGGGCCCTGACTTATAAAGCTGTTTCAGCAATTGGAGTTAAAAGTTTTTTCATTGTAGTTTATTTTGTTTTCACAGGAGGAGAGTAAACGGTGGACTGTGCGACTAGATATTTCTGCCCCTCAAGTGATATTTCCTGATGATTTCAAATTCAAGAATCCCGTGCTAGTTGTTGTGGACCTAGGAAGAATGCTGCTGACAAATACCCAAGGTAGAGTGGGAGTGGGAGTAATGAAAACAGAACTTGGTAGGTTAATCTGTCCATGCTTAGCCAAGTAAAACTTAAAAAAGGTTTATGAACATTTGGAAACTCCAGAGTTCATTTGTTACTTTTTACATCTTAGTGTGTATAATTCAGTGTTTGGCTGTTGCTAGAACCGTGTACCTGTTACCTGACTCCAGAGTGTTTCCTCCACCCCTCCCAGCCCCTGCCAGCCACTAATCTTTCCATCTCGATGCATTTCCTTATTCTGAAGATTTTATAAGAATGGAATTATATAATGGGGGCATTTTATGTCTGGCTTCTTTCACTTAGCAGGCTGTTTTCAGGGTTTATCCATGTGGTATCATGTATCAGTACTTCATTCCTACCTAGGGCTGAATATATTCCTTGTATGAATAGACCACATCCTTTTCCATTCATCACTGATGGGCGTCTGGGTTGTTTCCACTTTTTGGCTGTTATGAATAATGCTGCTGTGAGCATTCATGTGTAGACATTTGTGTAGACGTGTATTTTCAGTCTCTTGGGGATACTTCAGTGTGGAATTGCTGGTGACTTTATGTTAAACATTTTGAGGAACTGCCAGATTGTTTCCCAAATGGCTGCCCCATTTTACTCTCACTAGCCATGTATGAGGGCTCTATATCCTTGCCAACACGTTGTATTATCTGTCTTGGATTATAGCCATTTCTGTGGGTGTGAAGTAGTATCTTATTGTGGGTTTTTTTTAAAAAAAGACATGTCTTTTAGCCCTAGCCGGTTTGACTCAGTGGTTAGAGTGTTGGCCCATGGACTGAAGCGTCCCAGGTTCGATTCCGGCCTCAGTCGGTGCAGGAGGCAACCAATCAATGTGTCTCTCTCACATTGATGTTCCCCTCCCCTCCCCTCCCCTCCCCTCCCCTCCCCTCCCCTCCCCTCCCCTCCCCTCCCCTCCCCTCCCCTCCCCTCCCCTCCCCTCCCCTCCCCTCCCCTCCCCTCCCCTCCCCTCCCCTCCCCTCCCCTCCCCTCCCCCCTCCTCCCCTCCCCTCCCCTCCCCTCCCCTCCCCTCCCCTCCCCTCCCCTCCCCTCCCCTCCCCTCCCCTCCCCTCCCCTCCCCTCCCCTCCCCTCCCCTCCCCTCCCCTCCCCTCCCCTCCCCTCCCCTCCCCTCCCCTCCCCTCCCCTCCCCTCCCCTCCCCTCCCCTCCCCTCCCCTCCCCTCCTCTCCCCCTGAACCGCAATGGAAAAATATGCTTGGGTGAGGATTAAAAATATATATATACATCTTTAAAAAAATTTTTAAATTTATTTATTGCCTGTGCAGGGGCGGGGAGAGATCGATTTGTTGTTCCACTTATTTATGCATTCATTGTATGTGCCCTGACCGGAGGTCAAACTCGCAACCTTGTTGTGTCTAGAGGATGCTGTAAACAGCTGAACTACCCCACTGAGGCTCATTGTGGTTTTTATTTGTATTTCTTATGTAACATTTTATATTTTAATAAACATTATTTCTCAGTACTTCATTTCAGGAATAGAGATTTAATCTATTTAGGGATATTAGGGACATATATGAAAAGAGACTCCTGGAAGGTAATTTCATTATTGTTTATTTTGAGATGGGAGGGAAGAAAGAGAGGATTCATGACATAAAAGACTGAGGAGGTTTATAAAATAATTTTAACCTTATCTTCACCGAGAAGACCCCAGAAAAGAGACCAGGGTAGAGGATTTGAGCAGGAGTGGGAAAGTTTGGTGCTAGAGGGATGTTAAAAGAGAGTTAGGTCTGAAGAAGAGGGTCACACCGCCACAGAAAGCACCTGCCTGAATTAAGACATCAGCATGGAGCAGGGCACATGGGTAAGCAAACCCAGTGGTGTGTTTTTGTAGTTGTCTCAGCCCTGCTCGGCTGTAGAAGAGAGGGGTTCAGAGTATGAACTCCGGGGCTAGAACATGCCACATTGAGAAATTACTGCCTGCCCAGCTCTGAGCCAGGCACTGGGAATATTGTGTTGAGTAAGACAGATGAGGCCTGGGTTCTTTTGGAACATTCTAGTGGGGGGAACAAAATAAACACATGGACAAAAACAGGAAAAAGCAAACAAATAATTATGGAGAGTGATGTAAGAAGAGTTGGTGATAGCAGCCCAGGACAGTGCAGCTCACAGTGGGGATGCAGTTTGGGACAGCAGGTCATTGGTTTGTGCACCAACGACCTGCTATCCCAAATGTCCCTATGTCAGCAGGTCTCCATCTTTTCTGATACTCATATCCTTTCTCTTTGTGTTTTGATTTCCAAATGGATAGGTAAGTTCGCTCTGAGAAAAATGGTGAGTACAGAATATCAGCTTAGAGTTTTCGTCATTTATTTTTATTAAATTGGGGTTGGTCGATTCGCTACTTTTCTTGATTATTACCTTAAAGGGAAGAAGGCAGGAACAGACATAGACTTTGAGTCCTCTCTCTTCTACCTGCAGATGACTCCAAGAGGAAGAGTGGGGATGAGTCAGCATCTGAAGAGAATCAGTTTAGCGATGATGAGTATAAAACCCCTCTTGCCACACCTCCTAACACCCCACCTCCCGAGACGAGCAGCAGTAATGGGGAGAAAACACCTCCGTTTTCTGGAGTTGAATTCAGTGAAGAGCAGCTTCAAGCACATTTACTGAGCACGAAGATGTATGAGAGGTACTCTCTGTCATTTATGGACCTCCAGATCATGGTGGGGCGAGTCAAGGACAACTGGAAGCATGTCCAGGATATTGATGTGGGGCCAACCCATGTGGTTGAGAAATTCAATGTTCACCTACAGTTAGAGCGTCGATTGATTTATACTTCAGATCCCAAGTACCCTGGGGCCGTGCTTTCAGGCAACCTACCGGACTTAAAAATCCACATCAATGAAGATAAAATATCTGCTCTAAAGAATTGCTTTGCTCTCCTTGCCACCCCAGAAATGAAGACTTCTGACTCTCAGATTAAAGAGAAGATTTTCCCCCAGGAGGACCAGCGGGGAAGTTTGCAAGACTCGGTAATGAATTTAACCCAGAGCATTGTGATGTTGGAGCAGCATACCCGGGAGGTTCTGGTGGAGTCACAGCTCCTCCTGGCGGAGTTTAAGGTGAACTGTATGCAGCTTGGTGTGGAGAGCAATGGTCAGTACATTTCTGTGCTCAAGGTGTTCGGCACCAACGCTCACTTTGTGAAGAGGCCATACGATGCCGAAGTCTCCTTGACTGTTCACGGATTGCTCCTGGTGGACACCATGCAGACATACGGTGCGGATTTTGACCTTTTGATGGCTTCACATAAGAACCTGAGCTTTGATATCCCAACAGGAAGCCTCCGGGCTAGCAGGGCCCAGTCTCCTGTCTCTGGATACAATGTGGCCCCCTTCTCGAATGCTGCCACACTGAGCGACCGGCCAGCTGCCAGTGTCTCACTTGACAGGATTCTCACCAAGGAACAAGAGTCTCTCATTAAGTTGGAGTATCAGTTTGTGAGTTCAGAGTGCCCGTCAATGAATTTGGATAGCACTCTTCAGGTGATTTCATTGCAGGTGAATAATTTGGATATTATCCTAAATCCAGAGACAATTGTGGAGCTGATTGGTTTTCTTCAAAAATCCTTTCCCAAGGAAAAAGATGATTTGAGTCCCCAACCTTTAATGACTGATTTTGAAAGAAGCTTTAGGGAACAAGGAACTTACCAGACTACATACGAGCAAAACACCGAGGTTGCAGTGGAAATCCACCGACTTAACTTACTGCTCCTTCGTACAGTGGGGATGGCAAATGGAGAGAAATATGGCAGAAAAATTGCAACTGCAAGTATAGGTGGCACCAAAGTCAATGTCTCAATGGGGAGCACATTTGACATGAATGGTTCTCTTGGCTGTTTGCAGCTTATGGATTTGACACAAGATAATGTTAAGAACCAATATGTTGTCAGCATCGGGAATTCCACAGGCTATGAAAATATCATCAGTGACATCGGCTACTTTGAATCTGTGTTTGTCAGAATGGAAGATGCAGCCCTCAGCGAAGCTTTGAGTTTCACATTTGTTGAGAAATCGAAGCAGGAATGTTTTCTCAACCTCAAGATGGCTTCCCTGCATTATAACCATTCTGCTAAATTTTTGAAGGAGTTGACACTGTCCATGGATGAACTGGAAGAAAATTTTCGAAGTATGCTGAAAAGCGCAGCCACCAAAGTCACCACAGTGCTAGCAACCAAGACGGCCGAGTACAGTGAGATGGTATCACTCTTTGAAACTCCAAGGAAGACGCGGGGATCCTTTAGCTTAGAAGACAGTGAAATATATGGGTTTGGCCTCACTGCCTCTCATTCCGACACTGTAAAGCTGATCTTGAACATAAACATTGAATCACCAGTTGTTTCTATCCCTCGGAAGCCTGGGAGTCCGGAGTTGTTGGTAGGACACTTGGGACAGATATTCATCCAGAATTTTGTGGCAGGAGATGATGAATCCAGAAGTGACCGTCTTCAGGTGGAAATCAAAGACATTAAATTATACTCTTTGAACTGCACCCAGTTGGCAGGCAGAGAGGGTCCTGGGCCTGATGTAAGTCGGGTGTCTCGCACTCCTTCTGGGTCTGCCAGTGCCAACAGTCTGGAGGAAGCTCATTTCACCCGACACGATTTCTTCGAATCTTTGCATAGAGGTCAAGGTGAGGAGTATTAATCATGTCCCATTTTGTTCAAAGATTCCAAACCCAGCTCATGTGTACTTTGCTTAAAACAACAACAAAAACCTTTTCTTTTAGAATTATCCCCAGTTAATATTTAAGAAACCATGCTGGAATTTTACTTGAATGCTTCATATTAGGTCACTATGTTTCCAGCTTTTCCATCAACATCATATTTGGTGAAAGAATTTTTTTAAAGTGGTCCCCTTTGAAGTTGGGTGAGTGCTCATTTATAGGGATGTTTTAGGAGTGGATCCTATTAAAGTATTATTTAATTTGGTCAAATACATCTGAGTTTTAAATTTCTAAGCTGTAGAGCCTTCCTAGTTAAATATTGTAGTCCAAGACAGCTAGAGGGATTGACATAGTAAGAATCTGAAATTTAGTCTGCGGATGTTATGTTCTCCTTTTAGTATCCTGCCATCTTTTATAATGGGTTGGTTCAGGGTTGTAGGAATAATACGCCTATATTTGTGTTCTCGATTTGATATGCTACAACTAAGCAGTTCAATCTGTTAGTCTTGGTATCCTCAGAAATCAGGTAAGCCCTGGAGCAGGGCTTTATTTACTGGTGAAGAAATTAATGCCTTTGAGGACTACTTTTCTGCTTCTCAGATGTTAACTCACTGATTATTTACATACTTACCCAAAGATTGCTTTCTCTGCTTGGGATAAAAGCTCTTCACTTAGAACCTTGTATTGTTGTTTTGTCTGATTTGGGTCCATTAAGAGAAATCCATCTATGTCTGAAAGCTGGGTAAGGACGAGCAATTTGGTTTGGAAAATGCCAGCTTGGGAGGCTAAGAGACGCTTACTATTGACGCTTACTATTGGATTAATGTTCACCGCATCTTATTTGAAGCCACCAAATGGAGCATGTCATGAAAATATTGTTTCTTTTTATGCATAAATTTATCTTGTGCCTTTGCTTGCTATGAGTTTTGATTCTTGGGATAGTCATCAAAGTTTGTACTCAGCCATGGACCTCCTGCTGTAAGAGTAACTCATAGGCTGTCTTTTATGTATTCTGCCCTCCTAATCAGCACCAGTGCAGTGAAGAGTAGTGTTTTCAGACTGTCATTTCCTCTCTCTCACGCCAGCCTTCCACATCCTGAACAACACCACCATCCAGTTTAGACTGGAGAAGATCCCTGTAGAGAGAGAATCTGAATTGACTTTCTCCCTTAGTCCAGACGACCTGGGAACGTCCAGCATCATGAAGATTGAGGGGAAATTTGTCAATCCAGTTCAGGTAAATGCCGGGTTGGTTTTCAGGTCTGGACAGTTGAAGTCACCTGTTTATTTTATGTTCATAGTATATAGATGTATTTATATTTTGTCATGTTATGTGTTTATATATAAAGTATTGGAAGGAAAATACATAAATTCAGAGAGGCATCATTAATGCATATTAGTGTCGGTAACTTGTTCTAGTCAACGTGGAGTCCTTCTGTTGTGTCCTTTTATCATGGGGGAGTCAGTCTTGTCAGCTGTCTTCTTGTGGAGGAGGGTGAGTTGTGGAGAGGAAGAGGGCAGATCCTTGACTACACTGTCATTCGGAAGTGAAAGAAACTATTGCTTAAAAAGCCAGCGTGTCTTCCCTGGGAGGATCTAACTCATGTCACTTGCTGACATGCTCGGCCCAGGCTGTAAGGGGCCATGACTGTGACCTGCTCACAGGTCCTTTCAAGGGATGATTGGAATTAGTCTTGCCATCTCTGAAAAGAAATGGGCCTGGATAGGAATTGTGTGTGTGTGTGTGTGTGTGTGTGTGTGTGTGTGGTCCTGTTTCCTTTAAAAGTGTCATTTTTTCCTGCTTTCACGGGGATGAAAGACGAGCATAACATTACGAAACAGCAGGGACAGGCAGGATCTTAGGACAGTGGGTCTAAACTTGGGCAGTAATTGGTCCTTGTGAGGCGTGCTGCTAACACAATGTGTGGTTCCTGGGTATTGGTCTCTGGGTGACAGAACTTCCCCCAAACCTTTTCTATGAATTTTCATCTGAAATCTAGCATGTAATGTGAATTCTGTTGCATTACATTGACTTATTCTTATGGTTACCATTGATTTACTGTAGTTCTTGATGATATTCTTTCTTACAAATTATTTTAAATAATTTAAAATATTTTATTATGAAAAACTTCAAATATACACAAAAGTAGAATAGTCTGACGAACCTTATGCTCCCATCACTCAGGTTTCTTTTTCCCATCACTCAGATTTTAAGGCAAATCCCAGACCTAATGCCATTTTTATCTATGTATTTGGAATGTATCTCTATAGACTACAGATATTTTCTGACATAACTACAGTAATGTTATCGTGCATTGTAAAATAAATGAGGATTCCTCGACATCATTACATTTTAATCCATTTTCAGATTTCAGCGACATTTTTGATTGTTTCAAACAATCAAAAATGTCTTTTCCCTATAGGCTTGTTCGAATCAGGGTCCAGACAAGGTCTGTACATTGCATTTGTGGGTCTCTATTAATTTAGTTTCCCTCTCATACTTCCCCCTCCTCCATGCCATTATTTTGTTGTGAGAACCAGGTCAATGGCCCTGTAGAATGTCCCACATTCTGGATTAGCTGTTTGTATGGGGTGTTACTTAACTTGTTCCCCTGCATTTCCTGTAAACTGTTACTTAACTCTACAGGTTTAACTGGATTCAGGCTCATTTTCTGTTTTTTGTTTTGGCCAGACACTTTAAAGGTACTGCTGTGTACTTCCTTTGCATTGTGTCAGGAGGCATGTAATGTCTGGTTGTCTCCCTCAATGATGCTAAGATTGGTGATTGTGTTCCGGTGGGAGGAACCTGATCCCTCCATTGTAGAATTCTCTGTCAATCATTCATAGAAGGGCTTATTCCACAGATGAACTGTGAAAGGATAAATTATTTAATTAGGGGTTGCAAAATGATCACTTCCTATATCTGTTTGGAATTCCTCTGTTAAAAATTGCTCTTACGTAAATAAAAAATATTTTAAATGAGATATTATAATTAAAAACAAAGTAAGGGAGAAAGGAAACATAGGTGATAATGGATCATCAATATTATCATTAAAAAGCACTATTGGTTTATTTAGCTGTAGTTAAACATAGGTTGTTAGACTACTTGGTGACGATCAGTAGTTTTAGACCCCTGGGTCTTGTGTCTCAGTCCTGTGGTATAACCATGTTAGTCTTTTAGCAGTATCTCCTTCAATCTCTGCAGTTGTTCTTGTGGGGTTAGAAAGAGTGATTCAGGCCTACAACCAGTAGATCTTACTGAACGTTTATTGTGTATAGGTTATTCCATGAGGTACTGGGGGAGGGCCTTTTGAATAGACATGGGTCAGAGAGAGGTAAAGACAGAAGAGAAAAGAGATAGTTCTTGCCATCAACAGATTCTTGGGGAAACCCATAAAAAGCAACTTCGGTAATTTGTGGGCAGTGCAGCTGGGTGCAATTGGTAGCAGAATAACTGAAATTTTCTCTTTGCATACAGGTGGTGTTAGCAAAGCATGTATATGAGCAGGTTTTACAGACACTGGACAATCTCGTGTGTAGTGAAGACCTGAATAAGTTTCCAGGCAGTGCCGCCTCCTCACCTTGCCCTAATTCTCCTCTGCCTTCCCTCAGTACCTGTGGAGAGCCTTCCATTGAAAGGAAGGAGAACGGATTGTTCAGCCACTCCAGCCTTTCTAACTCTTCTCAGAAGGCCTCGTCTGTGAAGGAAGTCAGATCCTTTACCCAGATTCAAGCCAACTTTTGTATATCAGAGCTTCAAGTTCAGCTAAGTGGAGATCTGACTTTGGGGGCCCAGGGGCTTGTGAGCTTAAAGTTTCAGGATTTTGAGGTGGAATTCAATAAAGACCACCCTCAGACCTTATCCATTCAGATTGCCCTGCGTTCTCTGCTGATGGAAGACTTATTGGAGAAAAATCCGGATTCCAAATATAAGAACCTGATGGTATCTCGGGGTGCCCCTAAGCCGTCCAGTTTAGCACAAAAAGAATATCTTTCTCAGTCTTGCCCTTCGATCTCCAATGTGGAGTATCCTGATATGCCTCGATCTCTCCCTTCCCACATGGAAGAAGCCCCTAATGTCTTTCAGCTGTATCAAAGACCCACCTCGGCATCCAAGAAGAAGCCAATGGAAGTCCAAGACCAGAACTGTCCCTTGACCCCACCGCCTTCTCCGACAGTAGATGAGCCCAAGATACTTGCTGGAAAGAGTAAATTTGATGATTCCTTGGTCCACATCAATATATTCTTGGTGGATAGGAAACATCCAGAATTCTCTTCTGTTTATAACCGAGTTAACCGGAGCATTGATGTTGATTTTAACTGCTTGGATGTGCTCATCACACTGCAAACCTGGGTCGTCATTCTAGATTTTTTTGGAATCGGTTCCACTGCAGACAACCATGCAATGAAGGTACCGCCTGAGGACATTATACAAAACATGAAGTCAGAAGCAAATGCTCTGCTCGAGTCTGAACTTCAGGATCCAGTTAACACCAAGCTGGATCTCAAGGTATCAGTTCCTCTTCACTCCTAAAGTTCTAAGAATGAATTTTAGTTTGTTTATTTAATGCTATCATCATACATTTACTCTAGAAAATAGATCTTATTGGCAGGGAGCTCTATAGTCTTCTGGGTGTCTGTTACAGAAGGGTAGAAAATAGCTTAGAAAAGGTTTCAGTGTAAATCTCATCCAGAGGCAGGGAAAATAAATGGTTTAAGTAACTTTACCTTTCTTTGTGTTGTATAATTCAGTGGAATTACTTAGTTTCTCTGAGCCTCAGTTTTCTCATCTTCCATGATCTAATTAAAATAACTAAATGAGGTCATGGATGTAAAGCACCTAGTAAAGTGTCTAGTACATAGTAGTTCATTTAAAAATGGCTTTTAGCATATCTCCTCACTGTCTCAGAACATTGGCCTTCATTGTGGGTGACAGACTAGTGCAATATTAAAGACAAATGCAAAATTAAGAAAAATTGTTTTATAATGTAAAACATTTCACTAACAGAGCATAGAGAAGGCCACTGTAGAGAAGACCCTGTGGAACCTGGGTTTGAGATCACCCAGTTGAGTTCCTATCTTGTCTTCTCTCTCCTTAGTCCTTATATTATGGTTTGACTGGCTAAAGAAAGCTGAAATGAAATTGTCATTAACAAAAGCTTTACCTTCAAGTTTCCTGAGTCTTTCTGCTCCTTCTGTGACTTTGTCCTGTTGTTTGCCTGAAGGATACCCCTTCCCCCAGTGACATTTGTCTTCCTTTGTTCTCTGTGTGCTCAGGTTCACTCTCTCTCACTCGTGCTGAATAAGACCACCAGTGAGCTTGCTAAAGCAAATGTGTCCAAGTTGATGGCACACCTGGAGATGACCGGTAAGTGGGAAGAGCCAACCTTGCAAAACCTGGTAAGAATTGGAACATTTTGCTCACAAATCTGTTTGTCCTCACATTCTGAGTGCAGTGTGGAATCAGCAGCTTGATTGTGGCTGTTGGTCTAGCCATGGTTTGTGATGGCGATGCTCAAATACTGGCTTATGGATGGGAATCATCTGATCAGCTTGTTAAAAATGCAGGTGTCGCCCAACTGGGCGTGGCTCAGTGGTTGAGATCGAGGTTCGATTCCCAGTCAGGGGTGTGCAGGAGGCAGCTGATCTGTGACAACTCTCTCATCATCGATGTGTCTGTCTCTCCTTCTCCCTCTCCCTTCGTCTCTCTGAAATCAATAAAGATATATTAAAAAAAAAAGCAAAAAAAAAAAAAAGCAAGTGTCACAATCCCTCTCTACACCCCAGCCTGCCCCGTCCCAAGAATCTGATTCAGTAGGTTGGGATGGGGCCCTGGTATCTGTGTTTTTAACAAACTCTATCTGGTGATTATATACTTCTTTGTCCAAGTTGGTACATTTTTGAGAGTGGGAGGGGGCATTATTAATAATTACATCTGGGGAACAGCAATTATATACTAATCACACTTGGTTTATAATAAGGCTGTCAGGGAAACCAGGGCATATGTTCACTCTATTGTGGTAAAGAGGGGGAGCCACCAACAGGGACATGGTTTTAGGCAGGAGGATATGGTAGCAAACCTGGCATTCTTTCTTTTTTTAAATCCTCACCTGAGAATATGTTCTTATGGATTTTAGAGAGGGAGAGAGAGAGAGAAACATTGATGTGAAACATCAATTGGTTGCCTCCCATATGCACTCCCACTGGGAATCGAACCTGAAACCTTTTGGTGTAGGGCGACGCTCCAGCCAACTGAGCCACCTGGTCAGGGCCCTGGCATTCTTTCTAGTGGGACTCTAGGTTGAAATTCTTAGTAGAACAACTGATCAACTACATCAAGTTCTAAAAAGTAAGGATCTGTAAAGTGAATAAACACTATTCCTTAAGGAACAGGTAATGAAATATGGATGATTACAAAGCTCAAATGTTGACTCTGTCATGAAAAACAAGAATGTCTTCTTGGGAAGGAATGAACTGAAATTGGAGTTTTTCTGCTTGGTATAAATGTCTAAAAGCTACCTAGCAGGGACAGGTCTTTAAAATTGGAGAAGCTTGTATATTTTTGTTAGAGGACATTAAGAATCAAAAGTCAGTATGTGTCTTTGATTCCCTGGGAGCTGAACTAGTCATTGGTTTATGTTGCTAATTATGATGATAAAATCTCTTTTACAGAAGCAGCAGTTCAGCATATTTCTTTTTAATATCCACCCCTGTTAAGAACGACTCAGTATAGGTTCACCTCTCAGGTGTGCGTGTTTCAGCATGCCTTCTTTGTTCTGCCCACCTTCCGGGGGCCTCACTCCTGTAATATCAGAGTAGTTTTAAATCTGTCTTTAGTGTCTATCTCATTAATATTGTCTTTTTATTAAATTACACCAAAACCTACTTAAGTTTGCTTGAATACCTGACATATCTCTGATACTTCCTTCTTTCTTCTTTTATCAGTAATACAATTAATAGACCTTATGATATTTCACTAATTCTAATTGAGGTCTAATCTCATAATGGATCATGTTTCTATCTGTAGTTGTAAATGCTTTTTTCTTTAAGTTGTGTGTGCATTTAGTTTAACTTCTTTCCTGTTGCAAATGTTAAAGTGTGATGTTTCCGTGTTATTTCAGTCCCTTGTGAACTTCTGCACTGCGACTACTTGAAAAATTGTATAAAACATTTTTTCTGGGTATGTTGGAATAGGGAAATTTGCTTTTGACATGTAGTTTGATTAAATAGTGAAAGTTTGAGGCATATGCATATCAGTTTTTGTTTCAGACATATTTAAGCTGTATGACAAAAATGGATACGTAATGTGTTCTAATTTTAACATCCATAGAGGGAGACCTGGCCTTGCAGGGAAGCATCGGGAGCCTGTCTCTCAGTGACCTCACGGCCCATGGAGAGTTCTACAGAGAACGGTTCACTACCAGTGGGGAGGAAGCACTCATCTTCCAGACTTTTAAGTAAAAACATTGATCTTTCCTCACTTGACATTTTGTCATTATTGCTTGCTGTTTCAGATTCTTGTTGACTAATCAATGAAGAAAAGTTGTTTTTTAAAATACATTTTTATTGATATTGATTTCAGAGAGAGGAAAGGAGAGGGAGAGAGAGAGAAACATCAATGATGAAAGTCATTGATCAGCTGCCTCCTGCACGCCCCCTACTGGGGATTGAGCCCAAAACCCGGGCATATGCCGTGACCAGGAATCGAACTGTGACCTCCTGGTTCATAGGTCAATGCTCAACAGCTGAGCCACTCTGGCTGGGCAATGAATAAAAATTAAAAAAAATTGTACCATCTAACATAAAATTGATATAATCTAGTTGTTTGGAATTCTGATTTATATTGAAATGGATCTGTGTTGAAGTAAGCTACTCAGGTTTCATAAACAGATGGGGTGTGATTGAAATACTTCTGATTATTAAAAAGCTTGGGCTCCTGCCGGTCTCCCACTAACTTGCTAAATGATGTTAGGAAACTCCACTTCATCTCTGTGCATCCGTTTTTCTATCTAAATGTTGAGGGACTGAGTTAGATCAGTTTCCATCAAGCTGTAAACATTCTGGAGTGATTTCAGCCTGAGAAAGTTGTTGAAGATATAGGGTTTAAATTACATCATGCTTTTTTTCCTGTATAGACATAATCTATATCGAATCTTTTCAATTTTACAATTTAGAAGGCATCTTTAGACCTATATAGTTACTGAAGAATGGTTTTCTTGGAAGGCAGAAAGTTTAAAATGGTGGTTTTTCAACCTTTTTGGGAGCTCTTAGAAAATATAAATATCCAGCTCTGCCCCTAATATTTTGGTCTAGGGTGATGCTCAGTCCTTTTTCCCCCCAACTTGCCAAAGTGATTCTAATGTTCAACCAGAATTGAGAAAAATCTGTTTCTAAAGATATCTTAGAACTTTTTCTTTCATTTTCAGGGGGAGTATATTATACGGTACTGAGAATTTGGATTGATTTGTTTGTATTGTTACCTACCATGGTGGTGTGGTTCAATAAATGAGATAATTAATACAAAACTCTTAATTCTCTGTCTGGCACAGAATAGATGCTAAGCAAATGTGAGTTCCGTTCCCCAGTGACTGTGTCCTGTATAATAATTTATTATTACGACTCCACGCTCCATTAAGTTCAGAATCATTTGTAAAATTTTCTAATTTATCTTGGAATATAGATGCTAAGCCTCTTTGGACCACATTTCACTGAAGTTAGAAGATGACTTCTTTCTGCCTCCAGAAGACAGTTTTCCCCAGAAACCTTGCTTTGGTTGCCCAGTTTTCTTACCCATTGTTTCATGGCCTTATTATTTTTTTAATCTTTCAAGCCCATATTGTCACAATTTGCTGGAATAGAGTGAGTAGGAATAATTGCTTTTTCTTAAAGGCCCAGGTGAACAGTCTGAACCACAGGTAGCTTTTGAGTGAGGTCTGGAACCAGAGCAAGTGTAGTGCCTGGAGCTGCCCACCTGTGTGTAGCCCTAGCTGTTTGTCACCAGACTTATTTCACATCCTCAACACATTGCTGAAGCCCAGAAAGGGAGTAATTATTAGAGTTCACTTTTTAAAACTTGATCATGGATTTCCATTTTAATAGATAAAACTGTTCCCTAGGAAACCCCCTAAATCAACCCAAGTTATCTTCAAATACTAACTTGTCTCTTGCCGTCTGAGTCACCTTTTTGCCCTTTCTAGGTATGGACGGCCCGACCCTCTGCTGCGGAGAGAACACGACGTCCGCGTGAGCCTCCAGATGGCCTCAGTGCAGTACGTACACACCCAGCGCTTCCAGGCCGAGGTGGTGGCCTTCATTCAGCACTTCACTCAGCTGCAAGACGTCCTGGGCCGCCAGCGGGCAGCCATTGAGGGGCAGACGGTAGGTAGTCTTGTTTCTCCAAGTTGCCTTTCCAGTTTGACTGATCAGTGGAACTTTTAAGCCTCTAGAGGTAAATCTGAAAAATGTCACTAAAAACAGTAAAGGTCATTGGGTAATTTTATGCTTACGGATGTCCTCTACATTGCTGGTTATCTGTAGAAATCTTGCTGTAATCTGAAAGCTTACATTTCTTATTCATTGTATTGTGTTCTAATTACCTTTAAAGTTTAGCTTTAGCTTTCTCTAAAAAAGATAAATGAAATTTCTGGATAACACATAAGACTTTTGGCCCTTTTAGGGCTTTAGTGGGGATTATTCTATTGGAAAATGGTCCTGAAGAACATATATAAAGAGAAGTTTTTTCAAATAGAATTAGAAGTTCCCAAACTTCTTTGTTCATTGCTCCCTTAATGTCTTGGGAGTTTTTCCACCACACATCCTAGGCCAAAAGGAACACCTAATGGCTTTCCATTTACAAAGTAATTAAGACTAAACAATTTAATAAGTACATATGTCCTAAGAACTTAATAGCTGTTTGAAAAATAAAACACATAAGTGAAAGAGTATTTTTATTTCATTCTCAACATGATGACTTGTTAGTAGGACATGGGTGCTCTTGGGTACTGTACAACTTCTCAAACTTGGAATCAGATTGGATATCACAACCCTCATTTCCTGTTCTGCATTTTCTTTCCATGGTTCTTGGTTTTTGTCACAGCAGCTGCTTAAGACCTAGCTTCACAAAGATGAAACATCATTGAAAGGACGTTACGTGATTTAAACTGAACGTGAACTACCTCAGGCTAGTTGTTAGCTCAGTGCTCAACAGATGGCATGTTTACCTAAAACTTGAACACATCCTGGCAGCCCACCTGTGAACACGTCCCAGCATCCTGTGGTGTCCTGGCGCACAGTTTAGGAAACACAGAAAATGATTATTCTGTAGTTTTTTGTAAAACTTGGTTTTTACTTATTTTTAAACTATTAGTTAAAGGATGATAATTTAAGAAATAGATTCTGTCTTTATAGTGGAAACATTTAAAAATTTTGTTTTAATTTAAAATTAAAATTTTTGAATATGTTATATATTGATTTGGTACAGAATCAAAGTAAAATAGCACATTTGGAGAAAAGCCTCCCCCTCAGTTACTTTTCCTCAACCACCCACTTTCTCTCTTGGAAACAAGCAGTGTTACTGGTTTCTTGCCTTCTAAATATATATTTTTTTTAAATTTATATTTATTGTTGAAAGTATTACAGATATCCCCTTTTTCCCCCCCGTTGATCCCCTCCACCCCACATCTGCCCCCCCCCCCCCGCCCTCACCATGCTATTACCTGTGTCCATGGGCTGTGCATATATGCATATAAGTTCTTTGATTAATTTCTCCCCACCTGCTCCCCCACCCCCGCCTTCCCACTGAGATCCCTCAGTCTGTTCCATGCTTCTGTGCCTCTGGATCTATTTTGTTCCTCAGTCTATTTTGTTTATTAGATTCCACATATGAGTGAGATCCCGTAAAACTGAATCGGGATGAATCAGGAAACCTGAATAGAGCAATAACAACTGATGAAACCCAAGCAGCAATAAAAAAACTCCCAGCAAACCAAAGCCCTGGTCTGGACTGCTTCACAGCGGAGCTTTCTAATAATTCTTTAAGTTGTAGGGTTACATAGTTTACTAAAATTTTTCTTGCTTCTTGAGGTAGGCCTGTAGCGCTATGAACTTCCCTCTCAGGACTGCTTCACTGTGTCCCATAGATTTTGGGTTGTGTGTTCATTTTCATTTGTTTCCAGGCATTTTTTTATTTCTTTCTTGATCTTATTGGTAACCCATTCATTGTTTAATAACATGTAATTAGCCTCCATGTGTTTGAATGCTTTTGAGTGTTTTATTGTAGTTGATTTCTAATTTCATGCCTTTGTGATCTGAGATGCCTGATATGATTTCAGTCTTCTTGAGCTTATAGAGACCTGTTTTGTGTCCTAACATGTGGTCTGTCTTTGAGAATGACCCATATGCACTTGAGATGAATGTATATTCTGCAGCTTTGGGGTGGAATGTTCTGTAAATGCCAATTAAATCTATCTGATCTAGTGTGCCATTTAGAGTCGCTGTTTCTGTGTTGATTTTTTTGTCTGGAAGATCTATCCAGTGAAGTCAGTGGGGTTGTTAAAGTCCCCGACTATGACTATATTGCTGTTGATCTCTCCCTTAAAGTCCTTAAGGTTATTATTAATAGGTCCATATTACCATTTTAATGTATATTCTGAGAAGATCTATAACTTTTATAAAACAGATAATGTATTTTTTAAAAAAATACAAATGTAGCATAATCAAACTATAGGGAATCTGGAAAAAAGAATCAGTCTTACCAATCTCATAGCTTCATAGGTATGTTTTAATTTCTTTTCTTTTTTTCTATACATGTTTCCGTGGTAATAATCATGGAGTATATAACAGTTTTTCTCTCTCTTTAGAAACTTAAAAAAATTTTAGTATTTGACACATATAAAAGAATGTAGCATGTATACAGGTTATAAAGTGTGGTAATAAAATGAACATTCATGCAACCACCATCGAAATAAAAGTTAAAACCTTGCTAAGGCTGCTGTATGTGTTCCTCCCTGCCTCATCCCCCGTCAACACCTCAGATAATTGCTGTCCTGATTTTTGGGTCTGCTAGTCCCTTTGAAATTAAAAAAAGACCCTGTACAATATCTTTTATTTTTTCTTGGTTTGATCTTTACAAAATTGTACTAATAAACTGAATTTAATGTTTTGTGACTTTTTTTTTTTTTGTCAGTGTGTTGTTAAGATTCGTTTAGGTTTATTACATATGATTGCGTTTCACTTATTTTCACTGTTATCCTGTATAACACACATGATTTCTCTACTTTCCTGTTGAACACTTGGGTTGTTTACAGTGTCTCCCAGTGTACATGTATGGGTACGAGTTTTTCTGAGACACTTGGGAGTGGAATTTCTGGGCCCGTGGGATGCACGTGCTTCTCTTTGTAAGGTAATGCCGTGTCGTTCTCAGACGTGGCCAGCTCTATTACATACTCGCATTTGCAATGTGTAACAATTCCTCGTCATTCATATCTTTGCCAACACTTGTATTGTCGACCTTCTTATTTTGGGCCAGTTACTGACTGTAAAATGGTATTATATTGTGGCCTACACATGCTTTTTAAAAAACCTTTTAAGTTGAGGAAAAACATATAGTTCACATAGTAAAGTACAGAAAGTGTGTTAACTTCATGCATATACTTTGGGAATGCAGCTTCTTTTCATAACCCCTTTTCATAATCTTTTCCCATTTTGCTTTGCATTTTTCATAGAGATTCTATTTAATAACTCTTTACTCCACCAGGCCAGTTTCCTTAGCCATATCCTTATGTTTTCAAACATTTGCCTTGCTCCCAGTTTTTCATTCTCATGAGTAAGGCTTCCATGACATCTTTGTGTCCAATCGTATTTTTTTCAATTATAGGATTGAATCCTATAACTGGTATTGAGTGCTTAAGCGGTATTATTTTGTAGGGTTGAATCTCATAAGGCCATGAACATTTTTGTGACTCTCCATTCAGCTTTGCTAAATGTCATCTGTTAGAATTATGTACATTTAAAACAATTATTTTTACATGTGTGGTTTAAACAGTAGTAAGTTATTGTGAGGAACCAGTTGGGTTAGGAAATGAGACACTGTGCATTATTGAGTAATTGGGTTTAGCTTCCTGGGGAAGCAGAAATTAAACAGGTAAATTTTTTAAGCTTTGCTCTGTCAAATTATAGAAGACAAGCAGAAGGTAAAGGCCTACCTTTCTGGGCTTTGAAGAAAAGCCGATCTCAAGGATCTTTAATCTTGCTCTCTGAATTATTTAGATGTACAAGGAGAAGGAGAGCTAAAGACCTACTTTGTTTGCAGGTAAGATTAAGAGGCTATTTTGTTTGGAATTTAAATTCCTTTCTCCTAATATTGTACTGGTGACAGGTGGTATTATCTACCTTAGACTTGTAGCTGGATTCCTAGCCCTACATTTTCTAGTGCCTATAAGTAATGATCTGGTGGGAATTTAAATTTTAATCTTTTTTTAAACAAATTTTTCTTTTATTGATTTGGGGGAGAGAGAGTGAGAGAGAGAGAAAGAAACAGCCATGTGATAGAGAAACATGGATAGGTTGCCTCTGGTAAGTGCCCCGACTGGGGAGTGAACCCGAAACCTAGGTATGTGCCCTGACCGGGAATCAAACGCACCACCTTCTGGTGTACAGGACAGCACTCCAGCCAACTGAGCCACACCGTCTAGGCCTCTCTTTAATATTGATGTTTGAAATTAGAAGAACATCATTTACCTAATTTGATTGGGCCAAACATAAATTGTTTTCTTTATTTTTGACCCCAGAAGTATGACATATTTATCCTGTGTCTTCTACTTTACATGGTGTCTCTTATAGTAAACATCTTTATTCGCTGGGGAACTGGAGTGCAGATTTTGGGTGGAGATAGCACATTCAATTTAGAAATCATGGGGCAGGAACCTGGAGTCTGGGGGTTGCCACTATAGGCTGTGTGACCAGCAGCGAGCTATTTTTCTTGCTGTTCTTCTGTTGACTCAGTGGTAGAAGGAAAATGGAGTGAGCCGAAATAAGTCTGTTGTGCGTTCGGTTGATAATTATCTACACTAACGATGCTTTGGAGCTTTCCAGGTGCTTTCACATGTTACCTCATTTGATCCTTCCCACAGCCTGTTTGTCATTTCTGCTGTTACTTAGTGAGTGCTTATTGTGCATTGGTGTGTTGTACGTTGTGCCAGGTGTTGGACACACAAAGGAACACAAGGAACACCTGGCCATTGCCCCCATGGAGTTTAGATGTTGCCGGGAAGGTGTCAGCATGAGAAAGGAGATACTTAGCTATCAATGTGACTGGTGAGGCCTGTTGGGCTAGGCAGTGGCTCATCTGATTCTTAAAATAATTTTCTTAACACTATTTTTTGGAAAGCAGTTTTTCATTTTGATGAAGCCAAATTTTTTTTTCTTTCCTGGTTAGTGCTGTTTGTGTTTTATCAAAGAGACGTTTGCCTACCACTAGGTGGCGGTGTTTCCTTTGCCCTCTTGCTGGAACTTGTATAATTTCAGACTTCTTCCGTTTTGAATTGACCTTTGTATGTTTTGTGAAGTAAGGGCTGAGATTTTTTTTTCCACATACGTATCCAGACTCTTCTTTTCCCGCTGACGTACCCTGGCAGTTTTGTTGAGAATCAGCTGACCGCATACGTATATGTGCATTTCTTCATTCTCTATTCTGTTCTGTTGATTTTTATTTAATTGTAGGCCAGTACTTCCTAGTCTTGATTACTGTTGCTTTGAGGTATGTCTTGAAATTGGTAGTATAAGGTCTCTAACTTTGTTCTTTTCCCCCAAAGTTGTTTTGGTCATTCTAGGTCCTTTGTTTTTCCTTATAAATTTTAGAAGCAGCTTGTCTCTTCAGTAAAGTCACCTAGGATTTTGATTGGGATCGCACTGAATTTGTGTATCAGGAGAATTGACACCTTAGCAATCTTGAGTTTCTGGACCCTTAAGTATGGTACATCTCTCTATTTAATTAGGTCTTCAGTTTCTCTCAGCAATATTTTGTAGCCTGGGGTGTATTGGTCTTACACATATTTTGTTATATTTATACCTAAGTATTTCCAGTTTTGAATGCTATTGTAAATGATACCAATTTTTAAAATCTTGTATGTTGATATGCTGACCTCCTATCCTGTAATCTAGACGAAGTTCCTTACTCTCGTGCCTTTAGATCCTTTAGTGTATTTTACCTGGATGATGATGATGTCTGAGATAAGAACTCCCTTTTCTCTTTTCCAACCTGAATGCCTTTATGCCTGGACTAGGACTTCCACTATGACGTTGACTAGAAGTGGTGAGAGCGGCTACACCTGCCATACTCCTTATCTCAGGGCAGCGATTTTCACTCTTTTTCATCCCATGGCAAATAAACTAGTTACTAAAATTCTGCAGCACACCAAAAAATATGTTTTTTGCTGATCTGACGAAAAATATGTATAATTTTGATTTTTTCACGCCGGCTGTCTGTTGTGTTGGCTGTTGTCATTTTTATTTGACCATCTAAAGGAAAAGAGACCAGGGCCCTGACTAAGTAGTCAGGTACTGCATGTTTTAAAATTTGCAGCGCCCAGATTGAAAATCTCTGTCTTAGGGGGAAAACATTGTTTTTCACTGTTAAATAGGATGTTAGCTGTAGATAGTTTTTGTAAAGGAGTCTGTCCACTTTATCTAAATTGTCAGTTTGTTGGCATGAAATTGTTCATAGTGTTCCCTTACCTTTTTAATATTTGTAAGTTCTGTTGCAATGTCCCCCACGCCTTCCTGATAGTGACAATTTTTGTTTCCTTTTTTTTTTTATTAGTAACAAGTAGAAGTTTATTATTTTTCATCAGTCTTTTCAGATAACCAGCTTATTGAAGCCTAGATGGTGGTTAAACTTAAAAAGAATGTATATTCTGCAGTTGTTGGCTTAGTGTTCTATAAATGATTTTTTTCTATTGTTTATCTGTTTTCTAAATAAGTAGTTTCTGTTCTATACTATGTTCTTCCTTCTACTTAGGTTTATCGTGCTTTTTCTTTCTCTAGCTTCTTAAGATGGAAGCCTTGACCATTGATTTTAAATCTTTATTTTTAAATATAAAATAGTATTTACTGCTCAACCTTTTTCTCTCCTGTTCTAAGCATATCCCATGAATGTTAGCATGCTGTGTTTTCTTTATCAGTGAAGTTGAAATATTTTTCCATTTCCCTTGTGATTTCTTTGACCCATGGGTTATTTAGAAGTGCCTAGTCTACTTTTAAAATATTTGGGGTTTTCCATTATCTTCTTGTTATGGATTTCTAACTTAACTTTGTGGTGGTCATAGAATATACTGTGTATGATTTTAGGTATTTTAGATTTATAAATTTATGGAACTTTTTGGGAACCTGAGTTCATTTGAATGTAAAATTAGGGAATTGAGTCTCCGAATCAATTTTCTTTCCCTTTTAGGTGAGAGATCAAGCCCAGCGCTGCTCCCGGGTTCTCCTTGATATTGAGGCTGGTGCTCCTGTTCTACTTATCCCAGAAAGTTCCAGATCAAATAAACTGATTGTAGCAAATTTGGGGAAGCTGAAAGTCAAGAACAAGTTTCTATTTGCTGGTTTTCCTGGGACCTTTTCCTTGCAAGATAAGGTGAGCAATTAGTACCCATTCCCTTGTCAGTCGAACTAGCATTTGACCAATTGAAAAATTCACTTGTTGCCATGAGATGATTCCCAGCTGCTGTTAGTATATGTGGCTTGAATAATTATTTTTGACATTTTATCGATATTTTAATTAACCTTTTAACAGAGATAGTGGAAATTGTAACCCTTACTAACTGTATGTAGTAACTTATTTTAGCAAACATGTCTTTCATGTTGATAGTTCTTTCCCCACTGTTTCACCTCAGAGTAATCAACTCTTTACACTATGGCTTTTTCAGCAGACCTGATTTGGCCCAAGGTTTATCAGATACCATTTAAAAATATCTTAATAGTAAAGTCTTATACAGATATTGTTCTATAGTTTAAAACTATGTTAGCATTTATTTATTTCTTACAGCAATGTTTGGAGGTAATTGGCATGAGTATCACTGTTGTTTTCATTTTACATTTAGAAAAATTGGGACATGTTGAGAATAAATGATAAAAAAGGGAGCACCTAGTAACATAGACTTAGTGCCGAGAGGACTGTGGGGGGGGGGGTTGTCTGATTAGCCCCTCCCACCCATATTTGCACTGAGGAGATTGGTAACATTGTTGGAACTAGAGGTGTCTTGTGTTCTCCATGTGTGTTTTCATGGAAACTTCTTGCTAGTTTCCACAGCAGCTTTCAGTCTGTCTGCTTATTCAGTGCAAACTCATTTTAGCTTATGAGAAAAATAGTACTTACTGAAATCCCCAGCTAGTTATGCTCATTTCAGTCTAATGGCTAAGAACTCAGGGAGAGAGGTAGCCTTTGAAGGAGGATGACATAAAATTTGATTGTGAGATCTTATGACTGACAATAATAGCAGTAAGATGCTTATTGACTGCTTATTATACATCAGCCTAAGCTCTTTACACATTTATTCGTTTTGTTCTCATTAGTAACCTCAGAGGTATCTAGTATTATTAGCACCATTTTTTCCAGATAAAGAAATCGAGACTTAAAGAGGTTAAGCCATTTCTTTTGGCTTATACAGCCCGTAGAAGGGTGTGTGGACCTCAGACTTCGATGTGTTCTTAACTCCATGTTCTTAATTGTGATTTGGTTTTACTTCCCATCATTAGGATTAGGTATCTGTGGGGAACAAAGGCTGTTCCTGCTGTGTGTCTACTGGCCCTTACTGAACAGCTATAGCTCTTTGAATTTTCTGAAGAGTGGGGCAGTGAGTTAAATAAAATAACTTAGATGGAACAGCTCCAAAGGTTATTACAGAAAATTTATAAATCGGAGCAGTTACTGTTTGCCTCTCTTGGTACAGAAAGGAAAGAAGGCGAAGGAGCGCGAGTAGGGTGGTATTCCTCACCCGGGGGCCCCCCGCGGCCTCGACTCGGCTCAGACGTCATAGGAAGGTAGTGTCTGTTGGCAATGCCTGGACTCAAATACTGTTGTGATTTTCAGTTACTACCTCTGTATTTTTTATTTCTTTTACTTTTCACTCATCCGTTTACTCGCTGTTACTAACCTAAACATCGTGAACCGAAAATATTTGATTCAGTGAGTGGGGATGGGTAGGGTCAGGAGAAGAGTGAAGATGGGACAGTGACAGTCATAGGAGCTATGTTCATATGTTGTAACCTTGGGCTCAGGACCCAGAGTGGGGGTGTCTGGACAAAGGGCTAGAGGTCATGTTGACCATACATCACCTTACTTTTAGCCACTCACTCAGATAAGCCAGATTTAGGGTCAGAGCAGAAGCTGAAATCAAGCCGCAGAGGGAAGAGAACATCACCCCCTCGTGTAGGCTCCGCAGATGTGGCCCTTTAGGCAGAGCCGAGGGCGGAGACCTTGCTTGCACCTGCTGTGAGAAGCCGTCCTGTCGGAGTCACAGGCCTTACAGTGGCTGCTTTGACAGGGAGAAACACGCTTCCGCTTATGTGTATTTTTTACGACAGTAACAGTGAAAGCCACCAACATTGGTCCTTTCACAGCAGGCCTACTAGGTAACTGGTAACCTTGGCCTTAATGAAGAAAATAGGTTTCCATGAGATAAGCATTTTGCTGTTTGCTGATTTAAAGAACATAGAAGAGATCCATTCGTAAAAAGAAAGATTGGTGACTGCTTCTAAACTTTCTTTCTTTTCCTTAGTATGAGTGTTTATAATTAACATGAGTAGATAATAGACATATGTACCAGAACTGTTGTTGGCACATGGATGTTGTCCCCATTGTCACCTCCAGATACTGCATCTGCTGCCATCACTGCCCAAGGGAGTTCCCCTTGGGAACCATCTTTCAGTCTGTAGTAAGTTTTTTGGAACATATTTATTTTGTGGTAAATCTTTGTTTTGAGGCCTAAAGTTTTTAAGGAAAAGATCAGTTAGCTCCGGAATGGGTGCTCAAGTTCAATAATACCATTTCTGTTTCTCTACCCTTCCTAAAAAGGTAGAGGACTGGTTTTCTCAGACATACCTATATATGGGCTCATGAGCTGATGCCGAAGTCAGCGCCTAAAAAAGAATTGCCAAAATATCTCAAGAAAGTTTTGCAGATAGGTTTCTCTTTTGTTAAGTAAGTCCAGTAACTGTTTAGTTTGAAGCCTTTTAATGAAAACCTTTCCCTATATTTTATTTTTGAGGATTTGATTTTAAGTGGCAGTGCATACAAGGATCGCTTTTTCTTCAAGGTATAATATGTTTTTTAACCCCTGGTTTTTCTGAAAAACCTTATGGGATTCAGCAGACATTCACACATATGCTTGAAAATCAGAAACTTAACCCTTTAAAGTATCCCATTCCTTGAGAAAGTCTGTTTATCTTGTGTGTGTGTGTGTGTGTGTGTGTGTGTGTGTGACTCACTTTCCTCCTTTGTAGAGAAGTTTTTCTTAAGGACCATGAAAAGCAATTTATCCCCTCCCCTCCCCTCCCCTCCCCTCCCCTCCCCTCCCCTCCCCTCCCCTCCCCTCCCCTCCCCTCCCCTCCCCTCCCCTCCCCTCCCCTCCCCTCCCCTCCCCTCCCCTCCCCTCCCCTCCCCTCCCCTCCCCTCCCCCTTTCTCTCTTTCGATCTAGGCAGTACTTTCTCGGAGATCTATTTTTGTTTTCCTAAACCCTAGGAAAGCCCTGTCTGTTGCATACCTGTGGTGGTTCTGTAGAATTCCATAAGGGCTGCTTGGAGTGTGTCGCCTGAGAAAGTGTCTGTAATCAGACAAACAGCTCTGAAGCCTGCTCTCCACGGGTACAGCCAGGCCCAGTTGATCGAGGCCGGTATCAAGTGAATGAATACTTTCCTCACTAAGGCCACTTTGCATTTACATTTGCCCTGGAATACATTTGCACGTGTGAGGTTTGTCTAGTGTGCATTCCGGTGGCTAAAGAGCAGGAAATAATCCTGAAATCAAAGCTTGCAGAGGGGTTATTTGCCTTTGAGCTTCATGACTCCTGTGTGTTTGGAATTGTTCTACATAAATCTATGTCCTACTGAGTTCAGGTTTGAACTTTTTACATAAGCTTTTCCTTTCATTCTCCTCAATCACAGCTTGTGCTTACACCATAATTTCCCAGTCAGCCTTTCAAAAGCTTTGAGTGAATCTCCTCAGGCCATTGATTCATTTAAACCAACTACAGAAGATGCAGAGAATCAAATGAAAGAGCAGCAAACATTCTCTAGAGTTTAAGTAAACTAAGCAGGAAGGAAGGTTTTTAATGTTGAAATTCTGAAACAATAGCATTTACCTAGTCATTTGCCTTGCAAAAAAAATTTCAGAAAGTGTGAGCTGGCTTCTTTGGCTGTTACGTGTAATTCCTACCCAGGATAGCCATGGAGGCGCTGCATCCTCTGCGTCCCGAAGGCTGAGAGTGGGCGCGGGCACAGGCGAGGCTGACTATGGGGAGACCGCTCTTCCCCTCCCATTGCTCTTGAGACTGGAGAGACGCTGCTGATGCGGAGGCCGCACAGATGCACGGCTCTGAGGCTCAGGCGAAAAGAGAGTGGGAGGTTTTAAAGTCAGTTATTGCACCATTTTGGTGAAAAAGATTTGCCCCTGTTAGCAGTTACCTGCAGGTTCTCAGTATGTAAGAGCAGGGTGTAGTATTTTCAACAGAGCTATGGAATTTATTTTACCCTGGATTAGCCCTTAATCTTGTTGTCCTTGAACAGAAACATAATATGAATGGCCAACCGCTGATGTTTTCCATTGACACACAGTTACTGAGAGAGATGAGAAATGTAAGCCTGTGAGGGGAGACTCCCAGAAAGTGCAAACACATGACCGTAACTTAATTCCATTGGAACCATAATTGCTGTTAGATGCGGTTCTTAGAACAGTTAGTCCCTCCCGTCTAGTACAGTGATAATATATCATATGGTTGAGAGATTAGCTTTTGCTGCATTTTATGTAGATTAAACCACTTGTGATCAGCATCTTAACATTTGCTCTTAAGACAAAAGATAATATCTTCCTGCAAAATTGCCAGTTTTCAGTAGGTATTGAGTTATATGTAACGTCTCTGCAAATAAGTACATGTGGCATCAATGTCATGATCCTTTTACCTTTCTGTGTATGAGATCGGTTGTCTTGGGAGGTGCCAAGTGTTGTAGAGTCTTTGAGGAGCTCAGGGACTGGATGGGACTTCCAGGACTACCTTCTAGTTTTATTTTGTTTCTTCTAGGAATCTGTGCCTTCAGCTTCCCCAGTGGGTACTCCCAAACACAGTGTGAGGAAAACAGCAGGCACGGAGGACCCGAGGGGCACCCACGCAGAGGGGCTGTTCGTGATGCCTTCTGTTGGAATGAGTGTAGGCAGCCTGAAGAGTGTCTCTGTGCCCAGTACTTCGAGCAAGCAGCAAGGGCAACAAGCCACGCCCTCTGCCAGCGAGGTTTCCAGTAGTCCAGGTAAAAGAGGAAAAGCTGACTGCGTAATGAAGGCGGGAAATTCATGAGATGGCTGTAGGAACCTAAGGTGGGGCGGTGCAGGGTGTGGAAGAGGGGACTGCACCCTGTAAGAGCAGGTACCGACAAAGTGACAGCATGACTTTAGTGGTAACGGAATTTTGACATTGGTTTTGTAGGCTTAAGAAATTTAGGATGTAGACTTAGCATTGGGTGACTTCTAAAGTGGGTTAAATTAGCATGACACAGTGTAAATAAAGATATTTAGATGGTTTGTTAGGATTTTTTCTTATAGGTCAAGCTAGTTGCCAGCAGATGGTAATATAACTAGAATTATTCCTGTATCCTTAGACACATCACTGTTCAGACACCATCCTTGCAAGTCACTATTTAATTCTAAAAAGTAAAACATAACTCTTTAAAAGTTGTTAGTGTGAATTAGGTAACAGGAATACTCCTAAATAACAGTTTTTAAAAGACATGAACCATCTAGTTATTGGTGCCATGCTCTGGAATTTAAGAATGGGTCATTCCAGGGGAGAGCCTGACTTTGGCCTTTTAGTTTTCAGATGTTTTCTGGTTGGGCAATGGATTGGATAAGTGAGGTGCCGCTCCAAGGAGCTAGAGAGGGAAGCAGGATTAGCCACAAAAATCAGTCCATCGTGGCTGGACTTCAGGAGCTGTGGGACTCTAGCTGAGCGAGACTGCTTAGTGTCTTCTGTTAGATGTGAGGGTGAGTTAATGCCCTGCAGTGCCTTACCGCCCTCGAGGGGACAGGAAGGTGGTTACGCTGATGATTAACTGAGATTATATGATTATCATGATAGTAGTTGTTGAACACTTACTGCGTGCCAGACATTGTGGTACATTCTTTACATAAATTATCACATTTCATCCTCATAACACCCCTAGAGAGTTTTATTTTTATCCCCACTTTATAGACAGAGATAAAGGCTAAGAGAGATGAAGTAACTTACCCTGCCCACAGTTACGTAGATACTAAATGGCAGTGTTGGACTATGAGCTTAGGCAGTCTGACCCCAGAACCTGAATTCTTAACCCACGTGATGTTGCCTATCAGTCTCTGTATGTCACACATACGGAGCACAGGTGTGGGTGTACTCATAGCCCCTCAGGAAATGTCTCCCATCGTCGTCATGATGGCAGCGCTGGTGAGGAATAGGCCAGCCTTACATATAAGAGAGAGATCTCTTTTCTAACAGTATCTCTCCTCCCGATTTGCTATTTATTTCTGGGATTCCTCTATCTGTGTATAAGATTGGATTAAGGTAGTGGTGTTCATATTTCTGTGTATCTGAAGGCCTTCATTCCTGTCCCCTCCCCCTTCTTTCAGATCAGCTCTACTTTTATCTATTTCACATAGTTATCAGTATGGTCAAAAAATCAAGGACTCATTTATTTAGTGCCTGTTTGATGCCAGGTGCTATATTTTGTTCTCTTGTCTGTTAACGTGCTGTTAGACATGGCTCCTGCCACCACGTGAATAATACAAGAAAGACATTATGTAGCCATTTAAATGTTGAAAGATTTAAGGCGAATGTTATAGGGAAGACAAAACTGAGATGCCGAAGGAACAGAGAGGACCCAGTTGAAGTGGAGAAGGGAGGGCGACACCATAGACAAGGCTGTTCAGGCAGCAAAGAGCTTGGCATTTGGGGGAAATAAAGGTCAGCGAGCCTGGGGCTTCATGAGCAAGGTGGAGAATGGCTTGAGATGAGGTTGGAAAAGGAGGCAGTGGGCTTAAGCAAGGTCTCATTGGGATTTCAGGGAGATTTCCAGAAAGAATTTAGAACTAAGCACAGCCATTGCATTGTGTGAAGGAAGAGAGTGCTATGGGCTCATTTCTTTTTCTTTTAAATTTTTTAAATTAATTTTTTTAATATATAGTATTGTCTTGGGAACATATATAAATTTTTTAAAATATATCTTTATTGATTTCAGAGAGAGGAAAGGAGAGGGAGAGAGAGAGAGAGAGAAACATCAATGATGAGAGAGTCACTGATGGGCCACTTCCTGCATGCCCCCGACCGGGGATCAATCCCGCAACCTGAGCATGTGCCCTGACTGGGAATCAAACCCCAATCGCCTGGATCCTAGGTCGAGGCTCAACGGCTGAGCCACGCCCAGCCAGGCTTTCTTTTTTTTTTTTTTTAAAGGGATTACCCTGGGATTTTGTAGGCAGAATGGTTTTGTGAGGGCCAGGAGGGGATTTGTCAGTATATTGGAGGGTGGTTTATGGTGGCCTAGGCAAGAAGGAAGGTGATTTGGATTAGATCAGTGATGGTGGAAATGGTTACACCTAATGTATGTTGGAAAAAAGATTTTGTTGCTTGGAGATCTTGTAACCTTTGGGTAGCGTTATCTCTGTGGGAGATGCCTGTTGGATGTCCTAGGAGGGATGCATGTTAAGTCAGTTTAATCATAAACCTTTTAGCCTCAGTTAGTGTCCCAGGACAGTAGTGAGACACTGAGGGAATGTGGCACATGTATACCTGTTGTGGAGGTGAGTAAGCAGGAAGTGTCTAGCACATAGAGTGTTGCATAGGGAGGTCTTGGTGCCAGAGTGGAGACTTCTAGACACCTAATTTTCTGAAGCAGGCAGTTCTAAATATTTTCCCAAGACAGAATGAGCTTTCTTTAGCTTTTTAATTTTGTTCAGGGCCATCCTTTTCTGGGTCCCATTTTCTTCACTCTCTCTCTTTCCTTGGGTCCATGTAGAAGACCATGTCTGCCTGCTGGATTGCATTATTGTGGATCTACAAGACATGGACATCTTTGCTGCAGAGAGGCGCCCACGAGAGTATTCTAAGGCCTTAGATGACAGCAGTGGAGATCTGATCTTTCCCTCCTACTTTGTGCGACAGACAGGAGGAAGCCTCCTAACTGAGCCTTGCCGGCTGAAATTGCAGGTGGAAAGGAATTTGGACAAGTGAGTGTTTTATATCTGAATAACTGTCATAAGTAGAATCTTAATACGTTGGAAATCAGTGCTGTTAGGTAAGTCTGAAAGAGAATAGGTATTCACTTATTTCTTCATCTGTGTAACACGTTTATTAAGTCCCTACTGTGTGCTGGACATGAGGGCTGCTGTGATGAAAGAAAAACTTCTGCCCTCACAGAGCTTACATTTTGCTGAGGGAAATAGGAAGGCAGGTAAATGATTCAGTTTAGTGTTTGAGTCGGTGCTCTAAACTATTAGGATTGCAGCAGGTGCCTTGGAAAGAGAGGAAGGGACAGAAATTTAGCATGGATTTTTGGTTGTGGGTGGGGAGGTGGTGATGGCAGGGAAAGTATTTTGGAAGAGGCAACATTTGGATTATATATTCCAAGTACAGTAGATTCTGGGCCTGGTGTTGCTGTTTTCCCATTTAATCAGAAGAACTGTTTAGATGCAGTTTTGCCCATTTCACTCCATTAAGCAATCTGACAGTACTCCATAAACATGAATGAACTGACTCTAATTTACCTTCTAGTTGGCCTCAAAACCACAGGGTGCTTCTTTCTGTAGTTTAGAACATTGTTTCAGTTGTCATTAGTTCATACCTGGCTGGGAACGGTCTTGAAAAGGAACCTTCCTAGAGCCCACCTGAGTCCACCAGAAGCTAACTCTCAGGGCCGAGCCTCGTGTGTATTACCAGGTCCTCTGGGGGTGTTGGTGCCTACCTGGCCCTGTGCATGACTGGGAGCTGCTGGTTACTGTGCACGACAGCGCGATGGCTCGGTGGCTCGATGGCTCCATGGCTCCATGACTCTCAGCTTGAAGTGTTCATTTTGGAGAAGCAGCAATATTTGCATCTCAGCTCCAGGGAGAGATGAGGAGTGGCCGTCAAGTAATGTAGCACTTTGAATAGCACTTTGAACAGCTGTCTTGTTGCTCATACAGTGTGATTTGAACCCCTCTCTGGCTACTCCCTTTGCAGCCCCTGGACTTGGGCAGGTTCTTTTGTGTCATTTGTTCATGTCTGGGTTAATGACATGCTCCACTGGGGTTTGGCATTTCATTCTTACTTGCTGTTCAAGTGCGTTTGGTTATGGTTGGCATGGGCTATATTTGGTTTTACTGGCTTAGCAGACTTAAGAGGAGCTTCGTTATTTAGAAATTGAACACGTTGTTTTCTTTTCAAGCAGTGCTTCCAAAAAAAAAGTGCTTTGCTTCTCTCCTTATCTAAACGTTTCCCACTTTCATCAGTGTTTATGTGCAGACAATTATACTCTGTTAGCCCAGATAGAAGGTGATAACTGAGCCTAAGGTATCCTGCCTGCTTCCCACTCCCACAAACAGCAACCCAGGGGGCACTTTTCTTGGTTGGTTGCATCACCCGTTTTTTTACTTTATTGCATGTAGGTCCTTCTCTGTAGATGAAGTAATTTTTTATATTCCTCTTCCATGGAAATCCTGAAAATCCTGACCCTCTGTTTTATACACTAGGCGTGTAGTGTCTGCAGGCCTAAAGGCCCCCTTTGCCCCCAGGAGGGCAGAGAGAAGGTCTTGTGTGGGGTGGGATGAGACGTATCACCCTTCAGCCTGGGCTTCTCCCCTTGACTCCTGCATCTCAACCGGGATCATCACTGAAGCAGGTTTTACCCTAAGGTCCCATCTGGGCTCAGCGTAAAACACCGATTCCTTCCTTTAGTTACCAGTGCATCTGAAGTGTTAAATGAAGGGCTTGTCATCATTGCTTTATTGCTTTTCCATCTATAATGTTTAAATTATTTCTGAGTCTCATGAGATTTTTTTCCTTGTTAATATATTCCTTAGTTAGCTCATGTTAAATTTGGGGACTTTGTAAATGTGTATTTTGGAAGAAGAGGGCCTTTTTGCAGTTGAAGCATGACACCCAGTTGTACTTGCTTCTCTTAGAGCCACATGACATTTTTGTCACTGGAAGTTAGAAGTTAACTGATTATGTAGGTGGGTACTTTTTAGCTCTTGTATTTGCACGCGCGCGATGTCCATGTTAAGCTAGTGATTCGTTTGTGATAGTGACCTCTTTTCTTTTTTCACAGAGAGATCAGTCACACTGTGCCAGACATATCCATCCATGGCAACCTCTCCTCAGTCCACTGCTCTCTGGATTTGTGCAAATACAAACTGATTCGTGGTTTACTAGAGAACAACCTTGGCGAGCCCGTAGAGGAATTTATGCGGCCTTATGATCTGCAGGACCCAAGAATCCACGTGAGTGAGACCTTAGCTGCTTCCGTAACTATCCTTTTTCAGCTGAGGTCCCTGTGCATATACTTCCCACATCACCCCGGGAAAGAAGATGGAACAATAAGCAAATTCAATTTCTTGCCATATGCACCCCGATTTTAAACTGGTGTCATTAGCTGTGAACTGAGCAGCATTTCTTTTTCCAGACTGTCCTGAGTGGCGAGGTGTACACCTGCATGTGTTTCCTCATTGACATGGTCAATGTGAGCCTGGAGCTGAAAGATCCAAAAGGAAAGGAGGGAGCTGGGTCCCTGGCGAGGTATGGCTCTAATTACGTCATTTTATAATAGCAGGAATATTACAGTCACATGACTACAAGTGACCCACGTGTTTTGCTTTAGCAGAGAGCAGAGGTTCTGGGGGGTGGGTCACAGCTTAATGTGATCTGCATAGTGCTTTTCAAAAGTGTCAGTTCATCCCCATCTATGTCAAGATAGCGTGGCTGTGCCATAGTAACAGGCACTCTAAAATACCTGTGACTTAGAATAGTGAAGATGTGTGTCTCCTCGTGCTGCATGGGTCTTGGGCTGCTCTGCTTACTGTAGTCACTGCGGCTGGCAGAGCAGACAGATTCTTGACGTGCCAGCGTGAAAAACAAGAGCTCCAGAGGGTCTTGACCAGCAGCTAATGCTCTGGCAAACCCCATGGGGCTAGAACATAGTCCCACACAACACATGCGTGGAAAAGTCAGGATGTAGGCTTCCTGTCTGTCTGTGTAGGGGAGGCCCAGACTGTTTGGTGAGCAGCACTGATGAGTCCCTCACTGGCCAACATTGAACATTTGGGGATTTTCACATAAAAAGTTGGGATTTCAGTTTCTTTTGAAAAATTGGAAGCTTTGGCAATAGTGGCCTATGTTTTCACTTGGAAGCCCTGGGAAACCTTCAGAAAGAGCACATGCCTACCCAGAAATTCACTTATTTATATCATTTGCTTGGTCACTGTAGACCAGGGATTTGTGATTAGTGGTGTGGAACCTTTAGGAATGCATTGTATTTTCACACTTGATCACCTTTTGCTTAGGTCTCTTGGCAGCCATGTAAGGCTTGTGCAGACATTACTTCTGTTTTCCAGGTAGAGTTTTTGACTAGTGTAAGATTATATGGCTGGGAAAGTGGTTCAGTATTTGAAAACAGGACTTTGGGCTGGTAATTTCCCCACAGAAATGCTCTATCTGCTACTTTGTCTTTCCCTTAAAAATCCAACCTGGTCTGCGTCTAACTTAGCTGGCCTTCCATACTGATTGTCTTGTTTGTTGCAATTTTGTTTGATGGCTGGCTATGCAGTTAGTTTTTTCCAGTATCTGTACAGATTGTTGTGATGGTACTGACTAACTGTGAGTTGTTCATTGCAGCTTTCTCTGTTATTAAAAAAAGTCAGTCCCAAATGCATTTCCTGTTGGTGGGTGGGTTGCATTATTTCTCTGTAATAAAGGATGTTGTTTGTTCTGCTTGTTCCCTTTAAGCTATAGTGGTCTTATGTAAAAATTCAGCAAACTCTGGAGAGGGAATCCTCCAGGCAGGCTGGGAGTTGACAGATGAAGGACTAAAGGGACCCTCAATATCCCTTGGGGATTATTACATATACAAAGTGGGGCAAAAGTAGGTTTACAGATATGAGTACGAGAAACACAGTTTATTCTTCCATTATTTATTAATTATTGTATTATTTTCCATACGAACAACTGTAAAGCTACTTTTACCCCACCCTACATACAGCCTTCTTTGCCTTAAGATGGGAAATGAGAATGCTAATGAACCAGGAATATAATACCTGCGTGGGACTGTTACTCCTCATGAAATTCCTGTGGACAAGATCATCGCTTTGGAAGTGGAAAGTCAGATACAGGGCACAGGGACACTAAGTCCATTTTGTGGAGTCATTAAAATCAATGAAAGATCTCAGAATGAAAGTTACTCTCCTTCATAGAACTTCGGCATATTTATTATTTTGTCTTTATCTTAAAATTACTCAGTTCTGTAAGAGGGAAGAGTTTAACATCCTGTCTGGTTTCTTCCTTATAGGTTTGACTTTAAGAAATGTAAACTGCTCTTTGAGAGCTTTTCCAACCAAACCAAGTCCGTTAACTTGGTTTCCCATTCCATGATGGCGTTTGACACCCGCTATGCTGGGCAGAAGACCGGTTCTGGCATGACCAATGTCTTCAGCTGCATCTTTCAGCCCTCCAAGAACAGCAGCACCACCCAGGGATCCATTCAGATTGAGTTGCATTTCAGGTAGCTCATCCAGATCCAGGCTCTGCTTTTCTCTATTGAGATACTTCCTTTTGTGGCCAAGGCCATGCTGGCTTTACAGCATGAAAGGACCAAGGAATCACTGAAAAGTCAATACATAGTGGCACTTCAGTGCAATGTAATGCGTACTAATTCAGTATCCCTGTAACCCTGCAGCTTCAATTATTGGCCAAAAGGTGTCTCTGTTGTTTAAAAAAATAAATAAAAGGAGTTAAGCTGGATTCTTGAAATCAACCTGCCTGTAAGCTGCAGGCTGTTTTAATATGTAAAGCAGCTTGGGGAAGGAAGAAACTACTTATTTAAGGAAAAAGAAAGACTTGTCTGTAGAAATAACCAAAGGGAAGCTGGTTGCGACTTGCATTACTGATTATCTGTGCAAGTTCTGCTGACTCATTTCTCCATTAAAAAGAGCTTAAGCCTCTGAACTGATTTATTATTATTATTATTGGTACTATATGGGAGGCAGTTTTGTCTGTGGAAAGTGCAAATGTTTTGGAGTTATAGAGATCTGGGGTCAACACCTCCCTTTACCACTTTCTAGCTGTGTGTCCCTAGGACAAACCTTTTTGAGCTATGTTTCCCTCTTCCATATAGTAGAAAAGAACAAACCGCCTGGCATGCTGCTGAGCACAGATAGAAGCCATTGTTACTCCTGATGTAGCTTGTGTTATGTTATATACTCTGGTGAAATTTTATGACTCAGTGAGCATTGGCTTGAAAACTGAAAAATTAGGTCTGACCTAAAGAAATCTCTCCACGAAATCCAGAAGGAGGCCTTTGGAAGTGATATCAGTTTCATTCTGTCAGTGCATAGTGCCGTCAGATATGTTGTAAATATGGACCCATAAGTGAAAAGGCTGAGTTAAGTGAGAGAAGTAAGTGTAAACTTCTTGAATTTTTTTCCTTTTTAAAAAGAAAAAAATCATCGAGATTATTTTTGTATTTGTATGTTTAAATATGGCTGACATTTCAGTATGTTGTTCAGTGAATCCCTCAGAGTTGAGATGTTTTTTAGGGAGAGGTCGTGGTCTTTCCATGAGCCTTTAGGAAGTCTGGCATAGTAGACGTTTAAACTTTTGTGTGAACTGTTTAAAAGCTCAGTACCAGGGATACTAGCTGGCTGTTATTGAGCCCTGCCATGAGCCAGGCTCTGTACCTACTTTCATTTTAATTTTCACATATCTGCAGAGCAGGTCCCCTCTTCCCTGTTTGACAGCTGCAGAAATAGAAGCTTGGAGGGGTTAGTACTCTTCTCAGGTCGCACAGCTAGTAAGTGAAATAGCTGGAACTTCAACCCCAGGCCTCTGATGTCAAAGCCCACATCTTTTCTGACAGTCTTGAGGCCACCCTGTCTCTAGTGATTGGGCCGACTATAGTCAGGTGACAGGTAGCTGTGCTTTCAGCTCCTCTGTGTGAAGACGATGTTTATTTGAACAGCAGGCTTGCATATATAGGGTTCATCTACAGAAACAACTTCTTTTGGGGTTTGCTCTATTGTTATTGATCTGGCCTCCTAAACTATCAGCTGGTTTTTCAGCTTATCGTGTTTTTGATATACAAGCTGCCTTGAAATATCGTTCTATTTATATACTCAAAGTATACAATTTCTTGGAGGCACATAATGACGTCTTACCTGGGCTCTCTCGAACAGAAGTGCCATTGTTAGTGAGAGGGTTAACATGTTCTCTTGATTGGAACTTTTGAACGCTTTCTGTGTCTCAAGAAGAATTGCTCTTTTGTTGGGATTTTGTGTGTCAAATATAAATCACTTCACAGTATTTAAAGGCTTGAAATATTTTCCAGAAAAGGGATCAGACGCACTTTGACTTTCTAGTTAGTGCGTAGCTCTAGCGGTCTGTGTTCAAAATGGGGTGGAAAATTTTCACTGAGGGCAACATTTTTTCTCCATTACAAAAGGGTGAAGTGTTTCTGTGAAAAATGCTGTGTCTGTATGGAGGAGACATACATCATTGTGCCCTTTTTCTAGGGGCAGAGAGCCAGGTTTAGGAGAAATGAGAGACCAGGGAAGCCAGCCTTCCAAAGATCTCCGAGTCAGTTTTTCCAGAGTAGGAGCCCCTTAGTGCAGGGAACCAGGTACATGTAGGAGCCAGAGCCCCAGAGTCGCTTTGGGCTCATAGAGCAAAGTTCAACCCAGAAAACCCTAGAGAGGTGTCCCGAGCCCATTTTCCTTCTGTGCTACCTGTCTCTGCCTCCTCTGTCTGATAGGGCCAGCCTAGGCCTGAGGTCTCCTTGTCTTTTCACCTCAAATGTAGAATTTGGGGTAGTGAGGACTATAAAATGAGTATTCTCTTTCCCTGACCCCAATTCTACTTTTAGGGTGCTTGGGGTTATGCCAATAGTAAATGTCATCTTATTTGTCCTGCTCAGGCTGAAAGATCTGGCTCTCAGGTCAGTTCCAGCTACAGAACCATCTAGCACTAGTGTGTAAATTTGGTGTTTATAAAGAAGTGATTCTAGATATCGAGGAAAGAGGCCTTGTCCATCTTCTTGAAATAGTCATCAAGCAGCTGTTCTGTGCCTGGGGCGTTATCTCCTACTGTGCTAATAGTTCTTTTGTAAGTGAGAAAGCAGGCTCAGAAAAGGTGGGCAATTACCAAGACAGCACAGCTTGGTCAATGATGGGATTTAAGCCTGTTCTCCTTTCACTGGTTCATGATGCTCAGCCTCAGCACTGTTAACATTTTTAGGTAGGATAATTTCTTGTTGTGGGCGCTGTCTGTGCATCATGGGATGTTCAGCAGCATCCCTGGCCTCTACCCACGAGGTGCCAATAGCAATCCCCTGAGTTATGTCAACCACACCTACCTCCAGACCTTGCCACATGTCTTCTGGGGGACAAAGTCACTCTTGTTGAGAACCATTGGACCACACTATACTGCTTTCTTACAGCATATTACTTCATGCTTTAAAAGATTAACTTTTGAAAACCCACAATGAATGTTTGTTGTACTGATGTTTAGAGTTTACTGATGCTCACAGCTGTCATTGTAGAAAATGCTGGAACACCATCTTGCCCACACTGAGTACTACACTTGTAGGCTAAAGAAATGTCATGTTTCTCCTTTCCTGTTTGATTTTTTTGGTCTTCTTTCTTGTAGGTCTACTAAGGACTCGTCCTGTTTTACGGTAGTTCTCAATAATCTCCGTGTGTTTCTCATATTTGACTGGTTGCTGTTAGTCCATGATTTTCTCCACACTCCCAGTGATATTAAGAAACCAACTAATGTTACCCCTTCTCGCCACCGGAACTCTAGCAGCGAATCTGCTGCAGTTCCCAAAACTGTGAAGAGTGGAGTAGTTACGAGGCTGTCTTCCCTTCCCATGTCCACTGAAAGGCACTTGGAGGTCAAGGTCAATGTAACAGGTGAGTGTTTGCAGGTGAGTCATTGATCTTGGTTTGAATGTTAGGCTCAGTGTGTGTGTTGCAGGATAACTTTCTGTTGCCTTTCATTTTTTGACCTGAGCACTTCTGTACTTAAATCTTTCATAGATCAACAAGCATCGAAGTCCTGACCTCTGTGTTTAGGTGTGAGCTCCCTGGCCCACAGTGGAGATTGCAGGGTCTCTTGTCCCTCTCCTCTGCCCAACTAATGCACATTCCCAGCTCTACTACCACCTGGGCAGTGGTCTTTTTTCCCCCCTAGTGTTAAATCTGGCTTTAATTTTCTATTCGATGTTTAGGGCCCCAACAGATGTGCCTCACTAGTTTGGGCAAATTTGGTATGTGAAAATCTCATTTTAGAAGGTAAATAAGTGAGAGGATTGTTTTTTCTTTACAAAAAGAAAATTTTCCTTTACAGATTTATTACTGTTTTTGTTCACTAGTGAACTATTCTAGTACATCTGTGTGTGTTTGTGTGTTTATTGTTTGTGATATTTTCTGTATGAACTACTCAATGGATTGGAAGCAGCTAGCATTTTAAATGGATTTAGTTTTTAAAGATCAATCTATACATGGTTTTTGATGAAAACACAGTATATAAAGTGAAGTAAATTTGCCATGTACAAATGAGTAGGAAACTGCAGGTACTAATTTCAAAAGTCTCTATGTTGGATCAGCCTTCGTTCTTTGAAAACAGCTTGAACAACTGCATAGATGACATGGTGTCTGATGCTGCCTGGCCAGCATTCGTATCTCAGTCTACTTCCTGGGGTTTTAAAGCAGGTCATCAGTTGGAGGAGGCATGATTCCCTGAGCTTCCGAATATCTGTAGTCTTCCCAGGAGACTTAGATTAAAAATACATTCAATAGAGAGAAACTGCATCCAGTCTCTGCCTGTGCAGGGCTCTATTGGCTCAGCAGTGCCTGGCCAGAGACAGGATTTGTTTAGGAGACGGTGGAGGAGAGTGTTGACACCCTGGGGAACAAGTCTTACTGGTTAATGTCCCCCCTGGTGGACATGCTGGCTGCCTAGATTTTGACAGCCTTGTACTTTTCAGCTTCCCTTGGGCTTGGTTAATGGTGCTGTCCTTTCTAGGTACAGAGTTTGTGGTCGTGGAAGACGTGTCCTGTTTCGACACCAACGCCATCATTCTCAAAGGCACCACGGTGCTCACCTATAAGCCCCGATTTGTGGATCGCCCCTTTTCAGGAAGTTTGTTTGGCATCGAGGTAAGAAATCTGTGTATTGATCTAAAGACTACATGTTTGCCCAGCTGGGCGTGGCTCAGTGGTTGAGCATTGACCTAGGATCCTGGAGATCGGGGTTCGATTCCCAGTCAGGGCACATGCCCGGGTTGCGGGCTGCGGCCGATCAATGACTCTCTCATCATTGGTGTTTCTATCTCTGTCTCTTCCTCTCCCTTCCTCTCTCTGAAATCAATAAAGATATATTTAAAAAAAAAAAAAAAGACTACATGTTTGGCTCAGGAGAAAAGCAGCTGGAAGAGAATTTTACCTCCTAACCTTTCATTAGGGGAAATAATTAGTGGAACTGGAGGATCTTTGCCCTCTTCTCATTTTCTTCTCAAATCTACCAGCTTATTCTGCTGTGTGAATTGAGTCCTCCAACATCAGGCCGTAAATGTGCGGAAGGACTTTCCCTCTTTCTCCTACACGCCCCCTCCCTCAAGAAGTTCAAGGAGACTCTCTCAGTCCCCATGACCCTGCCAGGCTCCCTCCTGTGTCCTCTGGTTCTGCAGGTCTAGTCCTAGCATATCTGTGAAGGTGGGAAAGTGGTCCTCATTTCCCCTGACTCCCCCCTTCCCTACAGTGACTGCTCGTTTCTGTGAAGACCGAGGGCTTGGTGGTCATGGAAACTTGGTTATAAAAGGTGTTCAGGATTTCATGTCTCACCTTTCAGGAATATCTGATCTATAAAGGGACAACTCTGGAGAGTCATGCATGACCTGAAGGTGTGAGCCGTGCTGCTTCAGGCCCTGATTAATCTGAAGGAGATAAAGTGCACTGCAGTGGCCCCTGTAGCTGGAAGCTCTGCTGCACAGTAGAAACCAGAGCAGTCTGGCTCCTAAGCCAGGGCTGTGGAGAGAGATGGGGAAATAAGGCAGATCGCTCCCTCCGTCCAGTGCTCCTCACCCCCCTCAGCTCGCATTCCTTTTGCCCCAGTGCTGCAGTGCTGGGCCAGGGCTACTCACCTCTGCCTTTCCTTTTACGACGGAACTTTTTGTGCCCTGTTCTTTCCAGGGATGTCATTCAGAAGTTGAATGAGCAAAACCTATTTTCACGGTCAACCTCATATGGTACTTTTCCTTCTGGTCAGAGCCAGCTGATTAAAACCTGTAGGGATTTTACTTCTTGACCACTTGTTTCTCTTGTGTAAAGAAACCTCAGTTTGAGAGGAAGGATTTACGTGCTGGTGTGATGTGAGCTGATCATGAAATTGCAATTCATCTGCTCTCCAAGCCACCACAATACCAGCTTTGAATGGAAACGCTTGGTGATTGATTAATGGACTGTTAGGTACAATTGGGTTTTGTGTAGCAGAAGCCCCTGAAGAAGAAAGGAAAATGAAACTCTTCTGCTCCAGAGTCTTAGGAGAACTACGTGGCCAAACATTTGAGATTCCTGGAAACGCCTTTCAGTCTTGTTCCTTAGGCAGCACAGTTGAATCTGAATCATAGGACCTCCTTGGTGCATCATTGAGGGCAAACTTATAAAGAAATCAAAAGGAGTCAATTTTAAGTATGGCAGAGGACCTTGGTGTCAGACGTGTTTTTCAGGAGCACTAGAAAATGCCCAAAAAAGGGCCGGGGAAGGATCAGCGGAGGCCAACGTGAATGCTTTCTTCTCCTTGGATGTACAAAATAATTTGGTCTTAGAATAGGAGTTATTCTTAGAATAGTTCGTCTTAGAATAGGTTGTTATTTTTAACTATGAAAGTAATAGCTATAGCACATAAAATTGGGGGAAGAGGGAAAAACCACCTATCCCTCCATAAATAATTTCTGTTGACACTTTGATATGTTTCTTTCCTTAAAGTCATGGTGTCATAATTTATTGGGCTGCTTTTCCACATAACCTATGTTGTGACTATCTTCCTGTATTTCATGTGGCCTTTTTTAACTGTCACTTTAAATGGCTGCGTAATATTCCATTGAGTAGATGTGCATCTTGAGTGATAAAACCTTGTTTGCTCTTAATTGTTTTCATTAACTATTAAATAATGGTTCAGTGAATTTTTCTATATTTTGCATTATTTCCTGAGGCTAGTTTCTAGAAAGAAGTAGAATTGTTGGCTCAAAGGGTGTGAGCATTTTAAGCCTTTTGTTATGTGTTGCTAAACCCCCTTCACATGAACCGCACCACTATACATGCTCTGGGCAGTGCAGGAAGTACCAGACTCCCTCTTCCCAGCATCTCGGCGGTTGTTGTGGGTATGGAGATAGTATAGAGCTGATTGCTTCTGAGATAGTCTCTTTTTCTGCTGATGGTGAGGCTCTTTCTAAATCAGACATTAATTCTACCATATTGCATTTCATTCTCTAGGTGTTTTCGTGCCGACTGGGGAATGAGCATGATACGGCTCTTTCAATTGTTGATCCAGTACAAATTCAAGTGGAGCTGGTGGGGAATTCTTCTTACCAGAACAGTTCAGGATTGATGGATGCATTCAACAGCACAGATTTCCCACCGATCCTGGAGGTAAAGATGAATACCTGCATGACACATTGGTGCACTCTCAGGCACTTCCTGAGCTTGGACTACTGTGCACTCTGCTGGGCCCAACAGCGTTTCAGATCCTTCAGCAAATATAAAATAAAAGTGACATGGTCTCTGTTCTTGCTGTCTTATGGCGGATAAGAGACCTTTCAGTTGTCTGGTATAATCTTGAAGTTCTGTATTCTATAAAAGTTTACAGAAGGCAGAACTCGGCGCAGGTAGGACTGTGCATTGTGGGCGGAACTCCAGGTCAGGTGTGGGTGTGTCTGAGCAGAGGGGTGGGGTAGGTAGGCAGAGAAGGAGAGCATTTGTGTCAGGAAGCCTTGAAGTCGGGTGGAAATGGCCCAGAAGTGTGAGACAGAGCAAGGGCTCTCAAGAATAAGGAGGTGTGGGGAGCTGGGGGTGTATGGTGAAGCACAGGAGGGTAGGCTGGACGAGGGAGGCTCAAGAACCTGGTGTTTCATTTCTTTGGTGGAGGGGGAATGATTAATTACTCCATGTGAACCAAAGGAGCCTGAAAGAGAGAGAAAAGCAATTCTGATTTTCAGCCTTTATAAAAATTAAAAATAAGTAAGTAAATAAAGCACCATACACAGACATTCAGTCATCCCAGTTTAAAGTGGACTGGAGTTGGTGTCTCTGCAGCTTTTTACCTGTGGTAGCTATGTTGCCAATCTCTGAGGAAGACCAGATTTTAGAAAACATTAGTGTGGAACTCGAATCATGTAAGGTTCTGTTTGAATAAAGAAGAGTTAATTTTGTTAGTTGGTTATTTTGTTTCAGAGATTTTAAAAACATAAAGCATAATGGCTTAACAAAATGTTATGGATAGGTGTTCTTATCTCCCTTACAGCCATTCTGTGGTCCTCTGCTTTAATGATTAATATACTTGTAGGAAAGTCATCCTACTGAATTATTAATTCTAGTAATTTTCCTTGCTTAGTATGTTTTATTTGGGACAGTTTTATGAACATTTGACCTCATAGCTGAGACACCTTACCTCATGGCTATTAGCACTTAATATCACGATCTTTACGGTCTTCAAAATGAGAAGTTGAGCCTGGCCGGGCATGGCTCAGTGGTTGAACATCGACCTAGGATCCAGGAGCTTGAGGCTCGATCCCCAGTGGGGGGCGTGCAGGGGGTGGCTGATCAATGACTCTCTCATCGTTGATGTTTATATCTCTCTCTCGCTCCCTTCCTCTCTCTGAAATCAGTAAAGACATATTTAAAAAAAAAAAAAATTGTTGAGTGTAGTACCTTGTTGGACTTCTGAATCTTGAGTTAGGAACTGTACCTATAAGAGGTCTAGATGCAAAACCAAATGCAACTTTAAAAGCGGCCACCTTTTCAATTTTGGTAGATTCAGTTACAGGCCCTGGACATCAGACTCTCCTACAATGATGTCCAGCTCTTTCTTGCCATCGCAAAATCCATCCCAGAGCAAGCTAATGCTGCAGTGCCCGACACAGTGGCCTTGGAGGCCAGCTCCGTTAGCAGTTGCCTTTCCAGTGCATCGCGAGTTGGAGAAGAAATCAGAGAAGGGACCAGACATACCTTAGATCCTGTCTTGGGTACGTGGTTAACTATAAAACCTACTTCATCTTCCTAATAATTGACCTTCTTTTTAACTCTTACTTTTGCACAGTTTAATAGTTCAGAGTATAATTGTATGTCATTAAGTATAATTTTGAGCCTAAATATGCCTCTCTAATTTTTAAAATTTTAACAGCCCAAACCAACTGTTCTAGCCTATGCTTTATTTCTTTTTATGATTTCTTCTATAGTTATATGGATAATGCTAAGATTTAGTTTTAAACTTTGAATTTTCCTCCAAAGTTATGTAAATAATACTAAGTTTCAGTTTTAAGCTTTTAAAAACACAGCCAATATACAGAAAAAGGCTCCTAACATTTTCAGGGTACACTTGATAAAAGACTTCAACTGAGAGCCCATTTTTGCCTGGAGAAATGAAATGTTTTAGTCACCAGTTTCTGAATTTTTTTCTTAAATTAGTCTGTATTAATTGACAGTTATTAATAAAAATCATATGCCCTTTTTTCTAGAATTGCAGCTGGCTAGACTGCAAGAGCTGGGATTCAGCATGGACGATTGTCGCAAGGCTCTTTTTGTGTGTCAAGGTAATTGAATGTGTCTCCATATTTTGTTTTTATCTTGATACTCTGCTTCTTTCCACTTCCTCCCCTAGTCCCACAGAGTGACTCGAGAGGGCTGGAGGGCATCTTGGAGACCCTCTCTGGTCTTCCGTGGGCCAGACAATGAGCAGCAATATTCAATGGTGGATCAGAATGTGGGCTCTGGCACTGACTGCCTGGTTCAGATCGTTACTCAGCCACTTACTGGCTACTTATTAGTGACTTGGGCAAGTTACTTAATCTCTTTGTACCAGTGATACTTTATCAATAAAATGAGATAAGAGGACTTCCTGTGGAGGTTTGATATAAATAGGTTGGTCTATGGGAAACACTTAGAAAACTGCCTGACACACAGTAAGTGCTTTGCAGATGTTAGGCATTGTTACCGTGCTGGTGGCAATGGTGGTGATACTGACAGTTGTGGCCATTTATTGAGCCCCTGTATGCTCAACCCCATGTTTTCCTGTTGAATCTGCAAACCCCTTGGAGGTAGGCATTATCTCCACTTCCGATGGAAAAACTGGCTAAGGAAACTTGTCCAAGGTCATCTGTTAGTGAGGGGCTGAGTTGGGTTTAAAGGCAGGTCTGCCTGTGTACTTTCCACGCATCACACTACCTCCCCACCTCTGTCCGTGTCTCTTTCTCTTAAAAAGAGAAATACAATAAAGCTGTATTTTATCCCATTCTTTATACTTGTGTGTATGCTCTCTCTTTCCATTTCTCTATGTGTAGTCCCTTCTGAAGGAATTTGTGATTGATTGAGAAGATTGAGTATGTACAAAGTAAGACCTTTAAGAACAGTGACAAGGCAGCAGATCAGTGTATGAAAGACTGTGTAGTGAAGGTTAAGCACTTAAGTCCAGGCGGCACCCATTTGGGTTCTATTTTCTCTTCTCTTCTTCAACAGATGTCATAGTGGAGGAGAGGTGGCTTTCTGGAGGCATTTTGAGCCAGAACATGAAAGATGTAGTAAATTGAGTAGAAGGCAACAGAGGGCCTTGTTATTTGCCTAAAAGCAGAGTTCCTATTACTGTGCTATTTCTTCTTTTTTATGTCTAAGAATACATCTGGATCAAGGTTCTCTTGAGTTTTCCAGTAGGTCCCTAGACCCTTTCTCTGTTCCTCTGTGAGTTGCTTCAGTAGCTGTGGGAACTGGTTGAACTGATCACCTTTTAATTTCTTTGAAGGCCAATTGAAAAAGGCAGCAAGTTGGTTGTTTAAGAATGCCGAACCTCTGAAGTCTCTTTCCCTGGCCTCTAACAGCCGGGAGAGCCAGGGGACCCTGCCAGCTCAGTTGATCTCGGGCGTGGAGATTAAAGCCGAGAGCATGTGCATCTGTTTCATCGATGACTGCATGGATCGTGACGTGCCTCTTGCCGAGCTCACCTTTTCCCGTGAGTGTTCTCCCGATTTCTGGACTCCTCTTGGAGACTTCCAGTGATTCGGGGCCTTTTTGTGTTTTCGTGCCCTCCTCTGCTTAGTAGTATGGATGAATATTTAGACAGTGGTTTTACATATGTTCTTCGTTATTTTTGTATTTTACAGAAATGTCATTTATTTGCCATATGTGGCCTTCAGCCTATAGCTGGGGAATAATTGAAATTGTCATTGACAAAATTTCTGTTATATTAACAGCTCTAGCTAAATAGTTCCTGATCTCTCTATTTTGTTTATGTTTTTATGTCTGATATTGTAGTGTTATTAAAGGCACTTAAAATACAAGGTCAGAAAAGAATGCTCCTGCTCTATATATCTTTTGACAATAAAAAACACAGTGTTATTAAAATGGTCACCTCAGAGTCCCCTCCGTAGGGCCGGGAGAAGGGTGCGGCCTGCGAGCCGCCTGAGTGGGGACTAGGGCCGGGGTGCGTTAGCCTGTCGCGCACTGTACGCCGAGTTGGTTGAGGCTGCTGAGGAGAGTAAAGGAACATCTCCCTGCGGTGTTTACTTTTAATTTCCCGTTGTTTTGATCTTGCCAGCCTCTAGGCCCTTCAAAGAAAGTTGGTTCTGGGGATTTAGTTTGACCTTTTCCACACTGTGGAGGTTTTCCTTTTCCTATGCTCTGGGCACTCTGAGGGCACATGATTAAAACTAGCAACTGGGACTTGGACTATTTCCATGAGTATCTGTTCTGCAGAGCACCATTATTTCTTGTTTTTCTATGGTAATCTGAAATATCTGAGCTGATACTTATTAGGACATGACTACTCTCATCACTGTACCTTCTTTTCAGAGTCTCAGGTAGAAATATGTTCTTTATGTTCCCACAGGCTTCAGATACACCTGGGGGCTGGGGCTGGGGCTGAGAGAGACAAAGGAGGCATCTGTCTCAGGCACAACATTTAAAGGGTGCCTAAAACTCAGTAATTAAGAGAAATAATATTTTAATGCAATATTTTAAAAATCAAAAATCATGCAAAGAAATCTGTGAAAACAAAGAATCACATTGTCGCATGCTTTCTTGTGAGAACACCAGTATGAGCTGTAACTAGCATACATCTCTTCAGTGGGCTTTGTCTGCAGGAGAAAGTTTTGGTCACCTCAGCCCCAGCTCTGCAGTAAGCTTGGCTCTCATTGCAGGTCTGAATTTTCTTCAGCATCTGAGAACTAGCCCTGAAGGCTACGCCCACTTCACCCTTTCTGGAGATTATTACAACCGGGCTCTGTCAGGTCAGTTTAAGCATATATTATTGTGGGATTTAAAAAATATTTGCCTGGGCCTGTTTCTACATAAATTTTACATGAGGGAAAGGGGGTGGGCCGGGGCAGGGAAAGATGAAAAACAAGTGGCTGCATAAGCACAAATGATAGAGGTTTTTCCCTTTGCTGATTCAACTGAATTATTTAAAAAGCCGTTTTGATAGTTAATTCTTTTTGATCCTGAAGTTTGGCTTATTCTAGAACATGAAATTGCTCAGTCCTGCAGGATCATCTGCTGGCCCTGAGAGTAGCTAAATTTCAAGGGAGGTTTACGGCCATGACCATTTTCAATTTCAAGCCCCTCACTCCCCACGGCCCTGCTCGTTTACTGGAGGACTGAGTTGGTGGTTGTGTCCAGTCTGCCTTCCCTCCTCCCTGAAGTAACACAGCCTGTCAGAGCAGGCTCTTCTTCCAGCCACACAAAACCTGCATGTCCTGCAAGGCCTTTCCAGGTTTCTTTCCTTCCACTGGGGAGACCAAGGCAGGGCCGGTACAGACCGACCCAACCCCCAGCACCATCCTGCTCCAGGGCTGGGCGGTGTGGGCCCTGAGGTTCTTCACCCTCGGAGAGTTTTTAGTATCTGTGGACGAAGTGCACAGAGTGGTGCTGTGCATTCGAAGCCTGGACGTGGGGTTGCTCCCTTCGCTGTCAGTGGGAAATTAGGCCTCAGTTTGTGCTGCTGCTGATTGTTCTAGAGCACGTCTCATTTAATTCTCTGTAGTTAACATTTTCCTTTCTGTTACAGATTCACTCAGAGGTACCAGTCTCATTTCCTAATTGTTCAAAATGTGTAACCTAATAATAGCCCAAGTCTTGCTACTTGAGAGAAACTCTAACAGGGCATATGGTAGCTATTTTTCTGATAATCATTTATTTTCTCAGAGCAGATATTGCTTATTTTTAAAGTTGTATGAACACAGGTCACTAAGTGCTAATGAATGGATTTGTATTAGCAAATCAGCTCATCTGTGGCTGATTGAGTATATTTAGAAAACTTAAAAATTAACTGGCCTTGAAAAGTATCACAGTGAGGTACCATTTTCCTCACCCAACAGACTTGCAAAAATTAAATGTGACACTACTAAGTATTGGTGATGTTATAGGATCCATAGAATTCTTATTTCCCGCTATTAGAATTGGTATAACCACTTTGGAAAATAAGCCCTAGTCAAGTTGAGTGTAAGTGTCCTCAGCAACCCAGGATTATGCTGCTTCTAGGTCTCTCCTCAGAGAATCTCTTGCCTGTGTGTCCTAGGCAGTGAGCACAAATTGGCTTATAGTGGTGTTCTTGCTAATAGCAATAAAGCTGGAATCCATGACTGTCAGCAGTAGCATGGATAGGTTATGGTATTTCCCTAAATGAATTACAATTCAGTGATGAAAACAAACGTATCACAGCTACATGGCATCAGTCTGAGTGAATCTCAAAGATATGTTGTTGAGCAATAGAAACTTGCAAAAGAATACATGCAGTTGGATTCTATTATGTAAAGATCCCCAACAGGACAAACTAATCAGTATGTTCTTAAGAAATGGATGCATGTGTGGTAAAACTGTAAGAGGAGCAAGGAAATGATTAGCAAGTCAAGATCATGGCCACTGGGAGTTGGATGGAGAGGGTTGGTGGGAGGGAGGCCCGAGACAGGGGAGTGGCTCACGGGCTTCAAAGGCATTTGTCATTTTCTAGTTTTAAAGCTGAATGGTGGGTACTTGAGTTTTTTCGGTAATTTTATTCTTTAACCTATGTATGTAGGGTGTCCCAAAAATTGTATACACACACTTTGAATAATTATAAAGGCAGTGCTTATTAAAATACATTTCATTTTCAAAATTGAGCTATCAGCTATTAAAGCGTGCATACATTTTTTGGGGATACCCTGTATATGTTGTTTATATTTCTTTTGTACATGTGACATTTTAAGTTAAACCACTTGAAAAACTTAATGAATTTCCAAGTGTACCTATTTATTTAACTAGTGGGTTCACGATAGGAGTGGGAAAATCAAGTGTAATAGTTACTTCGGTGCTGATGCCACTTTTCCATCCGGAGTCTGGGATTCCTTTTCCATCTTGAGAGGATCGAAAACAGGCTCGGCCTGCTCTTCAAGGAGAGAGGCGCCTCTCCTCCCAGCCCTGGAGGACCGTGGTCGGGCACAGGCACGCTTTTCTGCTTGTACCCTCTCAATAGCACAGACATCTGTGGGCTGACCTGTAGCTGGAGATGGGGCGTTCATTGTGAAGTCAAATTGGAGGTAGAAAGCTATTAAGCTGTAGTTTGTCCTTGCTGAGCATTTGTGAACCGTGTTTCCCTATAAACTCTTCATATCTGCTGAACAGATGTCTTATTTCCTGTGTTCTATTAGGCTGGGAGCCATTTATTGAGCCCTGGCCATGCACTGTATCCTGGCAACAGCAGGCAGCTAGTCGTCTCCACCCTCCACGACTGAAGCTGGAAGCCAAGGCCAAAACCCGTTTGGACATCAATGTCACCTCAGTGCTAATTGGTGAGTGGAAAGTTGTCCTTAGAAGATGGACAAATTTCCGTGCATAAGCCCCTTGTCTGGAAGACTGTTAATCCTGCTTTAGTAAATACTTGGGCCCATAAAAGACATTGCTTGTGCATCATGGCTGCTTTCCTGGAAAACCCTAGCCTAGCCTCATGATTCTTCTCAACCCAGTGCTCCAGCGTTGGCACCCCAAATTAATGCTACCAGCCATCAAACAAGAGGTAGCCTGCTTGGGAAACACAGTGTCCATGATGAACTTCCCCATCATGCTGGGTCACTGGGCTTTAGAAATGGCTTTAGATTCACTTCCCTCGGGCAAGTCACTGAATAATTCTTAAAAGGTGTAATTTTGACCTTGTCTTTATAGCAGGGTAAGTTGCCTGTACTGTTTCCCATCAAGTATCATGTCATTTTGTTAGAGGTTGCCAAGCTAATGGTACATGTTCTGAAAGTTTCTTTGACCAACATGGAAATGTATATTCCTAGATTCGATGTAGTGAGTCAGAACCACTCTATGCTTGTATTTATATTGTGTAAAACTCATACATGATTTATCATGTAACTCACGCTCACTGTTGGAATTACACATCTAATGATCTGATTTTTGGTGATAGTGTAGTTATCTCTGAGTGATAGATAGCACATGCTGTTGCAGACTGTGAACTTCCTTCAGTGTGTGTGTTGGATTGAAGCTCTCAGAATATCCATTGGCTTATTCTACGTCAGTAAGATGGAGGGAATGTATAGTGAAATAAGACCCTAAGTGTGTTGACCCCCAAATTTCATAACCATTGTTTTACATGATCAGATTTCATTCACTAATTTGCCTGAATATTAATATTACCTATGTAATAGTAAATTTGTCCTCCTATTCTATATTATTTTAAATCCTATGTTCCTCCTATTCTATATTATTGATCCTCCTATTCTATATTATTGATCCTCCTTTTCTATATTATTTTGACTCCTATGTTATTTGTTGATCCTCCTATATTATTTTGACTCCTATGTTATTTCTTATAGAATCTGTTCATCTGGAGGTTTAGATAAAGTTTGGGGTAGTCTTTGAAAAGCTACAATAAACGAGCTTACCTCAAACAAAAGCGTTCATTGGTATTTCTGAATAGCATCTATTTAAAAATATCTACCAAAAGACATTATTGTCAGTGGTAAAGCTGTTTATTTAACATTTTCATTTCCTTATTCCTGATACTGTGCTGAAACCCAGAAACATTGCTGTGACCTCTTAGTGTTTAAATAAATCTCACTTATATAGCCAAATATTAGAATTGAAAACCACACATCAATGATTCTTGTTCTCAAAAGTATAATACCTGGCCCAGGCCTGTTTGGCTCAGTGGTTAGAGCGTCAGCCCACGGACTGAAGGGTCCTGGGTTTGATTCCAGCCAAGGGCACGCACTTCAGTTGCAGGCTCTTTTCCTGGCCCTGGTCGTAGCGTGTGCAGGAGGCAACCAGTTGATGTATCTCTGTCACATTGATGTCTCTTTCTCTGCCCCCCTCCCCCCCTGAAAAGCAGTGGAAAAAATATCCTCAGGTGAGGATTAAAAAGTAAAAATAAAAAACAGTACAGTACCTTAATTAGTCTACCAGGTCTTCACCCCGGCGTGGTACATTGTCGTCATTTTGTTAACCTGCTCCCTCCATTGTAGTTCTCCTCTTAAAAGCTTAAGACCAGGCTGGAGGCCTGTCCTCTGGATTACAGCCTCTCGGATTGGGTAGTTTTCTAACAGCCTCCAAATTGGTCTTTTTTTGTCTCTAAACCCTGTTGCTTAGCATGAGATTCCACACTCTATACACACTAAGTGATGCTCTTTTGTAGACTTCTTTGCTATGTCCTTACCTCAGTACATTGTGTCAAAGTCACACCAGAGTATTTAATGTTCCCTGAATGTGCCATGTCCTTTCATGTCTTGAAGTCTCTGCAGAGAATATGCTGCTCTCTCTGCCTGGAAGGTCCCTGTGTCCCTCATCCCATCGGTAAACTGTAATCTCTACTCATTCTCTGGGTCCCAGAACAGAGGTCCCCCTCAAGATCCCGTGTGTACTCCTCCACTTATGCCAAAACAGAGTAAAGCTGCCCTTGTTCTGTGCTCCCATAGAATTTTATGTTTATCTTTGTTTTAGCTCCTCTCTCATTGTAGTATCGTTTTATGGTCATTAATAGTTGTTTCGTTAGCATTAATTTCTTTGAGTGATATATGGGGTCCTCCAGCGGACAAACTTACTGACTTGAAATGACCGGACTTGAGCCTTCAGTATTTTCTGCTTCTGTTCTAAATGTCTTTGGGGAATTTTTTCTAGACCAGTATGTAAGTACCAAGGAATCATGGATGGCAGATTACTGTAAACAGGACAAGGCAATGGACTCAGCCACATCAGAAGACTGGATGGGCTCTTCAGTGGATCCGCCAAGCTTTGGACAAAGTAAGAGTTTGCTCTAAAAATGTCTTTAACTAAATCACTGTTGACCTGTAGAGAGCCATGTTTCATTGAGAAATCCAAAATCATTTTCTATGGAAAAACCAACAGGAAATTCTGTCTTCTACTCTTCTGTTTTAGTCTTTGTGAGAGATCTTTTTCTGGCACCAAATGCTCAACTCTTAATAGGAGCTCCAATTTCACCTTTGTGGGAGAGAGAGGACCTGCAATCTATAGTTCGAAAATTCTGGTGCCATTGCACAGGGACTGATACCCCTGAAAATGCATCGAGATCAGCCATTGCTCAGTTTGTGTTTTACTGGCCAAGCATTCCCATTGATTGAACCTTAACTGGATTTTTAAAAACATCTTTTCAGTCCAGTGTTCTAAATCTAGAGATTGGATATATCCTTAAAGAGAGGGAGGGCAGGATATCCCATGTGGAACAAATTGTTAGAAGGGGGCCCTGTACTGTTCATCAAGTATAAGAGAATTGAACACCCAGCCGCCTGAGGAAAGAGGAGTCTGTCTGTTCTCTGCTAACGATGTTTTCTTTCCTTAGTTAATGCCTCACTGTGGGGCTGATGTCCTCAGAGCTGGGGAGATTGTGATGGCCAACTGCATGGTCCTTAGTTGTTCCACAAGCCATTGTCATTCAAATTCAACCCAGCCCCAGCTCTTTCAGTGTGGTTTCTTTGGGAGTCTTGGCTGGACTTCACATAGCTCATGAATACTTAAATATTCCATCTGGTCTGCAAACGTGTCACGGGGAGATGGATTTTCGTAGTGTATGAAGTATTTGCACTGGTTTGCCTCTCCTTAGGGCATATAAATGTACTTTCTATCTGCTTCGTACTTCTAGAAGGAGGGACAAGGAAATGTCAGCTCTGCTTGCCCTCTGTATTCCCAGGCTGTTGCTTCTGAGACTCGAGGTCATTGCTTAGGAGCCCGGGCTTTTCAGATGTCATCAGCTTCCATTTTGGCTCCTCCTCTAACCTTCCCAACTTGTGTGTCAAGAGAATGTAGCATGGAATTCTACCCAGAAGACTCTAAATAATCTTTGTAATATGTCTCGTGTCTTAGGGAGTGTGTGTTTCTAAAAACATTCATACAGGGGGTCTTAAATCCAGTCAGTGCAAACGCTGGGAAGGCCTAATCTTCAGGATTCCAAGGCAGGGTTTTCTCTTGTTCCCCCCTCCCCACCCTTTAAAAAAAGAAAGAAAAAAAGTCCTCTTTCTTTAAAGTTAACAAGCTGCCTTGCCTATGTTAAGTGCCTCTGCTAAATTAAAGCTGGATTTTATTTACTTACAGATTTTTATGGTTACTTAAGCTTATAAAAGTGTAATTTTTTAAAAAATTAGACATAACTGAATATACCTAAATTTCCAAACCTCTTTTCTTATTGGAAATTCCTGGGTGGCAGTGAATCAAATAGGATTGTATTCTCTCTTTAGACCGACTAAAATAATTGTTGGGCATTTGTTTAGAAAGTCAGTCAGTTTGAGCCTTGTTGAACTGACCACAGACTTTCAAGTCTTATTCATGAATATTTAGTCTCATTCCCCCCAGATCTGTACATTTTACTCAGGGCAGCTTCCATGGGAGCCCTTGGAATGGAGATTCTTAACATGAAGTTCAGCCTTGGGGAGCTGCTGATTTCTCACTGTTTCTTTAGCAGGGAAAGGAAAATAGCCACATTTTTGGCATAATTGTTGACTTTGTTCAGTAAGGTCTGAAGTTCTGCAGGGAAACCTGGATGCCCTGGCACCTTACTGAACTGACTGGTTTTGTATCCCAAGGACATTGTACGGAAATCTCAAAAATAAATATTCTAATAACTGCCATGATTAATTTATAATATCAATAACACTTTGAGATACCTCCTTACTGTAAAGATGGTTAACATTGGAACACAGAGAGGCTGTTCCCCTTGAGTTTTTGAGACCCCTGAGGGAGTAGCATTCTCAGGGAACGTAGCCTCTCCCCCTAAAATCCGTCCTGATTGGCTTAGGTGACTTTTCTATGACATTTAAGAACATGCTTGCTTTAAATTAAAAATCCTCAAAAGGCTTGTCATTCTGTTCAAATGAACGTTGAATACATTTTCTTTCCCCAATTGAGAAAAAAAGGAGCTTGCTTCTGTGACAATGCCTCTGTAATAAAAGCCAGTGTAAAAACCGGCCTGCTCACTTTGTCAGATACCTTCTTGGCTCTTAGTAACCACCGAGGGGAATGCTGCTATGACTGTATGATGCTTGCCGTTTCTGTAATGTTCTCTGTTTATGCTTATGCTTGGAGGTGAGTCTTCTTATGCACTGCGTTTATTCTCATCTCTAACTTTGTCTCTCCTGTCCACCAGGCCTCCCCCTTGTCTACCTTAGAACTAGGAGCACAGCCAGTCTGACTAACCTAGAGCACCAGATCTATGCTAGAGGTACAGTACAGCCAAGCGAGGGCTTGCTTGCCTTTCCTCTTTTAAGAACTGCCTTGTACATCCATTTTCTGTGAATGGGGGCGCACCGAGCTTTGAGTACTTTGGTTTAGTAGCAGGAAAGAGATTTCCAACTAGTGAACAGAGAGACATCTTCTGTCAGAAGAAAGTGATGTGCTGGTTCATATGCTGTCTCTTGCATTCGCCTTAACCCTCGGTGGAAATGGTGTCAACTCCACAAGGTATGATGCAGAAACACCTAGGGTCAGTGAGATGATCCCTCATACCGAAGAGCAGGTAACTGGAAGAAACCCAGCCTCCACCAAGCAGTGTGGCTGGTCTGTGTGCAGCACGCTTAGGGAACATTTAGCCCGTAACGCAAGGGGCTTTGTGGATCAGGACCTCTGATGATGGGGAATAGAGCTGAGAAAATACTCCCTTAGACTCACACCTCAACTTCTCTAGTGGTGACTCGGGGTGCTTAGGAGACAGAAAATCAAATGTCCTTTGTTTCTGTCTCTGACCATTTAAGGTTCCTTGAGAATTTGACTGGTCAGTAGATATGATAGAAAACACCACAGGCATGCAGGAATTGGAACCCCAGGACGTGCATGTAATCGGAATGATCTGTGTGTGTGCTTGGCTAACAGTAGGTCCTGCCTGGGCCATGATGTCTTTTATTTAAAAAAAAAAAAAAAAAAGCCATTTGAATTTCTTCTACCCAGAGTTCAGAACTGGGATATTACTATGGGTTTTTTTCTGGAAGGTTTTACTGAGGTAGATTTTTAGGGGATGGCTCACAAAGAAAGCCCATGGTTGAATCTTCACTTATTCATGGATTTGTACCCTAAGCTTTTCTGTGTCCGTTGTTTAATCTTTCAGGCTAAGCAGAGTGTTACTCCTATTTAGTCGATGGGGACAGAGAGCCTCAGAGAGACTAAAGAAGGGCCTTCACTCATGTGACCAGCTAGTAGCAGGCCTGGAACGTTAATCTATTTCCTATGATTTAGAGAGTAGGTCCTTTCTGACAGGCTGGGCTGCTAAAATAGCAGGAAAACCTACCCTGTTTATAGTGGTCAGATTACCCTGTGAAACGAGTCCACGGGGTAGAAATTTCCTCAGTTGGAGTCATTTTAATCTGAAGTTGGACAGAAGGAGCTGCAGGTTCTCTGAGCCCAGGAAGAAATTAGGCCTGGTTGCTGGAGGCAGATTTTCTGAGGCCACCAGGGAGCCCGTTCTCTTTGATGGACTTGGGAATTTTGCCCTCTGGTGCTTTGCCAAAGGCAAATCCATAGCTGATTTGGACCCTAGTGTAGGAGATGTCAGACTCGTCCCCTGCTGCTGGGTTTGAACTTGTGAGCACTCCCTGTGTTTTGTTATCGGAGAAGTCGGTTGCCGGAGTCTCCCCTGGTATGTGTAATCAAAACAAGAAGCTCGGGGACCTCAGCAGTGTGCCTTCCCAGGCTATTTAATTCCAGAGTAATATACTTGTGAATATCTTTATATGGATTCCCAGCACTTTATTCTGTATTACAGGGTGATCAAAGCCACTTGCCACCTGTTCTTTTTAAATCTAGTTTGCAAATGGAAACTCACGGCCTTGCTCGCAGTGGGATATGAAAGCACAGCTGGCCTCTGCTCCTCCGGGCCTTCTATCCCCTGTAATAAAGCGGCTCTCTAGCTGCACTCATGGACGGAGGTGCCACTCAAGGTGCCACAAGAAGGACTGTTTACCCTGCAGACGGCTCTTAAAATTTTTACTCCCCCTCTGCTCTTGTCAGCAGCCTCACAGCTACTCCGTGATTTTCTGCTTGATGAATATTATTTTTTTTAAAGCAAACCTTGGGAGCTCAGTGAGGCCTTCAGGAGGAAAAATGGGGATGCTCTCGGCAGAGTGGCTATTTGGGGGTGTCACTGAAGACTAACCACGGAATTGTGGGAGCACGCTGTCGACGACTCATTCATCTGGCATGTTGCCATCTCTCAGATTTCCCTGAGCCACTGTTGTCACCCAGTGGAACTCGCCTTCCCCTGAACTTGCTTGTTTTGCAGTGTTTCTAGTACTGACTTCTAGGCCCATCAGAGGATAAGAAGGGAAAGGGGAGGCGCTCACCTTTACAGGCTCCGCCCCGCGCCTCGCTCAGGAGGCCGGCGGCGAGCAGGGCCTGGCCCAGCTGCCTCCCAGTCCTGTTGACAGGAAGCACGGGGGCCTGGAAGGTGACTTTAATTTTGCCGTAGTGCTCTCAGTCGGCAGATGCACACCCCAAGATCCGTGTCCTCCACAGCTGCGGGCCGTTTGCATCCTGCTCTTGCGCAGGCTGTCTTTGCGCTTTAAAGCGGGACACAGTGAGATTGGCTGTGCGCGCCCCCCCCCCTTTAAATCCTCACCCAAGGATATTTTTCCATTGCTTTTCAGAGAGAGTGAAGAGAGAGACGAACATTGACGTGAAAGAGATACATTGAATGGTTGCCTCCCACTCATGCCCTGACCGGGCCAGGAGTTGAGCCTGTAACCGAGGTACATACCCTTGGTCGGAATCGAACCCAGGATCCTTCAGTCCGTGGGCTGACACTCTAACCACTGAGCCCAACCAGCCAGAGCTGTGCCCCTTTTTGTTGCCAGTGTGCATGTGGTGTGAGCACCGCAGCCAGGAGGCTCCAGCGCTGGTTGCTGCTGCCTTTGCGGTTTCTGCTATCCCCTCCTCCTTTCTTCTTGTGGCCCGTAGGGGAGACCTAGGCCTTTGGTCAGGGCAGCCAGTTGCCCTTCCTTCGGCAGCCTCTGTTCCATGCTAGACCAGCAGCGTGGGCCAGGTGTGGGCAGCTGGGTGTGGGCAACTGGGCCCCGCACTTACAGCCTTCATCAGCTGTTTCTGGCCATGTGGTCTCTCACTCCTCTCATTTTTTTGTAGTGTTTATTGTCAGGTCAACTCTTCCTAGCATTCTGTTTCTTATAGTTTTGTATTGATCAGTGTTTCTTTCCAGTTTTTCTGACTAGAAGCTGTTCTGTGAAAAGAAACCATATTTTATGCTCCTTTTGTAGTCTCTGTAGTGCCTGCCTTCCAGCACACGGTAGTGGTATCTGTGTCAAAGAACGAGCTAACAAGTTCATTTCAGATGCGTGGGTAGTATATTTCTGACTCTCCAGGGAGGAAAAACTCCCAGCTATTAGTGTACGGGCATTGGAGGCATGGCTTTATTTCATTATAACGTGAATAGTATGACTGAGGTGGAACTTTGTGTAGGGGAGACTTCGTTAAAGCTTGGGCGTGTGGGCAGAGTTTGATCAAGTGGCTGTGATGCGTCTTGCTGCAGTTTGGGTTCCCTGTTTAGAATATATTTCCTGGGAATAGCGGGATCCATTTCCCATTCTCTCTCTCTTGATTCCAGCCAAGTTAGGTTCTGATGCCCTCTGCAGAGATGAGGCCCCTAAGAATTATGGGAGGATTGGGGCTGGGGCAGTCCCACCTCACAGCTCGCTGTCAGGGAGGAGTGAGTCGGCCCGCAGCAGGCAGCAGAGTACTTGGCGTTCCATTCGTGCCCTCTTCCCTCCCCCTTCAGCCCTTTTGCCAAGAGACCATTTTGGGCACTGTCTCCAGGTTGGGTGGGGGGTGGCCTTCCCGCACAGATGAAGGGGATAATAAAAGCTGCCTTCTGTTTGTTCATAGCAGAGGTGAAAACCCTCAAGCGCCGGCAGCCCTTCGTCCCCTTTGCCCTGAGGAATCACACAGGCTGCACTTTGTGGTTTGCCACCCTGACCACCACGCCCACCAGGTAAGAAACGCTTGACCTGTTGCTCTGAGCCCTCTCTGCCACCATAGGCTCCTGTGAGCCAGCCTGGTGAGTCCCTTCCTGAGGCTCTTGGATTGTTCTTGATTCAGTTACTTGCTTTCTCGCTGAGACTTAGGACAGAGGTTCTGGTTCTCTGTGGAGGAACAGGTCCTGAGTCTGAAATCACCAAATTATGATCCTGCTCCTGGTAGACATTACGTTTAAAGTCAGAGTCAACCGAATTAAGGCTGTGAGTGGGAAGTGAGAAAGAAAGGTCATTCCATCTTTTCTCTTTAGCCCCCCACCCCCTAAGAATTGTCTTTCAAACCTAAAACACACCTCAGTCCAGGTGGAAGTGGCTGGAGTTCGGCAAACAGTGAGGAGTCACCTAGGGCCAATTGAGGCTACTCTCCAGCGGCTATCTCCATGAGCACACGGGTCTCACCAGCATAGGTAATGAAGAGCATGAGCAAGTAGCAGAATCAGCTGATTGGAAACCCCATTTTCCTGCCTCCATGAACGATGAGAATACAGGGGACGGTTCTTGTTCTTTTTAGAAACAGTTCAGGTCTGTTCAATTCTTGGTATTCACTCAAGTACGACTTTTAGAAGTCATGTCTCAGTTTACATAGTGCCCTGTGGAGGCAGGTGACCGTGTAGTGTAGCTTTTAGTTATATCTCAAGTGCCAGATGAGCTGTGATTGATCACAAAGATACCTTTAGTTACTGACCTTTACATCACCCTTTGGAGCCAGGGTATGTGGCCTTATTGCTGTGAATCGAGGCCGGGGAGGCTTTCTCTCCCAGCAGTGAGCTGTGTGTGAGAGGGAGCTGGAGAGAAGGAGGGACAGGCTGATATTGTCTAATTTGTTTCCAGGGCTGCACTGTCTCACAGCGGGAGTCCGGGGGGAGTTCCAGAAGGAGACGGAACCTTTCTCGATGATGCTCACAATGTTAGTGAATGGAGGGAAGTCCTCACAGGTGAAGAGATTCCCTTTGAATTTGAAGCACGTGGAAAGCTAAGACACAGGTAAAACATGGTTCATTCTTTTCCTCAAAAATAATTTTATATATGTGATATGATTTTCCCTAGTGTTTTGCCTTTTCACTTTATTTATTAAAGATTTTAATGATTTTTTACAAGGTATTTTGAAAATCAGTGTTTCTTTTCCTTTTAAAAAATATAATTACTATCTTGTTATCTTGGAAATACATTTTTCCCCCCATTGATTATCTCTTTATTTGACATGTGTGTTTCACATGAAGCGTAGACAGAGCATAATACTCATGTTCATTGCCTCCCAGCCAGGTTTGCATGATGCATGCACTGGCAACATGGTATTCCTAAAAGGTTGACAAAGCATGTTGATTTCAATTTTAATTGTGCCATGTAGCATTTTTAGCAAGCAGGTATTTTCAGGTAGCAGAGCCATGCTGATGAGATACACTGATGCTGAGGATGTTAAGGACCACTCATCTAGGGAGCCTGCTAGCTCTTGCTCCTGACTTTGTCAGCCAGAGGACTGGAGCAAACAAGAGAAGGTTGTGGCTGGTTACTGAGAGGTCACAAAACATCTAACAGAGTGGCCTTGTGTTTGCAGACATTGCTAAGTGGAATGGTATCCAGTGAACAGGTTAAGATTTTAGCATTTGAGCGTCATATCTGTTTTCAAGCTGAGCTGAAATGTCAGAGATTGGCTTCCCTTATGCTTTCACGATACTTTAAGTCTTTGTGTTCAAACCTGCTCCTGAGTCAAACACTTCTTCCCGTGCATGGATTTCTACCAGCCCATGTCTCTCCTTGTGGCAGATTACCTGAAAGCCACGGTAGAATTTCCAGGGATGAGCAGTGAGCATTTTCCTGTGCTGAAAACCTCCTGGAGAAGCTGACTCTAAACTGTCGGCTGTGTTTCTTAATGAGCATTGCCTCTGTTATATTAGAAGGGGCTTGCCCTCTTAGCCATTTCTGTTTAGTTGCCATGTTTTGTAACGCATTTCAGGTCCCACTGTTCTGCTTGAATTCATAAAAATAAATGCCTTTTCTGGCTTTTCCCCCTTTGGCACACTGTACCTACCCCGCTCCCTCCCTCCCTCCCTCCTTCCTGTCAGCCTCAAATCCAGATCCCCATTTCAGGCTTCTGGCTTGAATTAGGCAAAATCTAAAATAGAATTAAAGGTGCAGTTTCCTCCTGTCCTCCTGTTCTGCCCACTGCCTTCTGCTTCAGGTTCAGCTGAGCCCTGCAGCCTGAGAACTCTGAGGGCTCTATCTCTCAATACGTGTCTGTGGTCTGTAGGCCCGGAGCCAAACATCGAGTGTGAGTCTGAGAGAAGTAGGGTATTCAGCAAGAGAACCAAGAAGAAATGTCATTTCATGCATTTCAAAGAGTATGGTTATATGATCAGATTGCTACTAGAACACTTACGCCCCGCTGAAATGGTTTAGTTAATGTCACTGTTTTATAAAGGTTGGGGTGGGGTTGTTGGGGAAAGGCCTGGGCTAGTGTACAGGGTTTGCGTGGCTCATACAAAGGAGGGCAAATGCCACCCTTGCTCACGCTTTACAAATCTTGCAGCTTTAAGTGTAAACCCAGTTAATACATTCTCTTGATTTCTCTTGCATTAGGTAATCCCTAAAAGTCCTGGCCAACTGGCTTTTATGTCATTATGTAGTAAATCAGATTTGAGTCTTTGCTTCTACTTTTCTTTCCTTTTTAAGATTGTGCTTAATGTATTTTTCCACGTTCTGCCCGACAGACATACCCATGACCTCCGGATCCATCAACTGCAAGTGAGAGTGAATGGCTGGGAGCAAGTGAGCCCTGTGTCCGTGGACAGAGTTGGGACCTTTTTCCGATACGCGGCACCAGATAAAAATTCATCTTCCTCTACGGTATGTCGCAGGGGATGGGTGTGGACTGGGCCCTGGCCACACTCCCCTAGAGCCAGGCACTCACACAAGTACAGTAGCCTTGCTCTAGTTGAGTTTTCTCGCTCTTTATTTCTGCTAGCTCCAGGAAGAAGACCTAAGATTATGTCAAACCATCGTAAGATTGATAATCAATATGTAGATAAGCCAGCCAATGGATCACTTCAGTAAAAAAAAAACCAAGGTCTAAAATTGACTATAACACATGCTACCGCGCCTGTGCTGACCCATTCCATACCCAGCTGGCCCGCCTGGCAGTTTGCTGGCCTGCCTAGCGTGTGTTGGCTTTACTGCACATACTGCGATGCTTTCCCCATATACTGTCTTCTTTCAATTTTTTACAATGCTGCTCCTTGATCTTTCTGGCTCCGTCTGTCCATCTCCTCTCGGCATAAAGACAGATATCCACTGCCGTTTATCTGATCACACATCCTCTCACACACCCTTCCCCAGCCTGCAGTTCTCAGGCTGGGAGGACCAGCCTGGGATGATGCAGGGAGCATCCCTCACTAGAACATGCAGGTGAGGGCCGGCCTCCCAGCTCATGTGTCTGCCATGGTGCTCTCGCCCTGGACTCAGTCATACTTGTGGGATAACTGCACTCATGTTTAGGTTGCCAGCGGTGAGTGGGAAAGTGCGGATTTGCAGAGGTAGCTTTCGTCATGCTTTCTTCATGGAGAAACACTGTTCTTTCCACTGTCCTCTCTTGTGCCCCAGGTTTCTTAGAAAAGGACAGTGTCTTTCTAAATTAATTTTCTGCCAAATTTCCTGTCTAGTAACAAAAGGACTAATTCTCCAGGACATATCTTTCTGTTGTCTGGATGTGTTCTGGAAATTTGTGTCCAGGGAGTGGTTGTAAAATGAGTTGTTGTTTTTCCCTTATCTTCTAAGATAAAGATGTTTTCTCTTGGAATTAGACCATACTTTGCTAAGGATATTTGCAAACACCAGCCTTTCAAGTAAATTACATTGTCATTGAACTAATGATGCCTATACTCTCAGGTCTGCACTGACTCTGACTTTTGGAATCTTCCTTAGATTGGCAGCCCAGGCAGCAGAACGAATATTATTCATCCGCAGGTTTATGTGAGTACGACTTTCTGTCACTGTGTTTATTGCACGTTGACACTGTGCCTGAACTCTACATGGACATTTATTTCTTAATGATCAGGGGACTTTATGACATATAAGTGATTGCAACTTATCTCTCTCCTTTTCTGTTAATGATTACCTTCTTTTTAAAGAACTTTCAGGAGAATGTTTTCACCTAACTTGGTAGGTGAGACCGAGTGTCACAGGCAAGGAAAAGGAAAAGCAAATGTTTGGGGCCAGCATCTCCTTCTCTTTTGAAGTTAAAATAGAAATTAACTCTTGTCTGGAGATGCATAGCTCATACATTTGGGACCGTAGGTTGTGACAATAAATAAGAATGAAAAATAGTAAATTTTATTTTTTTTCCTATTTGGCGTTTGAGGCATTGTCACAAGATGATATTGAAAGACTATTCTTAGGTTTTTTGCTTATGATTTCTTCTCCTTTAGGGATAGTAAGTTTTGCAATGTGAAATTTTAGTTCAGTTTGGAGGCATCAAGATCAAGATTGTAAGCAATCGTAATTGGCCTGGCTGTGTTGGGCTTTACTAGGCTGGGTCCTGGACGCCTAGGTGATGACTGTGCCTGGGATTGTCTCTCCAAAAGCACTCCAGACAGTTACATTTGCCTTTTCACTGGGGCTTCCTGGAAGGCTTGGCTCAAACATGGAGCTCTTCGTTTTATTGTTTATTAGGTTGGTTTTCACATACTGTTTGTTTTTAATAAAAAAGTTGGCAGTGTGAAAGGCTTGGATGTGGTGTCATTTGTTTCTCCAGTAAAAAAGCTTTGTCAGTATGTTCTGGACACCCATGCTGAGAACAATAGTTTCAGGAACCTTCTCTTTGATTTACCTGATGTGGGGTTTTATACTTAAAAGAAAGTGTTGTTGAATGTGTGAATGAACGTGTGGAAAAAGAAGGTAGTGGCTTCAACCCAAGACCGAACATAGATACCTCCCTTGATTACGTTGAGTTTCTGAATCTCCATGTCAGGTTTATAAGAGAGTGATCATTGAAGAAAACTTAGAGAGACTTATTGTGAAGGAAGTTGGTTTTTGAAATACTTTGAAATACAGATGTTGGTTTTTTTCTATGGGTACAGTGAATAGTGTATGGGCCTAGAGAGCCATTTTTATGATGTTGGGGAAAAGTCATTGCCTTTGTGAAAGGCATAGCAATGTAGACAACCCTTCATTATACACTCTCTGGGTTTTACAAAGACAAGCTACAGTTTCAGAAGACTCCCTTCTGCTCTTGTGTATTTTGGACAGTTCCCAACCCATTGTTAGTGTTCAGAGAGTTTTCTCACTTTAATATTAATCTGGGAGGAAGGTAAATCACTTAATGTTTTACAAAGTCCTGCCTCAGTGTTTCTGAACTTTTAGTTGCTTCCCATGATCTTTAGTCCCCTCCAGCAGAGCTGGCAGCACGTCTTGTTCAGTTTCCATGTAAGGACTGGTGTGTAGGAACCCAGTGACATCATGCATGAGGATAATCTCCAGGAGACACAAATTTGGGAAATTTGATGGGTTGATACCAATCCCATCAAAGGTGAATGTGTCCAGAGGCCTAGGATGGATTGCTCTTTGTGACACACTTTGTGATATCCCTTCTGAACAGGTTAACTGTTTTTATAGAAATGTTTAGAACTGGCTCTTCTAAGAGTGTATTCATAGGCTGTTCATGCCTATTAAAGCTGAGTGGTTTTAGGGCTTTGTGACTAATTTCACCAAAGAGCTATCCTAATAATAAAATGCTTTGATTTGAGCATTCTGGTTGGTATTGTTGTATTTTTATGCATTTTTTCAAAATCCTGGCTGTGCTCTCTTACTTCGATGTCTTTCACAGTTCTCTTCGCTCCCACCTGTCCGGGTGGTCTTTGCGGTGACCATGGAGGGCAGTGCCCGCAAAGTCATCACTGTCCGATCTGCCCTTGTCGTAAAGAACAGACTTGAGACACCAATGGAGCTGAGACTGGACAGCCCATCGGCCCCGGACAGTAAGTTCTGACATAGTCTCTCCTCCTTTTACTCTGAGATAGCACGGCGCTGGGTGGGAGACCCTCACTGCGAGTGCTAATGCTTATTTCTGTGGCAGAGCCCGTGGTGCTTCCTGCAGTCATGCCAGGGGACTCCTTTGCTGTGCCTTTGCACCTTACTTCTTGGAGACTGCAGGCCCGGCCCAAAGGGCTGGGCGTATTCTTCTGCAAGGCTCCTATTCACTGGACCAATGTTGTGAAGACGACGGAGGTTAGTAGCAGCAAACGAGAGTGCCACTCTATGGACACAGAGAAAAGCCGATTCTTCAGGTATGCACGATACGTTTCATGATTACAATAGAATTAAACTAGAAGCCAATAACAACACGATACTTACACAGTCTTCAAATATTTGGAAATTATACATTTTTCAGTAACCCATGAGTCAAAAAAGAAATCACGACTGAAATTAAAAATATTGCAAACTGAACAGTAATAAAAACCAGACATATTAAATTAAAGTGTAGAGGATGCAGCAGTAGCAGTTCTAGAGGGAAATACTGTGTAGCTCGGTGCTCATATCAGGGAAAAAGGAAGATGTAAGATCCCTGCTCTTTCTCAAGTAGAAAAAGAGGAGTGATTTAAATGCAAAGAAATAGAAAAAGGAAGTGATAAAAATAAGTATGGAAGTCAATGAAATAGAAAACAAATTGAACAATATCAGACTTGACTTTTTGAAAAGATTCATACCTTTAACAAGACTGATCAAGGAGAAGAGAGAGAAAACACAATTTACCGATATAAGGACTGAAAAAAGAAGACATTATTATAGATCCTGCAGACCTTAAAAGGATTAAAAGAGGTATTACGAACAATTTTATGCAAATTAATTCCACACTGGAATGACAAATTTTTTGAAAAACACAGATTACCAAAACTGACACAATGAAGAAATAAAAAATCCAAATAGCCCAATGTCTATTAAATAAAATTAATCTATAATAAAAAGCCTTCCCACAAAGAACACCCTAGGATTCTATGGCTTCATTAGTGAATTCTACCAGACATTTAAGGAAAAAATAATACCAGTTCTATGCAAACTCTTTGAGAAAGTAGGGGAGAAGGAAACAGTATTTTACTCAGTTTATGAGGCCAGCGTATCCCTGATACCAAACTGATACAGATATTATATAAAAAAGGAAGTTATCACTTTATATTCCCCCATGAAGAGTTGCAAAAATTCTTAACAAAACATTACTAAATAGAAAACAGTAAGTGAGGTTTATCCCAGTAATGTAAGATTAGCTTAACATTTGAAAATCAATAAATGTAATTCACTATGTTAAGAGACTAAAATCAGATCTTCTAGTAAAGCAAAAAAAAGAAAGAAAGCATTTAAAAGAATTCAACACTCATTCCTGACCCATTCCTGATAATGCTCAACAAAGTAGGGCTGTAAGGCAATGTTTCCAGTCTATTAAAGGGCACCTATCATAAACCTACAGCTACCATTATACTCAGTGGTGAAACCTTAAGCTCTTTTTCTTAAGATTAGGAAGGAGCCACTCTGGTTGATGGTGCAGTAGTGGTCCTAGTCATTGTAATGAGGATAAGTAGATAAACGAGAAATTGAAAAAAAAAAAATACCTGAAAAGGAGTAAAACTGTTATTATATGCAATTGACAATTATGTATGTAGAAAACATCATGGAAAATTATGAGACCCAGTACATTTACCAAGATTTTAGGATTCAAGATCAACCTATAGAAATTAATTATATTCTTACATTCTAGTCATGAACAAATAGAAAGTGTGATTTTAAAAAACAACCACCATTTACAGTAGCATCAAAATACAGTTACCTAGGAATGAATCTAAGGAATGATGTAATAATCTTCTATTCTGGAAATAACAAAGCTTGCTAAGAGTTATTAAAGAAAAGCTAGCAACTAGAAATATATAAGCAAGTTCATGCATGGGAAGACCCAGAATCATTAGGCTTTCCATTCTCGGTAAGTTGACCTGGAGATACAACCCAGTTGGCTGCCAACGGGGTATGGGGTAAGTCAAAACTGCTGTGTTCATACATTGGATATGCATCAAATACCGATGCACACAACGTGGCTGAGTCTTCATTAAACTTCATATCATGCAAAAATAGCCAGAGATATACAAAGAGTAGTATATGCTGTATCATTCCATGTTTATGCAGTTCAAGAACAGGCACAACTAATCTATACAGCCATCAGAAAGTGGTTACTTGATTGAGAGGGGAGAAGATTTTGATTGGAAAGGGATATGAGGGAACTTTTTGGGGTGAGAAATATTCTATGACTGGTTTTGGGTGGTAGCTGTAGAGATGTATATAATTGTCAAAACCCATCAAGCAGAACATTTAAAATCTATACATTTTAACTTGCAAGTATCTTGCTGAATTATTGAACCATATTAATGTTATGCTTTCTCATACTCAGCTAAGGAGCAAACATTCAAATTCTTCATTCAGGCTGATGGTTTTTACACCATTTTGTCTTTACAGGTTTTGTGTGGCCATAAAAAAAGAGAATTATCCAGATTACATGCCCTCAAACATATTTTCTGATAGTGCAAAACAGATTTTCCGGCAGCCCGGGCATACCATATACCTCCTGCCAACTGTGGTTATCTGCAACCTGCTCCCTTGTGAACTTGACTTTTATGTTAAAGGAATGCCCATCAATGGGACACTGAAACCTGGCAAAGAGGTGGCTTTGCACACAGCAGACACATCCCAGAACATTGAACTGGGTAAGGACTCAGTCAGATTATCACTTGTAGTAATTCCATGAAAATTTCAGTGAGTATTTTGTGATTATTTGGTAAACATTTTGGAGAAATTAGTGTATACACTATCTCAATAAGCCAGCTCAAAGGGTTTATGAAGTTTTAAAAAAATGTAAAACTTCTAAGTTAGAAAATTACCAAAAGAAAATAATTGAATAAATCCAAAAGATTTCCAGAGGGAGCACTCAACAGAGCCTTTTTTCTTATGTTGTTCTCTCGATGTATGGCTGTAGAAAGTCATTTCATCTTTTCAAACCATGCTTTTCCCCAGCTATGAAATGAGCAAAATCATATGTCTCCCCTTCTCTTTTCAGGAAAGGGAGAAACATTTGCCAGGCATGCACTGTACTCCAGGCATTATGTCAGGTGCTGCACACATGTGATCTTATGTAACCCTTAAGTAATAGTTATTTGTCCCTAGTCCTGATGAAGAAATTGAGAACGAGAATGTTTAATATCCAAATACGTTCAGTGTTAGGTATGAATGAATTTGTGGTAGAGAATCACTGGAATCATTGTCCTGTTTGCAGCACTTGTAGCAAAGAGGTGCTTCCAGAGTTTGGGCAGGAAGTATGTTTCTTTAAGGCTGTTGCAGACATGCTGAAATATTGAGGACTTAGATGGTTATCTTTTCACAGTTTTGTGTATCATCTCATTTGACCTTCATAGCAGCACGTTTCAGGCAGAGAGATAGCTGCTGCCCCCATTTTACAGACAGGAACCTGAAACTCACTGAACTGTGTCCCACAGTGATAAGCTGACATGTCAATGAGCTTCATTTAGAGAAGAAAATGAGTACAGTGCTAGTTGCCCCTTCTAAAGAAAAGAGGTCTGTTCTCTGACATTTAAGTATTTATTCCACGAATGCTCATGAGCCCCTGCATGGAATGGAAATGGGCTCCCACCACTACTGTGTGCACACCCAGCACTCTCTATCTCCCGTGGATTATCACTTTTCATAACAGTCCTGTGATGGAGATTCTGCTATCTAACATGGTGGGGTTAAATAGCTTACCCTGGACCATGCAGATAGGAGGGCCAGACCGGGACTCGAGGCCAGGCAGCTTGGCTGCAGGAACCTGGACTCTTGCCCTCTGCTTGCCTTCATTGTGTTTTAGGCACCCTGCATAGGGCCTGATGGCTGGTAAGCTCTAATAGCCTTGGCTGTTACTGGTAGCTTTCTGGCATTTTCACCTTTCTGATTACACAGCTCACACCCTCCAGTGTGACTCCCAGGCCCTCTGGTTTGCTTCAGAGATATTTGCACCCCAGCTAGGGGAAGATGGCCACTCTAATGAGATTTTGTGCTATTGAGAGACATACTTGTTGGTTTCCCCAAAAGGAATCCAGTTTCGTTTGTGGGGTATTTTAACAAACTGAAGTGAGAACTCAGAAAGACAAATAGCTTTTATCTCCTTTAGGGGTGTCACTGGAGAATTTTCCGCTCTGTAAAGAATTGCTCATTCCACCTGGAACCCAGAACTATATGGTAAGGATGCGACTCTATGACACCAGCCGGCGGCAGCTGAACCTCACCATCCGGATTGTGTGTCGCGCAGAAGGATCCTTGAAGATCTTCGTTTCTGCTCCATATTGGTTGATTAACAAAACAGGTATGTGTAGAGGCTGCTCAAGTAGGCCTTTGGCATTGGCCATGGGAATTCAGATTCTTTTGCTCAGCTAACTAAATGGATCCAATGCAAATAGGCTACTGCAACAGCCTAAGTGGCTGGAACTTTCCTGCTTCCATAATAGGTGCTCAATCATGGTCAAAACTGTCCTTTAAGGCAGCAAAATGAGCCCACTAAACAATTTAGTTTTCCCCCTTCCCCCCTTGATGATTTAAAAAAAATTTTTTTACCACTTATATCTGTCTTGAATAGATTGGGTGGGATTGATGTAAACTTTTCCCCTCCTTCTTGAAGGGTTACCACTGATCTTTAGACAGGACAATGCAAAGATGGACGCTGCGGGCCAGTTCGAGGAACATGAGCTGGCCAGGAGCCTGAGTCCTCTCTTGTTCTGCTACGCCGACAAAGAGCAGCCAAACCTGTGAGTACAGTTATTTATGGGAAGGGGAAATAAGTTCCTAGGGAAGGGAAAAATTAGCAAAGGCTGTAGTATATCCGTGTAAGTAGAAATGTACTGTAGATAACAATCCTGACTTGGCAGGGGACTAGGACCATGACCTAATGGGATTCTTGCGGATCTCATTTCTGTGTTACTTGATAGTGAAAATAAACCATTTGTTTGGTTTATAATGAAAGCTAGTTTTATTTTACATGTATTGAAGTAGTTCTATTCATAACTCTGCCAGGGAAGAGAAACCCACATGTTCTGTGCCCAGCACGGTTTCCTTCTCCTGTCAGCTTGGCACAGGTAGAGGGGCTGGCATCGGGGTGCAAGGGTGGTGCCTGGACACCCGGTAAGGCCTCTGTCCCACTAGTCCAAGCCAGGTCATTAGTGTAAGGATTTGAAATCACCTCTTCATCCTGGAAATAAAACATGCCACTTCAGGGCCTCAGTGCCCCTTGCCTGTTTAAAGCAGGGAAAAGCACAGTTGTGAGGATTAGGTGCCATGTCCTTGTAATGTATGGTATGAGCATTAATTTACTTTTGTTCTTGGCTTTGACATTCTGCCTTTTACAAGAGTCTTAATTTATAGCTGTAATTCAAATGGGCATATTAGGCGCTGCTAAAATGCCATACCCTATTATCCACAGAAGTTTGCTTGCTCTGAGCTTAAGAGAAAGGCTTAGGGAGTGCCACATACCAGTAGGTGCAGACTTGCCCACTGGGAGGGCTGGGATCTAGGTTAGTGCTGTAGTCAGGAGAGGATTGACTGGGCCCTGGACATGGTGGGTATACAGATGTTTGCCATGGTCAGCAAGCCCAGTTTCACTCTTCCTGAAAGTATTGGACAGTTTTTGGATCTAGAACTGGACATTCATAGCTGTTTAATTTATCCAGGGAATTCGTAGTTTGCAAAGCATTTCCACATGGACAATCCCATTTGATTCTCCCAGCATCCCGGTGGATTAGGCAGGGCAGGAAGTACTGTTTTATTTTAAGATGAGGAAACTGAGGCTCAAAGAGAGAGAGTTACCTGCCCAAGGTTGTATTGCTTGTTAGTGGCAGAACTGGAACACACGTTCAGGAATTAGGGTTCCAGGGTCCGCGGTAAGACACTGGCCAACCAAACAGTGCTTTGCGTTGTAATAGTACCAGGCCTTGGGAGGAGTGTACCATTAGCCACATCTTCCTCATGTACTTGTCCTGGATGTACAGAATTGTGTGCATACTTTCCTTATACGTTTAAGGTATTTCAAGAACCCTTGAAACACCTGAGTCAGGAAAGTATCAGTTTGGCTCAAATCCTTGCTTTTCAGGGGAGCAATAGATATTGTAGCATTTTCTGCATGCCTTATGCTTGTAGAATCTTCATGTTTTTTCCTAAAGTGTTCAGTTGAAGACGTCTGCACATTTACACATTTTTGTCTTGTGGATACCTGTACGGTAGGGCATTAGCCACCAGGTAGTCACCCCGCTGTGCCTGGGAATCCCGTGAGTGAGGGGGGGTCAGCATTAGCGTTCTAATTTTGGACGATAGCTCCAGCAGTATTTCCTGACTAGAACAGGTCGATGAGACTTGCTTATGGATAAATGTATCAATCTTTGCTTTTCTGCCCCACAGCTGCACGATGAGAATCGGAAGGGGGATTCATCCTGAAGGCATGCCGGGCTGGTGTCAGGGCTTCTCACTGGATGGTGGTAGTGGTGTCCGGGCTTTGAAAGTCATCCAGCACGGAAACCGCCCCGGGCTGATCTATAACATTGGTGGGTCACGCGTGGGGCAGTGGGAGGAACAGAACCACTGGCCCATGAGCTCAGGCTTGGTCATAAGCTGGTCATGCACTCTGGCCTGGCCACAAACGCTGGCTTTCTCATTTGGCACTGGGTTAGGTGTCCTTCCTCCGAATGCTAGATGGCTGTCAGCACAGACCTATTCTCCTAGGGACCTGAGGAGCTACCTGAACACTGCCCTTTTGAAGTCTGGGCTCTGTTCAACCTAAGTATCAGTTTGGCTTAAATCCCGCCTTTCGTGGAGAATAGGAACACTTAGTGCTTTTTCCCTCCAGGGTTTCCCACGCATTCATTAACATTTGCAAACCCTAAGGGGGTAAGAAGCTGTGCTCTCCCTGAAACTGAAGCAGAGAGGCTAGGTGATGTGCGCAGGGCGAAGGGGAAGTCTGGGTCAGGGGTGGGATCCTGATTGGAGCGAACACATTTGAAGCAGAAAAGGCAATAAAACGCACTTGGTGGTTACAGTGATTAGAAGCCCAGTAAACTAGCCTCCCTTATGGAGGTGGAGGGCGGCATGGGGACAATACTGCACCTGTAAACCTCACAGCCATCTGTAGTTCTCAAAAGGTTTTCTGCAGGGTTAAGATAAATTTGATTTAAATATGCTCGGGTGTAAAATGTTAGCAGTACGTCCTTCCTGTAGTGTATAATTTCCAAGGATCCAAGCACCACTCAGTGTGGAATGGTAGAAAACTGTCTTGGACTACGCTGCCTGTTGAGCTGTGTGCTGAGGATGGTGCTCTGCTCTGCACTAGCCATGTGGGGCACCTGAGAGCACGTTACTGAGAAATATGGCCAGTGGACCAAGGAATTGAGGTTTTCATTTTATTGAATGTAAATGAATTTAAACAGCCACATATGACTAGTGGCTCCGACTGAGACAGTGTGTAAGTAGTCATGTTGTGCAAGCAGGACCTGAGATGGTGTCCTTAGCTGTTTACTCTGGGCCCCACGCAGAGTCAGGGATGTGTTTCAGTGCTGGAGGTTTTATTAGTAATAGAGTCTCTTCCAAGTACAGTTTGCTTTTCATGTTGTTTAAACCTGAATTTGCATGCATTCTCCCTTGTCACGGGGCTGCCTACTTTAACGTTGACATTAAGATTTTTAACAGAAGAAATAAATTTTAATTTGACCTTCCAGCTGAGGATCATTTTCTTTACTTTTGCTCACATTTGTTCGCTCCACCCCTTGAATAGGCAAAGGCTTTTCATGCTGTGTTTGGTTTTCTTTTGGGGTATCTTGTCCTTGATACACTTTAAAAAGCAAGGGACCACAGGTTGGCTGGAAGCTGTAGTTGGGACAAGTTGGGGGCGGGGTGATGGAGCTCTAGCTGCTGGCGCTAAGGCTTCACAGAGTTTTCGAGGGAGGCAAATCGAGCTGTCCAATCAGACCTATGCAGTGAATGCGCGTGTAAACATATAGTAGGACAGCGATTTTCAGCCTTTTTCATCTCATGGCCCACGTAAACTAATTACTAAAATTCTGTGGCACACAAAAAATATATTTTTTGCCAATCTGACCAAATAAAAGATTATTTTGATTGATTTACAAAAAAATAATAATAGTAATTTCCTACGCTTTTTGCTCCAAAGTGACTTTTAAAAAAGTCAGGTGCCTCTACTTGTGTATAAGGATTTCTGGTACCAAGAATTAACCAGTCAGGTGCAACCTTATTATGTGATGTGTGCAATAAGGTGCAGCTCTATTGCATGACCTATATGTTTATAATTCAAGACAGGGCATTCACACCAGATGGCTATTGTGTTGACTGTTGTCATTTTTATATTTGACCATCTAAGGGAAAAGAGGTCAGAGCCCTGACTAAATAGTCAGGTTTTGCATGTTTTAAAAATTCTTGTGGCATACATTAAATCGCTGTGTTAGCAGCATCCATTAAAACTCATTACATATGTTTTTAGGGACAAGACTATGATTTGAATTTTGTTTTTATACCAAAGAAAGCAACAGGTGGGGTGGGCTAAGATCGGACTTTGTAATTCTTAAGGGTTGTGAGATCTTGGCACATAATGTCAAGGGAATTTGTGGAATCTCTTACTTGAATATTTGTGGAGAATTTGATAGATAACTAGCTCCCTATCAGGAAAGTTTAAAGCACAGCCCCAAGCTCAAAAGCCAGGGAGGGCCTTGCCTGTTAGCCTCGCATGTACCTCCAAAGGAAGGATTTTGTACATTTTTATCTTGTCAGCTGTTCATTTACTGAGGGTTTGCCAGAGCAATCTAAGATGAAAAGGAAAATAAAAAGCCTGCTTGTCCACCCTCCATATTGAGTCTCAGTGCTATAGATTCTCTTTATAATGTCAAATTAAACACTTTTTTTTAATAAATAAATGTTTTTATTGACTTCAGAGAAAGGGGAAGGGAGAGGGAGAGAGAGATAGAAACATCAATGATGAGAGAGTCATTGATGAGCTGCCTTCTGCACGCCCCCTGCTGGGGATCGAGCCCGAAACCTGGTCATGTGCCCTGACTGGGCATCGAACTGTGATCGCCTGGATCGTAAGTCGATGTTCAACTGCTGAGCCACGCCGGCTGGGCTAAACACATCTTTTGTGGGCAGACTTTATATTGGTTGAGATCAGCTAGCTGTGATGACATCAGCTTCTGAGAATCAGTGCTTTTCTGTATGTTACACACAGAAGAGTGATAGGGAATATCCCTACTGCAGTATTCCTTTGCATTTCTTAAATACAGAGTTTTAGAAATCTTTGTTTTTGAAATTTGCTCAGCCTTTTATTTTGAAGACTTAATGAAAGGAACACCAGATTTTTCAAGCCAGTACAAATGAATTATGTAGTTAACAGATTGGAATATTTATAATTGGAATGATGTTGGGACATCCAGGACACCTAGTTGTCAGATCCTAAGGTCTCTTTCCTTTTTTTGCTTTTCCTGATACTTGTTGCCTACTGAGTAGGGTCCTTGTATATGTCCCACCATGGTGTGAGCAAGGGCTCCTGAGGCAGGCTGCCTGGGTTTGAATCCCAGCTGTGCTGCTACTGGCTGTGTGACCTAGGGCAAGTTACCTAGCTTTTCATGCCTTAGTTTCCTCATCTGTAAAATGGAAAGAATAAAAACCCCTAACTCATAAGGTTGTTATGAGAAATGTGGAAACTTTGGTAGAGGGTGTAACTTATATTAAGAGTTCCATTAGTATTATTATAATATTTATTATCTCTACTATAAATATTTTTATCATTGTATAAACAGAGCTCAGCCCAGCGCCTTGAATATAGTTACTATATTTATTGTGTGAATGAACAAATAGTTCATCCCATTGAGTTTTGTGTTTTTAAAACTTGTTATCAGATTTTTAAAGCTAATTCATTGCTGTTTCATTTTTTCCTTTGGGACTTGGTGTTTTGAGATTTCCTTCTGACTAATTATGTCTGTCTTTCCTTGCTATGTATTTTGTTTTCTTTTTTCCCCAGTACATAGTGGGTACTGAAAACATTTATTTTATGAATGAATAAATTCTATAATATTTTGCATTAGGTTTCAGCTGGATTCTTGGGCAGTGAGCGAAAAATAAAATACTAAAGAAAAGTCATCTGAGTACAGGGTAGTGCAGAATCCAATTAAGTAATCTGAAATTTCTACTATATCCTGTAAAAGGGGCAAGTTCTCTAGAGGAAATTTTGTGTCCCAGATGTAAGCAGAACTGTGGTACATAAACTGTCTTAGCTTAATAAATGGGAACCAAAGGTACCTGTGACTGAGCACCTGTATTTTTTAGTTGCTGTTGTTATGGTACACAATTTATGAAGAAGTTAGTAATTATGGGGATATTGATATTGCCACTGAGACTTTTTAGGGCCTAAATGAGAATAAAGAATACTACTTTTGAATGTGAGGCTATTTTCATTCCATTCTTGGAGGGCTTGACAGGCTCTTTGGGTGATATAATTGTTTTCTTAGAGAAACTAAGAATTGTGAAGGCTGTTTATTTTTTGTCAGACCATGAACTTTCTTTTTCCTGATTAATTCATGGCAGTGGTTTTTGTTATTTGTAGGTATTGATGTCAAGAAAGGTCGAGGTCGATATATTGACACCTGTATGGTCATCTTTGCCCCCCGCTACCTGTTAGACAATAAATCATCTCACAAGCTTGCCTTTGCACAGAGGGAGTTTGCTAGGGGACAGGTAAGCAGTTTGCTTTTGAAGAATGACTGGTGTACCATTATCTCCCTCCCCATTAGCACTGTAAGTTCTGTGATATGAGGAACCATTTCCTGCCTTGGGTACCCTAAATAGCTTCTGGTAGGGCAAGGCTCAGAGTAGGCACTTAGTAAATATGTGCTGTCTTGACTTGACTTGTTGACCAAAGCCAATAATCCTGTGTTGTAGGGAACAGCCAATCCCGAAGGTTACCTCTCCACGCTTCCTGGCTCCAGCGTGGTGTTCCATTGGCCGCGGAATGACTACGATCAGCTGCTGTGTGTCAGGTTAATGGATGTTCCCAATTGTATTTGGTCTGGAGGCTTTGAAGTCAACAAGAATAATTCCTTCCACATCAACATGAGGTATGTTCAGAAGCTATATTTAGACAAAAAGTAGCTTTGTTTTGAGGTCTGTTAAATAGTAAGTTATAAATACCATATAAATTTTAAATATTTGTAAAGCTATAAATAGTAAGTAGTAAATGGTAATAGTACTGTTCACGAAATGGACACACATGTTTCTGGCTCAGACAAAGGTCTTAAAACTTGCAAAGACCAGGTAAGTTTGAGTGGACTTTTTGATAGAATGAGGTATGGGGACTGTCAGCAGTTTTGACTATTGTGCAGTTGCTCTGGTCTTAGGTTACAGGTCGATGGGGTAGCACTGAGCTCATGATTGCCTGCACGTCTGAAAACTCTGCGTTTAGATGGTAATACTGATTGTAAGTGTTTTTACAAAATCTTCTCTCATATCATGCTGTTTCAGTAAATAATCTGGCCTTCTTTGCCAAATCCAGTGACCCTCAGGTCCTTGTTAAGAAAAATCAACCAAATGTAGTCTCAACTAGCACAGGATGACTTTTCTTTCTGCTTTTATCAAATGCTTTTTATTTATTTATTTTATTATTATTTTTAATTTATTGTTGAGAGTATTACAGGTGTCCCATTTTTTTCTCCCCAATTGACCCCTTCCACTTTGCTCCCACCCCCTCCCCAGGACTTTACCCCATTATTGACTGTATCCATGGGTTATACATATATGCATATAACTTCTTTGGTTAATCTCTTCCCAGCCTCCACCCCCTTTCCCTCTTTCCTCTGAAATATGATCGTCTATTGCATGTGTCAATGTCTCTGGATCTATTTAGTTTGTCAGATACTTTTGTTCATTAGCTTCTTCTTAAAGAAGACCCTTCAACTTTTCCTGTAGTGCTGGTCTGGTGGTGATGAATTCCTTTAGCTTTTTCTTATCTGTGAAGCTCTTTATCTGACCTTCCATTCTAAATGATAGCTTTGCTGGGTAGAGCAATCTTGGTTGTAGTTCCATGTTTTTCATCACTTGGAATATTTCTTGCCACTCCCTTCTGGCCTGCAAGGTTTCTGTTGAGAAATCAGCTGACAGTCGTATGGGTGCTCCCTGTGTGTAACTAACTGCTTTTCTCTTGCTGCTTTTAAGATTCTCTCTTTGTCTTTAACCTTCAGCATTTTAATTATGATGTGTCTTGGTGTGGGCCTCTTTGGGTTCCTCTTGTTTGGGACCCTCTGTGCTTCCTGGACTTGTAAGTCTATTTCTTTCCCCAGGTGGGGGAAGTTTTCTGTAATTATTTTTTTAAATAGGTTTCAATTTCTTGGTCTCTCTCTTCCCCTTCTGGCACCCCAATAATACGAATGTTGGGCCTCTTGAAGTTGTCCCAGAGGCTCCTTAAACTATCTTCATATTTCTGGATTCTTTTTTCTTTTTGCTCTTCTGGTTGGGTGTTTTTTGTTTCCTCATGTTCCAAATTGCTGATTTGATTCTCAGCGTCCTCTACTCTACTGTTGATCCCCTGAAAATTATTCTTCATTTCAGTTGGTGTAGCCTTCATTTCAAATTGGTACTTTATTATGTCATCGATTTTCTCAGTTATTTCCCTAATAGTATGCTTAAACATCCTTATAAACAAAATTCTGAACTCTGTATCTGTTAGCTCGCTTGGATCTATTTCATTTAGTTCCTCTTCTAGAGATTTCTTCTGTTCTTTCCTTTGTGACATGTTTCTTTGCCTCCACATTTTGGCTGCTTCCAGGTGTTTGTTTCTATGTATTAGGTAGAGCTGCTATGTCTCCTGGAATTGGTAGAGTGGCTTTGTGTAGTAGGTGTCCTATAGGGTGCAGTGGCTCAGCCTCCCCAGTCACCTGAGCTGGGCCTTCTAGGTGCTCCCCTGTGTGGGCTGTGTGCACTGTCCTGTTGTAGTTGAGCCTTGGTTGCTGTTGGCATCCCTGGGAGGAATTGACCCCCCAGCCAATCAGCTGTGAGGACCAGCTGCAACTACAGCCAAAGAGCTGCTGTGCTGGAGACACCCCTTTGGATCAGGATTTATTTCAGTGGGGCTTTGGTGTTCACCAAGTGCACCCCTTGAGTGTGTCACTTGTGGATGTGGTAGGGTTGTAATCCAGCGTGGTCGAGTCTGACCACCAGGTGCACTGTCTCTGGGCCTTCCCGGGAGGTGCAAAGTCAGCTTCTGCCAGTGCCTTGCCCAGGGCCACCCAGCATGAGCTACACAGCAAACTGTAGTTGGCTGCTACTTGTGCTGGGCTTGGAGGAGCCCAGGAGAGGCCAAGCTATGAGCCAATGCAGCTGCCGCTAGTGCCAGGCCTGGGGCCACTTATCAAGCCATATAGGGCCCGCTGCTGCTTGTTTGAGAGATTTTAGGAAAGTCCTAAGCATGAGGCTCCAGAGGCCACTTGCAGAGAAAAGACCCTGGAACTGGCCTGGATGAGCTGCAGGTGGGGAGGGGCGGGGCCTCCAGGAATCACGGGGTGGGGCCAAAGGCGTGAGTCACGTGCTGGCAATTCAGATATGGCGCCTACCTGCCAGCTGCATGGGGGGAGGACTCGCCAAAGGAGCAGTGGCCTCTGCCAGCCCTTCTGCCTGGGAGGAAGCTGCTTCTCCACCTCTTGCCCCGATTTCAGGCAGGTTAGTTCCTCCCCAAGTGTCCTAGGTCCTTTCAGGCTGCTGCTGGGGTCTGGGCTCAGAGGGCACGTGTCTGAGTCTGTGCGCGGGCCCTTAAGAGGAGAGCTTGGGGCTCCCGCAGCCTCCACGACCCTCAGTGACAGTCCTCAATGGTTTCATAGCCTGGAGTTGTGGGGACGTCTCTTCATGGCCTTGGAGCCCTGGGCTGGGGGCCTGCTGTGGGGTTGGGACCCCTCATTCCTCCAGGAAACCCCCGCCACTGAGATTCCCTCCTGGGTTTCAACCTCAGCACCGGGTGTGGGCCTGGGGCCGCATCTCCGAGATCCAGCCCCCGATCTGCCCGCGTCTCCACCCGTCCTACCGCTTTGGGTGCTTCTTCAGTTCCCTGGTTGTGGAGCTTCTGTTCAGCCACATTTCAGGAGGTTCTGAGTGATGGTGGTTCTGTATTTTAGTTGTGATTTTGATGTGGTTGCGGGAGGTGGCAGGTGCCACTGCTCCCTATGCCGCCATCTTGTTTCTCTTCCTCAAATGCTTTTTAAAAACTATTACAAGGTTTTTTGTAATTTGTGGTAAGATACCATATGAGAAAAATAACACCAGGACCCAGAGATGGTTCTGTGGGCTTCAGATACATAAAATTTACCACCTTAACCATTTTTAAGTTCACTAGCGTAAAGTACATTCATATAGTTGTGCAACCACTTTCCAAACTTTTTATCTTGCAAAACCGAAACTCTATACCCATTAAACAACAAGAACTCATTTCTTCCCTCTCCAGCCCCTGTTCTACCTTCTCTGAATGTGACTACTTTAGGTATCTCAGATAAGTGGAATCATACAGTATCTGTCTTTTTGTGAGTGGCTTATTTCATGTAGCATAATGTCCTCAAGGTTAATCTGCATTGTCACATGTGTCAGAATTTCCTTCTTCTTTAAGGCTGAATAATATTCCATTTTATGGATATAGCACATTCTGATTATCAGTTGATTCGCTGATGAAACTTGGGGTGTGTCTATCTTTTGGTTATTGTGAACAGTGCTGCTCTGAACATGGGTATACAGATACCTCTTTGAGACCCTGCTTTCTGGGTCTATACTCAGAAGAGAAATTGTTGGTTTATATGATCATTCCAATTTTATTTCTTTGAGGAGCTTCTGTACTGTTTTCCATAGCAGCGTCACTATTTATGTTTCAGCCAGCAGTGCACAAGGTTTCCAGTTTCTCCACATCTTTGCTAACCCTTGTTGTTTTCTGCTTTTTTGGTAGAGTCATCCTGCTGGGTGGGGTGATATCTCACTGTGGTTTTGATTCACATGTCCCTGATGATTAGTGATGCTGAGCTTCTTTTCATGTGCTTGTTGGCCATTTGTACATCTTTGGAGAGATGTCTGTTCCAGTCCTTTGCCCATTATTGAATTGTGTTGTTTGTTTTTTTGTTGTTGAGTTGTAGATGTCCTTTGTATATTCTGGATATTAACCCATTATGAGATACATGATTTGCATGTATTTTCTCCCATTGCTTACACTGACTTTTTACTCTGTTGACTATATTACTCTGTTTTGTAATGTACAGAAGTTTTTAATTTTGGTGTACTCCAAATAACCTATTTTAACTTTTGTTGTCTCTGCTTTTGGTATCATATCCAAGAAATCATTGCCAAATCCAGTGTCATGAAGCTTTTCCCCTGTGTTTTCTTCTGAGTGCTGTATAGTTTTGGCTCTTACATTTAGGTCTTTGATCCATTTTGAGTTAATATTTGCATATGGTGTAAAATAAAGGTTCAACTCCACTTTTTTGTTTCTGGATACACAGTTTTCCCAAAATTTGTTGAAAAGACTCTCCTTTCCCAATGGAATGGTCTTGGCACCATTGTCAAAAATTATTTGACTCTGTATGTGAGGGTTTACTTCTAGGCTCTCTGTCTCATTTGTCCATATGTCTGTCTGTATGCCAGTATCACACTGTTTTGATTAGTAGCCTTATAATAAGTTTTGAAATCAGGAAGTGTGAGACCTCTAACTTTGTTTTTTTTTCAAGAATATTTTGGCTATTTGGAGTCCCTTGGGATTCCATCTGAATTTTCAGATGAATTTTTCTGTTTTTGGGGAAAAAACTTTGGATTTTTATAAGGATTGCATTAAGTCTGTAAATCCACTTTGGGTAGCATGGACACCTTAAGAATATTAAGTCTTCCAGTCCATGAACAAGGATCCCTCTCCATTTGTTCGTGTTCCCTTCACTTTTTCCTCTCAAGTGCTTTTGAAGGTAAAAACACTGAAATCATTGCTATTTCAATACATTTAGAAGCAAAATTTAATCTTTTATACTTATAGCTAGTTCTTCATTGAGAACACTATTTGTAAGGGAACAGAAAAATAATAGATGATACAAAATAGTATCTATAGGTGATTTTTTAAAAAATGTATTATCTGCCCTGGCCAGTGTAGCTTAGTTGGGTGGGCATCATCCTGTGCATGGAAAGGTTGTTGGTTTGATTCCTGGTCATGGCACATGCCAGAGTTATGGGATTTATCGCCGGTAGGGGACATGCAGGAAGCACCCAATGAATGTTTCATTCTCGCATCGATGTTTCTCTCTCTCTCTCTCTCTCTCTCTCTCTCTCTCTCTCTCTCCCCCTCTCCCCCCTCCCCCTCCCTCCCTCCCTCCCTCCCTCCCTCCCTCCCTTCCTCTCTCTCTCTCTAAATATTAATAAAAATTTTTTTTTAAAAAATGCGTTATCTGAGGGTTTATTTTCTTTCTTTCCCTCCAGATATAAGTGAAAGTTTATTTAGAAAGTCACAGAGGTAGAAAAAGTGAGCCACCTGGGCTGTGTGGGCTCAGGAAACAAGTTACAGAGGCAGAAGAAGGGCCCTTGGAGCATAGGAGAGAGCAAAGGTCCAGGCCTTGATGAAAGGAGTGGGGGGGGGGGGGTGGAGGAGTGGGGGCGGGGCAAGGCATTGGCATGAGACACAGAGAAAGAACTCTATTTTATTTTACTTTATTGACAGCCCTTAGTAGAATTCATTACATCTGGTGTAGTGGTTTTCAAGCTGTGGTTTAAGGAGCAGTTGGGGTCTAAGCAGGTGACTTTAGGGGCCCAGGGAGCCAAGTGGGCAGATCTTTGGTGCCCTCCTTCCTTCTTCAGCCAGAACTCTTGTCTCTCAGTGTCACGTGTTTTCCCCAAGGTTTCCCTAGGTGTCAGTGGAGGGGGAGCAGGAGTTCTGTAGCTAAAACCACCATTGGTGTATGTTCCTCCTGGGAGGCGGATGTCCAGATCTATTGTGTTAGAAGGGGAGGCCAATTTGAAATTAAATAAAAAAGCTACTCATAATTACTTCTAAAAAAAGAAGGAAAGTAAGTGAAAGGTGTGGAGGTGGAGAAGCAGATGATGGGGACCTTGTTAATGCTTTAGAAATGCAGCCCTAAAGTACTGAGCAGGGACCTATGCCATCTGTTTTCTCTACTTTTCCCATCTTGTCATTTGGAAACAGCTTAAGCCTACAGAAAACGTATGTGTTGTATAATGAAGATCCCTTCATCTTTTACCTAGATTTATTACATTTCAGCATTTTGCTGAGTTCTTGCTCTCTCTCCACACATACACACTTTTTTCCCTGAACCATGTGAAAGTGAATTGAAGTCATCATGGTACTTCTGCCATAAAAACTTCACTCATCACCTAAACACAAGGGCATTTTTCTAAATATACTAATATTACACGCTGAAGAAATTTAATATTGATTTGTTTTCTAATAAATAGTTCTTTAAAATGCCCTTCATAGCAACCCCCTACCCTGGTATAGGACTCAGTCAAGGATCATGAATTTTGTTTGGCCAATGCATCTCACCTCCTGTAATCTAGAATCGCCCCAGTTTTCCTTTTTAGTCTTTATTGACATTGACATTTTTAAAGAGTTCAAGCCGGTGTCTTATAGAGTGTCCCATTTTCTGGATTTTCTTGATAGTTTCCTAATATAGATTTGGGTCAGACATTTTAGGTAAGAATACTACATGTGTGGTATGGCATGTTTCCTGTTGCATCTCATTGGGAGGCCTGTGGCGTGACGTCTGTTGGTCGCATCATTGATGATGTTGCTAAATTCCATCATTACTTGGTTAGGGTGGTCTCTACCAGGTCTTTCTTACAAAGTTACCTTTTCTTCTTTGTAAACAAAAAAATCCTTGGGGGATAATTTGAAACTGTGTGTATATTGTTTCCTAAAAACCTTTCTCTCTATGGTTTGATGGTTCCTACCTGTATCAGTTATTGGTGGTTGCAAAATGGTGGTTTTCTAATTCTCTCATGTCTTCTACATTAACTGATATTCTTCTGTAAAGAAGAGTTTTCTGTTCCCTCCAGTGATATATCTTTATTTAAATATATGCATACTTATTTTTACGTATATTTATGCAAATATATATACGTTATGATCACATACCTTTACCTCCATTGCACAGGATTCTTCCTCACCTGCCCTCGTCCTACAGTGAGAACCCTCGTTATCAGGAACATCAGTATATTAGTTTGAACCATATGAAATTGCTCTTTGTCTAGGCCAAAAGTAGTCTAGTATCAATAATTCTTTGTAGTTCAACCAATATTTGCTCATTTGCTACACTGACCCCATTATCCCAAACAAACCCACTAAGTAAAATTTGTATATCTTGCTGTGCAGTTACAACGTGCTGTTAAAAAGTTTCTTGAATAGATTCTTTTGTGTGTGATTATAACTGTCAATTCCTACCTTTTCAATGTGATCAAAGAACACACAGCAGTATTGATTGAGGTACAAGCAATATTGTGATTGCAGGAAGTATGAGAGGAAAGTGAACTGTAACTTGTCTTCTCCATTTTATGCAGCCTCTCTTGTTTCCTTTTTCTACAGAGACACCTTGGGAAAATGCTTCTTCCTGCGTGTGGAAATTACACTTCGAGGAGCTACCTATAGGATCTCCTTTAGTGACACAGATCAGTTGCCCCCTCCTTTCCGAATTGACAACTTTTCTAAGGTATCAAGTGGAGTTTGGTGCCAGTTTGGCTGTTTCATGTGACGAGGGTGGAGTGTGTACTGCCCTTCAGATAAAGATGGAATGTATTTTAAACTTGGGTATGCCTGGCCAGGCGTGGCTCAGCGGTTGAGCGTCGACCTAGGATCCAGGCAATTGGAGTTCGATTCCCGGTCAGGGCACGTGCCCGGATTATGGCCTAGGTAGCCGATCAGTGACTCTCTCATCATTGATATTTCTATCTCTCTCCCTCCCTCTCCTTTCCTCTCTCTGAAATCAATAAAAAAATAAAAAATAAATAAATAAACTTGGGTATAAACAAAGCCATACAGGGATCTCTAGCTAGACAACCCTAGGCACCCTCATCCTTAGGAGGTGGTTTCCTCTGGTTATCTTGATTGCTGGGCAGCCATACCCAGAAGTGACTTGCCAGCCACCAGTGCTCTTTGTGATTATTAGATTGTTTGGTCGACATGGTGTCCCCTGTAGACATTCCAACAAAGAGAGGAACCAGAGTCAGATTGTCCAGTGACAGTGGGAATGGGCAGCCCCACCATTACTTAGTTGCAGTGAGCATTTTTATAAATCTTACAAATAAAGCCAGACTGGAAATCATTAGAGCCTATTTTAAATTATGCCTTTGAATTACAACATCTTATAACATGTGACTTTCTGTAGCTGAATTCCAAAATTTCTATGCTTTTCTATGCTCAGAGTTTAGCACAAGGGTGAGGGTAGAAGAGGCGCCATTGAAAGGATAGAATCGCTCCCCGTTGGTATTGGGATGGCAAAGCTTCTTAAAGCCCTTTGTCCAACAGGCTATAGCCTGTGTCCTTTAATCGGTGGGCTTTTATAATTCAGAAGGTGATTAAAAAGGCATTTGAAGATGCAAGATGATGAAACTCTTGTGGTTGTACCATTTCATTTGGGAAGGATCTGGAGCTTAAACCTAGGAAGTGCTGAATCACTTTCCACTAACACCAATCTGAATGAAGCCCTCTTTTTCCTTCTGCTGTTACTCTAGGTCCCGGTTGTCTTTACTCAGCATGGTGTAGCCGAGCCCAGGCTCCGAACTGAAGTGAAACCCATGACCTCATTGGACTACGCCTGGGACGAACCTGCCCTGCCACCGTTTATCACTCTGACTGTGAAAGGGGCAGGCTCCTCTGAGATCAGCTGCAACATGAATGACTTCCAGGATAACCGACAGCTTTATTATGAAAATTTCATTTACATAGCTGCTACCTACACGTTTTCTGGGTAATTCTGGGTTAAAGTACTGCCCCTGTAAAGCAGAAGGCTCTGATTATTAACCAGTTTTAAACTCTAAGCAGTTCTCAGGAGGCTGAAGGATGAAGGAAGATTCCTTCCATTTTTTACCAAATCCTAGGCTCAGGATCTGTCTCAAGAAGTCTTCAGTCTAAACCCTTGTCTTCTGGCTAGATTAAACTTTACCCAACGAGGCAGGAGTCTTCTCTTTCTAAAGGTCCCCCCCCCCCCCGTAATCCATCTTTGTATTTAATAACTCCTCCAAAAGATGTTATTCTTATAATATCTGTAAAAGTTGTTATTCTTCTAATATCTCTTGCTGTAAGTTATTCTTTTTATGGATTTTTAAAATTCCTTGCTACTGCTTTTATCTCTTTCCTCTTTTGAAATTTAATAATAATCCCAATTATTCAAGTCATCATTTCCACTTCCCTCTCCCATTGAGAAGACTGATTAAACAGACACTTCAGGATCTATCTCAATATCCACCCAAAGCCAAGCAAAGGAGCTTAACTTGGCAGTAATTCCAATTACCTTAGAATTCTAATCGTCACTGATCTGACTGGTTGTATTTAGAAAGCGTAGGTGAAAAATAGGGAGTTTATTCTAATTTTCCTGTGAGATTGGTACATAGAGATTCAAAACATTAGGCTTTCAAAACTCATTCCACCAACCAGTAAAGAAAATGTATGGTTTCTGTGCTGGTTACAGGGCCAATTCTAAAGTTTATCCATGAAGAAACAGGGAAAAGAGCTGAATCTTTACCATAGCAGATATAAACCACTGGATGAATGGCATGTAAAGTCATGGTCCTTTCCAAAACGTTCTGGATAATTTTGCTTATTTTTGTATGTTCCCAATGCCCATAAAATAATCTCCTGGTCTGTATGGTAGCTCTCGCCCACCTAGAGCCCGGATTTCACAGGGATGCGCCTCAAGGCACCTGGCTTAGCTTTCCTTGTTTGTTGCAGTTCTCCAGTGCCAGTCGTGCTGGGATGCTTATCTTGTTATAATTCAGTCCGTCATGTTTGTTTGTTTCATTTTAAAGAGTAAGACAACCCACAGTGTGGCACACTTAAGGTTTTAGTGCCTGAAAAACAAGTTCTTAATCTGGTCCTGATCATGCTTTTCCCTTGATGTTCTTATGTTAAATTCCAGCAGTTAGTAAGCTCTTTGACTGAGAATCTAAGGGAGGATTATGAGTTTAATGGGCTGAGCATTTACGGAGCAGATAAAAGACAAGCTCCTGGGAATCTTGGTGTACTGAGAGGCTGGAGCATATGAAATACTGTTTCTTGGCGCTTTTGAAGAGAACTAATGGTGGGGGAGAACACTAGTTTTGTTTTGTTGTATTTTATTTTAAATTGTGGTGGAAGTCACGTAACATAAAAGTAACCATTTTAAAGTGAACAATTCAGTGGCGCTTTAGTGCATTCATGATGTTGCGCAATCTTTATCTAGTTCCAAAGCATTTCCACCACCCTAAAAAGAAACCCCAGCGCCATTAAGTATGCTCCTCTTACCCTCTTCTCCCAGCCCCTGGCAACCACCAGTCTGTTTTCTGTCTCTAAGGATTTATCTATTCCAAGTATTTCATATCATTTGAATCATAAAATAGGTGACCTTTTGTGTCTGGCAGCTTTCACGTCGCATAATGTTTCCAAGGTTCACTGTAGCATGTATCAGTATTTCATTCCTGTTACCGCTGAGTGATAGTCCGTTGTGTGGACGTACGGCATTTCGCTTGTCCATTCATTCATTGCTGGACATTTGTGTTATCTCTGCCTTTTGGAATTGTGGACAGCGCCATGATCCATGTGCCGATACTTACATTTGTTTAAGTACTTGTTTTTCAGTCTTTTGTATATATACCTAGAAATGGACTTGCTGGGTTCTATGGTAATTCTATGTGTAAGTTTTTGAGGACCTGCTATACTGTTTTCCATAGGAGCTGAACCATTTTACATTCCTACAGCTGGGTACAAGGGTTCCAGTTCCTTCTTAGCTGAAGCAGCTGGTTATTTTCTGTTTCTCTTTTTCTTTTTTTTTATTGTAGCCATCTTACTGGGTGTATAGTGGTATCTCCTTATGGTTGTGATTTGTGTTTCCTTAATAACTAATGGTGCTGAGGATCTTTTCACGTGCTTACTGGCCATTTATATGTCTTTGGAGAAATGCCTATTCAAGCCCTTTACCCATTTAAAAATTTGCCTTTTTGCCTTTTCATTGTTAAATTTTAACCATTCCTTATATAAAAGGATACACATCCATACCAGATATATGATTAGCAAATATCTTCTCCTATTCTGTGGGTTGTCATTTTGCTTTCTTGATGGTATCCTTTAAAGGACAAAAGTTTTTAATTTTGTTGAAATCTAATTTACCTATTTTTTTGTTACTTGTGCTTTTGGTGTCATGAAAACTCGTTTTTAACTTTGAATTTATCAGTCCCTTTTTTTGATGAAGAGATTAATGAGAACAGGAGAATAATCTAAATAGAGTCTCATATGAAATACCCCAAAGTGTAGCTGGGCTTCAATATCCATAAAGCTTAGGATTCTTACGCCACAGAAAAACGTAAGAGGGTTGAATTGCAGGAAGGTGATTGTGAACCCTTCGTTTCCTTTCACCCCAGAGGGACTTCTGGTTTCTTGCTGAGACTTGGGGATGTAGTGATGCTGGTCTTCTGCCTGGCAAAGAGTAGAGTTAACTCTTGGACCCTTGGAATGCCTGGCTTAAGTTTTTTGTTCTTTGGTCTCCAAAGATATATAGTCATCCTGAGTTTTAAGCCACTAAAATTGTTAGGAGAGGGGAAATGTCAGAGTATGTCTTCTGACAAATGAATCTTTGAATTGTACAGGAAAACCTCACAACCTTGATAATTCTGCAACTCGAGTCAGACCTTTTCTATGATTTAAAAAGAACTCTTTCCTTATAATGGAGGTTTTAGGCATTTGCTTATGAGTACTAAATACGTGTCTGAGTATATATATATATACATATATATGTGTATGAGTGTATATATTATAATTTTTTAAAATTCTAGTTTACAGGAGGGGACAGGAAGGCCTGTGGCTTCCAACAAGGCTGTTACCTGTGCAGAGCTCGTCTTAGATGTCTCGCCAAAGACACAAAGAGTCATTTTGAAGAAGAAGGTAAGAGAGCTTAGGATCTGGAGTTTAGAATAAAAGATTTTTAGTGCTGGAAGAAACTCAGGTCCTCTAGTCCAGCCCCTCATTTTACGGCTGAGGAAATGGAGACTTGGGCTGAATGACTTGCTCAGGTGGGGACATGGGAGCCTTGGTCTAGTTCATTTCTTCCCATTTCCCTGATACTTGCGCTCGGAGTTCCAAGCCCTTGCCATCTTTAGTGACCTTTTTGGAAAACTTAATTCTTGAACTTACTTTTTTTTTTTTAAATTTCCAGTGACATTTTCATTGCTCTATTTTTCTGACGTAATATTCCCCTAATCTACTTTTTCCTAAACCAAATGGAAAAATGGTCAAACTGACAATTTTTACCTTTTTATGCTGACATTCTTTTCAATTCAGTTTAGGGAGATGTTGATGCTAATAGACCTAGATATAAAGTGAAAGGTTACAAATGATGGAGGACTGGTAATAAATAGTTCAACCTTCAAAATGAAAGGCGTTTTAGAACAGGTGCAGGAGTCACTTTAAGAGAGGGGAGCTGGCCGGGGGCTCAGTTGGCTGGAGCTCTGTCCTGTGTACCTAAAGGCTTCTGGTTAGATTTCTGGTTGGGGCACATACTTAGGTTGCATGTTCGGGGTGTGTATGGGAGGCAACTGATCAGTGTTTCCCTCCCTCCCTCCCTCCCTCCCTCCCTCCCTCCCTCCCTCCCTCCCTCCCTCCCTCCCTCCCTCCCTCCCTCTAAAAATCAATGGATTAACAACAAAAATTCCCAGGGAGAAAATATTTAGAATTAACAGCAATCAACTTAGTATAACCTTTGAATATAGTCGACTTCTACATTGGAAGCTATCCATATAGTATACTTTCATTGTAAATACTGGGGGGGAGGAGATTCCTGGTAAATTCTGGTTGTCGGTCAATTATGAGGGTCACCAGTGATCAAATACTGAGATTATCACATATACTTTGTATAACTGGATCACTCTTTAAAGTAAGGGCACCCAAGGGCCACCATTTGGAATGGCATTCACCCAGCATTGTAGCCAGTGGAGGTGATTAGACTACACTTTACCTGACTAGTTTGCTCAGAAAATAATGTTTAAATTTACATTATTTATAATTTTTGGTTGTTGGTTCAGGAGTTTAGCCTGCTTCATCCTAAGTGCAACTAGGGATTAGCAGCAGTAGAGTTTGAATTCAGCCTTTATGTCATGTGGACAACGTCTTTCAGTGTAGTTCCTGCTTGAGAACTTACTGAGCCCCTATGGGGAGCTGTGGCTGCACATGACGGCTCTCTCCATGTCTGCCCGCAGGAACCAGGGAAGCGTTCTCAGCTGTGGAGGATGACTGGAACAGGCATGCTGGCCCACGAGGGCTCTTCAGTGCCTCACAACCCCAATAAGCCCTCTGCAGCTCGCTCCTCCGAGGGCGCTGCCATCCTAGACATCGCCGGGCTTGCTGCGGTAACCGACAACAGGTATTTTCTGGGCAGTTTGTCAGTCAAGTTCATTGCTTTCAAATTCAGACTCAGGAAATCGATACCCAAAGGCAAGAGTCTGTAAATGAAGTAGGAATTTGTATTTTTATATTTGTCGTTTTCCTCAGTTGACAGAAACCTGCTGCATTCCCTAATATGAGCATTGGGCCTTTATTTTTTTTTAAGCTATTATGGAAATGCCCATGGAGATGTTTAAAATTCAAACAATAAGGATATTTGTGAAAAGCAAATGTTTCTTTCACCCAAACTTCCATCCACCATTACTCCCTAGAAATGAACAGTTTCTTTTAAAAAATCTTTAAAAATTTTTGTTAAATCTTATGAAAGACAAAATAAATTATTTAAAGAATAATGAAATACATTTTTGTGGCTAACTCCTTGGGTGCAGATCAGCTCTTTAACTTTGAATGAGTTATTTTAGTGACCCGTGCTTCAGTTTCCCCGTGAAATCAGTGTATTTGTTTTCAGTTAATACCTTATTTGCTTCCAGAATGACTTTAGATGACTTGTAAGTTAAAGCCCAATACAAATAAATGTATTTGGAAATAAAACAGAACAAAGACTATTGAAAATATTTTAAAATGTATTTGACAACCCTTCTTATACTGTATGGAAGCTAGTCCTTGTGAGAATGCAAGAACCTATGTTATTATATATGTAAGTAATGAGTACTTTATATAAATATAATATATAATGAAGACTTCAAATAGTACTATTGCTCTGTGCCCTCCTTTTTGTCGCTTTCCATTTTGTTTCACTCCCCTTTCCCCATTAAGAGATGCCCAGCTGCCACAGGGTTCAAGCTAACTGCCCGTCAGTTTTAAGGGTAGAGGATATTGGAAGATGAAGAGTAAACCATGACTCTGGTGTTCTGTTCAGACCCAAACTGTGTGACTCGGAGAACTCACCGTATTTTCCTTCATCCCAGGTATGAGCCGCTGATGCTCAGGAAGCCTGATCGCAGGCGGAGCACAACTCAGACGTGGAGTTTCCGTGAGGGAAAACTGACCTGCGGGTTACACGGGCTTGTTGTCCAGGTCTGTAGGTTGTGACATCCTCAGTGGCAGCAAACAGTGGCTCAGCCTTCTTAGAAACAAAGTCTCAATGAGGATATACATGACATGTTGTTAAATGGAGAGAACTAATGCAGAGCAAATATGTATTATCTCATTTTACCAGGAAAGTCAAGAAACTTGTGTGTATTTATATGGGAATGTTCTTGAAGGTGATATATAAGAAATGTATGAGGAATGGTTGCCTCTGAGTGATGGGATTTTTTTAATCAGCTTATTTGGATTTTTTCTTTGACATAAATTACTTATGTAATTTTAAGAAGGAAGGAAAAATGTCCACTAAAAAAGCCCACCGTAAGTGAGATAGATTAGAGACCCATGAAGTTAATATAATAGCTGCAAGAGTCTTTTGTAAAGCGTTCTTAGAGATGGTGAGTAATCACAATGGGCTATTGATTCTGTTTATTTCTGCATTCTTAGTGGTGCCCAAATAAGCGTTTAATTGTTGTAGCAAATGTCAGAGTGAAGATCATTGTGGTCAGTTTCCCCTGTCCTCTACTCAGCCAGTCTACCTACGATGAACTCCAGAGTACTTTATAAGCAGATATGTTTGGAAAATTACCAAGAGTTTGTATTTTCTGCTCTCTAGCTTCAGGCAGGAATGAGACCATGGATCTGAGATAGGAAGGTGTCTTGGAGGTTTGGGTATTAGCAGAACAACATGCGTGACTGTGCATGCAGTTCAGCCTCAGCCTGGGGTTTTACCCATTAGGTAAACACTAGAACGTTAGGCCCTGGCCAGGGACCTCTTTGTGTGTTTGTTCCTGGGGGAAAGCAAGCTCTCCTCCCCTAACGGGAGACTGTTCTCCAGGGTAGTGAGCAGAGCTGGAAGGAGCCTCTGAGTGCCATTTGGGGAGATTTATTTTCTTTATCTCTATTGCCCTTAGCTTTTTTCATCAAAGACAAGCTGCTTACTTATATGAAGCACACATCTGGAATGGATTTGTGATTTTTCAATTAGCAACACAATTCAGACTTCTAGAGGCAAACGAGGGTTTGTTATAATTGTTGGGTTCTGAATCTGACCCTGACTTTAGTTCTGGTTTGTTTCTACAGCCCATGTAATTCCAATTCTCTTAGAGCATTTCCCCCCCAAAACCCCTTTTGGTGTTTGTTGTTTCTTGAATCTATTTTATCATTTCTCTGGTTGTGAGTGACCCTATAATAACAATATTCAGCAGAGCAGAGTGTGTTTTGGGAAGAGAAATAAGCTTGTTTCAATCGTATTATTCTGAATTAAGTAATTGTAGGCATTTTGACGTTTTCTGACACCGCCCTTATAGAGCTGTGCGTGCACTTTCTTTGTAAACTTACAACAGTCATGAAAGCTTTCTCCGTGTTGAAGTCTGCCCTATAAACCCAGTGCAAAGTATCCTTTTCAGTACTCAGTACTTAAAAATTAACCAAGAGGATCCAGAGACCAGCCATCGTCTCCTCTCGCCCTTTGTTTGCTCTCCCATAGGCATCACCCTGTAGGTTCCGTTTCACTTGAGGCAGAAGGTGCTGTTCTGCAGAGGCCTGAGTAACAGGGCATCAGATGACACCCCAGTCTTCTGTTTCAGAGGGAGCACTGTCTTTTGACTATTTGGGTTGATTGTTCAGCCATAGGCCTGTGTGGGTTGGTTCTCAGCTCTAGAATGAGCTTCTCACTGGAAAGCTGAGTGATAGTGATAATTGCTTTATTTTCAGATTGTTTCAGATTCTTAAACAAACCCTAACGAGAATTCTCAGAGAAACAGGGCTTTTGGTGCCTTTTTAAAAGCCAGTTTTTAATGATTAGAAGTTACTACTAAACCAAAATGCTCTATTCATGGAATTCCTTTACCCAGAATTCCCTCAACTCATGCAGCTTAACTTTCCATCTTGCCCAAGTAATTCTACTGTTTTACATCATCTGTAATGTTGAAAAACATAGGCAGTGCTTTGCCCTACATTGACCATGACCCTTCAAAAGAGAATTTAAATTTTGTAACTTGTTTGAAATGACATGTTAAATTGGCACAGTCAGTGCCTTCACTTTCGTCTTTTCTTACACGTCTTTACTCCCTTTCAGGCCAAAGGAGGGCTTTCTGGTTTGTTTGATGGAGCTGAAGTTGTTCTTGGTCCTGACACTTCCATGGAGCTTTTGGGACCAGTTCCACCTGAGCAACAATTTATTAATCAAAAAATGAGGCCTGGTTCTGGAATGTTATCCATCAGAGTCATCCCAGATGGACCAACTAGAGCACTCCAGGTGATAATTCATCTTAAAAACTGACATGAAAGAACCTCATTGGGCTCCGCCCTCCAGTGGTTAGTCATTCAACAAACACTTATTGAACGAATTATTTATGCTGGATATGAAGATACAGTGACTTCATTTATAAAGTGAGGATGAGACCTACCTCACAAAGTTGTTGGAAGAATTAAAGTTGAAGTAAATACAAGATGATATATGAAGTATAAGATGATATAAAATATAAAGTTAACAATTGAAGATAATGCAGTGTAACGGGACTTTCTGAGGTAGTGCATCATAATCCATAATACCTCTTTAAAAACCATCATTTGAGGCAAAGTGGAACTGAGGTTTGCATGTTTACACTTGAGCTGTAATTCTAGATCACCTATGGATGCCTAACCCAATAGAAGAGGCTTTCAGGGTCTACAGCTCAGCGTTTGTCATGTAGACCTGCAAACAAGTTTGCTGCACTGTTTCATAAATCTTACCTCAGCAGTGCTTTGGAAACCATTAACTTCCATGGGATTATTGAGCATAGAGTGAGTTTTGACCAACACAATGGCTATGGAACAGGTTTCGCTGTGTAAGTGTGAGCCCTCTCATAGGACACTGTTTTATTTGACCTCAGATAACAGATTTCTCCCAACGGAAAAGTGACCGTTCATTGTATGAAGTGGATGAACTTCCTGTTACTGAACAAGAGCTACAGAAATTAAAGAACCCAGGCACAGAGCAGGAATTGGAAGTAAGTTTTAAGTATTGCAAATTCACTTCTTTCATAAATTTGGTTAGTTTTGCTCTGGGGTGTTCTCAGTTAGGCCTCTTTTCTTCCTACCCTCTGTGAATTCTAAACATAGGTGTTGGCTTCAGTGTTTAATGTTATCACAACATGAATGTGTGAGTGTTAGTTAAATGACAGCTAATGTCGAATCACAATGTGACAAATGTTGCTAAATTAAGGTGATAGTGAACAAAGCTAAACTATTTGAATTTAGACAGAAACGAAGGTGGGAAATAAATAATATAGACTTCTTTTTGGCCCCACTTAATTCTGACATCTTCCTTTCCTTCTCCCTGTTTGCGTGTTGGGAAGAAAGTGAAAAGTTTGAAAAGAACATGAGACAAACATGAAAAAGCACAGTTATTCGATATCTATTCAATGATTTTTAAAAATCAAACACCTAGATGTAAAGCACTGTGTTGGACATTATGGTCATTCAGTGAATAACTTATTAAGAGTTTGCATCCCAAATAGGGAGAAAGATTGTCAAATCATTACTTTCCTGTAATGAAATGCAAAATGTTACCAGTGCTCCAAGGGAGGCATTATCACATCACCCTAGAGCTCTGGCTGGGGGGAGGCAATGGAATCAGAGGCACCAAGGTAAATAATACGGCTCTTCTAAGTGGTTTTACTCTGCTCAGAGGTAAACTAGAGGGATTTAAATTATTTCCTTCCTTATTTTCTCTTGGCTACCTTGAGCTCTGCTTTAAACTATCAGTGTGCCATATTTTGGTTTCCTTTCAGGTGCTTGTGAAGTTAGAAGGTGGAATTGGGTTGTCCTTAATTAATAAAGTCCCAGAAGAATTGGTCTTTGCAAGTCTTACAGGAATCAATGTGCACTATACGCAGCTGGCAACCAGTCATATGCTTGAACTCAGCATACAGGATGTACAGGTAAGGGGCAAGGGAGTTTAGAATGTGTTTATCTTGTGTTCTGGTGAACACCCAGCCAAATCCAGTGTTTGGTGTCCTAAAAACTTCAATGCTTTGGCAGAAGTATCTTGTTGTGGCCTTCAAAAAGTCATTCTATGAAAGTAATTATTTCTACCTATATTTGTGTCACTAATTTTTCTGTATAGCAGAATTCTGAATATAGTAGCTAGTCCATAGTAACTTAGATAACTTAGTCAAGGTAGCATGGAGGAACCCATGGTTCCCCATCTTGCCAGTATTAGAAACAATAGGAAATCATCTAACCATCATGTAGAGGAATCGAAGTTCATCACAGGATGAAAAAACAAGGGAACTGGACTTGTGCTTCTGGCCAACATGTGGTGACAGGAATCAGATTTACTCTCCTACCTGAAACATCCCCAAAATCCAGATAAAACAAGGAGACAGCAGGTCTAAGACACTAGACATCAGGCAACAAAAGACAGTGACCCATGAGAGGTGGGAAACAAGAGGCGAGCCCTGCAACGGCCCTAGCTTCCTGAGAAGGTGTTCAGGACATGGCACTGGGAGGGGAGAACTGGAGGGGGTGAGTGAACAAGCAGAGCTGGAGTCCTGGTGCCAAGGCAGCTAGAGTTCATAGGACAGCATACTTGAGAGGATTGTGCTTCACAGAAAGAAAATACAGGAGCTCTACAGAGGGGCCCTGCGAGTGTCTAGCAGAGGGCAAATCAGTGCTGCGTGTGAGGAAGCTGCCACTGGAACCATCTGAAAGGACCTCGGGAGCAGCACCTGCTGCCCCCACTGCTGGAGCTGGTGCTTCGTCCCCCCACCCAGAGTGGACCCTGGGAAAAGTCCTCCTGAAAGTCTAGCTTTCATGCTGAGCTCCGATTAGCCCTGAGCTGAGCACTGCTCCAGACCTACTTAACAAATCATAAAAGGAAGGTCTGAAAGGATAGATTTGTTTCCAAGTAACTCCACTGCATCCTGAACAAAGATGTAATGGGAAACAAAAATATTCAGCACCCAAAGTGTAATTCACAATATCTGGCATCCTATCAAAAAGTACCAGGTGTGCAAAGGGGCCGGAAAACGCAATATATAATCAGAAGAATAATCAGTTGAAATGGACCCAGAGCTAACACAGATGTTAGAAGTTTCAGAGGACGTTAAAACTGTTGTGATAACTGTATTCTACATGTTTAAAAAGTTAAGTAGAGACATGGAAGATATTAAAAAACTCAAACTTCTAGAGATTAAAATGTAATGAAAAATACACTGGGTTTGATTAATAGCAGATGACATATTGCAGAAAAAAAGATTAGTGAACTTGAAGACATAGCAATAGAAACTGTCTGAATTTAAATAACCAGAGAAAAATACAGACATACCTCATTTTATTGTGCTTTACTTTATTATGCTTCACAGATACTGTGTTTTTACAAATTGAGGGTTTGTGGCAACCCTGTGTTGAGTGAGTCTATCAGTGCCATTTTTAAAAACAGCATCTGCTCACTTTGTGTCTCTGTGTCACATTTTGATCATTCTCACCATATTCCAAACTTTTTCATTATTGTTATATTTGTTATGGTGATCTGTGATCAGTGTTCCTTGATGTTAGTATTGTAATGATTTTGGGGAGCCATGAACCACTCCCATGCAAGAATGCCTACTTAATTGATAAGTCGTGTGTGTGTTCTGACTTTTCAGCCAAATGGCCATTTCCTCGTCTTCTTTTGAGTCCTCCCTATTCCCTTAGACACACTTGAAATTAGGCCAGTTGATAACCCTACAATGGCCTCTAAGTGTTCAAGTGAAGGAAGAGTTGCATATCTCTCACTTTAAATCAAATGGTCAAGCTTAGTGAGGAAGGCATGCCAAAAGCCAAGACAGGCCGAAAACTAGGCCTTTTGCACCAGTTAGCCAAGTGGTGAACGCAAAAAAAGGTCCTGAAGGAAATTAAAAGGGTACTCCAGTGAACACATGAATGATAAGAAAGCAAAGCAGCCTTATGTTGATGTGGAGAAAGTTTTAAATATGGGGTAAAAAAATTAAATCAGCCACAACATTCCCTTAAGCCAGGCCTAATCCAGAGCGAGGCCCTAACTCTTTTCAATTCTATGGAGGCTGAGAGGTGAGGAAGCTGCAGAAGGTAAGTTGGAAGCTAGCAGAGGTTGGCTTATGAGGTTTAAGGAGAGAAGCCATTTCTATAACAAAGGAGTACGAGTGAAGCAACAAGTGCTGATGTAGAAGCTGCAGCATGTTATCCAGATCTAGCTAAGATGATTAATGAAGGTGGCTACACTCAACAACACGACTTTCCATGTAGATGAAACAGCCTTTTTTGGAAGAAGATGCCATCTAGGACTTTCATAGCTCAGAGCTGAAGTCAATGTCTGGCTTCAGAGGACAGGCTGACTCTCTTGTTAGGGGCTAATGCAGCTGGTGACTTTAAGTTGAAGCCAATGCTCATTTACTATCTGAAAGTCCCAGGGCTCTTAAGAATATACTCGATCTACTCTGCCTGTGCTCTATAAATGTACAACAAAGCCTGGATGACAGCACATCTGTTTACAACATGGTTAACCTAGAATTCTATGCCCAGCAAGTATATCTTTCAAAATCAAGGGTGAATGAAAGATGCTTTTACACAAATAAAAGCTAAGAGAGCTCATTACCAGCAGATCCCCAATATGGAAAACGTTAAAGGATATCATTTAGGTAGAAGGAAATGGTATGAGAGAGAAATCTGGATCTACACAAAGGAAGAAAGAGCACCTGAAGTGATGGTAAGTACCGGGGTAAATACATGAGATAATTTTCTATTTAAATCTCTTTAAGAGATAATCAACTATTTAGACAAAAATAATAACACTATATTTTGGGATCTGTAACATGTTAGAATAAAATGAGTGACAATAATGCCATAATGTCTGGAATGGGAGAGATGGAACTATGTCATTGTAACTTTTGTATACGTGAAATAGTATGATGTCATTTGAACATAAGCTGTTAAAGATGAACCCCATAAACACCGAAGCAACCACCAAAAGAGGTACACCTAATAATCTAGTAAAGGAGAAAAATAGAATCATAAAAAATACTTGATTAATCCAAGAAAAGGCAGAAAAAGAGGAAAACTCAGAAAAGAACAGATGGAACAAATAGGAAGCTGGTTGACTCATTCAAACCAAACTGTATCAGTTAATTAAATGTAAATGCTATAAACACCTCCAATTAAAAGGCAGAGGTTATCAGATTGGATTAAAAAGCAAGACCCAGTTATACACTGCTTACAATAAACATTAAAAATAAAGACACACAAAGGTTAAAAGAAAAGAATAGAAAAAGATATACCAGGCTAACACTTGTCATAAGAAAGTAGGAATGGCTAGATTAATATCAGACATAATAAATTACAGAGCAAAGTATATTATGAGGGGTAAGGAAGGTAGTTTCCTAATGAGAAAGAGACAGTTAATCAAGAGGCATAACAATCCTGAATATTTAGACAAGCTTCAAAATATATGAAGCAAGCCCGGCTGGTGTGGCTTAGCGATTGAGCATCAACCTAGGATCCAGGAGATCACGGTTCAGTTCCCGGTCAGGGCACATGCCTGGGTTGTGGGCACGATCCCCAGTGGGGGACATGCAGGAGGCAGCCGATCAATGACTCTCTCATCATTGATGTTTCTCTCTCTCTCTTTCTCCTTCTCCCTTCCTCTCTCTGAAATCAATAAAGATTATTTATATATATAAATATAAATATTTATATTTATGAAGCAAAAAGTGATAGAACTGAAGAAAATAGACAAGTACACAATTTTAGGAGATTTCATTTCCTCTCTCTGAATAATTGGTAGAACAAATAAGCAGAAAATCTGAACAGCGCTACCAACCCACTAGACCCAATTGACATTTATAGGACACTCCACCCAGCAACAGCAGAAAACATATTCTCAAGTGCACATGAAATGGTTCCAAGATAGACCACGTTCTGGACCATAGAACAGTTCTCAACAAATTCAGGATTCAAGTCACATGCAGTATGCGCTTTGATCACAATGGAATGAAAGTAGATAGAATGGGAAAGGAGTTAGGAAAATCCCCCAAATATTTGGAAACTAAATAATACACTTCTGAATAACCCATAGATCAAAGAACAAATCAAAGTGAAAATTAGAAAATATTTTGAACTGAATGAGAATGAAAACACAACATATTGGAATTTGTGGAATGCTGCTACAGCTGCTAAACAACACCAACAACAAACCCAAAATAAGCAGAAGAAAGGAAATAATAAAGATCTCAGCAGAAATCAACGAAATAGAAACCAGCAACGACAGTAGAAAAAAATTAAGTAAAAAACTGGTTCTTTGAGATCAGTCTGATCAGGAGAGAAAAGAGAAGGCACAAATTATAGTATCAGGAAAGGGAGAGGTGCCAGATAAGTAAAATCAACGATTCACTGGGACTGGAGCTTTTGGGGGAGCTGCAAACTCATCGTGGCCCCTCCTCAGGCTGCCAGACTGCTGTGTGTTCGCCGTGGTTTCAGGTCTGTTGGTTTCTGGGGCCACTGTGGACCTGGGAGGACGAATGGGAGTGACAAGTGAAAATGCCACAGAGCTTGTTGTTCTTCCTAGTTTTAGCTGATTTTCTGGAATAAATGATCCGTGGATAGTTGCAAGCCTTTAACTTTTGGAGTTCTGAAAAACTGGATTTGGACAGTTTTTGCCAGAGTTTTGTTGTGATGCTGTCAAGACAGGTCTCTTTGTAACATCATTCCTGGACTCCTTTCCAACCTTCACCAAGGTTGGACTGCTGTTATTGTGGGTCTTCAGTGAGAGTATATTTTTACAGCTGCTGTTGAGACAGTCAGATGGCAAGGGCACTTCCTGAGGGGCCTGCATATTGTGAGACCCCAGTGAAAGGTAAAAATGAGAACTGAGTCACTCGTCTGATTTTGTTTTATGTTGCTGCTTTTTCATGTCTTAGGTAGACAATCAGCTCATTGGTACCACTCAGCCCTTCATGCTCTACGTGACGCCCCTGAGCAATGAGAATGAGGTCACTGAGACAGGCCCCGCCGTGCAGGTGAATGCCGTGAAGTTCCCCAGTAAGAGTGCACTGACCAACATCTACAAGGTAGGCTGGTGGGGCTGAACTCTGCCAGGAAGTTGGTTCGTTCTCTCTCAGCCAGTGTCAGAGCAGCAGCCAGGGTGTGGATGGAAGTAGTCTGTGGGGTTAAGGCACACGTGACATGTTAAATCGTGTAAAGGAATTGACAGGAACTGCTCTTAGCACTGTAACTTCTCAGTTGTGTGTTTGATGACTTTGCATGTGGTTGCTCTTAAAATACAGAGGCCAGAGTCTGTGCAGTCTTGGTGGGTAAGCATAGCATCTTCTGGACTGATCGGGACCAGTCATGATCCAGGAATGTTAGTAAACTAGGGTAATCCAGAAGACCATTGGAAGAGGTATAGGAGGGGTCTCTCCTTGGGACTGACATCCTCCTGTGTGAGCCCCCACACCATTTGCTAGAAGCAGATGGTTCAAAGTGATAAACTCTTCCCTGGAGAAGTCGCCACATACAAGCTGGCTGTTACAGCAGCAAATTCTGGCAAAGTAGGAGCTGACAAAGGTTGCTCCCCCTATTTCTGGTCCTTCATCACTGGCGTCCATGAGGTCAAGCCTCCCATCCACCAGCCCATACCTGCTGCTCCTTAAACTAGCCGCCAGCCACCAGCCACGTGAGCACAGTATCGTGAAGTTCACCCACCACAGTGCATCTGAAAGTGTCACCCTGACTAATGAGACCCAGGTGCCCTCGGAACCAAACATTCGGGCTGTGGATTGTCTAAACATCTGGAATTTTTGGCTAATTGTAATAGTGTAGAGAAAGATGGGCCAGAAATAATTTGGCAATATGACTATAAAGTCACATGAGTAAAGAAACCACCTCACGTCATTGGGGTTTCTTAATGGCACAGAAATAATGAATGAGAATTTTTTCTGGGGTGCCCACTGTAACTCAGAATTTCTTTATATTCAGCATCTGATGGTCACGGCTCAGAGATTTACGGTACAGATCGAGGAGAAGCTGCTCCTCAAGCTGCTAAGTTTCTTTGGCTATGATCAAGCGGAATCAGGTAATGTTGGACATCCTAGGTTTGTGCCTGGGAATTGGCCCAAGGATGACATTTGTTAACCTGCTTGTGAAAATAGGTGTTTTGGGTGCCTGACAAGCTCCCTTTCCACATCATAGCCTGAACTAGGAAGGTTTGTGTTTCCGTTTTTCAGAGGGTTGCTTGTTGACAGGTTGAGGTATATCTGCGTGAGGGAGGCTGCCTGGAGGTGTCCTGGAATGCCTGGTGCTGAGCCTTTGGGAAGCAGTAACTCTTCCTCTTTGATTTGTGTTTTTTGACCCCTTTACTCTAAGCTAACAGAAATGATGTTAGTTATTTAGCAAAGCTCTCCATTTCCTAACCTTTGTTTATGAAACAGACTCAGGGCCAAGAATCAGAAATCCCTTCGGCAGTTCCTTTGGTTTTAGTTGAAGAAAAAAGAATTGGCTGCCTCATCTGCTTAACTGTTTACACTCATCTCCTTACACCTTACAAAGGTTTTACTTACTTTATTCTTCCTTAGAGAGGGGAGTAAGATAAACTATCGAAAAAACCTACATTTTCCAGCAGCGCTGTGCAAATAATTTAGCTGCTGTCTATTTTAGATTCCTCATTGTGGCCTTTGCAAGACTGTGTACAGCCTAGAGAAAATCATGCTTAGTCTTTAAAGTAAAAGCTGAGCCTGAAGAAATGATAAGATAGAAGCATTTATGTTTATTCCCCACATTGGCTAGAGAGAAAAAAAATCCCTGGGATGTGTGTGTATGCATTGTACATACACAACATGCAAGCCAGATATTTTTGCCCTTTTTGTCCCAAACTTGGAATTGAAACTTTATGTGTGTTTGAGATTAAGAGCAAGATGCTGTGTGTTTAGTGCTGTGCTTTCACTTTGGGTTGGAACGCCAGTGTTTATTTGTGCTTAGACAGGCACTGAGAGCCTGCCTGCCAGGTATCTGTTTTCTCTTGGTGCCTTCCTGAGAAGCTTTACTTTAAATGTGATTAGACATGCTTTTCCTATAAGTTGCTCTAAATAATTTTCCCTCCCCCGTACCCCACCAAGCATCACACAGTGGATTTAGACTCCTGTAAGAGGCTGGCCTGCCTTTCACTGGAGTATCTTCTCTGCTTCCTATTTCTTTAAATTGATTTCAGAGAGAGGAAGGGAGGTAGAGAGAGAGAGAGATAGAAACATCAATGATGAGAGAGAGTCATCGATCGGCTGCCTCCTGCATGTTCCCCACTGTGGACCGAGCCCGCAACCCAGGCATTTGCTCTGACCGGGAATTGAACTGTGACCCTCCAGGTTCATGGGTTGACACTCAACCACTGAGCCACACTGGCTGGGTTCTGCTTCCTATTTCTGTTTCCTGAATACAGATAAGCTGGGCTGTGTTTCAGTATCATTTTTCCCCCTATTCTTTTCTATAAATGGAACTACAATAGCTTACATCATTGGCATTGGTTTGTTTGATAAGTAGATATGTACAATAATACCTTTGGTTTTATTTCTGAGGTACATGAAGCCAAGGGAAAATAAACCGCCCGAATGGGTATGGGCACAGCATTGAGTCAAAGAGCACTTTGCTGTGTTTTAGCCCATGTTAATCTCTTTGCTCCATGAGATTATAAGTTAAAAATATGCCTCAACTATGCTGTTTAACGGATGCTCACCGTTTGGGGGAGAGGATGCTTCTTGTTGTGATGTCAGTTCTTTATAGCCTGCAGCCTGTTTCTTTTTACGGCATTGTATTTTTTTCAGATTCATTATTTATTGGTCATATTGTTTATTATGATTTGGTTAAACTACACTCCAAGCACTTATTTGGATGTCATCTTACGAAATAAATTCAGAAAATCTAGGTCATTTATAATAACAACAACAACAACATGGTTTTTAGAAAACTCATTACCGACAAACACGCCCATTACCTCTTGCTTTCCCACCTGGATTATTTTTTCCAAAGATGTTATCTGCCAGATGGGATAGAGTCACAAATTGAAAGATTAAGTTATTGTACTTCTTTGATAAACAACACGAAACAGATCTGCTTTTACAAAGAAATGGCATATTTCCGAACCCTGAAAAACTAAATCGAGAGAGAGAGAGATGTTTACATTTTTCTGTGAGTTTTTTAAAACATGAATCAAGCGTTTGAGTCATGAGGCTTCAGGAGATTCATTTTTTATAAAACAACTCTCTTTGTACCAGAGGTTGAAAAATATGACGAAAACCTCCATGAAAAGACAGTTGAGCAGGGTGGAACACCAATTCGCTACTACTTTGAAAACCTCAAGATCAGCATTCCCCAGATCAGGCTGAGCGTGTTCACCTCCAACAAGTTACCCCTGGATCTTAAGGTGAGCTGATATCTGGATACATTTAAATAATGACTTTTCCTTGGAAAAGAACGAGGGTGTTTCCTCTTTGCTTTTTCTGTCCAGCATCATTTGTAGCAAACATTTTTACAGGTTTCTTTCCTTAGAAGGTTTATTGACCTGCCTGCTCTCCTGCTTCTCTTCTCTCCTCTGTGTCTGCCTCATCTTGAATAGGTGGCACTAGAAATGTCTCCCACCTTCAAGGAGGACTTGGCCAATAACCACAGAGATGTGGTCTTGCTCACCCCTAGACTGGGCCATAATACTCCTACAGATCACCTTGATACGTAACTGACAGATACAGTCTGAATAGCATCTTTATTTTCTATAATACAATCTATTTTAAGTAGGGATGGGGCTGGGATTCAAATCCAAACCTATCTGACTCTAAAGTCTGTCTCTCTCTGTTTTTCTTCAATACTATGCTGCCCCTAGAACATAAGGAATCAGAGAATTTTAGACCTGTAAGAGTCCTCAATGATCCCTTGCTCAATGAAAGGATGTTGGAGTTGGAAGTGTTTGTCACTCAAGGCTGTGTAGATAGTGACAGGAGCAGAAATAGAACCCAGGTGACTGTTTGAAAGTCTTTCCTTAGGTAGAGTCTAGATCCACCTGTGTGCAGCGCTCACCCATTGCTTCTGGTCCTTTCCTCTGTTGTACTTGAAGATGGTTATCAAGGCCCCCATCCCTCAGTAACCACCAGTCTCAGACTTTCCACTGCCCCATGCTACCTCCTTTAAGATGCTGCAAGATGGGCTTTCTAACAGGAATAGCTGGAGGCATGAACAAGTAAGTAATAAACCTAGAATAATAAATTCAGATTCCCTTAGGGACTGTGCTAGGGATGCAAGTCGGTGACCAGTGCAGTGGGACCGTGGCCCACAGTGTGCTCACACTCCGTCTGATGGGGCAGCTCAGCTCAGCCCCAGCCGGTTGTCATGGGAGATCGTGAACCCAGTGGTGCCAGATCTTCAGATTTTTAAAGTGAAGCTGGAAATCTGGATTTTTATGTGGAATCTCCTGGTTTTTAAACGTTGCCAACCAATTTGAGGTTTTTTTTAAGGCTTGTGGTCCATGGTTTGCTAGCTCACAACTTCTGAAATAGACTTGCAGGTAACTAGGCAGTGGTCTGGTCAACATCAGATCATATTTGGATAAGAACAGGGCAAGAGTGACTGCTTCATGAAGGCAGCACACTGGGGTTGAGCTGTTGGGCCTGCTGGTCGGGACCCAGGGGAGCAGGAACTGCTCCTGCAGCCATCCTGAGAACCGCGCAGGGCGCCGTTCCTGACACACTGTCCTGTCTGCTTCATTTGCTTCCATTTCATATTTCCCAGGAGACTGCAGATACTTTTTATTAGCATGGGAGTGGGGGAAAACCATGAGAAAACCACTATCTTGCTAATATCCACAAGTATCCACTTGACTTCTGTGACCCTTTGGATTGGGTTTGTTTGATAAAGTGTATATTCCCCCAGAACACTTGGCACTCTCCCAACGGGCCAGTGTTAAGCATTTCCTGCGAGTTAAGGACTTCTTGTTTTTAAAATCATCTTACTAAGAAACACAGACACCTAAATATTCCTTTCAAATTGCTCCCAGCAGAAAACTTTCCCCCAGACTGACAAATGCGGTGTGATTTTCTCCAGTGGCAGCAGCTCCAGACCTGTTACCTGGTTTTGCTGCCTGCATGTGTGCTGTGATACAATAGACTGGGACTCGTTCAAGGCGAATGTTTCATTTGGCACTCTGTGTAGGGGACATTTTTAAGGCATTTTTCAAATGATTGTTAAGTAAATTCAGTGGAGCAGCCACATTATGAGGTGTGGGGGGGCACTCTGAGTGGGGTGCGTTAATGTTCCAAGCAGGGTGCTGGGAATTGGGACTTCAGAGTTAAATTCTCAGCTTGTGGGAGTCACCGTTTTACTCTGTCTTGATTTCTCCTAGTGGAGCCTGCAACTCATAAAATAATGTCACTTATTCGAAGAGTTTCCTAACAGAGTAATATCCCTTTATTAGCCGCACTTAAGAAGAGCAGCATGCTCTTTGAGGTGACATGTAATGGCTGAAAGTGTGTGCTTAGGAAATGGAGCCCTGTCCCCGCGCAGAGCCGCAAGAGTCTGACTAAAAGGGAACGGCATCTTTGGTGTTGAAGGAATAATTATCTTGATTCCCTCAACTCGGGGCCAGAAGTGAGGCTGTCAGAAATCTCAGAGCCAAGTATCTTCAGGTTTGCACCGAGGGCACGTTACTGCAGATAGAGTCTGCTCAGGAGGGCTCAGAGCAGCTTCACGTCTGCTCCACAATTGGGCTCTTTCCCCTGCGATGGGAGGGGGGGGTAATAAGTTCCATTTCACAAATTCAGAGAGTAAAGCACCCCCTTCTCTCCCTTACTCTCCCAAGTCTGCGTGTTAGAGAGCAAGAGACTAATATCGAGGATGCCAGGCAGCTTATATGTTCTCTTTTTCTGTAAAGATCAAAAGAGTCCAGGAGCCTTTAAAAGGTTTCACAAGGTGGCCCACAGCAGTTCTTTTCCCACTTAGAGCATGGGGCTATTACAAAAGAAGGGCTTTAATTGAGCAATCTAGTTTGGAAGAAAACCCACATTTTAATGGTCAGAGAGCAAGAGGGTGGGGGTGAGGGGGAATTTCAAACAAAGACACTATTTAAAAAGCCTAAAACTGTCTTCTCAAAGGCTTGAAATAATTTGTTGGGAAACTTCAGACCCTTTACTTTTTTCCTCCCCTTCCTAAATAAAAACCAGATTGGTTAAAGGAAAAAAGATCCGGTATTGTTAATTGTGTTTCAGAAAGTGCCAGAGAGGGAAAGATCCCTGTAGTTTTAAACACCGTCCCAAGAGGGAAATGGGCAAATACCCTGCTTCACATAAACAGTCTCTATGTACCATAAATAAACCTTTAAAGAATGAATTCCAGACAGTTTTGTTTAGCGCAGGATAAACTAAGAAAGGAAAGGACGTGGGTCCAGGGACTGGCTTGTGATCTGAAACCTCATGGCATATGGGCAGGTATTTCTTCTTTCAACTCTATAAAGTTTCTGGAAGGCTGCAGCAGCTTTTGTCTGGCGGAGGTAGGAGTAGACACTTTCCTATTTTTATTAGGAACTTATGAGCACAGATTGTTTGCCCCAGAATCCATTTTATAACAGGAAACTGCTACTTGAGTAAATAAGCATCAACTTTGTATACTACTGTATGTGATTAGGCCTTCAGTTAGTCTAAGAAAAAGCCCTGCCTGCCGCTTCCCTCTCGTCCCTGCGCCTCTGACCAGAACAGCCTGAAGGTGGCAGGATGATGCACCAATAGCTGCAGCTCCGCTTTTTGCTTTTTCAAAAGTGGGCGGCAAAAAGCAGTCAAGGACCAGGTGAAGGTCATTTTTATTGAAGGGCCAGAGTATTTCCTTGGTTCAGACAAAGCCCAGCAGCCATTCAGAAAGCGGATGGCGTCTCCGGTGCGGGTTTTAAGGACTCAGTACAGGTCTCGAAGTCTTGGCTACTATGTGTGGTTCCTCCTCAGTGCTTGGCTGCGGCAGGAAGTTGGGTGAACGCTTTCTGCCTCAAGCCTCTGTTTTGATCTCATTTCCCCTTCGCTGAGGAGAGAGCCGTGCTCAGAGCCGTGTTGACAAACACCTGCTGAGCTGAGGTCAGCACCTGGCTTTCCCTGCACATTTGTTGTGTAGCTCTCAGCGAAACAGTTGAGCCCACTGGACCTCAGTTTCTCGGTCAGGGAAACGGGAAGATGATGCTTGCCTCTCACATCGTCATTTACCCACAGCTGGGTGAGGCATGCACGAAGGAGTGGTGGAAAGGCTTCCAGGAGAAATAACCCAGTCCTCCAGGCTGGTCTTCATGCTGTCCACCCAATAGGTAGTTACTGTTGAGAGAATGGGCATGTGCAAGTCCGAGATCTGCTGATACCTGCATCAGTTCAGGCCATCCTCTTAACATCTCTGGTGTGACTTGGAACGAAAATGAGGCTGAATGGGCGTGCCAGTCTGCATCCAGCTGGGGGCACTCTTAATCTCGAAAGTGTTTTCTTCTCCGATTATTTAGTTGGAGGTTAAGGGTGACTTCCCAAGGCACCAAATCCAGTGGCCTCCTTTCTGTCCTTTGTAAGGTTCTCGGCCATCGTTGATACTGCTGACCTCTTGATGTCTGTCCTTTCTGGTTCTCTTCTTACTCCTCTGTTTCTTCTCTGTCTCTTTCACAGATTCCTTTTACTCTCCTCCTCTATATGTTAGAGGCCATATTCCTCTGAACTAAACTGTCTGGTCATATCATTTGTCCATTTTTTTAAAATCACGTGGTTGGTCTTTTGTCTCCTCTAACTTTAGAATTCTTTAGGTAATTTTTTTCTTTGGTTTTCCTTTTGTCTTTTTACTTTGCTTTTGGTGTGTGTCTTGTTTTTTGTTTTTTTAATCATAACAAAAGTTTTCTATTTTTATGATGTCAAATTTATCAGCCTTTTCCCTCTTGGAATCTGAATTTTAAGTCAAAGAAGTTTCCCCACCCTCTGGTTTTAGACAATGTCATCTTTAATTATGTGGTTTCATTTCAATTATGACCATACTCTTATGTCAAAAGAACTTAAGGCAGCCTCTGAAAACACGTGCTAAAAGTCTGAAAAACAAATAAAATAGAAGGTCCACTAAATTGCACATGAGATTTTACTTTAAAGACATGTTAACTCAGTGGGAAATACACAGGTGTTTTAATAAGTGCTGTTAGACTAAATAGCCATGTAGAGAAACGTAAAATTAGATTTATCATTCACACTCTGCATAAGGATAAATTCTAAGTGGATCAGAGATGCACTAACATTATTAGCATGAACAAGTGTTTTCTCACTCAAAAAAGAGAATTTGGCATGTTCTCTAAAATCCTTGAAATATCTATCATGTTAAATAAAAATATAATTGGAAAATAGACTATATCCAAAAATTATTAACTGCTTATAGCAGACCCAAACCAATTGGGAACTATAAGAAAATCTAGATATAAAAAACAACAACCCAAAAGTCTGTTTGAAGGTCTTGGAAAGCTACCAAGACAGCCAGTACTCAAGGGACCAAGATTTATGAGGGGAGGGAGACTTGATAAGGTGAGCGTAACATTTACTCTGCTTTTATTCTTGAGACATTTCTAATTTGTAAGTGGTGTGGAGAAAGGTAGAGGAGTCAGGCAGAAAGCAGCTGCCAGAAGGCAGAGAATCCGAGTAAAGCTTTTGGCAATGTCATGAGGCTGGCAGAGCAAAAGTTGGACTTCATTGCTACTAAGAGAGCTGGTAATTGAGGGCCTAATATGTTAGCGAGAAGGGGTAGGGAGAAAAGAGACCCCAGTAGTCTGAGCTGTTTTATTTCTTGAGGCAGGTGCCAATTTCCAAGTAACCTAGTTGGACAGAAGCCAAGCAAAAAGTGACAGCCAACAGACTAAAAGGCTAAATAGACTGTTTAGCAGCTAAGGTGCTGGGGAGAGTAGAAATGGAGGAATAGAATTGGTTTTCAGTCGAGACCATTGAAGGACTATACCAGGCCTTTATAAAGACTGAAATCTAGCCTTGGGAAAGCACAAATCATGATTGGATTAAGCCTCTTTAACTGCCTGCCAGAAACTAAAGACTCATCCAAAGATTCCAAGTTTTTATAGGAAATGGTACATTCAATTACAAATTACCAGGCCTACCAAGAGATAGATCCAAGGAAAAAAACAGATACTAGAAACTCACCTACAAAAATCAATTGCATTTCTACATGTCAGCACCAATTATTGAGAAAAGGTAAATTTGAAGGATGTATTTATCATAGTGTTGAGAAAACATCAAATACAGAATCATTATCTATTACTGTGTAACAAATCACCCCAAAACTTAGCAGCTTAAAATAACCATTTTATTTGTTCATAACTGTGGGTCAGCAGTTTGGGCTGGACTTAGCTGGGTGGTGCTTCTGTTGCACTTACCTGTGGTTTTTCATGTGCCTGTAGGCATCCGGCGGTCAACTGAGACTGAATGATGTAAGTTGATTTAATCACATGTCAGGTGGTTGGTGTCAGCTGTCAATAGAACCTTCCACATGGCCACTCATCCTCAAGGAAGCCAGTCTCAGCTTCTTCACATGGTGGAAGCATCAAAAAGGGCAGAGTAGAATTCACGGTCTCTTGAGGCCTAGGCTCAGGTGTTGCAATGTTACTTCTGCTGCATCTTATGGGGTGAAGCAAAGTACAAGGTCCGTGCAGGTTCAGGTGGAAGGGAAATAGACTCCACTAATAGTAGAAGATGCAAAGAATTTACGACCATTTTTCATCCGCCACAGACACCTATGGTGAATTATCCAACAAAGAGTGTACAAGAGCTCTACGCAGGAAACAAACATTATCGAGGGACATTTTAGAAGACCTAAATAATTAAAGGGACATTGGAAGATTCAGCATTGTAAAGTTGTCATTGCTCCACAAACTGATCTATAGATTCAGTCAATCTTGATGAAAATTTCAGCAATTTTTATGTGGCAGATTGACAGGCTGATTCTAAAATTTATTTGGAAGTGAAAAGTGCTGAGAGTAACCGAGGTAATCCTGAAGAAAAAGAACAAAGTTGGAGAGCCTACACTGTTAGGTTTCAGAAAGTGTTATAGAATTGCAGTAATTAAGACAGTGTGGTATTGGTAGAAGGCAGGAGAAAACAAGTTAGAAAAGAGAATCCAGAAACAGATACATAAATACCGTCACTTGACTGATGGCAAAGTTTACCCTGTGCTACAGTAGAGGGAAGGAGGATCTTTTCAATAAATATTACTTATCTAGATACCCATCTGGAAAAAAATGGGTCTTCATCTCTACTTCACACCGTATATAAAAATCAAGTCCAGGTAGATTATAGATTTAAATGCCAAGAGTAAAACAACAAAATTTCTATAAGGAAACATATGGAAATAGCTTTATTACCTTGCTGAGGATAGTAACCCCGACACAAAGATTGATAAGGTGGATTTCATTAAAACTAAGAATGTCTGACCATCACAAAGCACTATCAAGAGTAATAAGACAAGTCACGGAGTGGGAGAAAATATTTATAACATGTCTATTCAACAGAGGACTCGTATACAGAATGTATAAGAAAAACTACTACAAAGTAGTAAGAAAAAACCCACTACAAAAATGAGCAGAGGACTTGAACAGACACTTGCAGAAAGGATATCCGATGGCCAGTGCACATGTTAAGAGGCGATTGGTCTCATTCCTCAACAGGAAAATGGGAATTAAAACCACACTGAGATTGGTTCGCATACCCGTCAGTGTTTGTTTTTAAGAAGGCTATCTATATCATGTACTGATGAGGGTGTAGAAGTTCCATAGACTGTGGAGGGAGTGTGACCCTGTTCAACTGCTCTGGAAAACCGCTTGGCAGTGTGCACCGAGGCTGAGTGTGTACATTCTTCATTTATTTAGGTGGGGGTGGGGTATTTTAATTTAATTTTTAATTTTTTTAAATTTTTATTGAATTTATTGGGGTGGCATTGGTTAATAAAATTATATACATTTCAGGTTACAATTCTATAATCTATCATCTGTATATTGTATTGTGTGTTCATCACCCAAAGTCAAGACTCCTTCCATCACCATTTATCCCCTCTTTACCTTCTACCTTCCCTTCCCCCTTCGCCCCGTTAATCAACATGCTGTTGTCTGTGTGTATGAGGTGTTTTTGTTCTTTTTTGCTTAATTCCCTCAACTTTTTCACCCAGCCCCCAAACCCCCTCCCTTTTTACAGTTGTCAATCTGTTTTCTGTATCTTGAGTCTGTTTTTGTTTTGTTTGTTTGTTTTGTATATTCTTTATTACCCAGCAGTTCCGCTTCCAGGTATAGGTTCAAGAAAAATGCATACAAATATGCCCCAAAAGACATGGCCAAGCAGGTTCATAGCAGAATTATTCATAATAGCAAAAAATTTGAGGCAGCACAACGGTTCATCAACAGCAATGATTAAATAGTGTTTTATTCATACATTAGAATAAAGTGTAGGAATAAAAATTGATGAAGTGCAGCTCTGTGCAGCAGCCTAGTGAATCTCACACACTTAATGTTGACTAAGAAGCCACATGTAACAACACACAGACTGATGATTTTATTTATATAAAATTCAAAGCAGGACGACCTAATCTGCAGCGAGAGAAGTCAGAATAGTGTTGACTTAGGGGAAGAGGGAGTAGTGACTGGGAGTCCACAAATGGAGAGGGGTGCTTCCAGGATGGGGATAATAATCTGTTTTCTGGTCTGGATGGTTCCACGTTGTGTTTACTTTGGGAAGATCACTGACCTGTACACTTGATTAGTACACCTTTCTGTGTGTGTGGTATATTTCAGTCAAAAAGTAAACACGACAAACATTCAGATACAAAACATCAGAAAGAATTATGCTGCAAAGCTAATGTGTTTATTTCTATGCGATATATGTTACTTTGAGTGATTATATATATATATCCTCATATTTTACTTTTATAATTCCAGAGGAGACCCTTGTTTATAAATATCGGAACCTTGACTCCTGTGGGAAAGTTGACATGACCTGTAACTCTCATGGATTCCAGAATTAAGTACATGGGAAGGCCAGCGTATGGCTAACTTTTGTCCTTTCCTTTCTTCCCTAACTAGGCTCTAAAAAGTACCTTGGGATTTCCATTGATTCGGTTTGAAGATGCTGTGATCAATTTGGATCCATTCACTCGGGTGCATCCCTATGAGACCAAGGAGTTCATCATCAATGATATCCTCAAACATTTCCAGGAGGTGAGCACTGGAGAAGTATTAGTGGCCGGAGCATAAGCAGAATGTTGGTTTTAGTTGTTTAGGAAATTTGGTTACTGAGACATTACTTTTGAGAACCCAGTTCAACATTTCAGCTGTGATTGTTGAGTTATGAGTTAGGTCGCAGCCCATGAAGCCTGTACACATCATGAAAACCCTAAAGCAGTACGTTTGATTTATGAGCCGTTAGTCTAGTCCCTCAGAATTGGTCTCAGGGGCTTCCACGAGATTAGTCACAACTCTTAAGGCCTTAATGATAACACAAAATACTGTGACCTCTTTATTTACCAGGCATGGGCCTCCTTTCAGCAGCCACACCAATGTTATTGGAGCCTGTGAGATCCTGCCCTAGAGTTGAACTTAAAAATGTTGTTTTATCAAGTTGGACATTTTCCATTTTGTACTTATCACCCAGTCTGCAAAGACCAAAATACAAAGCCAAGGCACACTCCTTAATGAATAGATAGGTCACGATTGCATCGAATACGTTAGCTATCAGAGTCAAAATACATCCTGTCCTTGCTTCCCTCTTCCCTCCTCCCTCCCGTTTCCCCCTTTCCTCCCTTGCTCTTTCTGATTGGCGGGAATTCCGCTGAACTGTAAGGAGAGTGACGTAGCAGGTACCACTGGGACCTGGAACGTGGTGGTGGAGGTGCACAGAAGTGGAGGGGTACTTGATAGGTCTGAACGTGCCCTCTTTGTGCGCCGTCCCCTCCACAGGTGAGGAGGGGCCACAGATCTTCCCTCCTCCCTCACTTTCCCTTTCACATCCCTTCCACTGCCCCTTAATTCCCTATTTGTAGGATCAGTGGAAAGGGGAGGATTGTGCGATACTAATGTAAATGTGTGTAAAGACTCTTTCCTGTTTCATGCCTTTTTTTATTCTTCTGAATGGCTTTGAAGAATATTTATAAGGAAGATTATGAGTATTGGAGGCAACCTCTGAGATATGTGCATTTGGGAGAAGTTTAGGTGGAGCTCAAGAAAGAGCAGGAGCTTGTAGTTGATGAGAATGAAAAGGTAGCTGGTGATGGGAATGGAGGACAGGGTTGGTTTCTAACCTTTGTGGTTGGGACACTGTCTGCAGTATAAACAGGTGCTGTCTCCCTCCTTCATTCGACAGGAACTCCTCAGCCAGGCAGCACGGATCCTGGGCTCGGTGGACTTTCTTGGCAATCCCATGGGGCTCTTGAATGACGTTTCTGAAGGGGTTACTGGACTGATAAAGTATGGAAATGTCGGGGGCCTTATCCGCAATGTCACGCATGGAGTCTCTAATTCTGCTGCCAAGGTAAGAAAACGCAGGTGAATTCCATTATCACCACCCACGTGAGTCCCGTACATTTCTTTCATTCCTTTGATTTGTGGTTCAAAATAGGCAACACTCTCACTTTTAGAGGAAGGGTGAAAGAGACTTTGTAAATCACGGTTTGGAAACAGACTCAGGTTCAGAGTTGAACGAGCACACACAGCCTTGCACCATTTCTCACGCTGCCCTTGGCCCTTTGCCCGGCAGCAGCACAGACCTGCTCAGTCGTGACACAGGTTCCCCTGAACTGGATGTGGACAGACACTTAAATGCTTAGCTGTCAGAGCCCAGTTTAAAGATTTTATTTAATTTTATTAAATTCTAATCAGCATAGCAAGTCTCCTTGGATTTATAATTTCTTTGTTTTTGTACTCCTGGGCTTTGCTTTAATTTGGAAAATAAATGCACTTACGGTTTACGGAGGCCTTTCTCAACCTGGAATAGAACTGCACCTACTTTCCCGGCTTTCTGTGAGAATAAAGTGAGACATGATGTTATAGACTGAACAGGAGAAATGGGTCTTCACTTTGGCTCTTATATTTGCATCAATGTAACACGTTCAGACTGTAGCCACCAGGAAACAATTAACACCTTTGAAATGAAAACCAGGACATCACAGTCTACATCTGGGCAGTGTGGCTGGTAGGAACCCCCCTGTAGTTAACCTTTCGGATGAGAATGGAGAGGCTGGAAACTTGCCTGTGACCTCTCACAGGTGAGCCCTTGTGTGGGTTTCTCTGCAGCATCCTGATGAAGAGGGTTGGCACTTTCTTCCTTCTGTCTCATCTATAGAAGTCTCATTTGTTTTCTGGTTCTTCTTTTTCCCCTGGAAAACTCTTTGAAACTTAAGGATCAGCACAAGAATGTAACTTAAGCAGAAAAAAAGGGCAGAATACTCCTTACTCCTGCCTTCATTCCCGGTTGTATACGAGCCTGGTGACGATGGCCCTAGGGACAGTGAGCACGCATTTTATTGGGTTTATTTGCATGGTTGTTGGATTTGCATAAAGGTACTGCTTTCCAGGCCAAAGGCCTCTGGAATGGGAAGCCAGCGCCCCATGTGGTTGTGTCCTTCTTCATGTAGTTCTTTTGCCTTTAATAAGCTGATCAGTATTGGAGCTACAGGCTGCTGCTCAGAAGAGTTGCCATGTAATTTATTTGGATACCAAGACCCCTGGATGTGTTATAAAAATTAGTCCAAATATCTCTAAGATAAGAAAGCAGAGAGACTTAAAGTTACCACTTCATATTGGAAATGGTAGCTCCAAAGCCAAGTCTGTCAACTAAATATCCATTCAAGTCCTCTGTGGTTCCGCATGTATGTAGCTAACGATCACCATTTTCTTGTAGTTTTGTGGGTTGAAATCAGACCTTTTAGGTTGCTTTGGGAAATGTTTTGTTTGCTTTTCTGTGTACACAAGAGGAGCTTAAGGAAGTGCAAATGACCACAATAATCAGCCGTTGGCCTGTGGGAAGTATTCCTTTAAAGAGTGCCTAGGTTCCCGTGATTAAAGAAAGGGCTCAGGAAAGATGGAACTGTACCTCACAGAGCCCCAGCCAGCCAGCCAGCCCCATTGGGCTGCAGAGGAAGAGGGCTCTGACCTTGTTCCATCGGCTTTGAGTGGAGAAACTCCATAAACTTCTTGAAGTTAATTATAAATATTGTGTGTATATATATGCATTTTTCTGGAGTGAGGATCTAAAGTTTTTATTGGATTCTCAGAATGGTTCACGCCTCCTGAAAGATTGTTATTCTTGTAGACATAGGGTTGTGTGTTGAGGGGAGCTTAGGGCTGATAGGATAGTTGAGTTCCGGTCCCATTTCTCCCTTTAAATAATCCTTTTCTCTGTTAATCTTGACCTATTTTTTTTAACCTATGAAAAGGTGATGGTCATTTCCCCTCACCCACTGACCTGAGGAGCAAAAGAGCTGAAGTATGTGAAAACCCAGTGAGAAGTTAAGAGGAAATTTGTTCCGTCACATAAGAAGGTTATAGAGCTGCAGGTCTTAGTTGTCTGTGGATAGATGTTGTGATTTATTCATAGCAAATTTTTATTTTTTTAAAAAGTATATCTTTATTGATTTCAGAGAGAGGAAGGGAGAGGGAGAGAGCACTAGAAACATCAATGATGAGAGAATTGTCATTGATCGGCTGCCTCCTGCACGCCCCCCGACTGGGGATGGAACCTGAAACCCAGGCATGTGCCCTGACCAGGAATTGAACCGTGATCTCCTGGATCCTAGGTCAGTGCTCAACCGCTGAACCACACCCAACTGGCCACAGAAAATTTTTAATTTCAGGTCTATCATACTCACTTCTGGAATTCCTCAGTACATTTTAACAGTTATTTAATTCATTTAATATTAGCCTCAAGAAAATTAGCTAGGAAATAATCTATGGCCTTTATTTCTCTTATCCTTTCCTTTCATTCCCCAACCCCCAGAAATCAGGTTATAGATTCTGGATCTAAGGTGATAGGATCCAGGGATTAGCCACCATGCTGTGGATCTCCGTCCCATAACTCCCTTGCCTGGATCTTGGCAAAATGACTCCAACCCTTCAAGTAGAACCCCAAAGATCTGATCCCACTCCTAAGGCCATGGCAAGCTCACCACGCCTGGAAGCCTTTCATGGAATATGATGGAATAAAAGCACAGCCTTTCAAGCACTAAACCCCTGTGAGAGGAACAGTTTCTGCAGCATGAATTTTCCTAGGTGGGTGTCATGTGACTACCTGCACGACCCTCTGACCTCTTTCAAAGCCAGAGAACCAAGGAGACGCCCATTGAACAAATTCCCTCTCTTATACGGTCTCCAGTTTCCCTTCTGTCTGTAATTATTGTGTAATATTTTCTTATACTTGCAGGAAAATTACATATTCTAAAAAAAAAAAGTTCTTTTCAAACTAGGAAAACCTCAGATGTTAACAATAGAGCAAATGATCCCATTCTCTTTCCTGCCCCTGTAGAAAGTCGGGGTTTGCTCTGTGCAGCTGTCACCTGGCCTTCCTGAGGGAAGACAGCCAGCAGCAGGCTTAATTTCTTCCAGCAAAGGAGAGAAGCACTTTTGATCATCACAGGACCTCTGTCTGCTTTGCTCTTTCCTGCTTCCCATTTTCTTTCTGTGTCATTATCAAGACCGCATAGGACGCTTTTGATCCTGGGTACTTTTTTGATCCCAGCTATGTTTCGACTCTGTGCTTATGAATGCAGATATTTTAATAATTTTCCCTATTTTTAACCTAAATTATTTTCATCAAAGTCAGTTGTTGTTCATGAAAATTAGAATTCATCGTTCATTATTTGCTACATGTTAATACTGCTGATAACTTTTGCAGTGGTGTGGTAGGTTTAGTTCTCTCTTTTGCTTTGTGGCATTTATTTCTAACAAGCCAAGATTTCCCAGCTCAAATTCTGCAGGTCTAAATTTTTGTCAAGGCTATGAGAGTTTTCTGTTGTTTCATAGTTAATATATTTTGTTCTGTGTAGTTCATTGTTTTAAGTAAGTTTTGTTAGTTATGAACTGGATAAAGACCTAATAGCTTTATATTATGTCTTGGGGCAAACAGCATTTGTAGGAAAAAGATGTACAAACAGGGTAAAAAAAACCCTGCTCACTATGGAACACATACTAATTTATAAGCATTTATTGAACACCTGTCTGTCAGCCCTTGTGATAGATTCTTTACAACCCATTCATTGTCTTTTATGTGTGCTAATGTCTGTTCTTCAGATCAGGAAGATGAGACTTGGAGAAGTTAAATAATTTTGTCAAGATCACACAACTAGAAATGGCAGGATGCCATTCTAAAGGCCTTTTTTCTTATATAATGTTTTCCTTTGCTTGCATCAGGCTTTCTTCCAGACCCTATAGGGAATATAAAAAACTGATTACTGCTGACTTCCCACCAGAAGCTTATGATTTGACATCACTTTGTTAGCTGGTAAGGTGACTGCTGCCGTATCACCTGTGTCACAAAGCAGAAAATGGTGGTGGGTGTGGTCATTCTTATGTTAGATTGGTCTGACCATCACCATCTCCCTTATAGGCATGTAAGTTCTTGCTAGAACCTCAGTGATTGCAAACATGGTTTACTTGTGTGGTATCATTTGATCATCAGAATTACCTGGTCAGTAGATACGATAGGCCGTGTTAGCCCCATTATGTAAATGAAGAAACTGAGGCCAAAGAGGTTTGGTGACTTACTCAAGGTCAACCAGGTAACTGCAGAACCCAGACCTGGTCTTCTGCACTAGTGTCTTGATTCTCAGCTTAGTTACACTTTTGAAATACATGTTGCCAACTGCCTGATTTGTTGTAGACAAGTCTATGTTAAAAATAAAATCAACAAGAAAAACAAAAAGCCAACTACCCAAAGCCTCGCCTGGTCTCAGAATGAACTTTGATAGCTTCTAGGAAGACCACCTGATGATACGTACAAGCAGGGTAAGTGTAGAGAGAAATGGGGAGGGAGAAATTGAGACTGTTCAGATAGTTCAGTGGAAAATCTAGCTAGATTTTAGATAATATTTTGTTCCATTTCACTCATCTCTGTTTGGGGTACAGTATGCAGAGGAACCACCTCCGTCCCAGGAGGACCGATCACTCTCCTTTTGTGTTGAGGAAGTCAGATCTGGGGCATAGCTGCCTTCCACTTCCCTGCTGCCAGAGATTCTCGGCTGCCCTGCCACCCAGCCAGCCTCCCATAATGTACACTGTGACCTTGTTGAGGGCAGAGGGGTCCATCTGCCTTTTGTTTAAGAAACAGAATTTGTTTGTGTTTGTTTTGTAGGGAGTATATTTATAGGCTCAAACAAGACTAAAAGCCCTGTTTAGTCAAGGCAGAAGTTTTATCTTTGCACTAAAGAATGTCCTGAGTGCCTGCCTGTGCGGATCCTTAAGGGGAAAGGCAGTTTATGGCTTGTATCTGTTTTTGTCATTATGTACGGCTGCTCCATTTTATAGTTGGGTTGATTATCCCCATAATAGCTTTTCCATGTACCTATAAGCAAGTAATAGGTGAATGCCTTCTTATAAGCATTGGGGTTTTTAGTGTATTTAAGTTGGCACAAAACTTTGTGTTAAATGAAATTCACTTCAGACAGTAATCTATCCCTTAGAGAATGTAGTTTTCTATTTTCAAAAAGACTTTGATCTTAAATAAGTCACCCAAGGGATTTCTTTTCCAGCCAAGAGGAGGTACCTTCACGTTGTCGTATCTGGAGAAATGACTCAAATTCTTGGCAGCAGAATTTCTGTTTTATTTTCCTCTGATAACCTTGAATACGAAAATGATTCCTTTCGTCTGAGCTCTGTTTGGTTAGAGGCAGATTTTAGATGCCGAACGACCCATCGGTGACCCATCCTAACTTGGTCTAATCTCAAATATCTGTGGGAAGTGGAAGTGTGTTGGGTGGGGGGAGGGGTGGGAGTTGAGTGGTGGCATGAGAACCACATTAGTGACCAGAATTCCCAGGCAGCCCCCACCCACCCTGTTCAGCTCAGTGAATGGATGTAGCTCTCCCTTCTTCCCACCCTAATCGGGCAGCTCAGCAGCCAGAGTTGAGTAGCAGGGGAACGACATCACCGTCAGAGCTCCATTATCCAAACAGAAAGACTGGAGACATTTAAAACGTTTCTTCACGTCCTAGTACTAGTTCAGTTAAGAACCAAATCGTTAAGTCATCTTCTTAGACTAACATCTCGTTTCAGAGGAATTCACTTTATGTTCCAAACCTGCCGCTATGTGGTGGAGAAGTGTGTCCAGTTGCTAAATTGAAAAGACTGGAAGTATTGTGTCCCCCAGAGAGCAGTGGTTTTCTGCCCTGGGGTGAAGGCAGTGAGGAGGCGTATAACCCATTCAGGCTTTCTTAGGTTGGCCGCTTACCCCAGGCTTGTGGCCTCGCATCCCTTTTCTGCATTGTACTATTTTTCATACCAGTATTTGGCCTTTCTTGAAAAATTGTGACAACCTTAAGGTGAGATGAACTATAAACCCAATTTTATAAACATCTGAAGGGCAAATCACATTCTCATTTTTGGCAGTAAAACGTCAAAGCACTCTGTTTGGAAGGTCCTTTTTATTTTCCTTCTTTCCTGCTGTAATTGTCTATATCTCTTTCCCTTTTGAAGAAGAGCTAAGTCAAAGTGTTTTCTTAGGAGGATGTTACCCTGAGAAGTCAGGAAGGGATGTGGTGGAGAAAGGTGCTATTGCTCATGGAGCAACAGCTCTGTGTCAGGTGTGGGCTAGGAGGTTTCCGCCCGCTTCGCGGTCACACGCACCTTGTAAGAAAGGAAGTGTCTGTTTCATAGGTGAGGAAAGTGGGAGTTAGGACAGCCAGTTACCTTGACTTGAAGCTTAATCATGAGGGAGTGTGGGAGCCAGACACTTATAGAAACAATCACAGATACGTAGATGCTTCATCAGCAACTGAGACTAAAGACAAATGTAAAGCAGTGTTACTATTCCAACAAGGGATGATTAAATTCTGATAAGTTGATCTTACTATTTCTTCCCTTTAAGCAGCAAACCACAGAACAGATCAGTAGAACTGACTGTAAAACTCTCAGGAACAGCACCGTGTCCCCAGCCTTCCCATCTGGCTCCTTAACTCAAGCAAAGGAATCACTAAGCATCTGAAAGCCAGTCTGGCAGCAGAACCCAGAGACAAAAACATCTCTGACTAACGTGAAAAGCTGTGTCATAGGCTGACGGGGGGAGAAGGGAAGAAAAGGACTGTTAGGATGAGTTTCTTTTCTGCCATCCGTCTACAGTGGGAAAGCACAGCTCTTTCTGATTTCACTCACTCTGTGCCAAAAAACAGATATTATTGTCTTAAAATGACATTTTAGTTGCTTAGAGATGCGTAAAGTGGTGAAGTCCAGGAAGAAGTTACCATTTAACAGGCACGTTTGGAGGAAGACGGCTGTGGAGCTCCCCAGACGGAGGCTCCCGAAGCTGCAAGCAGCTCCCGGGCAGAGCCCGGGGAGAGGCCTGGGTGCTGCAGGTGCCATGTCCCTCAACTCTGAGTAAGTCTTGGGTCCAGCAGCTCGGGCGTGAGAAGGCACAGCCAGTTTGCTCCAGAGCCTGGAGTCACACACGCCCTGTTTGGACAGACGCCTTTCGACCCTTTTCTCCCGTTCAATCTTCCCACATGAGGTGGGCTCCCAGGTAATGAAGAAGACTCAGAAAGCCGGGGAGTCCGTGGAAACCCCAAGGTTCAGCACAGAGGAGTTGAAGTCAAGACGAATGGAGCACCATTCAAGCTTCACTTGTGAATGGTGGTGTTTCTGACTGCTTGCAGTTTTGCTTCTACAGTGCTGTGGGTTTGGTGGAGGACTGTATCTGAGAAGCTGCCCTGTGTGGGGGATACAGGCAGACTCCCAGGTCCACTTTGTCGGAGATGAGGGGAAGCTCCCATAGGGGAGACCCTGGAAGGAAAAGAAGATACTTCCTAGGCTTTCCTCACAGCTAGTGACCTGTGTGCAGGCCTGCCCCTTAAGGGAGGCTCAGCATGGTCTCCAGCAGTGACTTGGAGGCACAGTGGGTCAGTCAAGGGTAGCAGAGGCCAACCTTCCCTCAAGCAGGCAAGTGGGAAAGACAGCATCTCTTTTCTATAAATACAGTGGGAAAGCCCTCCTGTGCCATTTCTTGGACAAGGAAATGTCCTAGTTAGGCATGTGAGGAGGTCAGAGATAAGCTCAAAGAGTAGGATCCAGCCCAGCCAATGTGGCTCAGTGGTCGGTACACCCATGCACCAAGAAGTCGCTGGTTAGATTCCCAGTCAGGGTTCATGCCTGGGTTTTGGGCTCGATCCCCAGTAGGGGGTGTGCAGGAGGCAGCTGATCGATGTTTCTATCTCTCTATCTCTCTCCCTCCCTCTCTCTCTAAAAATCAGTAAAAACATATTTTTAAAAACAACAAACAAAAAGCTAGGAGCCAAATTTGGGAAATATGTAAAGAGTGGAGAGAAAGTGGCAGAAAGCTGCCCATATAGTCACTTCCTGTTTCCCCAGCCGCACTGCTCACTCTCACCTTTGCTCTTTTGGAATGCCCTTCTCCCCATCTCAGGCCAGATGGCTCCCTGTCTGTAGGCCCAATAGAGTACCCTGTGAGACCCCACACTCTGAATGCCCAGGCCTCTGTGCTTGCCGTAAGCAGCAACCACGTTTTCCTTGGGAAATGATAGCCGTTTGTTCACATCTCAGACACCCTTCAGTAAATGTTTATAGTGCCACTTAGGTGCTAAGTATGGTGGCAGGTACTTAGGAAAGTAAGACTTTAAAAAAGGTCTCTTTTGAAGGCAATAGAACAGGTAAAGCAGACAAGTACCTGTAAGTATTGTGACATGAGGAGTCAGTACTGCCCTGGAATCTGCATGGCATGTCTCCAGGTCCTGGAGAGGGCGTGCTGTGGGCCTGGGAAGGAGAGCTTGATTGTGTCCCTGGGGGGGGCCTCAAGGCGAGGTGTCCTTGTGAGCCTCTGTTTATTCATCCGCATCCGCTGCAGATCGAAAGCTCCTAGAAGACAAAAATCTTCTCTAGCATTATTATTTATGCTAATTCCCCCTGTGACTAACCATAAGTATTTGTTGTGAAGAAAACTGAAGTGATCCAGGTCACATCCATGTGGGCTCTCCTTTACCCAGTATCTCATTTCCACGTGGTGCACATTAAAAACATAGATATTAAATAAGTGAAGTACCTGCTGGGTTTATCTTTATTGTCTAATTGTTCTATGGCTTTTATGTGAAATAAACAGGCTCTTTCTGCAAGTTCGTGACTTTCCTCCCAAATATAAGCTGAATGATATCCAAAATCACACTGTGTGTGTAGCACTGCAGATAGGATGGGGCGGCTGACCTTCAGGATCCTATTCTTGCCCTTCCTCCTCTCTGGGGTCTGATACTGACCTGGATGGAATGAGGCCAGGCGTTCGTTATTGGGTCAGGCCCAGGCTCTGCTTAAGGTAGCAGGAAGCCTTGGGAAAGGGGGGAAACCCAGTCTTTTAGTTCATATTTTAATCTACTGAATTAAAATAATATTTATGGGAAATATCTGTTTGCTTTGTTAGAGGGAACTGTTTAAGGAAACATTTCCTGCAGGCTGTTGAATTCGTATAAGAACACATTGTTTTGGAAGCAGTAACTTCCAGTGTTTTCACTGAGGTGGAAACTAAGCAGAATGTACTTCCAGTGACAGCCTGTTGCTTCAGCTTCATGGCCTTTGTGATATTTCAGGCAGGGTGTGTGGCCAGCAGGACTATTGTCTCTTCATTGATGACTTGGACATAGGCAAGGGCGAGGCCAGCTGGTTCTAAAACAAGAGCTACTGTAGCTCATTGTAGCTTTGTAGAAATTTAACCTTGTAGCACACTCCTGTTACTGCTTCATTTTCACAAACTTACTCATTAAAGAGGCAAGTGTTGTCATTTTCACTTGAGGGGAAAAGACATTGAGTCACAGCAAAGGTAACTGGCTCCTGGGGGTGGAGTGGGGGGGCGGTCAGCAGGACCTTTAGAAGAGGGCAGGGACCCGGGCTCTTTTCTAGCCCAGGCTGTCTCCCATCAACCTCACTGCTGCTCCAGAAAGCACCCGTTTTCCTCCGGGATTAAAGCACTTGCGAATCTGTGAGGTATTTCACCTCGCAGCGTCCCCATGGGGCCAGCAGGGCCGGTCTAACAATCACTTCCTGTTTCGTGATGGACATTCAGTCCCATAGGCTGAATGGTTTGGCCAGCATCATGCAGTTGGGGTTGGCACCCATGCCTCCCAGCTAAGCCCACTGCTCTTCTTGCCAGACAACGTCTTCTCAGAGGAGCTTTCTGATGTGGGCACACAGCTGTGGAAAACTTCCTGGCCCCGTGCTAGGTGTGCGAGTGGTTGGCAGGGAGATCTCCAGTCTCACGATCGCTGCAAAACGAAGTACAGGGGGAAAGCCAGATGGGTGCTACCAGCCTGTCTGTGGGACTGCCGCTTGCCTGCATGGGCTCTGTGTCTAGTCACATCAGCAGGTCAAGTTCGCAGGGTCCCCACAGGACAGTTCAGAGTCAGTCGGCAAGACCAACTGAGGGCTATCAATAAGTGAGCCATGTGGGGAAAGAGAAAAACCTTAGGATTAAACACAAGAAAGAATGTGCCACTTGTTTCTCTTTAAAAGATAAAACAACAGTGGACAGTGTCTAATATAAGTTTTATAAAAAATTTAAAAAATGAGTTCTGTGAGAAGCCTCGTTTTAGTAACATTTCATATGGTGTCTTAACTCTCTAACCTCTGTCTTCCCATCGAAGCCCATCTTGTGTTCTTCCTAAGAGAGATGCAACCCTAAAACTTCCCACTTGTTCCAGCTGAGTGGGGCAGAGCTGGCTCTTCCCAAGTCTGGACTCTCAGCACCGCCTCTGGTACTTCAGTGGATTCTCTCAGGACATAAATCCGGGAGGGAACTTGAAGATCGATCTGCTTTTCACTCACTCAAACTGTAGGTGGAGAAACCAAGGCCCAGTAAGCTTCTCACAGCCAAGTAGTCTTGGGGCCAGTGCTAAAACTCAGGCCTTCTGGCTGCAAGCCTGGTGTTGTCTTTGCAATGGAGCCAGCAGCTGTGGGTACCCGCTTGTCCTTTTGGGGTGAGGGAGAAGGAAGTTGCACCACAGCCCTGACATGGTGCGCCTCTTCTCAGCACCATTCATGCCACTTTCACCTGTGTATCTGGGTCTTCACACGAGACTGAGCTCCTCGAGGATGAGGGACAAAGTCACTCTCACTTTGGTGGTTCTAGTCCAGGGCGCTATGTGTAGTGTATAGAAAGCCCTCACTGAGCAGAAACTGTTTTGTGTGAAGGTCAACTCACCTGCAGGGGAAGCAAATGTGGCTCTTTTGCAGCCCACGTCACCAGTCCTCCAACAGGATCTCCTGCACCGAGTCAACCCAGTAAGACCGCACCCCACCTGAAAACGAGATAGGATCTTCCCCAATAGGTGGGGAGGCCCTCCATGATTAGATTTGGAGGGCACTTGGTGAGATGGGATAGAGGTAAAATTTCAATAGACACAGTCTGGTTGATTCTGAAACGAATGTAACTTGTTTAAATTGACTTTTAACAATTTCTCTTCATGTTTGTATGATTATTTGCATGTTATTGATGATGATTATTGTCACTGGGTTCCTTGCAAAGTCTGAGTTTAGAGAGAAAGGAAAAGGAAAGGGGGCCTTTGGTACTGATTTTGACCCAGGGGAGACGTGGCCACCTGCCCTCCCTCTTGGGGAGCCTTCCTCTAGGGTATGGTCAGTTGCCCACTGCCCAGCAAGCTTGAGAGAACTTGATTGTAAGAGATTGGATCTGAACCTGAGCCCTTTTTGAACCCTCAAGAAGGAATGGACTGTGCTGCCTCTGGCAGCTGTGATCAGGATGATTCTAGTCAGTTTCTTCACGGTGTGGGCACTCTCTTCTCTCATGCATGTCCCAGGGTGTGCGGGTGATGGGGTGAGTGAGCCAGGGGACTCTGGACGTCCCGCTTCTAGCCTGGCCCTGGGGTCGGCCTGGCTTTGGGTCATTGCTGTCCTCACGAGAGTAGATGCCTGAAACCCTCGCTTTTTGCCTTTTTCCTTCAATCTGGAACACTTTAGCAAAGCAGCCGACCCAATGGTGACTGAGCTCTGACCCTCCTCCAGGCCACATGCATCACCAGCTCTGTTTCAGAATCCCACCCAGTGGAGCCCCTCTGCTGGCTCCTCAGAGCAAGGTTGCAAAGAGTTAACACTTTTGCTTTTTCGGAAAGTTATCTGTGAAGAGTATTAGTTGTTTAATAAAGCGTGCCTGCCCTCCCGGTGAACCCGCCAGTGACTCTGCAGCTGGGGTCATTTCAAGTTCACGCGGTGGACTTTTGACTGCCTTCTGTGTCTGTGAAAACAGTCGGCAGCTCCTGCGGGGATCATTCATTCAGGCCTGTAACACAAAACTATTGCCAATGGGCACCTGCTGGGGCTGCTTCCCAGGCGGGCTGGGAGGGAAGATGCCAAACTCTTCAGGCATCTGCGGAGATAAGAGCAGCGGGGGATCCGCTGGGAGCCCGCTAATCGGGCCTGCGCTCAGACCCCACTGCCGGGCCGGCAGCAAGCTGGTGGCAGAGTGGATTAGGGAGCCAGTGGGGAGAGGATGTGAGCTAATTAAAGGCCTTTACGAAGAGGAGGAGAGAAGGAGGGGCGGCAGAGGGGGAGGAAACAGGTTTGGAGCACATTCCCCAAATTTCCAAAACATTCTTCATTCCTCTCTTTTATGCCTCAAGACGGAAGAAAACAAAGAATCTGAACATTTGGTTATTTCTTATCTTAAATTGTCATTCATTCTGCCTGATGCTATATTGCTTTTAGCTGCTAGTTTTATGGAGTTACATTTATCATCAAAGACATTTTGCCACATTTTCCCTGGAGACGTTCTGTTCTTGAAATACTGTAGGTCAGCGGCTTGAATTTTGCCCTCTTTCCTCACTTTGATACATCTGGGCAATAAGCACGCACTTGCGGTGTGTTCAAGGTTTCCCCCCTTTGCTTGGAAAACCCACTTGCCAGGTGTGGGGGCGGGGTACTTCGGGGAGGATTACGTAAATGAGTACACAGTGCGCTCTTCGGTTTTAGTTGCTCAGGTGGTGGTGGTGGTGTGTCATGGTTTGAAATTCAGAGCATGCACTGTCTTGAAAATGCTGTATGGTGGCGGCATATAATTCATCTGACAGTTACACCTGCTTCAGAAAAAATGTCACCTGTGTTTGGTCTACCTGCTCCTTTATTTGTTCAGTCTGCAAATTTCCCACCCCCCACCCCAGCAAGCACTAAATGAATTTATTTATAGACCTAGGGTACTTTAAATCTGTGGCATTTTCTTAATCAGCCTTGTGATGATACATTTCCGAAAGCAGTTTTGTTCACACACAGACCCAGAGCTCTAACTGTATCGTTTCTGATACATTTCACATAAACTTAACTGTGTGCAAAGAAACATTTGAGTTGATGTGCTACATGGTAACAGTCCTAGGAAATTCCAATCGGCCAACAGCCTGCTTCCTTCATTCCGGACTGTTGGCAGATCTGGCTTTGTCTGTGTTCCGATAAGAAGTGACCACAATGTTAATTCTGTATTTCCTTGCCTTCTGTCTCACATAATCTGTTGTCAAAGCTGACTAGGAGGCTTGTTCCCTGCACAGTTTGTGAAATAGCTATAGCGTATAATTAGGTTGACCGTGTGGAACATGTTAGTGTCTTCTTGCTCAAAGTGTTAAACATGTGAATCACCTTTACTTCATTCCTTAGTATTGCTGTACAGAATCCGGGGTGGACGTGGGTACTCACTGCACACTGAAGGGCATTTTGAATTTGAGCTGGTAGCCGAATGGGGTCTTTAAAAATGCTGCTAGCTAGTGTTCACTGACTGCCTCCCCAGGTGCCAGGTACTGTTCTGAGTCTCACCTGGTTACACTTGCTCACAATAACCCTGCAGAGTGGTAGTCCCATTGTATACACAAGGACGTTGAGGCTTAGAGAAATTAAGTCACTTGCCCAAGACTACAAAGGGAGCTGGGATAGGAACCTGGGTTTCTGCTTCGGAGCCTGTCTGGTGGGCTTCATTCTTAGACCCTCTGTGGGTCATGTTTGCAGGAATTAACCGCGAAAGGCTGCCGTCTCCACACGGTGCTAAGAATTTGAGTCCCAGTTTAGGGCTTTCCTGCAGCATACTCTGTGGTAGGTCTTTTGTAGATGCTCTACTTTCCGTCCAAGTCAAGGCGTGGGGCTGAGACCCAGGAAATGCCCTTCCCTGTCTGCTGCACGAGAGCTGTCCAAATACAGACTTATGTGCAGAAACCGTAACCTCATATTAATCTACTGTTTGTTGTGTCTACACAACAAGGTCATAACAGCCCATGGGCCATTAAAGACCAGGCTCTGTGCTGGGTGCAGGGGAAGTAGACATGGGTAAAACAGAGGCCTTTCCCTCTGGGTCTCAGTGAAGCATGGGGGGACAGCCTGTAAACAAATGCTGTGAGCAGGTGTCCCAGGTGCTAGGACAGAAGTCTGTGTAGGTTTGGCAAGGCAGACCTCTCCAGCGAGGGCAAGGAAGGTCTGCGCAGAAGAAGGAACATCTGGCCACACCTTGGAGTCCAAGGAGATATTTGCCACATGCACAAGAAATGGTGGGGACAGGAGGGCACACAAGGGGCAGCCCAAGTGGAGGGGCTCGGGTGTGGAGAAGCACTTAGGAAGTGGACCCGGGGTAGAGAGCATATGCCGTGTCCTCTGCATCAACTGGTCGACTCAGGAAGAGGCTGCCTGCTATTTTGCAACCCTTTGGTCCCCTCCTGCTCCCCTTACCAAGTATATGTAAGTTTAAAGGGATGAGAGAGACCTAACTGAAGTTTTTAAGCCAAGTATTATTGTCATGATACCACCCTATCTGTATATATCAAATGTTAACTACTAATTTTTTGCAAGTATTTTTATGTGTATGGGTAAAACACACTTTTCACAGAAGGGGCCAAAATAAAATCAGCTGCCCCCCACCCCCTTGGGGAAAAAACAAACCTGACTCGCTTCTTATATAATTAGATCTAAAACCAAATCATGACCTGGTCACAGCAGGTAGACTGCAAATCCAGCCAAACTGTTCTTTCTGGCCAGAGTGACTCCCAACTAGTACTAAGCCATGGACTGCCTCCGGCATCTTCAGTGCACCTAATAGTGTTTCCATGTAGACAGCAGAAAACTGCCCTCCCTGAAGCCCAGCACACGCAGGTTCAGGTTCTGTTAGAAGAGAAGGCACCAGGCCGCTCTTAAACAAGTGCACCAGAAGGCGGGAAGAAGCGGGGGTGGATCCTTCTTCTGCTGTACATTTTTGCATAATTTGGAGCACAGCAGAGTGAATATTTGCCCTTGAGCCCCAAACCACGTTTTGGGAAATTAATCTATCTGACCCCATTTGATCAGTCCATCAGACTGTTTGACCATTTTCTCTATACACAGCTCACCTAGATCTGACCTCAGTGTGAGAGGGAAGAGCACATTCTATAGGAATGTTTCATGGTTCTACCTCCAGCCCTTGCCCGCTGCCCCCACTCCAGTCGGGGGTTTCTCTGGAAAGCCCTCCTGTCCTGTTTCCACTCAAGGCAGGTAACAGTGTCCAAATTTTGAGTTGGAATTTTAGTTTTACTTGTATGGATTCAGAGAGGACATTTATCGTGAGAGCCATGGCTACTGTTTCTCTGCCAGTGTTTAAACTAAGGCTACGTAATTTCCTGTTGGCATCTTGGAACTTTGAGCCTTAATATTTCCCTACACTCAGAATCTTACAGCAGGATGGGAGAGCGGCGGGTTCCTTTGACTCTCAGGCTGAACTTATGTTGGGCTTCTTGGCAGATGTTTGAACACCCACCTCCTGCCCACTGCTGCCCACCGCCCAGGGACATCCCCAGCCTGGGTGTTTTTTTTTAACCATGTCCCATGTGTCTTTTAGGCTCCTTTCTATATTTTCACCCCCTTAGTTGTTGTTTTTTTCTTGCCTTGATCTGGATATCTTCTGCCAACTTTTTTCCCTAGGTCACTAATCCTCTTTGGTGCTCTCTCTATTCTGTGCTTCAGCCGTCTATTAAAATCCTAATTTCAGTTCTCTGGTAAAATTCTCCATCTTTTTATAATTGGTGGAAGATCATTGTATTTTAAACTCTGTATCTAATAGCTCTATGCCTGGATAACTGGCGAGTGATCTTCTCTGGTTTTTCCCCCCCTTAGTTTTCAGTCATTTTGTTCACTTACATATCTGGTAATTTTTATTGAATGCTGGACATTGTGTAAGAAAAATTTGAGAGGCCCTGGCTTATATTCTGTCTCTCCAGAGAGGATTTATATTTCTTCTTCCCTTCTCTCTTCTAGTGTTCGGTGCTTTGATTCCCTCCCATGTGTACCTCCCTGCAAAACTTGTTTTCTGAGCTTTTCAGTTGCAGTAAAGTGTATATAACAGCAAGAATTTCCCAGCGGGACTTGTATTCAGTAAGAATCAAAGCCCAGTATTTAAAGGGAAGAATCCTGAAGGAAGATTATGTTTTCTAGGGATGGGTAAGGGAAGGGGATGTGTGTGGGAGCCAGAGAATCAGTCTCCACTCCTGAAATCATAACAGAGGCCCTTAAGGAAACTTGGTCCTAAAGAATCAGTTCTGTTTAGACCAGAAAATGGGTGTATCTTTTTTATAAACAGGCTAATTAGCTCTCTCTTAAGTAGGAAGCATATTGAACCAGACCCCTTATTTTCTGTTCTTTCTAGTAATTGAGGGTTTTCTCTTAAAAGCAACACAAAACATCAGAATAGGCCCGTTAAGTAACCTTTAGAAAGGGCAGTGATTGAGCTAAACGATTGTGTTTTCTTCCTCATTACGGGACTTGTTTTTTAGGCCTGAAATTTATTAACCTAGCAATGGCTAATTCAGCAATGAGTGCCTAGTTCTGCTTTAAAACACTAGATCTGCAGGAAGTAGATGGGTGTGAATTCTGAGTGTCCTCTCCCAGGTCACTCTCTGTGGGGCTGTAAGATGACAAAGGTAAGAATACCTACTGAAAGGCCACTAAGGGAGCTCCTGGGCAGAGACCAGAGGGTCCTGAGGAGCTATTGGGAAATATAGCCAAGCTGCAATTTTATTTTAATTTTAGCCCATCGAAGGGTGTGGCACATTTTCCATTTAAAAAAGAACCTTTTTTTGGCCTTTCATTTGAGCCTGGGGTCAAGCCAAGCTCAGGAGAAATGAGACACGACTTAAGTACCTTGGGTCTGATCTGCCGCCCATCCCCATGCTGTCCCCAAAAGACAGGCTCAACCTCCGTTGTTCCCCCAGATGCTAAAGGCCTGTTGCCAGCCTGTGGTCTTATCTAGCATTTGTCACACTCGTTGGGGAATGACTTCCCTGAATATTACCTGGAAGAGGTACTGGCCTTTCTCTCTAGCTTTCCCCAAGTGCCGGCTCATAAGAAACTGCCTTGGTTTCCACTGGGAATGCTGCATTACTCTTAGCTGGCTGGGCAGTGTCGGGAGGGCAGAAGAACGGCAGAAATGGAGATGAGAGGAATGGAGACCAAACTGGATGCTCTTTCAGTGTTGTTTCTTACCCTAGGCCAAGGTCGTTTCTTACCCTAGGCCAAGATCATTTTTCTTTTTTAAAAAATTTTATCTTTATTGATTTCAGAGAGAGGAAAGGAGAGGGGGAGAGAGAGAGAGAAACATCAATGATGAGAGAGTCATTGATTGGCTGCCTAGCCCACAACCCAGCCATGTGCCCTGACTGGAAATCGAACCCTGATCCTAGGTCAACGCTCAGCCGCTGAGCCACACCCGGTTGGCCCAAGGTCATTTCTTACCCTAGGAGCATGTTTGGCTTTTGCTGTTCTCTCCCCATAGTGCCTGGAGTTAGACTTGCTTGATCAGACCAGCTCTGTTGAATTAAATCTTTTAGCTTTGTGGCTTTAGTGCTCCACCTCCTTCAGCAAATCCTCCTGTCAGAAGCTGGGGTGGAAGAGCAGGCAGGAGCTCTGGAAATCACCGGTTCTGATCCCCACCCCGGTTGGCTTCCATCTTTCTTCCCAGCCTAATTGGTACACGCTAGTTCTGTGATCTGATGTGTTGTAATTGATCCTATAGTGGATGTTTACAGAACCTCTTCATTTTCTGGGGCCTTTTTGGGTGGTGACAGTGATAGCTTGTGGGGAGGGAGAAAGTGGAGCCTAGGGCAAAGCCAGCCAGGGTGGTGGAAAGGGGTAAGGCGCCTGAGCTGGAGTATTGCTCAAGAAAGGGGGTTGGAGCCTGACCCTCTTGTCCAGGGATTGCATGTAATTTTTTCAGAAATATTATCATTTATGTACTTCCCTCAGCTACCTTGCTTTGTCACTGCCACTGCTTGGGAAAAGAAAGATGTTTACCTGGTGTCTCTGTAAGATCTTTACTTGTGTTCAGGAAGGAATTTTCCTCGGAGACAGTAACAAAAATCATGGTTGGGTTCCCTTCATTGTGACCCAGTATCAAATGTGGGTAGATACCTATTGGACTTTTGTTAAGAGATAATTGTGATTTTTAAAGTTTCATCTGCACAACAGCGATAATAACAGAGCTTACCTGCTAGGTTTGCTGTGAGGAGTAAACTAATTAAACGATTTTCCAACTGTCAAGCTCAGAACAGTGTCCGATACACAGTAAACATCGCTGCTGTATGTTTACAATCCCAAAAGTTACACTATGGTCTTAGCAGTTGGAAGCTTTCCTTTACCAATTCTGCTGTATACTCACTTAAAACTTCATTTATCTGAAGATCCAGTTGGGGAAGATTTCTTTCCAAAAACCTCAAGGTGTTTCAGACTCTTGAAACATATCTGACTTCTTCAGTAAGAAGTTCAGCTTGTATCGGTGCCTAGCACCTGGGGTTGTTCTCAGTGACGTCACCCGTCTGCTTTCTTCCTGAGCTTTTGGCATTGAAGAGAATATATCTATTCATTTGAAATACAAAGTACTTTACAAGAATGAAGTCCTTGTGGCCGGGAAGGAGATAAGCTCGAGCTCCTTTCTGTTGTGAAATGTTCTATTTCACTTCTGAATTTCTGTGTTTTGAGATTTTAGTTTGTTTATAATTGACTTCTGTAAACTTTTCTTAGTTCCAGAATGGGTATACGGTGATTCCTGTATCCCGGGATGAGATGGACACATGGGTTCAGTTGGGGAAGGAGGGGCCTGGAACACTCAGAAGAAAGCACAGGTTTCTCAGTAATAACCCTTGGCATTTACACATGGCTTTGTGTTCCCCAGTGCTTTTCAAACCACAGGCTCTCCGGATTAGCCCAGCAGCTCTGTGGGTAGCGCTCTCCTGTTGTGCAGATGAAGACACTGATCCAAAGAGAGTGCGTGTGTTCACGTTCACCTAGCTGGTACTAGCAACAGTTGGGATTGAGACTCTCCTTTCGAAGCCCATGTGCTGTCCTAGTGTTGAAATAATTTATCTGCTGAGTCAGGCATTACGGTGTGATCACCTCAGAGGGCTCTTTTTTCATATCCCAGTCTATCTCCTGGTTCAGCACTGAGGCGTGGGCCATTCATGCTCAGTGAAAAACCTCGTTAGATGGCAAAGCTGGAGGTCTCTCACGGGGTGGGGAGGGCCTGTCCCCCTTGTGTAGCACTAACTGTGCAGAAACCTCCCTCTGACTTCTGACTGCATGCCTCAAGGACTTTTCCGCAGTAGACAAGGAGGCTTGCACCCTCAACACCACCCCTACCCCTTCTGCGGATAGTGTGCAAGGAGGCCTAGCCAAGGCAGAGCTGAAAGGTGGGAGACACCAGCCCATCCCCAGCTGGGCTTCAAGATTCATCCTGCACACGGTTCCTTATCGTTGGCGTAGAATAGGATGTGACTAAGCCGTGACACTGTCTGCTGTGGAAAATCGGTCTCCTGTGGGCCTCTGCTTATTTCTGTGCTTCCAGCCTTATAGCAGACTCCACCGTCCCTTATTAAAGAACACGCAACACCCTATTCTGAGAGCGCTTCCAACCACTCTAAGCTCTAGATTAATCGGAAACACGTCTGAGTTCACAACCGGGTCAGCACTGGAGCGGCAGAAACTTGCCAGGTCAGCAGGCGTGCGTCCCAGGCTGGTTTAGCGGCAGAACAATCTCGAGGTCTGACTTTGTTGCTTATGTTTAGACCTTGTGTGCCGAGATAATTCTGGGTGGCTTTGGATAACTTTGTTTCTTAACTGAAAAGGAGTGTCTGTTGCCTGATAAGTGTTTATCCGTGAAATAGCAACATGGTGTATGTCTCAGGGCAGGAGGGCTTTTAGATCTCCAGAGGCCCCCCTCCCCCCCAAAAAAGCAAGGTCATTGGCTTAGGCATGTTACTGGAGCAGAATGTCAGTTGGAGCTTTAAAATGTCTTTATTGTTCTCATTCAGGGACTCTTTCCTGGATTCTTTCCCCTTTCTCTCTCTACCTTAAGGGGGCTACACACAGTCACAACCAAGTAGAGCTGAAAACAGACAAACCTACTCTACTTCCACTGGATGGAGATCCGGGGTTCAAAAATGCCTCTTTCTTGCCAAACCTCAACTTGTTCCATGCCTTTTTAAAAAAATGTTTTCATTGCCCTCCTCCAGCCCCCACCCTCCCCGTCACCATTTGGCCGATCGAGGACTCGCTGCTTGGTTTCCCTTGTGTCGGTGACAGATGCCCACTGCTTGTTGGATCCTGTTTTCCCTTAACCCTTCCTGGTTCACAAGCATCACAGGAGGGTTTTCAACATCAAGGCAGAACTCCCCCTCTGAGGATCATTTTGAACAGTGGCTATGTTGACAATAGGGAACAGAGGGAAGGGGTAAGCACCTTCGTTCTGGAGGGATGGGGGTCCTCTGTGACTTGATGGAAGTTTCCTGTTAGTGAAGCAGTGGAGGGGCAACGACTGCACTTGAAGCCTCTGAGCTACTTCTCAGAGACTCGTCAGCATTGATGGCTGTTGTGCCGGACACTGTGCCAAGTGTTTTGCGTTATCTCCCTAACCCCTCAAAGCACTCCGTTAGAGTAGAGAGCATCTGTTTGTTTGTGTGGTTGCAGATGGGTAAACTGAGGCTCGGGGAAGATCAGCACCTTTCACCAATGTGCATATTTAGTAATTGCACATATTTAGTAATAAGAATTGGTCTCCTTTGGTCCTGTCTGAGTGACCACATGGGACAGCCCCCACATCCTTGCTTACAGACAACATGTAGCTGGGTTTCTGAATTTGTGTGTGCAAGCATGGCTCCTCGGGGCAGCGCTCCGCAGCATTGGAGCTGCGCTGGTAGCTAAGACCTGCAGCTGGATGACCTTAGACTTGGAAGAACACAAGACTCCTCACACTGCTGAGCCCTGTCACTTCTCCCCCTTTCCCTGTGGTACGTGCTCACCCTCTGCCCTGGTGACAAGAAAGGACTGTCGCCAGCAACTCCTCAGTGGAGCAAGGATATTAAAGAGGAAATTTCCATTAGGTAAATAACTGTGAAAGAAGAACCGCAGAGAAGGGGGAGAAATCCAAGCCCAGGCTCCTGTTACACCGGCCAAATACCGTTGGCATCCCATGCTCGCTGAATATCGTAAAAGGGTCAGGAAAGCTGATAGGGCTGAACAGAGGGACACAGTGTGAAATTTTTTCTCTTTCACCACTCCAGCCTCTACTTGAATGTCAGTTTTGTAAAATCATCTGTTCTGAGCCCAGCCCCAAACCCAGCCTAATTTGTCGTGGCTCTTTTTCTGTAGACAACGGGATTATTTTTGGAAGGAGGAGTATTGACACGCACTGTGTGTCAGCGATGCAGTGGAGCTGACATCTTGAAGTTCTTCTGACAGTTTTACCCCCTAGCTGAAAATGCGGCTTTAGAGAAATTAATGACTTCAGGCTGTGGCCAGAATTCACAAGTGTGGTGTGTGCTGAGGCTCCCTTCAGTGAGAGAAGGGAGGGGGGTGGGGACCACTGTTGTCTTTGCGAATGTAATAGCGGGTTTTCTGAAGGACATTCTGTTCCTTGGAACCTTTCATTTCAGCTAAGACGGTATTCACTTGCAGCCTTAAGTTTTTTGTGGACTTGAAATTGCTACAAAATGAGCTATATTGGCTTAAGTCTCTGCAAATGCTCCTTCTGGTGTTGAGGTTATGTTTATACCGAGTAGAGTTACAAATTATCTGCAAATTACCTTCCAGTTGCTAGTCCTTTCCCAGTGTGTGAGCCTGGCACATGCTCTTGGCCCTGCTGCTTCCGTGCCCCCTCCACGCTGGTGTCCAGTCGCTGGGGATGCACGGCGCCAAACGCCTCCCGTGCACACCATCGCCCTCAATCCTCACAACAGCCCCGTGGAATCTGACTATTCCTGTTTTGCACGTGAAAAACTGAAGTATCAGACTCCCTGCTGGTCCTGTGTGTGTGTTGCCTAGTGCGTTACCTATGTTGTCTAATTTTGACGCGTTCTTGTAAGTTGACAGTCTCATCCCCATTCTGAAGGTGAGGAAGCGGAGGCTCACAGAAGTTACTTGTCCATGATCTTGCCGTTGATAAATGTCACAGTGAGAATCGAACTCTGGTGTGAAGGAATGTTATGCCACATACGTCCCTCCTGGCCGAGGCCCTGGGAGGCAGGAGGCAGGACCCGCTTGTGATTCTCACTCACTAACCTGGCACACAGGGGGGTCCCGTGCTTGTTTGACTGGTGGGTTGATTGACTGGCTGCAGAGCTGGATTGTATTCCCTCCTGTCCTGATGATTTTCAGCCCGTCCCCTGGTGCTGCTGGGATCAGTTTCCCTTTTGTCTCAGTGATCTGAATATCTGCCTCCAGCCTTCATTTCCTATTTTGACCATCCACAGACATACCAGCGGGCATATGCTCTGAAAAAGTTTCAAAATAAATTCGAAGGATGTCCTGCGCCGTCACTCCCACGGGCTACTGTAACTCTCATGAGGGCCTCCACTCTGCTTTGACAGTCATCCTCAAAGTCAAGGACACAGGTGGAAAACACTGCACAGCTTCAGAGAAGACAGCCCCAGAGGGCACCCATGAGGGGTGCTTACGGGAATCGCCTCCCTCTCCAGCCTGTGTTCTCACCCTGCCTTTGAGGGAGAAATAAAATAGGGGGTGGGATTGACTCTCCCACCGAGGTGGGAGAGAGAGATAGAATTAAGGATGACTAAGTGTGCCCACGGCGAGAGAAGGCCACAAGCCCTGTGGCGCCCTGGAGTCAGGGCTCAGAAGCCGAGGGGACTGGCCCGAGGCCCGGTCTCTAACCACAGGACCCTTCTGGCTGGCTTCAGTTTGGTGCCTATGAAATGGCTCTTTCTGTAAAATCCAATTCGCCTCAGCCATGTGGGTTTGGTTGGGTCGTAGGTTTCAACATCTTCCTAAGTTTCTGAGTTCTCAGAGCCATATTGCTAGGGCTGAGGACTTTTGTAATCATTTCCTGTTATATCTTTGTATCCTTTACTTTTACTCACAAGTGACAAAGGACAAGTTCGGCTGGCTTGTGTGAGTAGTTTTTTTACAGAGAAGTAGGAATTCAGCCGGAAGTCCTAGAGCAAGTTAACTATATGTAGGCACATTTCCATGGTCACGGTGAGGCACCAGGGAAGCACATGAAGAATCCGGCATTTAAAGGGAACAGCGCTTATCTCCTCCTGAGGTCAGCGTGGCATCTCTGTAGAGAACACCAGGACCAGACAGTGCTGAGCGCTGAGTCCGCTGCGTGGAATCACTTGGCAATTAGGTGGTGGCTCAGGCTCACTCATAAACCTTGGAGATTAGACTTGCTTTAGTGATGGGGGTGGAGGGGTGGAGAGGGGCTGGTATTGGGCAGTTTGCCTAGATGCTTCTCCCACATTCTCTCTGGGGAAGTATTTTGGCATTTTTAGCTTCTTCCTAGTCAGCTGCTAGAATAGGTAGACAGGGTCTTAAGTCAACATCTCTTCTAGTGAAATCTCTTCAAGCAAATTGGGAGTTTAAGGGAAATGGGAACGACCTGAACAAGACCCTGTTAGGGGCCTGGGTGCTGCTGGACCTCTTCAGGTGGAGCCCGTGCCTCTGGCCGCCCTCACAGTGCACCTCTGACGACAGTGCTTTCCCTCGACCCCCTTCCCCACGCAGACACGCCGCCACCACCTCTCCTGTGGCATCGGGGAGACATTTTGTCCAAACTCGGAGTGAAGAGCACTAGCACCCACAGAATTCCAGAACTAGCAGGGGCTCTTTGAGCCTTTCTAGAAATAAGGGTCATATTTCCCTCTTCTCGATTCTCTGTGCTCCCTGTTTGCATCCCCCGTTCCTGCTGCTGACTGTTCCACATGTGGAATAGTGACCTTAACCAGACTGTCACCCTTGAGACTAGGTCCAGGCTGCCCTTAATTTGTGTTCTCAGCAGCACCCAAGCCTGCTGGGCCAGAGTGAGTGCTTAATAAAGACATTCTAACTTGGATCATAAATCACACACTGTCAGAGCTGGAAAGCGTTTGGAAACCGCTGAGTCCAACACTCTAATTTTATAGATGGTACCACTCCAAACACTTGGGAAAGGGTTGGTTGGTGGGTGTGTTGTTGTTTTTAATGGTGAATCCTAATGTAAATGACCATAATCCTTAGTCTTTGAAAGGCTTTCTTCCGATGATGCGGGTATTTCTCCTTGGACTAGCGGCCGACTGGTGATAGCAGTAAGAATGCTAACTTGGTTCCACACCCTGAGCCACGTTCATAGTCCTTCCTGACAGAGTTGGTGCTATCAATGTTCTCCAGATGCTGAGGGGGGCTCTGGGGTGGAGCACCTTGTCAGGGTCACGTAGCTACCGGAATGGTTGAGAGAGGAGTAGAATCTGATTTGGTCAGATGCCCAGGCCTGCGGCCCTTGGATGGGGTTCCTGACTAAAACCCCCACTTGATGCACAGTGCTGGCTTTGCAAACATCCCAGGGTGTCTTCATCCTAAAGGAAATTTTAAAGTTAATTTTCCTTTAAGTTCTCTGATAGGGAATGACGGGGGAGGGAAGGCAAAAGGCCAAAATGATAGGGACCGACTGCATCTCTAGAACGGTCAGTGATCACTGCCTTAGGTTGTAAAATCATTTGGACCAGGCAGAAGAAAGGAGTGTTCCCATGTCCCGCTGCAGGGACCACTGCTTTACGGGGAGCTGCTGTTTCTTCATCCAGTCCCTCCTCTGTCCCCAGAGTTCACCTTCCCCCGTCACTAGCATCCAGAAGCCCGAGGACTGCTGGCTTCCAGGCAGGCCTGAGTAACCCCCCCTCCAGAGCACAGTGTAACGGGCCTCCTGATGGCTACCCGCCTCCTGGCTGGGTCTTCAAGGCAGGCGCTTTGCCTCGCATCTTCCCACTGAGCTTTCTATCTGAGCAGCATTCCTGTGAGTTTTCTCAGAGGTTAGTCCTGGGTCACTGGCACTTAAACCACTTGTTTTGGTAGATCCTTCCTGAGAAGGTTAATTATATATTTGATATCCTTCCCTCTTTATGCCTGAATGATGAGGATAAGTACCCTGTGGTTTATTAACTGTCACTTTAAACCTTTTCAAATTGTCTTGTGACAAAACAGACTTCGGTGTCCTTTTTACCTAGCTTTGATGAGTGAGACGGCTTCTCTGCTTAAAATCGTCCAGGGTAAATAAAACCTCTCTCTGATTGGTGGGGGAGGAGTTTGCAGCTGAAGTCATGAGTTCAGGTCTGCCACTTGAATGGAAGGTGACCTAACCTGTGAACTTTTCCATATACGTCATTTTTTTTCTTTTGACAGACGGGGCTGGGCACCCAGGCACTCGGTAATTGTTGAATATATGAATGAAGAGGCATTACGTAAGGGCAGGTGATGTCTCTAAAAATATTGATACCAAACCCTAAAGCAGCCATTTGCCACATTTTGCATTTTGTATCCCACTCACTGTTAAAGCAGAGAGCCTCTGTCGTCAGCATCATGCAGTCCCAGAGCACACCTCCTCCCCCCAGTCATTTTGCTATACCTTTTTTTTCCCGGTAAATTTGCAGTAGAATTGAGGAAGGTCAATGTCAGATGGATTTTCAGTGGTGGTTTTACAGGCGCTGTGTCCACCAGTAAGAGTCCCATGCTTGCGGACCACTCTCCTGAGACACACAGTGTAGTAATCCAGCAGTTTTTCTCTGTCTCACTCGGTATTCACTGAATCCCAGCTAGGAGCAAGGGAGGATGTTTATTTAAAATAATTCAAATAATAAAAATTCTCTTAAGGTTTTAAAAGTCATCTTCTGTTTTTAATTCATTGCAGTTTGCGGGGACCTTGTCGGATGGCTTAGGAAAGACGATGGACAATCGGCACCAGTCAGAGCGGGAGTACATCAGATACCACGCAGCCACCAGTGGCGAGCACCTTGTGGCCGGCATCCACGGCCTGGCTCACGGTAAGTCGCCTGCTGTCAGGCTGTAGGACAGTGGCTCAGAGGTACCTGTTCAGCCATCCGACTACAAGGACAAAAAATTAGGGTTGACAACAGTGTAGATTCTGGCTTGGCCCCTGCAATTGGAATGTTACCACCTGTGAGAGCTCTTCTTTCATTTCACAGTGTGTGTGCACTGCCATTCCTTCCTGAGCTCTGACCTCTGTTCCTGAAGTGTTAAGGTGGAATCAGCTGACCCCTTTTAAAATATGGCCCTGCTGCCTCAAGACTCGCCTTCCAGTTACTGAGCATCGCTTCCACAGGAAGTGAGATGTGAAACTGGCCGCCAGGTTTGGGGCCCAGATGCTTCTGAATCTTATGTAAATATACACTCACAGGGATTGTTGATCCCTGTGCCTAAGAGATGTAGGTGGTGGTAGGAATGTGTTAGGTCCCTGAATTTGTTTGAATTATGACTTTTAATGCTTTCATTCTGACTCTTCTGCCTTTTGTTGTATTTTTTTCAACAACTTCTTAGCATAGCATTATTCAAGACCCTTGGAAATATAAACCCAGGCAACTTTCCCAGTCACTGTCCCCAGCCTCATTGTACCTCAGCCACCCAGAGCCGCATACCACTCCCTACGCCTCCAAGTCCTGTGCCTCACGTTCCTTGTGCCCTCCCTTCCTCTCCCTCACTCGTTGCCTACAAAATCCTGTTCAACCTATCAGCCCCAACTCAAAGGTGTTTGCCCCGCTCCACTGTCCCCAGTTAGACTTGATGATGTTTAGCGCACACATGGCAGTCTGAGTTGTGTGTGTAGCCAGCCGTGTGCTCCTTGCTCCCCTGGCAGGCTGTGATGGCCAGGAGAGCAGAAAGACCACCTTGTATTCACGTTTGTACTTGCGGTGCCTTACATGATACCTGGCATGTAGCTCATGCTTAGTAATGGTTCGTACAGTGAACTGTTGGTACCAGATTCTTAGGACTAGTCTAAAGCTATCAGAATTTGTGTGAAGACTAAAGAAGTTTTCATTATCAGCATTTGGAAGAAGGAATATAGATAATAAAAAATCATCTCTCTCTCTTTGTGTTTAGGACAGAGTTTATGTTTATCAACTTTCCTAAGGGTGAGGTTTGGATCAAAATGCCTTTACTTCCCCTAAGCCTGCCCAACTGGAAAGGGAGCATTCCCCAAGGAGACATCAAGCTAGAAGTAAAGTTTGGCTGAAATTAATCTGTTTACATACTTTAAAGTTGACTGTTAGGCAGTCATTTGGGGTTAGAGATTTAATCCTTTCTAGTAACTGCAGTGCTAGTGCATTGGACCAGTAGAGGACTGTGTTTTAATGAACATAAAGTGCTTTGTTATACATAATTGCCTCTGTCTATCCAGCATCTTTGGATGCAGAGAGAAGGCATGGCTGTCCTCACTTTTTAGATGGACACACCAGTGTGCTGAGAAAATGGGTGATTGTTTCAAGGTCGCAAAATCCCCTCCAACCTAGGATCATTAGGTAACATGTACAGCATCTCCAGGAGACAGGCCATTCATTCTGAGATGAGGAACCAGTGGCCTCTAAGTAGGATCCACAAAACTGGGTTACATGAAAGCAGTAGCCTAGAGAGAGATCCTTCCTTCAGGATGAAAAAGCCCTTGAAAAATAAGTCTCCTTGATTTAAAAACAGGGGGGTTCATGTTCAGCTCTGTCTGTAGGCCCTGCCTGATCCAGGCTCAGGAATGTTCTGTCTCTGCCATGAACTCTGTTGAAAAAGTTGGGAAAGGGATCATGCCTCACTGGAGTACATGGGCCCAGAACCCAGAAGAGATGCTGTAAATTGTTTGTACCTTCTCATCCAAGCCGTTTCCTTTACCAGTTTGTCTCACTAGAGCTGAAGCATCTAGAGAGCATCCTCATCCCCCCCCCCCGTCAGCAGGTAAACATCCTGAGTGTCCCTGGCACACATCCTGGAGATGCTCCCTGGATGGGGCCTCCTTCCCCCAACAAGGCCGCGTCCTCTTCAGCCGCGGCCAACTCCTGGCCACTGCTGAGGCTCTTTAAGGTCATTGCTGTCAACTCTCAAAATGTTTGGGATGATTCCCTCCACTGAGGGCCCTGGCTGGCTTTGGCAGCTTTTCGAGGATGCCCTTCATCAGCTTTATCATTTGCTCTGAGCGCCTGTACCTGGTTTCAGCCAAGTGTGCCGTCACTTTTACCCCATTGCAAACATTTGGTGGTGTTGGCGAGTCACATAGTGTTCTTTGAAACCTGAGGATCTGTGTTTGGTTATCTCTCTGCCTTGTATTTTATGGGATCCCAACTTTCCCTGAGAGCCCTGTTTTCCTGTCTGTAGATTTAATCCCACTGTCTGCACCTTCTCCCAAAAGCCCATAGGCTGCCCAAGCTCTGGAATTGAAAAATACCACTGTTAAACTCAGCTTTGCTTTGATTTTTAAAACTGGAACATATACTTTACTTCCAACTAATATATAACATTTTTCTCTGACTCCAAACTTAAGGGGCAAATCTGCTGGTTCTCCATCTTGAGTTGGCCTGCTTGTGGCATGTCAAGAGATTGACAGAATGCCCCTGAGTTACTTCGCCAGGTGCATGGGAGTGAGGGGTTTGGCTTTAAACGCTGTTGTCTTTGTCCTTGGCCCAGTTACAATAGCCCTTGTCTTTTTTGCTAGGTATCATTGGTGGATTGACCAGTGTTATAACCTCAACAGTGGAAGGTGTGAAAACAGAAGGGGGTGTCAGCGGCTTCATATCTGGCCTTGGGAAAGGGCTTGTTGGCACTGTAACCAAGCCAGTGGCAGGAGCCCTGGATTTTGCATCAGAAACAGCCCAGGCGGTGAGAGACACAGCCACACTTAGTGGCCCCAGGTCAGTGGTCGTGGGGGGAGTGGCTTTCTCAATTTCCAGCCCAAGTCTGCTGCCTCTCCTAATCGATTCATCCTGCTGTGTTTAATCATATGCTTTCTGCTTTGGTAATATGATTTTTCAATATTTGAATACACATAACTAAAATTTCTGACCTGTTTGATATAAATACATGAAAATGAGGCACAAAAGTCTGGCATGAATTTTGCAGATCTACATCTATGTCTAAATCTTTATATGCTGGATATATCCACACAGTATTGTTTCTTTGTTAGAGGGGGTGGAAATAGGATTGCATTCTTACAAACCTCCCCATTCACCAAACTAACTAGACCCCTACCTACCCATGAAGAAAACGATCAGGCTGTCAGCTGGGTCTTGCTCCTAGGGCCCATGGCATAGTTCCGGAGCCCTGAAGTTGCAGTTCACCATGTGGGTCTGTCCCTTCCTAGTTCCCCAACCTCATAACAAAACTCCCAGCCAGGTGGGCAGTTCTGGTGAGGGATGCATTCTTGCCTTGATACCAGCTGAAACAGGAAATCAGCCACAGTCCATCTGGCGCTAAATCCCCCGGAGTCCAACGACTTTAACGCAGCTATTTGTGTTAGTGGCCTGTTTCAGCCTCCCTTTCTCAGAGTGACTAATTGGGGATCTTATCAACAAAGGGAGTAATGAATGTTACAGTTCCCAGCCAAGCTGGACTCCACTTAAGCCCAGAAGGATTTTGCTGCTGCCTGCTTACTAGATATTCCCTGAGTGAGTTAGTGTGCCCTTTTAGCATGCCTAGGGCCTGGCCGTGACCACACCCTCTTGCTCCCTCACACAGGATTTGAAGTGAAATCGTCCCCAATTAAAGTGAATCCATTTTCCTGTCACCAGGAAGGTTTACCAATGACACATTCCTGTAGTCGGGGAAATGCTTAAGACTGTAGCATGGGACTGAGCAATGTGTTCTGCCAGAAGGTCTCCCATCTGGAAGTAGCTGCTTTTTAAAAAGGATCCATGGAGTCTACTTTGGTTAAGTTACATTCTATTCTCAAATACAGAGCTCCACCAACCATTGAGTACATTCTGAAGCATTTATGAAGTTAGGGGAGGGGCTGTAGGGAGCCTTCAGAAGCATTTCCAGTTATTTCCATGTCTGCTTAGAGCCCAAGAAGTCCTCCTCCAGCATTTTGTTAGGACAGTGAGACCTAGGGACGGTGAGTGAGGTAGAAGCCCTTACATGCTCCCAAGAAACGTCCTTACTCTTAGAGTCCCAAAGTGGCCAAGGAGTTGAGTAAGCAGCTTCAAAAGGGGCTGAGGTGTGCATGTTAAATTTTAAACTATTATTTTGTGCAGTTAACTTGAAGGACGTTGACCAGAAAGAAATCACTTGGGTTTTATATAATGTGCGTTTGGAAGTCTTGATAAAGTTTAGCATTCTTTTTAGGAGCACAGGAAAGACACAGAATGGTTGTGGCAGACAGAAAGGTGTTCTTGTCCTTTTTACCCATAGGCCACAGAAGGTTCGGTTTGGGGTCAGCCAGCATACATCGGTCATTCATTCTTTTTCAGTCAGTGGATATTGATTGAAAATTCCCTAAGAACTCAGTGTTGGGGATATAGCAGAAGCTACATAAAGCAAGGCTGTCCTTCATCTCCAAGGGCTTACAATCAAGGGGGCAGCAAACATAAACCAAATAATCCTACAAAGACTTATTTGCTAAGGTTGTTAATAAATGGCACAGGAGATGGACAGGGTGCTGTGAGGCTGTGTGATTAGAGAAGATGAAGGGAAGAGGGTGCTTGGCTACAGTCAGTCAGATCAAGAAAGGCCTTTCTAGGGAAGTGATGTTTGAGACAAAGCCTGAAGTATAAGTAGGAGTTGGCCAGGTGAAGAGAGAAGCGTGCTCCTGGTAAAAGGGGACAGAGAAGCATGCAATTTTCCTCAGAGCAGACTTTAATTGGGCAGTTTAACTGAAGTTCAACTGCAGGTTCCCCAGAACAGCTGTCTGCCCACCTTTCACTTCTCCCAGAAACAAAAGCTACAGTGTAAGTGAGGAGCAGCCAGGTAGTCACGGGCCTGTGGGCAGGGAGGCTAAAAGGAGGGGGAATTAAGCATCGGCCTCTCCTCTCCATTCCCGGAGAAGCCAGGAGTGGGAGAACCGTGGCCGAAGGCATCAGAGGTGAGTGGGCCACGTGCTAGACCCATGCCTCTTGGGGGCCCCCAGGAAACTTGGCCCTTCACCCTGTACTGCTCTGAAAAGCCCTCTCAGCATCTTCTGAAACACTTTAACCAGTTTCCCTCAGTCCTTTGACCTAGGTCCAAAAGTAGGGCTCTCAACGAGGACTCACATGTTAGAGAGAACACTTGACCCAGAAAACAGTAGATCTGAGTCCGAACCCTCTTACTTATTAGCTTTGGGCCCTTGGCCAAGTTTCCTAGCCTGTCTAAGCCTCAGCATTTTCATCTCTGAATTAGGGGTAAATATACCTGTTTGTTTATTCTGCCTCTCTAAGGTTCAGAGCTTAAGTAACTAGAGTTACTGTAACGTGAACGCTATAAAGGTCTAGAAAATGCCGGCAGTATTGTTTTTGAAGGTCACTTTAGAGGAGCACAGAGATTCTCGCAGGTGGAGAAATATTTCAGAGCCTTGAGGGTTTATTCTGATGACACTGTGATCTCTCAGGGACATGCTGGTTCTATGAAGGAATTAATCACCCTGGTTTCTTGGAAGTGAGATATAACCATCTCCAGCCATCCCAGTTGATTGAACAGGATCCAGGGGTGTTACTCAGGGTTTTCCCCACTGTTTAGACAACAGGGACTAACAAATGATTTGAAGGGATTAGAAGTGAGATTCTGACCGAGAGCTGACCTGAGCCCAGGGACTGAGCCAGGAGCAGAACCCAGGAGTCCAGGAGTTCTGCCTCTGAGTCTGCTCTTGGAATGAGACTTTCTGCTTCCTTTGTAATATTTCATCCAAGTGAAGGCTTAGATCTTAGCGTCTATGTTTTAAATGACCCAAATTTTAAGCAGATGATAGCAGAGCGAGCCATAAAGCCGTGAAAGAAGACTCCTTCCAGTAATCCATCCGAACACGGCCTTACAGGAAACACTGGCTCCTTTCTGTGTTTATCCGAGCATGGCTTTATTTATAGGGAGCACCTCCTTGAGTTCTGGATTAAAATACTTCCCAGTTCCTGTCCTGTCGGAGTCTGCAAGCGTTCCTGACTCTTCTCTGAAATGTCCATGCAGTCTAGAAGTTCTTGGGAGGGCAGGTGGGGGGGGGGAGCGAGGGTGGAGGACAGCAGAGCCTCTGGCCTCAGCGTGAATGTTGTGGACCAGTATCCCCTGCTGCATGTGCTAACTGTACAAGTATGTGTGGTTTGGAACCGAAATGAGAAGCCTTTTCCAAGGCAACGCTCTGCTGGCTCAGGTTGCATCGTCTCGTCTACGTGGATTGGGCCCCATTTGTCTGTTCCCAAGTAAAGTTTATGAAAATGGCACAGATGCAGCCACTTGTGGTGCCATTGAAGCTGTGGAGAGAAGCCTGTCACCCTTCAAACAGGCCAGGCCAAAGCAGGCACTAGCGGCCGCTGCTCAGCTCCGTGCTTGCGTGGTGGTTTTCCATGGCGATGTTTGAAAAGCAGCTTGGGCAGAAAGCCGCAGAGACCAGGAGCAGCCATCTCACAGTAGAAGGCAAAAATACCACTGAGAGAGGCGTGTTCCTCTCTGGGCTGTTGATTTGCTTGTTTATTTCTCTACATACCAGCTGCTGTGGGCTTTGGGTTGCGTGGCATTCGGGAAAGTAGCACATGAAGATTTATGAAGCTGGGCCCCGAGGTTTCCTCCAAAATATTTCTTCACCTTTTTAGTCAAGACCCGAAACGGGGGGCGAGGGGGGGGGGAGTACGAGTTGGCAGAACTTGAAATATTTGAACTAATTTAGCAGAGCTCAGGAGTGTTGGAGCTTATCTCACTATTTAAGTTAGATAAGGAGGAGGGGAATTTGAGGGATGGTGATAGGTCAGTGGTTAAGAACACAGCCCTCAGGACTCCGATAGTCCCGACTCCAGGACCTTCACATGGTGCAGCAGATGTGAATTCCAGTGGCTCGAAGAGCTCTGGGGTAGCCTTTGGGCTGACTTCACAGAAAAGATTTATGGTGGGCATATTTGACTTCTGCACCACCCAAAATTTGTTGAAGACACTTTCCGTTAATGACTTCTTAGATGTGAAGTTGAAATGGGTTTTCTTAGGGAAAAGCCCTTTTTGTTGTAGTGTTTACGTCTTACCCGTGACTCTCTGGGGTAAAAGGGGGACCCTCTTGAGTCCCCCGAGCCTGAGTATGGTCAGGTTAGACGGGTCAGAAACAGTCTGCACAGGGAGTTTAGGCAGAGCTCCCGTGGCTCTGCCGGCCTAGCTTGGCAGTACTGCTTTGATTTTCCTACTCGGAAAGCAGCCATTGCCCTTCTTGTTGACACATAACACATCAAGCAGAACTGACTTGAATTGAGCCTTGAGGGAACCTCCAAAGGTAAAACTCTAGCACAGACTAAAATGTTTGTTCAGATACACGGTGCTCTCAATTTTTCCACCAATGTTCCATCTGAGGGGGGAGAGGCACTGAGACCCCACATATCTCCAGGCAGAGCGAGTCCAACATTTCTTGGAAAGTTTCTGTTTTGTCTTGAAACTGAGCTAATTTTATATTTTATCCCATGTTTGTTTTAATAAGATATTTTTAGTTGCTACCCAATAAAATGAACTCTTCAGAAAGATAGACCATACTTGTGTAAGAAGTACAAGGTGCTCTATCGACACGGGTCCTGTGGACTCCGGTAGCATTGATAAAAAGATGTGTGCATCAGTGAGGGTGAAAGGCCAGTGCCTAGTACACGTTTGACCCGAGGCTCTGTTTCTTATCTGTGAGCATAAATGTCTGTCGGCTTGGTAACTATCTGCTGCTTGGGGCAGCCAGTGCTTGGCTGACACGTCAGCTTCATCATGGGAAGGAAGTAGGTTTCAGTGACACTGGAAGATTACTGTTGCATCCAACTGAAGGGAAGGGAGTGTTCCCATCACTCTCCTGTTTTCCAGAAGTGGCACAGAACTCTGCACCTTCATCCACCTTCTGCGCACCCTTGGGTGCATGTGAGGTGGGAGCCATGCATTGCCCCTTCCTGATCTTGCCAGACCAGGCCTTTCCAGAGAACACTCAGGGGTGGAGGGGACATCTCCTCACTCCTGAGCCACCCCAGAAACAGCCTTCAGAGCTCTTTTCCTGACATGGGACGCCACAGTCTGGTCTGAAGCGAAGCTGACGAAGTTAAAGATAAGGTATTTTTAAGAAACATCTTAGCAGTCAGTCCTTCATGCCTTATAAGTTAAAACCCGTCTCACGGGAACGCAAGCAGAGAAGTCTTATTTTCTAAGACAGACTCTTCCCTCTTGCTGAACTCTAAATACTCTATTCCCCTTTCACTCAAAGGCTCCAGACAGCGCCATTCTCATTAAAGCATAACTTAGGGAAGGTGCAGATCCGTTGCTGAGAAAACGGAAGGTGTGTGTGTTCCTGCTCCAACATATTTGAGAAAAGCCTTCTCGTTTCTGAAACCCCATGACTCATTTTTATGCAAGATTATCTGTTAGGGAAAAACCACTTTTTTGGTCATGGTATATTATAATCATTTCTAGAAAGGAGAACGTCTATTTTTTGCCATTTTTGGAATGCAGAGATGACTGACTTTATGGAAACGGCACAATCCTGCTTCCAGAAGTAAAAATAAATCAATGTTAGGCATGTCCATCTCTAAAGTACAGCCCTGTATCTCAACCAGCTTGTCTTTGCTCAAAGAAAGTAAGTGGGGAGCTTTTTCTGACTTCATTTTCTTCCATTTAAAAACCAAATAATCGATCACGCCATTGTGCATCTACAGTTCTTTCCTTGTTCAGTAACTTGACTTTTAGAACTCTGGATGACACCCAGTCTCGTGTATGTAAGCTGTGCCTTTGAGATTCTTGGTTTGAACTTAAAGAGAAACAGAACAGTGCATTTCTTCCCGAGAAACAATCTTATTTCCAGCATTGCCAGAGAAGGAAGAGCCACTCGCTGTTTGTGGGCTTCCTCTGCTGAGATGTTGGTTGACCTGTTCTCAGGTTCCGACGGCTGCCCTCTGTCTATCGCTGCTTTCCCTCATGGAACCATCCCTCTGGGCCCAGGATGAAACCGGGATCTCCCTAAAGGGGGGTTTGGGTTTGAGTTCAGATCACTGCTCTCAGAGAGCTGCAGGCTGTGTGGTCATTCTGAGATACAGAGGACAAACGGGCTGGCAGGGAAGTGGAGACCATAGTGTTGCATTACAGGCAAAGGGCTGTAATCTTTGCAGGAAGAGGTAGGTTTGGGTGTTACAGTGAACCTTGTTTCAGTGCCCTGATACCTTCCTCTAGTACTCTTTTGCCAGACTGCCTCTCAAGACAAAGTCTTACTGAGTTTCTCGCTGATTTTTCACATTGGGCAGGGTGGAGTGGGGTCTATAAGGTTGAATTAGTAAAACATTTTAATCACGATATACTCTAAAAGAAACAATTTTATTATATCTGACTTATGTAACTCAAATCCAGTTAACAGTGTGACTAAGCTCTATCCTTAGTGGATTTACTTTAATACATAGAGGAAACTGATTTCTAATTAGCACAATTTGCACATATGGGTCCTTTTAGAATAGAGGTTCTCAAAATATGGTCCCGGGGCCCCTGGGCAACCCCAAACCCTCCAGGGATCCATAAGGTCAAGCCTATTTTTATGTACTTGTATATGAATTCGTATGTAGTTAGGTAGATAACTCTTTTGGGATAATATTCTCCAGTCGCTGTATGGTGGAGTTTTGCGGAAGCTACGCAGTGTGTGATATTACAACAGATTGGCTGCAGGAGCAGATAAGAGAATGCATCTGTTTTCTGTTAAACACGACGTGAAAGATTTGCAGAAACGGAAAACAGTGCCACTCCTCGCACCTCTGTGACTCCATGAATGTGCCACCAGCCAGTAACGACCTGTACCTGGTTATTTTCCTTAACAAGCTGCCCTGTGTGGAAACATGGTGATGATCCTTCATCCTACTGGTGAATGGCACATATCGGCAGCGGGGATTAATGAGGATTAAGCTGCGGGAGCCACAGTAACGTGATGCTCTACTCTGGCCTCCTGCCAGCAGTTGTCAGCCCTCCTGGTTTGCTCCTGACTTTTACTGGGTTCCTTGAAGTAACAGTCAGAAAGATGTTATCACGTATCAGAAGGCCTCTCCCATAACTGGCCTAGTTTAGCCCTTCACCCAACCTGCCGTCCCAGTAAATTCTAACCTCAGCAGCGTGTCAGGTGCGGGGCAGGTTACCTCAGAGTGCGAGGTCCGACCTGTCAGAACCTCTGCTTCCTACCCTGCGGAGTTGGTGTAACAGGGTGAACCTGCAGAGTTTAGATAAGCCCCTTTGAACTCCGGTAGAAAGCAGTTTTTATGAGGCAGTTGTTCTGTGTTAACACCAGAGCCAGCTCTTAGTAGGTTTCCCCAAACATACTTCAAACATAGATCATGGCAGGGTGACCCAAGCCGTATCATAAAATCCCAGGACTGCAGAAAACTTCAAAGGAGCAGAACTTGTCATTACGAGAATGATGGGCCGCAGGAATTTGGCGAACCCTGGTGGGTTGTAGGTGGTGGGCTACACTGAGTCCCGTGCAGCCTCACGGAGCACCACTGGGGTAGAGAGGGGAGCTTGGTCCCTGGACTTCACTGATCTTCCGCAGCACAGTCAGCTCGGTGGTGACAGACACCTGCCCACCTCCTAAGGCATAAAGGCCAGATTACTGTGTGCAGAGTGCCTTCACATCCCTCGTGAACAGATGTCACCTCAAAGAGTTCTTATGTCTTTGTTTGAACTGTTGAAGGGCTCCACTGATTCAATTTAGCTAATTCCGAACTTGTGATATTTAGATCCAATTGCTTAGCGAACACACTGGCGGCAGAAATTCATTCACTGGTTAAGTGTTGACCTCCTACTATATTCCGGGCACGTGATAGATATTAAGCACTGAGAATATATATATATATATTTATATCTTTATTGATTTCATAGAGAGGAAAGGAGAGGGAGAGAGAGAGATAGAAACATCAATGATGAGAGAGTCATGGACCGGCTGCCTCCTGCACGCCCCCAACTGGGGATCGAGCCCGCAACCTGGGCATGTGCCCTGACCGGGAATCGAACCCCGATCGCCTGGATCCTGGGTCGACACTCAGCCGCTGAGCCACGCCCGACCGGGCAGCACTGAGAATATTTAAACACTTGAGGACAAACTGCTTTGAGGAATCACCAAGCTCTATTAGCCTTATATGTTCATTAGAGCAAGTTTCCTGTCACTTTCCTGAAGTGCCCCTTTATTAGAGATTTGACTTGCTAACAACAAAATTGCATTTGTGTGTGGTGGTGTAAGTTGGGGAGGTTTGGTAGATACAGGCTTTGTTTTCCAGCCTTATTACCAGGGCCAGCACATCTCTTTCAAATCACATCATTAATATCTACAGATAATGACAGGGTTTTTTACTTTATCTCACTATAACAATTTAAAAAAATTTTTTTTAATTAAATTTTATTTTATTAAAATAAATAAATGTCCACACTTTTATTTTAAAAAGCCCTCACCTGAAGACATTTTCATTGATTTTTTTTTTTTTTTAAGGAGGAGAAGCGGGGAGAGGGAAACATCAATGTGAGAGAGTAACATCAATTGGCTGCCTGCACCGGCCTGACCCGGGCCAGGGATCAAACCTGCAGCCTTTTGGTGTGTGAGACAGCTCTCCAACCGAGCCACCCGGCCGGGGCAGTAACTTCTTTTTTTCTTTTTTCTTTTTAAATTGTATCTGCCTCTTTCTAATTTACCCATAAACTCTCCTCTGTATGTTTAAAAATGTATTAAGTAATTTACGTTTCTTGGAAATTCCTTCTCTAGATGGCTCCGGCTCCTTTCTGGACTGGTTGCTTTCTAGCTCTGCATAGCTAGTACCCTGGTACTCTTGAGTTTCTTTCACCCGTTTGTCTTGGCCTTTTTCTTTCTTGAACAGACACTGTTCCCACATGTTTGGTGACTTGACTCTGTTCTACTCCCACGTGAAGAAGAGGCACTGACCAGCAGAGCGGAATTCTTGGGGGGCCTGGGGACCTTCCTGTGGACGGGTCAGCTGGGGGGTGCAGGGTTCTCCTCCCCAGGAGGAGCAGGCTGGACGGGGCTGCGGGGGGCCTGCAGGTCTAACCCTCTCACACAGGCTTCTTACCACCTCACCTACATGCCTCCCCACTCCCCTGCTCCTTCGTGCGCCCAGGCCTTCAGAGCTGCTTGGTGCCTCCATCTTCCTGACATTTAGCGGGTTTTCCATACTAATTAGCTTACTGCTTGTGGTTTCCCCTCCCTCAGGCTGACATTTCAGCACCACTTGCCCATCTGCTTTTCAGCTTCTAAAATATTGTTGACACCATCCCCTTATCCGTCTGGATTGGTGCCATTTGCATCCCAGGAGCTGCTTTCCCTTCAGAGGGGTCTCTGGACTCGATCTGTCATATTCAATCAGAAACCCTATAGTTCAGCCCTTTCGCTAATTCATTCAGCCTTTCTCGGTGTCCTTTCCCTCCTGCATCCAGCTTATAACTCTGAATTAATGTGGTTTCACTGACATCTGCTATTTCTGCTCAGTCTTGAAGTTGGTGGTGGAATTAGAAGATAACAGTAACGTTATTGCCGGCATCTTTATACCTTTACTGTGACGCCAGCACTGTTCTGTGTGTTTCACATGTGCCATCTCACGCAGTCATCACAATAGCTTTTGAGCAGTGTCCACTCAGCAGACGGTAGCCCTTCTGTCCCAGGAAGGTGAGAATGCCTCTGCAGAGATGTCGTCGTGAGTCCCAGCGCCGGCTTTACGTCTGGTGCTGGTCTTTAATCTCCCATCCTGTGTGTTGTAAAGAAACAGGTTGTAGAAGGCTCTTGTCAGATCCCAGGAACATGAAAGAAGTAGCACACCCCACAGTAGTGACATGGCCCTATCACCACCCCTTATTGAACCATAAAAGCCATTCAGAGGGGCCAGCAGCTGGTGAGCGACTGGGCTTAGATCCTGGGTGCTGATGGGTGTTTGGTAGTTTCCAAGGGAAGTTGCTGAAAGTTTTCTTATCTTGACACTCCAAGGGCAAGAGGTCCTTCTTCAAAGAGAGGCGCTTGTTTCAGGAAGAGTCTTGGAAAGAACATGAAATCACAGGTCTCCCCATTCTGGAGGAGAAAGGCGTAGGGTGGCCGGTGTGGAGAGCACAGGAGTGAGGAGGGGCTCCCCCGCTGCAGTGGGGTCAGAGGACTGTGGGTTTGAGTCACCTCGCTGCCATTCCTGGGCTGTGGCCTGGAGCAGTCCCCTCCCCCACCCGTCTCTCTGAGGCGAGGCTCCTTTGACTCAGGTGAGTGGGAGGAATGACGCCTGCCTCAGCGGGGGTGTGGGCTAAATGATGTGGATGGAGCACTTAGTGCAACATGTGTGGTGCAGTTAGGGCTCAAGGAATGGCATCTGTGCCAGGGTCCTCCCTGAATACGGGACGTTGAGCACAAGTGAGACAGGATTAGGGCTTTAGCTCTTACACCCGTCCCTCAGAACTCGCTGGCCACTTGCTGTGGTGCCTAGGTGAGGAGTTCACACTCTTCACTGGGTTTGAGCCCTCCCATCCTTTGCATGTAGCAGACAGATAAATCAGGCCTGCAGACCTGTGAGAGTCGTGGGAGTGGCATTGGCGGGGGGAGGATCTCACCTGGGCGCTCTCAGCCTTTTCCTGTGTATGAGAACCGCACTGGAAAAGGTGTGTAGAGGCCACGAACTTGCTCTGAACCCTCTTGGAAGAGCAGGTGATCCCAAACTATTGTTAGTGTCTGCTGTAAATGATACGCCTCTGGGTTCGAGCAGAGTTCAGCCAAAAGCCCCACATGACATGGAAATCTGTCCTGGAGCCAGGTTTGTCGGGTCAGAGTTATGTAGCGAATATCTCCAAGCACTGGCATCTGCTGTCTGTGAGGGCAGGGCAGCCGGGGAATGATGGAGTGCCTGTGGACATTAGGAAGGGGCATGTGACCCTGGAACAGCTGACACTGTTTCAGGCCACTGTTGCTCATCCAGCTCTTCTGATAAACAGCTTTAAAAGCATTACGTGGCTTGGAAAGCATTCTTCAAAAACGGTTATGTTTTCCAGACGCATGACAGTCCCCTGGTGAGGATTGGCGAAGGGTTTGACTTGCAGAATCAGATCCCCCTTTTGTGGGGCTGCTGGAACTATCCAGGGCTTATCTGTCTGACTCCTGCCAGGACGGGCTCCGAACAATGTTATCATGGAGGTCGGGGTCCCCAATGTCTGTTTTAAAAAAATCCCACTCTTACTTCTGGGCTAGAGTTTAAAGGGAAAACTGTCTTTCATTTCCAGCAAGGTACGATGGGCTCTCTAAACACTGCTTTCACCATGCCCCTTAGTTCATGGATCCTGCAGGATGAAAGTCAGATAACTCTGGATGGTTGGGAAGCTTCGAGCCTTTGAAAATGAGCTTTCTCTAGATTATAAATGCTCATTTTGTGATTCATTTCAAAGCTCATCTTCCCATTTGTCCTGTTTCCAGAAATGTAGCTCCTGTTGCCTTTTGCACTTCCTAGGAAATTCTGGGTGTTGCTGGGCAAGGGAGGTAGCTCCTGGGGGAAGGGCCTCCAGACTCTGCAACTCCTTTGGGACTTAGACTCTTATAGGCCCAGCCATGAGTACAGTGTGCTGTAGTGAGAGATTTAAAAGAAACTTGTTGAATCTAATATACCACAGATTTTTTAACTTCGGGGGTGTGAGTCATGGGATTTTACCCTTACTCCCAAAACGCCGAGGAGGAGCTGACGAAGCAGCACAGAACGGCGTTCTGACTTACTGTGGCCAAGTGACAGCAGGCCACAGCCTTTTTTTTCAATCCTCACCCAAGGATGTGTGGTGGTATTTTTTTCAATCAGTTTTTAGAGATAAAGGAAGAGAGAGAGAAACATAGATGTGAGAGAGAAACATCGATTGGTTGCTTCCTGTACGAGCCCCAACCTGGGATGGAACCTGCAACCTAGGCATGTGCCCTGACCGGGGAGCAAACCCACAACCTTTTGGTGTATGGGACGACTCTCCAACCAACTGAGCCACCCAGCCAGGGCAGCAGTTCACATTCTTTTAAACCGTCAGTGAAGGACCAGTTCCTCCTTGACTCAGGTCTCTGTGATCGAAATAACCTATGGATGTTCCCTTTGGGTACTGGAGGCAGCTTGGCCTCTTGGTAAGAGAACAGGGCTGCAAACAGGGAGACCAGAACCCTGGTTCCAGCCCCGACACTAGTCTTATTTTGTGGCCTTGTGCGAACAGCTTTTTATTGCCTCCTCAAGTCAGTCTCCCTGCTCCAAAGGGGCAGAGGGTCCTCCTTTCCTGGTCATATGTGCATGGCTTCGGTGAATAACTCGTTGGGTAACTCCCTGGAGGAATGGCTCAAAGGAGGCCATTCCTGGGGCCGGCTCCACATCAGAGAGGAAGCTGGTCATTGAGACGCTGGAAGCCCAGGCAGGATGTATGAAAGCTTGATAGTGTTATCTCAAAGTACAAAGGCTAATCTGAGGCAGGGTTGTACCTAAAATATTCTAAGCAGCCCTTGGCCCTCGCCTGAACCTCAGTTGGGCTTAGCTCAGTTTGAGTTGGTTCCATCTAATCCCCTGAGGGGTTGAATCTGTGACCAGGCCTGCCCTGTCCTTGCTCAGCCCTCCCTCTGACCTCACCTCTGGGAAAACTAATGTGGCCCCGAGGTGGCAGGCTAGATCATGGGGGAGGATGTGAGGACAGCCAGCATAACATACAGCATCCGGGCAGACTGCTGTGAGTGGACCACTGCCCCACACAGTCGTCGTGGAGGGGCTTGGTGTTCACAGTTCCTTTAGCTGATGGCCAAGAAATCAGTGCACCAGCAGGGGTGTGTGTGGTGTGAAAAAGTATGTTCCAGCATGTATTTCCTTTTAGTGCCCAAACTAGTATGAAACTAGGTTCTTCTTAGTCCTACCTGCTAGAGTTGGGAGCAGGGCTGAGTGGCTCCTGGAGCAGGGGACCCAGAAAACACAGGAGAGAGTTGGGTAACAGGAGCCCACTGACTGCAGCTTCAGTGTGCATGGTGGCTGCTGTCACATCCTGATTGTCAGCAACCTGTGATCCTGCCCTTTTGGAGTCTGGCCTCTTTACTTATGATTGTATGTCCTTGGAATATGGTCATCAAAGTGACCCTGAGATGGAGAAAATCCAGCGGGAAGTGGGGGCACCCACGTCATGGTTTGTAAGTTCTCAAAGCCTGTCTCATGCTCAGGGATGGGTCCAGTTTTTCAAATTTCAATATGTCAGAGATGCATCTGGGCCCACGCATGGGCCTCGCCGAGTCTCCAGGAGTCCTCCTGTTACGCATGACACCTAGCGGAGGCTGGTTCATGTATGACTGTCAGCGTTGCCTGTGTGATGATGTACGTGCAAGCGCTGTGTAGATGTTCCCAGGAGGTGCAAGGCCTTGTTACGACTAAAGCTCTAACTGAACCCTGAGCTTGTGTGTGAATACCTAGAGACAGATCCAAGGGATTATACATTTTTCTTGAGAATTTCCTAGATTAGCCTACCTTTTTCTTGGCTGTTCTTTTCTGACTTAATTGGTTCTTTATTTTTAACACATATTGTAGACAAATCGTCTACAATAGAAGAATTATCCTAAGTGAAGGGTTCTCAGTAGCAAGCTGCAGTTTTCTGTGATCTGTTCATTCCGCAGCACCTCCTATCTACTCCCGAAAGGCACCTTAGGCTGTGGAATGACGGATCCGTTAGCTGATATCTGAACATCAGCACAGTGGATAAGGAAACCTTGTGAGGAAAAGGCAGGAATGTATGTAGGTTCCATTCAGAAATACGTGGTCAGGAAGTGTGACTTCTCTTTCGCCTTCAGGCTAAACCAGGGTCTGATTCAAAACAGGTCGCTGGCTTCACTAGACTCCACCAGAGCAGTCTGCCTCCACCCAGAACTGGAAAATGCTGCTGTGCGTGTTGTTGCCGTGGGCCTGGTCTGCTTTTGCCTGACAATGGCTGAAGGACAAAGCTGGCGGGAGAGCCCTTATGGTCACCAGAGACTTGCCTCGGAGGCTTTCCTGCCTGGTCCTCTCCTCGTGTCTCTGGTGTGATTTTGGTGTGGGGGTTTTTCTCTGTTCCTCACTCCTCCTTCCTCTATTGTGCTTGTACCCACTGAGGTACCACCGACACACACGATGGGCCCTGGGCTCACAGCTCTCTGGGAGATCCTGGACTCAGCTCCAGATGACTCCTCTCTTTGGTCATTAGAGGGCACCCTCTGGGTGAGCTGCAGGCCACCCCTCAAGCACCATCCCCAGAGTGCTGTCCTCAAAAACCAAAGTGAAGTCTGTCCATTGGGCTGCTTGTTGAGCCCTCTGTACACTCATTAGAGACATCGAAGATCAAGGTTGAGAGCAGATGGGCAGACTCAGCGGCTCTGATGCATGGGACCTTCTGTGTGATTCCAGGAGGCTGAATCTGCTATGCACACTCCCTCCCAGGCTCGCGCGCGTGCGCGCACACACACACACATATGTTCCCATATACTGCTCACATATCCCACCCTTGTAGGCTAGACCTGAAATCAGTTTACTCTTCTGTATTAACACTAAAAACATGACCAGCTCCTAGTCAGTGTCTGCATTCCCATCTATGGGACTGGGGAGACTGGAAGATGGCTGTAGAACTGCGGAGCCTTTGGCTATACTATAGGCCAGCTCACGCCCCCGGTACCCCAAATCCATGAGTTCATGCGGCGGCGTTATGCTGGAGGACTTGGCTGCTGATGTGTGGAGGTTTTACCGGAGATCAGCCTGAAGATTGTGCTTTTGTGAGAACGGAGTGCAGTCGGACATTCAGGAGCAGCTTGGGGCCAAGTGTAGGGGCCCGGGGCCTGCTGGGATGGGGTTTTACACTGGGCTGTCCTTTTGCCCTTCCACTGAACTCTCCTCGTTTCAGTTGTGAGCAAACAGTCAGTGCCTGAACTAACAACCCTGCAGTCGTCCGAAGCACGGCTCGCTTACAGTACCGAACAAAGGGAGGGAGGGCCGCGTGGGCCGGCCCAGGCCGAGGAATGCGGCTTCAGGGTTCTGCTCCATAAATTTAACCAGCACGACGAAAAGGAGATAATATGAGCCTTCGTGATGATCTGAAAGGGGGAGGTTCTGTGTCCCATTGATTGCGGTCTGGCCCGGTGCCAGGCCCAAGCCTGACCGACAGTTGAACCATATCGTTAAGGCGTGTAATACAGCTCGAGTCTTGTACTGCCGCCAATGAGTACATATCCACAGGGCAAAAGTTTATAAAGAGTTGAGGCTGTCCTGTTTAACCCTCTCACACTGCGTGTAATAGGCCCAGCTGCCATTCAGAACCTGCCCATCCGAGGGCAGGAAGGAAAGCCTGCACGTTTCTCTCCTTCAGGCAGCTTTTCAGGGCTGGGGAGAGGGGAGAAACCGGCTTGAGAGGGTCACGGCGCGGTAATGTCTCCCTCCGGAGCAGCGGAGCAGTCTGCCCCCTCCCCCGGCCAGAAATGGGACACCGTGGCGCTCCATTCAGAGCAGCTCTCTGTTTGCAGTATAATGTTGCCGAAGGAAACAGGGCTGACACAACAGGAAACCTACCCGTCTCTGTGGAGACTGCGCTGGTGGCAGAGGTGCTCGGATGCCGACTGTGGGGCGTTCCTGTCGAGCTGCCGAGACTCGGATGATTCCTTTTCCCTTCCCTGCTGCCCAGCCTCTTCGAAGGCGGTTAACAGCTGAGCTCTCTGGGTTTCCACAGCCCAGCCTAAATGCTGGAGCAGAGCAGGTGGAAGGCTGTCCTATGTGGTGGCCATTAACCTGGTGCTACCTGTCGGGCAGGTGTCCTCACCAGGGAGGGCGTGTGTGAATGGGTGCCTGCTCACAGAAAGACGTGGGGGGCCTGGGTGCTCGCAGTCACCCCCAGTGAGTAAAGGGACAGACACTGGGCTTTGGTGTAAGACTAGTCAGAAAGGAGTGGCTGCCATATTCAGAGGAACCTAGGAAGAAAGTGGGCTAGGGGGTAGTTTTGTCCATCAGCCAGTCTCATTCTTTGTCCATGCCGTCCAGCAAGATATGGGTCTCTGTCACTTCCGTCTCAGGTGAACCCCGTGCTCTGGATGACGACACTCCAGACTTTGAGTGCTTACACACGCCACACACTGTTTTAAGCATTTTACACCAATGACTGCTTAATTCTCATGATGGCCCAGGGAGGTGGGTGCTGTATGTTCCCCATTTTACAGATGGGAAAGTTGAGGCACTGAAAAGTTATATAACTTATCTAAGATCTCAGAGGTAGTGAGGGAAGAAACCAGAATGTGAACCCAGCAGTCTGACTGCAGAGCACACACTCCTGACTTCTGTGCCGCTTCTGTGCCGCTTCCGGATCACCTCTCGGTTTCTCCCATCAGGAGATCCTGTGATTTCAATCTTCCTTTTGATTCTCGGATGCATAAGGTGGGAATTGGATATCTGCCTGTGACCCAGAAGGTTTGGGAAAAGATGCTGATGCACTTTGGGGGAAGGTGCTGTAAACTTTGAAACTCCCAGCATGAAGTGTGCCTATCACTGGCTCCCACCCCTGCTGGCTTAACCCAGAACCAGGTCGCTGGACTGTGTACAGGAGCTGTGTGGCCCCTGGTTCACTTCTGCACATCACCACCATCGCAGCCCCTCCCAAATGATGAACCACCACCTTTCCAGGGTCAGACTTCACCAGTTTCACAGAATAGCAGTGACGCATCCTGGCTCCGACTTGTTTCTGCTCTGCCATCCGGGCAGGTCCATCCTCACTGGTTGATCCCCCGGGAACTCCACCTGGTACACAGTTCAGGAGCCTCGGAAGGAGAAGATCCGTGTACTAATTGCTTTCTTTTGGTGGCAGAGGGATAACTCCTGTTTGTCTTGGTACAGTGGGGCCTGAAAAAAAGGCTCCTCAAGATAGAAGAGCCTGAAGGGCTGGCCAGCTCTGAGATTGTTGGATTCTATTTAGTTATGCTTCCAGGGTCAAGGCACTAAAAAGAGCCTAGAAATAGGCTCTGGTAGTAAGTCCCTGGATGGAGGACTCCGTGCAGTGATTGCTATACCCAAAGTTTAGTAGACCTTGGGTGACTCTTAATGGGGCATCTGCTTGGGGTTCTCTGTCAGAGTTGGAGCTCTTTGGCCTTGAGGAGCTGTACTCTGGCTAGTCTTTGGGGATGTGCAGAGAGAAGTGCTAAGGGAGTGGTTGAACTGTAGGAAGAAATGCTGCTGCTCTTTTGAATTGTTTTTGTTCAGTTTAACGATGAAGATGCCATGAGGTATCCAGATGATGCTGTAGCTGGGATTTACAGAAAGTCTTATCTACAAAAATCTCAAGACGGAAAGGACTAGTTCCAGTGCTTTATGTAACATGCAGAAGGAAGTCTGGCCCCTGCCTGTTGTATCAGTGATCCTTTGGAGAGGGGGCCATGAAGAGCCACGTCGTGCATGTATGACTCACCCCTGGCATCAATGGTGTCCCAGGCCTGCCTGCTTCTCTCCACCCAAGGAGCTTGGTCTTTGAAAAGCCAAATGCCTGCCCTCCCTAACTGCCTGTGCCTCTGGCCCTGAGGGAGAATTAAACCCCCAGCTGGCAGTAGAGGCTGGAATAGAGGCAGTAGGAAGAGATGCCATTACCTCCGCACTGGGCAGACTCCTGGATGCACCTGCCTGTCCCAGAGGCACAGTGGGGCCCAGGTGGAAGGGCTGCTCACAAACTTATGTCCCAGTGCCCAGGGGGCCAACTGCACAAAGCACACGGTGGGGCTCAGGCAGCGACTGGCGCCACATTGGGGGGACTTGATGTGCTGCCCCCCTCTGTCTGAAAGGGTCTGGTATCTTTCCTACTGCTGCCTTGGCTCTCAAGTTCTAGTACATTTTGAATCCACTTTTTTTTTCTAGTCCTATAGAGGCAAGTCCCAGTCCAACAATTTCAGTGGTTTCAGTGTTATTGGTTCTTGTTTCCGAGGAGGACACGTGCTTTGAAGGTTCAGTGTCAGCTCTGACCCAGGGGGTGCGTCTGATTTTTCTGAAGGCACAGAAATGCACCTGAGATGACCCCGAGTCTTTCTCTTTCATTTTTGATTTCTCACCACCTGGACCATTAATTCTGCTGTCGAAGGGGGGGGAGAGAACACTTCAAAGCAAAGCTCGTCAGGCCTCTGAACCAATGTGTCCTCTAGGCTGTGCTTCACCCCGAGGAGAGTCAGGAAGGACAGTCCGTAAGCCCCTGAAATGCAGTTTCCAATGAAACACGAACTTCACGCTAGTGGCTCTGCAACTGGAGAGCATCAAAACCAGTTCCAGATGTTCTCTCTCCCTGCATTAGCAGGAAGGGGATTTCAGGCAAGCTGGGGGGCAGAGTGCCCTTGCTTTTACCCACCTTAGAGTACCCCTTTTGCGATTCGTGTCTGGCCTCACGGGGCTCTTTTAGGAAAGTGCTCTGAGCATCTGGATCCCTCTCGGTCCTGCCCAGCCCCTCCCACTCGTCAGTCAGGCCCTGCTGCTCTGAGCTCTTCAGTTACTTCAAGCAAGAGAAGCCCTCTCTCCCACTGTTCAGACAGTGCTGGAATAGTAAGTCAGCTGGGCTGGCAAGGAGGCCTCCTGCAGAACACCCTCAGGCTAACAAAGCAACACCCATGGCCACCTCCATACAGTATAGCGTGGGTGCATGCGGCTGGCCTCCCAGTCTTGGGAGAAGTAGCATCCATAGTAACAGTCAATCCACGGTGCTGTCCTCTCGAGAAAGCTGCGCTAGACCTGCCTCTCAACCCTGAAGAAAGCTATTCCAGAGGAAGCCTGGCTGTGCCCATGCATCCGTCCCAGCCTGCGCTGTGTACAGTATGTGAGGGCAGGAATTTGCATTCATTCATGCTTTGCTTCTTAAGTGTGCTTTACACATTTTGGCATTTGTGCCTGACTGCTCCCTGAATCATCTTTCTACAAAGCAGTTCTATTGTTTGAGTTTAAAGATGTGTACCCATGTAAACTGTCCTGAAAATTTAAATAACATGAGCACTTAGTGTACAGACAGCATTCCAAGGATCTCGTACTAATTATCTCTTTAATTCTTACAGCAAACTGATTAGATAGGTACTGTTATTCCCGTTTTTAAAAAGAAATTAAGAACTCAATCCCACTGGTCATTATAATCACCGAAGGCTAATAGCGGCTGTCCTGCCAGGCTGTGCACGCACGCGCACATGTACCACAGATAGATGTATATTACCCTACACAAATGGGAGCACAAATGTTGATGTCTAAGTCATCATCCTTAACATGTATGTAACATTAAGTTGCACATACACAACAACATACTTAGCGAGTCCTTTACTGATGTATGTTTCCAATATTTTGCTATTATAAATACATCTTTTACATGTATCTTCTCATGTGCATTTAATTCTCACTTTAGAGTAAATTTCTAAAAGTAAAATTGCTGGATTAAAGGGTATATACACTTTCTATTTGGAAACATCACAAATCGCCTCCTAGGACACTAAAGCCATTTGACCTTCCACCCACTGCGTGTGAGAGGCCCATTTCTCCACCAGCATTGGCTGTTCATGCAAAATTCAGCCAGGAGTTTTATGAACTAGATACAATTCTCAGGGCAGGGTGCTGTCACCCTCCAAGCCTCTGCCAGTCCAGGAGGTGAGTGTCTGTGTCACTGCTTGGATTTCTTTGATGATCAGGAGGGTTGAGTCACCTTTCACGGTTCAGTTGGCATCTGCATTTCTTCTTTTGTGAATTATCTTTGCATATTCCCAGTCCTTTTAAACCCCTTGAGGTCAGACTGTCTTCTTTTTAATGTGTTTCTGCTTCTTCTCATCCTGCTTTGATTCTGTACTTTCACTGGTTGTCATTTTTTCATCTTCTTGCCCATAGTAGTACATGTCTTTTTTCCAGATATTAATGGGAGTTAGATTATTCACTTGACAAATTTCATTCATGTAAGTTGAAGGCTGCTTCATGACTTAGTAAAAGGAGAGCTGTCACCGTTCGTGGTTCTTCAGTCAGTTGCTTTAGCATCAAGAGTGGGGCTTCAGTAGATGTTAGATCGTATGTGGTGTGGTCTGTTCACTGGCTTTTATCTTATTTCCTTCTAATTCTTAATCTTTGTTTAACACTAGTTCTTGTTAAAACTTGGCAGGCTAGTACTGATGCTATGTGTTGTTTTAGTAATAGAAATCTTGCTCTACGTTAGGCAGGGCCCTACGTGAAACAGGCCTTCCCAGGAAGCCCGCCCTACCCTCTGTAGTGTGGGCGCCAGAGCTCCTTAGCTCTCATCACTGGGACGTGGTCTAGGTTTCCTCCACAGTCGTTTCAAGGACGTAAGTCTTATCCTCTCAATTGGATAGTAAGCTTCTCAGGGTCACATGGTTGCTTTCTTTGGTAGCCTCCAGGATCTCCAGGATGCTTAGTACAGTGATGGACTCAGAGTACGTGTTGGATTTTCATCCACAGTCATGCTGGTGGTAAGTTTACTGAGTCCAAGGGAATCAGAAAAACCTGAGATCGCATTTGTCTTTGCCACTTACCAGTTGAACGGCCTTAGACAGACTTCATGGTCTCTCCCAGGCACAGTTTCCTCATCTGTGAAGTGGAGTACTAATAACACACTTCTGTACTCAATGCTGTGAGATTGAGTGGTCGTGGTCGGCGCAGTTAACGCAGCTGTGGAGCCACACCGTGGGCCCTGTGCCCCCCCAGCCAGGGTCATCTGTATGGGAAAATACAGATGGAAGGGAGCTGACTGAGGTGGCCATACGCTGAGTTTTCCCAGGGTGCCCTTGGTGGCTCCACGCTCCTTGGCTTAAAGACCCTGTTGAGTCTGAATGTGGTTTTTTCCCGACACGAAGCCTTCTCATCGTTCAGGGGCTTAGCACGATGCCACAAGTTTGGAGCCTGCCAGTTCCCCCCTAGGCTCTGCCAATGTTTCTTAAGTGGGAGTATGAGTGCCTGCACCCATGCACACTTATGTGCACATGTGTGCATGCATGCTTGTGCATATATGTGTAAAATGTTTGGGAAGGAGGAAAGATGGGATCAAGTTTTGCCTGGCCTCACAGCTAACATCTCTGGTAGCCTCTAAGCATTTTGCCAAATGGATTCTAATTGTTTTCCTTTTGTTCTATTTTTATTTTGTAGGTATTTTAATATATAGGGAGCTAACCCCTTCAAATGAGACATTTTGTCATTAAAACATGTTATTTAGTTTAACCGCCATGGGCCTAGCTTCAACAACACTGAGGACTGGGAAGGAGGGTTCTGAGGCCGTAACTGTCCCAAGACCTAACCACAGCAGTGGCCCGCCCTCTTTGATGCACATATTCTGGGACGGAACAGGCTGGTTCAGTCTCCGAGTTGTGGGCTCGGCATCCCCGCCTCATGGTGCAGCTCCGGCCCTCCCTGCCTGCCTCGGTGGCCCCACTGTGGTGTGTAGCTCTAGAGCCCTCTGGCCCACGTCACCCTCGTGTGCTGATTAGACAGGAATCAGCAAGTCTGTTGAGCGCATGTTTAATGTGACACAGATGTGGGACATGCTGCAGATCTTTCTGCTTTGTGAATTTTCAGCTTTTTGCATTTCATCAGTGTTGCTTATTATTTACAGAATGTAACTTGAGACAGCAGAACAGATTGTAGTTTTTATAAAAGGTCTGGGGGGTGATGGGGCCGCAGGGGATCTGGGAGAAAAAAATCCAGTAGTGTGGAATGCTTGCTGTCCAGACCAAACAAACCAGTTTGCCAAGGGTTGATGGCCTATGGCAGTCAGTCCCATTCATGCTCACACCGGAGTACTTAATTATAAGGCCGCTTGACCTTCTTATCACCAGAGGAACAATGATCTTTTGTCACCAGGTTGAATGTCATGGCACAGGCAGAGATGTACCCGCTTAGAGGCACCAAAGGGTGTCACTGCTGCCAGCTTGTGCTCTGCTTCCTTCCTGTCCAAAGAAAGGACACCACTGAGCCCAATTCCCATTTAGGCACATGGGTCACCTCCTTGCCTTGCTTTTGGCCTGGCTTATACCCAGGCACTGTGGCAAGAACCAGAACAAAAAGAAGTTTCTTCTTTTGCCTGAAAAATCCAAGATACTCTTGAGGGCATTGGAATGATGGGCCAGAGACAGCTTGACACATGTTCAAGAAGGTGCCATCTCTTGTTTGTGGAGGGCAGATTTGACAGGTGGTGGCTGTGGCATCTTGAGAAAGCTTGGCTATAGTTAAATCTGAAGACAAAGAATAAAAAAGCACCAGCTTGTCAAAGGGAGATGAGGGTAGGCGAGCAGTTGATTTCTTTACATTTCTATGTCTAAAGAACCTGAAAGTAGGCAGAAGTCCTTGGAGTTTGAGCTAGTGCAGAGGGTCCGTCACCTTGGCCAGAAGGGTCTGAGCTGCTTGAGTGCCTAGTGTCAAGACTGGGTTGGACTCTCCACAGGGAACCCGACCCCTGGGCAATGTCTGGAGTTCCAGGCCCCGCTGCTCTTTCTTTTCCTGGAAAAGCGCAAACAGTGCACGTTCCCACTGAGACCACCAGAGAGCTGGCCAGTTGCCCCTGGGGGAGCATGACCTAGGTCAGTAACTTTCTGGTGTGCCCTCTCGATGGAATGATCAGCATTCTTATGACCCGGGGGTTCCTGGGTCGGTACCAACTCCCTGCCCATCTCGGAGGAGGAGGAGGAGCCCCCGACAGACAGGCTGCCTACTCCACACCCTGTGCTTCAGAGGCAGCCCCTGCGGCTCTCCTGCCACCAATTGTAGCATGGGCTTGTGGCCGCTGGTCCAATCCTTTCTCATGTGTGTACTGTGCACCCACTGTGTGCCCTGTTCTAGTCTAGGTGCTGGGGTACAATGATTCGGAGAAGACACAGGAAACTCTGGCTTCACGTGGCCTCCATTCAACTCTTACTACACTCATCAGGCCGTGGCTAAAACCAGCCCCCTCTGTAGGGGAGGTTGGCGGCTGGAGAGAGGACAGGTCCTGGCTGGCCTGTGACCTTCCTCCCAGGTTCCCAGTTTCTCCCTCTGCCACCTGAAGTCTGACCTCAGACCTGATGCCTATTCGTCTGCCCCTGGGAGTGTGGCAGCTGCTCGCATGAACTTTCATTCTCGGGGCAGTTGTGAGCTGCCGTGGCCTCATCCGTTTATTTGGGAAGCATCTTCTCCTTTTCCACCTCTTCTAGTAGTAAAAGCTTATGTAAAACTCCTGGCCTGAATGAACAGGTACCTGATCTTGAAAACAAAAAAATCACAGAGCAGGCCCCTCAGGGGCCGCAGCACCCCCAGGCCTGCTCAGCCTCAGTCCCGAGGGGACCCCATGGGGCGGGGGCTGAGGACAGACATATCCCAGTCCCTCAGTCAGCAGCTCCACTTTCAGGGGTTGGATGGATTCAGGCTCTTTCAAACTCCATTTAGAGAAGGTGCTCGACCTCAGAAAACCTCTGCTACTTGATTAACGGTAATCACCTAGAAAGCTGTTAATTCCAGTCCTAAGAATTTGACATTTGGTTTCATTGCTTGAGCTGCTAGGTGGGTTAGCTGTAGCTATTCGTCTGCCCCTTAAAAAAAACTTTAAGCAAGTAAGGTATGGGTGGGTAGGCCAAGCAAGTGAGCATGTGGGCACCGGCTCCTTAGAAAACCATGAGCTTCCAGACATTCCATGTGTCCTGGCAAGTCGCTCTTACATACTCAATAAATCATGTTTTCCATAGCATGCTCTCAGACTAAAACTTGAACAGTTTTGCGTTTGGGTGTTTCAAATTGACTTGGCTCCCATTAATTCTGAATGAGGGTAGGAGAGAGGGAGACAACTTTTATGAGTACCTACTGTGTGCACTGTGCTGGACACTTGTCACAGATCATCTCAGTATCATGAACCAATATGCACTATATTATTGTTTATTGATAAGGAAACGGAGGCTGAGAGCAGCTTCCTCATGATCACTCGGCTAATACGTGACTGGACTGGGGTTTCACTCTGTTGGTCTCTTTCCAAAGCCTTGTGTTCTTCTCTGTACCACCATGCTCCTAAACGTGTCTTAAAAGAGATCAACTTTGCCCTGCCAGTGTGGCTCAGTTGGTTGGAGCAGCATCCCGTGCACTGAAGAGTGGCAGGTTCGATATCCAGTCAGGGCACATACCCAGCTTTCAGGTTCGATCCCCAGTCAGGGCACATGTAGAGGCAACTGATCGATGTTTCTCTCTCCCTCCCCTCCCCTCCTCTTCTCCCTCCCTCTCTCTTTCTCTCTCTAAAATCAATTTTTTAAAAAAAGATCAACTTTGGGGGAAGATAGATAATATAATGATGTTTTTAAAAATTATGTAATAATTTTCTAGAAATCAATCTTAAAATCTCTGGTTTATTTAGCCAGCTTGTTATCATTAGCATTTGTACTTAATAGCCATAGAACCAAGTTTACCAGAAATTGTGTATTTTGGCCCATGTGAAATATCTTCAGATTGGCATTGAAAGGGACAGTTCAGCGGGGAGCTTGCCCGTGGCCGAGGGATTGCTGTGAGCACTCTGATTCAGGATGGTGGACGCAGAACACAAGTGAAGCTTGATTGCATCTGTAAAATGCCTCATTTCTGTGGTTGTGTTGAAACTTGCAAGCCACCTTATGAGTTTTCTACTTGTGTGTTTTTTTTTAAAGCAAAGCTGCCCAGCCAGCATGGCTCAGTGGTTGAGCATCGACCTATGATCCAGGCAATTGAGGTTCAATTCCCAGTCAGGGCACATGCTCGGGTTTTGGGCTGGATCCCCAGCAGGAGGCGTGCAGGAGGCAGCCAATCAATGACTCTCTCATCATTGATATTTCTCTCTCTCCCTCTCCTTTCCTCTCTCTGAAATCAATAAGAACATATTTTTTAAAATAAAAATAAACAAAAATAAACAGCAAAGCTACCCCAGAATGCACACAGAAGTTGGGTGTTTTGGAAATCTAACTCTACCAGGCTGTGATCTCACTGTAACACTGCCCATTTGGTTGGAACTCTTTATGAGCTGGGTCTGCTTTGCCTCTCCCCCAGCCCTGTGAACAGGTAGGCTCACCCCAAGGCAGTGAGTTGACAAGGAAAAACACCTCTGGAGTAGTTTTGTTCTAAGATTTTACATCCCAATAGGCATATCTGTCGGCATTAGTCCTCCCCACTGTCACAGTTGCAATGTTATGGGGTCCCCAGAACATGTGTTAGGTTATAGGAAGCCTTAACCCCTATAAACAAGTCAGGTGTGAATCCCACTGATGGGAGAAAACCCAGCCCAGGAAATGCCTTCCCCCTCTGCAGGATGTCAGATTCCTAAAAACTTACAGCGACAGCAGTAGTTTCCAACGATATGAATCAGCATCTTTCCCACATTTTCCGTCGCAGCGGCACAATGTGGGATTTTATGTGTTGTTGCACAATGACTTCAGAACTCTGGGGAGAGGTAAGTAGACTGTTGTTAACAAGAAGGCAAAGGGAAAGGGGAATGTTTCAGTTTGGAGACATTTCCCCAATAAGAAAACTAGGTTGGATGTTGGACCCCAGCCCACCTGGGGCTTCAGCCACCTGGGCTAGGTTAGGGCCCCTCTTTTTTACCCATGGCACCCTCTACAAGGAGCATCATCATTGTTGTCATTTTATTGAGTGCCTGTTACGTACCAAGTCCTGTTTGTTCTAAGCAGTATATGTGTACCGACTTACTCCTTACACAGCCCCATTCTATAGAAGGGAAACCACGGCTCCAAGGGGTTACATACTTGCCATAGGCCCCAGTTTGTAAGTGGAGAAGCTGGGACTCAACCCCAGGCAGCCTGGCCAGGACCTGTCCTCTCAGCCGAGGTTGCCTGTTTCTGTTTATCTCCTCTCTCAGGCTCCAGTGAGTCCCCTGGAAAGGTGACTTGTCCCAAGAGGCCTGCGCTGGCCTGTGTGTGTGCCACTCAGGAGAAGTCATTGCGTGGGGCGGGCAGCGGGTAGAGGCAGGCACAGCTATCTATCCTCAAGGCTCCGAGCAGGTTCGTTTTTCTGGCTGCCTTGGTTTGGACCCTCAGTAGTTTCATTAAGGAGCGAACCTCTGCTGCCATAGGGTTCCTTTCTGCCCAGCCTAATTTTTGCATGTGTTCAAAATCCAAATTGTCATAGCAGGTATTTGGTACCATTTCTTGGTTCAAGATTTAATGCATTCAGAGCTCAGTAGTTATTATTAAACCTACATGTTAAATACTATCTGGATAGGTTCTCAAAAGTGGATTTCTGTGTGTCATGAAACTATGGGGAAGACTTTCTGATGTATACTGAGCCAAGCTCCAGAGCTTTTCCCTCTAGTAGAGTCCTCTCTGATTACTGCCCACGCCGAGAGGCATGAAGTCCGTTTGTGGAGAAGGGGTGCTTTCCCGTGAGCCTTCGGGACGGGATGCAGGAGGGAGGAGAGGGCTGCGTCAGAGATCAGACATGGCCCGTCGTAGCTCCGCACGCAGGCTTTTCGAACTCCCAGCTGCCATCCCACAGTGGCTACCAGGGAAGTTTTATCCAGCTCCCTCCAGTGCAGAGTGCTGTTTAGGTAGACTGCTGAGCTCCTTTTAGAGAACAGACAGAGGCTTGATGGAACCACTCAGTCAAGAATCCTGGTATCTGTGGCTGCTGTCCATTTGCGTGTTTGAAGAGATGGTCTGGATTGCCCTTCTGTTCTCAGCCTGTTGTTTGTGCCCAGTCGAGCGCAGTATATATCAGTAAGCCATTTAATTAAACAAAAGTCTTGGACACACCCGTGAAGGAAAGGCAGGCACAATCCATCACTTTGTTGGGGTCAGCACATGGCCCGAGGAAGATGGTCGCCAGTAGAGTAAACATTGCCTTAGGCTAGGAAGTCACCTGTGTGACACACTTTCTCCCCATTTGCAGATTGTTTTTGAACCTCACTGGGTTGATAGACATTGGCCATGACAGATTTCTCGACCGACTAATAACTTCAGCTGCGCAGGGGTGCGTGTATGTGTGTACAACATCTGTCTTCAACTAATAGAGCTATGACACAGTCTCTCATCAGACAAGTGGAGAACAGATAGTGGCCGGCCAGCCGCGGACCCGCCTGAGAGGCAAGATCAGCCGAGGGGAGCTGGTCAGGTCTTCCTGTGTCACCTCGTTTGGATTTGTTGTTGCTTAAAGGGAATGACGGCTGCTTTCCTTGCTCTGATCTTCGGTCGGGGCCTCCAGTGTGTGTTGGAGAGCAGTGGCCAGGCACAGGCTGCCGTATTGATCGCGGTGGATATCTGCAGTGTATCAGCCACTGTATCAGCAGCCTTGTCCCCAGGGATGTGTCCGTGCTCGCGGCCGACTCCCTGACGTTTTCATGGAGTTCAAAGCTCGTGTCGGTGTGGTGCTGACATTTTGGATTAGCTGGTTGACTGGAAGGCCTGCTTCTTCCTGTGCACTGAAAGTTATAAACCGCAGCAGCTGAGGGCTTCAGATGGCCGAGCAGCCCCAGCTGGCAGTGATTAACTGCACCACAGCCCTCTGGCTGAACAAAGGTTTGTGGAGTCAGAGTTGCTGCATATGCACTAGACAGACTCATGTTGTAAACTACCTTTTATGTCGAGTGTTAGTTAGTAAGAGACGCTGTCAGCGGAGAGGTGAGTGGGTGGAGTTTTGCCGCCTCTTGTTTAATGACCCCTTATCCCAGACCTGCCCTGAAGCAGCCAGCCTCACAGGAGCTGGTCGAGAGGAAAGGGGCGAGGCAAGCCGGGGAGCCGAGGAGCCGAGGGTGGTCCCGGGGTGGTCCATCGGTGGTGGGCCGAGAGCTTGGCAGTTCATATTTCTGCTCTGGTACCTATGGGCAGGCGCCATAGCTACTCTGCTTTTTTTATTGGGCACTGTTACCCTTTGAGTTGAGAAGAGGGGTGGGAATGAGAAGACAACAAGATCCCATTTTATGCCCATTTTCGCAGCAAAAATTTAAGCGTCTAGGCCAGTGCTATGTGATACACAGTTTACATTTACTTTAACTTAAATTTTAAAATTCAGTTCCTTACAGTAGCCACAGTTCAAATGCTCAGTAGTCACACAGTGCCACTGGCTGTGTTACACAGCGCTGTGCTGTCAGTACCAAGTGGGGGGAGATACAGCTTACAGGCTCTCCTAAACGCATCACGGGTAGGGTGTATATTTGCTCAGCCACTTTGAAAACAATTTTAATTTTGTTGGGTGACCATTCATGCCCTGTGGTCCACCAGATCCCTCTTAGACATGTACCCAAAGAAACTTGCCCATGTTCACCAAGAGACAGGTACAGGACTACTCATGGCAGCGCTGTTTGTGATAGTAGAACCTGGCGATGACCCACGCATCATCAACAGGAAGGTGGGCGAACGGTGGGTAGCCACACAGTGGGTGGTAATACGTAGGCACAGCAGGTGAACTGGGAGCTGCCCACAGAAGGATGGCCGGCTCTCAGCAGTCTGACTGCAAGGAAGAAGAGTAAGTCCCCAAACTTAGAAAAGCAATGACATCCTTGTTCCAAAGCCCAACACAACTGAACCAGAGAGTGTAACAGACTGTGCCAGAGCACACTGTGAAGGGTGCTGGGTGCATGAGGAAGGCAAGCAAGGGGACGCCATGCTCCGGATTCAGAACAGCAGCTGTCTTGGAGGAGGGGACAGCAGAGGACCACAAAGGCAGGCACCACGCAGGGTCAACATGGAGTATTGGTGCTGGGACTGTGGCTTCACAGGCGTTTGTTACATCACTGAACATGAATAAAAAGCCTAATGACACTCTTGGGCCTTGAACTGGGACAATGATGAGTCCAGTTTAAAAAAAAGACTCGAGTCCTCTCCCTTGGGATTCTGATAGTTTCCCAGGAACATACATGGACGTGACCTCAGAGCAAGGACTTGAGAAGGAACTTGCTACATTCCTGAGTCAGAGTTGGAACCAGTTGGGTTTCTGTTACGTGCAGTCCAACTATTTTAAAAGGGACTACGTTTATTCACACACGGTGATTTTTAAGCACCTCTCCCCCAGCCTCCCAACTTCAACCTCAGAAGTTAACATTTTAGTTGCATTTCAGAGAGAAGAGAACAGGTTTTTAGGCACCGAAAGTGATAATAGGAGAGATCGTGGGTAGAATTCCTTTAATCCAACTTTCTGCTCCCAGTAGGAGTCTCTGAGTCACCCCTTCTAGAAGTGCTCCCTCGTTCATAAACCTGTTCGAGAAGCGTGTCATCCTGTGGCAGAGGTGAACTGTGTCTCCTGTGTCATGTGAAAACAGCCTCGACTGCCACAGTGAGCTCCTCCGTCCCCGGGGTCTGAGCCCCGTGTCCAGCTCCCCTCGATACTCGGTTGGTCACAAAGTGAGGGTGTTGGAAGTGGGAAGATAGTTTGCAGCCTGTTTGGGGGACAGAGAAGACAGGAACCAGCAAATAGGCAGTGTCCCCACAGGGAGCTGCTCCGCTTCTGTATTCTCTGCATTTGTGGTTTGCAAGTTAGAAGATCACGTATTGGCGAAGGGGGTGAGGTTGGGTCACTGAAATTTGGGGGAGGCCCTGAGGGAGATCAGCGAGTCAAGAAATCACTGAATGTGCAGAAAGCTGTTTGATGGTGTGGTGATGTGGGGCTCACTTACTCACATTCCCCGTGTGCCATAGTTGGCACAAGATGTGGTTTCCAGTGGCTCAGGTCCAGAGACAAGCACCTTTCCTGGGCTCCTCTGGTTTTCCGGGTCCCCTCAGAGGAGTTCAGGACTCTACTTAAAGTTTTCTCTCCTCAGCTGCATGGTTTCCCACTTAGGGTACTAATGGGAAGACTGTTTCTTTGAGGGAAATGTGTGAGTCAGCAGAGGTGTGACTCCGTGGCTTTACCTTCTGGCCCCTTCCTCTGCCTTGATGATCAGTGATGGGGACAGACACACCCCTGCCCTTCCATCAGAAGTTGGGATTCTAGCTGGCTGACATTTTGCCTTGACTTTGTTGACTTTCAAAACTCAGACTCTGGTCTTCAGGCTCTCCACCAACGTCTGCTTATCAGCTCAGTCGTCACAACAGCCTGTCCCTGCCCTACCCACAAACACATTCATTCATTTACTCACCTAACGTGGTGCTTCTCCACCGTGAGTCGGGCTCTGTTCTAGTTCCCAGGATAGCAGGGAACAGAGCAAAACCCTCTTCGTATGGCGCTTCAGTTCCAGATGTGGCACCAAGCAGAGAGCAGGTGATTTTCTGAGTGAGATGTAAAGCAAATGTGCTTTGAGCGGGTGCCTGACCTGATCTAACTTGTATTCTGAAGGGTCGCTCCCGTTGCTGAGGAGAGTGCACAGGGTGGAAATGGAAAGAGGAAGTTACAGGGTTAGTGTGATGATCCATTACAGATCCAGAGGCCGTTCATCAGTTATCACAGAGGTGGAGGGGTAGCTGGACTAGGGATGAAAATCGAAATCGAACCTGTAGACCTCCCACTGGGTTCTGTGAGGAACAGGCCCTGTCACATCCCTCTTGGAGGGGCCTTCGAGGTTCTACCATTATAGCCCAAACCTCTCCCAGGAGCTCCATGGGGGACAGAAGGGTAGGGGTGCCTGGGGGAAAAGACACTCGACTAGCCTGCCCCAGGCAGTGTTTGGAATGACTGGGTGTTTTGCTCGGAGGGGAGAAGAGCAGGACTCTGCTGTGGGGGAAGCCCCCACACTCCCTCCCTTGGTTTCCTTACCTGCCCCGGTTGGCTGTGTCCCTCCCAGCTGCTGCCCACCTCCTCACTGATGGGTTAGCAGCAGCCTTACACTGCCCGCCCCCTTCAGTCAATAGCTGGGATCTACACAGCCCAGAAGAGGCCTGAGCCTTCAAGGAGTTGAGCCTGTGCCTAGTGGGAGTGAGTATATGATATAAATTAAGTTATTTTACCCATTCCTTTAGTGCAGGCTGTTGAGACTTCTTTACAGTCCCTACCTCACCCTTGAAGGGCACAATTAGTCGTTCTCAGGGCACTCTTACTAGTGAGCTTTAAAAAATTATCGCTAGATTTCTGGCTTTCCAGCACAGAGCAAACATCCCCCAGGTGTGGGACTTCATACAGCCTGGTCTGGGGAGTGGAGGGCAGGACTGGGTCCAGGAGGGCTTTGCACTTATATGGTTTTGCAGCTGGCCAATTGTGAGTCCTGTGGCAGCTTGCTGACTCTTCCTGCCTGCATCGCCACCCCAGTTGGCCTCCCAAGGCACTTGTTGCCCTTTCAAGTAAGTCTCTGCACAACTGTAGGGCCTGGTTCTGCAGTGCTGACTCGAGGTACACCTGTGCCTCGCCTAGATGTGTCTAGAGAGGGGTGTTGTGCTTCAGTGGAATCCAGGGACAAATAGTGAAAAGTACAGCGAGTACAAGGCCATGGACAAACCCAGCACAGTCTTATCAGTCATCTGAAATATGCACAGCCCTTCCAAGACAAATACAGACTCCTGTTTCTAGGAAAACACCAAAAAGCACTTATCAGTTATCCTTCATGTGGTTTGTGGACAGAGACAACATCCCTGCCCTGAAAGCCATAGCAAAGCAGATTCCTTTGGGCTGCCGACAGCTGAGTGGCGTGAGTGAGAGCCACTGCTAACGCGGGCTGCAGCCTGGGACCTGCCCACAGGCCCTTTCCTCCTCCTCACGTGGTTCTTGTGCCCGCACCCAGGCAGCCGAGCTCATCTTAGAAGAAATCCAGCAGCTGGCTATGTGCTTTTAAACACCCAGGTCCTCGCTCTTCTTCCCGACCCCCTGCCAGTGTGGAGATGCCTAGGACAGTGGGGCGGGACCAGGTGGAGGTCCAGTAGTGATGGCCACAGCAGGCACGGCCACCATGAGTGGATAGGTAGCCCAGGTTCTGTCAGTCACGGGCTTGACAGGCATGATTTTATTTGCCCTCACAGCAGCCCTGCGAGTCAGGTGTCAGCCTCTCCCATGTTACAGAGAAAGCTGGAACCCAGGGTAAAAACCATTAACTGACTTGCCCACGATCACATAGCTAGAAAACGGGGAAGCAAGGTTCTGATTCAAAATGGGTGTCTCTAACCCCAACCTCATTGCGCATCACAGCTAGCACCGAGGTTTAATTCTGGTCACTAAATTCCGAGTATGTCTTATAGTGAATCATGCTTTTGTCTCAGATGAGGCTGGGAAATCACTTTAACCCAGCACCTCACCTCTTTGCTTTTTGTTCGTTTGCTCACCTAGGACCCAAGCGCAGCGGGTGCGGAAGCCGCGGTGCTGCACCGGGCCCCAGGGGCTGCTTCCCCGCTACTCTGAGAGCCAGGCGGAGGGGCAGGAGCAGCTCTTCAAGCTGACGGACAACATACAGAATGAATTGTAAGTGGGAACCTGCCACGTCGGTTCACGATTTGTCTTTTCTGTCTCTGAGTCTAAGAAGCTCCCATCTGACCTGAGTATCATCTGGCTCTCAGACCTTGGAGCTGGTTAGAAATTCCGCAGCCCAAATGTTATAGGTCCAGGTAAACTGCTTGAAACAGCCTTTTCCTTAAGCTGTGGTTCTCACACAGTTTCAGAGGGGCCTTAATGGTTCTTTTCTACAAAATGGCTGTTTCTTTCTAGTTTCTTTCTAGATCAGAGAGAAGATAATGAAATGTTCTCAGTTTTAGGGGGTGTTTTCCCTGTAAAGTTTTCTTAAACTTTGGTGTTGTAGTGTTTGCTGCTAAGCTAGTGAAACAAAACAGACAAACCAATAACAACTAGTAGCTGAAAATTGGGGGAATGCAATTTTCTTACGATTGTTTTATTGCTCTTTGAATGCGGAGCCTTATAGTCCTGGGATCTTATAGTTTAAACTAGTGACATTATCCTGAGTTGATATGATAGAATTCAGTGTATCAATATTTTAGGATATTCTGCGGAGACCTTTTTGTGTAAAATGCTCTCTGACCTAAACAGGTGTTAGAACCAGCAGCAGCCCAGAGAAAGCAGTTAGTTATGCCTGATGAGTAGCAAAATGCTAGTTTAGTTTCTTTTATTTATTTTTATTTTTATTTTTGATCCTCACCTGAGGATATGTTTGTTGATTTGAGAGAGAGAAGGGGAGAGAGCGAAACATCAATTGGTTCCCTCCCATGCTTGGGGATTGAGCCCACAACCTAAGTATGTGCCCTGACCGGGAGTCAGACTGCAACCTTTTGGTATCTGGATGAGGCTCCAACCAACTGAGCCACCTGGCCAGGGCTCGTTTAATTTCTTTTAATGCTTATGTATCTCCTTTAAGATAAAGCTAGGGAAATGTCTGAGGACTGTGACTATTTTTGGTTGGTGGAGAAGTGTCTGAAGCAGAGGTTAACTCTCAGGATAGCCTTCAAGGTCATTGGCAGAGACCATGTTAAACTGACCTCATCTCATGTTTTTGTAGCAGCTTTTGAATGGGGACATCAACAGTCAAACCCAGAATTAATTTGTTGCCTGCTGGATAGGATGGTGTCTTCCTGGATGTGTTCTGTGAAACCCAAGCCCCCTGTAGTGTTACTGAGAGGTCTCTTGATGATGGAGGTGCATTACATTTTCTCAGTCGGCTCAGGCTGCCGTAAAAAAACACCGTAGACTGGGTAGCTTGAACAACAGAATTTATTTTCTTACACTTTGGGAAGTTGGGAAGTCCAGGGTCAAGGTGATGCCTACTTTAGTTACTGGTAAAGGCTCTCTTCCTGGCTTACAGATGACCACCTTGTCACTGTGTCCTCACATGGAACAGAAAAGAGAGTAAGATCTCTGTCTGGTGTCTCTCAATTAAGAACACTAATCCTGTGGGATCAGGGCCTCACTCTTATGACCTCATTTAACCTTAATTACTTTCGTACTCCAGATAGTCACACTGGGGTGAGGGCTTCAACATAGGGATCGAGGGAGGACAGCCTGTGTCATTAATACGTTCTGTTCTCTTAGTCCAGCCTGAGTTCTGGTCATTGTCCAGTATCCAGAATCTCGGTGGGGTCACTCCAGGGATGACTGTATATTCCTGCCTCCTTGCAGTGAGGATTTGGTGCCACAACTTGTTATTTTTGCCATTTTGCTGATGGAACTTTTGGCCTTTGGATAAGATGCCTGAAAGTCATCCCACGGGTCCAGCAGGGCCTAGGGCAGAGTCTGCTGGAATGGTGGCCCCATGAGGGCAGGGAGCTGTGTTTGTTCCACTCATGGAGGAGCCCTCGGCACCTAGAACAGGAATGAGTGGCAGCCCTAGAGCTGCAGTTTAACATTACAGTAATACCTGTTCACTTTTCCATCTTTGCCGGGGGGGGTATTGGTCAAAGGTTGAGATTATAAATTACTGTACATTGTGCTTTTAATTTCCATCTGTGGTCCTTGTGAAATTCACTTTCAGTAGAATGACATGTGCCAAAAACACGGGGAGAAAGTGTGTGTGCACAGCTCCCAGTGAGCCACACACCCTGAGAACAGCCACAAAAAGCTGAAAACGGGAATCAGAGCGAAGGCGAGGAAAGAAATTTCCTGAAACTCTTGAGATTCATGTGAACTGGGGAGAGAGACTGGCATGAATAAAGTCTGACTAAAGATGAAAACCATGTGTCTCCACCCATGTGTGGGGCAAATCTCATCAGTGAGTGTGAAAGGAGGCGCGGGACTATGGCTCCCAGCTACCCTCAGTGCCCGAGGAAGGGTTAGGGACTCGGCAGGGTCTCCCTGATGGTCCCTCAGTGGTCAGGCTGGGTCCTCGCGGCGACATGAGCATTAGAAGCATCACTTTGCAAGAAGGGGGTTTTCAGGAAAAGCACACGAGTCCCAATTATGCCTCTGACTTTTATCCTCGAGTTATAATTACGAACATGTTTACAGACCTAATTATTTGCATATTTTCTCTCAGAGTTACCCCCTTAGAAGGGTCTTTACTACCTCGCTCTACTGTTCTAACTAAATGTCTCCACATTTTTCCAGTTAGACTCACTGTCTCACTTCTGGAAAGTACTGTGTAATTGCTTCCTGATGGAGTGAAAGCCCCACAAAGTCCCAGCACCATGGCTACTTCAGCTCTGTGCTCCCAGATCAGGCTTCATTCAGTTTCTCCATTTTATTTAATTAATTAGTATTGAAAAGATAGTTACTGACATGCGACTGAAGGTCTGGCCAGCTGAAGAGGCAGCTTCAGATTAACCCAGTATTTCTCTGAGCGTTACGGAATTACCTACATTGCTTCCCATTTTTCTCAGTTTTGGTTTTGAAATAGGAATCTTCTGGCTTAAGCTGATGTCAAAGTAAAATTTGTTCTATCTGATTAAATTAATTTTTCTTTATAACTAATGTCTGTCTGTAGCCAGGAACCTCATTTTCATTTTTAAAAAAAAGAAAAGAAAAGGTACCTGGTTTATTTCTAATCCTTCTTCACAGACAGAGTTACACACTGGCATTGTGAGCATCAGAGTGGCTCTTACCTTTTCAAAACAGGTGCCCCTGAGCCACTCACCTGACCTAGGAAGCTGCTCTGGCACCCTGTGTTCTGGAGTTTGGCAGTTGGATTGTATTTTCAAACTGTAGTTTTTCAAAATAACATTCATGAGATTTTCTTAATACAGAAAAATATAAAGAAATAAACAAGCACCAACCAGATAAGTCCTTTCTCTTTTTGATGAAATAAATTCAGGTATGGTTAGCAAAGTCAGCACAGAAAGAAAGAAAATCCAGAGTAAACTTCTCTCTTCTTGCCCCCTTTGTGAACACAGTGTTTATGGCATTTTGTGTCTTGTCTGCCCTTCTTGAGATGCTCCAGATGGAGAGAGAGAAATCAGAAATATGTGTGTTTGAGCACAGGTTATAGTGTTGATTCTAGTAGCACATGATTATAAATATGAACCTTGTAGTAATAGACAGTCTCAAAGCAAAAACAAGACAGGTCCTTGTGAGGAATGAGGTAGAATTCAGCAGCTTCCTTTTCTGAACCAGGGAATAATCTATCCTAACCACTGACACTTAGGGAATTGGACATTCTTTGATATGTCACTGAATTAAACCTTTGATTTGGCGGATTTTCCAGCCATCTGATCAAGGTTAATGGCTTGCTAAATCTTTAATATGTAAACTCAGGAGTTCTGAGAGGATTCTTTAACTTTACTACAGGGTGAAATATATCCAACACCTGAGGTTGCGCAAGCTCTGGCAAGTTCCATTGGACCGTACGACGTAATCTTGTCCTCAGTTTCTGAGACTACTGAACCCATACATTTGTTGAATCCTACTGTGTGCCAGGACGAATAGGAAATTTGCTATTTCCTTGACAAGTTTATAGTCTAGCAGGAGAAACAGACAATATTACCCACTATCTGTAACATATGATTGCTTTTAAAATAGACGTGTAAGCCACGTGTTACACAGGGGCAGGGATTGATTCGTGCCTAGAAAGCTGGGGAGGGCTGTGGACCTGGTCCCGCAGGATGGGGAGAGATGTGCTGAAGGGAGAAGGTCACGTTGGCCGTGTGGCCTGGGGAAGGCATTACACCTGCCATCAAGTGTGAGTCTGGGCTGGTGATGGTAAAGCCCCCGAGCTGGCCGTGGTCTGGGGTATCGTCCATGGTCGAGGCCTTGTTGGTGCCCTCATGCTCAGAGAGTGGCGTACGCTGTGGCCCTGCCTTCCCTTCTCTCTAAAGAAACTTTCTGGCATTGACCCAAGGTCCCTTTTTCTCTCCCTAAAGAAGAGTTAAAAGTAAAACTTTTAACCAAAGTCTAAAAATCCTGTTTTTTATAGGATTAATTGCAGTATCTACAGCAACCTAAGATGTGCCAGCAGACCCCTGGGTGGCCTCTCGGTTCTTGTGTGTGAGGGATGACGCTGTTCCCGAGCTCTGTTTCTGGCCACATGCTATTACCCTCCCTCCCTCCGAGTCCCTAGCAGGTCAGAGAATAGCAGTGTGCACTCAGGACCAGCTGAGACCCTGTGGCTTCCTGCCCCTGTGTCAGCCATGAGGTTTCCAGCGTCACTCCTTCATGGGCCAGGAGCAGCACTGCTGCAGCACGGTTACAGGGGGGCAAAGAGAGGACTCAACCCTGAGCCTCCAGTGAAGCCCGTGGGAGCCTGTGGGGGGCAGGCCAGGAAGGGAGGGCGGTGCAGCAGCTTCGCAGGAGAAAGGAACGGGGAGGGCCCGCTGGCAGAGGAGCCTGCCCCGAGCACTGCTGGGGCCCTGCTTCTCTGATACCCTGCCTCTCTCCCTCCTCTCTCGCAGGGACTAGTTTGGAGTCAGTCTCCATTACAAGAGGGAACCCCTAATCTCCAGCTTGGTTTCAATTATTCTTTGATGTGGTTTCCAGATTTTGTAATTTTAAAAAAATGTGCGTGTGTTCGTGTGCGTGTGTGCGCGCGCGTGTGCGTTTGGTTGTGGGCTGCCAAGGCAGGGGCAGGAGGAGAATGGAGACAGAGCTGTTTGCCAGGTCAGTCTCTGGGTTCCTGCTCAGACATGGTGGGAACCCTAGTTGTCCAGCTGTCTGCTGCAGCGTCGCTGTCTCCCTTTCCCCCCCTCTTGCTTATACCCTCGGCTCTGACCTTTTGATCTAAAAAGACAGTAGAACATTTCATGTAAAAGTCAGGAAAATGTTATTGTCTGCAGTAGCATTGGGGTGTGAGTGGGGCCCCTGGACTCACAGAGTAGAGCTCTGTGCCCCTTTACTGCTCCTGTCCCCTCCCTGTTCCTTATGGCGTGGAATTATTTTGACTTCACTCACTTTGTGCTGGAAGCTGGCAGGTAGTATCAGCTGGCAGGTAGTATGGTCTCTATCAGACGAAAAACTGAACCACGAAGGGGGCGCTGGCCTGGCCAGAGTCCTGCCCGCCAGCCTACAGTCTGCACTGTGGGGAGTGCCACCCGGCACAGCCTCCCAGCTCAGCCACCCGCCCTCCAACAGTTCTGGCCTGACAAGGACTTGCGCCATCTGTGGCATCTTGAAAAGGAGTCTATTTTAAAGCCTATAAAAGTCCCAGTGGAAAGTGCACTGGTAACGCCAGTGGCTCGGCCGTTGTGAGAACAGCTGCCGGACAGAAGAAAGCCTGGCCCTTTTAGGGCTGTGCGTAAATGTCAGCCACAGGGGCTGTCAGGCAGGGTGAGCGTGGGGGCAAGGGTGAGCGGGCAGGAAGGCCCCATCCTGTGCCGGGCCAAGGAAGGAAAATAATCTCGGTTGGGTTTTTAGTGCGTATTCCTGCTCTCACCCCAGCTACACTGGCCAGCTTGGGGGTGTCCACCTCAATTGCACTGGCCGGCTTTGGGGATCTCCTTCGAGAGCTAGTACAGCATCGCAGCCACCTGCCGGACCCCAGTGCTCGGAAGCCACGCTGTTTTCGGTCTGTGCCTGGTTCCTGGCAAGTCCTGGCCGGTCCTATGGGCTTCCTCTGTCGGAAAGCGCTGTTTGCCGTGCCCTTTCTCTCTCTCTCCCCTTCCCTTCCTCCTGGACCAGCTGTGTGGATTCCATGCAATTCCACCAGGAAGCCAAGCTGCCTCCCTATGCTGGCAGTGCCCTGGTGGGGGGATTCTGTGCCCAGTGGCCTAAGCCCCAAAGCTTAGTTCTAATTTGGGCATCATGACTTTACAATTCTACATTCTGGGCACTACCCACCGGTTAGAATAGAACAATAAACTCCAGTTTTGTTGCATGAGGCTGCGATTAAAATCGTGACTGGCAGCAGGCAGATCCTTGCTGAGCAAGTACTGGACAGTAGGCTTGGTGGTGTCCAGGAGCCGGGAGGATGGGGGTGGATATGGACCCCACTGTTCCACTAGCATAGTCACAGCTGAGAGTCCGTCTAGCGCACATAAAGAGGACAGTGAGTGTCAGGCGGTGTGGTGTGTTAGAAGGTGAGCAGTTAAGCCCGGCCAGGCATGGCTCAGCGGTTGAACGTCAGCCTAGGATCTAGGAGATTGAGGTTCGATTCCCGGTCAGGGCATATGCCCGGATTGTGGGCTCGATCCCCAGTGGGGGGCGTGCAGGAGGCAGCCGATCAATAACTCTCATCATTGATGTTTCTATCTCTCTCCCTCTCCCTTCCTCTCTCTCAAATCAATAAAGATATGAAAAAAGGGAAGAAGATAAGCAGTTAAGAGTTCAAAAGTGGGGTAGGGTAGGGTGCGGTGGGTGGGGGTGGAGTATTCCTTGGGGAAACTGAGAGGCTCCGTGGAGAGGCTGGAGCTTGTGAGTCCTCGGCGGGAGGAGCAGGTGGGCTGAGAGACACCAAGTGTTCTGAAAGCAGGGCGGGGCTGGGCGCCTCTAAGCCCAGGGGCAATGCTTGGGACTGAAAGGAAACCCTCCTGTCCCCAGCAGGCAGACCTCCTTCCCTGACATGACAACAAAGCCACCCTGGGACCCAGGTCCCCTAGCAGCTCAGGGGAGCCTGGGCTCTGAGCAGCAGTCTGCAAATTCCTCTCCTGACATCAAGGTCCAGGGCCTTGGCTTGACAGCCAGCCTGCGGTCAGCTCTTAGTATTCTGGCCACTGTCCGCTCTCTCTCACTGTCTCCGACAGGGCCACCCCATTGTGGGAGCTGTCACGAGATGTGTGGAGGCACCAGACCCAAGAGCGGTCACAGTGTCACCAAGGTCACTGCTGTCCATTCAGAGCAGATCTGGGAGGCTGGAGTGCAAAATCTCTCCTTCATATTTAGGAGCTCGTGGGGGCAGAGGGGGGAGATGTTTTCTGAGTAGCCCCAAAGCCCTTAGAAACAGTGGCTGAAAGTTAGGAAAATCAGGGTGACAGTTTGACTGGCAAAGCACCTTCACCCTATTGGGATTTTCTGAAAATGACTGGAGGTCTCCTGGTGCCCTGTCACTGGAGGGGCCGGGCAGAGGCTGGTGGCTTCTCAGAACTGAGAAAGTAGATGTCGGTGCAAATGCGAGAGCCTTATGTCATCCCCTTGGGCGGCCTGCTTGGTTCCCTCCCTCCTGTCCGGCCGCATCTCCTGTCCTGCATCTGCTGGCACCGTGTCCACCTCCCCTGCTTTCGCAGAGAACTTACTCAGCTGCTTCAGTCCAGGTTTAAAACATTTTTTCTTCCTCTGTTTTGTCCAACAAAGCATACAGTTTTCTCTAAGCCTTAAACCACCTGAAAAGTCTCACTGGAAACACCCACACAACAGTTTCAGGGGGAAGGTGGTCCCTCTTGTTGGTCGTCCTCCTGCGCTGATGTTGACTAAGCACCTGTTTAGGGCCGTGATCCCAGCCTCACTTCTGTCCATAATTTATAAGCGAGGACCCCAAGGTGCAGCAAGGGAGGGAGCCTGGGCTCAAGGTCAGGCCTCTGGACACTGGAGTGCACCGGGGAGCCCCCCCTCCCCCGCTGGCTTAGGGACAGGGAGAGAGCCCTGGGTGCCTTGCTCACGCCCCCCTGCTCTGCAGCTTCATCGCCGTGGAGAACACCGACAGCTACTGCGTGCTCATCTCCTCCAAGGCCGTCTACTTCCTGAAGAGTGGGGACTACGTGGACCGGGAGGCCATCTTCCTGGAAGTCAAGTATGACGATCTCTACCACTGCCTCGTCTCCAGAGACCACGGGAAGGTGTACGTGCAGGTGACCAAGAAGGCGGGGAACACGAGCAGCGGAGTGTCCATCCCCGGCCCCTCCCAGCAGAAGCCCATGGTGAGTGCATGCGCACACGCCGCCCCTCCGTGCCCCTAAACCCGTGTTCAGAGGGTGAGAGACAGAAAGGGCCCCAGGGGCACCTTGGCCCTGCTCACACTCCTCAGCGGGAATTCACTGCGAGGTTAGGCTGGGCTGCTAACCCCCAGGAGTGCTGCCCGCATGGAGGTGCTGGGTGCCTGTTAACCAGGGTGATGCTTCCCCGCCCCCAGCTCTGCTCCCAGTGCCCCTGGCACCTGCCTCAGCCCCTGTGCCTCAGTGACCCGTCGGTGTGGGGTGGGGACGGACATCTATGCTGTCAGTAGTGAGGACCGACTGGCATGATGCAGGGGTTTACTCCTAAAGTGTGGCTCTTGGGCGCATTGAGTCTCAGAAGTGGTCAGAGTGCACAACAGCCTGTTTCTCCTGTGTAAGTCAGAAACCAGCTTTACTTTCCTGTGCAAAGAAGCAGAGGCCCCACCCAGGGGACATGCTCAATAAATATTTGTACATAGGATTTATCTCTGCCTCCAAAGGGCAGAAGATGCTGTTGGTGCAGGACTTTCAGTGAGAACGTGGCTGTTAATAACCACCCTATGCTGGGCTGGATACTAAGTACCTCCCATAGGCCATTAGATCCTGGAGTGTCCTTGTCCCCACCTGGCTGGTGAGGCGGCTTGGTGACAGCAAGCAACTTGATCATGATTATGTGGCCACCACTGAAGGAGCTGGGGTTTGAAGCCAGATGCTGTGGACCCCAGGCCACACGGAGAGGGACTGTTGGCTCAGCAGGAGCCTGGGAGGAGAGACCATCTGGACTCGGGGTCTCTTCAAGAGACTCAGGGCTGGTCCTGCTCTCTCTCACCTGGTGGCTGGTCCTGCTCTCTCTCACCTGGTCCTGCTCTCTCTCACCTGGTCCTGCTCTCTCTCACCTGGTGGCTTGTCCTGCTCTCTCTCACCTGGTCCTGCTCTCTCTCACCTGGTCCTGCTCTCTCACCTGGTGGCTGGTCCTGCTCTCTCTCACCTGGTCCTGCTCTCTCTCACCTGGTGGCTGGTCCTGCTCTCTCTCACCTGGTCCTGCTCGCTCTCACCTGGTGGCTTGTCCTGCTCGCTCTCACCTGGTCCTGCTCGCTCTCACCTGGTCCTGCTCGCTCTCACCTGGTCCTGTTCTCTCTCACCTGGTCCTGCTCGCTCTCACCTGGTGGCTTGTCCTGCTCACTCTCACCTGGTCCTGTTCTCTCTCACCTGGTTCTGCTCGCTCTCACCTGGTATGCTAGGATTCTGAAGCCCAAATGTGAGAATGATGTGTCATTCAAATACTCTTGCTTATCTCTGGGTCTTTCTACAGATCAGAAATAGCAGCCAGCCTTATCGGGCCTCTCCGCTGGCCTCCTCCCTGCCCAGGAATGCATTTGGATTTGGCTTGGCTTGTGCAGGCTCCCCTGGGGTCCTTGGCATAAGTCAGGGCAGATAGATTAATAGAGTTAACACCCAAAAGCGTGAGTTATTTCCGCAAGTTCCTTTTCATGGGGAGCCTGGCCGCTGCATTGTAGCCCCTTCAAGGCTAGTGAGCAGCTTGGTGTTTCTGGATGAGAAGCCTCGAGGCATTTGTGTGCCCAACTTTGGATTTGAATCCCAAAGGTGCAGTCCCTTATTCACGCTCTGAGCCTGCACAGCGGAACCTCACCCCTCAGAGCTGAAGCCAGCCCTCAGGTACAGGGAGTCCCCACCTCAGGTGATTACAGGCTGGCTACAGTCACCTGGGGAGTTTGTTAGACACAGATTCCAGGAAATGCCCCCCTACCCGGAATCAGCATTAACTGGGAGTAGGGCCCTGAAAACTGTTTCTTAACAGTGTATGTCCTGGTCTGCAGCTGGGTCTGGTGACTGTCCCCCACCTCGGGGGCAGGTGCTCACTCCATTCTCTCTCCCAGGTCCACGTGAAGTCAGAGGTCCTCGCTGTCAAGTTATCACAAGAGATAAACTATGCAAAGAGCCTGTACTATGAGCAGCAGCTGATGCTGAGACTCAGTGAGAATCAGGAGCAGCTGGAGCTGGACTCCTGAGGACCCCCTGCCGGCGGAGGTGCTCGGACCCACCCCGCCAACCAGGAGCCTGAACCAGCGCCAACCCACAGTACGGTGTGGGGGTGGATGCCAAGGAGTGAGGGCAAGTCAGTGCTGTGGGGACATGAGTGGGAACCAGCCGTATTAACTTTTGGTCCAGGGGCTACTTTAGATTATGGGGAAGTAATTTTTCAAAGGTATCCGTTGAATAACGTAAAGAAAGTATCCTGAGATGGATCTAGTTTTTGGATGCCCTGTATTTTGTTAACATGTATATATGTACAACTGTGTGTCTGTAAATACATAGGCTTGTTTCCGGACAGGGCCTGTGTGTGTGTAAAGGCTTGTTGATGTAAAGTAATATAAAGTTATATCGATCTTCCGTTGCACTAACTCTGCGTGTCTGATTCGGGGTCCCCTATGCAAGGCCCCGTCAAGAACTGGAGAATGTTGGGCCTCAGTGTTGGGAACCAGAGAGTCCTCACGGAGCAGCCGGCTGGGGGCCCTCGGGAGAGCCGCGTCGGAACCTGTGGTCTCGGGCCGGGGCAGGCCAGGGTCAGAACCGGAGCCGGCCCTTGAAGGCCGGGGAGTGGCCCAGAAACCCATCTTTTATTTGTTTCTCGCCCCCATCTTAAAGGTAGTTGTTAGATTATCACAGATTTTTTTTTCTGCCTCTCTCCTTGGCTTTCTCCTGACGAGTCTCGCCAGCCTTTGCAGGAAACCGTGCTGTTACCGCACGCAAGCGCACGCACTGTAGGCTTTCCCTGGGTTATCAGGGGATCACTGGAACGTCAGTAGGCTCTTGTTTTAACAAATCAAAAATCCACAGATTTACTAAACTCCACATTAAGAATGTTCTTCTTCCTGGGCAGCAGAGGAGAAGGTCCTGGGTCTCTTAATGAAGCCGCAGGCAGGCACCCGGCTCCCTGGCCCGGGACGCAGCTGTGGTGGCACTGAGACGGGACAGAGAGCCTTAGAAAGGAAAGGAAACACGAGTATTAAAAGGCTGTTTTGGTCATTTTTCATGGTACCAAGATTTGCCCACAACCTCTCCTGTGCTTGGTGTTCAGTTGCAGCAAGTCACAGGCCGGCATGAGTGCCTCCCCTTCCTGGGCCTTGTTTTGTTTTTTCCCTTTTCTGTGAGGAAGATACAAGTTTGGGGGTGGGGGGAGGAGCTACCTCTAGAATGAACGACTAGCCTTGTGAGTTTAAAATTTTTATTTTCATAACACTAACCAGTTTCTACCACCTTGTCACTCGTAGCCGAGATCTAAGACGACTCTGCGGGTCACTGGATGTGTGGGTGGCTTCGGGGTTCCTGACCCTGACCCAAGTCCTTCCAGGACACAGATGGAGCTGATCTTTCTCTGTCCCTCTCCCCACAGCCCCCGTGTGTGTGCAGGTGTGTGTAGGTGTGGGGGGTATGTGTAGGTGGGGGGGGGTGTAGGTGTGTGTGGGGGGGTGCATTGGGGGGTGTAGGTGTGGGAGGGGTGTTTTCAAAGAAGCAGGAAGGGCCTTTAGCATAAGCGTCCTGTTCAAGTGCTTTGGCTATGTAGTGTTTTCATGGATGGCCTTGAACTCCAGGGCCTGGTCATCACTGAGCTCTAACTCCGTGGACTGCAGAATTGAAACCTGGCTCCTGAAGGGTTGGTCGGTCGTTTGTTTCTGGTCGCCGGCAGTCAGGACCGTGTCAGCTCACACGCAGGTCCTCGCGGGTCTGCCTCTCCACCAGCCTTCCTCCCTGCACCCCTCACGTTTGCCTTGTGGTCGTGCCATCAGCCCACGGCCTGCGATCTGACCTCTTAGAGATGAGGCTTTCAGAAGGGTTAGCTGCTGTGCAAGCGAGCCCTCTGTCACTTCTGGAATGAAGTCACTTGGATCTCAGTACCGCATTAAGGAGCTCAGTGTCACTAAAGAGAAGTCTGCCTGCCGCCCAGCAGCAGCGGGTATTCTGGGCTCTGACGGCAGAAAGGCGGGCGAGGCCCGCGCTGCGGACTGGTGCTTCCTGGCTCCAGGGTCTGTGCAGAGGCCCCCCTCCTGCTCCTTTCTAATTTAATCAGCCCTCGAAATAGTCGGCCGTCTGCCGATTGCACAACTCCTCTCTGACATTTGCACCCCAGAGTGTTCAAATGGGATCCAAAGACCAAGGGGTTGGCCAGGGGGCAGGTGGGCGCCAGCCGAGAGCTCCTCGGGTTTCCCTGCCCTCGCTGCCCGCATGCCAGGCGTGCTGCGGAGGTTCAGGGGCTCTGGACAGTTTCCCGGTTTGCCAGGAAAAAACCCAGGGCTTTGGGGGAAGCAGGCTCTGGCCCTGGCTCCTGGGTGCCCGTTCCTCTATGAACTGGTGTCCCGCCAGCGATGCCTGAGGCTCTGTTGCGACCATCTCCACCGCTTCTCATGCTGCCTCCGAGGAAAGTGAAATAAGTTGGGTAGGGAGAAGTCAGAAGCCATCCGAATTCCCTGACCCAGCACCGCTGGCCGGCCCCTGTCACTGCCCAGCTGTAGCTGCTTCCTCTGCCCACCAGGGAGGCCAGCCAGAGGTGAGCGCTGGCCTGCTCACGAGGAGCCGCAGCCTCCCAGCCCCCGGGTCCTGCTGCTGGGTGGGGTCTCACCTCCCTGCTGAGAAGGCTCCAGGGCCACTTTGTTGTTAAGCATCATCTGTGCCTCAAATGCCATAGTAGCTGCTTGATAAAAGCCCCGAAAACCAAACCCCTGGTTCTCTGCTGTGTAAGCACCATACAGTCACCAGTCTGGGCTCTTTCACCCATTTCTCACGTCAGAGTCGCTGTTTTCCTTCCTGTGCAATAAAATGCTTTGCCGACTCCCAGACCTGCGGTTTTCTTCTGGTTTCTTGGTGTTGCAGAGATTCTAGAACATCATCAGTGACAAATGCCCGGCATGTTACAGCGCTCACAGTAGCACCCCCACGCCCCGGCTCCGTTGAAGCAGATCGCTCCGGGAATCCTGCCCTGAGCTGAACTGACTTTCCCTTCCCAGGCCCGGATGTCATGCTGGCCGCTCCTCACCCCACCACTCTGCCCTGGCAGGAGGGAAGTTGTCACTTACTGAGAAGGGGGGATGCAGGAGGAGCAGGTTTGCAGCTCACTCGACACATGTTAAGTCCAAGGTGCCTGCTCGTTACCCACTGGAGATGCCAAAAGGCCCTGGGCCTGGCGAGTCTGGAATTCAGGCCAGAGGCTCTGATGGGGGTCATCAGCACACAAATGACAAGTGGAACCCGGATGACAGACCCAAAGGATGGGGTTGGGGCAGCCACAAGAAGAGGCCCCAGGTATGAGCCCTGGGGCTCCCCAAAGGTTAGAGCTCAGGCAGATGGAGAGGAACAGTGAAGGGGACTGAGCAGGACCAGCTGGGGACATGGGCATGAAACCGGGGGTGTGGGTCCTGGAAGCCGAGTCCAGATGGTTTCACAGAGCAGGGAGATCAGCTAGCAAACGCTGCCCATAAACCAGGCCGGGCGAGAAGCAACAGTTCCTGCTGCATTTACAGTGCAGGCCACGGAGACCTTTCGAGCAGGTAGGCGGAGTGGTGAGGGTGAGGGCCGGGTTGGAGTGGCTTCCAGGGAACAGTGGCAGGGGCGGCATTAGAGGCGACACTGACAGTTCTGAGTGACCTGGCCATAAATGGCAGGAGAGGTCACAGTGCAGGGCCGTAAGAGGAGAGGAGGGAGACCAGCTGGCCGGGAAGACGGCTGTATGTGGAAACGGCACGTGGTTCTCGTGGTCCCTTCTGTTTCCTGGGAGATCAGCAGGGAGAGCGGGGCAGGAGGCCGGGGATCTGGGGAGGGGAGCATGCGCAGCAGCCGTCAGGAGTCAGGATGGGGGGACGGTCAGGAGTCAGGATGGGGGGACGTGCACAGACCAGGAGCGCGAAGGCCCGTTTGAGGGTGGTGGCCGCGGGGTTACAGTGAGACCGGCAGCCGCGTTCAGCGTGGAACAGGCACAGAGCTGGATCTCATCAAGAGGCGCCCCTTGCCTATCGCCCCCCCGGCGTTGTCTCCTGGACTGGGCAAGAGCTGGTCAGAGCCAAATGCCAAACAAATCCTTAGAGAAGGGAGGGGTGCACTTTCCAAACCAAAGCACAGCATCTAAACGACGCCCCTTCCAAGGGGGGAGGCTGGCTCACACCCCCAGACCAGAGAGCACCCTGGGGTATTTCAGGGCTCCCGGGGAGCGGGCCAGTGTTTGAAGACACGCCGCCCGGGCATCCAGGGCCCGGGGAAACCGACGGTGTAGCGAGGTGTGCGTGTGACCGCTGCCTCCCTCGGGCCCATTGGGCCACCTCCAGGTACCAGTCCCCCGGGAGCCAGGAAACACTGCAGGCTGCGGAATAATCCCGTTGAAACCTTTCAAGCATAGTTTAAGTTTTTAATACACACGCAAAACAAATACAGTTTCACGTCACATCACACGAGGGCACTTACTGCTGCATCTTCCCCTTCTTGTGCCCCCCAACGCCACCCCCGAACTCCGCCTCGAGACTAATAGCCTCGTGCGTCACCGGTAACTATATTCAGGCGCGTGCCCAGAGAGACCTGCAGTTTCCCGACACCTGCTCTTAGGAAGTTGGAATCCTGCAGCTCCTCGGTGTCCCCTCCAGGCTGGTGGCCTGTCTTCTCTTCGGTGCCGCCAACATGGACGCAAAGGTTCTGTGATTGACTCAGTGTTCTTCTTGGTGGGCATTCCCTTGGTTTTCAAGCCACCCGGCCCTGCCCCCCAAGAGCAGCGCCCCCCCGGGTGTGCTTAGGCACTAATTTCATTTCTGTGATTCCCAGGGGCCGGGGTCAGAGGGCATGTGCAGGGTCACGTTCCAAACATGCTGGCGGAAACGCGGCCTGCTGCAGCCACCTGTCCCCGCGCCCCGGCGGTGCCCCAGGCCCTGCGCCTCCCCAGCGCCGGCCTTGTGCCCGCAGCTGGCTAAGTGGGGAGTGGCCGCAGCTGCTGTGGCCGGCTGTCCTGCTCCGCCACTGTCCTCAGTGGGGCGCTGTAGCCTGAGGCCTGGGTTCCCTCCCCCTGCCCTGGAATAAGCCCCATTTGGTCGCAATGTGTCCATTTGTTCCTTTGGCACATTTTATGGTTCTGTTTGCCGATACTGTCGAGTCTCTGCATCTTTAAAGTGTGCGGGGGGGGGGGGGGGGGGGGGGGGTGTCTGTCATTCTTTTCCTCAGTGTCATCAGACTTTAGAAGTGGCCTCGAGCTGCCTTGGGGCAGGAGTCGGCCGCAAACCCATCCGGCTCTGGGCGGCTTTTCGGTGGTCCCCTTGTCACCGCCCGGCCCCCTTAGTGGAAATATCCGAGTTTCCCGTTTCTTCAGAGGCCATTTTTGTGGTGTATTTGGTTTTAAAAACCACCATCCAGCTCTCTCAGGTTCTCCGCTGGCGGCCACGCAGGTGCGCGCACTCTCACGGGGCTGTTTGAAGCCCCTGCAGCCGGTTATTTTTCCTTTCTCGTTGCTGATCTTGTACCTTTTCAGTCTTTTCTAACCAGTTTCTGAGGACGCTGTTCTCTACCAAGAGCGAGTCTGGGACGCGTCCTGGCCGCCACCTCGCCCCTCCGGCCCCGCTTGCTTTGCTTTACCTTGTGGGCCCTGCTTGCTGGCAGGACTGACTGTTACTCTCGTTTTGTTCCCTTCTCGGAAGAGGAGGCATTTTAAGGCTACAAATCTTCTTCTGAATGCAGCTTTATCTCCTAGTTTTGGGTATGAAGCATTCCTCCATTTTCTTTCAGTGTAATGTTTCATTTTACTTTTTATTTCTTTGGTCTAAGAGCTGCCTAGGAATATGTTTGCAATTTCTAAATATTAAAAAAAAATATCTCCCTTAAGTGAATTATTTCAAATATCGGATTATAATCAGTTAATGTAACTTGAAGTTCTCCACATTTAAAAAAAACTATTGTTTTTTTTGTGTGTGTCTAAATACTTTACCAATTTTTAATTTAAAAAATATTTTTATTGATTCTAGAAAGAGAGGAAAGGGCGGGGGGGGGGGGGCACATCGACCAGCTGCCTCCTGCACGCCCCTTACTGGGGATCCAGCCCGTAACCCAGGCATGTGCCCCGACCGGGAATGGAACCAGTGGCCTCTTGGTGCTCAGGACAACGCTGGGCAGCTGAGCCACACTGGCCAAGCTCGATCCATTTTTATAGGTGTTCCATGAACAGGTGGAAGAGAAGGCATTACGTACAGGCCGGTGGGAAACCGACCGGCGCGCGCGTCCCTGCAGACCCAAGGTCACGGCTACACAGTCGCCCCGGGCGACCTCCTTAGCTCTGACCTACACACACCTCGAGGGGCCGGTCGCGCTGTCCTCCTGGGAAAGGGCCCAGGTCCTTAAAGTAAACAAGCTGCGAGGCGGGAAGGAAACGGCGGCCTGCGCCGGCGGCAGGAGCCCGGCAGGACGGGTGCTGGAGCCGCCCGCAGCCGCCCGCAGCCGCCCCGCCCTCTCCCGGGCCTGGCCCGCAGCCGCCCCCCGGCTCCCTCCGCGGGAACCGCGCCTCCTGCTCCGCCGGCTCCGCGGGGGCAAAGGCGGGCCCACGGGCCGCGGGGACCTGGCAGCCGAGCCCCAGAGGGCGGTGGCGCGGGGAGAGGGCAGCGAGGGGCTCGGAGATGGCTCCCCGCCACCTCAGGGGGCAGAGGGCTGCCTCTGGGGCGTGTTTTCTAAGACGCTTAACTCCGGGGTGCGCGGGGACCCTGGAAGCTGGGCCGAGCCCGCGGGCAGGGACGGCACTCCTTTGGCGGTGTCCACAGAGGCCACCGTCGGCTGGAGGCCCCCGACACGCGGGGACTGGTTCAGTCGCCGCCGGGCAGCCTCGCCGGGGCCTCTGCCTGGGCGCCGGGGGCCAGGGCCGTGCCCTGCCCAGGGGACACCCTCGCCGCCCTCCCCGGGACGGTGGCGTCGGCGTGGGGCCCGAAGGCGTCGCGGGCGAGGCAGGGGGCGAGCGGAGCCGGCGAGGCGCAGGGGAAGGGCCCGGGGCCAGGGGGCCGGTGAGAGGGACGCCTGGGGGGCGAGCGGAGGAAGCGGGGCTCCGGCGGGCGGGAGGGGCGGCGGCCGAGGGAGGCGCAGAGACGCGGGAAGTGTCTCCGAAGAACGCGGGACAGGACGTGGCTCCTGCGGAGGATTCGGGGCGCGAGGGGTCGTCCCCTTGAGGAACCGGACAGCGTGACCTCGAAGGTGCGGGCCCCGGGGCGCGCACGGTCGCTCAGCAGCCTGCCCGCTGCGCAGGGGCGCGGGGGCGGCTCTGCCCGAGACCTGGGGCCTGCGGGGCGGCGGCCGTGCGGCTGATCCCACTGAGCCCCGCGCGAACCGGGGGCGGGGCGAGGGTTGCCCGGGGCGAGGGGAGCCCGGGGCGAGGGGTCGGCGCCGGGGACGCGGGGCTCCCCCGAGGGCGGCCTTAGGGAAGCTCGGCGGCACCGCGGGCGCTCGCGGGACGGGGCGCGGCGGGGGCGGCAGGTGGGGCGCAGGCGGAGCGTCCTCGCGGGGACGGGGCAGCGGGACGGTGCGTCCCCGACAGTGGCCACCGGCGTGGGAGGGGCTGCCCGGCACCGGGAGGCGGACAGGCGTGGAGAGAGGGAGGGCCGGCGGCCTCCGTCCCCAGGCGCCGGGGGAGTCGAAGCGTCGGAGATAAAATCCTCCCCGAAAGGTCCTCGGCGGGTTCACGGTCCCGCGTGTCAGCAGCAGGCGTGCGCTTCAGCCGGGACCCTCGTCACTCGCCCTGTGGGACGCCTGCCGCCCACATGGGAATGGACGGCGGCCCCCCAGCTATCCGGGGCCCAGCTCAGGACACGCCCTCGTTCGAGCAGGACTTGGACCTGCTCAAGGCTGCTTGGGGCTCAGCTCAAGTCCCCGCCCTGTGTTGCTATGTGTCCCACAAGCAACTGCTTTCAACCCTTTTCCTATTTCTTCTTGTGTTTACCTCCATTTTTTCCAAATACCATGTTTCTACCACCTAGTCTTGACTTCCTTCCATCAGAGGTGCCATGTACTTGCTTCTGCAGCGGAGGATCAGGGTTTATTTCTTCGCACCCCTCAACGCCAAGATACTCGGCGCTGAAAAGGAGAGGGGCATCATTACAGGCCCTACAGGTATTTAAAGGGTAACACGGGGATATTACAAATAGCCTTTGACAGTAATTCTACAACTCAGATAAAGTGGACACATTTCTTGAAAGGCGCAAGTTATCAAAATTGACCGAAGAAATAGAAAACCTTAATACCCCTGGGTTTAAAAGAAACTACATTTGTCATTAAAAACCTTCCCACGAAGAAAAGTCCAGGCCCAGATGGCTTCACTTGTTAATTTCATCAGAGATTTAAGGAAAAATTAATATTTATCATAAACAATTCCTTTCAGAAAATACAGGAGAAAGCACTTTCCAAATAATTTTATGAGGTCAATGTTACTCAGATATCAAAACTAGACAGAAGTTCTATTTATTTATTTTAATCATTTTTTACTTTTCCATTACAGTTGATGTACATTAGTATACTCATTTCAGGTGTCCACCCGTGATGAGACATTACATAACTTACTAAGTGATCATCCCGATAAATCTAGTACCCATCTGACACCACAGAGTTATTAGAATATTATTGACTATACTCCCTGTGCTGTACTTTACATCCCCATGACTATTTTGTAACTACCAATCTGTACTTCTCAATCCCTTCATCTTTTCACCCAGTCCCCCAACCCCTTCCCATCTGGCAACCATCCATCTGTTCTATCTAGGAGTCTGTTTCTGTTCTGCTTGTTCATTTATTTTTGTTTTTAGATTCAATTGTTGACAGATATGTATTTATTACCATTTTATTGTTCATATTTGTGACCTTTATTTTCCTTCTTCTTAAAGAAGACCCTTCAACATTTCCTGTAGTGCTGGTCTGGTGGTGATGAACTCCTTTAGCTTTTTCTTATCTGTGAAGCTCTTTATCTGACCTTCAATTCTAAATGATAGCTTTTCTGGGTAGAGCAATCTTGGTGGTAGGCCCTTGCTTTTCATCACTTTGACTATTTCTTGCCACTCCCTTCTAACCTGCAAAGTTTCTATTGAGAAATCAGCTGACAGTCTCAAGGTAGCTCCCTTGTAGGTAACTAATTTTTTTTCTCTTGCTGCTTTTAAGATTCTCTCTTTGTCTTTAACCTTTGGCATTTTAATTAAGATGTGTCTTGCTGTGGGCCTCTTTGGGTTCCTCTTGCTTGGGACTCTCTGTGTTCCCTGGACTTGTATGTTTATTTCCTTCACCAGGTTAGGGAAGTTCTCTGTCATTATTTTTTCCAAATAGGTTTTCAATGTCTTGCTCTCTCTCTTCTCCTTCCAACTCCCCCATGATGCGAATGTTGATATGCTTGAAGTTGTCCCAGAGGCTCCTTACACTAGCCTCATTTTTTTAAAATTCTTTTTTCTTTTTGTTGCTCTGATTGGGTGTTATTTGTTTCCTCATGTTCCAAATCGCTGATTTGATTCTTGGCTTCCTCTTTTTTACTGTTGATTCCCTGTAAATTCTTCTTCATTTCAGTTAGACAAAATTTTTATAAGAAAAGAAAACCAAAAACTAATATCCCCCATGAACATAGATGCAAAATTTCTTAACAGTTTTGTAGCAAATAAACTCAATGAATTATGTAAACCAATTGAAAATAAGCAAACATTTCAACCAACACTTCATAAAAGAAATATACAAAGGGCCAAAAAGCATGTGAAAAAGTGCACTGTCACTCTCAGGGAAATGCAAATTAAAACTAAAATGAAATACCACTGCGCACCTGTAGAATAATTAAAGTGAAAACGTTTGACAGCAAGGATGTGGAGCATATGGGATTCTCATCCAATGCTGGTGGGATGTAAAACAGTAAGACTGGTCTGGAAAATGGCTTGGCAGATTCTCAGAGTTCAACATCCACTCACCATAGGACTCATCAGTTCTACTCGTAGCTATGAAGAGACCTGAAAACACATCCACACTGACACTCGTGCACAAACAACAGGCAAAAACTGGAGACAACTCAAATGTCCATCGGCAGGCGAATGGATACACAAATCAAGTGTAACGTAAGGGTGGAACACTACTCAGCAAGAAACATGAGCAAACCACTTACACACAAAACCACATGGACGAGTCTTGAAATCATGCTGAGCCAAGGAAGGGTGATACCCTATTTAAGCTTTAGAAGGAGAGCCGTGTTCGTGGTGTGGAGGATGAATGAATGCGAGTGACTAAAGGGGAGAGGTTCTTATAGAACTACTGAAATAGTACAGGCAAGAGAAGGTAAGAATCTGCCTAGTACTTTGATTGGTGGCATGTGACAGGGACGGGAAAGGACAGGTGCTTCTGAGACTGGAGTGGTGGACAGTAGCCACTGTTGCCTGACCAGAATCAGTTCCTGCTTTTTCTGGAAATATATCATGAAATCCTTTTGGGGAACCATTATATAAATATATATATTTTAAAAATATATCTATATGTATTTTCATATTTCAATTACCAATCTGTGTGATCCTGTCCCAGGATGTAGGGATTGGTTCTGGGATGGACACTTGGTGCAATAAGAATAAATTGAACCCAGGGGCTTGGGGGGAAGGTACCAGGAAGAGATGCTTTATTTCTGTTGGACTCAAACATGGAAGATATGAGCCCAGAGCTGCCGGGAACCAGGGTATAGGAAGGGCCTGCCCCAGAGTGAAGCGAAATGAAGGGAGGCCAACCTGAAAGGTGGAGAGAGGCCAGATCCTGAGGACATCACCTGAGGCCCTGGGCTTTGCTTGAGTCCATTCAAAGGTCCATTTACTTATGTAGGTCGCTTGCAACAGGCAGGGCCTCACTGCTCTGCTTAAAGACAGAACCAGGGGAGGACTGAAAAGTGATGAGCTTTATTCTGGACACGCTGAATGTGGGGCCCTTTGGAACAGCCAGTTAGCAGTGTTGGGAAGACAGAGGTTTGGGAGTCAGTCCTCTGGAGATGAAAGTTTAAGCCATGGAGTAAATCATAGTGCTTGGGGAGGGTGTAAGGAGGGGAGGCGTGGGATCAGGTCAGAACCGGGGGACCTGGTACAGGGGTGGAGAGGAAGACGAGCTGGGACATGTGTCTGGAGGTGAGAATGGCGGAGGGAATGTTCTGGGCTGAGGCTGGGCTGTGGTGTCCAGCTCTGCTCTGAGGGCAGGTTGAGCAAGACCGAAAAGCTCTCAGACTCGGAAACTAGGCCACCAGTGCTGGGAGGGGTGGTGTGGAAACAGGATCCAAAGGTGAAGATGAGACATGGTGTCAAAATCTGACAGTGACAGAGAAAGAGAGACAGGCAAGGGTGTCACTTTTTCCTTTTAGGTGTTTGAAAAGCAGCAGGGAGTCTGGCAGGCTGTGGACAGGGCAGTCGCAGCCTGCAGGAGGCGGATGGGAAGGAAAGAGGCTCTCAGGGCAGATGGAAGGAGACGAGATGGAACAGAGGCCTAGGCGGAAGGCCGACTGCAAAACGCAGGCCTCTTGCCTGTGAGGTGTGTCCTGTTGTACTCTGATACATTAACCAATATATTTTTTAATGTTCTCAGTTTTGTTTTTTTATTCCCAATCGAGCTAAACTAAGAGGCCTTGGTGCCTTGGGAGGGGTGGGTGTCAATCAGGAGGCGGGAGCAGGAGGGCTGCCAGGGAACCGAGTTTGAGTCACAGGAGTCAGACTGTCCACAGTCATGGGAGGAGTTGGGAGGTGACAGCTGGAAGGGGGCTAGAAGGCCAGATCAAGGTCATTGATCGATCAAGGTCATTGATCGCTCCCTGTGGATAGATGAGTGAGCCTGAGGAGGGAACCGGGGTGGACATCTTTAGAAGGTCCTTGGCTCTTTGTGGCTGCCTTGTGTGAGTTTGCAGCAAAGGCTCAGGGCTGGGGGCAGGAGGGCAGTGTTGGTCAGAGAGGCTGCCATCAGGGATAAACTGGCTGTGGGGCAAGAGCCAGGAAAAACTGGAATCAACCCACCCGTCTATGTCTGTCTCTCCACGCCTCAACCCTACCATGACCTTCAAGGCATAGTCTCTGGGCTCACCTTTGCCCCCCAAACCTCATGCCCCTTCCCCTTTGGCAGCTCTACCCTAGAACCACCCAGGAAGGGCTTCTGAGAAACAGAGCTCTCAGAGTTGCAAAGTAGACCAGCGCTGTCCTGTGGAAATATAAAGCAAGTCACAGACGTAACTTAAAATTTTACATGAATCTCATTTGACAGAAAGGAAAAAGAAATGGGAGATTAATTTTCTTAATACATTTAGTTCAACAGGTCCAAAGTACCCTGTCATGCGTGGTCAAGGTAAAAGTTATTAATGAGCTACTTTGTGTTGAGATACACTTTCCCAATCTGGTGTGTGTTACATGCACTGAGCTTGTGTTCCGACAAGGCACATTCAATAGTCACGTGGAGCCAGTGGCTGCCACATGGACAGAAGAGGAGGGACCACAGGACAACCCTGTTGGCTGTGACACCGAAACCCAGAGGAAGTGCTTTGGGAAGGGTCCTAGGCTGGGGACGGGAGGCCCGGGACTTGCTGTGGGGAACCTGCCCGTGGACGGAGCCGAGTGGGAAGGTTCCTCTGCCCCAGGCCCTCCCAGATCCCCAGCCGTGGACACAGAGGCCACAGTGAGACTCACGCCTCCGAGTTAAGGCCTTGGCCCTTGGGGAGTTTCTTGGCGGGTGAAGGGCAGATTCCTATTTGCTTTGGGGGTCGTGGATCTATTTGGTTTGGGAGCTCTGTGGCCCCACCGTCTGGATGAGAGGAGGGTCAGGAACAGTCTGGAAGGGAAATAAGATTTCCACAGGAAGGTGCAAGGCCCGTGGGCCGTCAGGAGTGACAGCCCCCTCAGCTGGGTGCCCAGTGTGGGCTGCCTGTCTTTCCGCTCCCGGGACCCCCGGTCAGCCTTGTGGAACGTTAGTCCAGGCCCGTTTGGCTGTGAAATTTTGGGAGATCTCCTGGTGCTGCTTGGATCTGCTAGCGTTCCCTGGGGGTCAGAAGAGGCAAGAGGGTCATCTGTTTGTCCCTGTCTGGGCTCTGGGAGCCTGGCTCTGTTTGCCAAACACCAGGATCAGATTGGGCAACTCTGCAAACAAAACCAAGGCCCCTGGCCAGCTGCCCAGGGTGTTTAAAGGCACAGAGGCAGGAGATGTGCACGTGGACACAGCACATGTGAAACGGGACCGGGGACGAGCCAGGCAGCCCGAGGCCTCGGTGGCCAGGCCTGACCCAGCGGCTCCCTCCCAGGCCCAGCACAGGAGTAAGCACCTCCGAACTCTGGCCAGTGTATTTCAGAAGATGGCGCCAATTATGCCAATAAAAGAGCAGGTACGGGGCGGGGGGAGGCTTTCGTCACCTCGCAGCCCACTCACATTTTGGCCCTGGGCTTTGTTCTGTTAATCTAGTCATCTTGTCTAGAGGGCCTTACAAGTGACTAGTGTTGTAATTCAATAATTCATAGTATTGAAAACAGCAAAAACATGTCAACAGATTGAAAATCAGAATGGTGGGTCCTTGGTTGTAAACTCTCTCTACTGGTGACACCTGGCAAATGTGACCTGTGACTGATCTACAGAGCTCACCTCTTGTCTACTTATAGTTTGTGGTCCAGCTGCTGGGTTTATACGTTCTTTAGATTTTTGTGATGGAATTCCTGAAGCACATCTATACCGAAGATAAAACGTAGCCTTAGAAAGGGCACCGGAAGTAGACTGTATTGTGCTGTCTGTCCAGTGTTGCCTTCCGTGTTTGCTTCTATTTATGGTTATGTTATCTTTTCCTCCCTCCCACTCCTGTCAGCCAGCACCCAGTTTCCTGGTTTCTTGTGTATTTTTCCAAGGACACACATACGCACACGCACTAGATGTAGATAGAAGGTATAGGTGATATATACATACAAGGTGGGACAAAAATAGGTGTACAGTTGTTTGCATGGGAAATAGTACAATAATTAATAAATAATACAATAATAAACTCTGTTTTGCACACTCACATCTGTAAACCCACTTTTGCCCACCCTGTGTATCCATATACTTCCCTCCCTCTTAATTTTTATTTCTTTTTTTCACAAAGTTTTAGCCTACTACTTCCTTGCTTCTCTCCACCTACCAGCATGTCTTGGCGATCACTCGGCACCAGCACTAGAGAGCTTCCTAATTTTCTTGGGTAGCAGCATGGTTTCCATTGCTCAGATCTGCCGTAATTTATTGAACCGGCCCCTGTGGGTGGGTGGTCACTTAGGTTGTTTCCAGCCTCCTCGCTACTACAAAGAAAGCTGCCTGTGGTTCAGCGATAATGGCCGTTTCATATCTTTGTCCAGTCTGTTTATGACAGGCGGATAAGTCTAATACCAGCTACCCTGCCATGGACAGAACCAGAAACATGTCCTGTTTTTCTCAGCCCTTTCCAGTTAGGATTCTTTCCTCAGACCCTCCTTCCGAGGTCAGGGCCCCGCCGGCCGGCGCGCACCGTCCCCCCTGAGCTGTCAGCAGCGTGCTCCACTGTTGGTCACTCTCTTCTGGAAACACATTTCTTCCCCACTTGGCTTCCAGGAAACCACCGTTCCTTGGTTTTTGTCCTACCTCACTGACAGCTTCTCTTCAGTTTTGTCAGTTCTTTCTCGCCTTCTTGGCCTCCAAATACCGGAAAATCTCAGAACTATCAGGTCTTTTCCTTCCTCCATCCACACTCTTCTTGGCTCCCTCCTCGAGTCCAGGGCTTTAGATGCCACCTACATATTCACAATTCTCAAGTTTATAGCTGCAGCCCAGGTCTGTGTCCTGAAACCCAGCCTTGGAGTTCCGGCTTCCTTTCCGCATCTCCACATGAAGTCTAAGAAGCATCCCAAACTGAGCCTGTCTGGAAACTCGTGATTTTTTTCCTTCACAAGCCTGTGTCACCCTTGATCTCACCCATCTTAATAAATAATTCCAATCTTCCAGCTGTTCAGACAACAGCTTTGCAGTCATCCCGGAAACTTTTCTATTCAAAAGCCATCCACTCCACCAGAAAATCTTAGAAATCTATTCACCAGCCGTCGCTCTCCTGGATTTTAAATTTTTATTATTATGTTTAATCCTCGCCTGAGGACTTGCTGAGAGAGAGAAACATCCATCTGTTGCCTTCCATATGCGCCCCATCCAGGGACTGAACCTGCAACCTTTCGGTGCAGAGGACGACTCTCAACCACGGAGCCACTCCAGCCGGGCTCTCCTGGATTGCTGCAGTAGCCTCCGAAATAGCTTCTTTGCTTCCACTCTTGCCTCCTATACCAGCCAGGGGCATGGCAGGTAAGACCAACCTTCCCCACAAAGGACCAGGTACACGCAGGAGCCACCTGGAAGCTCTCCAGCCCGGTGGAGCCCAGCCGACATCACAGAGCTGAAGATTCACGTAGCTGGGCCCAGTCAACACTCAGATTCCAGATAATAAAATGGTTGTTGTTTTAAGCGGCTACATTTTGGGGTGATTTGTTACATGGCAGCAGGTAACCAAACAGCAACCCAAGCCAGCCATGTGAGCGGCCTTTGCTGCCTTGAATTTTCAGCCCCCCACCCCACCCCCAGCCTCTCCTGTTGTAGCGGAAACCAAGTGCCATGTTGCAACCAGGCGCCCTGGCTGGGGTGGAACTTGCCAGGCTCTCTCGGGTGGGGGAGTCTGGATCCTGTCCCCTCGGTGGCCGGGAGTCTGAGCTCTCTGCTCATCTCCATTCCTCTTCTTGATTGGCACTTTAATGAGGGCAGAGGGGCTGACCCCCTGCCAGGGGCCCAGTTCATGCCCCGTTTATCTCGCAGCTCCAGGCCGCCTAGAACAACACTGCAGGCGAGGCGGGCCAGGAGCCCCCGCCCTCGGTGATGGATTGAGTGACCGCGGCGAGTTGGCAGCTGCAGTGTGTGGTTGCTGCACCGGCCTGTCAGCGTGCAACAAAGGGGCCTGCCTGGCCTGCCGGCCGCCGCTCCTCTGGGGCTGGGGCAGAATGACAAGCAGCTCCTTGGAGGGGCCGAGTTCCCTCTGGATGGCGCCCCAGATGCTGGAGAGCAGTCGTGGGGGCCAGGGCTGGTATACGGGGCTTGGGGATTCGGGGCTGGTAGGAAGAGCTGGTGCTGCGGAAAATGTCTTCCTCTCGGTTCCAGCCTCCAGGTCCAAGGCGGGGCCAGGTTTTCAGCAAAAGTCCCTCCTGACTGTGCTGGGCCTTGTACTTGCTGTTCAGCCTTGAGTGAGTGTGGCAGCCTCTCTGGGCCTGAAAGCTCCTCTCTGTAGGAGGCTCACGCTACTTCCATCTCCATCACCAGGTCTTGTGAAGATGAATGAGACCTGTCGGCAGATCCTCCCTGCTGGGACACAGGGCCCTGCAGCGAGGCCTCGCTTTACCTGGCTCTCTACCACCATCTCCCCAGCACACAGGTCCGAGTAAAATGACTTGCTGAGAGCAGCAGCAGTGGCCAAGCCCCCTGTCCCCCAAATGCTGTCAGGAACCGTCACCAGGCACCAAACCATCAGCACCGCAGCTCCGCAGGGTAGGTGAATCCATGTTACACATGGGGAAACTGAGGCTCAAGGGGTAAAATGCCCAGGGTCCCGCAGAGAGTAAAGACGGAGTAGGGATTCCTACCAAGGTTGTCTGGCTCCCAAGTCTGCAGCCATCCCCAAGGCCCCAGGTTATGGGCTGGAATTTCCCTGGGAGGACAGTGGGAGCCAGCTACAGCCCTGGCTCTGCAGAGGGAAAGTCAGAGCCTTGGTTATAGACCACACTGTGCCAACCCGAAGTGCTCCAGGTGGCCATCACTGGTGCCACAGAGCGAACTTGAGCTCTGAGCCAGTCCTGGCCCCTCAAGGGGAGCAGGGCCACCTAGGGAAACCAGCCCCTCTAGCTCTGAGGGGTCGCATGGTCTGGCCTGAGCCTCAGGATCCCCAGATCTGAGGCCCTACCACCAAGCCCAGGACAGGACAGTCATGGGAGCCCCAGTGCTTGGTCCTTGGAGCTGGGAGGAAAAGGGACAGAGCTGGACAGTGGCGTCGGCTTTCCCAGGCCTCCCTGGAGAGGAAGGCTCAGCCTCCCTCTGAGGAGACCTCACTTCCCCATGAACTCCCCGAGGAGGAGGCCAAGCCCCAGCGAGGTCAGAGAAAGCAGCAGGGCAACATAGGCTCCGTATGCCATCCCTTGCTCTCTGCCATGCGTACTCCAAAAGTGGGCTCTGCCCTCAGCTCTCCTGACACCTCTCCTGCCATCAGAAAGGAGATGGACTGGCCAGGTGGGCAGGGGCAGATGGCACTGCGGGTAGGCGGAGCTGGGGGGGGCCTGCTTTTCAGCCCTGAATCCCAGGGCCTGACCCTGGACCCGGCTGACTGCTTCTTCCTGCTCCAAGGCCTTTGCATGTGCTATTCCCTTTGTCTCAGTCTTTTCCCTCTTTGCCTGGTTAAGTGCCAGTCAGCCTTCGGAGCTCACCTCAAACGTCACTTCCTCCAGGAAGCCTTCCTTAACACACAGCTTCCCTCCCCGTAGGCCCCCAGTCAGAACAGGTCACATCCCTGTATCACAGCCTGTGTAGCTGCACTAGCCCTTCCCTCACAGCTCAGGCCTGTTATATGTCACCCTCTATTTGTGTGGTTGTTGGGTTAGTGATGGTTCATCTCTGCTCACCTCGGTGTCCCCAGCCCTTAGCAGACAGCCTGGCGCACAATAGATGCTCAATAAATACTCACTGACTAGTGCTGTCGGCCAGTGTGCATCTCCCAATAAATTGTGGACTCCAATGGGTCAGGGAGATGTCTGTTTCGTTCACCATTATATCCCCAAACTCAGCACCTTACACAGAAGGTTCTCGTTGGACAGTCTATACATGAATGACTTTGCCACAAAAGGAAACAGCAAGGACCACCGCCACAAAATCAAGACAGCTGACCTAGTTTGGGACAAGAGCCCCTCAGAGCAGGAGATTCTGAGTCTGTTCACTGCGGAAGACTCATTGAGTCTTCACAGAGCCAAGTCCCTGGGGAGCCATGACACCAGGGAAAGCTGACTGAGCCTGAGACGAGAGCCACTAAATTACTCCACTGGTAAGCCTCCCGACTCTCACTTCTGCCCACTTGCTCTTGGACAGGGGAGGGAGAGCGGGAACTCGAATGCAACCCAGTACAGCTCTGGGGAAGGAGCAGATGTCAAAACTCACAAACTTTCCAATATTATACATGTTGTGATCACGGTAAAATGTCAGGAAGCATGAAGGAAGAATGGCTACAATATATAAAGAACCCATTTAAATAAACAAGAAAAACATCAAGAGTCCATTACATGTGAGCAAAGCATCAGTACTCACCGAGTGTGTGTCCTGCAGTGAGCACCGCGTGGGGTTTCACCTCTCATCGCACAGCATCATCCCGGGAAGCACAGCGAGAAAGTCCAACCCACAGGGTGAGGTTTGGTGGCTGTGACACGCTCCCACTTTTCTCTGTGTTCCCTATGAAACGCTGCATTCCTTCCGCTTGTTCCAATAAAACTGTTACACTGCCGTCTTAATTCAGTCTCTCCAGCCAAGGAGGCTTCTGCGGCATCCAATCCACTCCTCCAGGTGCGACACGGCCGGAAAGTATATCACACTCACAACCTGACAGCTGTGTCTGGAATAAAATAAATTTATTTCTGAGTTTGTCTGGGCTCTGCAGGTAATGGAATTACTATTGTACATTCAAGCTACTCTTAAAAGACTCGTTGAGGGCAGTTCTGAGGAGCAGTGGAAATAAGAAAATTGACTGTAAGCTTTTTGGGAAAAGACTTTTTTAATTAAAAAAAATTTCTTTTGATCCTCTGAAAGCGCTGCCCCTAAGCACCTATAAATATGCAAATGAGAAGACAGTGATGGGCTGAGCTGGAAAACAACGATCAGTGATGCCAGGAGGAGGTGGCATTATCTCACTTGAGCCTTACAGTCGGGTGCTGAAGATTAATGAACGGGGCCGGCGCCTGCGCTGAGCCACCACGCAGGGCAGGTTCTGCCGTGCCAATAATCCAAAAAGAGCCCATTAAGGCAGCACCGAGAGACTTTTATTATACTTATTGCGGTAGCAAGAAAGTGTTTCTAAGGCCCCACCCAGCGTTGGCGAGCGCGGAGGAGCCTGATCCCCACTCAGCTGCGGGTGGCGCCGCACAGGTGTCTCCTTAGAAAAGAAACAGATGACACCCAGGAAAGAAGCCAAAACACAGCTTACGTCCTCGGTCCCTATGACCCTCTATTAGAATTCAGCCCAAGGAACAGGTTTACAAGCAAAAAACCACAGCTGCTAAAATGTGTACAGTTGCCTTGTTGTCAACGGCAAAAAAAACCCCCAAAACCAAAAAACTGGAAACAGCCTATTATCACATAGGAAAGCCATTGAAATGTCCTTTAAAGTGACAGTGTTAAAGGTTACATGGAAACACGGAGAACATTAAAGTGTTAAATAAAAACTCTATACTGGAAACGTCAGTTAAAAAAAACTGCAGCTTCAGACAAATTTGTGCTGAGCTGGGTCCCGAGGACCATCTGTAGGCAGGAAGTTGTCCCTGCTCGGGCAGCTGGTGAATGCCCAGTGTTTTTTCTTTCTCATTTTTTTCTTTCTTGTCACGACACCATCTTTTTAATAATACTAAATAAATATTTTAAAACAATGAGCCCATGGACAGACCATCTGCTCTGGGAAGCCCCTGGCCCGGGAACTGTGGGAAAGACAGGAAGCTGGAAGGTCACAGGGCCCCTGGGAAATCCCACTGTCCCCAGGCTCGGCATTAGGAGAACCTGTTTTTAGGGGGACAGGATGCTGATGACAGCAACGGTCTCATCGTAAAGCAGTCAGCTGTCTTTGAAGGCTCACTGATGTTTATCCACTCATTCACTCCTTCACTCACTCATTCGTTCATTCCCTCATCCAGCACAGCGGGACAGGGCACTTCCTCTGTGACAATTGAGCTGTCCTGGGGTGGTCAGGGACAGTAGTCCTGAGGCAGGGACAGAGCCCCCGAGACCCGAGTGTTTTACCACTATTTTAATTTTTAAAAATAATGAGCGTATATTCTTTCTCTAATCAAGAATCACAGAGCAAATTTCATGGTAGGAGACAGAGTAAGGGTGATAGTTTATGGGATCCCAGGAGGATTCTGAGATCGGGGTCTCTGTAGGAGACCCAAATTCCCGCTCAGCCCAGGCCCAGCTTTTGTCTCTGCAGCCCTGGGCTAGGGTGACAGGGTGAGGCCCCAGGGTGCATGCCCAGTAGTCCCTGGCCTATCCATGAGCTGCCAGGCTCCTGATCCAAAGGAGGATCCGGCAGGAAGAACTGGTGATCTGTGCATCAGACCCTCTCTCAGAAACCCAACTCAAGGGGACCAGGCTCTCGAGACCCAAGTGTTTTACCACTATTTTAATTTTTAAAAATAATGAGCGTATATTCTTTCTCTAATCAAGAATCACAGAGCAAATTTCATGGTAGGAGACAGTGGCCTCAAACAAGAAACTGTTTCCTGGGAGACAGCTCTAAGTCCAGCGGAGGGCCCAGCAGCTTCTCCATGGAGACTTGGGCTTGGAAGGCGACTGTCCAGGGAAAGCTTACTCCCCAAGCTGCCTCCTTCTTTAACTGTTCCTTTGGAAGGTCAGCACTGAGTTCCCATTTTACAGAAACCTAAACTGAGGCTCTGAGGCTGAAGTAAGCCTCCCAAGTCACACAGAGGACAAGTGACAGAGCCAAGGCTCCATCCAGATGACAGGGCTCATCAATTCTTATCCCCTGTGGTGGGTGGGACAAGACAGTGGCCCTGTCAGGGAGCCTCAAGATGGCAACAAGACTATCTATCAGGAGGGTCAAGGTCAAAAGTGAGGTCGTGACCTTGGCCTGGCCTCTAGCACTGCCCCTCAGCCTTGTGCTTCAGGCCCGCCCAACTCTCTACCTCACTGCACACAACTCCCCTTACCAGGCTGTCCCCACTTATCATTCTGACCTCTGCCCGGATGTCACTTCCTCCTTGGGCCTTCACTGACCACCCCAGGCACGGTCTGCCTGGTATTCGCCCTGTGATTGGTCTGTGGACCTCTCTGTCCCCCTCCCACACTAGGCTGTGCTCTGTGATCTCGTGGGCTCCCGGCCTGCTCACACTGTATTCCCGGCACCAGGCCCCATGCTCAGGATGCAACAGGCATCAGTCTCAACGTGCCCACAGAGTGTGAATACCAGGCGACTCCCAGTGCCCGCCCCCACGGTGTCCTGCGTGTCCCAACTGGATCGCCCGCCCTTCCCCTCCTGGCTCAGCTCACCCTTGCTTTGGTCACAGTTTCTCTAAGCACCGTCTGTGTATCCAGGCTGGGCCTCCACCCGTGAACAGGATGGTGGGAGGAGATGGCGGGCGACTGGGTCTCAGGGCTTCCTCCACCTCTTCTGCAGACCCCCTTCCTGGTGACCCTCCCCAGCCTGGCCCCCATGCCCTCCTTCAGCACCCGCCTTGTAGCCTGATGGCCGATGAAGCCATTCCTGTTCCCGGGGCCCAGTTCAGAGGAGGCTCCGGTGACTGAGGGCCAAGCCTGACTGGGGTAGGGAGCCTGGGGCAGTGGCATTGCTGGGGGGGGCCCTTCCAGCCCACTCTGTCATTGGGAGGGTCTTTTCCTTTGCTCCCTGAGACAGAGATAGTTGCCCAAGGGGTTGCTCAGGCCAGAAACAAGCCCAGAGATGGAGGGCTGGGTAGAGGGTCCCGCTGAAGAATTCGCCTGAAACTCCCAGGGCTAACTTCAGACGAAATGGTCATGCCCCCCCCCCCCCAGTGCCCTGTCAAAGGCAGGTGCTAGGTCTGTCAGAAGCATGTGCCCACTGGAGGGCTTCAGGTGGGGGTAGGGAAGGGAGAAAGTTTGAACTTCAGGCTGGGTCAAATCCCCAAGTTTCTACATGAGACCCTGTGATCCAGGAGCCTGTCCTGAGCCCTCCGGCCTCAGCTCTCACCTGGGGTGGCAGTGGCAGTGCTTGGCGGAGGAGGCAGGTGACAACCCCCCCAGGGGTGACAGCTACGGGCGCGAGCTGCTGCCACCTGAGAGTGGGCGAGGAGCAGGTTAGCTGGGTGAAAAGTTCACCGAGAGAGGAGATGTCTGTTTCCCTCGCCTAATTTATCCACTATTTGGCTAACCTTGCTCTGAACCCAGGCCCCCAGACCCCTCTCCTCTCTCCCCCGCCTCCCCACTGGGCTTCCAAGCCGCCACCAGACCTCCCGCCCGCGCTGAGAGGCGGGGGACATGCTGGCCTTGAAGAGGCCTCAGGCCTGCGGCTGCCCCGGGGGGAGAGGCTGGCTGCCCTGCCAGGCGGTAATTTATGAGCCGAACCTTCCCATCTTCAGTAACCAAAATAAAGTCCAGTTGCTGGTGAGGTCCAGGCCCCCAAACCCCAGACAGGGGCCGAGCCGGCGCTTAGAAAGCGCCCCACCCCGCCAGCCTCCGCCAAACACACAACGGCTCCCGAGACAGTGACCTTTCCTTTGGGGGCCATCTGTCATCCTGGCCCTGGGCAGGAGCCGGACGCATGGACCAGCCATCCCGCAGGGGAGGCTGGCCTCCTTCCCTGGCCCGGGGGCGGCCCTCCATCTGTCCAGGCCTCTCCAGGGCAGACCCGTCCTCATCTTAGCCTGCATTTCTTGGACATACGCGGTGGGGATGTGGAGGAGGGAATAGCGGGAGGTGGGTGGGGGAAGGAAGGTTGGGAAGGGGGAGGGGTGGAGAGGAGAGGACAGTCATAACAACAGCAACAGCCACCCTGGCCCTGTGCAAAGCACCTGACATGTGTGATCTCCCACAATCCACAGGGCAGCTGAAAGACGGGGCTGGGATGGGCCAGGTCACCGTCCTCAGGTCTCTTAGTTGTCAGTAACGGGATTCCAGGTCGCGCTGACCTGAGCCAGCTCTTAGCCACCTCCGTCTTCACTCCTTCATGAAAATCCCTTTCAGAACCACGAGAGTAGCACCTGTTCCAGCAACCAGTGAAGGCACAAAGACGCATAAGGAATGGACTGTCCCAGCCCTAGCCGGTGTGGCTCAGCTGGTTGGGGGTCATCCTGGGCACTGAAAGGTTGCCGGCTGGATTCCTGGTCAGGGCGCACGCCCAGCTAGGTTTTGGGCCTGATCCCCGGTGGGGGGGTGTGTGTGGGAGGCAGTCGGTCCATGTTCCTCCGTCCCTCTCCCCTCCTCTCTCTCTAAAATCAATAAAAACACATTTAAAAAAAAAAAAAAGAACTGCGACCCTCTCCCACTTTCTCTGTCGGTACCAATGCCCATAAACACGGTGCACGTGGGTGCGCACGTGTGCATGCATGTGTGTGCATGCGTGCGCGCACGGACAGACTCCCTCATTCGTGCGGACATGAACCAGATCCCACTGGGGAAGTTCCTCAGCAGCTGTTCACTCACCCTACAGCCTGTGGGACCTACCTGAAGCCACATCCCTACACCCCCCCCCCCCCCCCCCCGCCTCCTTGCTTCCGCTGTGTCCCCCACAATCAGTTCTTGTTCTGTCTGGACCTGGAATGATCTTTCTACAATGCAAGTCTGACCGTGTCCCTGCCTGTGGTAGAAGGTCCCAGATCCTCACCAGGCCCATCACGTCCTCTAGGATTTGGCCGCATGGACTCTCCAGGGCGTGGAGGCCGGTGCCCGCACACCCCTCACTCCAGCTGCCCCCACCTTCTCCATGGCCGGAAGCTCCTTGAGCTGGGCCTTCTCTGGATCTTCCCGGGGCAGTCTCGGGGGTCTCGGTTTATACATCACTCTCTGGGGTTCCAGCCCACCCCCATCCCACACGAATCATCACATGAGTGGGGCCCTCCTCCCTGATGGGCTGAAATTTCAGGGAGCCCGCGCTCCGCCCGTTAGTTCACTGCCCCCCCACCCTCCAGTGCCCCCCCCAGTGGCAGTGAGTGAGCAGGAATCTCCTGAGCCCCTGCCCTCCAGGGCCACCGTCCTTGGCGCCCAGAGGGCCCCGCTGGCCCCAAACGGCCTCTCACTCCCCTGGACGGGAGCTCCCGCTGCCACTCGGGGACAAAAGGCTTTTCTAAGGGGTGCAGCCAGGGGGGGCAGAGGCCGAGCGGGATGGGGGAGACCCCAGCAGGCCTCCCTTCCTCCCTCGGGCAGCCCACAAGGGCCTGCCAGACAGGACTGGTCAACGGCCAAGCACCGCGCCAGCCAAGCGCCCCCCGGGGCACCACCTCCTGCCAGTCAGGAGGGGCAGGAGTCAAGAGGAGGACGCCAACCGCCTGTCACCGTGCCGGCCAACTGTCCGTCAGGAGAGGCCCAGTCCCCTCTGGGGCCGCAGGGCTGCCCGTCACGGCCCCGCCAGCGGTCACTCTGAAAGGCCCAGAGGCGAGTCGGGAAGCCCATCAGTGCCCCGTCTGGTGACAGCTGACTTCGCCCCCAGATTCCTCTCACCTTTGCCCTTGGCCAGGGCACCCCGCTGGACTCGGGGGGCCTCCCCGCGCCGGCTCCCACCACGTGTTTCCCTGGGGTCCTTCCACCACGCCCCAGGCTGGGGAGACAGACCACGTGGCTGGGGACTGGCCAATCAGAGCATTGCGTTTCTCTAGGCACTGTGATTGGCTCACATATGGACATGTGACTCAAATCAAGCCAATCAGAACTAAGTCTGGATGACCTGCCCGGCTGCTGCCCTTGAGCCAGGGGAGGTGTGAGGCTGCGGCCGCGCCCCTGGAGGGCCGGGCGTGAGGGCGATGTCCGCGGGTGAAGCCAGCGCGGAGCACGTGGCGCTGACGGGCAAAGAAGCCGCCGCCACCCTCGTCCCCCTGGGGGGACTGAGGGCTAGGGGGAGCTGGGCGCAGGGCGGGGAGCGCCCTCCAGCTCCCGGCGCGGGCCTGGCCGACTCCTGCCCGTTCACCACGGCTCACGCGCTGAGCGGGCGCCCTGAGCGTTAAGTGTCCCCTAAACCGCGTGCCAGAGGGCTAGGAACATTTTAGGGGCTTGAAAATTGGGTACGGGGAGCAATCTGCCTGGGCACCGGCTTTGCGCCCAGCCCTGGGGGATGGCGGGTGCGTGCACGTGCGCGCTTGTGTATGCACGTGTGTGTATGCGTGTGTGTACACGTGTGTATGCGTGTGCGTGCACGCACTTGCATCTGTGTGTGCGTGCACGTGCATCTGTGTCTGCATGCGTGTGTACACGTGTGTATGTGTGCGTGCATCTGTATGCGTGCGTGCGTGTACACGTGTGTATGCGTGCACATGCATCTGTGTATGCGTGCACGTGCGTACACGTGTGTGTGCACGTGCGTATGTGTGCGTGCACGTGCGTATGTGTGCGTGCACGTGCATCTGTGTCTGCGTGCACGTGTGTATACGTGTGTGCACATGCAGGTGTGCGCGCGTGCATGTCTGAGGGTGGGCTGGGGCACCGATGAAGTGGACACTCCCTCCCTCCTGGGCCCACAGCTCAGAGGGCAGGGCCGACCCCAGGAAGCTCTGAAAGGAAAGTCTCCTTGAAGCGGTGTGATTACGGAAGGGCCTGGATGACTGCCCGCGGCTGGCCTGCCTGGGCCCACCTGCGGCCAGGATTGAGCAGCGGGCCAAGGGTGTCAGAACCAGGCAGCGCCATGGTCGTGGATGGGCCAGGCAGAGGCCGGGCTGCCTGGCCAATAGCAGCGCTGGTGGACGATGACCAGCATTACACCCCACGCTGTTTGCATGCCAGGCTTCTTATTCAAGAAACTATGAGACCCATGGGTTAAGCACAAGGGCTTTGCAACCAGGCTCTGGGTTCAAATCCTGACTCTGCCCATTGCTAGCGGTGGCAGATGATGGTCTCTCTCGCTGCCTTTGTTTCCTGTAAATAGTTGGGGGGGTTAATTATTAAATATATATGAAGCACTGAGGGTCTGTCATGTACCAAATATACAACAATTAATTTATAACTTTACTTAAAAAAATAATATAAACCTATTAATTTATGAATTGCTATTTATTAATGCCAAATACACATGCATTAATTTATGTGTGTTAGTTACTCCCTTGATTTTCACAAAAAACTCCATGAGGCTATTGGTCTCATCCTACAAATGAGGGAACTGAGGCTCAGGGAGGTTAAGTGACCTGCTGAAGGTCCCACAGAACCAGGGTTTGGAATTTCAACCAGATGTTGCTGGGTCCAAAGTCAGCCTCTTCCCCCTCTGCATGTTCCACATTCCCGTCAGGAGTGGCCAAGCGGACTGCCCCATGTCATCAGTGGGTCCTCCCAGTGGGGACCTGGCATGGCTGAGAAGGGGTGGGCCAGGCCAGCACCTGGCCCGCCCACCCCCACAGGAGCCCGCTGCCAGGGGAACCCATCGTGGCCTTTGGGGGACAGTCGGCCTCGCCTCCCTCTCCGCACACCAGGGCTGTGGAAGTCACCATGCCCACAGCCAGGCTCTGCTCATGGTCCCAGCGTGACCTCCCCAAGCAGGATCCAGTTACAACTCAGCAGCAGCTAAGGAACAAACACAGCTTGTGTCTTCCTCCAAGTGCTTATTTCCTTTGTCTTGTGAACATTGAAAAATGAAAGGAATGATAGGGATTCGAGGGCGGGGGATGGGGTGGGGGCGGCAGGCCAGAAAACTGCAGTGTTGGCTTCACTCACCAAGAGGGCGGCATGAGGGAGTTTGAAATAATAAAAGGACACTCTGAGGTGACCTGGCAGGCCCTGGATGGGGGTGGGGGGTGGGGACCTCCTGATTCCTGCCCCCCCCCCCAAGCTTGTGGGTTAAGGGCCTCCCCTGGGGGCAGGCTTCACATCCCCTCTCGTTGGTCTGGCCACCAACCCTCTCTTTGGTCCTCAGACTCCTCAGCTATTCAAGGCTAAGTCCTACTGCCCTGGGTCATGATGGAAAAGAAATGAGAACATGGCCTGGCTGGTGTGGCTCGATAGTTAGAGCATTGGCCTGTGCACCAGAGAGTGGCGGGTTCGATTCCTGGTCAAGGGCACATATCTGGGTTGTAGGTTTGTTCCCTGCCGCCTGGTCGGGAGCATGCGGGAGGCAACCGGTCGATGTGTCTCTCACATAGATGTTTCTCTCTTTGTCTCTCCTACCCTCTGCCTCCCTTCCACTCTCTCTGAAGAGCAATGGAAAAAATATCCTCATGAGGATTAACAAAAAATAAAAGTGAAATAAATATATATTAAAAAAAAAAAGAGGGTGGGCTGGGCAGGCGCACTGTGGGGGACCTGCAAGGGGAGCCACTCGGCCGTGGAAAGGATCGAGGCTCTGGTACTCGCTGCGACCTGCAGGATGAACCCTGAAAACCTTATGCTTCGTGAACGAAGCCAGATGCAAAAGACCACATCCTGTATGTATGTTCCCAAAATGTTTGTGGTGACAGTGGCTCAGCCGGGGAATAGATGAAGCACCGTGAATCGCACACTGTAAATGGGCCAGTTGTGTGCTGTGTGAATTAATCCCAGTGACTGTGCTATGCGAAAGCGATCGGGTGGCGAATGGGGAGCCAGGGGTGGATGAAGTGAGCGAAGCCTGAGGCGCAGGCTGCTGACTTGGCTCAGGTGAGACTCGGCCTCAGGCGAGCCGCTTCTGCAGGCGGGGTGGGAGGGGCGGCTGGGGAGAGTCCTGGTTTCTCGGTGGCCAGCCTGTGTGAGCACAGGGGACCGTGGGCATCTAGGCGGCAGGGCCCTGCGGAAATATCCCCTCACAGCTGCTTCAATCACAAGGTCATGGCCCTGGGTCACACAAGCTGTGCACTGAGCCAGCATCCGGGGCAGGCCAGGTGGCCCTGCTGGGCTCTCCCTGCCAGCTGGTTTGGGTGGCTCTCTGAGCGTCCTGCTTCTGAGGCCGGCCATGCACCTGAAGGATCCCGGTACCCAGAGCAGCTGCCCAGCAGGGCAGTGGCCATCTCACCCCTCCCAGCAGCGACTTCTCATGGGACTTCTGTGTTTATTTTCACCCTGAACCACAGAGAGACTTGGGCGCAAAGGGCCTGCCCGGAGCCAGCAGGGGAGGAGGTGCCAGAGAAACACCCGACCCCGCCCGCGAGCCGGAGGACAGTGTTCCCATTCTCCATGAAGCCGCCCCCCTCATCGGCCCTTCCTTCTGCCCTCCTCTGGGGCGTCCCTGGCCCCAGCTTCCTCCCACTCCAACCATTACAGTTGTAGGTGGGTGGACGGGGCGGGTCACCTCCTGGCTTTGCTTGAAGCGAGGGGTGTCTGTGCAGTCTCTGCAAGCAGACCTCTGGGCTCCTCGTCACAATCCTCCCGCCCACTTTGGAAGGTCCTTCCTGAACATGGGAGCAGACCCTCAGAGGGAGAAGTCCCGGATGCGCCGTGGTGGGCGGGAGAGCCCCATGAGGGCCCTGAAATGACTCCCCACCCCGTCCGCCCCCTGTAATTGCTTCCTTCCCTCCGCGCTGCTCAGCACTGGGGCGGCAGGGCTTGCTCGTTCCTTTGTGACCGGCTTCCTTCTTTTGTCCCCCATCAGATAGGGACATTCCCAGGGGTGTGGGCTGTCTGCCTGGCAGATGGGCTGGGGCAGGGGGGTAGGGTGCTGTGGTCAGCCCCGAAGCTTTCTGTCACTTTGGCCCCTTCTGGCCATCAGTGTGGTCTGAGAAGAAGAGAGTCCACTTCTCAGAGCATTCTGGCCCCGGGAGCAGGCGGTGACCACAGGACTCCATCCCAGAACACTTGTCCGGCCAGCTCGCCTGGTCGCCTGGAACCGTGGCAGAGTGGGGCTTGGGTCTGGCGCCTCCCCGGGCTCTGTGCCCACCTCCAATCTGCTTCTCTTTGGCAATGGGGAGGAGCCCCAGGCCTGGCAACTGGGTCATTTCCCAGGACCCAAGTCTCCTTCCCAGGGCTGGCATACCCTGTCCTGCCCCTTAGGGGTTCAGGGAGGCGGAGTGCTTGTCACTCTCCCTCGCTTGGCTAAGCGAGGGGACAGAATTAGCTCTCCACTCTCACTCTCAAAGCTCTCCGAGCAGCCAGACCATCTCGGGGAGGGACCAGGATGGGCCTCCTGGGAACCTGCCCAAGGCTTTTTCCCTGGTTCCTCTGGGAATGGATCCAGAAAAAGACTAAAAGTGTCCAAGTAGAGAGGGTGGGGGTAGGGTGGGACCAGGCCCTGCCCAGCAGTCAGGAGAAGCCCCTGGGGCCCTGGGAAGCCACAAGGTCCCACTGCAGCCAAGACTGCGATTCTGCTCTCAGTGGGCCCTAAGCAGGGCCAGCTGGGCCAGTGTCCTCTCAGACCCCTGGGGTCCTCTCTGTGTTTCCGGCCTGCAGGCCAAGTGCAACTTCATGGAAACCTCAGGAGTCAGATCCTCCCCAGAAGGCAGGCCTGGGGCCGGGCTGTGTGCAGAGACCCACGTGCCGCTCAGGAAAGTCGTCTTAGCTGAAAGGGTCCCCACTTCCTCCTGCTCTTCCAGCCCTGCTCCCTGAGATGGGTCTGCCCCCAGCCTGTCTCCTCTGAGAGCCAGCGACAGGCACCTGGGCTGTGCTGCTGGGAAAGCAGTGGGGCAGGGAGAGCCCAGGGCACCCACTATATTGTCCAAACATCGAAGTTGGGGGATGCGTGTGGCTGTGGACACTCCAGGTCCCACCTCACCAGGCTGGCAAGGGTGCCAGGAGGACCCCTGTAGCAGCTTTCTCCTCTGTCTCCCACACTTTCATGAGACATGTCCTCAAGGACCAAAATGAAGGCGACGCAGTCAGCGAGGGGGCTTGTGGGTCGGGGAGAGCCTGGTTCAAATTCTGACTGTTGCCCACCAGCCACACAAACCTGGGCACGCAATTCCCCTGGGCTGAGCCTGTTTCCTCACCTGCAAATGGTCTTTCTAATACTCCCCCCCCACACACCAAGGTCAGAGCCTCTTCAGCCCTCGGCTCAGCACCTTGTGTGGCCACCGAGAGGCCACACCGTGGTCCCAGCGCAGTGTCATCTGCCTCCTCCATCCTCTGACTACAGCTCAATTTCGCCTTGTGTTCTCACGGCCATCTCCCGCCGTGGGGCAGATTGCAGTTTAGTGAGAACCTCTGCCACTCCATGGGGACTGGATGCCAGCTGCCGCCGTGGCAGGCTTGTCCACGTGACCTGCTCCGGCCACTGAAATGGGAGCAGAAGTGACTTGCGTTGCTGCTGGTCAGAAACTGTCAGAGCCAGTGTGCAGGGGCGTCTGCTGCTGCCACGAGAGGGCATTGTCCATGCCCACGGAGGCACCTCTGTCGCCTGGGGCCCCTGAGTGGAGATGACGCAGAGCAGAGCTGTAGCCACCCTCCAAGGGCAGGTGGCGTGAGACCCGGGGTCACATCCTGGCTGATGACACACGTGGCTGCTGGAGGTCCTTACAAGGGTCCCGAGAGCTGCTTTCCGTCTTCGGCTGCTGCTGGGGGCAGCGGGCAATCATCAGTGAAATGCTTCGCCTCGGGACGTGGCGGTCTCAGCAGGCACTCAGTAGACAGTGGGTGTAGTCAGGGCCTGGCACTTCTGCCCACAGGCCAGCCTGACCGCCATCCAGGCTGCGAGACCGATCTTCTAATGCGAGTGGTGCACACGGGCAGGCTTTATGCGCCCCTCAGGAAGTTCCTCCTCGAATTTGTGGCCGGTGGCCTTCTCCTCACTGCCTGCCCCCTCCCTGGACCCCTCTATCCTTACAAGAGCTGTGTAGACGGAGGCTGCTTAGGTGAGATTCCATCGCCACCTGTCCCCTGCGCCCAAGGTCAGGTTTATTAAGCTGCTGCAGGAGAGGCATACACACGCCAGAGGAATCAGGGGCCATCCCCTGGGCTGTAATTTTTCCCACCGACTGGGCCGTGTCAATCCCTCTGCCGCTCCAGACCTCCCCCCTTTGTTAGTTCACTTCTATCCCCTGCAATCCAGTCTGGCGCAGGGCCCAGAGCACCCCCCTAGCACTGGCCTTTGGTGCTGGTGGTCTTCACAGTTGTGGCTTTTCAGCAACATTGCCCTCCTAGCACCCAGGACATGCCAGGTAGACACTGGTGCTCCACAGAAACTGGTTCTGCTCTCCCGAGCTGGTGGCTTCGTGGCTGGTGGGGCTGTGGCAGGGCAGAGGGCCGCTGTCTGCAGCCCAGTTCAAGGCTACTCAGGGAAGCAGGTGGGGAGGCAAAGTGCCCCCTAACCCATGGCTGCTGGGAGGGGCCTGGCAGAGTCGGTGAGGACCATGTGTACCCAGGCCTGGGCTCTGCTCTGCCCCCTGCACACTCATTTCATTCCTGCCAGCTGGGGACCCCACACAGACCAGCTCTCTCTCAAAGGATGGGGTTTTTGTGGTTGGGACTGGTCCCCTCCCTACTGCCCACCAAGGACCAGGGGCCAAGGATGTCAATAAAGGAACTCGCAAAAGCCATCGCTCTTTATTTTTCATTCCTGCCGTTCAACCAGTTTGCAGAAGCTGAGGATGAGTGGATTTTGGAGGCAAAGGAGGAACATCTGGGCACAGACCCTCCCAAAATAGTCTTTGTGCACTGCTGAGGCTGGTTAGACTTGAGAAGCAATTTAACAATAAACTCTACGGAATTAGAAATGTACAAAAGTGTCAAGGTGGCCGCTGGCTGGTTTCTTGCCTCCCCATGGGGGTCAGAGTTACACCCATCAGTCCTGTGCAAAGGTCCTGGGGCTGGCCCGGGGGGAGGGGGCAGCTGGATTCTTCCCCGGGAGAGGAGCAGTCCTGCTCACCCAGCAGAAGTGTGCCAAGGGGCAGGCACATGGGCGTGTGCCCAGCTGCCGTGGCCCCTGCAGGCTTTCAAGCGTGTCCACATCCTGCCGTTATGTCCGCCCTTTGAAAGTGTTCATGCAGGTATAGGTTCCTGAGAATCTGTGGATCTCCTCAAGGGCAGCCTGTGGGAGGATGCTGGGGTGGCCAGAGACAAGAAAAAAGATGGTCAGTGGGTGGGGGACCAGCAACTGGGTCACTAGTGGCCACACAAGATGGTGTAGTACAGAGATGCCTACAAACTCTCCCCACCCCTCTCACAAGCCCCCAAGCCACCCCCGCCCACCCGTCCATGGAGGAAAGACTTTCAAATAAGTGGATAAATGGCTGTTTACAAGGCAAAGGGTGGGCGGTAGAAATAAACTTTCAGGGCCACATTCTTTGCATTTTAGGGCCCATAGTTATCTCAGAGAGCAGTGAACTCCAAATGCCACTTATTCCACAAATAATTACTGTGTGGGGATGAGGGCTTGTGTACTGGGTGACCCTCCTCCAGGGAAACTCCTCACACTCACGCCCAGACTCTCCTGGGCTCCCCATAGTCCAGCGCTTCCCCAACAAGTCCTGGTACTGTCCTCGCTGTCAAGCCCATGGGGGACCTTGTGGCGACATTTCACCTCTGATTCTGGTCCCTAGCACAGGGCTGGCATGAGAGGGCCTCAGTCCATTTGTTGAATCAAATTGAAGGGCCTGGCCCACTTTGGTGCAAGATGGGAAAGGCCCCCTTCCAGTAAGAGCAATCTGGAAGGCTTCCCGGAGGTGGTGGCAATGGAGCTGAGCCCGTAAAGATTTCTCTTGCGGAAAGTGAAGAGGGGGTGTAGTCCAGGGAGTGGGGAGGAGGGTGGCCTCTGCTTCCTGTGGGAAAGTAGCCCGGGATAGAAGTGAAAAGGTAGGCTGGGGGCTTAGGGTGAGGGCACTGAGACATTCTAGACAAACAAGCTTTTCTCTAGAATTTCTGAAAGACTCCTAACAAGCTCCCTGTGGGGAAGGTGGCAGCCTGGCTTTGATAAAGACCTGAGTCCCTGCTCATGGAGCAAGCCCAGGAGCATCTCAGAGCAAGAGTCAGCATCGACTGAGGGAGACTGCGGCATGGCCCCAATGCCCTCAGGTGTCCCCAGCCCGTCCCCTGCCCTGTGTCTCTGAAAGGGCTTTGAGTTTGAGGAGAAAGGACTGATGGACACATCCCCTCCATTACGAGGTTTCTGTGCCTGCAGTGGGAGCCCACGGGACACACAGCCAGAGGGAACCTGGCTTCCTGGGAGTTGGTATCTAGTAGAGGCTTGGGGGCTTCACTTTCTGAAAAGGCCTCCAGGTCAGAGGGGTGCGGCCAGCAGGGCCAGGGGGCTGGAGGTGGCGGGGTAGCCGGGGGAGCCAGGAGCCCATGGCCCATGAACACTGCTCAGGTGGGATGGACTGGCCCTTCAGTATGGGACTCCGGTGGAAGGGTTTGCTGCCCAAAGTCTGGAAAGTTCTAGGGAATGTAATGCTGGCCAAATTCTGGAGGAGGCCGTCTCCTCTACTCAGCCCACCTCCCCAGGTGGTCTGCCTGCCCTGGCGAACCCACCTGACCAGCTCTGGGACATCTCTGTGAATCCCCAGCCCTTGGCATCGAAAGCTCTGTCTTCCCATTAGATTAAACTCCCTGAAAGCCGGGGCCAACGATTAGTCTCAGAACAGTGGTCCTCAACGTGTGGCCCGGGACCCCTTGGGGGTACTTGAGGTCTCCTCGGGGGTCTGCAAGCTCCAACTGCTTTATACTACTACTCAGATGTGATTTGCCTCTTCACTCCTCCTCCCACGAACGTACAGCTGGGTTTTCCGGAGGCTACGTGACACGTGACATCGCAACGGATTAAAATCAGAAGCAGAGAGAAGGGTCCAGTTGTCTCCAATTATGTGAGACAATAAAGAGCTTTGCGAAAACGCGAAACAGCGCCATCTTCTCACTATATCCATTTTTCTTGTTTGAAAGTTTACTCACTTTTCATAAGAAATCGTTTACGGTAACATGGAATGAGGTTTTTTTATTGTTATTTCTAAGTGAATAAATGCCGTAAATATAAGCAAATGTATGAATCTGGTAGCCCTTTTCCTCAGTTTCCATTTCTAATACAGTAAGCGGCAATAGATACAGGTAAACGAAAGCTCTTTGGGGGCCTCAATAACTTTCAAGATTGTAAAGGGGTCCCGAGACCAGCAAGTTTGAGAGCTGCTGCCCAAATTAAGGACAGGATGCCCCTGGCACACGAGCCACCTCCCCTCGTCTCTGCGCCCACAGCAGACGGGACTGGGCGATCGCATGTGTGCTTTCTCCTGCCTGGGGCCCACCCCCGCCTGGGTCAGTGGTGGGCAGGAGCCCGGCCTGGAGCTTGCCCCGGCCCCATCTGTACCTTTTCAAGATAACCAGGGCGTGCATGGTCCAGGGGAGCAGGAGCAGGGCCCGGTTCAGCTGCACGGCCTCCACTGTCCTCCGGGCCACCGTCTCGGGCTTCAGCGGGGGGAAGAGATTGGGGAACCTGCGTGCGAAGAGACACAGTGGGTTTCTCCCGAAGAAGCAGGTGCTGCTGCTCCAACCCTGTGGCCTACGGGGCTGGGCCATCCCTGCAGCGTCTCCTTGAGAAGACCTGCCATCGGGAGACTTGAGACGTGTTCGGAATCTCTGCCACCCCCAAATGTGCCAGATCCTCACTCCCTCACCCGCCCACTGAGTCTCCCTTTGAGAAGCAGCGACTTGCAGCCCAGCCACCAGGGCCCCAACCCTCCCGGGCTCCCCGTGCTCTCTAGAGCCCTGCTCATGCCTCGTGAGGGGTGGGGGGCTGCCTGCCGCCTGGCCCCCTCCCTTCCCTTCTCTGCTCCAACAGTCCTGGCCGATCCTTTGGTCCCTGTCACTTAAGTTCTTGCCCGTCTCAGGGTCTTTAACCAGCCGTCCCATCAGCCTGGCTCTGTCTTCCTCAGGGAGTCATCTCAACACGTCTCCAGTGGCCTTGCATGTTTGTTTCCTTGTGAATGGCCTGTCTCCCCCATCAGACCATGCGCCCCAAAAGGGCAGAGGTCTGCTGGGTCTTGCTCCGTGTTGTATCCCCCATGTGCTGTGTCCGGCACATAACAGGTGCTCAAGAAATGCTTGCTGAACAAATGAACACTTATCCTGTCTGGAGGCAGCAGGTTCCCTCATGCATCGATTTATTGATTCATCGAAACATATACAGATACTTTCCGTGGGGCTGTTCCGTGGGACAAATAAATGATTAAATCAGCAAACATCAGGGGCTTCTGTGCCTATTCTCAGGCATCTGACCTGAGACCCATATACTGACGATGCTCCCTGGATGCCAGGCCTGTGCCAGGTGCTCACCCGGAATCAGTCACTCCGACTCACAGAGAAGGAAACTGAGGCTCTGGGCAGTGGGTGAGGGGATGAGGGATCCCAGCCTGGCCTGCACAGCGCCCCAGGCTCTGCCCCGCCCTCACTCACTGCCCGTCTCGCCCCTCGGGCCTGTAGGCGCAGAGCTGATGCCGCTGGCTCCGACCTCAATCCCACAAAGGCTTGTGAGCTGCTCTGGCACCAGAAGGATTAAGACTGATGAGTCACCTGGGTCTGATGTCACCCAAAGCAAAGGGCAACTCCTGGGCCCCCCACGCTGACTCGGTTGGCCTCCGCCGGAGAGCCCCGGATCTCATCCCCGCCCTGGGCTTCCTCGCTGTCACCATGTGCTGCTAAGATCCCACACCCTGCTGTCTGGAAGGCCAGCTGCCAGGGTCCTGCAGAGGTGAGCGTGTTGAGGCAGCTCACTGGGGTTGGAGCCCTACAGACACAGCGGACAGTCTGCCTTTCCAGTCCTTCCCCGGGCCAGTGCTGCTACTGGGGGAAGGGAGGACATGATACAGACCCAGCTCCAGGGTCCCGGAGGCCCTTCCTGGCAGGACTCCCGCAGGAGGACCTGAGAGATGCCCCGTTCACATCTGCTGGAGAAACTGTCTCCTTTCTCTCCACGGGTGGGATGAGTACACAGGGAACCAGCAGAGCTATTAACTCCCAAGGAGGGAGCACAACTCTGGGAGAAGCATGCTCGGCAACGTCATCTGTGTGGCCTTGGGCAAGTCACTTAGCGTCTCTGAGCCTCAGTTCCCTCATCTGTGAAATGGGGATGCAAGCCGAGCTCTCTGGTAGGGAGCGTGCAGGAGGCAGCTGATCGATGACTCTCTCTCATCACTGACGTTTCTATCTCTCTGTCCCCCTCTCCTTTCCTCTCTCTGAAATCAATAAAGACATATTTTAAAAAATAATAAAAAAGCAATAAAAGCAACCTCTCCCTCTCTTAAAAACAAAAAGCGTCTGGTGTGTCTGGAACACAGATCAATCAATAGCAGTTAACAAATAACAGCACCCACCTATATGCCACCGCAGCCAGGAAACCCATCGGTTTTGTCCTAAACATCTGTCTGCCACCCTCCACCCTGGGGAGCTGCTAAGCCTGGCTGGGGAGGAAGCCAATGATTTCCTTTTTTTATTTTTTCGGGAAATGGGATTTGACAAGGCGCTAGTCAACACCAAGCACCCTCTACGACTCTTCTCCCAAGTCCGCCGGCTGACCTGCCCAACAGGTAACTAACCTTCACCTAGAGCTTACAGCCAGCGATTCACACACAGGAGCATCCAACCCATGAAGTAGGGGGACTCTTATCAACCCCTTCTCATAGGTGAGGAAACTGAGGCACAGAGAAGAGCAGTGACTTGCCCAAGGTGACACAGAGCTGGGATTTGGCCCCAAGCAGTTTGGGCCCACACATGGAATGACTGTGGAAAATGACCTGCCCAAAACCTTGAATTTCCTTCCTGGGGGAAAGGAGAGGAAACTGGTGGACTGCAAACTAGACAGAAGGCAAGGTCTGCAAATGCCCTGCCCACTTCTGTGCCCAGGGTGCCAATGAAAACTGTGACTGCCCCTGCTGCATTTCCACCCAATAGGCACTTACTGTGCGCTTCCTGTAGGCCCAGGTGAAAAGAAACCAAACCAAGACCTCTTGGGGGAAAAATCCAACGCAGAACATTAACAGTCACTAATCCAGCCCCATCTGCATTCAGCATCTGAGGTCATCTGCACGCAAGTCGGGTGGGAATGCACACTTCTGTGACACTGAAGGTGGGGCCGGCCGGGAGGATTCATAGCAGAGGCATTTAGCAAGATGCTTATTGTTGGTAAAAACGGTAAGAGCCATGGTTCGTTACTGAACATTGAGTGTGCCCCAGGCTCTGCTCTGTTGCTTTTAATTCTCCCAATAATCCTACGAAGGAAATACTGTTCCCACAGTTTTACAGGGGAACGAAGTAAAGCTCGGAGGCAATGAGACTGGCTCAGGTTCTCACAGCCGGACAGCAGCAGAGGTGTGATCCCCAAACCCACACTCAGTCATCACCTCGAAGGGGCGCTGAGTGGCTCCCTCCCGGCGCCCACTCCACCAACGCCTATAATTTGCATACAATAAAAGGCACCGACCTGAAGTGTACAGTGTGATTAATTTTTACCTATGTAACCACCGCCCAGATCAAGAAGAGAAAACATCTCTAAAAGCCTAGAAAGTTCCCCTGTGCTCCCCGGCAGGCTCTATCACACCCCCAGGCCCCCAGGCGTGGCCCCCGTTCTGACTTCTGTCACCACGGCCCCGTTCTGCCTGCTCTAGAACTTCTTCCAGGTAGAATCGCACAGAATGCACTCTTGTCTCCGGCTTCTTTTGCTCAACATAATACTCCTGTGAGCCATCCTCGCGGCTCGGGGACCTGCACTCCGTTCTCTTTTTAAGTGGGTGGCCCTCCACTGCTTGCATCGGCGCCCTGTAACAGCGCCCCGGCCTGAGAAGCAGGGCCCTGAACCCCCCCCCCCCGTGTCCCCCTGTCCTGCAGATGGAGACTCAGGTACCAGACCTCAAAGCCTGCTGGCGGGACCCGGCTGGGGGGGGGCCCGCTCACTGACCTGACCCTCATGCCCTGGAACATCTCGGTGCTGGTGTGGAAGGGGAGCACGGTGGTGGCGCTGACGCCCGGACAGTCCAGCAGCCCCAGCGTCAGGCTCTCCATGAAGGCGAAGGCCGAGGCTTTGGAGGTGCAGTAGTCGATGGCCCCGGGGATGGCCGACAGCGCCAGCACCGAGTTGAGGCACACGATGTGGCCGTTCTGCAGCTCCAGCATGCGCGGCAGGAAGGCCTTGGTGGTCTGAGCGGGGCGGGCGGGGTCAGTGGAGCAGCCGTACCTCCCAGTCCCTCCGCCCCCTCCCAGGAGGAACAGGCCACCCCGCACACCCGCCCCGCCCCGATGGCGGAGCCGTCCGGGGCGGGAGGGCCGAGGGCTGCCTGCCCTGCATGCACATATCCGGGCGTCCAGGCGCCTCCTGGGGCTGACCGTGCCTCATGTCCGGCCACCTTGTCCTTGGCCATCCCCCCGGCCTGAGCCCAAGCCCTGGTGGGCCTCTCCTGCCTCTGTTAAGGCCCCCAGGCTCCCTGGAGGGAAGGAACATGTCACTGTGACGCCCGGGGCTGGGGCTGGCGCAGAGCGGTCCTTACCCAGAACTGGCCCAGGGTGTTGACGTGCTGGGACTTGAGGAGGGCGTCGTCATCGCTGTCCATGAGGCTCTTCCCGTGGACCACGGCTGCGTTGTTCACAAGGATGGTGATGTCCCCCACCTGCGGTGAGAGGGGCCGCAGGTTCCGCTAGGGCAGCCCAGGGGCCTGGCCCCATCCCTCCCCGGGCGTGTGACCCTGGGCAGCCACATGGCCATTCTGAGCACCGGCCTTGACTTGTGAGATGGAGCTCATGACCAGAGTTTTCCTGAGGATTAGGAATAATTTGTGCCGCATAATATACCCAGCATAGAGCCCATTTACCATAAGTGAGGTTATTGTTACTTAAAAATTAACATTTGCCATGTGCCAGATACTAAATGGGGTGGTTTTGGCTCTCTTGGAGCTCACTGGTACACTCAGGGGAAAGAGATGGCTGGAGTCAGCAGAGGATTTTCCCAGAGGGCAGCAGGACATTTGTCCCCCAAGGTCCAGGACAGAAACTCACAAGGTCTAAATTCCAAAGGGGACAAGAGAGGACTACTCCTGTCATATGATCAACCCATACCCCTAGCCCCTTCCCCTGCAACACACACATGCATGCGCATCCATGCACACACATGGGGCCAGCTTCGTGGGAGTCCCCGGAGATGCCCTGGAAGCAGCCATCCTGCCGTCGCAATGCTGCGTCCCAGGCCACAGGGGAACGTTCTCCTTGGCGAGCGCTCTCTGCGTCCCGCTGAGCTGAGGACAACCCTCCCAGGCTATTTATTACCTTCTCCCGGACAGCTTTGGCCGTCTGGTACACCTCCTCCCGGTTGCCCACGTCGCAGATGAAGTAGTGGCACTCGGTGCCCATCTGCCGAATCTCCTCGGTCGTCTCCTTCAGGCATTTCTCAGTCCGGCCCCAGAGGACAATCTGTAAAGCGAAGATAACAGACAGAACAGGGAGTCACTAAGCAAGCCGTCGAGACTCAGTGACCGCCACCAGAAATTCAGTATGTAACGCCATCTGCCCGAGGACCGGCCTCCCTGAGTCCCTCCGAGGAGAGCACAGGAAGTAAACTAACGCGATGACCTTTTTAAAGGATCCAGCCGGCTCTGAAGCGCGCGGGTAGGTTCTGAGCCCATTTCTGACCTCGACCCGTTGACGTGTTATTTTCAAGCCCCAGACATTCCTCCCAGCCGGTCCCCTCCTGCCAGCCCAGTTCCAGTCACCCTACACAGTTAGAAGCAATAGCAGCGCTCTCTCTGCAGAATGTTCTAGAATGTCCTCAGCTGGGAACAAACTGGCCTTCCCAGCAGGTAGGTCTGGAGCCAGGTTCATGAGCCAGCAGCGAGATCGCACCGGGAGGTTCCGGCCACGAGGCGCCTGGGCCAAGCCGAGCCGTCACCTGGCTGTGGTCACACTTGGTCACACTCGGAAGGAGGGCCAGGAACAGAGGCAGCCAGGCTCCCGCTGAGAAGGAAACGGCCTCCCCACCCCCACCGGGACTCATCATGCCAGGAGGTGACCCCGGGAGGACCAGAAAATGGATTTGTAAAGGGGTTGGACGAATTTACGAACGGCCGGCCACAAAGGCTCAGCAGAGGGGCCTGGCTGTTTCTCAGCCTTGACCTGAGCGAGGACACACCTCCCACAACCTGTGCTCGGGTCCGAGAGGCCCCTGTGGTGAAAGGGTCGCGGGCAGGGGGACTGAGCCCTAAGACGCAGCTTCATCAGCACAGACGGAGGAAAGGCCGGGGCTGGGGACAGTCGGAGAAAGGAAGGCTCCTTGGGGATTAGTTTAACCGTTTCTATTTTTGTTTCTTCCCTTGCATTTTAAAATTATCGACGAAACGCGCCCTTTAAAGATAAAGCCCAACGTGCAAACCCCAATGGGTGAAGCCAGCACAAGGACTCCAGTGCACGCCCGAGCCCGCAGTTTCTTACTCTAAACGCAACTGGAGGGGGGGGGGGCGTGTCGGGAAGGCGGGTACTTTCAAGTGGGGGCTACAGACGGAGCGCCAGTCACGTCGGACCAGAGCCCAGTGGATTTCTGTACGATGCTTTGCGACACAGGATAAAGAAAAGTCACACCGATAAGCAGCTGCCGGTAGGGACAGTTTATCAGCTGTTTACCTTGAAATCTCAGAACTTCCACTTGAGCAAAAAGGGTCTGGAATAGGTGTCGCTGGGGGACACACAAAGGGGCTGTTGGTCTCCAATGAATTTGATTTTTTTAAAAATATATATATCTTTATTGATTTCAAAAAGAGGGAGAGAGATAGAAACATCAATGATGAGAGAGTCATGGATCGGCTGCCTCCTGCACGCCCCCGACTGGGGATCGAGCCCGCAACCCAGGCATGTGCCCTGACAGGGAATTGAACCCCGATCGCCTGGATCCTAGGCTGACGTTCAACCGTGGAGCCACGCCCGGCTGGGCTTGATTTTTTTATTAGGGTTTTTAAAACTTTTGAAATAGTTTTTAAAAGAAAATAAAAGTGTTTTCTCAACCGCTAAAACATCTTTGGGAAAGCCCAGTTTGAAAACCCAACCTTGTCCAACCACTTTAATTAAAGACTTTAAATAAAGTCTTCTTTTTTTCATTTATTGATTTTACAGAGAGAAACGAAAGGAGAGAGAGAGGAAGGGAGAGAGATCTCCTGTTCCACTTACTTATGCCTTCATTGGTTGACTCCTGTATATGCCCTGACGGGATCGGCCCCGGGACCCTGGAGTATCAGGACGACACTCTAACCAACTGAGTAACCCGGCCAGGGCTTAACTGAGGTCTTGGCACACAGGACGGGATTGTGAGGGAGGACTCCAGCGGTGGCTCTCCTCAACCCAAAAGTCCATCAAGGACAAACGGACTGCAATTAGACAGGCTCCAAGGGACACTTTTTTGTCTGTTGAACTAAAAGCAACCGTAGCATGTGCTCCTCCAGGAGAGGCTGGGGAGAGTCCCTTCCTGGAGATCAGACACAAACTTCTGTTCTAGGAAGGCAGTTGGGTGTCGGCATGCTCCACTCCACCAGACTCGCCCTCGCCTCATAGTCACGTCACCCAAGTCTCCTTCCATCCTTCCTTGTCACCCCATCTGTCCATCCATCCATCCATCCACCATCCATCATCCATCATCCATCCATCCTTCTACGCACCCCGCCATCCATCCATCCATCCATCCATCCATCCATCCATCCATCCATCCATCTTCTGAGTATGTCCGAGTGAGCTGAAGGTAATCCTTGGCCTCCATTCTCCTGCTCTGGTCCCTGCCTAACCTCATCGCACCTCCAGCTCATATGGGAAACAGGACCCTGGGGCTTGCATGGTGCCCTAGGGTGTGGTGATGCAGGGAGAGGTGCCTCTGGGGACTCTGAGGATTTCTGGACAAGTTGACAGAGAGGGGAAGCTTAAAGTGGGGGACTTGTTGGAAGGTGCAGGGGTCCAGATGCCTGGAAGCACAGTGGTCACCTCAGAGGGTCTGGGGCAGCAGCCCAGTGCCCTTCATTCTGGGAACCCTATTTGTTCTCAGCACAAAGCAGTGTGCATGGGGTTCCAGCAAAAAGGGCACCGAGCACCCAGAGGCTGCTGGGCCAGATGAACTCTTCCTGGACCCCCAGTTCTCAGGTATGGCAAGAAGGGGAGGGTCTAATGCCCAGTGTGGTCTGTCCAGGGAACTGGCAGTCAGGGGCCCTGGGATGCCAGCCGTGTCCACATGACTAGAGAGAAAAGCTGGAGATGCGCACAGGGCTGGGGTAAGGGAGGTGCAGTGAAGGCTGTGCCCCAAGCCTTCCATGGGTGGGGATGCCTCCAGGGGGGCAGGCCTGAGGCTTGGCCATTTCCCTTCGAGGTTCTGTGGAGGACCCCCTGGTGGCTGGGGGACTGGCCTCCTCCTGCCTGTGCTCAGAGCCCCACTTCTCCCCAGGCTCTGTGACAGCTTTGCTTTCTGCCCCCCCACCCCAACCCTACTGGGCTGGGAGCCCCAAGGCCCTTGGTTCTGGATTGTTTGTTTTCGCTTCCTCATGCCCAGTACAGCCCGTGTTGTTTGTTGAGTGAATGAATGAATGTTCAGGATTCCAGGTGGGATGGGATGGGGTGGGATGTGGTTAAACGGCTTCTGTGAGGCTGAGACTGTCCCATCTTTCTTGACTGAGTCCTTTAGGGTCTCAGAACCCTCCACACAGAGTCTACTTAGACCCGGAGCCAGCAGGACCCGGGATTTTCCCAGAGCCGCAAAACCACCTGGGGCTGAGCTTCGAGGTCAGGAGCCAGGTCACAGGCTGGACCCTTGAAGCGGGGCACGGGGTTCATCTCAGATGAAAACAAGGTTCAGAGGGGTATGTATGTGCCTCACCATGTGTCCCTAGGTGTGTGTGTCTGTATGTGTCTCCGTGTCTCTGTGTCTCTCTGTATCCGTGAGTGTGTGTGTGTGTGTGTGCAGCCTTTCACACCTCTCTGCATTTCCTCAGGCCCTTGGTGGATGCTCAGTCCCCGAGAGCCATACTGGGCATGTCCCCGTCTTAGGCCCCAGGTGCATCTCCATGGCGATGGCATGGTCAGTGGCTGGTCCACTGGGGGTAGGTGAGGGAGAGAGGTGAGTGGAGAAAATGGCTTGGGCAGCTGTAGCCACCGTCTCTTCCTGGCCTCTCTTCTTCCTCCAGTCCTCTGCCCAGGCCCCTCTGGGGACCCAGAATCATGGATCAGGAAACTGGCTGGTACAGCTCAGCAGGCCCACCAGGTGGCCCCTGCCCAGAGTCAACCTGGTGTTGACCCTGGACAGCTGGCAGGAGAGGAGGCCCACTCAGTGCCAGATGCGGGCAAGGACCAGGGGGCAGGAGGCGGGGGTCTCAGAGGATTGTGGGGGAGGCAGGCTGGGGAGGGGGCAGATTTATGAGCCCTTGGAACCCAATACGGCCTCCTCTTAATTAACTCCCACAACAGGGAGCAGCTGGGGAGGGTCAGTGGCCCAGGATTTACTCTTAAGCTGGGTTTATAAAATAAGGGCTCAGGGTAGCTCAACACCTCCTGGCCTCCCCTCCCCTCTGGGGCAAGCAGTTAGCTTCTGTCCTGCGCCTGTGACTGGCAAGGAGGAGGTAAGAGGACAAAGACCTGTGGCCTCCTGGGGGTGATGGGCCCACACTGGCCACGGCCAGAGCCTCCTAGCAAAGGCCTGGTTCTTGCCCTTCCCCCCTGGAGCCACCCGCCCAGAGGTGAGGGCAGCTGGGACCCTGCACAGCCCCGAAGTCGAAGGCCGTCATTGCCCACTTTCTATAGGATATAAAGGCCCTAAGCCACACTCAGTGGGTGGCGGAGGCAGGATTCAAACCCAGAGTCTTTGTCTTCCACACAAGCACCCCTGAACCTCGAGGCACAGTGGGTGTTCTGAGCTGTGAGACTTCTGACCCAACTGTCCCGTGTCCTCACACCGGCGCTCACTCCCACCCCGTCCTTCTCGAGCTCTGTCTCGCTCTCCTTTCATGATGACTTTCTGTCTGCTCGCCAGGACCACTGGGAGGACCAGCTCTGGGCCGGGCACCGGGCCTGGTGCTGGGGAGCCAGCAGAGAACAAGAGACATGGTCCCTGTCCCCGGGAGCCCCCTGTCTCCGGAAGCCCACGTTCTGGTGGAGGGAGACCCAAAGGAAGGAGAGAACCGTCGAGGATAAATTACCAGGAGCTGGATAAAGAATAAGCGGGGAGCCCGGCCGGGCGTGGCTCAGCGGTTGAGGGTCAACCTAGGATCCAGGCGATCAGGGTTTGATTCCCGGTCAGGGCACATGCCCGGGTTGTGGGCTCAACCAATGACTCTCATCATTGATGTTTCTATCTCTCTCTCTCCCTCTCCGTTCCTCTCTCTGAAATCAATAAAGATATATTTAAAAAGAAAAAAAAAAAAAAGAATAAGCAGGGAACTTGGCTTAAATCGGGGGCGGGCGGGGGGGTTGTTATATTACGTCTTTGTATAAAAAGGAAACTGCAGCTCAGAGAGGCTAGGCAACTTGTCTGAGGTCACACAGCAACTGAGTGACAGAGCTGGGATTGAAACAGATGTTTCACCATTGTTCCCTCTCCCAGTAGGAGAGCCATTTCCTGTTTTAGGTCTCTTGGGGATTAAGGTCTGTGGGGATTAAGCTCAGAAGCTGACGCCCACTGAGCTCAGTAAGTGCTCTCATTACTATTTCCCATGGGGAAGAAGAGCTGGGAAAATCGCAGCTCAGCCTCCCAATGTACCCTCCTCTGCAGCCATTAGAACATGAGTGTTTGTTACATGGGAAAGAGCTCAGAGATTTAACATCAGGGAAAAGGCGCGGTGTTACCCATATGGGATGCTCTCAATTCTAACAACTCAGCAGGTTCATGGAGGTCACCAGGCTGCACAGGAACAGGGCCTGGCTCGGGGTGGGATCAGGGCCGCCTGTCGTTTGCTTCCTAGGCTCTCCCTGCAGATCAGTCCCCAAATACATGTTTTCATTACGGGTAACTCCGCGGTGCAAGTCCAACCTTTGCTGCTCCCCAGTCCTTGGCAGTCCCTGTCCAGGGCTCGCATCCATTGTCTGTTTGCATCTCTCGCCCATTGCTGAGTGAATGAGTGAGGGAGCATGCTGGGCTCCGGGCTACACTCACTCCTTACACAGTGCCCTTGGCCCTATGTGTGCCGTCACCCTCATTTTCATTCTACACCCTGTCTCTTAGAAGGCAGGGACTAAATCTCACCCACTATGGGTTCCCCATGACCTTACTGGGTGCCCAGCACAGACTGTTTGTCTCTGCTTCAAATGCCAAGTATGCTTGCAGACTCCTATCCACCCTGCAGAACCCTGCCTGAATGCCCCTTCAGTTCTGAAGCTTCTCTGGCTGCTCCTTCTATCCTCCCTACAACACGACACCATGGCTAACATCTATGGAGTACTTGCTGTGGGTCAGGAACTGTGCTGAGTACATCCATGTGTTTTCTTCTTTCATCCTCACAATCCCATGTGGGTATGGGTACTCTCTCCATTTTATGGGTGAGGCTCAAATAGATACAATGGCTTGCCCAAGGGGATACCGCTCAGAATTAGCAGAGCAGTGTAACTCAGAATTCACGCTCCGGACCATGAACCCTAACCCTGGTTCGTACCTCTGCTAAGCACAGATGCCAGGGTGCTGGGCCTGTTTCCACGAGGTGCTCCAGGGAGTCCTACTCATCCCGTAACCTCGGCACCCATCACAGGTCAGGCACAGAGTAGAGCCCAGTTAGTAGTCACGTGGCACTGGCCGTAGGAAGATTCTAGAAAAATCTGCAGGCCCTTCTCCACCCAGCCTTGCCTTCCTCGCCCAGGGGGGCTCACATAGATGCCTGGACTCGATGCTCATTGCTGGAGTTAGCTGCAGAGCACAGTTCCACCAGTGACATGCGCCGGGTGGTCTCTGGGCGGCTCCCAGGAGGAGCATCTGTTTATAATTGGCAGCTCTGGAAAGATCCAAGTCCCTGAGCAGGTCTTTGGCAGGCCAGCTCGCATCCCATGGGCCCCATGTTTTGGACCGGAGCGGTGCTGAGTTGGCTTCTCAGAAGGAAAGAAAATACCCACCAGAGACACACCCCCCAGACCGCGGCAGGGTGGGTGGGGGTGGGAAGGTCACAATGGGGAGGGTGCACAGCCCTTGTCCACCCAGCACCTCCAGCAGGAGGATGTTAATAAAAGTTGATTCTTGTGGCCAGATGAAAACGAGCAGTGAAAGTGAGTGTGTCAAGGCCGAGAGTTAGAACCGGGCGCCAGCGAGAAGGGGGCGAGTGGAGGTGTGTGTGTGGGCAGGTGACTCTAGAAACGTGGACACACATGCTCTTCGCAGGGACACGTGCAGTGTAAGCTAAATGCTGAGCTCTCCTCTCTTTCCCATCCCTGTCCATTTCCAAAGCGAGGCCCCAGTCTCGAGCAGAGTGGCCGGAACACGGGCCCAGGAGCCGGCTGCCTGGGCTCATTCGGTGACCTGCCACTTAGGACTCACAGGAGCTTGGAAAACCCACTCAGCTGCCCTATAAACTAATGTTATCAGAGCACCCCCTTTGAAGGATGGCTGGGAAGAGGAAAACAAAGGACATGATAAATGTTAGCTGCTATAATTATTATTATTGTTATTATTAACAACCCAGGAACAGAAATAGACCCCCTCCATGCTCACAGAGGATCCCCCACAAAACTGAGGTCATCAGGGTGACAGACGCTTAGACCACCCCACCCGGGCATCTGCTTCTAGACTCAGTTTTGACTGGGGGCAGAATCACAGACTCTTAGAGACCTCTCTGTGCCCATCCTTCCCCATGACTGAGGCCGGGAAGGTGGAGATCAGGGTCAGAACTGTCCGTGTCCGGCCTCGGAGCTGGCTACAGGTCACCCACTGAGAGGGTTTCTCAGTGGGAGAGGTTTTCACGCTGAGCTCGTGGGGGCGGGGGGGTTCCAGTGAGGACCCCTAGGGGCTGCTGAGGGCTGAGGGGCTTGGTAGAGAGGGTCTTGGCTCATCCCCTTTTTATTTATTTATTTTTTATTTATTTATTTATTTTTTTATATTTACTTTTTTTTTAAAAAATATATCTTTATTGATTTCAGAGAGAGGAAGGGGGAGGGAGAGAGAGAGATGGAAACATCAATGATGAGAGAGTCACTGATTGGCTACAGCCTGCAACCCGGGCATGTGCCCTGACCGGGAATCGAACCCTGATCGCCTGGATCCTAGGTCGATGCTCAACCACTGAGCCACGCCCCGCTGGGCTCATCCCCTTTAAAAATTTTTTTTTTATTGATTTTTAGAGAAAGTGGAATGGAGAGGGAGAGAGAAACACTGCTGTGAGAGCGGAACATCTATCAGCTGCCTCCTGCCCGCCCCCTGCCAGGGATCGAGGCCGAGACCTGGGCATGTGCCCTGACAGGGAATCTAACCAGCAACCCTGCGGCTCACGGGCGCACGAGAGGACCCCCAACCGAGCCACACCGGCCAGGGTGGAGCAGTGGTACTTCTACTAGGCTTCCAGAAATGTCATTTCTACAAAGAATCTGTTGCTAAAAAATAACGACGTTTGAATGCCACCCCTCTTCACCCACAGCACTCTCCTCTCCGGGACAGAAGTCCCTGTTTTGTCCTACGTCTCGCCTACGGGAGTGCGGCCTGTCACCTGCACGCGCACCCACAAGCCCACCAGCCCTTCTTCCGAAGACAGCCTTCCAGAATCGCCCACAGTGGCCGGTCCCCCCCGAGACATCTCCGGACTTCCTAATCCTTCCACCTTCCCTCCTGGGAGGCCCGTTGCCAAACTCTACCTGCCTCTGTCCGCCCTGCCCCCGGTGCAGCCGCAGGTTCACTGCTCGGGTCCCACCGCTGGCCCGCTGCCCCAGGGAGTCAGGGATGACAAACACGACTGGGCCCCTCTGTCGGGCTTCGGCGTGGCCTCCCCTTCCTGTCCCTGCACAGCCCAGCTGCCCACGCGGAAGGCGGGACTCTCCCATGTAGCCGGAGTGGCAGACATGCCCTGGCTTGGTCCCCGAGGAGCCTGCCGCCAACGTCCTGGAGACCGCTGGCTGCAGACAGGACTGTAACGAAGGTCCTGGACTTAGACCAGCCAGCGGTGTCCTCCTCCCACGGGGCCCTGACCACAGCCTGGACTGGACAGAGACTTCTTCCCGGCAACATCCAGCCTAGAACCCGCCCCTCGGGTGCCACAGGAATACCTTTAGCCCAACCTGTGCCCTCGGCCACCGTACTCCACCTACAGGGCAAGGCGTGCACCTCCCGGGGACCGAAGGACCGGCTGCCCTGCTCTGGGGTAGGGCATGGTCCTGCTGACCAAGTGTTTGCTGAATGGGTGACAGCGACGACCCTCACCCTGTTGTAAGGATCCCGGGTCCTCACAGGCTGACTGCGGAGGACTGGCAAGGACAGCAGGTGCCCAGCTCTTTCCCCCCCAGAGACTTCTACTGTCCCCCATGAACTGTTCCCTCCCATCCGACAACCTGCCCCGCCAGCCCGACCTCTGGAATCCGAAGCTGACCACTTCCCGCCTCCTCCGCGGCTGAGCTCTGGGCCCAGCCCCATCACCCCTCCCCTGGATCGCAGCAAAGGCCCGACGGGTCCCCCTTGCCCCACAGCCCCTGACCCTGCCTCAGCCTATTCTCAACACAGCGGCCAGAGATCGTTCTAGAACGTAATTGTGGCCGTGCTCACAACTCCCAACGGCACCCCATTTTACCCAGAGCGGAATCCACAGTGTTGACCAGGACCGCAGGCCTCCCACCATCTGCCTTCAGTTCATCGTTCATCCCCTCCCAGGGATGTCCCCTCCTGGCTCGCATACCCGCTCCCCCAGGGCCACTCCTCTCAGGGCCTTTGCACCAGCTCCGCTCGGTCCTCTCCCTCCAGGCAGCCCTCTCCCTGTGCCCTTTCCTCAGAGGTCTGCTCAAGTGTCTTTACTTGAGCGCTCTTCCTGTAAAATGCCTCCCACCCCCACAGACACTCGCTTCCCAACCCTGTCCTTGCCTTTCAAAAACATTGCCTTATTAGTAGACTTTATTCTCTTAGAAAAGTTCTAAGTCCACAGCAAAACTGAGTAGACGGTACAGAGATTTCCCACATAGCCCCGGTGGGTCCCCACACATGCACAGCATCCCCCACTGTCCACATGAGCACCAGAGGGTACAACTGACGGGCCTGCGCCGATGTCGTCACCCAAGCCCACACCTCACCCTGGCCACCCCTGGGGTTGCACGACCTGCGGGTGTGCACAGATGCCAATGCCAAGCATCCACGCTGCGGGGCCCACGGAGCAGGTTCCCCGCCTTGCAGCCCCGTGTTCCGCCTGCTCATCCCTCCCCGCAACCCGCCGCAGCCCCGGCCCTTTCACTGTCCCCGTAATGTGGCCTTTTCCAGAAGGCCATAGGGTTAGACTCGCGTGGCTTGTAGCCTTTCCAGGCCGGCTTCTTTCGCTCAGTAAAAAGCATTTACGTTTCCTCCGTGCCTTTTCACGGCTAGACAGCGCCCTTCTTCAGAGCACCGAGTGAAGACTTTCCCATTGTCTGGGCGTTCCAGTTTATTTAGCCGTTCCCCTACTGAAGGGCAACTGGGTGGCGAGGCGGGCAGTTATGAATAGAGCGGCTGTGCACTCGCGTGGGCACGCCCCTGCCTTGTTCGGCTCCTCCAGTAGCCGAGGCATACGCCTCCCTCTGCGACGGGCATCTCATGCCCCCAAGGACGGCGGGCACCCCCCTCAGGACCTAACGCCACGGCCACCTCCCAAGAGCAGGTGCTCACAAACCAAGTGTCATCACGTGGCTAAGTCTCCACCTCGTCCCTGGGTGTGATTCTTGAGACTCTTTCTGGTTCTGGGACCACTGGGAAGACCCTCCAGGGAAACTGTCTCAAAGGCTGGCTCTAGGGAGAGCAGAACAACTTCTCACTTCCAGCCAGGGGCTGATGTTTCTCTCCACAAACATTAACTGCCCACGAGACTGGCCCTAGGGCTCGGCCTCCTTCAGACTGCACTTGGCAAAATACAAAAATACGGGGGTGGAGAAACTCAGGTCGGAGTTCTTGGCTGAAGCCCCATGACCTCTGCCCCAGTTCCTGCATCTGAACCCCCAGTGGGAGAAGCCAGGTGAGCTTCAGGTAGGGGCGCCCAACAGGGGAGAGGAGAGCCAGCATTTACAGGCCACAGTACACATCCTCAGTAGTACCATCCTGAGAAATGGGACCCTAAGTCCAGCCCACGGGTAAGGCTCAGGCAGGCTGTAACTCACGCAGGCTGCCCTACTAGAAGTTTCAAAGCAACACTTGAACCTGGACCCCAAAGCTGAGCTCCTCCACTAGTCCCCATCATGCCTCGTTCGCTCACTCACTCACTCCCTCCCTCCTTCAAGCCACTGTTGGAGAAAATAAATCCATCCCACCCGCCTGGAGTTTGCTTTCTTGTGAGTATGTGGGAAGATGGGTGACAATAAGCACAGGAACAATTGACTTTATAACATAGAAAGGTGGCGAAAAGTGCGAGGAAGAAACAGGAAGCTGGGTAGGGGGTGGGAGCAGTACTCAGATGGGGGCAGGGACAGGCAAAGCCTCTGATAAAAGTAACATTAGGGCAGAGACTTGAGGGAAGTGAAGGAGGCAGCGATGCAGACATTCCAGGCCCAGGAAACAGCCAGTGCAAAGGCCCTGGGGTGGGAATGAGTTTGGTGTTGGGGGACAGAAAGGAAGCAAAGCAGCTGAGCCCAACAGAAGACAGGAGGTTGGGGGCTGTCGCCATGGGGGGTGGGGCATTGAATTCTACTCCCAGTAACGGGAAGCCCTTCAGAGGGTTGTGAACAGAGAAATAACAGCGTCTGACCTGCACTTTGGAACAAGTCTGGCTGCTGAGGTGGAGGTGTGGAGCAGGGGTGGGAGCCAGGGCCGTGGAGGGGGCCAGTTAGGAGCTGCTGTGTGGCAGGTGGCAGATGTGGTAGATGGAGGGGGCTGGGGCTGGGGCACTCGAGTGGAGGTGATGGTAAAGGAGAGACTCAGCATGGCTGTGGGGTGGGGCTGCCAGACAAAAAGGACCCCAAAGGGTGTGGCCTGAAGACATGGAAGAAGCGAAGGGAGCCTCTGAGCCTCACTGTCTAGGGAAGGAGGACTCTGGCCAGTCCCAGGTTCCCAGAAAGAGAAAGATCCTGCCTTGGATCCCCAAGTCCCTCCAGCTTCCAGAACACTCGGCTTCAGCAGAGGGAGGGGGAGAGGGTGGCCCCGAGTGAGGAAACGGTTCCAGGTGGCCAGGGCAGCCTCCCCAGGCAGAGGTGCCTGGATGCCCGCCAAGCAGGCCAGCTACCCACCTAGCGCCGCTGGTAAACACACCAGTTTCCAATAACAAAGTGGCCGGCCATCGCAGCCCTGCCCTGACAGTCATGAGCCCGCGGCCTGCTCCGCTGCGCTCGGCGGGGAGCAGAGCCGGCGCTCACATGATGGGTGAGGGGGTGGCAGGAGGAGCCGCGGGCGAAACCTCAGCGGGTCTGGCAGGAGGCTCCAGGAAGTCTTTCCGAAAGTGGGCCCCGGGCTGGCGCAGGGTGGGGGCCCGCAGGGGTCCCGAGAGAGGCGGGGGCCCGGCCGGGCTGCAGGCCTGGGTGGGGATTGGGCTGGAATCCCAAGGGACCGAAAGGGTAGGTAGACGGGAGGAGTGGGGCAGGGCGCCTAGTAGGGGTGCAGGGGGTGTGGGGGAGGGCCTGGGGAGGGGGCAGAGAGGTGGGGAGGAGGCCAGGCCAGACGCAGATGGGGAGGGCGGGAGCAGGGTAAGGAGGGGCGTCTGGTTATTAGGGTTGGGGTGGTGGCACAGATGGGAGGGGCGGGGGTTGAGGAGGGGGGCCAGGTGGGGGGGTCAGGCAGGGATGGCTGGGCGGGTTGGGGGCGGGGGTGGGGTGGGGTGGGGGTGCGAGGTCCCCCTCCCTGGCAGGGACCGCCCTCGCTTCCTCCCTCCAGCAGAGCAGTAAACAAACGCGGTGATGTCACGGGCTCCGCTGACCTGCGGCTGAACCCAGAGCTGTAAACGAGATGCAAGGTGCCAGCAGCCTCCGGGCCGCGCAGCCTGCGAGCCACACACGCTCCTCCGCCGGCCTGAGGTTACCCCAGCCCCACACACGGACAGGATGCTGCAAACGCCACCAGACATTGCAACACGCAGCCAGTCTGCTGGCCGCAGCGTGAACCGGCCCGACGCCCTCCTCCGCCGCCCCCCTGGCGGGCACCAGCCCAGCTGGAGCACAGCCTCCCTCCTCTGGAGCATCCCTGGGGGCCGCAGCTTCCACCCATCTGGGGTCAGCCTCTCCAGCAGAGATCCGTCCTGTGCCTCCCTAGGGGGCTCCCAAACCCGGGGCTGGGCTTCCGGGGGTCAGTTTGGGGCCCTCTGCCCCACCAGATTGGGGAAGTGGCTGCCTTTGTGCTCAGCTTTCTGGGAAGTTCACGTCTCTCCAGCGAAGCCGATGCTGGAGGCCCCGTGGGCCAGGTAGAAGCAGATGCCAAGCTCCCCCGCCAGCCACTCCCCTCCACGGTGCAGGGGGTCACCCTTTATTCCAGGGATCTCCCAGAGCGGTCCTGGACCGCATACCCTTGGCAGCCCTGGCGTCTGAACTGCCCTTGGGAATGGAAGGCAGCCGGGCTGGGGCCAGCAGGCCAGCACTCTGCTCTGGAGTTGATTTGCTGTGTGACTTTTGGATGAGTCACTTGGCGTCTCTGGGCTGCACCATCTGCCCCTGGGGAAGTAGGGCGAATCGAAAGTGGCCTCCAGATGCTGGTGTGGGGAAGGTCACAAGTTAAAGAAAAACCCTCACGGGGCTGGAGGGTCAGAAGCCTCTGGTGCGGGGCGGGGCAGTGAAAACACAAGACGCTCGAAAAACGAAGGCAGGCCCTCTACTCACCCCCTTGCCTCCCAAACTTGGCCTTCTGGGTTCCCTGGGAAAAGCCCCGGCTGTGGAGACATATAGGTCAACGTCCCCTGGGCCCACGGACCCCACACACTGCCTCCTCTACTTGGACCCCACCAACTCAGGTCCTGGTGGGAGGTGGGGGAACCTGGAAATGACCCCAAGTCTTTAAAAAGCACCCCCGGGAATGCAGCAGGCACCAGAGCTTAACACCAGAGCCAATACCAGCGTCCCTTTCACCGAAGTTAATATTTAAATCTCTCTCCCTCAGTCACCCTGTTTTATTGTCTTTACAGCATTTTGTCATTGTCTGAAATTTTTATATTTATTTGTTTGCTTGTTTGTCTACTCCCCCCCCGACACCCCCCACACACCCACACCCACACCCCTAGCAGGAGGGGCTCCCCCGGCACCTGGCTTGGTAATCAGGTGTCCGTGAGTGTGTGAACGAATGAATGAAATATTTTGCCTCCCCCATGGAACTGGTGACAAGGCCCCTTGACGGGGACCTCGGGAGGGAAAAAGCTGACCACCTGTGTGGCACGGCTGTGACTGGACCGGCCACGTCATTTCCAAGGCCCCGTGCAAAATGAAGATTCAGGCCCCTGGTTCCAAAATTCCTGAGAATTTCAGGATGGCTACAGCAGGGCATGAACAAGCGGGGCCCTGCGTGACCGCCCAGGTCGCAGAGCCAGGACGCCCGCCAGGGTGAGGACGCAGAGGGCGCTCAATGGCAATGCCCAGAGGGGGCGAATGCCAGGACGCGAGCCTCCCACCCCCACCCTGGGCAGCAGGGCCGCTGTGCGCTGCAGCTTGGTACGGCACACCCCAGACAGCTGTCAACAGCTGGCTGAAAGGTGCCTGCACACCCACACTACACGTGCAGAGAGCGAAAGCAGTCGGTACGAGAGGGGCAAAGGAATCCTAGAACCATCGTCACCGTCGTGAGCATCTGCTCAGGAGCTTCTCCCGAGTGCCACGGAGAACCCGCAACCCCTCCATCCCGGTTCCACAATCCAACAAACTCCAAAACCCTTTTTTTTCCCCCCTTTGACCCATGCATGTAGGCAAGTCCTCAAGGGGCTGTGGGCCCGCGATATTGGTCCATTTTAGAGAGGAGGCACTGAAGTCTGGGAAATGTCAAGGGCATGGCCAGGAAGTGGCTGAGCCGGGACCCCAACGCTGGCAACGCTTCTGGGAGCTGCTGGCGGAGGTGAGAACACAGCTGTTGTTTTGGGAAAGGCAAGGCAGACTTTTTATCAGGCTGTGTCTCTCAGCATCCCGGGACATCCTACCCCAATCTGAACTTCGGAGGTCCCTGAGCGGGTGCGTCCCAGGGAGACCCTCAGCTAATTAAGCATAATTTGTAGACTGGCCTCCCGAGGACAAGCTTTGAATTACTTGCAAGTTGTGCCAGTGTAACTATCTACCCTACGGCTATTAATTAGGAATCGCTTTAATCTCCGCTGGAAGAAGGTCAAACGCCATGGAGCTGACCCTTCCCGCTGGCCGGGGGCTGGCATCCCACTATCAGTCTGGGGATCGGGGCCCAGAGGGCTGGGGGGACTCAGGGGAAGCACTGGGACATTGCAATGGGAAGTGGCCTGATCAGCACATCCTGTGAAGGCCAGGATGTTGGGAACAAACCCAAACAAACGGACCTCGGCCTAGGAAGCCAGGTGGGGCAGGGTTTCTCCTTAGCAGCAACCCTGCAGAAGGTAGCTTTTAGTGTTCCACAGAGACCCATCCTTCCCCCATCAGAGACTCAGGCTTTCCTCCCCTTCCTTTCAGCCAGTCTGGCCATGCATCCTGTGGAAAGCCTGCTGTGGCTCCCTAGTGCTTTCCCAATCAAGTCCAGACTTCACCTCACGGCCACCAAGCTCTGTGAGGCCTGGCCCTGCCCATCTCCACTACTCCCCACATTTTCCAGATGCGCTCTTCCCCTCTGCCTGGGATGTTCTCCTTCTGGCATCCGCCTCATCCCCGACACCTCATCTTAGATCCTGGTCCTAGCTATTGCCAGCCTTTCTTCCACAGGAGGTAGACAGCCTGGGTTCAAATACCATGACCATGTGTGTGCTGTGTGATGTTAGGCAAGGATTTAACCTCTCTGAGCCATACTTTCCTCGTTTTTAAAATGGGGTCAGTAATGGTTCCTACCTCATAGGGCTGCTCCGGGGAGCAAATCAGTTTATCCCTGTAAATCACTTAGTGTGTAGGACGGACTCTATTCACGGTTCAAAGACTGGTTGGGAGCCACGCCCTGTGCTCATACTTTGCCATGGTTTGCTCCCTCAAAGCGCCCCTCACACCAGAGTGCCACCGACCGCCACTGGTCCACTCTCCCAGCTACACCGAGGACCTAGAACCTGGTGCGTTTTCCCCCTGCCATGCCCGCCTGGTCCCTGTGACCTAGGAAAGGCCCCTGCGCACCCTGCCCTCCTCCCCTCCTCCCCTCCCTCCTTCCTAGCCCCATAGGAAGCCTTCCAGCTGACCCGGAGTTTTCTCTTCTGTGCAGCAGCTGCCCACCCAGTTCAGGGTCAATTAAAGTCTCCCGTTTCTGTTTTGCTCTCCAAGGGCAAACCCTCCCCGATGACGTTCCCCTGCCCTAGTCACATTGCTAGAGGCTCTGCAGCGGGGACGGTGACTTCTTCCATCCCCGGTGACTCTGGGTGGCACCAGGAACAGAGCTTTGTACACCATCAGATCCAAGCAGCATTTTCTGAGCCCGGGCCTGCAGAGTCAGCAGCATCCTGGAATCCTCCCGACAGCCCTGGGAGGTCGGGACTAGCACTGTCACTTCAGAGCTAGGCTCAGAATGGCACCCCCCAAGGATGCCCACATTCCCAATCCCCAGAACCTGAGGGTATTTTACCTGGCATGGGAAAGGGGAATTAAGGTTCACATGGAATTAAATTTGCTAATCAACTGACTTTAAAATAGAAAATTATCCTGGGTTATCCAAGTGGGCCCGTGTAATCACAAGAGGCCTTAGCAGTGGAAGGAGACAGAAGGGAGCTGGAGGGAGATGTGACTGTGGAAGCCGGGCCAGAGTGATGCAGCTTTGAGACGGAGGAAGGGGCCAGGAGCCAAGGAATGCAGGCGGCCACTAGAAGGTGGAAAAGGCAAGGGAAGAGATTCTCCCCTAGAGCCCCCAGAAGGAAAGCAGCCCTGACACCTTGATTTTAGCGCCATGAGACCCATGTTGGATTTCTGACATCCAAAGCAGTAAGAGAACAAACTTGTTAGAGCAGCCACAGGAAGCTTACACGGAGAGGTCACGGGACTTGTCCAAGGCCTCCAGCCAGAGGAGCTGGGATTGAAACCCGAATCTGGCCCTGGTCGGGTGGCTCGGTTGGAGCGTTGCCCTGTACACCAAAAGGTGGCAGGTTCAATACCTGGTCAGGGCACGTGCCCAGGTTGCAGTTTCAGACCCTGGTCAGGTGTGTGCAGGAGGCAACTGATTGATGTTTCTCACATCCATGTTTCCCTCTCACATCGACATTTCTCTTTCTCTCTCTCTCTCTCTCTCTCCCTTCCTCTCTCTCTAAAAGTCAATTTAAAAAAAACACACTTATCTTTAGGTGACGATTAAAAAATAGAATAAAAAAAATAGTAATAATAAAGAAACCGAGTCTGCTCCAAAGTCTGGGCTCCCAATGGCACAGCAGTTCTCATTATTTAAAAGGAACCCTTTCTGTCATAAGGAACTGCCCCAGAGGCTTCTGGAGAAAGTGCCTGAGGGGGCTGGAGTGGTCAGTCAGATCTGACCCACAGCCCCACCATCATGGCCAACATGTACTGAGCACACATATTGTGCCTGGCACCTTCCATACATTATCTCATTGGACCCTCATTTTACAGACAAAGAAACAGGCTCAGAGAGGTCTAGTAACTTGCCCTGGGCCACTCAGCAACTGAGTGGAAAAGCCAGCATATGAACTTTGGATGGTGGACTCTCGAGCTCAAAATATGCATCATTATTCTATACTGGTTCCTTGAGGAAGAAAAAATGAACACAGGTGTGCATGCTCCCGTGTGAGCACACGTGCACACGCACATATACACGTCTGTCAAGAGGTGGCCCCCAAACCAAGACAATGGACCCACTAGCCGAGGAGGCACGAGCCCTCAGAGGGCACACAGCGTGCCCAGCCCACACTGCTCCTGTGCCCCTGGAGGACCCCAGGAGAGGTCACAGGACTTGTCCTCTGACCTCTGCTGTGTGTTCACAGGGAAGTGGCCCGGTGAGGTGAGGTGTGAGGACATGGATGTGGGAGCCATGGGTGGCCTGACTTTGCACGGGCGTGCCTAGAAGGACTGCCCGCCTGCTGGGAGGTCATGCCGCCCTCTGTGGTCACACAGGCCCCAGCTCCCTGAGACCTGCTTCGGGGCCTATGAGAGGTCAGGGTGAACTGGGCTGGCTGGCTGGGCTAGCTGGCTGGGCTCGACTGTGTCCCCCTTGGTCCTGGGAGCTGTAAAGGACCCCAGAGACTCTTCCTCCCACCTTGGAAGGACCCAGTATGAGCTCTCTTGGCTCACCTGCCTGCAGTGGGAAAGGAGGGAGAGAGGCGGTTTCTCACAGCCAGGGAAACTAGCAAAGGGATTTCCTTTTCCTCTCTTATTACAGTGGCCTGAAATTTAGAAAAAAAACTACAAAGGAGGTCTGTTGACAACATGCTGGGCCACTTTGAGTAGCTGCTCATTTTGCCTCTTTGAACTACAAACTTCCTGAGGGCAGGGAGGTTTCAGCTCAACTCTGAAACGTTTATCTTATCTTTTTACCTGTGTCAGTAAATGACCTGACAAGGTCTGCAGGACTAGACCTGGGAGGATCAGCTAGCAGACAGGCCTGAATCTCCTGGAAGTTTCCTCCTAAGATGACTGACAACTGGACTGCTCCTTCCGTAAGAAGGAGGTCTGGACGTCTGCTCCTGATCCCCTTGCTCCTGGAATAGCACCCCAATTTTACCCACAAAAGCCCGCCTCCTCACTCTCAAACATAGTGGCTTGGCTGGGGCTGCTACACCCCTGGCTCAGAGATAAGCCTGTGACCCATGGCTGGCCAATCAATCATTAAACCATTACAAATGACTTCTTCAGGCCTGACCCAGTCACAGCCAGGGAGACTCAATTCCTCGACCCTTCTGGAACCGCTGGGCAGAGACACCAGTCTGTCCACTTGAATGGGAACTGGGAGGCAGCAGGGGACAGATGTGCACGGCCCCATGGTAGAGAGGGCCTGTCTAAAGAGAGCCTGAGTCCTGACAAGACTGTGTGCGCCCCTGGAGCCATGCTCGGAGTTAGACCTCCCAGGGACTTTTCCAGTCACAAGTTAATAAACTAATCTAAGGCACACCTCCAGACCCCCCATCAGAAAAGCTGCAGTTAACATTGTTAAACCCATTTAGACTCCCTGGCTGCTAAAGGCATGTGCTGCACAGACTCTGCCAGGGGCTGTCAACAGGGTCTATTCTGTTCCATAGAATAACTGAGAGGCAACACAATCACCGGTCCAAGAGTAGATACCCTGGGTTCAAATCCTACTTAGTCACTTACTAGCTGTGTGATCTTAAATTGGTGACCCTCAGAATCTTGACCAGTGAAACAAGAATGATAACTGCACCCACTTACTGTGGGGAGTAAATGACTGTAAGGTGCTCAGAATGGTCCCTGACACATAGTAGGTGCTCACTAAACATGGCCTCTAATTAGTTACGATGGATTGGTCACGCATTTGCTCAGGCAACAAACATTTATTAAGTGCCTACTGTGTGCCAGATGCCTGGGACACTTGGTGAGTCAGAGGACACGTCCCCTGTCCCTGAGGATGTTACAAAATTTTGGAGAAGGCAACAAGCAGCCACAGAGCGTGGTGAGTTGCCATGGTAACCCATGACTTTGACCTCACCACAGCCCAACCCTGACCAGTTGAGCTACTTGGATGCGGAGACGAAATGACTAATGCCACACAGGGGAAGTTGGGTGGTTGTCCGGGGAGTGGGCAGCGGGGACAGCAGAGGCCCAGCACTGGACGGGCCTTTCTACCCCTTGGCTACAGAAGGCCTGCACTGGACCAGCCCCTGCCCCTGAAGAAAGGGGCTGTTGTCACCCGTCATCTCAGCAGGCTCTGCACTCTCCCTGTGGAGAGAGTGAGTCCCTCCCATCGATTTCTAGAAAGGGTCAAGAGCTGAAATTCCTGAGGGCTTCTGTGGCACGGGCAGAATTCTCCCTCCCTTCCTTCCTGGGGAATCCCAGCAGCAGGGTGAGGCCGGCCAGGGGGTTGTTTGCCATTTGCCCCTCGTATCCAAAAGGTGCAGAGCCAGGGCTGGGGGCTATCCACTGTACCCCCCACCCCCCAAATGAACAGAACATCATTTCTTGCAAATTCCTCGTGCTGAACTAGGCGTTTCCATGTCATTGCACAATCTCTACACCTCCACTTTTCAGATGAGGGAAATGAAGCTCAGAGAGATAGTTACCTGTCCAAGGTCACATAGCAGGTCCCGGGGAGGCCCCCTAAGATTTGTGGGAGGGACTGGTTCCCAGCAGCCCTGGCCTGCACCACCAATGGCACCTCCTTCAAGAAGTCTTCTAAGGTTTCCCTTAATTTATAATGATCTCTCCCTCCTCTGTTCTAACAAAGCTCTCGGATCACTTCAAAGGCTCCAGCTTGGTGACCTCAGGTTTAGCTGGAAGGAGCGAGCCCTCACTCCTCCCTGAAAGCTGGTTCCTTGCATATTTGAGGTGCCACACTGTTGTCAAATGAATGAAATAGGGCTGCACTGGTTTCCGGCTTATCAGCTCGTTTTTTAAAACAGAGCCTGATAACCGAGGACTACCTTAATCCTCTGGCAAGCATCCCAGTCATTGTATGCAAATAATGCTACTCGTGATTTAAAACAATGTTTTTGCAGAAGTAATTTTAACTACATCCTGGCCCCATCCTGTTGACTCCTGTCCGGCTTATCAGTCCTCTCTCCGCGGAGCCCCGGTGCCCTGGGCCCCATTCCTTCACAGCTTGTCTCCTGACCTCTCCGTAACCCTGGCTGGGGTGGGCGGCCAGGCTGAGGTTATTTCTTCTGGCAGGAAAGGCCCGAGCTCTGAAGCTGGGAATCCCGGGTTCAAAGCCTAACTCAGGCCAAGCATCCTGGGCAGCTCCCTTCGCCTGCATCTCAGAAACGGGCTGCTGCTCACACCTGCCTCTGGGCGCGGGCAACACAGGGACCGTGCAAAAGCACCGTGTACCGTGGTCACATACAACACCACAGTCACACACGTTAGAGTCAGAGTGCCAGTCTCATAGAGCACCAGTCACGTAAGGCACCACAGTCATGTGGGGCACCACCAGCCCCACAGTCACATATAGTACCAGGAGCCCGAGGGTATTTGGGGAACTGTGAGGAGGCCAGTGCGGTCAGAGCACAGTGGCCGAGGGGGAAGAGTATAGCGGGTGAGGGGGCAGGGCAGGGGGTAGGGGGGCAGGGCAGGGGGCGGGGGAGCAGAACAGAGGGTGAGGGCACAGGGCACACGCTCTCCTCTGAGCCCCTCATTCCCCCTCCGCCTGGAATGCCGCTCCCTCCTTTCTCGCCAGGGTCTCATCCGGGGGCCTCTCCCTCGCTTTCTCCCTCACACTTACTACGATCTAACCTATTTATGTATCTGCCCCTCGCTACACGGTCAGCTGTCGGCGGGGATGTTTGTCCGCGTCGCTCACTGCTACATCCCCAGTGTCTAGCAGGGTGCCTGGCACACAGATGGGGTGCGACAGGTTTGCCAAATGACTGAGTGGTCCCATCAACCGCCCTTGCCTAGCCTGTGCTGGTCTTTGGCACCTTCTTCCTGAGATTCCAGACATGCTCATTTTTCTAACTCATTTGCAGGGCCCTCACTGGCCCACGGCAGACAAGCGCACATTTCATTTGAGATTCACTTCTCTCCTGGTCACTTGGCTTCAACTGTCTCCTGAATCCTGACCTGTGTGACCCGTGTGCTTCATATGAATGACGTTTTGAACATTTCCTTTCAAATATTATATATTGGTGTGTTTTGAAGCCAACAAGGAAGAAGCCTTAGAACATTCTACGTGTGGTCCTGCTGTTGCCCAAAGACAAAGGAGAGGATGTTGGGTCTGGAACCCTTCCTGCGCGGATGCCCAGGATGACGCTGGTTTTGACGGCAGCAGGACCAGGCCTTCAAGGACCAGTGGCAGACAGCCAGGTCTCCTTCCAGGATAGAAAAGGGTGGCACAGAGCTCACTTCTCACGAATACGGAGGAGATGTTTTCCTCAGTGACCGGCAAACAGTACGATGGACATGAACCTGGGGACATAACCACCATGCTAAAGAGATCGGGAGGGCTCTGCAGGGGCCTACAGATGCCCTGGACTCCGAAAAGCTGAAAGTTCTGAGCAAGAATGAGCTGGCAGCCCAGCCGGGCGTGGCTCAGTGGTTGAGCGTCGACCTAGGATCCAGGTGATCAGGGTTCGATTCCTGGTCAGGGCACATGCCCGGGTTGCGGGCTCGATCAATGACTCTCTCATCATTGATGTTTCTATCTCTCTCTCTCCCTCTCCTTTCCTCTCTCTGAAATCAATAAAGATATATTTAAAAAAAAAAAATGAGCTGGCGGGCTAGGCAGACCAACCAGGGACTTCTTGACTCAGGCTCAGCGTCCCTAGACCCCGGGAGCATTCTCTGAAGCCCAAGCAGACACTCTGGAGATTTTAGGACAACAAACAGGAAGCTGTGATTGACACATTCGTTGGAAAATGTGCGCCCCTCATTCCCTTGAAAGCCGCAGGTGGAAAATATTAACAGTATTAACATCTACTAGAGAAGAAACAAATCCATGGCAGATGGCTACCTGGTGGCTGCTGAGGCCGCCAGAAACAGGCGGGGCAGGGTGGGGTGGGGCTGCCCTACCCACCCAGGGCGAATTTCCTTCCTAACCAAGCTGCTGCTTTTTCGTTAAGTGGAATCTGGTGACCAGCAAGAAAGACTGAGATGGGCAGGAATGGGGACAGTGTTTGCAGAAGTCTCCTTGCAACTCAGGGAGCTTGGCAGTGGGTTTCTTTGCTGGGACAGCTGAGCCACAGTAGGAGAATTTCCAAGAGGGCTGGGATCTTGGGGATCACTGCGCCCCCTCTCACTTCACAGGTGTGTTTCTTAGCTGCATCCTGGAGCAGGTAGCGACTTTTCCAGGGTCTCAGCGGAGGCCAGTCTAGAACCTGGCCTCTGGCCTCCCAGGGCAGAGAGCCAGGCCACAGGGGGCGTGGCCCTGGATGTGGCCGCTTCTGTTCCTCAGGGGAAGGAGGTGGGGCAGCAAGAGGGAGGTGTCTGTGGTTCATGACACTGGCCGAGTTGTAAGGCCCACTGTCTGAAACCCCAGGACCCCATGCTACAAGCCGAAAGACTTTTCCTAGATGCCACAGGTAGGACAGGTAGGCCCCTTCCTGTTCCCAAATGGGAGCCTGGTACTTCTCCCAGAAATCCCCAGCAAAGGCTGCATTCGGGGTGAAGATGGGGGAGATGGGCCACTGCTGTCTCCCAAGCCACCGATGCCTTTGTGACCTTTATCAGGTATCAGTTGCTTATTGCAGCAAATTTGCCCTGATGACTCTGCATCGTCCTGCAAAGCGACCTGCCTGAACCCCTCTCCTCTCTCTCTTTTTTCCTGCTCTCATTGGTACTGGCCCAACTCAGCGTCTGGGATACACACTCTGCTTACCCCCCAGGCTATGTGATATTTTCCTTCTTTGCCTCCTGCCTCCCTCAAGTTGAGCCAGGTGTGCAGCCTCTGCTCAGGTGGCTTCTTGCACCTGGCCTGCCCTTCTCACATCCCTTCTGTTTGAAACTCTTGACCTTTTTCAAGGCTTACTCGAATGTTTGAAACTCTTGACCTTCTTCAAGGCTTACTCAAATGCCACCTCCTCCATGAAGGCTTCCCTGAGCTAGATTAACAGCTCCACATGTCCCCCAAGATTCAGGTCTACCTGGAACCTCTGAATGTGACTTTATTTGGAAGTAGAGTGTTGATGTAAGAACCTATAGAGAACTTTTTATGAGTTTATTTGAGCCAAACTGATGACAATTGCCAGGAAGCAAAATCTCACTGGATGAGAAAATGCTCCAGAGTGGGGCAGTTTTACAGCTTATTTTATACATTAGAATCAAAGGAGGAGACAAAAGGAGGGTCACATGAAATTAATCGGTGGTAGATTAAGGGGCAGGAGAAAGCAAAGGGGAGGGAGAACCTCTGGGACTGGATCAAAAGAAAAAATGGAGAGACATACGCTTCTCTTACATTTGTGGGTACAGGACAGTTAGCAATGAACATTTACGGCCCACAGAGATAGTGTCCGGGAACAAGATAAGGGGGAGTCTCTGCTCTAGTAGGAGGTTGTGCCCTGAGGGGTCTGGAAAAGGGGGGTCACTCTGACAGTTCAAAGGTATGTTATCTTAGATGCAAAAGACAATAGACAGGCTCGCTTAAGGTCAAGATTGACCTTTGTCAAGGAAGCTACAGGCCCAGGATGTGACTATCACCATGACTGGCTTTCAGTTAGGAATTTTTATGTTCAGACCATCCTACGCGGTTACTTTCCTTCTGAGTTTGCAGGGCCCGCCACGCTGGCCTCCCCTGAGCTTGTCGGGTTCAGTAGGTGGCCCCTTTTTTTATCCACAAGGGTCTTTGGAGATGTCATTGGTTAAGGATCTCAAGATGAGATATAACTGAAGTTAGTGTGTGCCTACAAGAAGATGAGAGGCACAGAGACACGCAGTGAGCCAGAGAAGACAGCCACGTGAAGGCAGAGGCAGAGCCTGGAGTGATGCTGCTGCGAGCCAAGGAACACCACTCAGATGCCACCAGGGCTCACCAGGAGCTGGAAGAGGCAAGGAAGGATTGTCCCCTAGAGTCTCTGGAGGGAATGGGGGCTCTGCCAACACCCTGATTTTGGATTTCTGGCCTCCAGAACTGTGAGGGCATGAACGTCTGTTGTAGGCCACCAAGCGTGCGGAATTTGTTAGGGCGGCCACAGGAAACGCTGCAATTTGTGCCCGGACTGTGAGTGCCTGGCCCAGGCTCCGGGTCTTTATTCATTTTTGTTGTATCCACCCCTCAGCCCGGACCCAGAGCTGCACCAACACCTGACAGACGCTCGGCAGGCAGGCTTGCTGAGGTCTCGCAAAGACTGCTGCCGCTGGGCCTCCACAGGCCTGCAGTCAGGGCCCGGGCCTCCGGTCCAGCCACTTCCCTGTACTGGACCTAAGGCTGGAACAGCCACTGCAAATACTTCCAAACAAACAGTCCACTTCTCCTCCCCCACCCTCCTCCTGCTAAAACCATGTCAAGGTCAGAGACTTCGGAGGCTGGGCCAGCTGGCCAGCTAGCCAGGAGCCTTTGGGGGGAAGAGGGATGGGCCCAAGCTCTATAAATACTTTTGTGGGAGGAATCCCAGGAAGACATGGCAAGAAAGAGGAAGAGCCTTCCCCTTAGAGACCCCAACCATGCCGGGCCGGCCTTGGTAACCTCGGTACTTGGTGGGAAAGGAGACCCGTCTCCAGGTGAGGAACTTTATAATTCCGGGAGCCTCTGTGTCCCTTTAAGAAAAGCCCTTATTTGGGTCACCTTTACAGCCTAAGGCGCACGGCTGCCCGCAGATATTGCCAGATCCTGTTTGACTCAAGGTCATTATGTGAAACTGGATAGTCACTCGCCCCCCAAAGTAAACAGACCTCTCCTGGACCTGCAGGCTGTTTGCAGAGCCTATGCTCCTCCTTTCTTTATCTCCGGGGCCCTTCCCCTCTGAGTCCAATCCCACCCAAGCCCGAGCTGGAAGGGCTCTCAGATCCAGCCTCTCCTTCCACCAAAGGACAGCGGGTCCTCTGTGGTTTGCCACTAATACCTGTCAAACATCCCTGCAGGCTGCAGGGGGCGCTGCCCTCCCTCTTCTCTCCAGCCACTCCAGGATCACCCTAAGCCCACGGTTCGGTCTCCCAGGAATTCCCCACTCCACGACACTTGCCCCTTGGTCCCCAAGTCCACTGGGCCCCCAAACACTCCTAGGTCTGGAGATTATCCCATGGCCCTCTCAATGGCCCCAGATAGACTCAGGCGAGAAGCCTCGATTCCAAATTTCCCACCGTGACAGTGACAGCGAGAGGACGGCTCATTAAAAAGTCGCTCCAGTAATTGGTGGGATAATTATGAGTTATAGGGAGCGCTCCTGGTCCTCCTGACTGGTCTGATGACGGAACCTGGGATGAATGGCACTGGCAGTTTCCCAGGCCCCGTGGATCCTGTTTCTGGTGACCTGATGCCAATTTATGACATATTTCTAACTGGCCCTGGGCTTATTCCCTGGAAGAGACCCTCCATCCTGAGTGAGGTGGGGCGGGGTTCCCAGTGCGCGACCCTGCAGGGCCCACTCTGCACTCTTCCACACTCCTCCCCCAATGCCGCACACTTCTTTCAATTTAGGCTTGTTTATAGTCAGTCAAGTTTTTCCAGATTGACTAAAAGAGTTCTTCATATGCCTACTGCAGCCAGTTACAAGGGCAGTAAAAGAGACCCAGGACCTGGGCCAGCTGGAAGAGCCCGAAGAAAGTTTCTGTGGGATGCAGACAGCTAAGGAATGACAATCACACGCGACTGTCCCAAACCCCACGACCCCTAGCAAGGACACCCTCACGGGCCCTCCTGATCCCCTTCCACAAAGGGCTTTGGGAGCCCTTCAACCAGGGCATCACCCCAAGGAAATGAAACTGCTGAGAACAAGTCTTATTTCTCCTTTTTGTGTGTGTCCAAGGGTTAAAAACACTTCCGAACTCCCCTTCCAACTGCAAGGTCAAGCAGCTGTCCAAACCACCCAAGGAGAAGCTGGAGCCCCGGACGGGCCGCCCCCCCCCCCTCCACTGGCCGGCAAGGGAAGAGTTAAACGGCGATAGGCTTTGGCCGATAGCTCTGGCTCCAAAGTTCAGTCCCAGTCCCAGCCACCCCAGAGGAATTGTAAATCTCAGGGCAGCATTTAACAAAACAAAAGCAACCTGGAATTACATGCAGGTTTGGTTTTCTACAGTACATATTCACTTAATCTCCTAGGTATGTGGCCCCCTGTCAGATCAGCTGGCTTTGCTGGCCCTTTCACCCTCCTGGCTCTCAACAGTTTAAGTTTCAAACGAATTCCCTGTTTTTGCTCTTCCACTTCACAGGGCTGGGTGAGTCAGCCTAGCCTGGCTCGGGTCGGAGTTGGGTGACAGCCGGCTCACCCTCCCCGCTCTCCGGCACCGGGTCTGGGGAAACTGGAGGAAGAGGCGCTGGGACTACCGCGAAGTTAAAGGCAGCGCTGGGAGGGAAGGATCCCCCCCTTTGGGGTTGTATTTGGGGTGGGGGGGGCAGGGTTGAAGGTAAGAACAAGGGCTCTTTATCAGCTGCCGGTTCCCCAGTCCCCCTCTCCCCAGATTTCCATAACACCTGGGCCTCCCAGTGCCCGGCAGGCCAGACTAGACCATCTAAGACCGCTTCCCCCCTTTTCAAACCCAAACCAAGTATCCCCCTCTCTTCGTGCCTCCAGAGCTGCAGCCGCCCAGGTTGGGGCTGGGAAGCGGGTTGCCAAGGAAAATACGAAGCGCCAGCAAGCAGGCGCTGGCTCCCAGCTCTCCCCAGGAGCGCGCACACACCCTGCACTCACCAGGGTGGTGGGGCAAAGAGGGGAAGCGAGGAGGGGGGAACGCGACACCTTCCTCGGGGAGGGAGGAATGTGGGAAATGGGTGGGTCTCCTAAGTTTCGGGGTGGGGGTGAACAGCCAGCCGGCCAGCCTGCCTGCCTCGGATCCTAGAGGAGCGGATTCAGCTCGGGACCTGCCCCCCAAAAAAAGACAGTCCGGTGCCCGGGAAATTTACAAGGTGAAACTGGCTAGCTCAGCATTCGCGGGTGGCGCGGAGAAGCGGGGCGGCCGGCGACCTCGGACCCCGGGCGCGGGCAGCAGGTGGGCGCACCCCACCCGCTCGCGGGGCCCCTCTCGCCCTCGGCCCCCACCCGCAGGACCCGCGTTGCCCCCCCCCCCCGTACCTTTCGGGCGCCGCGTTCTGCGAACTCGCGAGCGAGCTGGCGCCCGATGCCTCTGCCGCCGCCGGTGATGAGCACGTTCTCCCGAGACAGGTCCCGCAGCTTGGCGGGCACCACCAGCCCCACGGCCGCCTTGGCCACCAGATAGAGCATCTGGAGAGGGAACACCACCAGCGCGCCCAGCCATTTCCACACCATCCTCCGCGCCGCGGAGCCGGGCAGGGCGGGGGGCGAAACTCCCCGGGCCGAACAAAACAGGAATCGAAAAAGAAAACACTCCAAACAATAATAAATAAACTGCGGGGGGGGGGGGGAGAGGCGTCCCACCTGGCCACTCTTGAAATCACCTCTTGCCAAATGCAAAACACCGGGTGAGAAAGAAAGAAAAAAAAAAAAGATGATAAATCCTGGGGAGAAGAGAAAGCGTCTCCCGAAGGTTGGGACAGTAAGAGAGGTGGAGGGGAAGCCGGAGGTGGGAAGTTCTAACAAGAAGTTTCTTGCCCCAGCCGCCGTTTCGGCTGGGGAATTCTCAGGTAATGTTTACAGGCTGACAGAGGAGTTTAGGCAGGGGAAGGGAAAAAAAAAAAAAAAAAATGAAAGGGCACCAACCACACGCGCGCGCCCTGCCACAGTCCCGCGGTTTCAAAGTGCAAGATAAAAAAAAAAAAAAAAAAAAAAAAAAAAAAAAAAAAAGCTGTTTCCAAATTGTAGCGCCCCCCCCAACCCCTTCTCCAAGAAAAAAAAAAAAAAGAAAAGAAAAAGTGGGGGGTGGGTGGGAAAGTGCTTGGAGCTCCCAATTTCAGCCCGCGAAAGTCTCCCGACTCATGCTATTCTTGGGCTCAGGAAATTGCTTAAACGCGCTCTGATTGCCAGCAACGTGCAGCAGAAGTGGGGGGTCCGGGTGTCAGTTTCTTTACGTGCATGGCTCGCCCTCGCGCGCGCTCGCTCGCTCGCGCCGGCTCCCCCCTCGCTTCCAGCCGAGCCTGGGAGTTGCCGCTCGCCCCGGCTCCCTCGCTCGCCCTCCCGAGCATTTATTGCCTTCTTTTTGTCCTTTCCAACTTGGAGAGGGCCCGGCTGCGGGGCGCGCGTGGGTCGGACCCCCGAGTCCGCGCTGCTTTAATTTCGCTCCTGGGGCGGCAGCGGCGCGGAGCTAGAGGGCGGCCTTTTTTCCCCCCATTTTTTTTTTTTTTTTTTTTTAATACCCCATTAAGTCTGATTGACAGTTAAAGTTGGTCGGAGGCTTCACTCGCGTTCCTCTGACTGGCTGCCGCAGCTTCCCCTCCCCCTGCGCGCTCGCGGGGGGCGCGCGCTCGCGCTCGCGGGGGGCGCGCGCGGGCGGGCGCGCACCCGGGTTCGCTCCGACTCGAGTTCTCCCCGGGGCTGGCTCCCCGATTTGCAAGCCGGGACTTGCGGGCGGTGCCTCCGAGGGCTCGCGGCTGTAACTCCAACACGCTGGAAACCGACTCCTGCGAACCGGCTCCCTCTTCGAGACATTCCTCCCGGTCCGGGACGCGGTCTCCCCGAGCTGGGGTGCCTGGGGACCAGGTGACTGCCCCAGCGTTCTGGGCAGGCCCAGGGAAACTCGCGCATGCCTTGATCCAACCAGGTCGCCCAGGGTTTATTTCAGGTCATTTGGTCACCCCCTGCCTGCAGGTAGGACCAGGAAGCCACTCCCGACCTTGGCCCAGCCGCCTCCGTCTTCGGTCTTCACTTTGAGAGCATTTTCCGAAGCTGCTCCGGAGTTTCGCGTGGATGGGGGAAACAGCTGGGGAGCAGGGCTTTGCTTGGAGGGGAAAGGGTGGGCAGGGGAAAGGAACCTCTGCCCCCAAGGTGCCAATAAAATCCCCATAAGATTAGGTGGGAGCATATTTATTGCTCATCTGGGCTAGAATTACCTTGACTGACAGCAATTTCCATAATAACAAAAGCCTGTAAACAAAACGTCCTGCACCGGTGCCCCCTGTGCTGTGCTGTGCTGGCAGCGACTTCTCTCTTCTGCTCTGCTTGGGCTGGGCACCCACCTTGTAACCGCCTGTCTTCCCCCATGAAGGACGTCTCCCCTGCTGGAGGGTGGGACCCAGCTATTTAGAGCCGTCTGTTGCAGGAAGTCTGGGAGGTGACTCACTAAAAAGCAGCCCCAGTCAAAAGTGCTGATGGGACTTGCTTCCTGCTGCCCCTGATGGGCCCAGGCCAGGAGGAGACGGGGTGAGCCAGGGAGCTGCCCTGTAATCTGGGGCCGCGGTTCCGCAGGGAGACTCGCTCAGGCCTCATTCCCCCCACGTTCTGGGTGCGCTGGAATCAGCTGGTCTAATGCTCCGCCCGGTAGCTCTGCCGAGGACCGCGTGGGAGAGTGTTTTTGGGAAAGGCTGAATTGGGGAGCGGTGGCTGGGGTTTACCTCCTCTGCTGCACATACCCTCTAGTTCTGGGGAGCGGTTCTGCCGGGGGGAAGGGGGGATCTTCCTTCCAGATGGATTGGGAAACTCATTATCTGGAGAGCAGCTGGGGGAGCAAAAGGGGTTTGGAAGAGTGGGGTTGGATGAGAGACTGTCCTACATTGAAAGCTTATATGTGGAATCTAATGAACAAAATAAACTGACGAACAACATAGGTCCAGAGACATGGAAGCATGGAGCAGACTGACAGATCTCAGAGGGAAGGGAGGAAGGGAAGAGATCAACCAAGGAATTTATATGCATATATGCATAGCCCATGGACATGGGCAATGTGCAGTGAAGGCCTGGGGTGGGGCAGGTGCCCGGTGAAGGGGGGCAAAGGGGGGGAAATGGGGACATCTGTAATATTCTCAACAATAAAAATCCATTTTTAAAAAAGGAAGCTTATATGCTGACTTTGTGTCTCCCACTGACTGTGCAATGGGATATCATTGTCCCAGACCTGATTTCTCTTCCCACCCACCCCACTCAGGCGGAAGGGTAGGCGAAGGGTCAGGATGAGGCTCCCTCCTGCCTCCATCCAACCCTCCAGAAGTATGACCGAAAGGCAGGCCATTGCCTTCATCCTACCCCCAGGCCACGGCTAAAGTCAGCACTCGGTTAGAGTGACGGCTTCTTCCTACCTTGGAGGTCTGTAAACATGGAAAAGACATCCCAGCCCCGAAGAGCCAGGCCCTTCCCACCCGGCGGTGGCTGGTGTCTGCCAGGCCCGCCGAGAAGACGGCTCAGAAAGCCCGGGGCTGGAGGGGTGCGCGCAGCCCCGACTCATCTGTTATCCTCGAGGCCGCCTAGGGGCCCGTAGGCGCCACTGCACCGCCAAGCCGCCCGGCCCCCAGCCTCCCGCTTTCTGCTAACCCACCCGCTATCCGTTTCCTTCCGGACCCGAAAAGACTCCTGAAGATCAGCCCCGTTCCCCACACACCCGCTGCTTTATGGGGAGACTGAGGCACAGAGATGTTGAGTAACTCACGCTCACAGCAGCATGTTCACCCAAGTCCCCTGATCTCCAACCAGCTACGCCAACGCTGCTCAGATGCCAGACCAACCCAGAGACCCCTGGGTCCTGCCCCTGCTTTCCCTGGGTGTGTGTTTGAGTGGGAAGGACTTTGAGGACCCAAACTGAGCTTCGCCGTATCGAGCCCTTTACACATATTCTCACTTAATCTCCTGACCACCCAAGGAGGCGGGTGTCACTGTGCCACTTAGCGGGAGGAGACAGGCTCAGCACATCTAAGCATCTCCTGTGAGGCCACGCAGGGTGCTCCTCTTATTCTCGCACCCATCAGGTTTGGGGTGGAATCAGTAAAAAGGAACATGTCCGGCAATCCTAAAAGGAGCTGGGCTTGGACAGTGGCTGGGAAGCAGACACCTTTTTTCTACTTGTTCCACCTTCAGGATGTGGGTTTTGTGGGCCTGGCATCCCTGTGAGCCTCAGGCCTCTTCTTCCATCATCGGCTGCCTGGAGAGGCGCTGTCACCTCCTCTGGGCGCCCCCTCCAAGTTCTCAAGGTGAGGGCGAGGGGCCCTGGGCTGAGGGGTGCGCAGCTCACAGGCCAGCATGGGGGGTCCCTGTGGCCCGGCCTCAGTGAGAACCCCAAGGGGCTGGATCCTCCTGCCCCTCCCCCTCTCCCCCATCCCTTAGTATCCTTTGGGGCAGGGGGTGGGGAATTTAACTCCGGGGTGAAGTTTGAAATTTCACATCCCAGCCTGGGCAGAGGGCTCCGCAGTCGCCCACCCGCCCCCCGCCCCCCAACGTGAAAGGAGCCTTTGTGGGCTTGGTGGAGGGGGGAGGTGAGGTGCAGCCTGAAGAGCTCACTTTTTCCATGACTCAGCTCTGCCGCCCAGGGTGGGCACCGGAGGTGTGAGCACTCGCAGGGCAGGCGGAGCCACCTTCTAGCCCAGGCAGCCGGTTCCCGGATTACAGATGGGCGGGTCCCCAAGAGAGCCACCCTGTGACCCGCGGGGGAACTTGCTGGCCCTGGTGGGCCATCAGGCTGTGGCCAGTACCTCCCCACCCCCATCCCCAGGGCCAGTCCCCATCTTCTTTTTAACTTACTATTGCATCCCCAGGGTGAAACACATGAATGCTCATGTGTAGTCCTTTAACCAGGCACTTTCCTCCTTACAACCTCAGGCGAGAGCTGGAAAAATAAATGGGTCTCATGCCTCACCTCCTGCCTTCTACTCATCTGAGGCTTGGAGAATTCAGAAAGTCACTCAGGATCACACAGCTGAGACATGCAGGTGGGATTTGAACCCTGGTCGATGCTCAGCTCTGCCTGCTTTGTCCTCGGGTTTCTCTCAGAACGCACAGGAGCGTGTCAAAACGCAGGTTCCTGGGTTTCCAGCCTAGACCTCCGGGACCAGCACCCTGGGAGGGGGGCAGGAATCGGAGGGCTGGTGATTGTTCTAGAACCTCCCAGTGCTGCCTCTCCACGGCCCCTCCTTGCCTCCTCGGCCCCACACGAGCCCTTCCTCCTTGGCACTTAGGCTGCATCCCGGCCCTGAGCTCTCACCCACGGGCCGTCTGGGTTGGTGGCTGCGGTCGGCTTCACAGGTAACTCTTGGGGAAGGAAACGGAAGCTGGAGGAGCAGGTGCCTCCACTCACCATTCAGTCCATCGGTCCGTCAACCAGCCGCCACCGAGTCCCCACCTGGGCGGCCCCCTGCAGCGGCTGGGAGGCCACGGGGATAGGCCAGATGGGTCCGAGAGGGTGGCACGGGGTGGTTCTGGCTTTGGGTTCCGGCAACTTTGGTTCAAATCCCAGCCCTGCCACTTCCGGGCTCTTATTTCCAGCTTCATCTTTTGTAAGGGGAGGGTAACGATGGCAATAGGGATTAGCAGAGCTCAGGAAATGCCAGCTCAGAGATGGGCCCCGCTGGCAGGGCCTTTCCATCTTGCCGAGGAGCCAGCCTCCTCCCGGGCAGCATGAGGGGTTGACGTCCCGGGTGTTCCTGGCCCCCCCCCCCCAGCCACCTTCCACCCACACCTGCCAGCACCCTCCCCCAGGACCTTTTCTCTTTGGCCAAGTAAACCCCTACTCATCTCGCAAGGTCTCCTTTAGCTCAAGTGGTATTTTTTCCCAGGAAGCTCTTTCCAGCTCCCCTCTCAGTCCCCAATGTCCCTGGGGGGCCAGAGTGATGGACCTGTGGGGACAAAGCGATGGGGTATTTGGGGGACAGAGATGAGAGTGGGCAGGGGATAGAGAGATGGGGGTGCGCTAGGCAGCTGTTCTGTAGGGCGACCATTGGGGCAGGGACCTGAGTGGAGTGGGGAGCGAACCCGAGGAAATCTGGGTAAAGAGCCCTAACGGAGGGACAGGAAGTGCGAAGGTGGGAGGATGCTTGGTGGCCTGGAGCAGCCAGATAGGGAGAAGGAGGTGGGTAGTCAGGGCTCAGGACCCCCCAGAGGCTTGGTGTGGTCCTGGACCAGGGATATCACCATCACCTGGCATGCAGGTGGTCACCTGGTGCTCCAGGTGAGACATGCTGAATCCCAGGCCCCAGCCTCGGCCTCCAGGGTCAGAGTCTGTGTTTCATTTGCCTCCGCCCCTGGAAATTTTGTGCACACTGAAGTTTGGGGAGTGCAAGGGGGGATCCTGCAGGCCATGAGGATGGCTGTGGGTTTCATTTTGTGTGACAGGAGCAGGGGGAGACGGGGGAGATCCGTGTTCTAGAAGCAGTGCTCAGCTGCTGGGCCCAGAACAGCCTGTAGGGAACCAAGGGTGGACACAGGGACAGCGGCGAGGAGGCGGTGTGGGACGGTCAGGGAGAGACGGCCACAGCTACCAGGTTAACGTCGGGTGGACAGTGACACCTGGAGGCCCTGCTACCGAGAGCACCCAGCTCAGGGACCTCCTGGGAGGTCCCTTCCCTCCAAGGGACACTCCTGTTGAGCAGGGTTTTAATACTGATAACTTAGCATGCAACACACACAGGTACACGCTCACACGCACACACATGCACACACACGCACACAGCTTTATTGGACAGCGAGCTCCTTTGCCCTGAGCAGAACAAGCTGGCAGTGTCGAATGAGGGGCTGGATTGGGAGACCCTCCTGACCTAGCAGAAAGCAGTGTTCTGTGAAGTTGAAGATGGGTGGTCCTGGGGGGTCTTGGTGGAGATGGACACCTGTGGGGAGCATGAGCTGTGTGAGAAGCAGAGCGGGGGAAATAGGAAAATCCCTGCGGGGAGGGGACGCTGGCCTGCAAAGCTTAGAGACATTTACAACCTTCCTAGAACACCTTCCCCTTCTAAATCCACATTTGCCAGAAGGGGCCCTTGTCTTCCTGGTGAGGCCTGGCTAACAGGACTGGACACATTAAGAAAAGACCAAAAGCAGGTAGAATGGCTCCTTGCAGACATGGAAACCTCCCCCGACAGGAGAGCCTTTCCTGTGGTTACGTCTCCCGCCCTCCGCAGGCCTCGGGCTGCGCCCCTGCAGGTTTCTCTTCCACTATGGTCCTGAAAGCCAGGCCACGGCAGCAGGGCTGTGGGCCAGACGTGGCCTGTGGCCTGTGGCCTGTACTTTGCCAATTTCTGCCCTAGACCACCACCGAGCTAACAAACACCGATCTACCAAGACCTAAGAAACTGGTGAAGCCTGAGCCTCAGAAAAGCAGCAGCTGCTTTCTTGCCTCTTTCTGGAAATGTGTGCATAGGGCCCGACCAAGTCACTGTCCACTGTGAGAAACAGGATCTCGGGGGAGACTGAGTTCACCAAGAAGGGAAAAAGGAAATAGGCCTGAGAGCCTAGTAATGGGTTTAAGTCACTACGATGAGCCGACATCGACTGAGAGCTCGCCACACCCTGGGTGCTCTTTCCAGCCCCTCAAATGTAACATCTCAGTCCTAAAAGATGAAGACACTGAGAACCCCAGATGTCAAGTCGCTTTCCCGAGACCACAGGCTTGTACACATTCGAGCAGGAGGTAGAACTCCAGGGGGTCTAACTTGGGATCCTGGCATCTCCCCTTCATTGCCTCTCAACAATGGACGTCCCTAAAATCTATTCTATCTCTGCCATTTACTATAACAGCTCTCAAAGATGCCCACGAAGGCCCAGTCCGTGCCTTCAGGTGGGGGACAGATGTGAGCCCTTGGCTTTGCACATGCCCCCCAGATGCTCCGGACTCCGTTTCCTTGGCCACACCTGGCCTCCTGTCCCTCAGGGCCTGCCAGCCCTGGCTCCCCTGTTGAAAAGCTCCATCGGGGCAGTTATTTCAGTGCCTCATTGCGTACGACGCTCATCAGTTTACAAAAACAAGTGGGAAACAGGCAAACGGAAGTGCAGATATCGCTACTATGGAGATTATGTCTCTTTAATGGAAGAAGCAGAATGATAATTGTTACCTTTTACTGAGCACTTGCTAGGCACCTGCTTCCCGTGGATTCTCTCCCGTGGCCATCACAGCCACCTGCTGAGGGCCAAGTGGCATCACCTGAATTCAATGGATGGGGAGACTGAGGCCCAGAGAGGCAGAGCAGCTTGTCCAAACCGTGCAGCTTGCAGTGGTGTTGCTGGGACACAGGTGGAATAACTAGAACTTCTGGGCACGGGGATGTAGCCGTGAGGCGCTGTTGAGCTTACCCTGGGGTGGTGGGCTGCAAAGGAAAAGAGCAGGAACGAATCCCCCCGAAACACGCGCACAGTATCGAGAACAGACTACCTACACCATTCAGCATTTAGGCTAAAGAGCAGGGTGCGACTGGGAATTTTATACATATTTTTAGCTCCTGGGAATAGAAATCTGTTTTCCCACAGTTACAGCAGTAAACCCCTTAGAGTGTTAGGCCCCAGGTTCGTATAGCAGCATGATCCCACTTTTGGAAGGAAAACGCCTATGCTATAGATTCATATTTATTTCATTACCATTTGGCCGGGATTCAGTGTGTGTCAGGCAGGTCACTAACTGCTTCGGATCCATTTAATTTAATCTCATTTAATCAACACGGTCCCCGTGAGGTAGGCTCTCCATTCCCCAGTGAGATCTGTGGGCTTGAAGGTCACGCAGCTTGGCCAAGGTCACGGAGTCCATGAGTGGCAGGTAGGGAATTCAAAGTCGGCTCAGTTTTAGGTCAAAGCCCTTTTCTCTGCACCTCCCTCTCCCTGCTCTGGCGCTTTGTCTTTCTCTCTCTGTCGCTGTCGACGGGAACACGTGCACACGCACAGTCACACGCACACGAGTGTACACACAGAAAGAAGACAGGAGAGAAACACATCAGAATGTCAACAGTGGCGGTCTCTGGACGGTAGTCGGGTAGTGATATGACAGTAGATGTGATTTTCAACTTTTTACAAAAATGTCTTTATTGATTTCCGAGAGAGGAAGGGAGAGGGAGGGAGAGAGAAACATCAATGATGAGAGTCATCGATCGGCTGCCTCCTGCACGCCCCCTACTGGGGATCGAGCCCACAACCCCGGCATGTGCCCTGCCGGGGAATGGAACCAGTGACCTCTTGGTTCATAGGTCGATGCCCAACCCCTGAGCCACACAGGTCGGGTATGATTTTCATCTTTTTTAAAATGCCTTCACATATTCCCCGTGTTCTATAATGAGTTTATATTAAGCAGAATCCACTCAATGGCCTTTTTGTACACGTTTGCTTGCTTTAGACCCAGCAGGATGCAGGAGTTCTGGTTTGAGGCCGCAGAGCCCCTGACTGTGGGCCTCTTTAAAAATCTGCTAAAAAATCAAACAGGGGAGCCAGACCTTTGCTTTCTGGAACCGTCTAATCCGTCCTATAATACCTTGCTTTGTAGGAAAGTTCTGCGCGCAAATCCAATAAAATCCCGTATCGTGGGGCTGACACTGAGCCTGCCCAGAGCAAAATCTGCTAATGATCACCGCTTGCCAGGAGTCTGCAGAAGTGATCAGACGTGTCACGGCCCCGCGCCTGCCTCCTGCCCGAGCCTCTCTAACAAGGACTCTTTTCATGACTTTATGGAAACACGTTGTTCGGATCACGCTGGGCCTCTGCTTCATCGAACCTGAGCGCTGCCAGCTGCGGGGCCGGAAGGGGCCGAGGCTGCCCCCGAAGTTTCGGGACCCAGCAGAAACCACGGGTGTGTAAACCCAGCAATAACTCACGCACCTGCCCCAGGGGCTGGGCCTTCTCCCAGGCTGCTTTGGGGCTGGTGGCAGAAGTGGGGCAGGGGGAGTGTAAGTGTTGGGCGCCCCACCTGGAAGCGGGGCCTAGGCGTGGGTGCCCTCCTAACAAAACCAGAAAGGACTTTGGGCAAGTCCTTTCCTTGTGCTTCCCTTTCCTGAGATTGAAAGTGGGGGTTCCGGCCACTACCTGCAGGGCTGTCGTAAGACCGCAGAGGCTGCCTGACATGCATAGGTGTCCTTCCCTCCTCCCCTGTCCCCACCACATTGTCCTGGGTGGTAGCTCCGTGTCTAGATGTCTTTACACCTAGGTCTGAAAAGACTTACAGAAAAGGTCAATAAATGGAACCAAGAATTTCAGTGCCGTCTTCACTCATGTGCGAACATTTTACACTTTATCTCTCCACCCATCCTCCCGTCATCTATCTGTCTGTCTGTCTGTCTACCTTGTTTTGAGAGTACACTGTGGGCCCGATTGCTCCGTAGTCCCAAACCCTTCCGTGTATATGTCTCAAAACCAAGAATGGTTACATAACCACGGCGCTTTTTTAAAAAGCGAAATCCGGAGGTTCACGTGGATAGAATACTGTTACGTAATCTACGGGCCTATTCAGATTTTGCCAATTGTGTCACTAACATCCTTCATAACCAAAGACAAACAATTTTTTTTCCTGGTCCGGGATCCAGTCCAGAGGAACATGTGGGACTTGGCTGTCATGCCTCCGTTGGCCACTTTAATCTGCTCTTCTACCTTTCTTTGTCTCTCGTGACCTTGACATTTCTGAAGAGCTCAGGTTGTTATGGGCTGACGTGTGTCCCCCTAACTCCATATGTCGGAACCCTCCTTCCAAGTACCTCGGAATTCAATTATACTTGGTGACAGGCCCCTCAAAATGGTGATTAAGTTAAAATGAGGCTGCTAGGGTGGTCCTAACCCAACCTGACTGGTGTCACTATAAGAAGAGGAAATTTGGTCACAAGAGAGACCTGGGATGTGCGTGCACCGGGCGAAGTCCTTGTGAGGACACGGGGAAGGGGGTGGCGAGGGGGGAGGCCACCCGCAGGCCAAGGAAAGAGGCCTCGGGAGACACCAAACCTTTATCTAGAACTCGGCGTCCAGACCGTGAGGACATAAATTCCTGTTGTTTAAGCCGCCCAGGCTATGGTGGACTTTGTTCCGCTTGGTCTTAGCTCATTCTTGGCATCCCAGATACTTCTAGATGCTTCCTTCCTCCAACTAAAATGAAAAGCTCTTCCCACTTGCCAGCACGTGCCCAGGCAGTTCATGCGTGGTCATCAGAACAACACACTGAGGTGTGTACTGCTATTATACCCATTTCACAGATAAGGAAAGCTGAGCCTGGAGGGGCTATGGTCGCACAGCCAGGAGGTGGAGGGGCCATCAGGAAAGATAACTAATGGGAACAAATACGTAAAGCCCAACACGGACGGGAGTCTACCACCATAGCAGCCCTATACATCAGCACAAAATCCTCAGTTTGTCTCTGTCTGTGGGGAGCACACACTTGTATGACGTTTTTTAAAAAATTGATTTGAGAGAAATATGGATTTGTTGGTCCACTTATCTACGCATTCATTGGTTTCTTCTAATATACGCCCTGACCTGGGATCGAACCCGCAACCTTGCTATATCCGGACAACACTCTAACCAGCTGGGCCACCCGGCCGGGCACACTTGCGTTTCAAGGCTTAGTGGACTCACCACCGCTTCTAAAGAAGCTGCTCTTGGAACTGCCCCCCCCCCCCCCCCGGGGGCCCTCCTCCCCTTCTTGAAACCTGTTGGAATGATAATAGCTAGTATTTATCGGGGATCTGCCGCATCCTGGTCTCTGCTCCGGCAGATTTCTCAACATCATTCATCTGATGCTCACAACAGCCTGATGTAAGAGGCAGGTGCAAACCCAGTTTCCAGCTAAGGAAACAGAGACAGAGGGCAAACAGCCTGCCCCAATCTTGCACCCGATTGGGAGCTTCCCCAGGGCGTGGGCCCACCCGGCCTCGTGGGTGCGTGACCTCTGCAGACACTCGGGCCCCACCCTAGAAGGCCCCACACCGGGTTAACACTCTGCTGTGGTGTCTTGAGGTCCTTCATGACTTTGAACGGGGGGGGGGGGGGGGGGGCATTTTCACTTTGAAGGGGCCTTCGGGCGGCAGCCAGCCCTGCGCCTGGCTCCCGGCCCGCGCACTCCTGCAGCCCCGCACCCAGTGCAGCGGGCCCTGGGAGTGCCGGGGCGTCGCGCATTTACCTCCATGCGAGAGGGCAGGAAGGATGTCTGAGTGTCTGTCCTCGGCCCGGCACAGGGCCTGCGCAGTGGAGGCGTGCGGGAGGTGGTTGGTGAACTCCAATGAAAGAAACGACTGTTGATTCAACCGAGACAAAGGAGGGTCCCAAGGCGAAGGCAGGATGCAGCAAGCGACAGGGACTGGGGATTGCTCAGGGCGGGGGGTTGGGGAAACTACTGGAGGTGAGAAGACCACCCAGGCGCCCTGTCCCCAACACCTAGAGGCCCCAGGCTATGCTGTCTCCAGTGACCAGGCATCTTGAGGAAGTGGGTCTGGTGTGTTTTCAGTTCCACCTGGGCCTGCGCGAGCCCCTCGCAGGGACTGGCATCCTGGGCACTTGAGCCCCCCCTGCCCGCCCAGCCTTATGCTTTTAAAAGCCCCCCAGGTGGCAGTCACACCACTTCAGATCCTACCGTAGTGAGCTGAAAGGTGCCTCCTCCCCAGAGATATGCCCGCATCCTAATCTCTAGCATGTGAGTGAATTTGGAAAAAGGTCTTTGCGGGTGTGATCGAGACTCTGGATCATCTTAGATTATCCCAACAGGCTTTCAGTCCGATGACATGTGTGGTTATAGAAGAGACACACAGAGATGAAGACCAGGCCCCGTGACAACAGTGATGCCACCAGAGGCTGGAGAGGGGTTCTCCTCAGAGCCCTCGGGGGGGAGCTCGGGAGTGCGCAGGCCTGCGCCCCCACTCCTGCGCCCGGGCCGCTAGAGTTGAGGGACAAGGCTGTTGTTTTAAGCCAACCTGGCGGCCATCGGCTAGGGGCCGTAGGAGATGAGTCCACCTGCCTTCCCCACTTACCAGCTGCCTCACTGGCACCTTTTCTTGTCGCTCCTGAGCCTCGGCCCCCACATCTGTGAAACGGGGACGCCTGTAGTGTCTATGGGGGGTGGTGAGGACTTGAAGAGATGTTGTAGGTAAAGCTCTCAGAGAAAGGCCTGGCTCCCTAAATGCCCCTCACCTGGCATCGAGCGTTGAAGGTTGTATTACCCAGTAGTTCTGGCCGCGACCAGCTGTCTCTCCGCAGGGGCACCGAGGACCTGTAGAAGCCCCCGCGCCAGCCTCCACTATTGATTGTCACACCCAAGACAGGACCCTGGCTCATCAGGGGCCACCAACGCTGTGCTGTGGGAAACGGTGCTAACGGCCCCCTGTGATGTCACTTTTAACCCCATTAAAAGGGATGGCAGGATCTCACTGCGGTCAGAGAATGGGAATGACCTCCTTCCCTGTCATCTTCAACACCCCATTAAAGGGAGGGCAGGGCCTCACTGTGGTCAGACCACAGACTATGGGTCAGATTCCCTGAGTTTAGATTCCCGCTCTGGGATTCACTTGCTGTGTGACCTTGGGCAGGTTAATCAACCTCTCTGTGCCTCAGTTTCTTGACCTGCAAAACAGGCACAATATCCCCTATGCTACTACCCCTTAGTTTATAAATGCTTAGATTGGAGCTAGAAAAGCCTTGTGTGGCTGTTCAATAAATGTCAGACTCAATAAGTTGGACATTCTTTTGAATTTGAATCCTAACCAAGTTTCCACTTGAAGCCAAGCTGCCTCCTCACTGCTTGGCTCCAAGGGCAGCTCCGCCCCCAGGAGAGTTCTGGGCTGCACGCTGCTCAGGATTTTCCCGGCCAGCACTGTGGAGGGCGGGAGAGGTGGGTGAGAGCCTTGGCCCTTGACCCCCTGGGCCTGGCGTGTGAGCCCTCCCAGGCCAGGGATGGAAAGGCTGCTTCGGCCCAAATAGCAAGAGTCACATGTCTGTTTTCTCAAGGGCCCTGCCCCCTGAATGCTTGGAATTCTTGGCTAAGGGGAGTGTCCCCAAGGGGTCTGTTCCAGGGCTGGGTCAGCAGGCTGACTTACACGGCAGGGGGCTTGGGCGGCAGCCCAGGGAGCGGGTGGGATGGGAGGGGGCACCAGGACAAGGATTCCCACTGTCCAGCGAGGCCAGGGCCTCCTGGCGGGGCTCAGTCCCCACTTAATTTCCTTGGAGTTGGTGTCCTGGAGTTTCTCCCTGTGTGGGGATGGGGTGGAGGGGGCACATCCCAGTGAAGGCAGCACCACTCCTGAGGGACCGGCCTGGGGAGGGAGGGACCCTGGGCCCTTCCAAAAGGGAGGGAGTCCCTGGGTGGCTGCCCGGGGCCTTATGTGAGATCTGGGCAGGGTTAGCCTCCCTGAACTCCAGTGTTCTCACCCGCAAAATGGGGTTCAAAATCTTACCCTCCCCCACGGGCTGGAATTCTAAGCCACCACCTTTTCGGTGCTGGGAGTCCCCAGGAGACTCTGAGGGTGGCTGGAAAAGACAGGGTGAGGCCCAAGTTGGCCAGGATGCGGGAGCCTCGCTGGCTGCACACGGGAAGCACCCATCTCCCACCCGGAACGCCCTGGGCTGTCTTCCCCTCTGGAGTCCGTGCTTTGGAACCTTGGTTCAAAGCCCTGCTGTGATCAGCGAAGCTCCACGTGTCTCCGGGCGTCTAATTCCAGAAAGTCACCCATCTATCTACTTGTTCAGGTGTGTTGAGTCGGCTTCAGAGACCACCTCTGTGTGGGATGCTGGCCTGGGAAGTCCTGGAGGGTAAGCCTGCATGCATCTGTCTGTCTGTCTGTCTAGATGGATGGATGGATGCATGGGTGCTTGGGTGGATGGATAGGTGGACAGGCTCATGTGAGAAAATTTACTGAGGCTGAGGTTGGCTTCTTCCATTACGTAAGGTCCCTGAGATTAGGATGTGCTGCCACCTGGTGGCAGATAGTCAAACAATATCTGAATTTGCAGTGTGATGTTCTCGCTCCCTTTCTTAGGGGTTAACTATCTCCCATCTACTGGGCTGACCCTTGTCCAAGATCACTCTTCCCTCTTCAGGGCCCCCGGGAGCACCCCACTAATTGGCTGGGGCTGTTACCTTTCCTCTGTAGAGGGATGATGTTGTTTCTAAAAATAAAACCAGGGCAGAAGACATGGACCTCGCAGAATGACTGTGTATTACCCTAAGGGTATGCAGTGACTCTGGCTGCAGCTGCTGTCCCAGCCGTGGCACCTCTACTGGAGCTCATACACACGGCCCTGGCACTTGGGGTGCAGCTACTGACCTGGCTGATGTGTTTTCCCCCACACCAACGGGTGAGGGATCCCAGAGCCATGTGCCTCATCCGGCAGGGCCAACAGGGCACCTTCCAGTCTCCCCTCCGGGCTTTGTCCACTATAGCTTTCTGCTATAACATAGTCCTTAGGGATCTCGATTGTTTTGACATTCCAGAAAACATCACGATAATCCACTAGGTTGATAGCATTATGCTAATAGATCTGGCAAGCATGTAGTTTAAAATATCTTAGTAAGACATATGCAGAGTGGAGAGTGATTGATAAACCCTCAAACATTTGAGGGACAACCATCTCAGTGGAGTTTCTTGGGGTTCATCTCCAAGGTAAAAGATAAGTTGTAATATGCCTGCGCCACCTAGCATGAAAAATGCACAATGCTCACTAGGCTTTTTTACAAAATCCCTTACAGCCTGTTTGCTTTTTCTGAGTGGGGATCAGAGCAACAGAAAGCTCTGTAGCAACTTGAAGCTGTGCTAGAAGCTGCTCTGCCACTAGGAAACCCTACTGCATTTGTTGGAGGCACTGTTAATCTGTAGCCTTCGATTCATGTAGGTCTTACTTTGTGAACCCCCAAATTGTAAGTCACATTTTCTTTCCATGACCACCATGCGTGCTGCTAGGACCATACCTCTTGTGTGGAAGCCACCATGTATTAACTTGCGTCTTTCCTTTCCGATACAGTGATTTGTACCCCCTAAGAGGGGGAAGCCTCATATGAGGTCTGTAAGTGTTAAAGGAAACATCACCTTGGCCCTGAAATGCATTCAGACTCCAAATCTCTGTGGGAATCAGTGCTGGGGTAGGAAAACCTGAACTGTAATTGACAAACTGCTGCGGGCTCGGCATGAACAAAACAGTTAAACACTCCAGAGGGACCTGCCATTGGGAGGCCGCCACACTTAGAAGCACTGGCAAGTTCACAGCCCAGGGGCGTAGGCTGACTAAATACTGAGACCTAATCGTAGGGCTGTAGAGTGCTTCCCCCCTCCCACACCTTATCACTGTAGTCATTACTAAAGGTCTATTTTACCACAATTCCTTTTACCCAGTACATGCCCTCCTTTCAGCAAAGTATTACAAGGCATACTAAAAGGCAAAGCACATAATTTGAAGAGACTGAATGAACATCAGAGCCAAAGTAAGATATGGCAGGGATGTTGGAATCATCCGACCAGACATTGTTAAAAAGCTGTGTCTAATATGCTAAGGGCCTTAATGGAAAAAATAACCAATAGAGAGATTCCAAGATGGTGGTGGATTAAGTGGACACTGACACTCTCTCAGGACCAAACCGGATTTACAACTGAAGTATAGAGAAACCATCCTGAATGATCAACTGCAACTGAAGACAAGCTGGGGAACACCCTCATAACCAAGGAGGAAAAGGGGAGACTGCATAGAGATAGGTAGGAAGTGCAGAGGCTCGAGAGGGCTTGCTGGGCTCCCACAGGCAGCAGCTGAAGGTCGGGAGGGAGATCTCAGCTGTGGGGGGTTCCCACTGAGGACTCTGGGGCCTAAACCCCAAGCTGGGCTCCCCAGCCCAGAGCACCAGAACTGAGAAAGGTGCCCACATAACACCTGGCTATGAAAAGGAGAGGGTTTCTGCCTGCCAGGGAGAGACCACTGGAAATGCAGGCCCCCTTTTAAAGAGCCACGGCACAAAGTTTTGTGTGCAGCCACTCACCTTGTTCTCTGGAAGAGGGAGGGTAGAGTAGACTAGAGCTGTGTGAGGAGAATCCAGGGTTGCCGGATCTGGAGATAGAGCTTGGAGGGCACCTGTTTGGATTCCTGTGCAGAGTCATTTCCCCATAAAGCAGAGGACATCTTACTCAGGCAGACATTTACCCTTCAGGCAGCTTTTGCCTGTGGAGGGAGCAATTGCCCCACCCATTGAAAACCTCTCGCCCCACCCTGTGGAGTTTCTGCCTTGCTGTGGTCTACAGCCTGAGGCTAATTAAGAGACTGAACACCAATCAACTTCTGGGTGCCTTGAGTCTTTGCCTGATCTGCTCCTAGACCTAGGGCTTGGAAAAGCAGACCTTGGTGCACATCTTGGTCCTGTCCAAACACTCCCAGCCCCAGCAGAGGGAGCCACAAGCTTTAGATTGCGGAAAAGCTTCAAACAAGGTTCTCAAGGCCAGTCACAAACAGCATCTGACATTGGCCTGCCCCAGAGATCATCCAAAAGACAGGGAGTCCTAGCAGATCTACCTAATACATAGAAACAAACCCAAACAGGCAGCCAAAATGGGGAGACAAAACACACACACACACAAAACAAGCCCCAAATGAAAGAACAAGAGAATTCTCCAGAAGAAGAGCTAAATGAAATGGAGATAAGCAATCAATCAGATATAGAGTTCAAAATACTGACTGTAAGGATGCTCAACAGCATGAGAAAAGATATAGAAACTATGGAGGAAATTAAGAAGGACATAGTAGAAATAAAAAATGCATTGGAAGGAATAAACAGAAGGTTAGGGGAAGCTGAGGATCAGATCAGTGAATAAGAAGACAGGGTAGAAAAAAAATCACTAAATCAGAGAACCAAAACGAAAAAACCATTGAAAAACAGGAAGACAGTTTAAGGGAGCTGTGGGACAACATGAAATTTCACAATATTCGCAGCATAGGAGTGTCAGTAGACAATATGCAAGAACAAATGGAAAATGCAGAGAGATGGAAATTCTTAGAAAGAATAAAAAAAGAAATGTTAAAGATAAAAAATACTATAACAGAAATAAAAAATTTAAGAGTGGACACAATTGAGGAAAAAAATCTCTGAGTTTGAGGATATAACAATGTATACTTCCAACACTGAGAAACAAAGAGAAAAAACCCCTGAAAAAAGCAGAACAAAATATCTGAGAATTGTGAGAAAATTTTAAAAGGTATAATGTTGGCATGATGCAGAAAAAGAAAGAAACAAAAGAAATAATACCTAACAAATTCTCCCCAAATAATGTCAGACACCAAACCACAGATCCAGGAAGCATAGAGGAGACCAAGCAGGACAAATGCCTCCAAGCCTACACCTAACTATATCATATTTGAACTTCAGAAAATCAAAGATAAGGGACAAAATCTTGAAAGAAGCCAGAGGAAAAATAACACCTTAGCTATAGAGGAACAAAGATAAGAATTATATCTAACTTCCCAGAAGCCAAGTAAGCAGGAGGAGGGTGGAGTTAAATATTTAAAGTTTAAGAGAAAACCACAAGCCAATTTAGAATTCTGTACCCTGTAAAATTATCCTTCAAAGGGGAAGGAGAAATTAAAACTTTCTCAGAAAAAAAAAAATTGAGGAAGTATCTTGCCTGTAGATCCACCTGCCTTTCTAGAAATATTAAAAGGAGTTCTTTGGAGAGAAATAAATAATACAGATTAGAAGCTGAGGTCTATGTAAAGAAAGTAAGAGCACTAGAAAATGAATAGGTAAAGGTAAATAAAAAACTTTTATTTTTCTTATTTTTAATTATCTAATAAATAACATTTGTTCAAAATAATAAGAGCAACAACACATTTGTCACCAAGACGGATCACATTCTGGGCTAAAAAACACACCCTAACAAATTTAAAAGAATGGAAATCATGCCTGCTTTCAGACCGTGGTGGAATTAAACTAGAAATCAGTAACAGAAAGATAGCTGAAGAAAATCCCCAAATACATGGTGATTATGCAACACACTTTAAAATAACACGTAGGTCAAAGGAGGCATCTCAACAGAAATTTAAAAAAACAACACTTTGAACTGAATAAAATGAAAATACAACTTATCAAAATTTGTAGAATGCAGTGAAAGTGGTGCTTAGAGGGAAATGTATACAATTGACTGCATATGTTAGAAAAGACGAAATCTAAAATCAGGAACCTTAGCTTTTACCTTAGGAAACTAGAAAAGGAAGAACAAATTAAACTCGAAGTAAGCAGGAAAAAGAAAGAAAACAATAAAGATTAGAGTGTAGGTCAAGGAAATTGAAAACAGGAACCGAATAGAGAAAATCAGCAAGACTAAAAGCTGGTTCTTTGAAAAGATAAATAAGATTGATGCACCTTTAGCCAGACTCACTAAGAAACAAAGAGAGAGGAACCAAATAAAATCAGAAATGAAAGAGGCGATATAACAACTGACCCAACAGGAATACAAAGGATTGCAAGAAAATACTATGAGCAATAATATGCCAACAAACTGGACAACCTGGTTGAGATGGACAAATCCCTAGAAGCATGCAACCTTCCAAAGCTGAATCAAGAAGAGGCAGAAAACCTGAACAGGCCGATAACAACTAATGAAATTGAAGCAGTAATCAAAAAACTCCCAGCAAACAAAAGTCCTGGACCAGATGGATTTACAGGCGAGTTTTACCAAACATTCAAAGAAGAATTAACACCTATTCTATTCAAACTATTCCAGAAAATTCAAGAGAAGGGAAAACTCCCAAACTCTTTTTATGAGGCCAGCATCATCCTAATCCCAAAACCAGATAAAGACACTACAAAGAAAGAGAATTACAGGCCAATAGCCCTGATGAAGATAGATGCTAAAATCCTCACTAACATACTAGCAAACCAGCTCCAGCAATACATTAAAAAGATCATACATCATGACCAACTGGGATTTATTCCAGGGATGCAAGGCTGGTACAACATCCGCAAATCAATAAACGTGATGCATCACATAAACAAAATGAAGGACAAAAATCATATGATCATATCAATAGACTCAGAAAAAGCATTCGACAAAATCCAGCACCCACTTCTGATTAAAAACTCTCAGCAAAGTGGGAATAGAGGGATCATACCTCAACACAACAAAGGCCATATATGACAGGCCTACAGCCAACATCATACTCAATGGGCAAAAACTAAAACCATTTCCATTAAAGACCGAACAAGACAGGGATGTCCTCTTTCACCACTCTTATTCAACATAGTACTGGAAGTCCTCGCCATAGCCATCAGACAGGAGGAAAACATAAAAGGTATCCAAATTGGAAAGGAGGAAGTAAAACCGTCATTATTTGCAGATGACATGATATTGTACATAGAAAACCCTAAAGACTCCATCAAAGTACTACTAGATTTGATAAACGAATTTGGCAAGGTAGCTGGATACAAAATCAACATCCGGAAATCAATGGCATTCTTTTTTTTTTTTTAAACATATCTTTATTGATTTCAGAGAGAGGAAAGGAGGGGGAGAGAGTGAGACGGAAACATCAATGATGAGAGAGTCATTGATCGGCTGCCTAGCCTGCAACCGGGGCATGTGCCCTGACCGGGAATCGAACCCCAATCTCCTGGATCCTAGGTCGATGCTAAACCACTGAGGCATGCCTGGCCGGGCATCAATGGCATTCTTATACACCAACAATGAACTTTCAGAGAGAGAAACTAAAAAAGCAATACCATTTACCATTGCAACTAAAAAAAATAAGATACCTAGGTATAAACTTAACCAAGGATGTAAAAGACCTGTACTCGGAAAACTACGTGACACTGAAAAAAGAAATAGGGGAAGATTTAAACAAGTGGAAGAAAATACCATGCTCATGGATTGGAAGAATTAATATCATTAAATGTCCATACTACCCAAAGCAATTAATAAATTCAATGCAATCCCTATTAAAATACCAACAGCATATTTCACAGACCTAGAACAAAAATTACGAAAATTTATATGGAACCAAAAAAGACCCCGAATAGCTGCAGCCATCTTGAGAAAAAAGAACAGAGTGGGGGGGATCACATTACAGGATTTCAAACTATATTACGAAGCCACTGTAATCAAAACGGCCTGGTATACGTACAGCAACAGGCATATAGATCCATGGAACAGAACAGAAACCCCAGAAATAGACCCACACCATTATGGTCAGTTAATATTTGACAAAGGAGGCAAGAGTATCCAATGGAGTAAAGACAGTCTCTTCAATAAGTGGTGCTGGGAAAATTGGACAGATACATGCAAAAGAATGAAACTAGACCACCAACTTTCACCATACACAAAAATAAACTCAAAATGGATAAAAGACTTAAATGTGAGTCATGAAACCATAAAAATCCTGGAAGAAAACATAGGCAGTGAAGTCACAGACATGCCACATAGTGGACTTTTCACTGATACATCTCCTAGGGCAAGAGAAACAAAGGAAAAAATAAACATGGGACTCCATCCAACTAAAAAGCTTCTGCACAGCAAAAGAAAACAGCCTCAAAATACAAAGGAACCCCACGGTCTGGGAAAACATATTTGCCAAGGATGCATCTGATAAGGGGCTAATTTCCGAAGTGTAAGTGTACAAAGAACTCATAGTACTCAGCAAGAGGAAGACAAACAACCCAATTAAGAAATGGGCAAAGGACATAAATAGACACTTCTCCAAAGAGGACATACGGATGGCCAAGAGACACATGAGAAAATGCTTAATGCCGATAATCATCAGAGATGCAAGTTAAAGCCACAATGAGGTGTCACTTCACACGTGTCAGAATGGCTCCATCAACAAATCAACAAACGACATGTGCTGGGGAGGGTGTGGAGAAAGGGGAACCCTAGTACACTGCTGGTGGGAATGCAGACTGGTGCAGCCACTATGGAAAGCAGTATGGAGGTTCCTCAAAAAATTAAAAATGGAGCTGCCTTTTGACCCAGTGATTCCACTCCTAGGAATGTATCCTAAGAATCCTGAAACACTCATCAGAAAGAATATATGGACCCCGATGTTCATAGCAGCACAGTTTACAATAGCTAAGATCTGGAAGCAGCCCAAGTGCCCACCAGGAGATGAGTGGATAAAAAAGCTGTGGGACATTCACACCATGGAATACTACGCAGCTGTAAAGAAGGATCTCGTACCCTTTGGGACAGGATGGGTGGACCTGGAGAAAATTATGTTAAGTGAAATAAGCCAGGCAGAGAAAGACAAACATCACATGATCTCGCTTATAAGTGGAATCTAAAGAACTTAATAAACTGAAGAACAGAATAGATTCAATGACATGGAAGCATAGATGAGACTGAGGAATGTCAGAGGGATGGAGGAGGACGGGTGGGTGGAGGGGGAGAGAGTAACCAAAGAATTTATATGCATCTATGCACAACCCAAGGACACGGACAATGGTGGGGAGAGGGACTGGGGAGGGGGATGGGGCGGGGTGGAACGGGTCATTGGGGAGAAAAAGGGACATCTGTAATATTTTAAACAAAAATAAAATAAAATAAAAAGATAATGTAAAAAAAAAAGAAAAGAAAAAAGAGATAAGACACAAATTTCTATTATCAGAAACGAACGAGAGGACGTCACTATAGACTCCACAAGTGTTAAAAGGAAAATAAAGGAATATTTTGACCAACTTTCTGTGGACAAACTTGATAACCTAGATGAAATCCCTTTAAAGACACAAGCTGCCACCATCGCACAAGAAGAAATAGACAATCTGAATAGGCTCATATCTATCGAAGACATTGAATCAATAACTAATAACCTCTCAAAATAGACAGCACCAGACCTATGTGGCCCCACTGGTGAATTCTACCAGGAAGAAATCAGACCAATTTTCTGCGAACTCTTCTAGAAAAGGGAAGCAGAAAGGCATACTTCCTAACTCATTCTGTGAGGCCAGCATTACCCTAACACCAAAACCAGACAAAGACATTGCAAGAAAAGAAAACTACAGACCATTATCTCCCATGAAACAGATGTAATAAATTCTCAACAAAGTATTAGCAGATTGAATCTAACGATGTATCAAAACAATTATATACCACAACCACAAGTGGAATTTTCCCAGGGTAAGCAAGACTGGTTCAACATTTGAACTTCTTGAAAAACCACATGATCATATCAATAGATAAGAGCATTTGACAAAATCCAACACTAATTCATGATTTGAAAAACAACAACACTCTTGGCAAACTAAAAATGAGAGGGGAACTTCCTCAACCTGATAAAGAACACCTACAAGAACCCTAAAGCTAGCATTATACTTAACGGTTAGAAACTTGAGGATTTCCTTCTATGACTGGGAACAGGCAAGGATGTCCTTTCTCACTACCAATGTTCAACATTGTACTAGTAAGATAAGAAGAAAAAAAAGAAAGGTATACAGACTGGGAAGGAAGAAATAGAATTGTCTTTGTTGATAGGTGACATGATCACCTATGTAGTAAATTCAAAATAATTAGCAAACAAAAGAAAACACACAAACCAAGATACCAGGAAACAATTACAGCAAGGTTGCAGGACACAAGGTTAATATACAAAAGTCAATGGCTTTTCTGTCCACCAGTGGAATTTGAAATTTCAAACACATTACCATTTCTATTACTCCCCCTCCCCCAACAGTGAGATTCTTAGGTATAAAATCTAACAAAAATATGTACTAGATCGACGAGGAAAACCTTAAACCTCTGAAGAAAGCTATCAAAGAACTAAATAAATGGAGAGATATCCCATGTTCATGAATAGAAAGACTCGATATTGTCAAGATGTCGTTTCTTGCCCTAGCTGGTTTGGCTCAGTGGTTAGAGCGTTGGCCCTCGGACTGAAGGGTCCAGGTTTGATTCTGGCCAAGGCAATTTCAGTCAAAATAACAAAGTAACTGTTATTTGGATGTTGGCAAGCGGACTCTAAAGTTTGTATGGAGAAGCAAAAGGCCCAGGATGGCCAACTCAGTATCAAAGGAGAGGAAAAAAGTCAGCGCACTGACACTGCTCGTCTTCAAGACTTACAACAGGGCTACAGTAACCAACGCAGTGTGGGGTTGGTGAAAGAATAGAAAAATAGGCCCATGGAATAGAGAGCCTAGAAGTAGACCCAGGGAAATACAGTCAAAGAAGCCAGAGCAACACAACAGAGAAAAGAGAGTCCCTTCAAGAAATTGTGCTGGAACAACTGGACGACCACCTGCCAAAAAAAAAAAAAAGAAGAAGTCTAGACACAGACCTTATACCCTTCACCAAGATGAACTTGAATGGATCATAGACCTAAGTATAAAATGCAAAACCATAAACCGCTTAGAAGATAACGTAGGAGAAAATCTAGGTGACCTTGGGTAGGGCGATGACTTTTTAGATACAACGCCAAAGGCGCACTATCCATGAGAGAAATAACTGGTAAGCTGGACTTTGTGAAAAGTCAAAATTGCTGCTCTGCGAAAGGCAATGTCAAAATAATGAGAAGCCAAGAGAGCCGCAGACCGGGAGAAAATTTTTGCAGTAGACGCATCTGATAAAGGACGGTTATCCAAAATATACAAAGTCTTAAAACTCAACACTAAAAAAAAAGGAGCAATCTGATTTTAAAACAACCAAAACGACCTGAACGGACACCTCGCTAAAGAAGATATACAGATGGCAAGCGAGCATGTGAACAGATGTTCAACATGATATGTCATCAGGGAATTGAGAAATTAAAACAGCAATGAGATGTCACTACGCACCTGTGAGAATGGCCCAAATCCCAAACACTGATGACGCCAAATGCTGGAGAGGGTGCAGAGCACCAGGAATTCTGATTCATTGCTGCTGGTACAGCCACCTAGGGAGATTGTGCTCCTTAGGAGTTACCCAAGTAAGTGGCAAAGTTATGTCCACACGGAAACCAGCACACGGATGTTTATAGCAGCTTTATTCATAATTGCCGAACTTGGAAGCAGCCAAGGTGTCTCTCAGTAGGTGAACAGATAAAAGGAACCGTGGTCCATCCAGACAATGGAATATTACTTGGCACTGAAAACTATCAAGCCGTGAAAAGACACGTAGGAACCTTCAATGCGTCTGATTTAGTGAAAGAGGCCAATGTGAAAACGCCATAGGCTGTATGATTCCGACTATATGACGTTCTTGGAGAGGCAAAACCATGGAGACAGAAAAAGGACTTAGAGGATGCCTGGGCTTGGGGGGGAGGGGGAAGGTGCTTAGGGCCGCGATACTATTCTTCATGATAATACATGTCATCATGTGCTTGCAAAGCCCATGGAACGTACCAGGAGCAAACCCTAACGTAAACCACGGACTTTGGGTGCTAAGAACGTGCAGGTTCGTTAGTTGTAACGAATGTACCACCAGGTGCAGGATGTTGATAGTAGGGGAGGTTGTACATGGGGGGCGGGGGAGGGTGTCAGGGGGATCTATGGGAATTCTCCATACTTTCTGCTCAATTTTGCTGTGAACCTAAAACTGCTCTAAAAATAAAATTTATTGATTAAAAAGAAGTTAAAAAACAATGGGAAAGGCCAGGCAGGTTTGTTTCTTTGTAAAATATTCGAGCTCTCCAATGTCAGGGCTCCTCGGCTGAGATGCAAACCTACTGCGTGCGCCCCATCCACCGGGCTTCTCTGTGTCACTCCCACGGGACGCCGGAGGCGAGGAGCATCCACGCTAACACGAGGCTCACACTGTTCGCTTCCTCTTTGAGTCTGAGCCGCGCAGCTCGTGTTTCCTGCCACGTAGCCGCAGAACCGGCGCAGGCTCACGTACGTGTTGGTTTGCGAGCAGGATGAAGCCTCAGACCTGTGTTATGGCTCTTGGCACACCCTTTACATGCCTTTCCACCGCCTGGAACGACGCTTAGGTTTGTCAATAGAGGCTACTGGAGGAATATTGAAGAAGTATGGGGTTAGCTTCGGGCTCTGGGGCGCTCCTCTGGTCGGACACTTGCAACTCGTGGTTTCTCTGGAACTGGCTCCTGCACCATGGGACACTCTGGCCCCTGGAGTCCTGCAGTGGTGGCTTCCCCAGGCCTGGCTCCTGCCGTGCTCCGCGCCTGCACACCAGTGGCCAGAGCTTCCCTGGGTACCACTCAGGCAGTCTGCAGCAGGGCTCCACCAACTAGGCACTTCCCCACGAAGGCTCTCTTGGCACCCCTGCCAGTTAGCTATGGCCATGCCCTGTAATAAGGCCTTGCCCTTGGAGAAGTGGCCGTTCACATATCTATCTATCTATCTATCTATCTATCTATCTATCTATCTATCTATTATCTATCTATCTATCTATCTATCTATCTATCTATCTATCTATCTATCTATCTATCATCTATATCTATTATCTATATCTATCTATATCTATCTATCTTTATTGTTGCAAGTATTACAGATGTCCCCCTTTCTCCCCCATTGACCCCCCATCTTCCCCACTCCCGTCCCCTCCCCAGGCCTTCACCCCACCACTGTCTGTGTCCATGGGTTATGCATATATACATATAAGTTCTTTGGTTGATCGCCCCCCTCCCCGATCCCCCTTCCTTCTGAGAATCCTCAGTCTGTCCCATGCTTCCATGTCTCTGGATCTAGTTTGTTCCTCAGTTTATTTTGTTCATTGGATTCCACATATGAGTGAGATCCTGTGACAGGTGTCTTTCTCGGCCTGGCTTATTTCGCTTAGCACAATAGTCTCCAGGTCCCCCCATGCAGCCTCAAAGGGTACTTTTATCTTTGACTCCTTGCTTCTGTACCTGGGTTGAACCCTGCCTGATACAGCATCGAAAAACTTGCTACTTTCTGCTTATTTGCCCCGATCAGCACCGTGTCATCAGCGTGACGTCACTGGAATGTCATCGCTGGAATGTTACGGTCGCGATCTCTGTACACTACGTACTTCCACAAAGTTTATATGTGTAGAGAGCACTATATACATCCTGCAAAGGCATGATAGACAAAGCCCTGAGGGGAGGCTGGAAGGTGTCCTGTTGGTCCTGCCGGGTGAAGGCATTCTAGGCGTACAAGTGTCTGGGTCTGTAGGCCAGTGGGGCCCCCTGTGAGGTGGACTTAAGGCAAGACTTCACCTGTCACCTGACCACAGTAAGCCCCCACTGTGATGGGAAAGCCACAGTAGCTTTGCTGGTCCCAGGATGAGTGTCAATTCAGAACCGGTGTCTACATACCTGTCAGAATGGCTTTCACCAATAAATCAACAAGCAACAAGTGTTGGAGAAAAGGGAACCCTGTGCACTGTTGCTAGGATTGTACATTTGTGTGGCTACTTTGGAAACCAGGATGGAGGGTCCTCAAAAAATTAAAAATAGAACTGCCATCCCACCCAGCAATCCCACTTTTGGGCATTTATCTGAAGAAACCCAAAACACTAATTCAAAAATACACATGCAGCCCTATGTTCATTGTAGTATTATTTACAATAAAAAAGATATGGAAGCAACCTAAGTGTCCATTGATAGGCACATGGGTAAAGAAGCTGTGGTGCATCTATGCAATGGAATATTACTCGGCCATAAAAAAGAATGAAATCTTGCCACTGGCGACAACACGGCTGGACCTGGAGGGGATTATGCTGAGTGAAATAAGTCAGACAGAGGAAGACAAATATCACATGATTTCACTTCTATGTGGAATCTAAAGAACAAAATAAATGAACAATAAAACAGAAACAAACTCACAGATGCAGAGAACAAATGGACAGTTGCCAGATGGGAGGGGATTTGGTGGCTGGGCGAAAAAGGTGACAAGATTTAAGAAGTATAAATCGTGACTTATAAAAAGTCATGGGGATGCAAAGTACAGCGCAGGGAATATAGTCAATGATATTGTCACAACTATGAGTGGTGTCAGGTGGATACTAGGCTTACCCAGGTGATCCCTTTGTGAGTTATAAACATGACTACTCACTATGTTGTACGCCTAAAACTAATATAATATTTCATGTCAACTGTAATTAAGAAAATTTAAAAAATGCAAAAATAAATGACAAAAAACAAACTTTAAGCAGGAGAACCAGAGTCTGGGGAGTCCTGAAAGGTCTGTGCACTTCTCTCCCTCCCGGGCACCGTCACTCTGGGGAGTGGCTGCAGATCCTTCAGGGAGGTCTTGGGGGAGGGCCTGTGGGATAAATAAACTTGAGGAAAATGCAGAGGCCTTCCTCCAGGGGCCCTGGCCTCCTCTTCAGTCAGGGGCCTCCGGATCTGTGCACCGATTTGGGTTTGGAAACTGGATGAGAGGCCACGCTCTCCACCTGGGGAAGCACCTGGTCGGCCAGGAGGCAGAGGGAGAGGGTTACATGGGAGGAACAGATGAGGCCGGGTCAACAGGCCTTGCATTGGCTGGTATGAATAATTTCAGTGGCTCGGGGACATAGGTGCTGTCCCCAGTTGTTTGGTGCCTGGCCTTGGCGATTAAGGCAAGGGGAGCTGGCGTATGACAGACGGACAGAGGAGGTGTGGGATCTGGGTCAGCTGCTTTGGATGTGGAAGGCTCCGTGGCGGGCATGTGTTTCGCCATCTCCATAGCCACTGGCTAACGGGGCAGGGGCAGTCCCTTCTGGGTCAACAGTCGCAGAGGTCGAGGCATCAGGCGCAAGCAATAAAAAACATGGTCAGTGTGGGAGTGTTTACGAAGCTGACCTTTAACCCGAGAAGGCCGGACCAGTGGGCAGAGGCTGGAGGGGGCAGGGTGGCACTGGACGAACGCCTCTCACCTGGGATTCGTTCTTTCTTACAGGCCGAACGTGGCACACTGGCCAGCTGTCTTACATGCGATGTTAGACCTGAGACAAGGACACAGGGCCTCCTCTATGCCTCTTGCAACCCTAGGAGCCCAGCCAGGGTTTGGGCTTATGACCTAGAAGCCCCCCCCCCTGCACATCTCATTCTCATTCCTCTTTGGCAGATTAAGCAACTTGTTTAAAGCCAACAACTAGCCTGGCTGGTGCTGCTCGGTGGTTGAGCTTCGATCCACGGACCAGGAGGTCGCGGTTTGATCCTGGTCAAGGCACACACCAGGGCTGCGGACTCGATCCCCAGGAGGGGGCGTGCAGGAGGCAGCCGATCGATGGTTCTCTCTCATTGATGTTTCTCTCTCTCCCTCTCCCTTTCTCTCTCTGAAATCAATAAAAACATATTTAAAAAAAAAAGTCAACAGCTACTTAGGTGTAGAGTCAGGGTCTGATCCAGGGATTCTGGCTACGTTCATACGCCAAGGAACATGATGCCTGTCACGGGAGGCGCAGGAGGATCTGCGTTCTTGGGAGGGGTCCTCATGTGGATCCGTGTTAAGTCACACATCCTGTGCGTTACGGTCATGATGTAGAGCAGCCTTTCCAATGGGAGGTGGGTGGGTGTGATCTGGGTCCTCAGGGAACATTTGGCAGTGTCTGGTGACGTATTTGGCTGTCATTACAGGGGAGATGCTACTGGCATCTAGTGGGTAGAGACCAGGGATGCTACTTAACATCCGGCGGACCCAGAAGAAAGAGTTATCCAGCCCCAAATGTCGCCGATGCCCAGGCTGGGAGATGGGGGTAACAGAAGGCAGCCCTGTGGCCTTTGTCCTGGGGCCAGGCCAACCACCTGGGTTCAGGTCCCCTTTCTGCGGGATGCCCTGGAACTGTATTGAGTCTTCGTTTCCCAGCAGAGAAAACCGGCAGGGGGTGGGAGGACGCCACCTGGAAGTCCCATGAGAGAAATGGGACAGAATGGACGGGAGCTGTGCAGTAAGTGGACGCCAGCTGCCTTCTTGTCTGGGCGGAGGGGTGGTGGCTCACGGAAGCCGTTGAGATGGAAAAATGGGAAAAAGTATTCCATCTAAGAGAGAGGAAGGGACGCCAACCCAGCTACCAAAAGGGCAGTTACATTTAAATATTTAACTCCTGTGTCAAATTGTGACTTAAACGTTGAGGCAGCTGGGTAAAGCGGAGAGATTGCTGAACCGGCCACCAGCTGAGCCCGAAATCTGAGCGGGTAGCCAGCTGGGCGACTCAGAACAAGTGTATTAACCTCTCTGGCCCTTGGTCTCTCACGTAGAAAATGGGTTCCCCTTTAGTTGTTTTAATTCTCGGACTTTGGTAAAACGTTCTGGCTGTTTGGAGTCTCCATTTGGGGGCTTTGCAGCATGTCAGCGTTTACCACCTCATTTGTGTAGATTCATCTAATTAGCCTTTTATTCAATAAGCATGGACGGGGCACCTCTTCTGAGCGGGCCTCCTGCTGCATGTAGGCAATGAACGGGGGCAAGGCTGAGGCTGCGGCCGGCCCAAGCCCGGTACAAGGTTCAGGAAATCCTCTGTCCTCAAGCGAAACGAACAAGCACATTTTCTAGTATTTAAAAAGAAATGTAAAGATGCACATCGCCCAGCCAGCACTGTGCACAGCCCTCGTGAAGCTCCCAGGACATAAACATGGAGCAGTAGTTATATTTCACTCAACAAACACAGCGGAACCCACCCCCCGTCCTGGCCCTTGGGGCTCTGGGAGTGAAACGGACAGAAGTGTCACAGGGAGCTCACCTGCTAGTGGGGGGATGGAAACCAGTGGGCGCCCTCAGCGCGCTGAGTAGCCGGTGTGCCAGGCGGGCAGGGTCCGCAGAGGAGGAAAGGCAGGTAGGGGGATGGAAATACCAGGCCTGGGAGGACCTTGATGAGAAGCGGTGAGGGAATCAGGCATAAAGCTGTGCTGGAGGAAGAGCGGTCGGGAGCACACGCGTGCTCGGGGAACAGCGAGGAGGCTCGTGTGGCTCGGGCAGGGTGAGCAGGGGACAGGGAGGGAGCGGCGTCAGAGAGGCCTGTGGGCGGGGGATCATCTAGGGCCTTCAGGATATTCTAAGGCATTTGGTGTCTCCTTGAAGCCACATGGAGGGTCCACAGGTATAGAGTCAACTCCCCATGCTCTGCCCTTGAACAGATGACCCTGTTTGCTGAGTAACAGGTTGAGCCCCCTAATTCAGCCCCAGTCACGTCTGGTGATAAAGCTAATCAACTAAAGTCTGTGGGATGTTTGTGGCTACCGGGTTCCAATCATACCTTTTCCACCTCCAGGTTGCTTTCGCCACAGGCTTACCTGTGGCCTCATATCCTTGAGCATGGCCTTTGTCACATTTAGAGGATGACACGCTGGGTTCCTGCCAGGTACATAAAAGATACTCAAGAAATCACGAGGAAGGCAGTTAGCCTTGGCAGGGAGCACTCCACGGTGACTTCCGTTAACAAACCATCTACTCTGCCTACAAACTCTTCAAGTTCCATGGAATCATTCCCTCTGTTGATAAATCATTCCCTCTGAAATGAGAGAGGTGTAGTTGACTTAGCACAAGCCACACAGCATCTGGCAGAAGTGGGAGATGAATACAGGTCTTTCCAGCTGCAAAGTCTGTGCAACAAAGGGCCAAAGTCCAGGGTGAATTCTGGGCCAGCCACTCGGCTCTGCTATGGACTATGTATGGAGGAAAGAAAAAGTGCCTGGGTCCACGAAAGTCATCACGTGGCCCTGGACCTAGAAAACAGGGTCCTGCCTGGCGGGCGTGGCTCGGCGGTTGAGCATCGACCTAGGATCCAGGAGATCAAGGTTCGACTCCCAGGCGGGGCACATGCCCAGGTTGTGGGCTCGATCCCCAGCAGGGGGAGTTCAGGAGGCAGCCGATCAATGACTCTCATCATTGATGTTTCTCTCTCCCTCTCCCTTCCTCTCTCTGAAATAAATAAAAACTTATTTAAATATATATATATATATATATTTAAAAGATAATCAATTCTGCTCCTAAAAAAAACACCCAGATGAATGAAACTTATAATAAGTGTTAAGCACAGATGAAGGTAAGCTGGTACCATGAGGCATAGATAAAACACGGAAGGAGTGTTAAGTATAGATGGTGAGTAAACACGGAGATTGGAGACACAGGAAGAAATAACATCACGTGTTCAAGGTAGACAGCAGGCAAGATCGTAACCGGACAACAAATTAAAATAGCGTGGGTAAACAGAACATCTGAAAGGGTGGAAAGATCGGGTGATACGTCCCGAGAATGCTAGGCCTGGGTTGACAGCCACATCCTTCTAAATTGCTCACCCACTGGTAACACCCAAGAGGGCCCCACTCTGGCCCTATATGCCCTTTAAATTTTTAAAAAATTTATTATTATTATTTTTTTTTAGAGAGAGAGAGGAAGGGAGAGTAAGAGAGAGAAGCACCCATGTGAGGGCAAAATATCGATTGGCTGCCTCCTGCACAGGCCTCCAACCAGGGACTGAACCCACAACTCTGACCAGGAATCGAACCAGCAACCTTTCAGTGCACGAATGATACCCAACCAACCGAGTCACAAGGGTCCAGGGCTCGTGTGAGTGCAGATGAAATTCACATCTGCTCAGCAAGCAAATAGGCGAGCTACTGCTGTGGCCGGGCGTCCCTGCTCCTGTGTCTCTCCAATAGAGTTAGTGTGGATGTTGGTCCCGGGCGCCCTCCCCATTCATTAGAACCCCTCAGGTCTGTTCACCACACCAACAGAGGGGAAGGTGGATGTGGGGGAGAGAGAGGGCATGTGAATATTGCATAGCCCAGGAGGAGCAGGTATGAACCTGCCACAACCCTGGCAGCTCACTCAGTGTGGGCCGATTTACCCATCTCTTTGGCCTTGTCTTTGCCCCGACTGGCCCTCTTTGCCCTGACTTACCCATCTCTTTACCCATGTCTTCGCCCTTGCTTCTTGCTATGTTTTCAACGAACTTAAACCTCGTGACTAGACCATCTTAATTTGGTCTGTGAGCCTGTTTGGTGACAGAATTCCTTGCCTACTAGTATTTGGGGCCACTCCCGCATCAGGGTCATTTCCCACAGCACACAAGGCTGATCTTGAGCAAAACTGTGAACCAGAAGCTCGTCTGTGACTTTGCCTCCCTCGTTATGCTTGGATGCCGCCCCCCGATCGCCTGGGGCCTCTCCACCCAAATCTGCTCTTCCCCTATGGCTGGACACGCACGATAGCCACACTGTTTCACAGTCCCACCTGCGACGAACGAGTGCTCTGTCTTCTCGGCATCCTTGCCTGCACTGGTTGTCACTGTTTTCCATTTTAGCCAACCCGATGGGAGTGTAGTGATATCTCGTTATGATTCCTATGTGTTTCTGATCAGTTAACAGCTGTAACAAGACAACATAAGCGGTGCATGTACTGTGTAGTGCCCTTCAGGCCAGCAGCGCAGGGGAACATAATCCCACCATCACACACGTTAGTATTCCTGCGGCAGACCCATGGACATTCACGTAAGTGAATTAAACAGAGCTGTAACGATCTCATTCCAGCTTAAGTCTGAAACACACCAACAAATGAGCTCGGGTCAGACGCAGGTGCCCAACAAGCTATGAAAACAGTTCTCTGTGTCCCCAGCTGTCTGGATATTGGAATCGAAGATGAATTTGGGACCTGTGACTAGATCTTTCTAGATGGACTATTTCATGCAGGGGCCACAAGAACTGACTCGGTAAATGGTAGAGAGGATAGGCCGGGAGGCGACACTGCTCACTGATTTCACTTTTTCACCCACCCGACAAATGCTTGCTGAGTAACTGCTCTGCACCAGCAATGCGCTGCTTCCTCTAGGAAGCTGGGGGAGGGAGGCACCTTACCAGGCTTCCAAATACCCTGCCCCTTCTGGGGTAGAAGGTGATGCCTCACCAGGGCCGGGGGCTGCCGCCCTGGGCTCAAGCAGCCTCACAGGTACGGCTTAGGGTCCTTTATTTTCATTGTCATGTACAAAATAGGCCAATCAGGGGTGTGGAGCAGATTCTCAACTTTTCAAATATATGCCCCTGTTCAAAAGCGGGGAGACAGACGACCTGGTTGGTTTAAATGGAGCGGATCTTTTCACCAGCTGGTACCGCCCAGACGTGCGGCCTGTCTCAGGGGGGTTGTCCCCTCCGGTGGGTGCCGATCCGAAGCTGCTCGTAACACTCTAGGAAGTAAGATGGGTGCGAAGGCGAAGGGAAGGGGAGGGCTTCCCTCTCACCAGACAGAATTTCCTCTTGGCCTCTGTCCAAAGCACCTGCAGCCCAGTTAGTCTTTTTTTTTAAAATCTTCACCTGAGGATATTTTTTCCGTTGCTTTTCAGAGAGAGTGAGAGGGAGGGGGAGAAACATTGATTGGTTGCCTCAGGCACCCGCACCCATCGGGGCCGGGGATCGAGCCTGCAACCGAGGTAGGTGCCCTTGACCAGAATCAAACCCAGGACCCTTCAGTCTGCGGGCCGGCGCTCTCACCACGGGGCCCACGGGCCAGGGCAGCCCCGTTAGTCTCGATTCTGCGCTGGCTCTTAACTCACTCCCGATCCTCCTGCACCTCAGCGCCAAGGTACTTGGGTGTCCTCGTTTCTTACTTATCCATTCACTGGGCAAACACATGTGGAAAGACTGGGGGCTGAGCCGGCAACCTGGGCGTGTGCCCTGCCCGGGAATCGGACCGCGATCTCCCGGCTCACGGGTCGACGCTCAGCGGCTGAGCCGCGGCCGGCTGGGCCAGAATTGAATTTCTTAAATAATTAAGCAAACACCCATCACCCCAGCTTTGGCTTCCAGACCTTTCCAGCGAGTGAGGATTTTTGCCCAATCCATCTCACGGGGAGGCGATTTCAGGTATTTTTCAAGAAAAGAAGCTACATCTTCAAGGAGTCGGGAGTCTTTCGGGAGGAAACCCATCAAATGCGCGGAAATCCTTCAGCTAAAGCATTTGCCTCTTGTTGCTCGTGGTGGCGTGACCTGCCAGCTCCCAGAGACCGCTCCTGTGAGCTGAGAGCAAGATGGCCTTGGAGGTGACACCCTGTTGCGTGAGAAGGGGCTGAAGGGCCAAGGGTGCCAGTGGCACAGCCCCATTTTGAAGATAACCCTTCACGGAGCCACCAACGCTATAGTTTGGGTAAGAGTGTAAACTGGTACTTTCCCGAGGGTAACTTGTCGGTGTGTATCGAAAGCCTGAAAATATTCCTATGTTTGACCCGTCAATTCTGCGTTTAGAGATTTATTCCAGCCAGGCCGGGCATGGCTCAGCAGTTGAGCGCTGACCTAGGATCCAGGCGATCGGGGTTCGGTTCCCGGTCAGGGCACATGCCCGGGTTGCGGGCTCGATCAATGACCCTCTCATCATTGATGTTTCTATCTCTCTCTCCCTCTCCTTTCCTCTCTCTGAAATCAGTAAAGATATATTTTAAAAAAAAAAAATTAGAGATTTATTCCATAGAAATAACTGAGAGTTATGAAGAGATTTAGGGCAAGCTAGGCAATGGAGATGTCTAGCAGTAGGGGACTAGTTAACTAAATTACAGCACATAGAAAGAATGGAATAGGGAAGTGTTCTATAATCACCAAACACTATCTTAAGGAATTACATTGACTAACAAGGACGATTACTGAGTGGAAAGAGCACGTTACAAAGGACATGTCCCATGTACTCCCATTTAAACACACACAAACGCACACCCTGGCTTGGATCCAGGTTTTGTGGGGTTTCTATGATTCTGAGGACTTCCCTCAAGAAAAGAAACGCAAGACTATGAATACAATTTAGGTTCATGAGTGAATATATAAGGTATCCCCAAAAATGTACACACACACTTAGAATGATTATAAAGGTGGTGTTTATTAAAATATATTTCATTTTCAAAATTGAGCTATTAGCTGTTAAAGTGTGTATACATTTTTGGGGGATACCCTATATATTTAGAATGAGAAAAGAAATCACAGCAAACTATGCATTTAAAAAATATACATATCTTTATTGATTTCAGAGAGAGAAAGGGAGAGGGAGAGAGAGAGAGACAGAAACATCAATGATGAGAGAGTCATTGATTGGCTGCAGCCTGCAACCCGGGCATGTGCCCTGACCGGGAATCGAACCCCAATCTCCTGGATCCTAGGTCGACGCTCAACAGCTGAGCCACACTTGGCTGAGAAAACTATGCATTTTTTCAAAGCTGAATATACCACAAACATCGCAACAATCCAGAAAGAATTGTTTGAATGCCTGCCTGACACAGATTTTTCTTACAACACAGGGGCCCTGACACCCAAGCTTCATTAGCATGGAAAAGGTCAGGATGGTGGTGTCCCAAAATGAACACGTAGGACTTGGGTAATTAAAAAAAATTGTCTAAAAAAATCATAAGTGTGAACAGCTGATAGACGGTTCTTTCCCGTTATTGTAAAATGAATCTCCCTGACACAGGTTGATAACCCAGCTGCGCCTAATGCGACAAGCTGGGAGTTGGCGCTGAGCGTGTTGTTTGGTGGAGCTTTGCGCTGGGGCTGGAGGGGAGGCAGCGCCAGGCTTCCTTGATCACTGACATTTTGACGTCGCTCCAAATAAGGGGCTGGAGAAGGGCCCTCCTTGTATATGAGGCTCCCGCACAACTTCTGTTTGTGGGCTCTGTGACCCTGGAAAAGCCACCTCGCCTCCCTGAGGCCGAGTTTCCTTATGGAGAACATGAGGACAAGAGTGGGATCTACCCACAGGGCTGAAGGGAGCGCTAAGCATGTTAACACGTGCGAAGAGCTTGAGCAGGGACCTCGGCCTGCACAAGAAGGAACTGAAAGCAGAGGACGGTGCGTAAATGGCCCGATTTCCAAGTGTAAGTTTGGGGCAGAGCTGGAAGAGCGCCCGGGTGTCTGCAGTCTGTGTCCTTTCACTGTCCCTCTAGATGGTGGTAGGATGCGCGGTTCAAGGGTCAGAATCAGCGGCTTCCCCAGGAGGGAGTCCTGGGTCCAGTGGTCGGAGAATAAAGCCAAAGGCAGTAGGTGAGAGCTAAGCAGAATTCAACCCAATTCAGATGCTGGTCTTTAGGCCTTCAGGGCCCTGCCGCGGTCCGAGCAGCAGCGTGGATGAGTAGAGGCTAGCTGCCGTAACAAACAGTCCTGCCTCGCCAGGGCTGAACACAGCAAGCATGCCTGCCTTGTTCACGCACCGTCTGACGGGTGCTCCTGGCGGGTCCCCACCTCCCAGAGTGACCAGGGGATCCAGGCTCTGCCATCGTGAGGCTTGGCCACCGGGAGTCCTTCCTTTCTGGAGAGGGGGAGCACAGAGGATCAGATGGACACTCTGGCCGGGCCTGGAAGGGGCCGCAGCAATGCCACTCATGGCCCCTAACTGGAACACATCACATGGTCCCTCCGGATGCATAGAAAGTGTTGTCTGCCTGGGTGCCTGTGATGTGTGTCCATGAGAGTGAAGGGTTTTGGAGAACACGCAATAATGTCTTGGCCTATGTCCCACGTGCCAGACCCAACGACACCACGGGCCGTGGGTACTGTAACTATTATCCCCATCTCACAGATTTGGAGACCAAGGCTCAGAGAATGTAAGTGACTTGCTCATGGTCACAATGCTGGCATTTGGCAGAGCCAGGATTCAAGTCCAAGTCTTACTAACTCGAGGTTTTTTAACCTTGGCCCTAGTCATCTGTCAAACCTGACAACCACCTGTTGTAGGGATTGTCCCTGCACTGTAGGATGTTTAGCAACAGCCCTGGCATCTACCCAGGAGATGCCAGTACCAGCTCCCACCCCTCACCATTGCGACAACCAAAAATGTCTCCACACATTGCTAGAAGTCTCCCTGGGAGGAGGATTCCCTTGTTTGAGAGCCACTGCAAACAATAAACAAGTGAAAAGTACGTATTGGCTCAGGTGTTAATAAAAGAAATAAACACAAATTGAGCATTGACCCATGAACCAGGAGGTTGCCAGTTTGATTCCCAGTCAGAGCACATGCCCAGGTTTCGGGCTCCATCCCCAGTAGGGGGCGTGCAGGAGGCAGGCAATCTACGACTCTCAATATTGATGTTTCTCTCTCTCCCTCCCTCTTTCTGAAATCAATAAAAACATATTTAAATAAATAAATATGTAAATATGGTGGCCAGGGACGACTTCACCCAGAAGGTAACATCTGAGCAGAGACCTGCACCAGGGGAGGGGCTGAGCTCAGCTGATACCTGAGGGAACAACGTTGCACAGAGAACAGCAAGTGTAAAAGCCCTGGGGCCTCCTCGGCAGGCTCAGGAACAACCAGTGTGGTCAGAGGGCAGCTGGAGAGAGAGCAGGTGCAACTCCGCCGTGACTTGTTCAAGGCCATTTCTAGTCGCAGCGCCAGGGTGTCACCTGGGTCCGGTTGAAGGAGCCACTTTCTCCTCTCTGCGGGCCTTGTATGGGCTGGGCCTGTGGGCGTTGAGGAGGTGAGGAAGGCAGGGGGTATAAGTATCCGTGGTCTGCTGGCTCCAGACCGTGTCCTGAGTGGAAGCAGCAGGATGGCGGCCCTTCTCCTGGTCCTCGTGGTAGCCTGTGCGCTCTTCGTGGGGGTTTCGCTGTGGGTGGTCTGCAGCCATTTCTTCACTGCGCATATCCCTGCGGCCGTCGGCCACCCTGTGAAACTGTGGGTCCTGAGCTGCCTGTTCCAGCTGTTTGTGACATGGGTGAGTTTTGTGTTTCATTTGTCCCCTCACCGGGAGTTGGGAAAACATACCAGAAGCTTCTAGTTGAATTGACACTAATATCCGGCGCCAGAGGCCGACAGTGTATTCTCAAACCTAATAGTTCCTATTAGTTGACCAGTGGTTCTCAGCCTCTTTCCGGGGTTTCTCAAGCTGAACGGGCTGCTAGCCACAGAATTCAAAGAACAATTCCTGTTCTCAAAAAACCCAAAAAAGAGCCCTGCTCCCCTCCGCAGCCCTGCCCCCGTCTCACCTCAGTCACAGCACTCACTACGCTGTGAAGCATGAAGGTAGGAAGGGGTGGTTCTCAATCTCTGGGGCCCCTTGCTACCTACCCGCTAGCTGGAACTGGTCACGGACAGAATAAACAGACGCGCTAGCAAACTGGTAAATCAGCACAAATGAACAAGTGTGTGTGTGTGTGTGTATGTGTGTATATACATATACACATATATGTACACACATATACGTGCGTGCATGTGCGTGTGTGTGTGTGTGTGTAGCCCTAAAAAATGTACATATGCACTTTGAAGAATTATAAGGCAGTGTTTATTAAAATGCATTTAATTTTTAAGTGGCCTCCACACAGGAAAGGTTAGGGACCACTGGAAAGACAGTGCCCAGGGGGAGAGCCCACTTTATTTATTTATTTATTTATTTATTTTTTATTATTTTAAAAATATATCTTTATTGATTTCAGAGAGAGGAAGGGAGAGGGAGACAGAAACATCAATGATGAGAGAGTCATTGATCCGCTGTCTCCTGCACGCCCCCTGCTGGGGATCGAGCCCAAAACCCTGGCATGTGCCCCCACCGGCAATCGAACGGAGACCTCTTGGATCCTAGGTCGATGCTCAACCACTGAGCCACGGCAGCCAGGCCACGTTATTTATTTCTATTTTTTATTATGCAAACTTTCAGAGATACGCCAATATCAGAAAGAAGGCCCACCCCCACCCCCCACCCCATGACTTGGGTAACTCCTGGCCAATCTTGCTTCCTGGTGTCCCGAACCTGTCCTTCATTCCCATTTGCTTATGAAGCAGATCCCAGATATTGTATTATTTTATCCAGAAACATTTCCATAGGTATCTCTAAAAGATAAGAGCTTCCCCCTCCCCTTAAAGAAACACACATAACCAGGATGTTAAAAATAGCAAGGAAAGCTGGGAGGGCCACACTGGTTAGAGTGGTCCAGGAGGGGCCCCTGGGAGAGATGTCATGCCCAGGCCGAGCTGGAGCAGGGACCCTGTGGGGTTGGGGGGGTGCGTTCCAGGGAGAGAAACCCTCAGGGGGGGCCAGAAGCATGTGGTGTAGGGCTGGGGTGGGCGGGGTCGCAGGACAGAGGTTTGAAGGGGCTGGTGCATGGGATGGGGGGGGGAGCGGGCCTGGGGTCTTCGGCAGGTGTGACCGGGTCCAGCCACCCTGCGGAGGGCGCGCGTGCCCCGCAGCAGGACCGCAGCAGGGTCGCCCCGGAATCCTTCCCATTGCATCTGCTCTTCTCTGGCCAACAGGGGACGATTTTGGAGAAACTAAGAATCTGTTCGATGCCCCAGTTCATCTCTTTCCTGCACGACCTGCCGCCACTCAAGCAAGATCCGGAGGTGGTGGTCAAGGACCTCCGCTTCGGGACCATCCCCGTGAAGCTCTACCGGCCCAGGGCGGCCTCCAGCGGCCTCCGGCCGGGCATCGTGTTCTACCACGGCGGCGGGACCATCATGGGCAGCCTGAGTAAGGGGCCCTGCCCGAGACCCCCTCCCCCCACCGCAGTGGGGCGGCCTCAGAGCCGCGCGCGGGGATAGGGGGAGGTGGGGCCCCCACCTTCCAGCAGGAGGCAGCACTTCTCGGGAGTCACCATCCTGGGGCCCAAAAGCCGCTATTCTGGCCCTCCCCGGGGCGCGTGACACCGGGCAGCTAGCGGGTCCCAGGTGTGACTCTGCGCACCTGAGGAAGGCAGGAAGGGCTCCCACGCGGCGGGCCGGCGCACGGAGGCGTATAGCGGTGCGCATCGCCGTCGTGCCTATGCAGGTGCCCCGCTATGGGAGGGCAGGTGTCCCCACGGCCCCTGTCCTAAGCCCAAAGCTGCGGGGCGAAGCAGCAGTTGTCCTGCGACCCGTCTTGCTAACGGATGCACGAGACGGGCGGAGAGCAGAGCGCAGACGCTCGCGGGCGCAGCTCAGGGAGCGGGGCTGGGCGCTAGGACCGCGCGGACGCCAGGGGCGGGGCTTGGCGGAGGCCACGCCCTTGACGCGTGGGCGGGGCTTTGTCGGGCCTCGCCCCCTGTGGTGTGGGCGGGGCTTTGTCGGGCCGCGCCCCCGTCGCGTGGGCGGGGCTTTGTCGGGCCGCGCCCCCGTCGCATGGGCGGGGCTTGTCGGGCCACGCCCTTGTTGCATGGGCGGGGCTTAGCGGGCCCCGCCCCCTGCTGCGTGGGCGAGGCGCCGCCTCCGTCGGGGCTCCCTGCGCATCAAAGGCAGGCGGGCTGCTATTTCTGTGTTTTTTTTTGTTTTGTTTTTAAAGTGAAAACCCTCTTGGGTCTTCCTTTCGTCAGCCCCAAGCAGACGCTAATAAGAAAGCAAAGTTTCGAAAAGCGGGGGTCACCCGCAATTCACAGAACGTAAAACCCACCCCTCGAGAGTGTACGATTCGGGGCATTTTTAGGGCGTTCGCGACGTTGTGCACCCACCACCTCTCTACTTATTTGGAAATATGGATTTTTTTTTTTTAAAAAAAAGGAAATCACGAACGCACATCGTTTTGTTTCACAGCAGGCATGACTTGAGACAAATCCTGGGGTCCACAGTCAGGAAGACCAAGATTCGAGGCAAATGAATGAGAGAGAAAACTCACAATCGAGATAATTTCATTATCTGAACCCCCCCCCCCAACTGTAGGAATTAGGGGGAAAACCACCTTCGCAGTGCTCTCTAGTCCGTGGAATCCAGGGTCTGTCGAAGCAGCCTTTGAGAACGGGGGCTTTTCACGCAGCCGTGGTTTGGGCATGGTCTCATGATAAATGACAGGAACGGTGAATATTTAGTTATTTATTTTTTTCCTCACCTGAGGATATTTTTCATTGCTTTTAGAGAGAGAGGGAGGGGGGAGGGAGGGGGAGAGAGAGAGAAACATCAGTGTGGGAGAGGAACATTGATAACTTGCCTCCTGTGCAACCCCCCCCTGGGGATGGAACCCACGAGCTAGGTGACTGCTCTGGCGGGAACCCAACCCGCAGCCCTGCGGTGCACAGGATGACCCTCCAACCGACGGAGCCACTCGGCCAGGGCGGCAGCGAGTATTTATTAATTAATATTTAGGAATATCGGTATTGACATGACAGGCACTGTGGATTTATGTACAATACCTCATTGAAAACCCCCACCCCCTATGGTTATCATGACCCCCATTTTACAGATGAGAAACGTCAAGGTTCGGGGAGAGAAGGGACGCGCCTCACACTACTTCAGCTCAAGTGTAAAGGGGGCAACGTAGAGATTCGAACTGGGGTGTGAGCCCGGAGTTGGAACACTGGGCCACTGTACCGGACGGCCCAACATGTTCTCGTATTGTGAACAGACATTCACACCCCAAGATCTCTGTCTGTGGAGGTTGCCAGTGAGAAGGGGCGGCAAAGGAAGCCCAGTAGCCTTCCTAGTGAATTTTAAAACCTTTTATTTTCCAGAACTCTACCATAGAACATGCTGTTGTTTGTCCAAGGAGAGTGACTCAGTGGTTTTAGCAATTGGGTGAGTAAAGGGGAGGGCGGGGAGGGCAGGGAAGCCAGGCTGTGGCCTGGAGTGACGGGGTGGGACGTAGGAACTCAGGCAGGCGGGGAGTCGGGGGGGACACCAGGAGCAAGGAGGCCAGCGAGGAGGAGAGGAAGGAGGAGGGAGAGACAGAGGCAGAGGAGGTGACCTCTTTCTTCGGGCCGCCGCAGGCGTGTTTCCGTGGGGTGCTCGGTGCACGGCATCTGGAAGCTGGGTGGGGAGTGGGCTTAATTAGGCAGATCACCTGCCGAGCTTCTGAGCAGAGCCCTTTAGGGTGAGCACTGTCGGTGGAGCAGAACAGCCCTGCGCATTCTGGACACCCAGCCCCTCCCTCTGCTAACTGCCCACAGTGCTCTGCACCATCACCAGGACAACCACACACACATTGTCACATCCTTTCCAAGTGCTCTCCAGAGAGGGTTCCACCCTGGTGAGATCCGTCCAAGGAAGCGAGAAAAATTAAAAAGCCACTCTCTCTCCTAACTGATCTCGGACAGTCACTGTCCGAATCCGGGAAGGGGAAGAGGGCTTGGTGGATATGGGGCAGTAGGGATCTAGGTGGCCCCTCCCTGGGCCTCCATGTCGGGCAAATTGGACTTATATGAGGAGTAGTCACTAGCCTGCTGTGGCCTTGTCCTCCTGCCTGACACGTGGTTCCCCCGGGGCAGGGCAGCTCCTACTGATTGCGCTTTTCCTGCAGTTTTGTTAAAATGCACACACCACGAAGAAATACCAATTGCCAGCATCTTGGTGGGGCCGCATGTCCCAGCCTTCTTGTGGCACAGAGAATTGAGTTGAGTAAAAATTACCGATGTCACTCCTGGATGAGGGAGAGAGACCCAGAGAAGAGCCTCACGTTACAATTCTTGGCTCCGGAGCCCTTTCTCCTGGGTGGATGGAAATCTTGATGCAATTGTTGGCCCCTGCGGGTCTCACTGTCCTGGCTGTGATGGACCAAGAGATCATCAGTAGAATATACTAGGAAACACCTGCAAGAAAGTTGTTTTGTGACTCCAAGGTAGACAGGGTTTGGGAGTTAAAGCATTGCCGCCCCAGGTGGCTGAGAATGGGGGGCATCCGGAGGGAAATGGCTGGCGGAAGCTTTGTTGACCCCACGCAGCATTTCCTAAGCGAGAGGCCGGCATTTAGAATGGTGAAATTTCTCCCAAACCCAGACTTCTGGAATCTCTTGAAAACAGCCAGGCTGAGCATGAAGCCAGGGGCTTGAGTTGGGTTGGCCGATCTGGAGGCGGCCCAGGTGTCACCTGCTGGCCCTTGGTAGTATTTAAGTCTTCAAGAGGAGAGCCACAGACACCTGAACACAGGCCAGCCTGGGGTTGCTCATAAAAGAATCAAAAAAGTAGGGAACAGGTGCGAGTCAGGGCGGCCCCATCAGGCAGGCTCAGAAGGATGGGGCTCCTGTTGGTGATAGCTAAGTTGCTGACAAATAGGTGGGTGACAGGGCTCTTGTGGTCACAACCTGTCCCCCAAATTGACATGGACACAGTGGGATCAGCAGCTACCACTTACCGAGCCCACGTGCCGGGCGCTGAGGACCTGATGTCTGTCAGCTCATTTGAGTCCGGGCCCTAACTTGACCTGCTCAGGTTTCAGAAAGAGTAGTTAGTGGAAGAAGTTTGGGCTCAAGAGTGCCAGGCATGGGTGTTTTGGGCTCTGCTAGGGTGACGAGTGTAATCATGTACCCTGATTCCTTTTTAGATACCGCAAGGCACCCCAGCATAAGTTTCCGACGCCGATAAGAGACTGCACGGTGGCCACCATCCACTTCCTGAAGTCCTTAGACGCGTACGGGGTGGATCCAGCCCGGGTCGTGGTTTGTGGTGACAGTGTGGGAGGGGGCATGGCAGTGGTGCTTTGTCAACAACTCCTGGATCGTTCGGATCTCCCCAAGATCCGCGCTCAGATCCTGGTCTACGCGGCTCTCCAAGTTGTGGATTTCCAGCTCCCTTCCTATCAGCAGAACAAAGAGGTGCCGCTGCTCAGTTGGGACTTCACCTTCCGCTGTGTATGTTATTACCTGGACGTGAACCCCGTCTGGAAAAGCGCTATCATGGAACACGCCCATGTGCCTGCCGACTTCTGGGAAAAGTATAGAAAGTGGCTGGGCCCAGAAAACATCCCGAAGAGGTTTAAGAAGAGAGGCTACCAGCCGGTGCCCCCTGCGACCCCGAACGAGAGTGCTTGCCTGGAGACAAACCTCCTTCTGGATTTGATGAACTCGCCCCTGATGGCAGAAGATGCAGTAATATCTCGGCTCCCGGAGGCTTGCATTGTGAGCTGTGAGTATGACCTTCTCAGGGACAATTCGCTGCTGTACAAGAAGAGACTGGAGGACCTGGGAGTCCCGGTGACTTGGCACCACATGGAGGATGGTTTCCACGGGGTGCTCAACAGCCTCGGCATGGGCTACTTGCAGTTCCCCTGCTCCAGGAGGATTATGGACATCATGGTCCATTTTATAAAGGGGTTGTGATCTCCTTTCCCTCCTCGGGATCTATGAGAGTGTAGGTCTCACCATCCCCTCTCTGTTGCTGACGTAGGTGATGCTGAGTGAGACTAGGAAGGATATTGAGGTTGCCAGCCCCTTTTTGCTCCAGGTTCTAGAACCAGAGAATGCATGTTTCTGATGTCTGAAGGGAGAGCAGTGGATGAGACAGGTTTGGGGGGAGAGGGGAGCTCTCTGTCTACATGCACCACTGGGAAAATTTCAGCCGACGGTCTTTCGTGGTCACCTGCAAGAGTGAATGAGCATGTAAGGGGGGCCCCCGGCCTCCCTGAGGTGGAGTTCAGACCACCCAGGCTGACCCAGGCTGTGGGCAACAGGAGTGTCCACTTGGCTGGCCTTGGAAACACCCGAGGCATCATGCACCATCGCGTGGGCCTCTTCTGATCCAGCTTGGAGGGCAGGGCTCTGACGTTCTAGACTTCTAGGCGGAGGTGGAGAGCCTGGCTCCACTCTCCTCCTCTGGGTACAGGGTGACACTTTTCCTGCTGTGCCTCTCTCTGAGTTCAGTCTCAACTGCCTGGGCTGGAAACCTACAGAATGGGTAGGTTTCCCATGGTGGTTGGCAGCTAGTGACAGATGAAGACAACCCAGAGCCACCTGACAGGGGACGTCCGGAGCTCTTGGTGTCCAGGTGTCAGAAGACAGCAGTTGGAAAGGTCTCTGTCCTGAGTCTGACCAAACTCAATCATGTCTACAGTGATAAACTGAGGGCGGACCCAAGGGCCCGAAGATGTGTAGCAAGGACTATTTCTGTTGTAAGACACGGAACCAACTCAAATTGACCTAAATCAGAGAGAGAATATATTAGCCAATGGGATAAGTCAGGATTGGTTTGATGCAGAAACTCAGTGCCACCAGCTATGGTTTCTTCTTTCCTCCATTCTATGCTTTTCTCTGTTGGTTCATCTTCATGTCTCCTTAGGGTGGCCCCGAGCAGCCCCATACTTACGTTCTCCCAGGGTCGTTATTATGGATTCACCTCTCTCTCAGCAGTCCAAGCAGGAATTGCATTATAACTCGATGGCTCTATGGACTTTCTGAATGCTGTGTCCAGTTGCCACCACCAAGGGAATGGAATGTCCTGACGTGCCATCCTTGGGAGTGGAGGGTGGGGTCAACTCCGCGGGGTGCTTGAACTGGGCACGCCATTCACATCCCTACTTCCCTCACTCACATGCACACTTACTCTACTGGGTAGACATCAACACTCACTCTACTACAGAAGCTAAATTGACTCCTGAGTCTAGTTGTGTGTGGAAGAGGCAAGAGATGGTGAAGACCACTGGGTAAGTTGACCACTTGTCCCTTAGGAATAAAAATTCCATTAAAAGGATGACCCAGGCTCCCCTGCTGGCCCTACCTGGTCTTCAGGAGACTCTGTTCCTGGTTGGCCAGTGGCTTTTATAGACCAAGACCCAAGTCTACTGCACAAAGACCCCGGGCACGCCTTTAACTGGCTTTCAGTTGAGTGTTTGTGCTGAAACATGGGGCAGAGAGGGACCCATCGGGTGGCTTCTCGATCTATTTGGAGCAGGCAGACTGGCAGGTGGCTTTATTGGAGAGCTAGGAGCCACTCACTGGAAGTACATTTCTTGGTGGCCACTCATTTGGAGAGCACTGGAATCTAAGAAGCATGGTCCCTTTTGGGGCAGACCTCTGAGTTGAGTCTGGTTGGCTTCCCTCCTGGATGGTGATCTTTGCTGTTTCACCCTTGCCTCTGGAGGTGGGTGGGGAGACATGAGCTGACCTTCTGGAAAGTTGGGCGGTTGGCTCTTCTACCGTGAGGTGCAGGGGAGCAGGGGGGCCACTGGGGGGTTGTGCCCAGTGGTGATGAGTGGGCTACACTTTAGGGACTGGAAGTACCACTAGATGGACTCACTCCGAGGCTGCTCCCATCTGCAGATTGTGGGGAAATAAAGCACTTTCACCCTCAGTGGCTGGTTGGTGGACTTGGGCACCAAATGTTCCACTCTCCTGCTTTCCCGCCTCATTGCTGTCCTCCCTGCAGCCCACTCATAGGCTTAGGGAATGGAAAGGCATAAAGATGAATGTTCACCAAGAACCAACTGCGTGCTAGGCCCTGTACTGGGCTGTTCAAATGTGCTACCTCGTGACGAGAGAGCGCTATCTTGGGTTGCTGCCCGGGTGTTTTATATTGTGACAACCCTGCTCTCACCCAGTGTGGACATTTAGATAAGGACCTGAGCTTAGGATTCTTGCCACAAGTTCTGCTTAGTTTTTCCTGGAGCACCTTTTTTAAAAATTTAATTTATTTATCTTTATTGTTGAGCGTATTACAGATGCCCCCCAGTTTCCCCCCATTGCCCCCCCTCCACTGGGTTCCCGCCCCACCCAGGCCTTCACCACACTATTTATTGTTTGTGTCCATGGGCTATGAATATATGCATATAAATATATGCATATCTTTGGTTACTCTCTGCCCGCCCCCCACCATCCCTCCCTCTGAGATCCGTGCCTCTGGAAGTGACCACTTGGATTGGAGCCCGAGAAAAGTCAGTGGCCTCCACCCCAACCACCTGGCAATAGGTGCTTGCCGCCCTGCTCCCTGTCTCCTGCCTGCTCAGGACCGGGATGGGGGACCGCCCCTCCTCTGGCTCATTGCACCCCCACCCCGTTTCTAGGATCTGGAAGTAATAAATCTTGTGACTTGTTTCTAGGATCTGGAAGTAATAAATCTTGTGACTTCACCTCCTTCGTGTGAATGTATTGAGACTGCACCTTCAGTCAAAATGCCCCTAGGATTTTCGCTTCCTCAGAGTGTGCACTTGGATGCTGAGGGAGCTACCTGCTGACCCTGTGGGCCTCCTTGATCCGCAAGTCATAATACGCATGTCCTTAATTCAACATACCAACTACGGGTCCCCTGGTGCACTCATGTGTTCCTCACACGAATTCCACAAAGTGGGTATTCTTAAGCCCATTTTACAGATGAGGAAACTGAGACCCAGAGACATTAGTAAGAACACTCATTTCCTGTCTCTTTCCAGTCAGGCTCAAGGCCAGCTGACTAACTAGTTTGTCCAAGGCCACGCGATTGGCCAGGTGCTGAGCATCGCAGCCCTGAGCTGTGTAACAATCACCCTTTCCTGTCTACCCCACGGCCCATTAGTGCGTTCCTTTCCCATCATTCAGAATTAAAATGAAAGACACGACTGAGCCCCATCACCTTACTTGAGTCATTTTCCATCCAGGTAGGTGTCAGCTGCTGTCTGAGTCAGGTTGACAGAGTCCAGTATTTTGCCACCTGGTTTCCTTCGTGACCTGGACTGTAGCTTTCTCTAAATGTGGGTGACTTTGGAACTGCTAACTGCAGGTGCCCAGCTAGCACAGCTCAGGGGAGATGGACACCCACACACCTTTCGACCCAGACACCGGGGGTGTTTTCTCAGTAAATTCCATGGTCCGGCTACATTACAGTTCTTGGCCATTCCCTTCAGGTGGACACATTGGGTCTCCTTCCAGTTTTTTACAGACAAGCCTGTGGTGAGCATTTCTGCACACGCCCCCTTCTGCACATGTGATTCAAGAAGGGGGAAGGGCGGCTGGGCACATTTTAAATGCTGATGGACTCTCCCAAAATGCCTGTCCCATTCCCCCCCCCCCCCAGCAGATCTCAGCTGGGAAGGAAATAGTTGGATCATAAGCACCAATCCCAAAAGCAGAAAGAAAATTGATTGGCCGGACCAATGACAGGCGGGTCACGTCTGTATTTTAGAAGGAAAGTTCCTTAGCTCAAATGAAGCTCTACAGGGACCCATGGAGGGGTCAGGGTGGGCTGCAGTCTCACCGGTTGTTGCCTCTCACATCCCTCCCTCCAGCTAACAAAGTTGGCCCCTCCTCCCCCAGGCAGCCAGGGCCTGCTCTGTCCCCTGGTCAGACGCCCGCTGTCCCGACATTGCAGCTGGGCGTCTTGCAAATTGTAGGACAAGGTTGAATCAGATAAGGCAGAGCCCAGGGTTTTCTGTTTCAAAGCACTTCTTGTGGTAGGCAAAACCCTTCGAGGGCCCATCCCCGTTACTATGAAACAACCGTCTGTCTGTAGCATTTCCAAGGGACAGATCACCGTTTAAGTTGAAAACACACATTCTAGGCTTGTTGCTGCTGCGCCACAGGCTTCTCCCTGGAGGCCGAGGAATGAGGGCCTGTGGGCCAGGGCCAATCAGAGGCCCAGCGTTCATTTAGTCTCCAGACCCTCTGCTTCCTTGCCTCGAAACGGGGGTAATCACATCGAGTGCTTGGGGGTGTTTTATTAAACCTTGACTCACCTTGAGCATCTGGTGAGGGTAACAAACAGCTTTTGTGTTCGGGAGTCCTCTATTTAAAAAGACCCTAGAATTACTCCCTTTGGGATATTGCTGCCCCAGGGTGCCAAATACACTCCCCTAATATAGAGAAAGGAATGGATTTTGTTACTAAAATAAACTTGGCTTGGGCCCCCGGGGAAGAGAAGATGGAACGTTTATTGACCCCACATATGTGACAGGCATTTTCCAAAGTGCTCGATAGGCGACAGCTCACTGAATTCTCATAATCTGATAAGTAGGTGCATGATATTTACTCCCGGCTTATAGGTTAGGAAAGCACGGTTGACGTGGCCAAGGCACCGGGTGAGAGGTGCCTCTGGAAACTGTCGCCGAGTGTGTGTGAGTTCCAGGCCCCCCCCCCCACCTCCCCGGTTCCTTGTGCAACAGCCCCAGGCCCATTGCCCGTCTCCCAGAAGCGTTTCTAGGCCACAGTGGATCAGAGAGAAGTCGATCCACCGTTCACCTCTCCGATCTCATTTTAGGCGCCACCTGCTCTGGGCAGCCCCCCTGCCCGCAGAGGGTGAGACCTCCGCCCCCTGTGAGTTTTCGGAGTTTCATGCTGCAGCTCCCAGGGCAGCACTGGGCACATGGGGGGGGTGAGCCTGCCGGGCCCGCATGTGTCTGCCCCTAGACGGGGTTAAAGGCATCCGCAGTTTCTAACGTCCTCAGGTGACAGCAACAGCCAACGGCAGTCACCTCCGGGGGAAGATAACATCATCCTAAGCCTCCCATGATTTTTGCAAATAATTTTTCAGTACGGGGCATGTGAGGAGAGTTAGCTGTGAAGACCCACAGAAACAACAGTAAAAAAAAACAAAAAAAGGAGCCACAGACTGTAAAATAGCTCTGTTCACGACGTCCAAGGAGGTACAAGCTATAGAAATATATTTCTAAATATAATCTATAAACCTGTAGATTTATAATTCCATCAGTTTAAAAAATTGGAAGGCAAAATGTGGAAGGTAATCAGAAAATTCAGAAGGTAAAATAATTAAACATTTGGAACTATGAAAAGTGACATGATATATATATATATATATATATATATATATATATAGGGTGTCCCAACAAAATGTACACACACTTTAACAGCTGATAGCTCAGTTTTGAAAAGGAAGTGTATGTTAATAAACACTGCCTTTATAATTATTCCAAGTGTGGGTATACATTTTTGGGGACACCCTACATTTGAATATATATCATACATATAGAAATCAAATAGACGTTTTAGAACCAAAAAAATGCAAATCAACTAAAACATTCAACGGATGGGCTTAATTTCAGGTCAGACACGCTTGAGACAGGACGTAGGGGCTGGAATATAGGTGGGAAGAAACAATTCAGAATCAGGAAAAGAGACAAAAGGATCGAAAACACAGAAGAGGCGGGCGAGGGGCACGAGGATTCAACCAGAAGCCGGAGCAAGCGTGTGACTGTTGTCCCCGAAGGAGAGGAGGGAGGAAGCAGAAGCGGTATTTGAAGTATAGTGATGGGGAACTCCCTGGGGGTCCCCAAAGCCCCTTCAGGGAACCTGCAAGGTCAAAACTCCTTTCTTAATAATACTAAGATCTTCTGTTTATTTGTTTTTTATTACTCAAGAGAAGTACCAATTTAATTTAAGGGATTATAAATAAATACTAATATTTTCTCCAACGCTGACCCCCGAGCGGGGGTCTCTTTACCGTGCTGTGTGGTGAAAGGGGAAGCAGGTGTCAGTGAAGCTCTGCTGGCGCACGTCCAAATACGATGGCTCTCTGGAGAGAGAGCACTGGACGTGCGCAGTTGTTTGAGCTGTGAGCAAGATTTGCTGGGGTGCTTTTTAATAAAACACCATTTTTGCTTGAAAGAATGACTACCAGGCAAACCATGGCTATTCAAACTGGAATATTTGGCAGCTATTTTCTTGAAAATGAGTGAAGTACGTCTGTCACTTCAAGGACACCAACGAACAGTAGTTGTTACCAATGACAAAACTTTGAGGTTCCTAACTAAAACTAGAATTTTGGAAAACTTGTATCCACCACTGCGAGCTTGTTGACTTCCTAACACTTACATGCTTTTCAGATGTGATCGGTAGTGATATTAGCAAATGTGATATTTCTGACATTGTACGATGAAATATGTCAACACTAGGAAGATCTGACAGCTCAGTATACGAATATTTTTCAAATGACCACCAGGGTGTTACAAAATCATGAATGAATGAAAGGCCTGTTTGATGCACAAGATCAACCAGTGGGTTTTAATGTAATGGAGCTCAAAGAGCTCGCTGAACAGTTTCAGATTCCACGTGGCAACTAACCTTTAAGAAGCTACCACTTGTCGAGTTTTGGTGTAGTATCAAAGAATATCCATGCTTTACTGAAAAGCTATTAAAATTATTTTCTCTATTCTAACTGCATACCTATGTGAGACTGGGTTTTTAAACAAAACAACATAGTACCACAGATGGAATGTTTGTTGTTATTTTGAAATTAATAAATAATGACTATATTACCATTAATAAAAGCCCTTTGGGTCCTCAATAATTTCTAAGAGACTTACTTCCTTAGTCTCTCTTTGCTTTAGTGTTTTCATCTATAAAATGGGTACAAATAGCACCTGCTTTCCTAGGGCTGCTGTAAGGATTAACTGAGCGAATACATGTAACTGCCTCCACATGGGCTGAGCACATCAGCCCATAGAAGGTGATCATCCCAACTCACTCGAGTTGTAAAAATGCAGCCAGGATGATGCCCCTCAGGGGGTGACAACACAGGAACCAGGTCCTTCCTTCTGGCTCTTGCTTTTATGATGGTCATTGTTGATTTGCTTTGCTTTTATGGGGTCAGTTTTGCTCTGGAAAAATCAGCTGCTCCCTTGAGGAGAGTATTTATACTCAGGGACTATCGCCATGGAGACGGTCAACAGTACGGAATCCAAGACCAGGCCACCTCTGCCTGGAGGCTGAAAGTGGACTCTCTAGGCCCTTTTATCCTGTGAAGTTGGCAGGGCGTCGTCTACTACCCACCGAGAAGCGTGTCTGGGAAGAAAAAAAAAGGCACCCTGATCTCGGCAACTTCATAACATCCCCTCTCCCGAATCCTTAAACTGTGTCAAGTCAAAGAAACCTGGGGTGAATCCTTACCATGGAGTTTTCGACTGCAGTAAAACCACAGTCATTATATACTCCAAGCTGGAAGATTGAGAGCAACTACTCAACCAGGGTGCTCATTGGAAACTGGGTGGAAGAGAGGAGGAAGGTAAGGACAGAGAAGGAGGGAGGAGAGAGGGCTCAGCGGGAGGACTGGCAGGGAGAGGCAGGAGTGAAGCCATCACTATTTTCAGGTCAAGGGCCACAGACAGTCGCATCTGCAGAATGTGGCATCAATAGCATACAGTGGGAGAGGGAGGGGCTGCAAAGCAGTGGTTTTTATATAAGAGTTAAGTCAAGTTAGTATCAATTTAAATTATGTTATTATAACTTTGGAATGTTTTATGTAATACCCATATAACTACAAAAATATCTCTAGAATATACACAAAAGGAAATGAGAGGAAATAAAAATGTATCACTACAAAAAAAAATCAATTAAATGCAAGAAAGGGCCACAATGGAGAAAATGAGAGACAAAAACACCCTGCAAGGCATACAGAAGAAAGGTAAAATGTGAAAAGTAAGCCCTCGCTTAGCAGTAATTACTTTACACGTTAAATAGATTAAACTCTCAATCAAAAGACACAGATTGGCAGAATGGGGAAAGAAACGTGTCCAAAACAGGATCCAACTATATCCCATCTATGGGACTGTCTTTAGGTCTTAAGGACATGCATAGGTTGAAAGAGAACGGGTAGAAAAAGATATCCCAGGCAAATAGTAACCAAAAGAGGGTGGCGTGGCAATATTAATATCATAAAAATAGACACTAAGTCAAAAAATGTTCCAAGGAACAAAGAGAAATAGCATATATTGAAGAAAAGGTCGTGAAGAAGTAGGAAATCTTATGTATGTCCCTGCTGAAATACTGGCACTAGAAACTTAGACTTGAAGTTGGTGACTATAATCTGCCTTAATATTGATGCCATCAAATTATAAAAAAGTAAAAAAAAAAAAAAATCTAAATAGACCTATAACTAGTAAGGAAATTAAATTTGTAGTGAAATACCTCTCAAAAAGTAAAAGCCCAGGAGGGCTTCACTGGTGAATTTTACTTAGCACTTAACTACCTTAACGTAATAAAGGCTGTATGTCAAAGGCCCACAGCTAACTTCAGACCCAATGGTAAAAGACCAACAGCTCTAGCCAGAGCAAGAAAAAGAAATGGAAGTCATAGAATTGGAAAGAAAGAAGTAAAATTATCTCTACATGACATGATCTTATAGGTGCCAAACCCTAAATACCACACACACACATACACACTCACACTCACACCTGTTAAGACCAATAAACAAATCCAGCAAAGTAGCAGCGTACAAAACCAACACACAAAAATCAGTTGCGTTTCTATACACTAACCATCTAAAAAAGGAAATAAGTCTATTTATCAAGAAGACTGTCATCAAAAATAATAAAACACTTAGGAATCAACTTAATGAGGAAGGCAAAAGACTTATACACTAAAAACAACAAGTCATTGTTGAAGGATATAAGGCGGCGATATATGACGTCCTGCGTTCGTGGACTGGAAGCCTCAATATTGTTAAGATGCCAACACTACCCCAAATTATCCACAGGTTCAATGCAATCCCTATGTTTTTTTGGGGGGCGGGGCACAAATTTAAAAATCTGCCCTAAAATTCACTGGGAAGCTCAAGAGACTCTGAATAACTGAATACACCTTGAAAAGGAAAACAGCTGGAGGGCTCACGATCTCTAATTTCAAAATGTGTCACAGAGCTGCGGTAATGAGGACAGCGGGGTGCTGGCATTAGGGCAGGTGCAGGCACCGATGGAGTGGAGTGGAGAGCCCAGGAAGAAACCCTCCTACACCCGGTCAGATGGCTTCAACCAGGACGCCAAGGCCACTCAGTGGGGAAGGACTGTCTTTTCAACAAAGGTGGTTGGGAAAACTCCATGTCCACACACAAAAGAATAAATTTGGACCCTTACAGTGCACCCTATACAAACATTAATTAAGAATGTATCGAACACCTATGTGGGGGGGTCTTAATACATGGTGATGGGAGAAGATATGACACTGCTTGGTGGGCACACAGAGCAATATACAGATCTCGTAACATGGAAACCCACACCTGAAACCTATATGTTCATATTAACCACTGTCACCTCAATAAATTTAATTTACAAGTTAAATTTAAAAGAAAGACCCACATGAAGACCTAAAACTATAAGACTCTCAGAGGAAAACATGGGAGAAAAGCCTTCACGACATTGAATTTGGCAACGATTTCTTGGATATGACACCAAAAACACAGGCAACAAAAGAAAAAAAATAGATAAATTGCACTTCACCAAAATGAAAAAGTTTTATGCATCAAGCAACACTATCAACAAAATGAAAAGGCAACTTATGGAATGGGAGAGAGTATTTGCAAGTCTCCTATGTGATAAAGGAACAGCGAGGGTACATAAAGAACTCCTGCAACTCAACAACAAAAAGCAACCCGGTTAAAAATTGGTGAAGAATTTGAACCGACATTTCTTCAAAGAAGACAGGCAGATGACCCCTGAGCACATGAAAAGATGCTCAACATCACTAATCATTAGGGAAATGCAAACAGAAACCATATGAGATACCACTTCACACCCACTGGGATGGCTGTTATAGACACAAACAAACTGAAAACACCAAGTGTTGGTGAGGGCATGGAGAAACTGGAACGCTGGGCACTGTTGGTGGGAATGTAAAACGGTACAGCCACTGTGGTAGACTAAAAAAAATTTGCCAAAAAATGGTATTTCCTCAAAAAATTAAACATAGAATTACCCTATGACCCAGCAATTCCACTTCTGGGTCTGGGCCCCCCAAAACTGGAAGCAGGATCTTGAGAAAAGATGTTCGTACGCCCATGTTCACAGCAGCATTATTTGCGATAGCCAAAGGGTAGACGTAATGCAGCGGCGGATAAATGGAGAAGCAAAATGTGGCATATACATAAGTACAATGGAATATTACTCAGCCTTTAAAAGGGAAAAAAATTCTGACACATGCTCCCGTGCAGATGAACCGTGAAGACACTACGCTAAGTGAAATAAGCCAGTCGCAAGAGGAACGGCTTACACGAGGTGCCTTGAGTAGTCGAATCCGTGGAGATGGAAAGTAGATTGGTGGCTGCCAGGGGCTGGCGGAGGGAGAAGGGGGAGTTGTTGAGTGGGGACAGAGTTTCAGTTTGAGACGATGAAACAGTTCTGGGGACTCACAGTGGAGACGGCTGCCCAACAGTGTGAAAGCGCTTAATGTCTCTGAGCTGTACAATTACAAATGGCTAAAACGGTAAATGTTGTTGTGTATATTTTACCACAATTAATTTAAAAAATATCAACCAGAAAATATAATATAATGGTGGTGGTGGGGGAAGAGTGAGTTGGAAAGAGTGAGAATGAAGGTGAGAAAGGTTAGGAGGAAAGCAGAGGGCAGAGCGGGGGACAGGTGACTGAGGGAATGGCACCCGCCGGGAGAAGTGGCCAGGTGACACCAGTATCAGCTTCCCCGAGGGGTCCTGAGTGGCGGGGTACACACTCCTTTTCAAATACTGGAAGGGAGGGGGCGAAATGAAGCCTGCGTTTATGCGGGATGCCCTGGGGGCCTAATTTACGCTTTCTCTGCCCAGCTTCCGATGGCCCAGGGGGTGAGGGTCACAGCAGGAATTTGAGAAGGGATATCACGGACATTGTCTTGAATATTTGGTCTTTTCTAGTTCACCAAAGCCACTGAGAAGACACCCCAGTGCATTTACAGGAAAGAGTACGTCCCATTTCCTGGCCACAGACCAGACCAGATCTCCAGGTGGTATGGGAAGAGGAGAGTTGAGGTAAGAGGGAGTGGGCGCCCCATGTTCAGGCTGGGCCCCTTCCCAAGGCCCAGAAGACCCGACCAGCCCAGTGCCCTCTTGGGCACACAGGAGTGGGCTCATCAGTACCTTCTCTGGCCCGGGGCTGCTGGGGGACCTCACCTTTGTGACCCGAACAGCAGAGATCTGCCCAATCGGGAGCTGGGAGCACCCCGCCACCCCAGCACTTCCCTGCATGGGTTTCCCCATTTCCTCACACTTCTCCGACGGGACACAGGCAAAAGATGTAGGAAAGGAACAAACAAACATGGTTAATATTGAATTAAGGTGACTATAGTGAGGAGTCACATCAGGTCCCCCCAAAAAGAGGTAGCTGTGTGTGATGTTTAGGTGACAATGCTTTGTGTCATCTCAGCTCCGGCTTCCTGCTCTTTAGTATAAAAAGTCAGTGGCCACTCAGCACCCTCTCACTCACTGGATGCCTGTGGAAAGTCGTGTTCCAGGCCCCAAAGCAGGGAGCAGGGAGCTGCAACCTCAGGACACCCCCTTCCCACCACCCGAACCTGCCCCTGCCCCTGCCTGAACGCAAGGTGGGGGCAGGAGGCACAGAACGAGGGTGGACAGGGGTTAGAATGGGAGCGTTTTGGAGTTGAAAGAGATTTTGGGGCTCAGCACCTTCATTTTCCCGTAAAAGGTGCCCAGAGGTGGTGAGTGTCTTGTCTGAAGCGGTGCAGCGGGTTGGTAAGGGACTATGCAGGCGGCTGCTCTGAAAATTAAGCAAGGAGTGTCCCGAGAGTCCCCTTCACCACTGGCCGGGGTTGTCTTCTGCGTTTGGAGACCTGTGTCAGGATGAACAACGCCAGAATTTCAGCTCTGTGCTGGCACCCCTGGACCATGCTGGCACCCCTGGACTGGGCTGGCAGCCCTGGGCCATGCTGGGATCCTCGGACCACGCTCCAGGCTGCCAACTTTACTATTAATGTGCACCGAAGACACAAATGCATTTTCAGCACAAGAAAGCAAAAATTAGAACCCACCGTCGGGGACTTCCAGCCCCCATCCACCAGTGTGCATGAGGCACTCAGCCTCCGAGAGTTTTTAAAATGAAGATGAGTCCCCCTCCCCCAACACACACAAAATAGAACCGAGCAATCGGACACTCGCTCCTACAGACCATTCTGGTGGCCTGTTTGTGTGGTCGCTTCCACCCCATCCGCTCTCTCTGTGCCTCATCCTGCACCCCCCGCCCCCGGGACAGCTTCCCTTTCCATCTCCCATCCCCGCTCCCCTGCTCCTTCTTGGGCAAATGCTGATGGCTCTTCAAGCCGACCTTGGATAGATGAGATTGACATCCCCCAGGGAGGGCCCCCTACCTGGGCTTTTCTCCCAGGCAACTGTATTAATCCCATTTTTCATTTTTCCCCCCTATTTTATGATGCTTTGCTTTGGCGGGGGCCTTGCTAATCCTGGAGAGACTGCCCTCCCAGGGTTAGCTAATTCCCAGATAATAAACAGCGGGGTTTTCATCAGGCCTTTCTCTTCTTTTTTCTTAAATACGTCTTTATTGATTCCAGAGAGAGGGAGAGGAGAGGGAGAGAGAGAGAGAAACATCAATGATGAGAGAGTCATTGATCAGCTGCCTCTTTCATGTCCCCCACTGGGGATCAAGCCTGCAACCCGGGCATGTGCCCTGACCGGGAATCGAACCGTGATCTCCTGGGCCCTAGGTTGATGCTCAACCGCTGAGCCACGCCAGCCGGGTCGACATCGTGCCTTTCAGATGCGAGCCAGGCATCCTGAGCCATATCCCCAATCTCCTCCTTTATCTAACACTCAGGTACCTGCCTTAAATCACTCCGGGGCCAGGTGCCCACAACCAGAGGCACCAGGTAGCCCCAAGCCCTCTGCAATGATTTGAACCACGCAACCCTAAACTTCTCAGAGTCGCCTGCTCTGCCTGGCCCATTCTCCGGGCCATCCTCTCTTTTCTCTTCTTCTGCCTCCTGGCCGGCCCTGGTGCTTCCCCAGGTGGCCCTGCGTGGTGTGGCGTGCCCCCTCCTTATGGGACCTGTACGCTCTTCTTTCTAACGCCGTTGTCTCTCTGCCTGTTCCCTTACCATACCCGATGAAAACGAAAATCCCAGGAACGTAGTCAAGACAGCAGGGCCGTGCCCCAAACCAAGGGAAAGAGCAAGAAAACCCCTCGTGGCCTCTCTCCTCTCCTCCTCAGCACCCCCCTTGGTTGATGGGAACCTCCTTAACTTGCTTTCCCTGGCACTGGAAACACTCTGGGCACCTGGGGATGGAGATCTTGGGAACCCCTGCTCAAAGCCTGCGCCCATCCCCCTGTCTCCCTCTGGCATTGTGATCTGACTTATTTATGGAACCACTACTTGAAATATTGGAGGCAGCCAGCATTTCCAGACCACAGCAGACACAGGCCTCCCTGTCTGCTCCAGACAAGAGGCCGGGCGTGAAAACCAGCATTATCCTCCCCTGTAAATCAGGCCAGTCCCCCAGGGTCCCCGTTGGGGTCCAAGGGGACTTTCTTAGGAAAAGCACTGATTTAGGTAAACGCCCCAGAGCAAGGAGAGCGCGGCTGTCTTCTCCCGGTGAATAACTCCCACCAAAGACACCCCGCCCCGGGTGTCCGTCTGAGGTTGCAGTAAATCCTTTGCAGGAGAAAGCCCCTTACGGAGCGCCGCCGACTCTCCCATAGTAACTGGTTGAAATACAAGGTGCCTACGTCAGGCTCTGTATTCAACGTCTGCCACTTGCCATGGAAATAGGCGCCTCGATGGATGGGACTTGAGACACATGAAAGGGCGTGACTTCAGATCACGGGGGCACGCAACACGTGGCACTGGCGCTTCCAATTCAGCCCGGTATCCCGACTTTCATGTCAATGTGTCCCCACAGTTCATGGACTTGGCAGAGGCTGGGGGCCATGCATTCAGAGAACTGACTGCAGCCAAGCTCTGATGTAGTGTTTTATTTTATTTTTATTTTTTTGTGCTTTTATTGATCTTAGAGAGAGAGGAAGGGAGAGGGAGAGAGAGGGAGAAACAGCACTGAGAGAGTCATTGATCGGCTGCCCCCTGCCCGCCCCGCTCCGGGGATCGAGCTCGCAACCCGGGCCTGTGCCCCGACCGGGATTCAAACCGGCGGCCTCTTGGTGAACGGGACGGCGCTCAACTACTGCGCGACACTGGCCGGGCTGAGACGTGTGTTTGAAGGTGAGCTGCGTCGGGGCGGGACAGACAAGTGTGTTTCCTCTCCGGCGGCCCCGAGAGTTCACACAGCCACGCTCGCCGGGCCCGTGGAGGCCCCCGCCGTCAGCTCCACGGGCCTCCAGGGCAGGCGGCCTCTGCCTCCATCCACGGCGGGGACGCCCCGCTCGGATCAGTAACGCGCCCGTTGTCTGTCCCTCCAGGGGCTCCCGTACAAGCACCTGATCACCCACCACCAGGAGCCCTCCAGCCGCCACCTGATCAGCATGTATGACGACCATTACAACCGGCATAATTACAACCCGGGCCTGCCCGCTCGCCGCTCCTGGAATAAACACAAGTTGCTGTGGCTTCCAGAGAAAGACGACCTCCCCCTTCTGGGTATTTTCCTAATTCTGGATTTCCCCCGGTATCGGGCTGTAAGGGGTCACACCTGCCCAGGACCGAGGTGTGCCCCACTCACACAGAAGGACCCACATGGGGGACCCTGGTTCCAGGAGAGCATTAGAATGAGATGATGGGAGGGGAGTCCTATTTGCCCCCCAGGGCTGCCACCTGCCCTCTCCCCTTGATGCCGGGATGAGGCTGGCTGTGTGAGGAAGGCCCCCCCGCCCTGCACGCACCGAGACAGGTGGCGGAGCAATGTCACTGCACACTCGGGTCAGTCATTCATTTCATAAATAGCTCCATGTCGCAGGTGCCAGGCCCTGTTGTAGCTTCTGGAGGCCTAGCAATGACCAACGGGGAGGAACTCCTGCCCTCGGGGAGCTGACAGTTCAGTCGGGAGACAGATAAGTCACCACTAAGGAACAGGATAACCTGAGAGCGAGTAAGAAAGATAATTTTGGACAGGGACATACGCTAGGAAGAAAAGAAAGTGTGTACGGATAGAAAGTGAGGCGGGTCTTCGTGGATCTCCTCTGGGTGCGATGATGAGGAACGGTCTTTCCTGCGGAGATCACTGAGTTGAGAAGGAGGGAGCCATGCAGGGATTAAGGGGAAGAGCATTCCAGGGAGGGAGGAGCTGGTGAAAAAGCCGTAAGACAGGAGTAGAGGCAGACCCCACAGGGGCTCGCAGGCCACAGTAAGAAGTGCGGATTCTGTCCTTCCTACGGTACAGGACCTCGGTGGGATTTACGCAGGAGAGAACCGTGGTCTGATTTGCCCTTCAAGCTGCCCCCATCCTTTGCAGCCATCTCTTCACAGTCCTACCTTTGGAACCAAAGGGTCAGAGGTCCGAGAGGGAGCTGCTTGTCACTCTGCGTTACTTCTTCAGGGGTTTCTTCATCTCACAAGCCCCCACTGCTCCCTTCCCTGCTGGGGGGGGACAGTTACCGGAGAGCAGGCGGGACCACTCTCCGCCAGGTCAGGGGGCGACTCTCGAGGCTGCTCCAGGAGCTCCTGCTGCTCCTGAGAACACAGGGGCGGGCCCAGCCTGAGGCTCTGGGGGCTGGAGGAGCCCACGCTCTCCCGCAGGCCTGCCTTCTCTCAGTTCCCCGCCAGCTGGGCCCCGGATCCCACAGCCACCCGCTCCTGGGGTGTCGGCGAGCCCTGCTCACCCAGACCCTGTTTCTCTTGCAGCGCCCCCTACAAACTACGGGCTCTATGAGCAGCTGAGGCAGAGATGGCTCGCACCCGAGGCCCGCCTGAGAGAGAGCACCTACACTCTGTCCTACCCCAGGCCACCGCTGTGCGCTCTGTCCCGGCGGGAGCACGCCATCCCGGTCCCTCCCCAGCGCCTGCGCCCGGCCCCACGCTTCTGAGGGCTGCCACCCCACCGGCGGCGCGGGCAGAGCCCCCGGAGGCCCACTGTGCCATCAGCCCGCCGAGGGCCCTCAGAGCCAGGCTCTGGGTTGTAGTTTCCCGCCCCTGCTCCACGCCCACAGATTCCTTTCTTTCCCGTCCCACAATTAAAGCCCTTTGAAACGGTGGGGTGTCACGTACGTGCAGAAGATAGACCTAGAACGTTAGAAGGAACTGGAAGGATCCTGACATCCTACTCCCTCGTTTCACACGAGGGGAAACTGAGGCCCGGAGAGTAATGTGGCTCCTTCAAGTTCTCACAACTTGGTACATACTTTCCGGGACTGTCTGGCCCAACAGGAGAAACGAATCTGACTCTGAGACGCATGTCGACAACCCCACAGAACAGTCAGACGAGGGTATGGGGTGGGCAGCGGGGAAGGGGTCCAGCGCCTGTCGCTGCCTCAGCCAGGCTTCCTGAACCGGGGGGCCCAGGAAGGGGCGGCCCGCAGCGCCCCCCGCCACCTCCAAGCCCTCGCTGAGGGCGGATCCCCTGCAAAGGAGCTCGGGGCTGTCCTGGCCCCGGCGGAGTCTCCCGAGGCATGTCCTACCGCCCATGGGGAGGCCCCCTCGGGTTGAGAAGAGCGAGTCCTGATCTGGCCCCTCTGACTGTTGGGATTTGACCATTCCTGTGAATGGCCTTTCTCTGCCTCATGTCTCCACCCCCACTGTTTGCATTCACTACAGCAAAGGAGACAGGCCTTGGTATACAGTTGGCGCTTAATAATCCGTGGCTGGGTGAATGAACCTTCGCCTGCTGGGAGCTCCCCAACGAACCCACACTCTGCCCCACTCATGACGCCCGCCCTTACTCTCCAGCTTGAGCCTCCGTCTGGCTGCTTTCTGTCAACCAAGGAACATGCAAAGCTGTAGAAAATATTTCAAAAATATTTTTTTATATTTTTATTGATTTCAGAGAGAGGAAGGGAGAGGGAGAGAAAGATAGAAACACCAATGAGAGTCGTTGATCGGCTGCCTCCTGCACACCCCCCTGCTGGGGATCGAGTCTGAAACCCGGGCCTGCGTCCTGACTGGGAGTTGAACCTCGATCTCCTGGGTCATAGGTCGATGCTCAACTGCTGAGCCACCCCAGCCGGGCTAGAACATTTGTATAGTTTATATTAGAGTGTATTTGAGCCAAACAGAGGATACTCCTGGAAGCAAGATCTCCACAGACTGAGAAAAATGCTTCCCAGAGTGAGAGTTTGCGGTTTCTTTTAAACATTTGGAACTAATGCCCGGCCGGGCTTGGCTCAGCAGTTGAGCGTCGACCTAGGATCCAGGCAATTGGGGTTCGATTCCCGGTCAGGGCACATCCTGGGTTGCGGGCTCAATCAATGACTCTCTCATCATTGATGTTTCTCTCTCTCTCTCCCTCTCCTTTCCTCTCTCTGAAATCAATAAAGATATATTTAAAAAAATAAATAAATAAAATAAACATTTGGAACTAAGGAGGGAATGTAAGGAAGATTACACGGAGGTGGGAGAGAGCCAGGCGGGGAAATCTCTGTGACTGGATGAAGGATAGTTAACAAGATCATGTGCATTCCCGAGGGTGGACACGATTGTGAGGCACCTGAAAAAGGGGCATTTCAAAGGTGTGTTCACCTAGGTGCACAAAAACAACGGGCAGGGCTTAAGGTGGAGATGAGCCTTTCAGAGGCCTGGGCTGGGACTACCCACCGCGACCTGCCCAGGAATTTATGGTCAGATCGCCCTGTGAGGTTACTTTCAGTTAGATTTATTTTATTTATTTTTGTTATTTTTTAATCCTTACCTGAGGATACTTTTTCCATTGCTTTTCAGAGAGAGTGGAAGGGAGGGAGGAGGGAGAGAGAGAGAGAAACACTGATGTGAGAGAGACACACTGATTGGTTGCCTCCCGCAAGCACCCCAACTGGGGCCGGGGTACATGCCCTTGGCCAGAATCGAACCCGGGACCCTTCAGTCCTCCGGCCAACATTATAGCAACTAAGCCAATCCGGCTAGGGCTATTTTTTAATTTTTTAAATGTTTATTGATTTTGAGAGCTAGAGAAAGGGAGAGAGAGAGAAACATTGGCTGGCTGCCTCCTGCATACCCCCTACTGGGGATTGAACCCTCAACCTGGGCATATGCCCTGACCAGGAATGGAACCTCCGACCTCCCAGTGCAATGGGATGACCCTCAACCAACTGAGCCACACCAGCCAGGGCGCAGTTAGATTTATTAGAGAGACTCCCCTTTTCTTTCATTCATCTTCCTAAAACCCCTGCCCCAAGGTGGGCCTCTGCATCCATTCTGATGCCTAAAGGCCTCGGCTTCGTCCACTCCTAACTCGGAGGGCAGTGAGCCCCCCAGGTCCCCTGCCAGCCTCAGAGAGGAGATCAGCTGCCTGCTGCTCCATCCTTTAAACCCGGCCGTCCACCCACGCCCCTGCTACCAATGCAACTCTACGGCTCTGCCAGCCCCTCTCACGTTCTGCCACTGAAACAAGCACACAACAAACAACAGAAAAGTGAATGAACAGAACTATTCTATGAATTTTTTTCTTACTTTTTTTTTGGTCACTTACTACCATAGTCTAGCAAATAATCAAGAAAAGAAAAAAAAAAAACAGGGGAAAAATTGAGTTAATATGTATTGTGGGGAACTAAGAGCCAGGACCTGGGCCTCCATGGGATGATCTAGTTGACTGTCACCACACCATCTACAATAAGTACCCCAAGGTAGGGGTTCTAAATGTCACTTCTGCTTTATAGATGAGGAAGCAGGCCCTGGAGATTGACTGGCCTGGGGTCGCACAGGGAATGAGTCCCAGAGCTGGGATTTGAACCCAGGCAGTCTGCTCGGCCCTTGTGCAAAACTACCTCTTCCAAGAAATGCCAGGAGAAGCCCTCGGGACCCGCTGGGCACGTATGTGTCTGCAGTGCGCCTGGCTCGCGGACACGCGTGTGTGTGGTTGGTGCGATTTTGTACTGTAGACAAATAACACGGTTCCAGGTGGAGGAAGCCTGGGTTTGCGCTGTCCCTTTCCAGGACGCCTGCTGGCCCCGGGCGTCAGCACTCACTCGGGCGCCTTCACTCGTTTCTCCGAGAGTCTGCTCAGTGACACAGTCTTCCCTACGGGACTCAAAGTTCCACGGAGTCTGAGCCTGGCACACACACGGGGTGCTCAGTAATGTCTGTGGGATCAGTGACTGACAGGAGAAGGGATGGGGCACAGAGGATGCTGTGCCAGGGTCAAGAGCTCCAAGTGGCAGCAGTGGGCTGGCCTGCAGCTGGCCTCCCTCACACCGTCAACAGCCACCCATCCTCTCAGCCCACAGGCATCCAAGGAGCCATGACGGAGCCCTGGCCTCAGAGCCTTCCGTCCGGCAGACGACAGGGATGTTAGACGGATGCAGAACAGAGATATCGGGTGGGGGACAGGCTTACAGGACTAGGGGCCTCGGGGGCCGGTGGGTCATGGGGGGGTGCTGAAGTGAAGGGGTGCCATGAGGTCCTTAACTTGGCCCCTCCCTAACTTTCTCTTTCCTAAATGGATTGTCTGGCCTGATTGAGTCAGTTAATCTGGAGATGGAGGAAGATCCCATCAGGATTAAGGGATGGAGATTGAGGAATCCAATCAGGTATTGCTTTCTGATTGGATATTAGGAGGGGAAAGGGCTATAAAAGCCTCAAGCACCAAAGAGGAGACACAGGGTCCTCGAGCCCCACAGCCACTGCCTGGTGCCCCACCAGGTCTGAGGTCCGAGCAGCCGGCCGACGGGGCCAGAGGCGGAGCAGGTAAGGTACCCACCTCGGCCGAGGCCCTGTTCCCTAGACGTTTCCGCAGGATTCCTCTCGGAGCGGACTGACCATGGGCGTCCGGAACCCACCCAGACTCCTGGACCTGGCGGGCAAGAGCCTGCTGAGGGACGAAGCCTCGGCCATCGCGGCTCTGGAGTACCTGCCCGCCGAGCTCTTCCCGCTGCTGTTCCTCGGGGCCTTCTTTGGGAGACACCAAGAGCCCCTGAAGGCCATGGTGTGCGCCTGGCCCTTCGCCCGCCTCCCTCTGGGGGGCCTGATGCAGCTGTCCCAGTTCTGGGCCCTAGAAGCCGCGTTCGACGGGCTCAAAGTCCTGCTTGCCCAGAAGGTTCGCCCCAGGTGAGGCTGATCCAGGTGGCCTGGTGGGGTCCAGCGTGTGCCGGGAGACAGCTGGGGTCAGGGAGTGTCGGGGACCAAAGGGTTGACCAGAGGTTTCTGATGGGGCAGCTCAGAGAGGCCTTGGACGGGGGTGAGCTCACTTTGGGAAGCGGGGGACTGCTTACGAGATAGGGGCGCAACCAATCGCTGCGTCTCTCTCACATCGATGTTTCTCTCCCCCTTCCACTCTCTCTGAAAAGCAATGGGAAAAATATCCTCAGGTGAGGATTTAAAAAAAAAAAAGGCCGAGGAGTGGGGTGGAGTCTGATCGCTGCCTTAGCCCTGAGACGCTCGGTCTCATTCTGTGGCTCTTTAAGCATCTCAGCCAGCGCCCTGTTCTCCCCGCAGGAGGTGGAAGCTTCAGGTGCTGGATCTACGGAACACTGGCCAGAACTTCTGGGTGATGTGGTCTGGAGCCAGCGCCCCGGGGAGCTCGCCGTCGGGGCCGGGGGCTGCGGGCAGCTCCCGGGCGAAGCCGCCCTCGGCCCCCTTGGAGGTGTTCCCAGACCTCTGCCTCAGCGACAGGACCCGGGATTGCCTGTCCAGCCACACCATCTGGCGGGTCATGGAGCGCGGGGGGCTGCTGCTCCTGTGCTGCAAGAGGCTGACGGTCTTCGAGGTGCCCATCGAGAACATTCGAGGGGTCCTGGCTCTGACGCGGCTGGACTGCGTCCAGGAGGTGGAAGTGAACTGCACCCGGGACCTGCTCACCCTGGGCTCCTTCGCTCTTTCCCTGGGTCGGATGAGGAACGTGCAGAGACTCTCTCTCTCCCACATCCACATGCCGGCCGATGGGGGCAAGGACCAGGCGCACTTTCTGCGGTTCATCTCCTAGCTCCCCCGGCTGCGGCGCCTCCGGGGGCTCGCCCTGGAATCCCCCTACTTCCTCCTAGGCCGCCTGCGCCTTATGCTCAGGTGAGCCCTGGCACTGAACGCAGCCTCGGAATGCCAAGTGCGTTGTCTCGTTTGCCGCTCGGAGGTGTGGCATCCCGTGACCACCCAAAGGGAGGGGGGGACAGACTGGGAGGGTGGCTCTGGGAAGGGGAGCTCTCCAGTGGGGGCTCGGACCCAGCGAGGGTGGGTGTGTAGGGTCTTCCTCAGGGAGAGGTGTCTGAGTGAAGGTGACTTGGGAAGAGGGGAGGGAGGAAAAGCCACATCAGCCTGAGCATTTCCAGAGGTGAGCCCTGTGTCCACCAGCCGTGTGAGCAGGGATGAGCCTGTCTGAGACAGCCGGTCTCTGAGAGGCTGTCCTGTGTCCAGGGGAGGTCACGAGCACGTGGGAAATGCCTGATTCTGGAGATAAGGGAGCAGGAGGATTACAAAAAGTGGGGAGGGTTACGGGTGATGCTGGGGTGTAAGTGGCCCCTGCAGACTGGCCACCCCAGTTGAGTTGCAGGATCCTGCCCAGGTCTGGTCTTTATACATCAGATGAACTAGCCTCACGTGGCCCAGACATCCGGGCACGTGGGGCGGGGCCCAAGCAGTGGACAGAAGGAAGCCTGAGTTGAGATCATTTTTGGTTTTGTCTCCAGATATTAAAATGCAGGGATGCCCACAGTTGATCGAGACACTGTGCCAGGCTCTCGGAGCAGTTCCCGTATTTCCCTTTATGTCCATCCTCGTAAGAGGAGTTCTCTGCTTGACGGGTGAGGAAAGGAAGCTTTGGAGATTTTGTGAACTTGACCCAGTCACACGGTGACGGTGAAAGGAAACTAGGCCTAAAGTGAGATTGGGCGTCCTGGCTGCTGGCCTTCATCTGATGGCCGGAACAACCCTGGGCTGGGACGAATCTCTCTTCTCCCATCCGGAGGCCCCCCTCTACCTGCCATCCCCATTCCCCAGAACTAACGGCTCCGTCTCCCCCCAGGTGCCTGCAGACCCCCTTGGAGACCCTCTCCTTAATGAATTGCTGGCTTACGAAATCAGACTTGGCACACCTGTTCCGGTGCCCGAAACTCCATCAGCTGAAGGACCTGCATCTGAGCGGCGTCGGCCTCGTCGGTTTTAGACCCAGGCGCCTCCGAGCTCTGCTGCAGAAAGCTGCCGCCACCCTCCAGGGCCTGCACTTAGTTTCCTGTGGGATCGAGGACTCTCAAGTCGAGGCCATAGTGCCTGTCCTGAGCCGCTGCCACCAGCTCAGGACCTTCAACATCCCCGGGAACCTCTTCTCTGTGGCCACCCTGGAGAAGCTGCTGCGCCACACAGCCGGACTGCCCAGTCTAAGCCTGGAGCAGTATCCCGCCCCCCTGGAGAGTTACAGCGCCGAGGGGGCTCTGGAGCTGGGGAGACTGGCCCGGGTCCGGCGTGAGCTGATGGAGATTCTGAGGGACTTAGGACAGCCCAGGATCATCTGGCTCAGCACCAGCCCCTGTCCACACTGTGGCAACAAGGACGTGGGGCCCGTGGCGTACCCCTGTGGAAACTCTGCTTAGTGGGTGCACCCAGCAAAAGCTTCCTTCTGGGCGCTTGGGAGCTGAAACCTAGGACCGAGGTGCATTGTCTAGGGGACACACCCACGTCCCAGACAGGTGCTCAGTGTGAATGGGGAAGGGAAGACCCCGCCCGGGTGCAGGATCGCAGCGGCCAATGTTGGGGAGTTGATGGGAACTTGTCGGGGGGCAAGTGTCCTATAGAGCCAGAAACATGAATCTTAATTGCTGGAGGGGGATTTGAGCTTGAGGTGCAGGTGTGGGGGTTATCCTGGGCTGGATGGTTGTAAAGGGATGGTCAGAAATAAAGACAATTTCAAGGCAACCGTCTGGTCCTCCGTGGTGTATTAGCCTGTCTCCCAGTTTACTCCCCAGGACTCTCCTCTTACTGATGAATTGACAGGATCAGAAATTCACTGCTGGGATGAGATTGGGCTGCAGGGCTCGGCACCATTCTGTCATTCCTCCAGGTCTTTCTTTCCGCCTGGGGCATCTCTTCCCTCCTTGTGGCTGCTCACTGGGTTAATACAACTGGGACATCCTAAGTGGCCAACGGCCCACTGAAGTGTAACCTTTTCGGGAGGACTAGGCCACATTAATGGGAGATTGACTATTCCCGTCACACCTCCCATCCCTCCCTATCAAGGAAGACTAGAATCTCCTGACTTGAAATCAGCGTATCAGGGTGGGTAACAGAAGAACTGGGCAAATGAGTGAGCTTCTGGCCTGTGCTATGTCACCGGATAGGGCAGGGCTCTCCGGACTAACCAATAGGCTATACATAGGTGTACGCAGATTTATTATAGGAATTGGCTCATACACTAAATCCCATAATCTCCATCTGCAAGCTGGAGACCCAGGGAAGCCGATGGTATAACTCAGTCCCAGTGAGGAGGCCTGAGAACCAGAGGAGCCCATGGTGCAGCCCCAGGTCTGAGGCCAAATGCCTGAGAGCAAAGGGGCAGCTGGTGTGAGTCCTGGAGTTTGGAGCCCTGAGAACCAGGGAAAGATGGGACGTCTCGGCCAAAGAAGAGAGGAGTCATCTCCTTCCCCTTTCTGTTCCATTTGGGCCGCCGGGGGGACTGGGTGAAGTCCACTGGCGCAGTCAGATCCAATCAAACGCTAATCCCTTCCAGACACACCGGCATTGTTTTACCGGGTGTCTGGGCAACCCTTGGCCCAGTCAAGTTGACACTTAACATTAATCCATCTCAGTAACCCTAAACAAAAGGCACCCAGAAGAAGGCTCCAAGCTCGGGATACAGGGGCTGGTGCTCTTGGGTGGGGGGACCACAGGCAAGTACCTCAGTTTCCCATAAAAGGAGCGCAACAGTGCTCACCCAGCTTAGGGGGTTCTTTCAGGCTCCAATGAGATGATGCACACTGAGGGCATGGCATACAGTGAGAGCTCAATAAGTGGATGTTTTCCTTCTTTTTCCCTTCCATCAGAAGCCCCCAGCATTCTTCACCCCTCAATCTCACCCTCTACCCCTGAGAACAGGGCACGCAATGGGGCTCAGCTTCTATCTGCAGCCACCAATGACCATGATTCACCCGAACAGCTCTAGCAGTCTAGCCCCGGGTGGGGAGAAGTGGGGGTCGGGGTGGGGGGTGGTGCAGTGTAAAAGATTGGATTCGTCCCCGATGATTATCAGAAAAAAATTTCCAAGCCTCAGGATATCTGTGCCACCTGCTGGTCAGACCAGAGGACAGGTCAGTGTTACAAGCAGGGCTGTCCTGTTGAGTACTTTTAAAAATCTGCTATTATGTAGTTGCTATTTTTGTGTATAAATGTTTGTGTCGTGATTTATGCAAATGCTAAAGATATAAACTGCCTTTTAAAACAATAAAGGAAATGTAGTACTTTTAAAGAATGCATGTGGATATATATATATTTTTAAATATTTAACTTGGTTTGGAGCCTCAAAACAAACTTTAAAACTGATTTTAAAGATCAATGACCAAGATTAGTTTCTCCTTTAAAAACATTTAGAATAGTACAATTTTAGAGCTGGAAGGGTTATAGTTATCTTTTTAAAAGCAGGCTTTATTTTTTAGAGCGGCTTTAGGTTCACAGCTAAATTGACAAGTTGACATCTTAACCACATCAAGCCATCTCATGCATGACTATGATGTTTCTGTCCATTTATTTAGTTACTCTTTAATTTCTTTCCGCCCTGTTTTTTAGTTTTTAATGTATGGGTCTTGAACATATTTTATTACATTTACCCCTAAGTATCTCTTGCTTTTGGATGCTGTTGTAAATGGAATTTTAATTTCAATTTTCAAGTGTTTGCTGCTCACAGCTGGCATAGAAATACATTAATTGTGATATTGCTGTCGGTTCCTGCAAGATGCCCTTTACTGAAAAATCTCCAAACTGGTAAGATTTACCATTCGCCAAACACCTCTGGTGAAGTGAAATGAGCCGGCCAATGCTATCACATCACAAGCCAGAATGTTTTCTTAGGTATAACAGGTAACATACAAGCGACACTATGGAGATTTCCACGGCTATCCGGGATTGAGACATTTGGGGGTCTCAGACCACTGCCGAATCTGCTCCCAAGTCCAGTCACTGTCGGGGCTGCCCTTTTACACCCCCTGGGCTGCTGGTCTCCCCCGGCGCTGTCCCCGGGAATGTCCGATCATGAGCCACTCAGATGGTGTCACAGGGGAAGAGCCTACTTAGGAGAAGGGTCACTTACACCCCACGTGATGAGAGAACACCCTAGATGTCCAAGGTCGGGCTGCGGCCTCCCAAATGCAAAGCCCTTTCTACGAAGATAGTGAAGATTTTTGTCTGTGTGGATCCGTGTGGCTGTCTCTCTTGGGCACCTGCATACCCAGATGTCTTAGGTCGGTGTCCCAAGGAGAGCCTGACACAGGGATGCAGGCGCACAGGACCGATGGGGCAGGGGTGGAGGTGGAGGGCTCCCAGGAGAAGAGCTTGAGGGACACGGACAGGGCAGGGGCAGGAGCCAAGTGAGGACGTGGGCCCAGCTGGGCCCAGCTTCCACTGGACCCCACAGGAGTGTGCAGGTCCCCCCTGGAGGTCAGGGGGCTGGTTTTATGTGATGCCTGGGGCAGGGCTGACAAGGGGCTTCACTCCTGTGGGGATGATTCTCTATAAGAGGTGGGAGCAAGCCACCCCAGCGTGGCTCAGTGGTTGAGTGTTGACCTATGAACCAGGAGCTCACGGGCCGATTCCCGGTCAGGGCACATGCCCAGGTGGGGGGCGTGCAGGAGGCAACTGGTCAATGACTCTCATCATTGATGTTTCTGTCTCTGTCTGCCTCTGTGAAATCAATTAAAACATCTAAAAAGAGAAAAAGAATGGTAACTTAAAAAAAAAAAAGACATGGGAGCCGGGGGCCATTACCAAGCAACACTCACAGCAGTTGGGGACAGGTGTCCCCAGTACAGGGGTCCGGACGGGACTCCTGAGTCCACGACACCCAATCACACCTGCCTCCACTGAAGAGATGGTTCTGCAGGCACTGCTCGGTGCCCGAGAGATGGGCACCAGATTGTCGGGACAGTGGACTACGATGGCGATGCCAAGAACAGTGGCTCCCTGAACTCAGGGTTCAGCTGCAAAGTGCGAAAGGGCCACAGGCTTTGAAGAAGACACCAGCGCGCCCCGCGCCCGAGGCGATGGCCTCTCCCTCAGGCCCCCCTTAAACGTGGGCACATGCACGAGCTCCGCCGGAGAGGTGGTCTGAAAGGTAACTCGCAGTCAAAACGTGGCCTCTGTTCCACGTGACACCGTGGCCACCTCCATCCCGCGCCTCCCCGTCCCCCAGGCCCCGAGTGAGAAACACTCCATTCACTGCGCGCCAGGGCCCGCCTGCCGGTGACACCTGTTAGAGCAGGACCGTGACCCGCGTGAGGGGGTTCCACACGGAGGACTCGGCCTCCTTGAACATTCAAGCCCCCCTGTGGTCCCCGACTCCGGTTCACGGTGACGGCGGCCCCCCGCCTCGTTCTCGGACAAGCGCTCAGCCCTGTCCCGAGGGGCGGACGTGCGCGAACACAACCCACGTTCTCACCTCGCCTGGTTCGAGTCCTTGATTTGGGGGCTGATCGTCTCCCTGGGGGACAAAGAACCAACCGGAGGCACTGAGCGAGACAACGAAGGGAAGGAGATGAGATAAAGGGATTTTTATCTGCCAGGTTCACGCAGGGGAGCGAAAGGGAAAAGTCAGCCCCGGGAAGCAAATGCTGTGTCCAAGGTCGGAGAGGCCAAGGCTGCAGACGCTTCAGGGTTTAATCTGGTCCTGGATATAACCAGGCTTTTGTCTTTTCTAAAATAAAACTTCCTTTTGCCTAATTCGGATACCATTGGGGGGTCAAGTCTATACTCTGGGGTAAACGAGGAACGTTATTTAAAAAGTAGTTAATGGTGGTTTTTTTTTCCCCCAGAGAAGCTCAAATCTGATTTTCTGTTGTTGTGCGCTGGGCCGCCTGGAGAAGGATCTGGTCAGCGTGGTAACTACAGTAATTACGCCGGCAGCTTGCCCCCACCCCTACGGGGCTCTGTACGTGGATTTAGCCAAACCCTTCAGTTTTTCAACAGCCCCTTTTGCTCTCAAACAGTTTCCCCCTTGCCCGAGCAGCTGCTCCTCCCGCGGGAATATGCAGGCCGGCCGGCGCGGCTGGAGGCGCTTCGGGTTTGTTTAGGTGCCGCCGGGATGCCAACTGGCAGGAGCGTCAGCAGGAGATAAATCAAAGGGCTGTCACCTTCCACAGCGGCACATCACAGGGGACATTAACTCGCAAGACAGAGGTGGACTTTCTCTCTGTGGGGTAAAATGTCCCACTGTCAGGGGTGCGAGTTGGTGTAGGAGTTGCAATTGGCTGCACAACCTTGGGTCTGGGGGTGGCAGGAGACAGGCAGGGGACCTCCCCTCTCTGTCTGGGATGTTGTCCCTACCCCACCCCCACCCCGTCACTTTTTACCAGACCGGCTCCTTCTGGTCCCCCAGGTTTCAGCTTCTATGTCACCTCCTCAGAGAAGCCCTCCCTGACCACCTCCACTGTTCCCCATCACTCAGCCTGTTGGTGCCCCCCCCCCATGCCAAACATATCAGAATTCATAGCGATGTACACTCTTGTGTTTTCTAGGCGACCAGCTCTGGGAGGGCGTGAGACCTCACCTGTCTTACTCGTCAATGTGGACCCAGCAGTGACCCTATGTCCGGCCCCTGTGAGTGCTCAGTACATACTGTTGTGGTTGAGACCTGAGGAGTGGAAACTGCTCATTGCTCTTGCCCCTGTCTCCGTATTGAGAACCAAGTGAGAAGATGCGGGAGTCGAGCAAGTGTAGGTCCAAATGCTGACCTTGTTCCGCTGACACTTGGACTGGAGACTCTTAAGTCCCCACCTGAACCGACCACCCAGGCTGAGCTGCAGGCTTTGAGGACGGGGTGGGGGTGACAAGGGAGGAGAGAGGAGAAGGGATGTAGAGAACCCATGTCTTCCTCCAGGAACCCTGAGGAGTGGGAGATGGTGGTCTCCCCCCCCCACCTATGGGTCTCTCCTGTCAGCCTGGGTAAGTGGCCAAACATGGGATGATTCGTGGACTTTCAAGTCAGCGACGCTTTTTCTAAAAAAAACACGTTTTTATTGATTTCAGAGAGAGGAAGGGAGAGGGAGAGAGAGAAACCTCAATGAGAGAGAAACATCCATCCACTGCCTCTTGCACGCCCCCCACTGAGGATCGAGCCCGCCACCCGGGCATGTGCCCTGACCGGGAATCGAACCGTGACCTTCTGGTTCATACGTCGACACTCAGCCTCTGAGCCACGCCGGCTGGGCCAAGTCAGCAATTCTTTACGGTGTGGGACCTGTGGCTGGAAGCCTGTGGTCAGCCTTACTCTTGTCATCATGTGGGTTTCAGGAGCAGCCGAGGCTGATCACATCATTCATTCATTCATTCATTCATTCACTTCGCCAGGGCTTCCCTGGATGGCGATAGTACCACTTCTTTTAGTTTTCTGCTCCCTTCCCTGGGCTTGACCAAGGAGCGAGAGGTGCCCTCTCAGGTTTCCTCCAGGCAGCCGGTCACAGGGCGTGTCCCATGCTGTCGGGCTTCCTAATGTCCACTTGCATTAAAAGCCCCACATCAGGTTCTATTTGAATATATATATATATGTTTTTTTGCTAAAAATAGATACAGTTGGCAATCATTGGTAGAGATGACACGGTTCCCTTTCTATCCTAGGAAGCCCGAGGGACTGAGTCTCACAAAGAACTCGCTGTGAAGGGGATGTCTCCCTGCCCATCCCTCCCAGAGCCATGGGCCCTCGACGGCTCTGGGTGTGGGTGGGGTGGGATGGGGTGGGATAACGGGAGAGACTCGGCCGCTGACCGGCCTTCCTCCCTGAGCACCTGAGCACCGCGTCCCCCAGGGATACTGTGACCTGTCCGGCAAGGAGGTTCGGAAAACGTGTGGCAAGTACCTGGCACGTGGCCGGAGCTCGGGGGGTGATTCTATGAGTCTCATCCTCCCCACAGCCAGCGTCACCAGGACATGCCTCTGTGGCCACTTCACTTGAAGGAAGAACCCGGGGTTAGAAGTGACCTAAAGGATACGACTTCTCAACCTGTGACGCCCGACCTCACCGGGGTCGGGGATCAGGCCTGCAACTGAGAGAATCGAACCCAAGACCCTTCAGTCCGGGGGTGACTCTCTAACCACGGAGACAAACCGGCCACGGCTGTCTGCTGTTTTTATGTCTATTTTCCAGTGGCAGATGTCTTTCTGTTCTTTCCCTCGGGGACTCGCTGGCCATCTCCCGGGGTGGACGGTGGGGAGGCTGCCAGCTGCCGGCTTTGGGTGGAGAGGGAGGATCGCAGCCCCCCCCAGGCAGGCGGAGGGGGTGGGAGACAGCAGCAACCCACCCTCAGGTACCTGTAACTGTCCCCCCTCAGCCCGCAGCGCCCCAGCCCTGCTCACGGCCCCTGCGCCCCTCACAGCGGGTGGGAGGGCTCTGGGCGCCTCAGCCCAGCTAGAAGCCCGGCCTCGCCTCGCCGAGCATAGTTTCCCGGTTCGCCACCTCCAGCCTGGTTTCCGAATGTATCCCAACCCTCTCTGATCCGCCTGGACGGGGCGAGAGGGAGAGCTTGGACTGGCCAGAACTGAGTTCAAGCCCACTCGCTGGCTGTGCAGCGTTGGGGGAGTCCCCAACCTCTCTGAGCTGCTTCTCCCTCCTGTCCAATGAGCTCAATGGTTCCCTCTTTACAGGAGTGTTGTGAGGATTCTACGAGAGGGGTGTCTGTGCGTGTGCTCAGTCAATTGTTGTTCGAGTAGTTCTGCTCCATAAAGCCGCACAAATGCTGACTTAGTGAACACTGACCATCGCCCCTGGGCGAAATGCAGAGCTGGGGCCCTTGAGCCGCTGGTCACAATATTTTTGTCAACTGACCAACGCATAATCTTGTATGTATGTTTTTGTTTAAAGATATCTCTGTTCATATTTACTTTTTTACTTTTTTAAGCCTTCACCTGAGGATATTTTTTCCATTGCTTTTCAAAGAGAGTGGGAGGGAGAGAGACAGAAACATCCATGTGAGAGAGAAACATTGATTAGTTGCCTCTCGCACGTGCCCCGACCGGGGCAGGAATTGATCCTGCAACAAGGATACGTGCCCTTGACCGGAATTGAACCTGGGACCCCTCAGTCTGCGGGCCGATGCTCTAACCACTGAGCCAGACTGGCCAGGGCTATATATCGTGATGATTTATAACATGAACTCACGCCTGCAGCGCTATAACCCCAGCCATCAAACACACATATTTTCTCGTAAGCTCGTCGCAGATTTCCTACTCTCAGAAACACTAGACCGTTCCACACTACACGCGGGAGCCATTTAAACAACAAAAATCACCCACAAAATGCACAACGCTGCCAAAAAACGTGGCTAAAGAGAGCGTGCAAAGGTCTGCAGTGTGAGAGCATATACGAGAGGGCGTCACCTTGTCCCGCACTTCCCGGGGTGACTGGTCACATTTGTGTAATCACTTGGTTTACTTGTCTTTTCTGATAGAAAACTGCTCGTGGGTCAGAGGCTGTGTTTGTCCTGTGCTGCTGTGACCAGTGCCAGGCCAGGGGTGGGGCGGGGCGGGTAAATAATCACCACTGAGGGAATGAGTGAATGAATGAGTCCCAAGTAAGGAGCGTCTAGGTCAAGGACTCAGGCAGGTCGACTGGGGGATACGAGGGGAAAGTGCCGCCCAGGTAACCTGGGCGCCTGCGGCACTCTCCCCAGGCCTGGAGGACAGGACGGATGCCGTCTCAGGCGAGGCACAGGTGATGGTGCCAGGGGCGTGGAGCAGCAGGTGGTCCTGCTCTGCCTGGACTTGCATACGGCGGGGGGCTGCTCCGAGCGTTGACCTGGGAGTCAGCGGAGACAGGGACCACTGAGGCCCAGTTCCAGCCCTCCCGGTGCCTCCCCCATCCCTCCTGCTATCACACTTGTTTCTCCCAAGGAGCAATCAGGCTCCTTGGAAGATGCAGGGTTAGCGAAAGAATAAGCTCTTTGAGGGAGCTCATCACGGCGACAGGCTGACCTCCAGTCCCCTCCCACTGGCGGTGGTGGGCAAGGACAGGTGAAGGACATCGCCTCCTCGCAGTCCCTGGGAGTTAAGCCCTTTCTGCAGGGAAAGCCTGTCCAAGTAATTAATGGAAGTAATTAGGGGTCAGATGGTCACGAATGGAAATCACTCCGTGCCCAGTCACAGATGCCAAGGCTGGCCGTGCCAAGGAGAGGAACGGGGGTGGGGGGGGCAGGGCTGAGAGAGGAGAGGAGGCTGCAGCTGCTGCCTAACGGGACAGAGATCGGAGGGGGGCTTGCTCTCCCAGCTCTCAGAGGAAACAAGCTGCGAAGCCCGGGGCTTGCATCCGTAGTGAGCGGCCCACACTGGGGCCGAGCTACAGCATAGATGGGCAACTGCCGAGGAGGAAACACCACAAGTGGTCCCCGACGTCGCTGCAGCCCTGGGCTCAGAGCTGTGCCCCCTGCAAGGTGAAGAGGCATTTTCCATGAATGTGCTTGGCGTATCTTGCAAATCCTTCCTTGGCTGTATTCTCACTTTACGTGTGGCTTTCAAGTCCTTGGAAAGGGTAGAAATTTTCCATCCACCCATCCACCCATCCACCCACTCACCTACCCACCCATTCATCCACCCACCTGCCATCATGAACCTACCCACTCACCTACTCACTACCCACCCACCATCCATCCACCCACCCACCCACCCACCTGCCATCCATGAACCTACCCTCTCACCTACTCATCTCCCACCCACCCACCATCCATCCATCCATCCACCCATCCATCCATCCATCTGTCCATCCATCCGTCCATCCATCCACCTCCCTCATTCATCCACTTCACAATATTTATCAGGCTCCTGCCCAGCCCACCGCAGGTCGAGGCCCTGGGTTTACAGGACAAACAAGACAAGCATGGGCCTCCTCTCACAGTCTGCAATCTACGGAGGGGGAAATGCACACAAGCCAACACCCCGGAAGCCCCCACAGCCAAGCGCTGCGAAGAGAGTGGGACAGGGCGACGGCGCATTAGAGGGTGACAGGTGAGGGTCTCTTTAGCTGGGATGGGCAGGACAGACCTCTCTGAGGAGGTGGCCTTTGAGCTAAGACCTGAATGACCAAGGGAAGCAGAGACCCAGGGGAAGAGCGTTCCAGGCGGAGGGCACAGCAGGTCGAGGGCCCTGCGTGGGGAACCGGAGGAGCGCCGAGGGGCTGAAGGGCGTGAGTGTGGGGGACAGGAACGGGGGCAGGGCCGCTCGCGGAACATCACGCAGCCTAAGGGCCAGCCAGGTGGGCACATGCCCAGCTCCGCTACCCCCGAGTCCTCCGAAAGTGAACACTCTGGTATCTGCTCGGATGTTTCATGACTCTGCTGTTTTAATACTCCAGCAATACTACGCCCATCTGCCCCGTCAGAGCCATCTCGGCGGGGGTGGGTGACCTGCAGCGGGCGGGCGTGGGCCCCAGCTGGGACCCTGCGTCACTCCTCACTCCCCCGCACGTCCTTCCTTAAGGCGGGGAGGCCACAGGTGTGGCCCTCTTCTGATGGGGACAAGTATGTGCTCTGTTCATGCGACAGCGAAGGGTCGTGACGAGTGAGTGCTGCGAAGGGCCCCTGTCTGCCGGGCCCGGTCAGGGCTGGTATTTAGCGACGGTGGCCCACTGGCCCTGACCCCTGGAGCTTACCGCCCAGAGGGTTTGTTCAATGCCTGCCGCTTAGCCAACACTCAGTAACGCTTTGTGGAAAGCGAAGATGGCAAGGAGCCATGGAGGGAGACGTGTAAGGAGTGTACCGGGAGGAACAATGCAGACGTGACACCCCGAGACGTTCCCCGAGCGCCTCGTGAGCCCCTCGTCCAGGCGCCAGTCCCCAGCAAGGCCCCTCCTGCGGGCACGCGTCGACCTGCGTCAACCTCCGGGCCCAGGACATTGCGTTTCATGTTGTCTCTGAACCAAAGTCCTGCGTTCCACATCCTGGGAGACACTGCCTGTCACAGCCTCTCCTCCAAAAACACGTCACACGTGCGCCCTAAGGCCACCGACGGGGGTTTTCAGGGGCCAAGTCCCAGTGCGTCTGTTTGGCTATTTTACCATTTTGTGGATCTGATGCCTCCTCCTCTCTGGGCGCCTGGCCTCCAGGAAGGTTCTGGTGCAAGTTCTGGAGCTGGAGAGTCTGAAACGGTGCCAGCACAGGGGACGGCGAGGTGTCACCTGGCCGAGGAGGGGCTCGGGGCAGGCATGAGGAAGGGGAACGACTGCAGAGGGAGGAGCAGCTCCGAGCAGAGGCCACCGCGACTGTCCTTCCTCTCTGGGTTGCTGCCTTTAAGGTAAGGTTAGGGTTTGAGTTCTGTCCACAAAAGGTTTTCCCAACGAGCTCACCAAAACGGAACGACAAACTCCCGTCGGCCAGTTCCTGGCTTTCTCCGCGGTGCCATGTTAGCCAAACGTGGCAGAGGGACCTGAACCCCCAGCCCACTGCCTGAGCTGCCGCCTCTTGGGAGGAAGGAGGGGTGGCGCGGTCTCCCCGGGCGGGTCAGAGACGCGGGTGTCGCAAAACCACTGTGGTGGGCGAGAGCTGCGAGTCTCCCATCCCCTAGGCCGGTGTGCAGCCGGCAGCCACGAAGCCCGCTGACTCGGTCATCTCCCCACGCGCACACCTCAAGCTGGGAGGCAGCCCCTCCTCCAGGAAGCCTTCCTGAGCTCCGCGCTCGGCAGGCTGTATCCTCGGAGACGGGAGGTCCCACCGGGTGCGCCCGGTGTGCGAGGCACGGAGCGGGGGCCGCTCCCGGGCTCAGGGCACGGACCGTGGTCGGGTTGGGCACTTCCCTCTGTCCTGGGGGGGGGGGTCAGCGCCAGCCTGGGTTCTGGAAAGCGGGGAGCGGGAGGGGCGGCTCAGTCGTCCTCCTCGTCTTCCTCGGCGTCCTTGTTGGGGGTGCACCTCTGGAAACACTGCACCACGGTGGCCAGGAAGAAGCTGGAGATGATGGCGGCGATGGACACGGCCACGCCCGAGAAGACGATGATGAACACGTCGGCGAGCGAGAGGCTGAACTTGCACTCGCTGAAGCTGGCCTCCGACAGCTGGCGCAGGGACACCCGCCTGTTCTCCGGGGGCAGCGAGCACTGGATCCCCTCGAGGCCTGGAGGAGGCGGGCAGAGCGAGAGAGGTTTAGGCCGCAGCAGGGGCCGCCTGAGAGCGGGCGAGGGGGGGTTCACAGCGCGCAGAGCGGGGGCGGCCCCTCGGAAACAAGCGGGGGAGAAGGTGACTGGGGCGGAACCGGAGCTTTTCTAAAAGCCTCAGGGTGACCACGATGGGAGACACCGGAATGCACTGGGTTTCCTTGACCTGCGCCCGGGCCTGGCTCTCTTCTGATTCCCAATCCCTCGGGAGGGCGATGGAAAGGGAGCTTGATCTCTTTAGGGTTTAGGACCTCTAGAGGCCCTAACCCAGGCCCGGCAATGCCCGGCCTCCGGGAGGGGCAGATGCCGTCGGACGGGGGCTGTGTCAGTGTTTGTTACCAAGCATAATCTACATAGCCCGGCTGATACACAATACGAACTATATACAAAGTTGAGTGGCTGCCGTGATTTTACAGGCTTCGGAGATTTAAAAAAAAAATACGCAGGACATTAAAATGCATAAAGAACTCACATCTTCTGTTTCTTACGAAATGCAGACACCGTTTTGAGTGCCACACGCCTATTAACTCTAAACTCACACAACCACCTCCTGAGGCGGGTACCATTATTACGCCAACTACGGACAAGAAACTGGGAGCTCGGAGGGCTTGTCCAGCTTTCCTCTAGTGACCCAGCTTCTCAGGGGTGTGAGAGCACCATTTAGACATAAAGCACACCTGCCGGCGAGCTCTGCTCACCTCCGGCTTCCTTTCGGCTCTCAGGAAACCCTTCCATGCTCTTCTCCAGTGCTTCCCGGTTTCGAAAGCTGACCCTCACCCGTCACCAGCGTTACCTGAAAGTCGAGGTGACTTTTGCACACAGTACACGATGCCAACCGGCCGGTTTCTGTGCTGCAAAGAGCAGCCCTGCCAACGGCACAGCAAACCTGCCACGACCCTTTGGGCCTTTATTTACATGGATTTCCTTCTTCGGCTCAGACACAGAAGAGGGAGGAGGAATGGCTGGGTTTCCTCCTTTCTTCTGTCCTGGACCATCTTTTACGTGGGGACAGCCAGCCCACGATGCTCTCCTCCCCGCGGGCACCACCGCCGAGCAACCAGACTCACGGGTCCCTCCTGCCCCAGAGCCGGCGCCCGCCTTCCACACCCAAGGACCCAGCGGGACCGGCGCTCTGCAGGCTCCTCCAGCTTCCACTTGGCTACAGTTTTTTTTTTTTACTGTTTCTTTTTCTTGAAGAAGCCAAACTTCTGTTTGCTTCTTTTGAGAATTTCATTTTTTTAAAACTTATTTTATTTTGAAAATATGCCTTTTTTTTTTTAATTCAATTTTTAAAAAAAATATATCTTTATTGATTTCAGAGAGAGGAAAGGAGAGGGGGAGAGAGAGACAGAAACATCAATGATGAGTCATTGATCGAGCCCACAACCGGGGCACGTGCCCTGACCGGGAATCGAACCCCGAACGCCTGGATCCTAGGTTGACGCTCAACCACTGAGCCACGCCCAGCAGGGCGAAAATATGCTTTTTTTAATTGATTATTTTTTAGAGAGAGAGGGAAAGGGAGAGATAGAAATATCGATGAGAGAGAAACACTGATCGGCTGCCTCCTGCACGCCCCCTACTGGGGGTCGAGCCCACAACCCTGCCATGTGCCCTGCCCGGGAATCGAAACGGTGACCTCTTAGTACATGAGACAACGCTCGACCGCTGAGCCACAGGCATCTGGACAGAACAGGAGAGCTTTAGGGCGGCGTTATATTGGGATTTCCTTGTAGACACTGTTTTCTTTAATGGAAAAGTGGGAAAATCAATTGACCTGCCTCTTTTTTTTTTTTTTAAAGGCATATATTTTTTAATTGATTTTTTTTAGAGAGACAGAAGAAGGGAGAGAGAGCGAGTGAGAGAAACATTGATTTGTTGTTCCACTTATTTCTGCATCATTGACTGATTCTTGTATGTGCCCTGACCGGGGATTGAACCCACAACCTTGGTGTCCTGGGAAGATGCTCTAACCATCGGAGCCACCCAGCTGGGGCTTGACCTGCCTCCTCTTAACACCCACCCCACCCCCAGCCAAAGATGTTATGCAAATAAACAATGTGGACACCAACAAGCGGCCGGAAGCACAGGCGGTTTCCAAAGCCAGGGTCATATTTGCTGTCTCCGAAGCCGTAAGAGGTCATTGTCACCTAGAGAAACGCTGGGAAAGTCCTCCTTCAAGCAAGGAGCTGTATTAACTGGAAAACAACCCCAACAAAACACCAGCTACAGAGCCCGCCCGACTCCTCTGGTCAGTCCTGATTTCGACAAGGTTCTTTGTGCCTTGAGATTAGGTTTGGCATTTTAACAAAGTGACGCTTTTAGGAAATGTCACCTCCCGTTTCTCTGTGGCTAGAAGAGACAGGCTTGTCTGGAAAATGCTGCTCACGAGCCCACCCCAGGTGGGAGACTCTGGAACACGCTCGATGGCGCTTCCACGATGACATACACCGGCCTGACGGGTTCCACCGCCTACCAAGGGCCGGGAAAGGAGGGGAGTCAGCGGGGCCTGCAGAGGGGCCGCACATCGCTGCCAGGGCGCCCCAAAGACACGCTCAAGGCCGGCTGCAGACTCAGGAGCGGGGTGACCTGACTCTGGGGTGCCCTCTCCTCTCCTGTAGGGTCTTACTTTAGACCAGGGGTGGGCATGGCAGGGGGGAGGTCGCTCTCCAACCTCCATCTCCTCTGGGTCCGAGTTAAGATCAGCGCACAGAATCCAAGCCTTCCGTGGCCTCCGTGTGCCGGCCGCCGCTCTTGGGGCTCTACACGCACTGGCCTAGTTAATCCTCATGCCCATCCAGCGGGGGGCCCGCTGTAATTACCCTCCTTTTACAGATGACCAAACTGAGCCATCAAATGACCTGTCCGAGACCGACCCCAGACACCACACCATCCCACCCAGTCTTGGGAGCAGGGCGAGGCGGGGAGACCCAAGCCTCACCCGGTGCCTCAGAACAAGGCCCCTCCAGGCAGTGGGTTTTATTTTTATTTATTTACTTACTTATTTTTTTATTTATCTTCACCCGAGGGTATTTTCCATTACTTTTTAGAGAGAGTGGAAGGAGAGAGAGAGAGAGAAACATCGATGTGAGAGATCGATGTGAGAGAGACACATCGATTGGCTGCCTCCTGCACGTGCCCCAAACACCAGGGCCGGGGATCGAGCCCGCAACCGGGGTACATACCCTTGGCCGGAATAGAGCCGGGGACCCTTCGGCCCGCAGCCCAACTGGCTAGGTCCAGAGTGTGTTTTAGAAGGACCCCCTGGAGCTCTCCAGAAACCCTCCTGTGCCCAGGCCCTGACCTGGGCAGACCCTGGAAAGCTCAGGCTGCCAGCAGAGCCTCTGGCCACCCTCATCAGGCAAGGAAGGGCTCCTGGACGCTCTGAAACTCGGCCGTGGGCAACAGCCTCGCGTGGGCGGCTGGGGATCATTGCCCGCAACTGGGATTTGGATTAAGAGACTAAAAAGCGGCAGCCAGGAGCCACTCTCAGGCTGCAGGATGCTTCTGTCTGTCATCGCAAGGGCGGTGGTCTTTTACGAATCTAAAAAACGTTTAAACCAGGAGACTGGGCCATGTTGTCACACGGAGACAACTGTCAGGCTGTCGTAACCAGACAGGACACATGCCCTGAGCCTGCTCACTCGTTCGTGTCACCCGGCTGGCCCCAACGCAAACATTGAGTTTGCCAGGCCCTGGGGCAGCGAGCCTGTCCCCTGTCACCAAAGCAGCCGGGAGTGAAAGGCAGGGACAGGAGTTGAGGAGAAGCCCATTCACCCGTGACGACGGTCTCTCGGAGCCCAGCTAGAGTCTGGAGCTGTGGTCTTCAGGCTTCTGAATTTTACGTAGCGGTTAAAAATAAGAAATAGTGGAGACGGACACAGGGCTGCAGTTTATCACCCTGCCCAGTTAGGACATGTAAGAGACATACACACGCATCGTTATTTTATGTAAGAGCACATTTGTGCACCATTAAAGCTATGAAGGCAGGATAACATTAAACAGGGATAAATACATTGGAATTTAAGAAAAACTTGCCTCATCTTTCGAAGGACAAATGGCTGCTGGCCTGTAATCTCCATTTCACCTGGAACCCCTGCCTGGCTTGCTTCCTAATTTCTCAAAACCAGAGGGGCACAGACTACAGTGCCAGGGCCCACCCAGCCCCCTGCCCGCCCCCTCCCTCGGATTTATGTCACTCACGTCCGATTGGAACACACCGGGCCCAGGCCGTGGGCTTACACCTTACCTAGCGCCGCTTCTGCGCTACACGCAGGTTTGAGTAATTGCCAGAGATGATATGACTCACAAGGCCTAAAACAGGACAACGGTGACCCCGGTGGACAGGTTAAAAAATGGAACAGTGCCCTGGCCAGTGTGGCTCAGTGGGTGGGGCATCGTCCTGTGCACTGAAAGGTCGCCGGTTCGATTCCTGGTCAGGGCACACGCCCAGGTTTCAGACTCGATGCCCAGTAGGGAGTGTGTAGGAGGCAGCTGATCGATGTTTCGCTATCACATCGATGTATCTCCCTTTCTCTCTCTAAAAATAAAAATAAAATCTTAAAAAAAAAAAAAAGCAAGGCCCTCAAATTAAAAAAAAAAGAAAGAAAGAAATGGAACAGTTATGTTACATGCTTGCAGCTGTCCGGCTAAGCACCGGTGGGGCCGGGATCTGGAGCCGGGCAGTCTGACCCCACAGCCGGTGCTGTTAGTCTTTCCCGCCCCTCCTGCCTTGAAAATGCTCGCGGGCTCTTCTCGGCTCCAGGTCTTTGGTTTCCGGCAGCATTTCTAATCTCTGCCTCCGTTGTTCAGATTTCCCTCTGTCTTGTCTGTCAGTGCCCCTTCCTCTAAGGACACCTGTCACTGGGCTTAGGGCCCACCTAAACCCAATCTCAAGATCCTTAATTATATGTGCAAAATCTCTTCTTCCAGATAAAGTCACACTCATGGGTTCCAGGGGTTAGGATGGGGACACGTCTCTCTGGCGGATGCAGTTCCACCTGCTATGGGGTATCTCGGGTATCTTGGGTGTGACTTGTTCAACTTTGGCTCCCCCCTTCCCCCTTCCCCCCTCCTTATCTGGAGGCTTCTCCCAGATTTCATTTTGCGTAATCACCTCTCACCCCTGAGGTATGTCTTTGTGCCACTTTCTTAAAAATGCACAGCCCTTCCCTGGCCAGGGGTCAGCACATGACCCACACTGTCCCAGAGTCCCTCTGTGCCGGGTACACTGAGCCTTGAGTGGACTGACCAGAAAGATGGCCGGGGGCCCACGCAGCCCCACAGCTCGGCCCCAAGAAACCATCCCTCGCTCTCTGCTCTCTAGACTACTCCAGAGCTGCTTCACTCTTCTCCAAGCCTGTCCCCAGCCATCTCTTCAATTTAAGTGACCCGATGTCCCTGTAGTGAGCCCCTTCCTCGCTCACATTAGCCAGAGCCGGCCGCCACTGTTCATACTCAAGAGGCCCAACCAACGGGTGGTAGGGAAACGGAGTTCAAGGGTGGGCCGCACACCTGTCTTGTCAGTCCCTGTCCCAGGGACACACATGGCTTTGCTCCGCCAGCTGTCCCACCAAACCACGTGTGTCTCAGGCTCCGGGGTCCTGAGACAGTGGGAAGGACTCGGGGCCTCCTTTCCTCGGAGAAAAGTCAGGGAGCAGGCACTGAGGGAAGCTGAGTTCCATCTCCGCCAGGGCACACTCAGGAGAGACGGGCCCCCCTCCTTGTGCAGGGTGGCTCGGGCTCTGTCCCCTGGGCCGATGACTTCCCCCCAGCTGCTGACACCTGAGCTGGAGAGAGTGAAGAGCTGCCGCTCTCCCAAAATAGACAAGAACACAGTGGAAGGTTGAGATGAGATGAATCTTTCATCCCTTGTCAGCACACAGGCCTGCGGCCAGGGGATCTCTCGGGGCCTTTCCCCCGATCTGGCCTCTGGGGAGCTGCCTCACCCAGACCAACGACAGGCTCTCCTAAGCACTTTTTGTCATTAAAAATATATTAAAATATATATATTTTTTTCCTAATTCACTCACTATAGGGGTGGGCAAAAGTAGGTTTACAGCCGTGAGTATGGGAAACACAGTTTATTTTTAAATTATTATTTATTTTAATATTTTCTACCCAAGCAACTGGAAGCCTGCTTTTGCCCCACCGCATTATACAAAGCCTGTGTACACATGAAAACGACAGAAATAAAAACGATAGAAGGGCTCACAAGTGCATGTCTAATGCATATACCATTCTAGATGTTTCTGTGTGGGCGTGTACACAAGTCCCCCAAGTACAAATACAGTCCACACCCTGTTGGCTAAACACGCCAGGAACATCTTCCCCTCCAACCCAAGCAAGGCCCACACGGCAGCCGCAGTGCCCACAGGTGCCGACCGCGCAGACGGGCCGGGACTTACCCAGCCCCGGGACGCTGCCAGTATTTCTCTTACTAGAAGCGGAGCCGCGAGGAGCGCCTACATTCCTCATTATTTCCCAAGACGCATTCCTGCAAGTTGAAGGAGTTGGGAGAGGCCCTGCACGCACGCCGGCAATGGCTGCCTGTCACTTGTCCGCCTCCTCGGCTGTGAACCGGCGTGTTGCTGACACATGCGCATCTCCCCGGTGACCGCGGGCCTAACGCTGTCTGCTCCGCTCACTGGCCGTGAGGGTTATTCTTCTGCGAACGGTCTGCCCCAAGACCTAAGGGCTTCCACGCCTTCCCAAGGGCTGAGAAGGCCCTGGTAACGAGGAATGTTGGGGACAGAGTGGCTGACCTTCACCAATTCACTGCTGGAGCTACACCTCCATGCAATGGGGGCTCCCCCTCCCACGCCCCGGAGGAAGGACCAGCACAAAGTTTCTCCAGGGACCATGGGGCATTGGTCCCACCCCTCGCGGCCAGAGCTCCCCACAGCCACCACTCCTCTCTCCTGCCCACTGGAGGGAGAGGGCTCAGCCTGGGCCGAGGGAGCACATGCCAGGCCCTCCCCACTCGCCTCCCGAACCCCAAACCCAAAGGACCAGGAAAGAGAGCAGCCCCTGACCTCCCGCGCACACAGGGAGACTTTCAGCAGGGCCTCCTGACTTCAGAGCATCACAGATCTCAGGCCACCTGCGACACGTCAGTTCCCCTCCCTGCCACCACTCCCCCACGGTTTACAGACGAGAGGCCCAGAGAGGTTAGGCAGCCTGTCTAAGGTCACGGAGAGTCTGGATGGAGCCCAGGTCTCCTGACTCCCTGTTCAGTGCTCTTTCCGGGCACCGGGTTCTCAGGGGACTATGAGCACCTGGAGACGCTGCGGGCACCATGGCCCGTGCTGCAGAGGGAGGCCGCACAGCGGGCGTGCGGGGCGTGCGGGGCATGCTCCTGCCCCTGGGGCGGGCGCTGGGCAACACCAGCTCTAATTTCCGATAGTGCTGACCTTTGTCCCCCACCATCACTCTCATTAAACATCGCCTGCCGCGCGGGGGAAATTCCACGTGTCCTCCCTGCCTCAGCCGGCGGACACTTGTCCTGATTAGGTCACCAGCTGATTTCTACCAGAGACGTCCCAGCAGCTGCGGGCCAAGGGCTCCTGCCTGGCCCTGGCCCCACCGAGCGGGTCTGCAGAAGGGAGCCCAGAGTGGTCCTGCACCGGGACTGTGACCTGTGTCTGCTGTCCAAGACCCAAGCCCAGGGCCCACCCCCGACCTCAGGACAGCGACGTCAGTCACCTGCACCAGCGTGGAAAACCAGCTGACCTGCAGTGCGGTCTCCCAACCTGTCCCCCGCTGCAGGAAGTGAGCAGGGATGACCACTGAGGGCTCAGAGTTTTATTCTCTGGGTGGCATCATGTGTTTTCCACGATCACCACCACCACCATCACTGCCGGCAACTCCGGCCATCACTGCCACCGCTACTCCCATCACCTCCCTGTGTCTACCATCTATCTCCACCATGATGTCCACTTTCCCCATGGCCACCGTGATGTCCACTACCTCCCCCATCTCCCCCATGCCCACCATGATGTCCCCCATCGCCCCCATCTCCCCCATGCCCACCATGATGTCCCCCATCGCCCCCATATCCACCACCTCCATGTCCACCATCTCCCCCAAGTCCACCATCTCCACCATCTCCCCCATGCCCACCATCTGTCTCCACCATGATACCACCTCCCCCATGCCCATCATCTCCCCATGTCCACCACCTGCCCCATGATGCCAACCGCCGCCATTCTGCTACTACCTCAAATATCAACAACAGACGTTTGCTACAAGTTGGGCCCTGGGCTGAGCGACAGGGATACCAGCCTGTGTCTAATTATTATAGGTGATCTGGTCAGAGAGACTCTCTGGCACAGCCAGCGTGAGGAAATCTGAGACCGGCCTGTGAGTCTGGCACCTGCCCAGATTGTGGTCAAGGCTCCACGCTGCCTCTGGGGCTCAGAGACACCCACTGCGGCTGCCCCTTCCCCGGACCCGCCCTCCTGGGCACTCAGAGTCCCAAGTTAACCTCTCATGACAGCTCCCCGGTCATCTGGAAGAAGCAACGCGAGCGTCCTGGGGGTGAGAAGGGGCGTGTGCCTGTGGGTCCCCTCCGATGACACTGTCAGTCACGATTACACATTCTACAGGAAGCACTACTGATGGAAGTTCCTGCGGTTTATCAGGAACTGTGAGCACTTCACCATTATCACGTTTAATTCTTTCTCAACAGCCCTTCAGAGCAGTGGCTCTCAACCCGGGTGATTCTGCCCCTCGGTGAGCATTTGGTGATGTCAGGGGCCCGTCAACACACAGCCAGCCCGAAGGTGACAGGGCCTCCCAAGCCTCTCATTCCAAACTACATTGGAAACCACGAGATGCCAGGACAGCGAGCATTGGACGGCAACTTGGCTGAACAGGCTTAACTCCTGGGTGCCCGGGTCACCCAGCTAACAGTGGCCTTGGCCTCCCCACAGCAAGTCCCCAACCGCGTGCCCAGGGCTGTCCTGGATGGGCAGGAAGGTAGGTCCACCGTCCCCTGTTGCCCAGCAACAAGGTCACCCTTTGAGTGAAGCGACAGAGCGACATGATGAATGTGACATTTTCAGAAAGAGCCGGTGTTTGGGACAGAAGAGCAGGGCCCTGGAAGCAGGCTCTCCAGGGAGCAAACAGGACAGGGCAGAACTCCAGGCTGTGGCGCCCATAAAAGCTGACACCTCGCCCCGGACGTGGGGAATTGTGAGAAAGGTGACACCTGGGCACTCAGCTCTCATTAAGAGGCAAATTAAACATGCAGCGGCCTGTGGCACGCAGGACACGTACTGACCTGTCACGGGCAGGAGTGAGCCCTCCGCCAGCCCCTGCCAGGAACATGCCTCTTAGGTGTATAAACACAGAACATCCACTGGGCTCGAGATCAAACACGCAACGCACATGAAAGCAACGAGGAGACGTCACTGTCCTGCCAACCAGGTGTTTAAAAAGAATACAGCACACGACGGGGGAAGGCGGGGACACGGGCACCCTCTATTTGCCAGCGGCGCCCCCTGTCTGGGGCGCAACTGGCAACAATGTGTCCAGAGGTTTAAAATAAACATAGGCTTTCACCCCGCGTTCCGACCTCCACAAACCCACCCCAAAGAAACTACCAGAGGTTCCCATAAACTCTGCATGTCTGAGGATGCTCAGCCCGGCACTGTCTGTAGACAAACAAAAAAAAGGCAACAACCCACAATTCGAACAACAGGAGACCGTTTGGTGACTAAATGGCCTGTTCCATGGCCATGAAGAGTTACATTTCCAAAGGACCGCAAAGCCAGGAAACTCACAGCTCAGCCAGAGACACAAAATCAGTAACAGAATGTGTAATATAGCATCAGTTTGTTTAAAAATATATCTATGTATGTGCATAAGAATAAAGTCAAATTAAATACCAACAACCTTTAATAGTGGTGGGACTCTGGGGAGTTTTCACAATATGATACTTTTCTACAGTTTCCAAGTCTACACGGACCCTGTTATTTTATACTCGGGGAAAATAAAACTGCTTTCGGTTTAAATATAAAGAAATAGGGTCACCGTGGAGTCCCCCGAGAGAAAGGACCCCGTGTGACCTCCAGGCAAGTGTCAGCTTTTGTCTCTGTGGCTGAACTACTGTTTATCTGGTCAGTGTGACAATAAGTCCCCACTCTTTAGACAAAACCAGGCCCTCAAAGTGTCTGACATCAGAAAAGGAGAGTGGAGGTACTAGGAGATGGGGGCAGGGACCCCCAGAGAGGTGTGGGGCCGGCGGCAGGCAGGTTAGTGGTGTAGCCAGTGGGCGCCCTGCCTGCAGTGACAGTCCTCCTGGGGAGGCCCCGGCACAGGGTCAGCCCCAGGGGCCCAGCCCGAACGGCTGCAGGCACCCAATGAGCCTCTGGGAGGCTGTCTCTGGCAGGGGGCCAGGGTTGGCAGATCCAGGGCGGACTTGGGGACCTGCCGAATTTTGCCCCCTCCTCTCCGCCTTCCCTCCCCACAGTTGCATGTGCCGAGGTCACTGGGCATGAGAATTCCATCCCCTCATTTCCCTGCTACCGTGGGCCACATGTGGCTGTGGCCAGAAAGGGAAGTGAAAGGGGTGTCTCAGCTATTCAGCCTCCCACCCCCGGGGACCTGCATGTGTCCTTCATGAGATGCACTCAGGGCTAGGGCTAGGGCTAGGGCTAGGGCTAGGGCTAGGGCTAGGGGTAGGGCTAGGGCTAGGGCTAGGGGTAGGGTTAGGGCTAGGGCTAGGGGTAGGGTTAGGGCTAGGGCTAGGGGTAGGGTTAGGGCTAGGGTTAAGGTTAGGTTTAAGGTTAGGGTTAAGGTTAGGGTTAAGGTTAGGGTTAAGGTTAGTGTTAGGGCTAGGGGTAGGGCTAGGGGTAGGGCTAGGGGTAGGGTTAGGGGTAGGGCTAGGGTTAGGGCTAGGGTTAAGGTTAGGGTTAAGGTTAGGGTTAGGGCTAGGGTTAAGGTTAGGGCTATGGTTTGTGCTAGGGCTAGGGCTAGGGGTAGGGCTAGGGTTAGGGTTAGGGTTAGGGTTAGGGTTAGGGTTAGGTGTAGGGCTACATCTAGGGCTAAGTTTAGGGTTAGTGTTAGGGCTAGGGTTAATGTTGGGGTTTGGTGTGGTGTCGGTAGTGTCCCCTGGAAACATGCCCACCTACCTCTGAAGCACAGAGAGTGTTCCTTGCTTGCCAGCTACCATTTCTCAAACTCGGGGCCTTTCTCCTGTGGCTTCATGGGGGGTGAGGGGGAGCGGATGAGTACAGTGTCCCCTTTGCTCCTTTCTTTGAATTCTCTGCCCTGGGGCAGGCAGGACACCTGCCTTGAAAGCCCTGGAGCTTGCCCTGGTCCAGTGCCTCAGTTAAGTGTTTCTAAGGCAGGACTCAAGCCTATGTCTTCAGATTCCAAATCAAGGTTCCTGCAGAGACCTCAGAGGTCAACCACAGTACTTTGGAGAACACAGAGGCAGGACAGGATGGGCGGCCTGTTCAAGGTCACAGCCATCCACGCAGTACTGATGCCAAAACCCACCGATCCTGACCCCGTAATATCCAGCCCTCGTATGAATGACCATGAGAGCCAATTATATCAGCTCAGTTAACAGCTCAATTAACAACAGGGGTGACCACCTGCACCGAGAGGCAGAGGCAGGGGCAGTCAGAACCGAGGCCTTTCTGACTTCAGGACCGCTGCTGGTGGGGAAGGTTGGGGCGCCTGGTGGTGAATGAAGGCCAAGTTTAAAGCCGGGGACTCTGTACCTTTTAGGACTTTATGAGAGAGCCCGCCTGGGCTTCCAGTGCCAGCTCAGGGGCCTGCGTCTGCTGAGTGACCAGCCCCGCCTGGGGTTTGTGCCTAGTCAAGGATGGGATGAATGACTGAGCACAGGAATTCAGGGCCTCGATGAGCAGCATCCTGAATTCTTGGTATATGGAATAAAGGATTTGCGGAAGCTAAATCTGCATCTGGTTCACCTTTTACAACGTGTGCCACATAGCTCTGGTTCCCGTTCTGCCAGAGCCTTGGGGACAAGGTGGGGGTGGCGTCAGGCTCTGGAGGCCACCGCTGGGTCCCATGCTCACATGCTCCCTGGTGGAAGGCTGGGGCCCCTGAGGGTAAGGACACTCGCCTGCTCCCAGTCCGGGGCTCATCCCTGCGGATGCTGAGGTCCCTTCCTTCCCAGCTCTGCCTCTGCTTCCTTCCCGCTGGCCGTCATGGGGGCCCCTTACCTGCTGTGCCCCTTTATTCCTGTCTGCAGGCGGGTGGCATGTCCCTGTCACCAGCGGAAAAGTGCACCAGGAAAGCTAAGGGACCAGCCCACATTTTTGTTCAGCAGTTTCACACCTGGGCTGAAAAACCATGGGACTACAAATCTTTTCTGGGTCTCTGGCTCTCAGGGAGCTGCCATCATTCCTCCCAGGAATGTCCCCACCCCCTTTAGACAGAAGAGCAAGCTGGGAGCTGAGAAACTGACACCTGCTCCGCCCTGGGGGCTGCTGGAGAGGTCTTAGTCCTGGCTGGAGGGGTAGCGAGAATGGCGCTCAGCTGTTTCCTATACAGGAGGGTGAATTCCACAGAAGGGGCTGTTAGGCAACCCACACCCACCGGCACTACGGACCCAGAGGCCCATGAGACGATTTCGGTCATGGGTGCCGGAGGAATGGCAGACCCCTAACTTTGGGAAGCGAGTCTTTGGAGAAACGGGGGGCACAGGGGGCAAGGGGGACAACGTCAGGGCCCAGAAACTCTGGAACATCCAGATGTGTCCCTCCCCGCCCCCTTTCCCCAGCAGAGTCCCAGAAAAAGTTCCCGCTGGGGACGTGCGGGGGTTACACCGGGGAGCAACTCCTCCAGGGCCGCGGCTCAGGAGCACCCAAACCTTTTCCAGGCTCCACCCGAGGCCCCTGGGCTGTGGAGACCTCGCCCTGGCCCCTTCCTCCCTCCCTGCCCCAGCCCGGCCGCAGGCTCACCTTTGGGCAGCTTGGACGCGTTCTCCTGGATCCAGGTGAACAGGTGGGCAAAGTCGCAGTCGCAGAGCCAGGGGTTCCCGTCCAGGCGCAGGGTGCGCAGCGCGGGCAGCGCGGCCAGGGCGGCCACGCTCAGGCCGCGCAGGTTGTTGTGGTTCAGCTCCAGCACCTGCAGCGACTCCAGGCTCTCGAAGGCGGCCTCGTGCACGCCCGCCAGGCGGTTGTTGGCCAGGCTCAGCCGGACCAGCCTGCCGGCCGAGCGGAAGGCGCCGGCGCCCAGCTGGGTCAGGTTGTTGTAGCTGAGGTCCAGGAAGGCGAGCTTGGCCGAGCCGCTGAACGTGCCCTCCTCCAGCGCGCGCAGCGAGTTGTTCCTGAAGTCCAGGTAGACCAGGTCGCCGTAGAAGATGAAGAAGTCCTCGGGGATGCGCTGGATGCGGTTGCCGGCCACCAGCAGCTTGCGCACGTCCAGGGGGAAGGGGTCGGGCACGCTGGGCAGCCCGCGGTCGCGGCAGTCCACGATGTGCGGGTCGGTGCAGGCGCAGCCCGCGGGGCACGCGCGCCCGGCCCCGAGCAGCAGCAGGAGGCTGCAGAGCCCCAGCGCGGCGGGGGCGCGGGGGGCGGCGCGGGGGCGCATGGCCGGGGACCCGCGGGAGCCGCGCGGCGACGCGGACGCGCCTCTCGGGAGGAGCCCTGGTGCGGGGCTGCGCGCGGGGCGGGGAGGGCGTGCGCCCGGGCGCGCGGGGGCGGAGAGGGGAGCCCGGGGCGGAGGGGACGCGGCGGGGAGAGCTGGGAGGGAGGGAGCGAGGGAGGGGCGAGGGCCTCGCCGAGAATGTACCAGGACAGGAAATTAACCGGCTGTTCAGTCCCAGGGGGGAGGCGGGAGCGCTGAGCGTGGCCCAGCGGAGGTGCCACGCGCGGCCCCACCCGGACAGCTCGCTCCTGGGACCCGGCACGGAGACCTGTAGTGAGCGCTGGGCGACCCAGCTCGGTTACCCAGAGCAGCTCCGCACCCCGGCGGTTTCCAGGGCCGCGCGCCCGGTCCCCCCGACGCCCGCCAGGTGCCAGAGCACGCTCCCCGCGTGCCATCTCCATTGCCAAAGGGAGCGCAGCCTGGGTCACCGTGGCTTTGCGCCCGGGGCAATCCCGGCGGGCTCGGGGGGGGGGGGGGGGGGCGCACCCGGGGCTGCCCATGGGGTTGGGCAGGGCGCCAGCGGGCCCCAGGGAGCTCCAGGGTGGCTGGTCTTCCTCCCTCCCAGGCACCCGCATCTCATGGAGGCCCGTGGCTGCCAGGCCCCCTGCTGTGGCCCCAAGGCAGGCCCGGGCCAGTCAGCACTTTCCATGTTGGCCCCGAGCTGGTCAGGAACTGGCACCGATCTGCTGCTGGTCTACGAGGCCCAAGGGACAGGCGCTGTGGCCTGGGGTCAGGGGGCCTGGGTTCCACGTGGTGTGGCCTCAATGCCAGCGCCCCCACCTCTCTGGACCCCCTGGGCCCCATCTGTAAACTGGGAAAAAGTAAAGTATCACCAGCTATGGGGGAGGTCCACGGAGCCAAGAAACCAAGCAAAAAAATCATCTCTTCCCTCTTAACTCTCAATCCCTCCCTCCCCCACCAACCTCCCAGCTCTGGTCCCCAACGGAGCAGGTCAGGGAGGCAGCAAGGCTGAAAGGACAGCAGGGCCTGGTTCATTTAGCTTCAGACACAGGATTTCCCTCCTCCCCGCCTCCTAGCTAAGGAACTTTTTAGAGAAGTCCCCACAGAGCCACCAAGCTGCTGGCTATTTTGGTCCAAATACCCTGGAATTGATAAGCTGGACCAAAATAACCCGAGGAACAGCTGTCCGGCAACAGGCCCCGGACACCCGGCCTTGGCCCCGGCCCTGACTCGCACTGATGGAGGTTCAGACTCTAAAGCCACAGAGCTAAGCCCCAGCCTTTGTCCAAAGGTACATGGAGTCTCGATGCCAGTGGATCAAAAACCTGAGCCTCTGGGCCTGAGCCAGTGGCTCCACAGATGAAGTTTGGAGGAGCCCCGGGAGGGGTGGAGCCCTGGAGAGGGCGTGGAGCTTTGAGGCACTTGGGGTCTTGCAGCTCTTTCCCTGCTTCTAAGCCAGGCCTCCACGCCAGACCCCCTGAGGCTTCTGTCTGTGTCCCCTCTCTTCCAGGGTCCCCAGTTTGCCTTTGTCTTCCCCAGCTGCAGGGGCTCAGCACCCTTGAAGGGGCAGGGGCTGGGGCAATGGCCCGAATCCCCCCGAGTGAGTGAGAGTGCCCAGCTCTCTGCAGGAGGCATGAAGGCAGAGTCAGACCAAGTGCAGGCAGGTGGCAGAATAAACAGTCCTCCCTGTGCAGCTCTCCAGGAGCACCCTGGAATGATCTGTTAGGCCCCCCACCTTCCAGTCTCAGGCTTGGTTCCCGCTGCTTGGTTCCTGAGCCTGTTTATCACTGCGGGGAGCCCTCAGCATCGTTGCTTCAGGCCACCTGCGCTTGGTTGGGCTGACGTCTTGCACCTGTGGCCGGGCGCCTGTGTGTCTGAGTCTGCGCAGCCTGCCCACTGGTCCGCTTGGCTGGAGCCCTGGCCTGGGGGTCGGGCCCCTAGGCCTGGGCCTGGCCCCACAACTAGCCACAGTGCCTTTCCTGGGCCACTGGACCTCTTTGGGCAATACTTCCCAGCCTGGGGTCCCTGGGCCCCTTGAAGATAAACTCTTTCTAGGATTTCAAAAAATGTGCTGAAAACCGGGCCTTTACCTATGAGGACGTCCCCCCACAGTAAATGCCGCAGTTCTGGACAGGGGACTCGGTGGTCACCCTAGTTCTTCGGGGCTGACCAGAACTAGTCACCCTAGTTCGTGGATGACTGATGAATGAAGACAGCTGAATTTCTACTGAATAAATGCATTGCATGTAGCGAGGGCTTGCAAATGGGGGGATGCATGGTAGTCAAATAATAAAAGGGGTCCTTGGTAATAAAAATGTTGAGAAATAACGCTCTTGGCCTTGATTTCCTCATCTTGAAACTGGAAAGAAAATGCCTTCTCTCTCCCCTGCCACAGACGGCAGGAGGCCCACGTGGGGAGACAGTGCTGTGGGATGTGATCTGAGAAATGTTTGGAACACGCTGCACATAAAAGTGGCCATTGCCCGGCTGGTGTGGCTCAGTGATTGAGCGTCAGCCCCTGAACCAGGAGATAGTTTGATTCCCAGTCAGGGCACATGCCCAGGTTTTGGGCTTGACCCCCAGTAGGGGGCGTGCAGGAGGCAGCTGATCAATGATTCTCTCTCCTCATTGATGTTTCTCTCTCTCCTTCTCCCTTCCTCTCTCTGAAATCAATAAAAACATATTTAATAGTGGCCATAAGTCTTGCTATGGCAGGAACTCCTTGCTTCTTGCTTTGACTGCCCCCCCCCCAAGTCCCTTGAATTCAAATTTAAGCATTTTTTTTTCATTAATACCAGCAGGACCAGACATGGCTGAGGTTCGTGGAGAGCAGGGAGGACCCCCATCTTCCAGGATCCCCATCCCTTAGGGAAAATTTGAGCTCTGCCACCTCTGATTTTCCCCCAGCAAGGAAAGCATGGCTGTGACCTCGGCAAGGTCGCTCGGTGAGCCAGTGACAGCTGCTGGAAATAGAACACAGGCATCCTGACACCCCAGCTGCTCCACTCGCCCTGCTCCCTCCCCAGGCAGGGGCCTCTTAGAGCTCGAGAAGAAACACTGCAGGGGACTGGAGAGACCTTCAGAGACGCAGCCCATCAGCTCGTGTCTGTATTTAGTCTCAGAGTCAACACAGTTTGTGATTTTCATTCAGGAGGCTCAAAACGGGGGTGTGGCAAACACCCAAGGCAGCCTGATGTTTTCTAAGCTGACATCAGCCTTCCCCAGCTGGCCAAGCCCAGTTCTCGCCGCTGCTCTGTGCTCGCCCAGCTGGAGCACTTCCTGTCTTGTCTTGTGAGTGGCCCATGTCTGACTCCCCGCGAGGCCTTGGGGAGCTCTGTGGACAGTGGTCCCCAGGAAATCCCCCAGGGGGGGCCTGGCCCCTATAAGCAAGAACAGTCCAGTAATAAGATTTTCTCCTTTGGTTGCCAGACTGACCTCTAAATTAGCCAAAATCCTAGCCCTAAACTGTAAACGAGATGAGGCCCGCATGGTACATACAAGCAGGAGTATGGATTCAGCTGCAGGCACTAGGTCTGAATCCTAACAGCGTGGCTGGTGGCTGGTGGTGTCATTTGGTTCCCGTTGCGGATCGCCTGTGATGAGCAGCACCTGGCTGACCCAGGTGGGAGCCATGAGGACACCCCACGGGCCCCAGGAAAAGAGATGCACTGTGGCGCTTCGCCTGGGGCAGCTTTACTTGAGAGACCCAGCTCTGCATTCATGGGCACCGCTGTGCCTTCCCCTCAGGCTGGTCAACCCCACCGGCTGAGCCCCCGCCCCGCCACCAGCAGGGGGCACCCTCTGCCGCCTGCGCCAGGGAGAGCGGAAATCTTACCCTCAAGCTGGTCTCCTCCCCGCAGGCTGAGGGGCCGCGAGAGCCCAGTAAAAACATGCTTCTGCTCTGCTCCTGCCTCGCAAGCCTGCACCCACTCTTTAGAAAGGCTGCTGCCCCTAGTTTTAGTCCTGGGACCAGGAGATGGATCTTCAGCCAGCCTCAGTGGGAGGCAGGGTGGTGGCAGGGGTTAGGAACATGGGCTTGGGGTCAGGCAGGCCCAGGTCAAACCCTGGCCCTCCCTCTCACTGGCTCCGCCGCCCTGGGCAAGTTACCTAACCCCTCTCAGCCTCAGTTTTCCCATCTATGAAGTGGGTATACTTACTAGTGCCTGCATCACTGGGTGGCTGGGCGGATTAAGTGAGATATCTATTGAGTGCTTAGCAGTGAGACTGACACAATATGGTAGCCGCGTAATTATCAAGTTCTCTGTCTTTTCACGGACAGAGGTGGTGTTCTTCAGGTAAAGTATTGAAATGATGCCTGGCTGGTGTGGCTCAGTGGCTAAGCACCGACCCATGAGCCAGGAGGTCATGGTTCAATTCCCAGTCGGGGCACATGCCCGGGTTGCGGGCTCGATCCCCAGTCGGGGGTGTGCAGGAGGCAGCCGATCAATGACTCTCATCATTGATGTTTCTCTCTCTCCCTCTCCCTTCCTCTCTCTGAAATCAATAAAAACATATTTTTTAAAAAGCCATGCACTGAGAGCCTACCAAAAAAAAATCAAAGTGTTTGTCTGTCTGGAATTTATTTGTTAGGGATGCCCTGACGTTCCAGGGTCAGTTTCACATAGTAAATCTCCCTGCCCCGACCCATGTTTCCCACTCCAACTGCAGCCCACCTGAGACAGACAGACAGACACAGACACACCCCTTAGCTCTTTCCTGACCGTGAGCAGTTACAGGCGAGCGCCCCCCGGCCCAGCCCCCAGCTCCTCGCTGGCTTGGTTGTTCTGAGCGTGGGCAGACTAAGACTGAGGACACGGTCAGTCCCTCAGCCCCGCACAAGGAGACATCTGTTCTCTGCTCACGGCTGGTGCTCCTCTTGCTGGCCAGCCACCCAGCTAATGTGTCACCTTGGGTAGGGCTGGAGGAGGTCGGGGTAGTGCCACCCTGTCTCTCTCAGGAGGAGATAATCACAGAGCTCACATCCCGAGAGTCAAAGGCACGGTCATCCCCGGGCGAGAGGCACATGTCACAGCCGGCTCAGGAGTCATCTGTTTCCTCTTCACTGGCCCCTGTCCATTGGCAAGGCCCCTCAGCTCTCCTTCCTTCCTCTCCGTGGTCACCTCCTTAGTCCCACTGGCATCATCTTTACTGAAGTCCCCACTGGCCTTCCTGTGTCCTCGCTTGCCCAACCCCCACGCACACTCCTAATGCTCAGAAAAGCCCAAGTGATCCTGTGACAGGTACATCAGATCACGTCACCTACCTGCTCAGACGCCTCCGATGGCTTCCTTGTGTGGCCGGCAGATTTCTAAGGTGACCCCCCTCCATCGACCCCCACCGGCTGGTATTCCTTTAGCAAGGACAGGACCCGTGTGTGACTTGCTTCTAATGCGCAGAATGCGGCCAAAATGACCAATGCCATTTCCACGATTAGGTCACAAAAGACGATGACTTCTGTCCTGCTGTCAGGCTTTCTTGCCTCTTTGGTTTGTACGCTCTGAGGAGGCAAGCTGCCACGTGGAGAGGCTCGCACGAGAGGGACTGAGGCCGGCCTCCCGTCAGCAGCCTGTGAGGGACTCAGAGATGGCTACAGCCCAGCCAACACCCTGACTGCAGTCTGGGAGAGGCCCTGAGGTGCAGGACCCAGCGAAGGCTTGCCCGGGTGCCTGACCCGCAGAAAACGGGAGGTAACGAGCTTTGTTTCAAACTGCTAAATTCCAGGGTCATTTGTTACGCAGCGATAGCTAGCTAACATACCGCGGCACTCGAAATGAAATCCCAGTGGACCCTGCATGGTCTGGTCCTGCATGCCTCTCCCTGTTTTGGACCATTCTCCCCTTGGCTCACCACCCTCCAGCCACCCTGGTCCTTTTGAACACCTGTCTAATTCATCACATTTGTCCCTGCCCCAGGACCTTTGCTGGTGCTGTGCCCTCTGGCTGAAACACTTTTCTGCCAGCTCTTGGCATGGTTGGTGCCATGTGGTCATTCAGGTTTTCTTGGCCCAAATGTCACCTCCCCAGCCTGGCCTCCATTGACCTCCTCTCCCAGTCACTCTCTATGCTACCTCCTATTTTAGCATCTTCAAAGGACCTATTACCGCCTGACATTACCTAGCTCGTTTGTTAGCTTACGTATTTACTCTACCTTCCGCCACTATCATGAAGCTTCTATGAGGGCCAGCACGTTGTCCAAGTTCCCAGAATCAGCCCTAGAACATAACAGGCACTCAAGAAATGTTTAATCGCCCGGCCAGTGTGGCTCAGTGGTCGAGTGTCTACCCGTGAACCAGGAGGTCATGGTTCGATTCCCGGTCGGGGCACATGCCCAGGGTTGTGGGCTCCATCCCCAGTCGGGGGCGTGCAGGAGGCAGCCGATCAATGACTCCCTCTCATCATTGATGTTTCTCTCTTCCTCTCCCTTCCTCTCTCTGAAATCAATAAAAACATATTTTTAAAACAAGGAATGGAATTAATTAACCAACTGCTACCTACAAATGATGCTTCTCAAGTAGGCTACAAATTTCTCAGTAGCTTCCAGCGTTGTCTCACCCGGAGATGCCCATCCATCTCTTCTGGAGGAGCAAGGACCTTCATCCCCCAGAGGAGGCCTTGGCTGTGCTCCTGCAGAGGGAAAGGGACTTGTGGTGGAGCACAAAGGACTCCAGCTGTCCCCCTGACACGGTCAGGGAGTTTGGGCTCCTCCAAACACATTTCTAGTTGTTTTCCACTCCTTCGAAGCACACAGCACCCCACAAATGGCCTTATCATGTCCACCTTTGAGCCTCACGTACACCCTCTTTCCATCTCGCCTCATAGCACATTCCAAGACTGGCTTAAGGAAACCTTGCTTCCTCCAGGGAGTCTTCCAGAATTGCCTTGGACAATTTTTCTAGCCCCTGCCCCCTCCCCCCGTTCTCCATCCTAGGAGACTAGGTGCCATGCTAGGTATGGGGCTACAAAGATGGGGCAGGCGCAGCCCCCTGCTTAAGGAGTCCGTGGCGTGGGAGGCGGCCGTAAGAAGAAAGACCACAGCGTGGCTAGAGCTCAGGACTTCGGTGTCAGTCTGGGAAGCTCCGGCACGCACTGTTTTACTAAGCGCACTGAAATCGGGGCAGCAAACCCGGGCAGCCAGGGCTCAAAGCACCTGTCTTTGGAAGAGTCAGCCTGCATTCAAACCCCAGTTTCATCACTTCTAGGCATGTCCCTTCTGCAAGTGACATGGCCTCTCTAGGCCTCAGTTGCTCCGTCTGTGAAATGGGGATCCATAGTGTCCACCTCGTAGGGCTCCAGTGAGGATTAAAGGAGACAATGGCAAATTAGCACGTGGCACGGCTCCCTAAGTAGTAGCATCCCGGCACTGTCATCGTTTGGACACCTCCAGCCACCAACGTCTGTTGCCTGCTTAATATTCACAAGAAAGGCATCGAGCTGGGTCCTGGGGAGACGACGATTGAACAGACAGCCTCAGTTCTTAGGTGAGTCACAATCTCCTTGAAGACAGGGGACACACAGCAGCAGCAGCCAGCAAACAATTCAAGGACTCTCCGTAGACGATCGCTGCCAAGCAAGTCTCGTGGGCTCATAAATGTCACAGGCATTTGGAGCAGTCAGGGATGCCTGGGCCGGCGTGACTGGGGAAAGGGACATCTTGACACTGTTGACCGTATTTTCCAAATCAGACCTGGGAGCGCTCGGCCATGTGGCTCCACGCTCTGTGCCCTGGCACGGCGCGTCCCCGCTGCAGGGCCACCTGGCAGGCTCAGGCTCGCCCGGCCAGACGCGGTGCGTTCCTCCCGGTGGCCTTGACCTTCCCCGGAGCGGCCAGACACCGCCTCCTTTGCGTCTCTCGCCTTCCTGGCTCCTATCGCGGTCCCTTCCATGCGGGGCGGCATTTATGGATGACCTGTTTGTCTCCCCTGCTGGATTGTTTGTGAGCTCTGGTGTGAGAAGAAAAAGGTCCTTGAGAGTAAATGTTGGGTCTTTTCTGTCTTTAAATTTCAGAACCTAGCATGAGGCCCTGCCCGGGGCAGGTGTTCAGTTCTTTGCTGAATGAATGAAGGAGTGCAAGCATGAATGAATGATGCCGCCCATAGGAAATGGTAATTGGACAAAATGTCTGAAGACTGAGTTGGGGTGCAGAGCTCAAGAGAGGAGGGTCTCAGCCAGCGGGTGTGGCTCAATTGGTTGAGGCTCGTCACCCATGAACCCAGCGGGGGGCGTGCAGGAGGCAGCTGATCGATGATGTTTCTCTCTCAGCATGTTTCTATCTCTCCCTCCCTCTCCCTTCCTCTCTCTGAAATCAATAAAAATATATATATTTTTAAAAAGAGCCCAACTGGGCGTGGCTCAGCGGCTGAGCATCAGCCTAGGGTCCAGGAGATCCAGGTTCGATTCCCGGTCAGGGCACATGCAGGGTGGTGGGCTCGATCCCCAGCAGGGGGCGTGCAGGAGGCAGCCGATCAATGACTCTCATCATTGATGTTTCTCTCTCTCTCTCTCTCTCCCTCTCCCTTCCTCTCTTTGAAATCAATAAAGACATATTTAAAAAAAAAAAAAAAAAGAGATGTGGATCTCTGGAATTATGCTTCAGAACTATTTGTTTGACCCTACAAATCCTACCCATGCTGCTGGGTGGCCACGGGGCTCACTCCTTGCTCACCACCCATCCCTCCCCCCCCCACAATAATAATAATAATGACAGTGCCTAGCCATTCTGGCTCAGTGGTTAGAGTGTCGGCCCGTGGACTGACGGGTCCCGGGTTCGATTCCAGCCAAGGGCACGTACCTCGACTGCAGGCTCCATGGGGATGGTGCATGTGGGAGGCAGCCAATGGATGTGTCTCTCACATCAACATTTCTCTCTCTCTCCCTTCCACTCTCTCTCTGAAAAGCAATGGAAACAATATCCTCAGGTGAGGATTTAAAAATAGTAATTATAATGCTGGCAGTGATCCGAGCAGCCTCATCAACCACTCATAAGACTGCGAAGCTCCCTTACACCAGCCATCCAGTGGGCCCTGAAAGCGGGTGTCGGGTGGGCAGGCCAGGGGCCGGGGCTTATTTCACAGAAACCGAGACTCAGGCGGCTCACCCGCCGCTCAGCTTTGCCCAGCCTGCGAGCTGCAAGGATGCTGCACAGTCCCGACCCAGAGCAGCCTCCTGTGCTCCTGCGGCTCAGTGGCCTCGAGGGCACTGTGACAGGACGCTGGCAGGCGGGCAGAGGCCGCTGACGGAATGGGCTGACTGGCTGGGTGTAGGGCCTCAGAGCCTGGGATGTTAAATGTTTTCTTTGGACCAGCCACACGTGTCTGATCGCGGAGCAGTATCTCGGCTGTCCTCAGTAGCCTCTGCTGCACCCCCCTCCCCCTACAGCAGATGTGCGCACATCTGCACGCCTGCACCCCCAGGCCCGCACCCCCATGCCCGCACACCTCCCTCCTTCCAGGCCCCGGTCTTTCTGAGAAGGGAGATGGGGGGGTAGTGCAAAGCCACAAGAATTCTTTCTAGTAAATGAAGCGGATGGGAGGCTATTTTTATGTGAATTTGTATGTGATTTGCATACATTTGCATGCATTTCCCAAAGCCTTCACACCGAGTTCATGAAACAAACAATTAAGGGTAAATCCACTTTATCCATCTCAGGTGCAGATGCAGCTACTACCTAAGCTGCCATGGCTCCTTTCCCCCTGAATTCAATATGAAATCATTTTCATATTCCTGAAGACCCCAAAAGTTGCAGAACACACACTTATGCAATAATAATAATATTATCATTACTGAGTGCTTACTATGTGTGAAGCCCTGCTCTGTGCTATAAATGTATTATCTTAACCTCAATAACCCAAAGAGTGGGTCCAATTACTATCCCCATTTTACAGGTGTGGAAACTGAGGCCTACGGGCTGAAGGTCACATGGCTTGTCAGTGATCCAAACATGAGCAGTCTAGTTCTATTCACTGATGCAGCAAATATTAGTCTGGGCACCTACTACGAGCCAGGCAGTATTCTAGTCACTGGGGACACTGCAGGGAGCAAAAAAGACGAAGTCCCAGCCGTCACAAAGCATTAGCGTGCATTGGTTAGGGTGAGGTGGGGGTGCTGAAACCAGGGACGCCAAAATGTATTAAGGGGCAAAGACGCTGTGACCTGCTCCACGTGGTGATTGGGGAGAACCCAGGCTCCTTCCAAGTCATCACTCTGCTAAGTCCCCAGGACACAGTCTTGGCTGCTTGGGTGGACCCTCCTGGCTGCTCCCACGTCCCAGGGTGACCAGCGGGAAGATGGGAGGGAGGCTAGAGTGGGGGGGGCACCCCCAGTGTGCTAAAGACCAGGCCTGGCGGGAAAGGCGACTGTCATTTCCATTTCCTTTCTGTGAGTGAAACTAGTCCGAGGTCACATCCGAGTTCCAGAGGGCCTAGGGAGCGGGGTCTGCCCGGGCCCGAGGGGAAAGGGGGCATGGAGCTGGGTGGCAGAGGCGGTGGCAGCCACAGACGACACTCACCGAGCAAACCACAGGGGGTGATGCCAGGGAGCAGGGCGAAGACACCGGGCAGGGGCTGGGGCGGGCGGGCGCATTTTCTGACAGTCGCAAGCCCTTACTCCTGCCCTTACGGACCCCCAGCCGTACCCGTGTTCACAGTGACGCCGCCCAAGGCTCCGAGGAGCCCCGAGCCCTCCCTGAACCAAATAAGGTCGGTGCGTATCCAGCTGAGCGGCCAGGTGCCCTGGCCAAGCGCGAGTCTGCTGGACTGACCTTCGCGCCTTTCATCAAGGTGTTTTTATTTATCGGTCACTTCACTCTCGTTTCAGAATCCTTTAAAATCCCAGCTGGGGCAAGGATTTTCACCTCCCTCAGACAATGGAAACGCGAGGCTTGAAAATGCTCGCTCTGGTTGGGATATAAACGGCAGTGAACTCCCGTGTGCCAAGGAACTGGGGTAAAAAAAGGCAGATGGGAGGCGGTTCCCTCAGATACCTTGACAGGTGGCTCAGTGTGGCGCGTGGACCTGTAAGCAGACATTTGTAAGGCAATGCGATGTTAAAAGTGTGTACAAAATACAGTGGTGCGGGGGGGGGGGGGGGAATAATTCTGCCTGGATGAGCGAAAGGGATCAGACAAGGTATCGCAGAAGAGGTGATGGCTGATGGAGGTTTTGAGGGATGAATAGGAGTTCTACAAGCAGGTAGAATCTGTTCCAGGTGAGGAAAATATTTGGAACTGTGTGACGAAGGCACGTAGGTCTTACAAAAGGCTTCAGAATTTGGCTCACTAGACCTCCAAAATCAAGGCTGGGAAGGAGCCCTGCTCTGCTGATTCCTTGTCTGTGCTTGTGTTTGACCTACTTTTGCAGCTGTCCCGGGGTCTGGTGGACCAACCCCTGGCTGTCATACAAGCATTGTAAGAGCTCTGATCACAGAGCTGCTATTCCTAAGCATCCATCCAACAGTATCGACTCTCTGCCTCCTGAAGGGGCTCCACCGTTGGGGATACACTGCACCTGGCCTGATCCCCGACATGAGGGAGAGGTCAGTGCAGCCTCTAACTCGCTCTGTGGCCTGAAGCAGACCCGGTGCTCACCCCGCCTCCACCTCCTGGGACTTGGGCAGCACAACCTCCTCCTGTGTCCACTCCCTTCTCTGTAAATGGGGACAGGACATCCCTCAAGAAGCACTGCTCAGGTGATTTAACTAAACAGAGCTTTGTGGGGGTGTCCATGGTACTTTCTTTTCTCCCCAGACCCTCACCTTCATTCCAGCCTCATGCACTTTCCTGACCCTTCTCTGCGGCCGATAAGCTCATCAGCGTTTGGGAGGAGACAGCGACCGGTGGCTTCTCCTGTGCCCATCAGACTAGCTCTGTCTTCAGCAGTGCACAGACCAGGCACCTCTGGGCCTGCTGGTGAGGGGCAGCAGGCCTCGGAAGCGACCAGGTGAGTGGGCCCAGGGAAGCCTAACATTGCTCAAGGAAAGGAATAGATTGAGCTAGAGGACCTAATTGTGTGTGTGTACAGACCGTGTCAGCCAGTAAGCATTTATTGAGCACCTCTGTGTACACAGAGCCATAAACCAGCCCTGGACCAGGTGCTCGGGGGAAGAGAAAGACAACGGGAGGCACACATCTGAGCCACAGGCGTGGGCCCTTGGCCCCCAACGGTCATTAAAGTCTAACCTTCATGTGGCCAGTTCATCACAGAGACGCTTTTCATTGTCACTGGGTTGCCAGGGGAAGCACTTGGGACCAATTAGCTTGGAGATGCTGGATTTGGAAACTCTCCAGTGTCCCTTAGAGGCCAGCCATCTGATTCTTTAGGGAGCAAATGACCTCAGTAGAGGGTGGATTTCATCACGCGGAAGGATGGGAAGAGGCGAAGGGGAATGCTTTATAGGAAGTGACCGCTAATGACCAATGTCCCCTCCCATTTCTAGGCCCTACAGGCAAAATTCCTCTGGGCATCTGGTTTACCCTTCAGCCCCTAAGGCAAGGCTCTCTCTCTCTCTCTCTCTGTCACACACACACAAACACACACACACACAGGGTGAATTAAGGCCTTTCTGTCACCTTAAACACAAGCCCTGTAAGAGCAGAAAGCGAGTTCTGCGTCGTGAGGCTCCATCTCCCACCCCCGTGAGCTATTCAGGAGCTGTTGACGGGTGACAGTTGCCTTGGAGTGGTGGCGACTTCCAATCCCCTAAAGCACAGGGCACAGAGAGGGAGTCCTCCGGGCAGAACGACCGTGCGTAGCGAAAAAAGCAAAAAGCAAAATTGCTGCCTTGAACGTAGGATCTTGGATGAGAAAGCGCCTTGCGGATGAGACTCTCCGAAAAAGAAGCGCCAGGTGACCGTTTTCATTGCTGACTGTGGAGGAGCGAGCGGGGGACAAGGGGGCTGCCCGCCTCAGCTCTGACGCACGCGTCCCCACTTCAGGGACGAGATGGGTTTCTGAGAAGTTAATTGCAAATTGGAATTTTTATAGCCTAAGTCATCTATTTCCCATTACCTTGCTTGCAAAAATGGGTCCTCGGAATATCCGTGCGCTTTGGGATGTAACGTAACCACAGCCAGGACGGCAGCAAACCTGTAACACGGTCGCTTTTATAGCTGGAACTGACTATGTTCTTACCATAAAAAAAGAATTACATTTTAAAAAGCTGAAAACACATGAAAATAACCGACGGTTATTTCTCTACGTGGTACAACAGCTTCAATGTCAACCACCCTTTCCTGGGTGGTTTCTGAGTTTAGGGTGCCAGGCGAGGCATTTTCATATGGTGTCGAGTTTAAGTCCCACAACAATCCTGTGGTCTAGGCATTATTATTTCCATTTTTTTTGATGCACTAATAAGGTTTAAGGTGATTAAGTAACTTCCCTACGTTCGTGACTTGGAAATGGCAAAGCTGGGGCTCCAAACAGGCCTGGATGACTCTGGGTTTGGCGCACTCTCCCCTCCACGCGCGGTGTGAAGGTCTCCGGTAAGCCAGCGAAGAAAGAAAGAAACCACAGCGGCCTCGCTGCCCAAGGCAACAGTGCACAGCCCCAGGCTCCAGCGGGCCCCTCCCCGAGAGTCCTTTAGGCGAGAGGCTAGTCACACCTTTTGCTGTAGTAGGAGAGGAAATAAAAATTCCCTCCTGCCCTTCTCGGTTCTTTGGCTTGTCTAATAATAAGTTGAAATAAAACAGAGTAACAGGAGAAAATCAAATTTTATTTCATAGGTATGGGACCCCCAAAGGTACGGGGCTCAAAGAAGTGGCCTACACAGGCAGCTTTTATGTCTTTTAAACAAAGGGACAATACCTTTGTGAAGACTGGACGAGACAGAAGGGACCGGGCTTGGGGGCGCTCAGTGCGGGAAAGCAAGGTTTCCCGCGGGGCCTCCTCGGGCCTGAACCCCCGTCTCCGGTGATACGGGTGCTCCCCACCCTCCTGGGAGAGAGGGTGCCTTCACAGGGGAGGGTTATTTGCTGCTTTCAGGGGGACAAACAAGGGTGAGAGTGTCCTTCTTGCACCTGCTGTTTCTTAAGTACCTTTAATAACAATCATCGCTATGCCAAAGGGGCATATGGGGGGGGGGCATGTTTTGCTCCCATCCGCCCTTCAGACCCCAAGTCCAAATCATGTCTGAAAGCTGCTGGCTTTCCTAACAGCTTGGGCAACTTTGGCTGGGTGGTGAGGCAAAGACCTCCACCCCCACCCCACCCCCACCCCACCCCACCCCACCCCACCCCCACCCCACCCGGCCTCTCAAAGCCCAGCTGGAAAGGAATGAGAGGGGACCTGGTCCACCAGCCGCACCTCAGGAGTGAAGGGGCTCAGCTGCTGACACCCCCCCCCCAAGGCCTGCAGATCTGGGGAGCCCACGCCGGTGGCTCCAGTCACTAGCTTCAAAATCTGAATTTCTAAGGACGCCAGCTTCCCAGATGGTCCCCAAGGGCCCTCCGGGTACCCACACCGGTGCCGTCCACACTGTACCGAGGCGGCTGCCCTGACAAACAGCTCACGGCAGGCACGTCGGGCCCAGTGCTCGCTTAGGGAAAGGCTACAGCTTCCATCTCTCTCTCAAAACACTGTCCCTGGGGGCAGCCAGCGGCCACGAGGTGCGGACGCTCCGGCAGGCGGTCTATAGAGTGGCCCACGTGGCGAAACACGGAGGCCTCCCGCCAGCGCCCACGTGAGAGCTTGGCAGTGGGTCCTCCAGCCCCGGACAGCTGCCGCCCGTGTGACATCTGGACCGGGACCTCCAGAGAGAGCTCAAGCCCCAACCGCCCGGCTGAGCCCCTCCTGCCTTCCTTACCCTCAGGGCCCGGGAGCTCATGAACAGTACTTATTGCTTTTGTCAATCCCCACCTGAGGGTATTTTTTCCATTGACTTTTAGAGAGAATGGAGGGGAGGGAGGGAGAGGGAGGGAGAGAGAGAGGCAGAGAGAGACACATGGATTGTTTGCCTCCCGCACACGCCCTGACCGGGGCCGGGGATCGCACCTGCAACCCAGGTACGTGTCCCTGACCGGGAATCGAACCCACAACCCTTCAGTGCGTGAACTGACGCTCTAACCACAGAGCCACACGGGCCAGGGCATAAATACAAATGTTTGTTATTTTTTAGCTAAGTTTGGGGGTTCTTTATTTTGCAGAACTAAAAATTAAAACAAGAAAACGAACACAGGTGTTTTCGTTTCAAAGCCTCCCCACGGTTGACATGAAACCATACCTGGCCAGGCCGCACCCATCCTCGACAGTTCCTCTCCTCCTTTCTCCAGCTCCTTTACCTTCCCGCCCCCTTTATTTTGAATAACTTCCTTAAGGAATTAAACCTGAACTCAGGGCTCCTGAACGCAGGAGCACAATCAGCCGGTTATGCGAACGGCGCCCCCTGGTGTACGGCGCGCAGGCTGCACAGCTCTACGCGGCCGCCCAGCCAGCCCCACGCCGGGGAACGTGCCCGATGCCAGGTTTCCCTGCAACGATGACAGGCAAGGGTGGCCGCGGTCAGGTGCTTCAGCTTCAGGGGCCGGCAGGCTCATCCTGGGGTTGCAGGCACAGCCCAAAGACTTAGGTTATCTTTCTTCCAGCCTCAGGAAGGCACCCGCGAGGTACGATGGTGGTCATGGGCTTGGGCACTGGCGAGGCACGCGGAGGCCCAGTCCCACCTGTCCGTGTCATCAGTCGGGTGACTCCGCACGTGGCTTCCGTCCTGGCCTCCAGGACTCAGACTCCTCAGCTGTCCAATGGGAATCAGTACCCCCCCCTTCCCCTGCCATGCGGTGGCTGGAGGTCACAGTGCGTTCACAATTACTAGCACCTTTGGCTCTTCCCAGGTGAGTCCACACCCTGCTTGTTACAGAGCAAATACTCGGTAAGGATTTCTTGAATTAATGGAATGAAAGTTTCCATTTCTCCAAGGGGGAGACAGCCCTCAAGTTCTGGATAAATCAACAGCCAATAATAATAATAATAATAATAATAAATGATAAAGTCACACTTTTTGTTGTTAATCCTTACCTGAGGATATTTTTTCTATTGATTTTTAGAGAGAGTGGAAGGGAGGGAGACACACACACACACACACACACACACACACACGTCGATTGGTTGCCTCCCACACACGCCCCAACTGGGGCCATGGATGGAACCAGGTACATGCCCTTGATCGGGAATCAAACCCGTCACCCCTCTGTGGGGGGGGGGGGGGACACGCTCTAACCGCTGAGCACGCCGGCCAGTGCTCAAGTCACACTTTTAACTGAACAATACAAAGCATACGGCACAAGGGGAACCTTTGTCTCACAATTCATAGCCTCAGTTCAGGTGTTTTTCCTGCGCTGGGGAAATTTCAGGAGAAAGGAAACCTCACCCATTGGCAACAAAGACTGAGCGGCCGCAGCTGCGGATTCCGGGCGCCCCCGCAGGGCTCTGGCTGATTCTGACCTGAAGGTGCTCGTGCGAACCTTTGGTCGCTACCCTAAGCCCACCTGCCGCTCGGCCGCCCTCTGTCCAGGGTGCGTCTGGAAGGCTCGGGGTGTGGGGGGGGAGGGATGCCAGTTGTTTCTTCTCTGGCTCCAGGACGCAGGGTGGATCCAGCGCTGATGTCAGCGGGTGTTGCTCCCCCTGTGCGGGGCTGGGATTTCTCAGCCGCCCTGCGCCAGGGGACTCCTACTAGACACAGAGCTGCTGTGGCCCAGGGCAGCTGCCCTGCCTGGGCCTGCACACGGGCCTTCAGCAAAGATCTAGAGGAAGAGAGAACAAGCCTCCCCCTGCCCCTGGGGCTCATGCCACCCACCCTCCCGCCAGCTCCCGCACCGACACCCACAGGGCCAGCGCTGTGCTCTGAGCGCCAGGCGCACCTGGGCAGGAGACATGAGCAGGGGACAGACAGCCACCACCGGGGGCCACAGCAAGGCCCTGAGACAGGGATGGTCATGGGGAAAATGAACAGCGGTTCCATAACCCAGGGAGACCAGGCCAGGCCCCTGTGGCCAGGTGGCCGGGGAAGGCCCCTCTGAGGAGGTGACACTTGAGCCAGGAAGACCTGGACGACTGAAGGAGCCAGAGGTGCCAAGCCACAGCCAAGTGTTCTACTTAGAGGCAGGACCTGCCGCATGACTCAAGGGGGCCCCTGCAAAATGGAAACGTGGGGCCTCCTTCCAAACTTATTAAGAATTTCAAGTTGGCCCTGGATGGCGTGGCTCAGCGGTTAGAGCATTGGCCTGCGCACCAAAGGGTCGCAGGTTGGATTCCCGGTCAAGGGCACGCACCTGGGTTGCAGGTTTGATCTCCGGCCCCAGTTGGGGGGGGGGTGGGGGCGGCAACCAATCCATGTGTCTCTCTCACATTGATATTTCTCTCCCTCCCTCTTTTGTTCCGTCTCTCTCCCTCCCTCCCATCCACTCTCTCTAAAAATCAATGAAAAAATTATCTTCAGGTAAGGATTAAAAAAAAAAAGAATTTCAAGACGGTGCCAGCAGAAAGTTCCAGAATTAGAAAGGCCAGTGTGCCTGGAGGGCAGAGGGCACTCAAGGGGGTCAGAAAGGTGCGTGTAGGGGAGGCGGGTGGGGCAGGCTCCGGTCTCATTAACATTCATAAAGATCCGCCCGGCCACCCGTGGAGGCTGGTTGTAGTGGGGTCCCTAACCCGGGAGGCCTGGTGAGCTCCGTGGGAAGCAGAGCCCCAGGTTAAAAGTCAGAGGTGGTGGTGGCGCTGGATGGGCCCCCACTGCCCGTCATGGTGCGGGTCATGTAGGAAGGTCTTCCCTCGTCCCCTCCCGTGTCGGACATTCCCGCGGCCCCGCACCCTCAGGGCCTGTCTGCCTCCCACTGTCCTAGCCATCAGGGGCTCCACCTCCAGCGCCACCGGCTGGGTGAGGCCTGGCCTGCAGGCTGGCACCCGCCCAGACAGCACCCGCATAGCCCGCGGGACTGGGCCAGCCTGTTTCCAGTGTCCAGCAGAGCGCCCGGCACTCGGCGGTTCGTGCTCAGTAACCGGGGGTCGAGCGAGCGAAGGAATTTATTATTCGTGTTAGAAGCTCCGGGGCCCGGCTCCAACCAGGCAAATCGGAGCCGAGACCTTGACCCCAAGGAGGAGGCTTCTGTTTCCCAGCCCGGCGCGGTTCCCTCTCATTAGATGCTTAAAAAAAAAAGAAAGAGGAGCAGCTGGCATCGTGGCTGTGGCACCCAAATTGCAGCCTCTGACTATCGTCGACGCTATATTTGTCCTGTCTCCAGGCGGCATCCTGGGGGACAGGAAGGAACAGGCCGACTGTCCCTCCCTGCAGCAGCACCCCAGAAGGACTGTGGCCCTGTCCCGCCCTCTCGTGGGCAGGATGGACACTGCATGCTTCCCTAAGCGATCCCCCCCCCCAAAAAAAAAACTGGAGGAAGAATTGGATGATTTGGACCCTGAACCATTTAGCCAGAGGGAGGAGGGAGCTGCCCGAGAGGCTGGGGAGCCGAGGGCCTTTGGGGCTGGTGGCCTCCGTTAACCTGAGCTCTTGTTTGTCCTGGGTCGCCCCACAGTCCTAGGATTGCCAAGCTGCGCAGGGGTTGGGCGAAAGCTCCCCTGGACAGACAGACGGCTTTCAGCCCTGGCCAGGGGAGAACAGAAACACTGAGACTGTGCATGGCTTTTTGTGGCCGCTCCACAGGGCTGTTTTATTTACCTGCAGCACCTATGAGGTCTAAGAAAAACCCAGATCCACTATATAATTTGGACCTAAGTACATGACGGCTGCCCGGAGATTTAAAATTAGCCTGTAAACTTAACACCGGCATTATGCTCGCTTCCGAGCGCCCGGTGTCTGTTCGGGAGGCATCACTTGGGAAGGACTCCTGATAAAATAATCAGACTCTATCTTCCCTAGAAATAAAAAAAGGGCTCGCTCTGAAGGGAGCCGGTTGTCCCAAATGTCTTCCAGCCAAGCCAGTGAGTAGAGCCGGTTGTCCGTGGGCAATCATGCCCCACGTCGGGATTCTTTTGTGGTTTGCGCAAATGAAAGGGAGGACTGGGGTGATTTCCAAACGGCAAACATGTTTTTTGCTGTTTTATAAACAGATCCCACTTAGCTTTTAAAACCGAGGTCCCCCTCTCTTTCCCACTCCCCGGTAGGGTGTGTGGTACGTGGGGTGGGGGCAACGAAGAGGCTTGTCCCTTGGCACCTCGTGGCAAGTTCATGCTCAGAAAAAAAATGGGACAAATTCGCATCAATAGCTAGCATGTGAGGGAATGCTGATCCTTACGCCTTTTCCCCGCATCGTTTCATTTCATTCTTCCAGCAACGCTGCAAGGTAAATGTTATTACCTCCATTCACTGAATCAGAGGCGAGGCTTCGAGCGGTTAAATGACCTGCCCATGATCATGCAGGAGCAAGTAACTGTAGAGCCAGGATTCGCACCCCGGTTTGCCTGATGGGTGCTCCAACACCCTGCTCTGCAGGAGCCTGCCCCGGCTACCCTGTCATCTGGTGCAGTTGTGAGGAGCCCTCCCTCCCCACCGCCCCACTGGAGAAATAGACTGTATTAGTCATCTGCTGCTGCGTAACAAATGCTCCCCCAAGTTAGCAGCCTTTCACAGCCACGAACCTTTACTAGCTCCGTTTCCCAGGGTCAGGGATGTGGGAGGGCATTAGCGGGGTGATTATGAGGCAGGGTCTCTCATGAGGCTGTGGCCAGGAGGTCAGCCAGGGCTGTGCCAGCTCGAAGCTCAACTGAAGCTGGAGGATTTGCTTCTAAACTCACTCATGTGACCTGGTCGGCGTGCCTCAGAGGTTGAGCATCGACCTAGGATCCAGGAGATCACGGTTCGATTCCCGGTCAGGGCACATGCCCGGGTTGCAGGCTTGATCCCTGGTCAGGGGTGTGTGTGTGTGTGTGCAGGAGGCAGCCGATCAATGACTCTCTCATCACTGATGTTTCTCTCTCTCCCTCTGTCTCCCCCTTCCTCTCTCTGAAATCAATAAAGGTATTTTTAAAAAATTAAATAAAAAATAAACTCACTCATGTGGTGTCGGCAGGAGGCCTCATTTCTCGCCATATGGGATTCTCTCTGGGGGTGCCCATGCTATGGATGCTGGTTTCCTCCAGTCATTTTGCCATTACGGTCCCATAGGCCACGCCGATACAGTGTGACACTGTACCAAACACGAATGCCAGGATTCCCGGGCACCATCTTGGAGGCTGCCTACCCTGTGGACAGAGAAGTTGAAAAGATGGAAAAGAAAACAACGGCCTTAACACCGTAAAAGCTGCAGCAAAGGATGTGGCATAGGACGGACGTGTGGCCACAAGGGACTTTTTAATACCCCATCCCTGAAATAGACACCTTCAGCCACCTGGTCACAGGTGGGACTGGGGAACCACAGCTGCACAGCAGGTCAGGTTGGCTCAACACCCGGAGTTGCTGAGCACAAGACACTCTGCAAAGAGAATGGGCTGAGCTGGGCAGGCTCAGCAGCAGCTCCCAAGTGCCCAACCAAAGTCACCTCTCCTCCCCCAGGAGGCTGGGGCTGCTCCTCTAACACACTCACCTTCCACGATCACATGGCCGGCCACGGAACGGGATTTTCATTCGCACCATCCCTGGTTCAGTCAACTCTGTTCCATCGCTGAAGATCATTTATTTTGCAAGATGCCTGTCACACCTAGTGGATGTTTCATGAGCCCCTGTGGGCAAGGGATGCTTCCCATTGACGTCGGTGTCCCCAGAACCTAACATGGTGCATGACGTGTGCCAGGGCCATCGTTACCACCGTCGTCACGGGCCATAGAGGACCCAGCGTGCTAATCCCAGCGCCAGCAGCCTCCGCAGCAGGTACGGTTACCACCTCTGCGCCCCGGAGGAGGCGGGCCAGCCTCGGGGTCGTTACTGTGCCCGTGGTCACACAGGGAGCAGGTGGCCGAGGTGGGATTGGAAGCCAGCTTGTCTGACTCCACAGCCTTGCTCTTAAACCCCGTGCTAGAAAGGCTGTTGGGTAAATATTTATTAACACAGATGGATTCAAAAATAGCTATTGACTTAAAAGGAGGAAAGAAAGCCTAAACAAGCAACGTTGTTGGACCGCAGCAAGTTCTAGAGAAAGTTTATAAAGAATCCCCACAATGCTTCTTCCAGGCCTTCGGAATAAATTTAAGGTTGAAAAAAGGAACACCTTGCAAAATAAATAATCTTCGGCATCAAGTTGCTTGTTTCTACCTCCACTCCCTTCCGTGGACACTGCCCCGTGGTTAAAGGGGGGCGTCCGTGTAGCACCTCAGCAGAGCATTGGGTCAGAACCTGCTCCCCTGAATGGCTGACAGCGGTCAGAGCAGATGCGTGCTGGCTTCGAGCGCCGGGAAACGGGGATGGGTTCACACTGCACGTCCCGAGAAACGGAGCCCAGAGTTTGTTTGTTTACGAGACAAACGAACGGAACACCAGGGGACAACGCTTACGGTCTTAATGCCTCCGCTCAAGTTGTTGGCCTGCTTGGGAGCAACAGCCCACTAGCTGTTCCCATGGCTACCCCCTTAAGCCTGCCCCCAGCCCCCCCAGCTGTGTCCCTCTGGCTACACCAACTCGCTCCAATGTCCAAACCCAATCGGAGTTCACCAGCTGCCACGAGAGGGCAAGGCTTACGGGGAGGTGGGGAGATAGGCCTCATGGAGAGTCATGGGGAGACATGGGGAGAGAAGGTCTCTTTGGGAGACAAGGCGATGTGAAGAATCGCTTGCCCTGTGGGGAGCTGGGTTTGGGTTTTATTTAACTGTCCTCAGTCTTGGGATGAGTTAGGGGGCATGGCACCGAGTAAGGGGTTATTACCAGGAGACGGGCTGAGAGGCACTGGCCACCATACTTATCACTCCGGGGGAGGGAGCACTTGGGGCTGAGGGGGGAAGCTTTTACGGGGGAGCATGGGATGTGAGAAATTGGGAAGATACCCTCCAGTGTTTTCCAACTCTTATCCTCACATGATTTTTGCAGAATTTGACTACAGTTTATACTATTGTTGATTTAACATTTTCTTTAAATTACATCATTTTCATACATACATTGATTCCTCTTTAAAGGAAACTTTATATCACTACAGGAAAAGGAAATCCAGTATCAGCCTCCATCACAGAATGTGACCTATAAGATAAAAATGAAAACAAAACAGTGCTATTAAATTCTAGCTGGTACTATTGCTGGTGAGGTCTGATTCTTAACAGGTGCTCAGAGGTGTCAAGGACACAGGAACACTTAATTCAGGCTCCCTCCTTGATACAATCCAAAGATTAAAAATGAACCGAATTCCTCTTTCGGGATCATGGCAAATCCGTTCCTCTGAGGGCCCCTCCCACCAGGCTATCCCTTGACCCTGGGAAGATTACACTGAACATACGTCTATGACTGCCAGGGTTTTACGAAAATAAGGACAGCCTCTAAGGTTGGCGGGGGAGTGGGAGAGGATACTGAAATGACAGCCGAACAGGAATAGTCAGCAAGTGTGACAGCAGGAGACGGCATGAGTACCCGCCCTGGGATCAGGACACTAAGCCTTGGGCTCTTTGCAAGATGGGAAAACGAAACCCAAGACTCTTGCCGTAAGCCCTGATGCTCTAAATGGACCTCGAGTGTGCCCGGTGTGGTAACGGCCTCTGACTCTTGAGAAAAGCAAACATAAATCCTCCCCGGGGGAAAAACAAAAGACATCACCAGTTTTAGGATCCTTACAGAGTATGTTCAACCAAATATAAGCTCATGATAAAAAAACCAACCAAAAACAAAACTGAGTCCTCAAGGAAACAAGCTTCACTGAGTGAGATCAGCAGAATGAACAAGATGTGGACTTAGAATGATATGAATTTCTGATATTGGGTATAATCTAAATATATAAGAGTAGTTTAACATGAGAAAAAATAATAAACAATTGTTACCTTCACAAATTAAAGAATAGAATCCTATGGCCATTGTGAATAGATGCACAAAAATCACTTGAAAAAGTTAATACCTAGTCATTATTTAAAACTCTCAGCAGATTAAGAATAAAAAGGAATGGCCTGTAGCAAGCATCATCCTAAATGGAGCAACATTAGAAGCATTCCTTTTGAAATCGAGAGCCAGGAAAGGAGGCCCACCATCCCTGTTTCCATTTTGCATTGTACTGGAGATATTAGCCAGGGCAATAAGACAAGAAAAACAAATAAGAGCTTAAGGATTAGAAAACAAAAGTGTCAGTATTCCTGGATAACATAATTATCTGCAAAGAGATAGCCCCAAAGGTTTTCAGATCTAATTATTAGAATTAGTAAAAGAGTTTAGCAAACTGGCAGAAAATGGTCAATATATGAAAATCAATCATGTTTTTATACACAAACAACAAATGAAAAAAATATGTTTTTAAAAGATGTTATTTACAATAGCAACAAAGTAGAAAGGATCTAGGGTTAAATACAACAAAAAAATGAACAAAACATTGATAGAGAAAAATTTTAAATTCTTTTGAAAGACATTTTAAAAACTCTAAATAAATACTGTATTATGATTACAAACACACAATATGAAGATATCGAGGGTCTCCAAATTAATCTATTGAGTTGATGTAATTTCAATCATAATCCCAAAAGATTTGTTTGTTTGAGAAATTTGAGACGTTGACTCTAAAAGGCACATGAAAGATGCGCAATGGGCTTAAAATAATCTAGTGTCTTTATCAGCTAAGTTACTCTTCTGAACCACAGAGCACAGAAAATGATTTTGGTGACTATTTTCTCATTCCTCCCAAAGACGGCAATGACTGGTTCCATCCTAGATGCCTAGGAGAGAAGTAAGTCTTCACATAGAACAAGTGGTCTAGGGCGTTAGGGTGCAGAAAAGTTGGCTGGAAGGTGAGGGTGAAAGAATTCGCCTAATCCCATATCAAAACTTATTATGAAGTTATAATACAGTACGTAAATTTCTAAATAAATAAATCATTTATATTTATTTTCACAAAAACCCATAGAGCCATGATCAGCGTGACTCAGTTGGTTGAGTGTCCCATGCGCTGAAAGGTTGCCAGTTCGATTCCGGATCAGGGCACATGTCCGGGTTGCAGGCTCAACCTCCAGTGCTCTTTACTAAGTCAATTGGCCATTTTTCCAATTCCTTCTGTCAAGACTCTACCTCTGTTTCGATTCAAAATGATGTGTTATTGTACACCTTCTTGAGAATTCGGATTCTTTCGACTTCTATAGGGAGTATAGTCAATAATATTATAAGAGTTATGTATGGTGCCAGGTGGGTACTAGACTTATGAGGGAAATCACTTCTTAAGTTATATAAATGCCTGACCACTGTGATGTATACCTCAAACTAATATAATATTGAATGCCAACTGTAATTGAAAAAAAATTTAATTTTCCCAAAAAAGGAAGTATCTAGATGCCAGGAAAAAACGTAAAGCTCTTCTGTGGCCTTATGATACGTTATTTAAAGGAGGCTGCACACACCAGCATCTTAGAATTGTCCCTTACCTGCCCTTAGAGGGTTTTTAGGTCCCTTAGGGAAGGCACCTTAGCAGGATTAAAGATAATCCAGAGGTTTGTCTTTCCCCAGTGAAGTGGAAGAAAAACAATGGTGGGTGGGGCTGTAGACCTACCCTAGCAAAGGGGACACATGGCAGTTGAGAATCTGAAAAGTTATGCATTTACTTTAAACTATCCTGCCCGGGTGTCCCCTCGGAGGGTCAGTGCCACCTCCAGGGCTGTGCACCCCACATGGGAGGACTCTGACCTCTTATTTTTCTCAAACACTCGGCACAACCTCTACTTCCCTTATTTCTGTACCTAAAGTCTGCCTTCTCCCCGAGAATGTAAGAGGCTCCAAAACGGCCCCCTGGATGCCTCACTCCCTGCCATGTCCCCGAAGCCCAGGACACTGCCTGGCATCGAGTAGGTAGTCAATGTAGGGTGTCCAATAAATGTATACCTATACTTTTGTTGGTATTGTTAATTCTCACCTGAGGATATTTTTCCGTTGATTTTTAGGAGTAGAAGGGAAGGGGGAGAAAGGGAGAGAGAGAGAGAGAGAAAGAGAAAGAGAGAAACATCGATGTGAGAGAGACACATTGACTGGTTGCCTCCCACACATGCCCCAACCGGGGCCAGGGATCAAACCTGAAACCCAGGCACGTGCCCTTGACCAGGAATCGAACCCCAGACCCTTCGGTGTGTGGGCCGGCCCTCTAACCACTAGGGCTATTTCTTTCTCTTTAGATTTAACCCATTGGAATTAATAATTATTTGAAGTGTGTATACGTTTTCGGGGGACACCCGGTAGATAGCTGCTGAGTGAAAGAATCAGTGATCTGTAATTGCAGCTTCCTGCCGTTAGAGCCAATAAGAACCAGATGATGTTCCCCGGCTCTGCTAAGGAAAGGAGCTGAACCCCTCCAGTAACGTCTCCCCGGAATTCCCCGGGCCCTCGCCCATCTGCAGGACGCCCGTCCACGGCAATGCTGCAACCCGAGGACAGCCCTTGTCCGATGTGAGGCAGCTGGGGATGGGTGGGGACCGGGGCCTCTGCGCACCGGGCTGCTGACAAAAGCTGTTTTTTTCCAGCTTTATTCACTTTCAAGCCCTTTCCTGTTTTCCCGTCACGGCCAAACCCACCTCTTGGCAGACACTGAGGTCTGAATTTTTGAATTAGATTCTTGAATGGTGATTGAAACAGATTTGGGACTTGAACAAGAGATCCCAAAACACTAACACAATCCAGACTCTTCCTAAGGGATTGAGCCGGGTGGAGGGAGGCGGGCAGGGGCCTCACCTCCAGGGATGGCACCGCCTGCTCTGGGCAGGGGATTCCAGGCTTGTGGCGGTCATCCTCGGTCCCCGTCCTCCGCACGTGGCCAGGGCGGGAGTTGGCGGGACACAGGGGAAGTCGCTCAGGCCCTGGGCGCACGGCCTCGCGGGTGGGTGTTCTCACTGACACGCGAGCTCTCACCGCCAGCGTTTTCACGAGCGCGCTTTCCACCCAGGGAAACCGAGGAGAGAAAGGCCGGGCCCCTTAGGAGATCAGCGAGATCAGCAGGCGCCTCCCGCCCTCCCCTGTCCCTGCCCGACCTTCCAGCCTCCCACACTGAGATGTATTCATTCGGATTGTTTTCCAAGCAGCGCCGCTGGGGCATTTTTTTTTTTTCCCCAAACACAAGTGGAAGTTTAAAGTCGCAGAGGTAGAAGCCGGGAGCCGTGGGGGAGGTGAGTGGGCCGCGGCCTCTCTGAACGCGGGGATGAAAGGAGCTTTCTGTGCGTCCTGGGCTGGAGTGTGGAAAACATCGGCCTCTCCCTGCGCTTGTCTGCCCGTTAAAACTCGCTGTTGACCCATAAAAGCCCCCAAACAAAACCCAAACAGGAAAATAAAACAAACAAGAAAGCAAAACACTGACTCTCTGCTCCCCACCAGTCAAGTAATCCGTGACCTCCCAAACCATCCCACACACCTGAATGTAAACCAAGTGCCGGGACTCGGCCAACTTTTTTGGGGGGGCGGGGGCGGGGAAGGGTGGTGTGCAAAGGAGCAAGTTGTGGCGGTGATGAAAGAATTGCCAGGGGCCCCGAGTGAGTCCTGTCCGCGTTTCCGGTGTGCAGCGTGGAGCTGACAGCGGACCGAGGATCTGTGCCACGGGGGTGCCACCCTCCCGGGGCTGGGGCGCTCACACCCTTGGCGGGGCCAGAGCTCTCCGCGTCCAGCAGAGGCCCGCGGCTCCCCCAGGAGGACAGGGCGCACAGAGGCCTGTTGATCCGCGGGGTTGAATGTCTCCGTTATTGCTTCAAGCAGAAGCTCCGATGCTTTTAATAGACCGGTGGGAAGCCAAACATCACACTTGTTCCCTGTGCGAAGGCGGCCACAGGGCCCTGCCTCCTGGGCAAGGAGGACTCAACCTTCCTCTTCCCAATGCGGGCTGGGAGAGGAGCCGTGGGCCGAGGAACCGATGCCCCGCGTGGCTGTCAGGTAGGGGACCCCCGGCTGCAGCTGCGCCCAGGAGATGTCACCCCCGAGCGCCCACAGCAGGGCTGGGCACCGTCCGCAGGCGTTTCCCGAGCGGGTGAGCCAGCAGTGGGTGGGCGCAGCGTGACCCCTGAGCTGCTGGACCTAACACGACTAAACGAGCAGATGTGTCTGCAGCCTCCAGGGCTTTCCCGGTTGTGTGTTTCTAAGAAAAGAGTACCCGTCACCCCTTATCCAAACCTGCTCCGGGGAAAGGAGAGAAACCCGTCGCATCAAGCTCTGCGAGGCTGGCCCTGCACAGTGCCCTCCTTCCCGGGTGCGCCCGCTCCCCGAAGCCGTCCGTCTTCAAGCTCAGGAATGGACCCCTGTTCGTGGGGTTGCGGCCGTCGGGCGGCGGGTGCACCAGGATTTGGAGAGGTGCCGCGGGCCTTTCCCAGCACCGCAGCGATCCCAGAGGCCTCCCTTTGGCTTCGGTTTTGTCTTTGCATAGTCAGGCTGGCCAGTGGCACATTATGTGCCATGGACTCAATCTCTGGGCTGGGCTGGGGGCAGGGGGGAGGGGGGAGGGTCGTCGATGGTGAGGATCTTCTAGCAGCTCAGATACAATCCCAGGCTCTCCTTTCACAAACGTTTAGGGCGCAGGCTCCAGAGGCTACAAAGGCTGCAAAGGTGAATGTCTTGGTGCTCACTGGGCTCAACCCTTTAACTACAGCGGGGTGGGGTGAGGGGGTCCTAATGCTGGGGGAGGTGCAGCCAGACGGGGGTCTTCACACGGGGGAAGCCCGCAGATTCACCCAGGGGCATGCCAGAAAGGAGTCGGTCCCTCAAATCCTCAACGTGCGTGAGTTTCCTTCTGCGGCTGCCTGGAGAAAGCAGCGCCTGCGCAGGAACCGTCCTCCCGTGTGTGGGAGGAAAGCAGCCCCGTATCCATCCCGTCTCCACACGGACCATTTTCCGGAGATTTTCCCCAAAAATCTCTTTCGTCCCAGGGCGCCAACGTGAAACACTCTCTCTCCCGGTTTTGTGTTCGTGCTGCTAAGGGTGACGGTGGGCGTTCCAAATTCAGGATAAGATGGGGACAACGTTAACACTCAGGTGCACTGGGGCAGACACCCCGGGCGTCCTCGCCGGGAAAACACGGCGTCGCAGCCGCCGGCCCAAAATGGGTCTAATCAAGGGGGAGGATCGCACAGGCCCAAAGCGAAGGGCGGCCTGCGAGGCGCACCAGCGCGTGGTCTTCAAAAGGCACCAAGTGCAAGGACGACAAAGGACGGCGGAGCAGTGTCCCGGCATCTTCTGGAGGCAGGACAGCCGAGGCAGGGTGCGATCCTCGATTAGATTCTGGGGGGAAAATCTATAAAGGGCATCGCTGAGGAAATTGTCAACATTTGAGTATAGCGTGTGGATTAGACAATAGTGTTGTTCTCATACTAAAATTCTGTGATTTTGGCAATTCTCTGTCCTTGGGATAGCCACACCCTCACCGGGACTCAGAGAAACACCCACTGCAAATGCCCACGGCGCAGAGAGGAAGATGCGGCACAGGGCAGGCAGGCAGGGCCCGAGTCAGCAGGGTGGTGAACGTGAACGCTTGAAATTATACCAAAATAAAACGTTGCAAACAAACACACGTGAAAACCTGGGCATACGGTCATTTTCCCACTTTCCTGTTTTCTACATTGTCTTTAATGAATGCATATTTTATAATGAAAAATTAATAAATGCACATCATATATATATATTTTAAAAGACTGTTAGTGATGCTATTTTAAGGGTAACTGGAAAGTTTTCCAGATCTTCTGTCAAAAAAAAAAAAAAAAAGTCAAAATGTATGGATTCAAATTCAGAGATAAAAATTTCACGTAATTTTTTTCACGGTCAGTGCACTCGATCAGCCAATGTTATTGAGTCATAACAGGAAGTGTATTTTCCTATTACCGTCAGTCTTAACCTCATTCCTTTTTGTGGAGTGTTGAATATGTTCTACTTCCCGTGAAACATATACTTATGCAACTCTTTGATGAGAATTAATTGGTACCTAGTTTTCCTAAATTCTTTTAGGTAGAAAGTTGTGTGCAGCCCACTGGAATAGGACAGGTGACAGTGAGTCTGACAGTAGGGGGGGCGTAGTCAGTACTGGGGAGACCCCCGGGAGAGGAGTGGGGTGCTCTGGCAAACAGAGGCAGCCCAGTGGGTCAGAAACCCAATCCAGCTCCCCATTTGTGGGATGCAGGAGCCAGCCTCCAGGTCCCCATGCAGAAGGGCAGTTCCGGGGCGAAACTGGGAGGTTATCAGAATCCCCAGAGGGGTCTTGGGCCCCGAGAGTGGGACAGGGATCCAGCTGGGGCCTCTCAGGAGTAGGCCCACGGTGAAGGTAGGACCAGCAGAGAGGATGGGCTGATGCTCATCCCCTTGCGAGGGCCCAGCCAGGTTTCTTAAGGTCAAAAGGAACCAGTTCTATTGGGTCCATGTCAAGAACCTCTGCCCTAAAGGCTGGGGCTGGCTGAGTGTTCAGGTGGGCACAGGTGGGCACCCGAGGACTCGAGAGGCCGAGAGCCAGGCAGGTCGGGGGAGGGCCTCATCATCACGGTCCTTGCTGTGCATGGAACCCTCCAGGTAGGAGTAACACACCCATTTTAAAGATGCAGAAACTGAGGCCTGTGTTGCCCAAGGCCACCATGGAGCTGAATTTTTATTCCAAAACACTGAGGCTTTTTCTAGCTGTGGGTTTCTTCAGTCCCAGGGCCACTCCCCACCCCATTCCCACCCCCACCCCACCCCCACCCTTAGCCTTGTTCTGCTCCTGCTAAATCCAGTTTGGGCCCAGCTCATAGCCCTAAGTGCAGGATGTATTCCTGAGTCACGGAGGTGCCTTCAACATCAGAGGCTCTATCAGGTACCACCTCCCTCGGAGCAGCGTACGCTGGGAAGGCAGGGAAGATGCTGAGACACCTTCCAGGCAGCCTGGGGAAGCTGGGCCTGCTGCTCTGGGTGAGCACGGGGAACAGAGACAGACCCTAACGTTAATGCTCTTCACCCTCAGCAGGGATGGGCCCACGCTGGAGGCGCTGGCCCCTCCTCCCACACCCTGGGGAGAGGGCCCCTGCTCCCCGAAAGCAACTTACAGACCTCTCCCTCTAGATCCTTAAGCAAGAGAGCGCTAGCCCTGCGACAGAGGGACAGGGGCTCCACCCCACGCCCTGGATGACTCCGGGCGATGCGTGTGGCCTCTGAGCCAGTGGTTCTCAGAGTGGGATCCGGGACCAGCAGCAGCAGCACCTGGGAACTGGTTAGACGTGCAGATTCTCAGGCCCTGCCCTCGCCGATCGGAGGCACACGCCCCTGGAGACCACTTTGCTTCGGAAACCCATTCCCTTACCCATAAAATGAGTGCTCTCCGTGATCTTAACCCGGGCCACCCCACCAGGAACTCCAGGAATGCAGCGCTGCCCCAAGGAGACAGCCCTGGATTCCAGGAGTTCCCGGGGCACAGGGCCAGTGTCACCGTTATCTCACCCGTCGCCACGTTAGAGCACAAGCTGTTTAACCAGAACGGAGGCACCTTCTGGCATGCTCCCTGCTTGTTCCCTCCTTCCCTCTTCTGGGCTGGTCTCAGGCTCCCGAACCCCACCTGATTCACTGCCACCTCTTTACCTACCCCCCGAGTCACTCAGGTGCCGAGCCCAGGGTCCCGTCTCTCATCTCTGCCCAGTTACTCAAACAATAGCACCCGGACTCCCCGGCTGCAACTCCCAGTTACCCCCAGCACCCTCGACCGCAGCCCAGGGGGCCAACCTGATAGCATCTAGTTCTAGACACATCCCGGGGGGGCAGGGACCTGGGGTGGGGGCCGGCTCCTTCGCAATAACCTGGCTCCAGGCACCCTCTAAATTAGCTGCATTCACCCACCTCCCACCTAGGCTCTGTTTCATCTCCATTTCCAAGTGAAGGTGTCTTTTTATTTTCTTCTTGACTTTGGAGTGGAATTGCATCTCTTCTCCCTCTAGCAGACTCTACAGGCAATACCTGCACCGTTTAGTCTGTGCCACGAACATCCCTGAAAATGCAGTAATAATAATAATAATAAATGCAGCAGCAGGATGGCCCAGTCAGTTCAGATGGTCTTGTCTATCCTAGTTTTCTCCTCAAGTTCCCAAGGCCTGACTCTGGCACCCTTCCTCTCCTTGCCTCAGGCATGGGTCGGGCTCCAGGCATCACCTGGGAGATGTTTGGAAATGCAGGTTCCCCCTCCCACAGCCCCACAGAGGCTGCACCTGCATTTAATCAACACTACATATCCCAGCCCCATGCCCCAGGTCCCTGCCCCCATGGTGTCCCCGGGGGACACCAGGCCAGCTTAGAACAGGAATTCCCGGAGGGGCTGGGTAATCAGCAGAGCTTTTATAGCAGTCTCGTGATTCTTAAGATAAAGCAAATTTGCTAAAGTAAGCCTAGGGTAAGGATCTGAAACAGCCCATTTTCACCCCAGGATGGAGCTTGAGGGCAGTCAGGGTTTTTTTGTTTGTTTGTTTTTTGTTTTGAATGAAATTGGTGGCCTCTCCTTAAAAAATTAAATTAAGGAAAAAAAAATCCCAATAGTTCAGAAGGAAATCAAGTGAAAACTCTGTCACCTTCCTTCTGCTAGCACCCTGTGCCTGAGATCAGCGGAAAGTTGCTCAGACCAGTAGAGTGGGAATCATGGGGTCAAACTCCGGGAGTAAAGAGAGCGAGCTCGGGCCTCGGCCGGCAGTGGACACAGGTTTGGTGACCAGGTGGGCTGCCAACCACGTGCATCGCGGCCCCAGCATCCCAGCGCTGCCTCCAAAGTCAGGAGGGTGCATCTCCAGCTCCGCTTTTTTTATTCCCCCCACCCCCCCAAACTGCTAAAGCCACCAACTCTGCCAAGCTCGCCCCAGCTCTCAGGCAGCCCCCGCCCCCTCCGGCCTGGCCTGGACAAGGGTGTGATTTAGCAGCGCAAGCCGCCTCTGGCCCACCCAGAGGAGCACGGCCACTTTTTTTTTTTTTTTTTTAAGCCATCCAATTCAATATTTACCAGAACAATCCCATGCTTGGTTCTAAAATTACTGGCCGCACAAGGAACCGTTTACTTCTGGTAAGGAGAGGAAAACCCAGGCTTGTGCCTTGCGCTTAAAAAACAGAATAAATAAAGTAAAAATTTTTTAAAAAATAAATTGCTTATTGCGTGCACCCCCTTTCCCTTCTATTGGGGAACGGAGTAAAAACCCGTTTCGCCAGGGCTGGGGCCCTTCCGTGTCGGCGCAAACCCCGCAGCTGCAGCCCTGTAACTTTAAACCTGGCCTGAGGTCATCGTTGGCGCGCTGGCCAAACAGAGCCGAGGGCGGTCCCAGTGAGCCCCGGCCCGACCACCTTACGGGGCGCTCCCGCCCTCCCGGGCAGGGATAAATGCTGACTCCGCTCCCGAGTTCCCAGCTGCAAAGTTGGCTCCGTCGGTGCCACGAGGAGGACGCTTGGGGACCCGTCCTGCGCTGGGACTTTGTCTTCCCGCGTCCCCAGCCCCTGTTTTGCGCTCCGCCGGGCGAGGGCCCGTGGCTGCCGGATCTGCCCCCAGCACGAAAAGCCAGCTGCTGGGCCCGAAGAGAACAGCCGCTGCGAGGATGTGGAAGGTGCCGCTGCTGCTGCTGGCGGTGGGCAGAGCTCTGCTCTGGGTCCCGGCAGAAGGAGGTAAGGCCGGGCGGGAGCGGCTCCGCGGGCCAGGGCTCGCTGGAGTGCCTGGGCCTGGTGTTTGCGGTGGCCCAGGACGGCAGAGGGGAGCGGGGAGCTGTGCGTGAGCGAGTCCGGAGGATCTCGGAGCCCGGGAGGCAGCGCTTAGCTGGTGCCGGGTCCCAAAGAAAGAGCTGGACCGGGTGCGAGGAGGAGCCCCCGAATCCACAGGCAGCCAGTGAGGGATAGAGGGGGTCTCCCTCACAGTCAGCCCACCTCCTGTCATGCCCTGCGCGGCCCAACTCGGGAGAGATGGGGCGACGGTAACAGCCAGGAGCCCCCCCGTTGCCAGGACTGGGCTGTGTGTTGGGCCCATGGATGGGGAGGGACATTCAGGGGTGCAGGGGTGGGGAGAGGGCTCCCCCGTGCAGCCGAGGTCTCCCTCTGGGAGCTGCCAGGTCCTAGACCCTGTGCGCCCTGCAGGTGGGACATACTCCGGACCCCGTCGTGGGGATGGGCTGGAAGACGCGCTGGGATCCTCTGTACCGAGGCTAGTGTGTGTGGGAAGGAGGGAGTGGGGGGCCCTGAGCGGCAGGAGGGAATGAAGGATGGCGGTGACCCTGAGGCTTAAGTTGGTTTGGGGACCCTGCGTTGACCTTGGCCAACAATGACCACGACGACCTGGTTGTTGGTGACTCTCAGGCGTCAGATGCATTAGGTCGGAGGGCGGGCGCCGCCTGCCTGGTCGTCTGCGTCTCTCCCTTCCTTTCCCTCCTCTTGCTCGCAGATCTTCCCCGCATCCCTTGCCCCTGTCTGCCCAGTGGTGGCACCCCTTGCCCGAACATTTGTCGGTGTATTTTTTCTTTTCTTGGGTTTTTATTATCTGTTTCCCCAAAAGGAATATAAGCTCCCAAGGACACAGCTCTGTCTTAGCCTTGATCCCCGGGGCCCAAACAATGTCCACCTCATAGTAGTTGCTCACCGAGTATTGGCAGAAGGAACTGTCATCTAACTAGTGATCTTTGGAGTTGGAGGTTGCTGAGCTGTGCCCTGAAAGGTAGACAGACGCTTACGTTTTCCAAACTGAGGATCCAGGTAATCCCAGTGCCAGAGGGATCCTTGGAGGGCCTCGCTTGAGGGAGGCGTGGACCTAACCTAGGCTTCTGCTAATTCCACACAAAGACAAAAATACCCAGCCCTGGGGAGATGATGCAGGGGGTGGTGCTCCCGGCACGGAGCTGTCTGCTTCGGCGAGACGGAGCAACTCTCGGCAGGCCCGTGGGCTATTCGTGGTGGCCCTATCTTTGGAACTTCTCCTTTCACTGCGTTAAACAGAACTCCGAATTTCAATGGCATTTCCTTTTTGGCGAGACAGTGTGCAGATGACACCATGTTGTGTTCACCGGGGCAAGGTGTGGGAGGTCCCCGAGGTGCCGCATCCCAGCCCTGCTCAGGAAAGCCCGCAGCTGGGCAGGCGTCGGCCCCTGTTGGCTCCCAGGGACGCGTTAGCTGTAATTATCCCGCAGCCAGTTCTGAGTGTCAAAGGTACTCCTGACGGGTGGCGGGGAAACCTAGTCTGAAAAAAACAGCCATTGACTTGCTGAAGACAGGAGCCCCGGGCTGTGGGTGGGGGTGGCCGTGTGGATGCTGATTTGCAGGCCTGCCAGCCAGGAGCTGAGGCCCCGAGGGGATCTCTCTGCGGGTAATGAGGGAGGCGACTTGCATATGGATGAATAACTTCATTGAGCTGAGCTATTGTAGGCTCCTGTTGGGGGGCCGAGCTGGGGGTAATTATGGTGATGAATTTTATTACCCTTCTAGGATCCTGCTCCCTGCTGAGCCGGCCTCACGTAGGGTTATAATCCGGTTTGGTTTTATAATCGGGTCCCATGTGTTGTCTCTGTGGACATTAGAGGGTTCAGAGGAGCTCTGTTGTCCACACATCTGGCATTTTCCTCGTCAGCTCTCTGAAGTTTCATCCAAAGCACGCATTTCAGGGCCTCTCTGTTAGCTGGATCTTTTACTTGTTGAGATTTTGCAGGCTGCCGCTTGCTACAAACTCATCTGCTTTTCCGGGACCAGTCCACCCAAGAGTAATCATGCGGCAAAAAAATTTCCTGTGATTTCCCCGAAATGCCTGCCAGTTTCGGAGGCCCTGAAATCTTCACGAGTTTTTGTAGCACTTAGGACATCCATCAGGCGTTTCGTAAAGGTCGGGTCCGTCCGTTGGAGCTTCGTGAGGGAGGCCTATCCATTCTACTTGGTGTGTGAGGCCCAAAACAGCACTGGATACAGAAAAGCAGAGTTTTAAAAAGTATTGGCCTGGCTGGTTTGGCTCAGTGGTTAGAGTGTTGGCTGGCGGACTGAAGGGTCCTGGGTTCGAGTCCGGCCAGGGGCACGTGCCTCGGTTGCAGGCTCAGCCCCAGTCGGGGCGTGTGCGGGGGGCAACCAATCGATGTCTCTCTCTCTCTCTTCCACTTTCTCTGAAAAAACAATAGAAAAATTATCCTGGGGTGAGAATTACAAAAAAAGGAAAGTATCCACTAGTGAGAAAGCTAAGGCAGGACCGGGCCACAGGGAGGCACCCTGGCTGAGCAGAGGTAAGCGGCCCCTTGTCTCTCTGTCTCTGGCCCCTGAAGTCAGTGGCCCATGAGTAACTTAGTACCAGAGAATGATAGAGCCCGACCTTGGCGTCCCAGTGGATGGTCAAGTAGGAGGGACGCCACCTCTCCCCCACCTCCATCCCCCACCATGGTCTAGGAACGCCAGTTATCTCCTTTCGCAACTCCTTAAATTATATAGTATTATCTTCAGGATGTGCCAGAACTGGGGTTCAGAAGTGGGTTTAACTCCCAACCCCAAGCTCTTTCTGCTACATTACTTTGCCCTCCCCCCCCGAAGAATAGAACCCCACATACAAAAGCTCACCCCACTTTAAGTTCCTTAAACATGAAAACAAAAAATGTAAGAGGCCTAAGTCCTTTGCACGGAACACTTACCGACTGTCCCGGTGTGTCACGATGGCACTCGGTGACCCACCCCCGTGGCAGCTCGGGCGCCCGGGATGCCCGGCGCGGGGCGGGCGCACACGCCGTGCCCGCCTAACCCCCCGCAGCACGCGCCGAGCCGTGCTTCAGATTCCACCGGCTTATCCGAATATTTGTCATATTTCTGGCTCCTAAGAACAGGCGTGCCAGGTTAGAACTTGTGGAAATATTCCGGGGAAGGACGCCGAGGGAGAAGGCTCTAACAGTTAGCGCCACCCTTGTGACCCTCCCTTGAGGGTCTAAATGAGGGCCTGCCACCCTGCCACCTCTCAAGGCGGCGGCCAGTGAGAGCGTTTTTGTTGGACAAGAACCAGGTGATCGGGGGAAATGGGGACCGAGTGCACAGTTACTGGGATAAGTCTTAGGATTGCCGTGGGGGGAGCAGCTCCTTTTAAAAAAATTTATCTTTATTTGTTGAAAATATTACAGATAGATTCCCCCCCCCCGACCCCCTCTCCCCCTCACTCTCACTCCCTCCGCGCCCCAGGCCTTCACCGCATCCATGCGTATGAAGTCTTGATCCTGCATTGAAATCCTTTCCCTACTGATTCCTGGAAACCTCGGGAAAGGCGAGTGATCAGGGATTTTATCCGAGGGCTTTGAGATGGAGCCGGGTTAGGGAACAACAGGAATCCCGCACCAGGTTCACCCGAGGCCGGACGCGGAGGTGGTTGCTCCCCTCCCCGGCCTCCCCCAGCACCCCCAGCCAGCCTGCACCCAGGGCGAGGGCGAGGGCGAGGGCGAGGGCGAGGGCGAGGGCGAGGGCGAGGGCGAGGGCGAGGGCGAGGGCGAGGGCGAGGGCGAGGGCGGGCCGGGGCAGGCGCTCCCTCCAGCTTCTGCACCGCGGGGGCGGGCGGACTCTCCCCTCCTGACCGGTGCCGTGCCCAGGAGGAGCCGGGCGTGTCCTCTGAGGGCAGTCCCGCTGGAATCCAGCTGAGTCCAGAGGGAAACCTGCAGACCTGGCTGCCCGAGGACCTGCAAACCGAAACTGTTAGGGCAACACTAAATTTCATGCCCGGGAGGGAAAAAAACACACCCCAACAAACCAACCGCAAGGACCCCCACCTTTCCAGAGGAAGCTGGGCTCCTGACCCCTGTGCCGAGGGCCAGAGCGGCCAGCAGCGGAGAGAGGGAGTGTCCGTGGGCAGTAACTGTCACCGTGACTTTGGTAGCATGCTGGGGAATGCCAGTTACGTAGAGAACAGACGGGAAATGGGGCAGGGGGCGCACGCTAGAAAACACGTGATTGATGGGAACGGAGTGTTTCCTGCAATTCATCAAGGTGCCTCTATCTGGGAGGGTAGGACACCACTAATGTGAGCAGAGCTGCGACCCCATGAGCAGTATCCTGCCCAAAGGATCTGATGATGTTAAGCCTGCCTTGCCCAAGGAATTCCTTTAACAAATATTTCTTGAGAAACCGCTCTGTGAGTCAGGCGAGGCAAACGTTGCACCTGCTTACGGCTGGTGGGCGAGATGGCACATCGGGTGGCCGTGGGGGTTCTGATCTCAGTGACGGCCGTCCTGCGATGAATCAGAGGTGCCTGGTCAGTCACGGTCTGGAGACGATCCCACTCATCGGCCTCGCCCTTCTCCTGGGTCCCATATATACCAAACATGCCTCAGGCATTTCACTCTTGAGAAAGGCGTGCCTTGTATGAGGCGTTGGGTACCATTTCCTGTTCTGAATAAACGATGTGGCTTCCTGGTCTCTTGTGAGTTCTCGTCTGAGTGGGATCTCTCCTTAAAAAGATTAAATTTTTTTTGAGAAAAAATGTTTTTATTGATTTCAGAGAGAAGAAGGGAGAGGGGGAGAGAGAGAGAAACATCAATGGTGAGAGAGAGTCATCGATGGGCTGCCTCTTGCAGGCCCCCTACTGGGGATCGAGCCCACAGCCCACATCCCACAACCCGGGCATGTGCCCCGACTGGGAATTGAACCGTGACCTCCTGGTTCATAGGTTGACTCTCAACCACTGAGCCACGCCAGCCCAGCAAGATTAACTTCCTGGACGATGGTGCTGATAGCAGTAACTCTGCAATAACGGGTAACATTTCCTGAGCACTTAGCACGTGTCCAGCTCTTTCCACGCCTTGTTTCACTCAGTCTGCAGAAGGGACCCACAAGGAAGCAACTCTTTGTATTGTATAGACGAGTAAAGAGGCCAGAGAGCCAGCAAACAGCAGTGGTGAGGCTTAGATTTAGGCAGCCCGCCATCCAGAGCCCACCCCTCTACACATTGAGCACAATTGCCCACTCTGCTGGGGGCCGAGCAGCCAAGGACACCCAGAAAAGCCGGCCAGCTGATTTCTTCAAGTACCTTGTAGAGCAGTAACCAAACTTGTCGTTAGATACATAATTCAGATGGAAGAACTGTGGCACCGAATTGAAGGACACGGTCCCGGCCCCCTTGAAGCATTTACAAAATACACATCAGTGAGAGTTTCTAGGGCTCGAGAGGAAGCGTGAAGCGGGGTCACAGCTCGCAAAGAGAGGCAAGCGGCTGTGTGTGTGACCCAGAGAATAGCACCCTGTATGCGTAAAGGGACGCACAGGAGAACAGCAGGTCCTGAGCAGCTCACACCACCATCACCTGCTGCCAGGAGTTAGGAGGTGAGATTCCTGTGGCTGCCACGGGCCAGACTAAAAGCCCTGTGGGGAAGATGGGACTTGATCTTGGCTGTGAAAGATGGTGAAGCTGGTTGGACAAGGTGTCAGGCAGGGAAGGGCAGTCGGGGGAAGAGAGACTGCACAGAAATGCCAACAACCTAGAGTTTCGTGGGAAGAGGTCTGGGCATCCAGGGCTGGGAAGGGCCGGGAAAGCCAGCTGGAGTCAGGGCGATTGGGTTGGGGAGTGGCAGGAAATTTGGGAGGAGGCTGAGTCCGTGTCGAGTGGGAGCGGCGGACCTTCTTCTGTAGGCTACAGGCACTGATAGAGTGGGACTGGGCGGGCGGAGGAAGGTCAGTGACGAGGGCACCATATGGGATTGAGTCTAGTTTACGGGACAAGTCAGGAGGTAAAGAGGCTGAGTGTGGCTGGTGACACAGGAGTGATAGGATCAGATTTGGGGAACTCGGAGCCAGCAAGACTTGCAGCTCAGGATTTCCTGATTTTTTTTTTTTAATTATTCTTTCATTTCCTGATTTTTTTATTATTTACCTCTCACCGCATTCATCACTGTAATAAAAGTTTTTATTGCTGCGTAGTTCACATATCGTAAAGTTAACCCCTTTAAGTTGAACAGCGTAGTGGTTTTTAGTACATGAATATAGAGTCGGGCAACCATCACCAGTGTCAGTTTTAGAACATCACCTCCCTCCCCAAACTCCTAAACCATTAGCAGCGGCCCCTATTTCTTCTCCCTGAACCCCTGGCAGCCACTAGTCTGCTTTCTGTCTCTATGGGTTTGCCTATTGTACGTATTTCACATAAATGCCGTCATATAATATGCGGCCTTTTGTGTCTGACTTCTTTCACTTAGCACGATGCTTTCAAGGTTCACCCATGTTGTAGCATGTGTCATAATGTCATTCCTGTTTATGGCTGAATAATATTCCACGGAATGGATATACCACATTTTGTTTATCCATTCACCAACTGATGGACATTTGGGTTGTCTCCAGTTTGGGGCTATTCTAAATCTGTATGAAGACTCACGTAGAAGTCTTTGTGTGGACGTATGTTTTCACTTCTCTCATGTACATACCTAGGAGTGGAATTGCTGGGTCATATGGCAATTCTGTCTTTCACTTTTTGAGGAACCGCCAGACTGTTTTCCAAAGTGGCTGCACCATTTTACATCCCCACCAAGAAGGGTTCCAATTTCTTTACATCTTGTCCACACTTGTTATTTTCTGTTTGTTTGTTTTTAATATTAGCCATCCTAATGGGTATGAATGAATTCTGATCGTAGTTTTGGTTTGCATTTCCCTGATGTCTAATGATGTTGAACATCTTTTCATGTGTTTATTGGTCATTTGTATATAATCTTTGGAGAAATGTTGATTCATATGCTTTTGTCTTTTTCAATTTGGGTTGTCTTCTTATTGTCGAATTCTTTGTATTTTCTAAAACCTAGACTCTAGGCCTTTATCAGACATATGAATTGCAAATATTCCTGCCATTCTGTGGGTTGTCTTTCAACCTCTTGATAGTGGCCACTGAAGCACAGATTTTTTAAAATTTTGATGAAGCCCAAGTTATGTATTTTTTTCTCCTTTGTTGCCCAGAGTGTTGGTGTCTTACCTAGGAAGCCATTGCCTAATCCAAGGCCACAAAGATTTACTCCTATGCTTTCTTCCAACTGTTGCATTGTTTTAGCTCCTGCATTTAAGCCACTGATTCACTTGGAGTTAACTTTTATAGACGGTATGAAGTACAGATCCAACTCCATTCTCTTGCATGTGGACATCCAGTTGTCCCAGAACAATCGGTTGAAAAAATGATTCCCCACTGAATTATCTTGGCAACTTGGGCAAAATCAATGGCCCATCAATGTATGGGCCTATTTCCGGACTCTTCATTCCACTCCTTGATCTGCACATCTCTCCTTATGCCAGGACCACCCTGTCTTGATTACATAGCTTTGTAGTAAGTGTTGAAGTCGAGATGTGAGTCCTACTCTGTTCTTTTTCAAGATTGCTTTGGCTTGTCCTTTCTCTGTGTTTTCCTCAATTGTGTACATCTCTTGCCCCTTGGAGAGGCGAGGAAGACCCATGTCATCCTCAGCACTTGAAAGAACACATGGTTGGTATGTAGTAAACACTTGGCAGGAGGTAGGGGGAAAAAACTCAGCGGTTCAAGCCTTTGGGAGGGAATGACAAGACAGCAGGTGGTAGAACTCGGGTAGGAGGGAGGAGAGGTTAGGAACCAATTTGCTGAGTAGAAGCAGGAGTTTACACACTCTTGGTATAGACACAGGGAGCTTGAGGTGACAGTAAGACGTCCAGTCTGGTGGGTACCTGGGGGGAGATATTCAACTAAAATGACATTAGAAATAAGCACTGGAGACAAAGTTTGCTGTCCCCAATGCCCCATTCATCGGGATGGGGGGGGGGGGGAGGAGATGGCGGGGAGGGTCAGAGAGATCCCCTGGCTAAGAACGATTACTTTTTACAGACCCACCGCCGCACACTTCAAACTCTCACGCGGGGCTTAGGATGGAGGCCAAGGGGGCTCGCTGAGCGCAGCACATTCTGCACATTCCTGGGGGCCTGGTCCTCTCGGGCGCACAGCTGGACAGTCTGCGAGCCGCGAGGGTGGACGGCGAGGTCAGGGCCGAACCGGCTTCTCCCTTCACTCTTGCAAAACCGGGGGCTGCTCAGCTGACCGTGACTCAGCCAGGGCTCAGCTTCCCAGCAGATGGCTCAGCTTCCCGAACAGTCCGCCGCCCGGAGAGGGAGCGACGCTGCGCCGGGCAGCGCTTCTAAGGCCGGCTGTAGTCACTTGGTTATCCAAGCACCAGGCGGTCCTTCCTCTGAGGTGGCCCTTTGTACAGGACCCGGCCCCGGCCCCGGCCCCGGCCCCGGCGAGGTCCAGCAAGGTTACCCCAGCGGTGTTGATTCCAGTCCACAGACTGTGAATTCATTTCCTCTCACTGAGAACATTCTGCTCTTGGTCAAGAGAGAAACCTCTCCCCAGGCTGAGTAATCTGGGCTGAGGTTACAACCAACAGCCTCCAGGTCTAACATCTGAGGAGTCTGAGCCCTCTTTGTGATCGCAGGTGAGTGGCTAGGTTGATTCGCCCCTGGGCACCCCCCAAAGTGTGACTATTTTGTGCATCCACCCATTCAGCCCTCAGAGACTGTGCCAGTGGTTGGGCCCTAAACCCACAGCAGAAAGGAACGCGGCCCGCAGGAAGCTTACAGACGCCAGTAGGGAGAAGACAGTGAGTGCCAGTGTTTTCAAGTCCTGGACTAGTTTAAATATGTTTTTATTGATTTTTTTAGAGGAAGAGAGAGGTAGAGAGAGAGAAACATCAACAAGAAACATCATCCACAAGCTGCCTCTTGCATGCTCTCTGCTGGGGATCGAGCCCGCAACCTGGGCGTGTGCCCTGACCGGGAATCGAACTGGTGACCTCTTGGTTCCTGGGTCGATGCTCGACCACTGAGCCACCCCCGCTGGGCAAGTCCTAGAGTAGTGTCGAGGAGGTTACTTCCTCCCGGCCCCTTGCGAGGGCTCTAAAGGGAGACGTATTTTACCTGGGCCAGGTAGGAGAGTAGGAAGGGTTTGGATGGAGTTGAAAGATGAACCTGCAGGTGCCGTTGGCATCCAGAAGCCCACTTTCAGGGCAGCTCCAATTCCAGTCCAGCCCTTTCTATGTGGGATCGAGAGGAAGATGAGCAGAGGGGCCTGCGGAAAAGGGACCGATTCACGCGAGGGCTGTGCGGGGCAGTGGTTAGAGCAGGGTTTTGGAGCCTGACAGAGCCTGATGTCCAATCTCTGCATCGCCACTTGCTGGCCACGTGGGCAGTTCACCCCCAGCCTCGTCACACTCATCTTCAAAAGGGGAGGGTATTAGTTTGCGAGGCTCTTGTAGAGATGACGGGAGAGTGTTGGCCATTGTCGTATACATTCAATAGATAGTAGCCAATATGACGGATGGTCATGGACCATAATTGCACAGGTTTGTGACGGGACACAGCAGGTCTCGGTTCCTTCTGCCCCATGGCAGGGGAGAGAGAGGGTGTGGTCGGCAGGCCTGGTGTTACGTCTCAGGGACTGAGTGTCCTGTTTCCTCCACTGCGGGTGACTCAGTATGAGTCCCTGCCATTGAAATAAAAAGTGAGTCCCCAGACACTGGTGGTCCCTCTCCTCTCCTCTCTTTTTTTTTTTTTTTATATATCTTTATTGATTTCAGAGAGAGGGAGAGAGAGATACAAACATCAATGATGAGAGTCATTGACTGGCTGCCTCCTGCACGCCCCCGACTGGGGATGGAGCCCACAACCCGGGCCTGTGCCCTGACCGGGAATCGAACCCCGATCTCCTGGATCCTAGGTCAACGCTCAACCATGAGCCACGCCAGCCAGGCCCTCTCCTTTCTTTGTTGCCCATGTTCTGCTGCCTTCAACTTCGAGAGGTGACTCAGGGGGCTTTCCCACCTAAGGCCCAAAGAAAATTGTCCCCTGGGTGCCTTAACCACCCCTCCCCGACGTCAGGTGATTCTTGCTGCTCAGATCTTAATATGTAGCGTTTCTTCTGATGTCTCCAGAGGAACTGGGGACACTTGTCCGATCGCCTCAGCCTTGATGTGGTCTCTTGGATTTTACGGGAGAGACATGTCCCCGGTGCCACAGCAGGCAGTCAGATGTCCCCGTTGGCCTTGGCCTGCAGGGGCTGACGGGACCTGACACTGTGAGTGGACAGACTGCCGATCATAAAAGATCAAACCTCAGAGTAGGCGAGTCTGTCCACCCTGCAGGTGGATTGCTCCGTTTCAGCCACGCTGTCTCCCTATCCGGGGAATTGTTAACAGCTCCCGGGTGGAGCACAGTGGTCAGGGGCAGGAATACTATCATACAAGGGTCATTGAAAAGAAACTTCCTTCCGGGCTGTAGGTGTAATCTTTCTGTCAGTTGCTCAGTAAACGTCTGGACATACATACCGTGGTGCCGGGCACTGGGAATAGGGGCAGTGTGGGCTTTAGGGGGCCCTCTGCTGCCTGGAGGAAGATTGAGCGAGTGCCATTTCTGTGGCATACTGAGTGCCACAGACCTTGGAGCTGCCTAGATTTTTCCGTGGCCAAGCTTTTGATCCAGTAAACGGTCTACCAGGATCCACAGAGAGGCTGAGGGCGGAGGGGAAACCCATGGGCCTCACCAGTGACCGTGTTGACCACTACCCAAGGCCTGCCAGGGGCTGAGGGTCCGGCACACAGCCCCTGGCCAGGGGGTGGCTTTCTCCCTTACAAAGGAAGGTGCCTGCAGGAGGTGAGATGCGCGGCCTGCGGGACACGTGGAGTAGCTGGAAAGATCCAGCGCTTTCTGCCCGTTTCACACCCCACTTCACGGTGACCAGCAGCTACACGGGACGTTGTGAACGGGGCGAGGGGAAGGGTTGTACAGAGATCCGACTACCTCGTGATCGCAGTGGGTGGTCCTCGGGGGCCTGGAAAGTGTTGGGGGTTGGCATCTTTCTCTGGTTTGGGGTGTACTGATTTTCAGGCTTCTGAGCCCAGTATTGAAACATGATAGAGAAATAACACACTACAGCCTGATCTGGACAGAGGAAGAGAAGTGAGCATTTTTATTTTTGTTTTTCAAACAAATGTTTTGACACCCCTCCCCACCCCCACAAGCATTACTTCACCCCAAATGTAACTGGGAGAGGGATGGTAGAATTAAATATTTACTAATTCTCTTACGGGGGAAAACCAGAACTTCCTAGGATGTCGTAAGAAGAGAGAGAGAGAGATTCTGCTTCCTAGTGGCCATGAGTCAGCCGAGGCCCTGTAGTCAACATCTTCAAAAGCTTGTTTGTGTATCGAGACGCCGGAGCAGCTTCCAGATGCTGGACAACAGCAGGCGACGTGAAAGTTGCCTTCATCCATTGGCCAACACCACGGCTTTGCTTTGAAAACCCCGAGGGTCACTCGGCTTGCGGCTTCTTGATGTTTAAAACCAACTCTCCCACTTCAAGATACAGCCCTGACCCAGCGGCTCCAGAGCTGTCCCATTGCAGGTCAGCAGGGAGGGGACAGCAGGCGGGGACGGAAATGGACGGGGCTTTGAGGCTGATAAAAAAGGGGGGTCCAGCAGAGGACTTGGCATCGCGTGGGAACATCCCACCCCACTCAGTACATCCAGCGAGGCGTTGGTATCGCCAGGGCTGTGACAGGTGGTAAACGAATCCCCGGCTCTGAGACGTCGCGCCGATTTCTCATTGTTGGTGGGTAGTGACTTCAGACATGTCCCAGGCGTTCCCTGCCCGGTTCCTTACCTCCCTTTGCCACTGTCCTGGGGTGAACATCGCCCGCCCCTGCTTGGCTGTCTGATCCCAAGCACACGGCTCTGTTCACACAGCACCCAGGGTGGCCTCTTGGACTCAGGTTGTGACCCTAGTTCCCAATGAAATCAGATGGTTCCAAATGGAATCCGAGCCCTTCCCTGCAGGGTCCCCCAGGACTGGCCCTCTTCCTCCCGCGGTCTTACCTCTCACTGTCCAGCCACCCCGTTTCTCCAGGCGCGGAGCCCCGAGCCCATCCTGGGCTTCAGGGTTAGTGGGCACTTGCCCTTCACCTGCCTGCAGCTTGCTCGCCCGTTAAAGAGATACTTACGAAGCGCCTACTACGCGCCAGGTATTTTAGGCAAGGGGGGCATTGAGAGAAAATGGTGTATGTTCTCGTGGGACAGCAATGAGTAAATACATACATGGCTTGGTGGGCGGCAAGTACTCTGGCCTGTGGGCGTGGGGGAGGGTACTGGTTGCACTGGGGTGGGGGGAGCCCTTTGAGCAGAGATCTGAAGGGGGTGCAGGAGCACTGTTTTGAGATTTTCCTGGCTTGCTTGCTTGTTATGAGCCCCGCACCCTACCCCAACAGCACCCAAATTTACAAAGAGTGGAGACCCCACCTTGTCCACTCCTTTCTCTCTGTTTTGGGACACCCTATATAATCTTAAGGTCATAAGCAAATCTACAAAACTGAAAAAGATGATGAATACTGTAAGGGAAAAATGGTTCCAAAAGGAGACATTCCCGATGGCCCACAAACACGAAATAACCCACCACTACTAGTCAGAGAAATGGAAATAAAACGAAAAATTAAAAACACTAGATTTTTATCAAGCGTCTGGACTATCACATACAGTGACAGTAACAGCGCGATTTCCCGTCGCATTTAAATTCTGAGATATTTTTAAAGAAACGCCACCCCCTACATGTCTGAAACATTAGGGGTCAGTGCCAGGATCAGATGACTCACCAGGAGCACGTCCGTGCCCGTCACATCTGTTTCACTGTTATTTGTTCCGGAGCGCAGGAACCTGAAGGTGAAATGGGCTCACCCACCGGGTCGCCTCGCAGGCAGCGTCAGCGCCGGCCTAGCCTTCGGGGGGACAGCGCCCGGACGTGGAAACTTCCACTGGTCCTGAGCCACAGCCGGGTGGGGCCGGGCGGGACAGGAAAACACGTGAGCAGCGTGCGTGTCGTCTGCGCACACGTGTCCCCGGGAGAGAAGCGTCGCAGGGCCGCGGCCTCGGCGCGCGGTTTGAGTTTCACCGGGCGAGGGACAGGGCGGCAAATGCCTTCTGGGGACCGGACGGCAAATGCTGGCTGGAAACTCGGCAGCGGGGGCCTCCTCGCCCTGGAAAGCCGTCAGCCGGCATCAGGAGCGAGACAACTGAGGGTCTCTTGTTAAATTTACATCAGCTTTCCCAGGGAGCCCAGAGAAAGCCAGGACAAAGGACCTGCATCTTAATCGTGGGTGTCCTTCATAAAACACCCTTTGTCTCCTCCGAGCGGTTTTAGAGCCCGGCCCTGGGGCCAAGCGGAGAAAGGAACCAGAAGGAACTTGGATCTTGGCGCTTTCAATGAACTGGACTTTCTATGAAAGAGCTCAGGCCAACTTCATTCGGTGCTTGATTTTATTTTTTTTTTAAAGCCAGGGTAGTTTGTTTTTGTTTTTTAAAGTGAGAGGATGGCCCTTAGGAAGTGATTTTGCTGAAACCCTGGCATGTGGCCATGACCTCCTGGTTCATGGGTCAATGCTCAACCACTGAGCCGCACCATCTGGGCTGGGTTTTTTTTTTTTTTTTTTTTTAAATAAGGACTACTTGCCAGGCGAAGGGATATTTCCCCTTGGGCTCGATAAATATATTCAACACTTGTCTTCACCGCAGGCCTAAATCCTTGTGGGAGCCAATCACTCCTCCCACCCCCACCCCAGCAAATGGCTCAGGGGAGACGGACCATCTGCATGCACTGAGGTTCTCAGTTATTGCTGACTGGTGACAGCCTCTTGCCACCGCGGTGAAAAATAAATGCGTATACTTAGGAGGTTCATCCAAAGAGACGCCCCGGCAGCACTGGAGCAGGGCTCCAGGGGCAAAGAGAACAGACGGATCTACTCTAGAGGCCCTGCCCGTCTACGCTGTGATCAAATATTGATTAGCGGTGCCTTTGGCTGGGCCGGCCAGGCGTCGGGAGGAACACGGCTCCGTGAGGCAAGGACGGGCTGCTCGCCGCCCGGGCACGAACATCTGCTCTTTGCTTACACACTCGAAGCCGTCCCCAGGCTCCCCCCCTCGCTCCTGGGATGCGTGCGCTCCCTTATTTTGCAACTGGACTTAAGTCATGGAATTTCCAGGGCCCCTCTGAGTCTGGGGACGGAGCCAATGAGTCAGGCTTTAAACTCACGAAAAGGGTTATTGGGTGAATGGAGACGGTGCCGTGGCCTGGTGGTGATTAGTTCAGATCGTTGCGACACAGGCTGAAAGAGAGGCCAGTGTCGCCATCTGTTCCCTGCCCGACTGTGGAACTCAACGCGCTAACCCCAGCCCACCTATCCCCTGCTCCTCCAGAGACCCTTCCCCTTGGCACCACAGGGTGGGCCACCCGGTGCTAATGCAGAAGAGCCAGGGCCAGGGGCAGTGAGGTCTCATTAGAACAGCTCTTGGTGCAGGAAGAGTCTGTAGTGAGCTCTGGATCCTTCCCCTGCAGACATTAGCCTCACTGTAAAATAAGAGGTTGACTATGTCATCTCCAAGGTCGGGGGTCACACCAGTCATTCGGGGAGGTGGCAGTGTCAACGTTAAATGGAGAGCAAGCCCGGCACTGGGAAGATGGGGACCCTGCGTATGGACACTCGGACGCCGTAGGTCGGAGAGAGAGCCTGCGCAGTGGTTTTAGAGCTTTCCTGAGGTGACCCTGCTTAGAATATTTCCAAGTCTGCCTACTATTCTGGTCACCTGAATACGTTAATTCATCATATGAAAGAGCACCAGAAAAAATCCGGTTCATTACTGAGAAGGACGGGTGCATCGCCCTGTTCAGCCTGCGTCGGGGGGACCCCGGGGAGGGCTGGCGGCTTCACCGTTGCTATTTCCATATCTCTTTCTCCGGCCATGGGGACAACCCAGCTGCCGTGTGTGCCAGGGGCGCGGCCAGGAGAATGGTTGGTTGGTAAGCGGGAAACCCAGCGACAACAAAAATCCCCCAAAGAAATGGGAAAAAATAATCTCACTGTAGCCAGCCCATGAGGTCTGCCCACTGGTCAGCCCTGACTCAGTCTTTCTTTTTTAGTCATCACAGTCCCGCCAGAAGATGACGTTACGACCCCAAGTGTGGAAGATGGCATGGTGACGCCAGGTGCCAGTGAAGAGCCCTATGACTCTGCTGGCTTGACAGCCCAGGTGAGTGTCCCAGGAAGAGAGGACTGTGGCTTGTAGGCATCGGATCACATGCAAGGATATAGGCAGGTAGGTAGGTAGATGCAAGGAGATGATAGATGATAGATAGATAGATAGATAGATAGATAGATAGATAGATAGATGATAGATAGATAGATAGATGATAGATAGATAGATAGATGATAGATAGATAGATAGATAGATAGATAGATAGATGCTAGATAGATAGATACTAGATAGATAGATGATAGATAGATAGATAGATAGATAGATAGATGATAGATAGATAGATAGATAGATAGATAGATAGATAGATAGATAGATAGATGCTAGATAGATAGATACTAGATAGATAGATAGATGATAGATGATAGATGATAGATAGATAGATAGATAGATAGATAGATAGATGCTAGATAGATAGATACTAGATAGATAGATGATAGATAGATAGATAGATAGATAGATAGATAGATAGATAGATAGATGCTAGATAGATAGATACTAGATAGATAGATAGATGATAGATAGATAGATAGATAGATAGATAGATAGATAGATAGATAGATAGATAGATGCTAGATAGATAGATACTAGATAGATGGATGATAGATAGATAGATAGATAGATAGATAGATAGATAGATAGATAGATGATAGATAGATGTAGATAGATAGATGATAGATAGGTTGATGATAGATAGATAGATAGATAGATAGATAGACAGATAGATAGATAGATAGATGCTAGATAGATAGATACTAGATAGATAGATGATAGCTAGATAGATAGATATAGATAGATGCTAGATAGATAGATAGATAGATAGATAGATAGATAGATAGATAGACAGATAGATGCTAGATAGATGCTAGATAGATGCTAGATAGATGCTAGATAGATAGATAGATAGATAGATAGATAGATAGATAGATAGACAGATAGATGATAGATAGATGCTAGATAGATGCTAGATAGATGCTAGATAGATAGATAGATAGATAGATAGATAGATAGATAGATGATAGATAGATCGATAGATTGATAGATCGATAGATAGATAGATGTAGATAGATAGATGATAGATAGGTTGATGATAGATAGATAGATAGATAGATAGATAGATAGATAGATAGATAGATAGATAAATAGATAGATGCTAGATAGATGCTAGATAGATGCTAGATAGATAGATAGATAGATAGATAGATAGATAGATAGATAGATAGATAGATGTAGATAGATAGATGATAGATAGGTTGATGATGATAGATAGATAGATAGATAGATAGATAGATAGATAGATAGATAGATAGATAGATAGATAATCAGCGGAGCCACCATACAAAGGCATTGTCACATACAAAAGCGACCTCCCAGTCCCATCCAGCTAGCAGGTCGCTGGTGTGCTGGTCACAGGTGATTCAAGCGTCTACACAGGGCTCGCAAACCGGCGAGAACGTAGGTTTATGGATGCCCAGGCTGGCACAGCCCACTGTCCAGCACAAGACGAGTCTTGGGTCCTGCAGCACTGGCACTGCTGCATGTCTCCGGACCTGCATTCACAGGTTCTTGTCCTGCCGGGACCGGTAATGAACAGGCTGGAAGCCGTCCCCAGACCTCACTGCTGCAGACTACACGGAGCCCCAGCGACCTTGCGTTCAGTTCTTTTGGGTGTATACTCGGGAGTGGGATCGTTGGATCATATGATGGTTCTTTTTTATTGATTTCAGAGAGAGAAAGGGAGAGGGAGAGAGAGAGAGAGAGAAACGTCATTGATGAGAGAGAGTCATGGATCGGCTGCCTCCTGCACGCCCCCAGCTGGGGATTGAGCCCGAAACCCGGGCATGTGCCCCGACCGGGAATCGAACCCCGATCTCCTGGATCCGAGGTCGATGCTCAGCCGCTGAGCCACGCCGGCCAGGCCGGCAGTTCTGTTCCTAATTTCTCTGAGGCACCTCTATCCTGTTTTCCACAGTAGATGCACCACTTCCAGTTACACCAACGGTGCCCAATGGTTCCGATTCCTCCACGACCTCGCCAGCGCATCACTTTCTGTTCTTTTGAAGCAGCCATGCTGACAGGCGTGAGGTGACAGTCCCGCTGAGGCGCTGGTTTGGGCTACTCTAATGATGAGCGGTGCTGAGAGTATTGTCCTACGCTTGTTGGCTGTTGTGTATTATCTTTGGATAAGTGTCTGTTTAGACCCTCTGCTGTTTTTTAACCAGGTTATCCGATCTTCTGTTGTTGAGGCACAGGAGTCCTTCAGGCCCTTCCCAGGGCCAGGATTGCAAAGACTTCCTCTCGTTTTCGCTTTGCCGATTGTGTTCTTTCATGCACAGACTTTTTAAGTTTGCTGTGGTCCCATTTACGTGTTTTTGCTTCAGTTGCCTGCGATCGTGAGCATAGCTGTTGACTGTGCCATTGGCATAAACTTTGGAGTCCACAGAGCCATTCCCAAGTCTCAGATGCATAAGTGGAATCTTTCTCATTAATTCCACTTCCAAGTAATTTAATGAACCCATTTTGCCAGTAAATAGCTTATGTAAGTCAGAAACTATAACAAGTAAAACGTTCTCTGTTTTTAATCTAATTGAACATTTCTATATTCATCTTTCGGAATTCTCGAATACTACTATGAAAATGTAAATATAGTAGGTCTTTTAAATTTGAAAAACACATAATACCTAGTAATTATATTCAATAGACTCACGGCTTTAATAAATACATGTAATAAATACATGTTGGCTACGTGGGCTTGGGTGGATTTTCGAATCTCTCTAAACCTTGTTCGTGCCATAGGACTAATCCTAGGATCGACTGCACAGGGCTTTTTCTGTGGAGTAAGTGAGGTATTTAAAGGGGCCGGCGCATAGTAAGTTCTCAATAAAGGCTAGCGATTGGGAGAGGGAGGGCATTGAAGGATGCTACACCATAATACGTGCCCCCAAAATGTTGCAGGGAGGAGTGCCGCTCAAATTCAAGGGAGAGAAAGCTTAGCGATCGGGTATTCTGTGAAGAATTAAGACCCCAGGAGGTCAGCAAGAATTAAGGCCCATGGAAGTAAACACCAGGCGCTCGCTTCTGGCGTCGACTAGGTCTTGTCCCCGTTTCTACTCTTCAATTTGTTTCCACTTGAAATTCGCGTCGTCATATATTTTCGGTATTGAGGCCACCTTGGCTCCTTTCCTGGGATAAGGCAGAGGGCGTATGTCGAACCGTGATGTTATGTTCCCGTCTTGCCTCGCTTACGTTTCCAACAGGCGCCCACGAGTGCGAAGGGCACCGGCGTTCATCTGGAAGACCTGCCGACTTCGGAAAGCACGGTGCACGCCCAGGGAGCCGGCGGGAGCACCGCGACCTTGCGGGCGGCCACTGGTCACCCCGTGGGTAAGACAACGGTCCCCCCCCCCATCGGGATGGATCTTGTTTCGCGCGATCGGCACATTCCCCAAACCGTGAGCAACTGCAATAATCAATAGGGCCCATATGGGAGCGCAAGAGTGAATTCCGAAGCACGCTTTTCGCGGTAGTTTCAGAATTCGGCGAACTAGGTTGGAAGTCAAACTCGATTTACTAGGTTCCCGCACACAGCTCTCCTCCTTGAGTGACAGCTGGTGACAGTGGCCCCAGCAAGGGCGCGTTGAGGGGCTACTGGTGTCATGTGGCCGACCCTAAGCGGGTAGAGCGAGCGCTGAGCTAAGAACTGTGGGTTTTCACCCAAGAGCATAAAACTCAGCCAGCCCGTATATGCCTTAGGGGGCTCTATAGTACCATGTACCCCCTTATATCGAGTTCATCCCTGTGCCCTTGGAGCGAGGGGCTTTTCAGTGCAGTCTCGCCAGGGCTTGGCGTTGTCCTTGTGACCCCCGGTTGGCGCCCGCAGCAGCGTGAATGGAACATCGGAGAGAAGCTGCGCAAGGGGACGGGGGCCTCTGCCTTTATTATGGGGTTCAGACCGTCACTGATACGAATGAAGAGAGACCGTCGCCATTGCAACACAGCGACGGAAAGAGGCAGCTTCCTCCTTCTAGAGATTTCTTGAAAGAAATTAAGTCTTTTTTCTTTTTTTTAAAATATGCCCTAATTTTGTAGTAGGTAGGGCTGTGAGAGGAAATGAGCCAACCCTTCAGTCACTGCAGTGAGTAGCTTGCTAACTCGAGATATTTGGTATAAATCGTTTTACTTGGATGGGTGTTTCCATCTCCAAGTGAAAGTAAACGCAGAGACGTCACCCAGAGCGGTGGTTCCTCAAAGCAGACGCACCCCCGGACACCCAGAGAGTCGCTCTTTATTGTCGATATACATTCCCAGGCCCCAAGCCAATCTGGTTTTACAAAATCTAGAGTATTTCTGAGGATTTAAAAAAATGCCTCAGGCCTGGCGGGCGCGGCTCGGTTGGTCGCAGGGCTTCTCCCGCACACCGGAGGGCGGCAGCCGGCTTCCCGGGCCGGGTGCGTGCGGGGGTGGGCCGCTGCTGCGTCTCTCTCCCCCTTCCCCTCTCTATAAAAATCAATGCAAACGTGGCCTCAGGAGAGAAGTAAAAAAAAAAAGCTTTATATCTGTAGAGCCACGTTCACAGCAACATTATCTACCGTAGCTAAACGTGGACTTCATCGGCGGGTGAAGGGATAAACATAATGCGGTGAATTCCACAACGGGAGTAAACCTTAGTGGGTTTATGCAGCGGGCAGCTATCTGACCCATGGCACAGCGGGGGCAACCTGGAGCTGTTATGCTAAATGGATCAGCCGGGCACCGAAAGGCAGATGCCGCTTGATCCCTCTTGGGTGAGGTGCACGGAGCGGACAAGCTATAGAGACAGAAGGTGGACGGCGGGGGCCCGGGTGCGGAGTTTCCGCCGAATGAGTGTACACGTCAGGGCTGTGACATGGAAAGGGCTCTGGGGATGGATGGTGGCGATGGTGCCCCGAGAGTACAGACGTACTTTCTACCATTGAATTGTGCACAGAAATCATGAAGATAGCGAATGGCGGGCTGTTAGGTATATTTTACCACCATAAGACGAAAAACTTCCTAAACGCGCTTTGAAAATAAAGCCTGGAGGCGTGGTTCGCTTCTCTCGATTGTATCGTTAAGCCGAGGCACCCCGACTCTTCTCCTTCTGCAAACTCGATGAACAGACACCCCCCAGAGGAGGTAAGGACTCTGTATATAAAGAGTTCGATGGGAGGAACAAAACAAAACACCTGTATTTTTTTTTTATATATCTTTATTGATTTCAGAGAGAGCGCAGCAGAGGGAGAGAGAGAAACACCAATGATGAGAGAGTCATTGGGGATCGAGCCCGCAACCCGGGCGTGTGCCCTGACCGGGAATCGAACCCCGATCGCCTGGATCCTAGGTCGACCCTCAACCGCTGAGCCACGCCCGGCCGGGCCAAAACACCTTTATTTTTAAATAGGAATCATGTAAATTTATCTGAAAGAAACCCACAATTTTGTTATTGACTTACGGGAAGATATTTGTAAGTAAATAACGGATGCCCGTGGGATAGGAAAATACTCGCGCCATCACTGTTGAACTAGGGCTGGCTGCAGAGAGAAGTCCCGAAGTCACGGTGGCGTAAACTCAAGGGGCGTATCTCTCGTTAACCTGGGCCCGGCACCTTGCTGCTGCGGCCCCGCAAGACGTGAGTTTTGCTATTAAAGAAAAAGCAGGGATTCACATCCAGAAGGCGAATCGCCGTCTTGGCCACGTCTTCCAAAACTAGATCACATTGCTCTCGGAATGAAAATTCTTCAAAAGGGACCTCCTCACGGGGGGTGAGCTTTCCGCGCTCTTGACATTGGACCAAGAATCGGCGGCCTTGGGTCCTTCTGTTACCCTAAGCTCTGAAACTTTTTTTGGATCATTTATCTAAGACCTCTGTGGGTCGGCTGCCTTGACTCCGCTCCCTAAAGTCAACAGGAGAAAAGTAATGTCAACAGAAGTACTTTGGACCCCCAGGCATGAAGAGGCGTTCATCAATTCAGTAATCATAGCTCTGAAGACGGGATCCTGTCAAGGCTTGCTGAAAAATCCCCAATTTATTTAAGAAATGATCCTCTTTGCTTTGTGTTTTGCTATGTTCCACTCAGGGCAAATTCATCTCTTGCCAGTTGTTAAATTGCAGTTACTAAATCCTAATAATTCTGTGTCATTACCTCTCTTTCTATTTACAGAAGACACACAGACCACAGTGGAGAAAGGTAAGCTAGATTTCAGTATCAAAATATTCTTTTGGGATTTTTTTTATTTTTTATTTTTTAAAAAGGTCTCTTTGAACCTGATCTTCGTGATGAATTACATTCTTGCCTGGATTGGAGTCAACAAGGGCAGAATAGGGCACCTTCTGAGAACAGGTTTCAAACTTTTTTTAAGAGAGAAAAGGGAATTGCCTGTATTTGAAAGTAATCAAACCACGGGTAGGTCTATTCACGTAATGACAGCCATGGAGAATGGTGTCGTATCATAATTTATTGTTACTCGGTGGAAACAGGGGCTAATTTCACAGCCGTACACAAACGCTATCCGATAATCAGCTGTGAATCCACCCCGTAGGAATGGTATACTTCATCCACCCTGAGACCCAGATGCCTTTCCATTTGTAAGATGGGATTAAAATAGCCCAGAGTGTCTCCTGTTCTAAAACAGCTCCCTCTGGGTCCCGGGAAACAACACAGAACTTTCTACAGCGGAGCAGCGGCCCTGCGTGTAAACGACAGGCTGTGTCTATGGCAGGTGTGCTGTGTACCTGGGGCTCATGGCATTTTCCCTCTCACTCAGGTGGCTTCGGGACAGGGACCCTGATCGTAATCATAGTTGTGGTCTTACTAGCCATTGTATTCATTGGTGGGATCATCACTGTGGTCGTGCGGAAAATGTCCGGAAGGTACTTGTAAGTAAATAACTTACACCCGTGTGATAGGGCAACGGGGACGGTCACTTCTAGAGCCCTGACCTTTGGGCTAATGGAAACCTGTAAATGAGGGTCATGGTCAAAACCCCCTCCCTCCCTCCCTCCCTCCCTCCCGAAGGACTACATCTGAAGTTTTCCCAGAAGGACAAGTGTGTGTACTTGGGCCTGAGAAGTTTCCAAGAAAAGAGAGTCAGAGTGAGAGATGACTCTTTGGTGGCCTTCCATGGAACTCTGGCCAAACTTGACTTCTTGCCTTGATTTTCCAACCAATTGAACTTGAGAGAAAACCCAAACCAAGTGTGAACTAGATACCCCGTCACCCTGCTCCCCATCATCAGAGGCGGGAGGTTTCCACAAGACCGTCTGGGACGGGGCCCGGGATCCCTTCGGATGAGGAATTCTGCTGGGATGGGGTCCCTCCCTGCACCCTGCCCTGGTATCACCCAAGTTGAGAGTTTCCTACTTGGTCATTCACACCAGGAATCTGGAAATATTTACACCAGCGGAGTCCTTGGGTCTGGGGCTCTGTCAGTAAATGGCATCAGCGTTTTTGCAATTTCTGACCTGCTGAAATGTACGCATTCCGGTCCTGTTTGGCCAATTTTTAAATGACCAAGTAGGAAACTCTCAACTTGGTAGCGTAGTCCTAGGTTGGCTATTGATGAAGGGGGGGGGGGGGAGTCTTTCTCTTTATTAAAATTCCCTAAGAATTCCGAACATTCCAGTTCATAGCCAGAGGAAACCTTTGGACTTCTGTTGGGGGGGGGGATGATATATGACTGGGGAGTCGGGGGACAGGGAGAGGGTCGATCTGGGGGGCCGAGAGACTCGATTCACAGGTTTATGTGGTCGGAGACGCCTGGGAATCTGCCCCTGGCTGTGTGGGGACCAGGCACGGAGGGGGAATGATAGCAAAAGAACATCGGGCTCCAGAACTGAAAGACTCAGATGAAAGGACAGCAGGAGCGTGACGCATGGGATGCCTAGTCCCAGTGCCAGCAAAGGGAGTGACGGTCGCCTTCCTTTGTTTTCACAGGCCCTAAAGAGCTAGAGCGTTGTGCCCTTCTGCCAACATATTTAAAAAAGAGTTCCCGACCTCCCCTGTCCCTGAGCACGTGGGAGAAGATGACCCATGGAAATGCCTGGCCGCCCCACTCAGAATCCATGGCGATCCCTCCGCCTGCCTGAAGCCACTGGAGGAGCTTCCACGCGCGAGACTCGCTCCTCTAGGCGTTTTTTGTCTTTTGAGAAACTTTTTTAAAAAATAAAAGTTTTGGAGAAGATGATTTAAAACACAAAAATGCGTAGGCCACGGAGCAGAGTTGTGTAAATTGATTTTGTAACTAAGATAGGCGGTGTGGTCCCGGCGACGTTAGGAACCGTAATCATGTTTTTGTTCTGACCGTCCTCTGTTATGGTTAAATGCAAAGGAATCTGGAAATATTTACGCCCGCGGAGTCCTTGGGTCTGGGGCGCTGTCAGTAAAGGGCCTCCGCGTTTTGCAATTTCTGACCTGCTGAAACGTACGCATTCCGGCCCCGTTTGGCCAATTTTTAAAGCCCGGCCTGGTGGGAATGACCAAGTAGGAAACTCAGCTTGGGTGATGTCGTGACTCTCACAGCGAGGCCGTGGAGCGCACAGCCGCCAGGCTTGTTTCACGGTCGTGACCGGATGACTGAGGTTGGCTCCTGCGTGACCCTCCGCTTCCCTCTGACGCTGGGGAGCCCGAGCTCGGGGGTGGCCTTGGCTCATCCTCATGACGCGGTCCTCCGGGTGGGCTGCTCTGTGGTAGAGTATGGAGACCTCGGCCCTGATGATGGCCGGGGGCGGCCGGAGGCCCTGCGGGCTCCAGACACCAAGCGCCCCACTGGTCCCCAAGCAGGAAGAAGCCCTCCGTGTCCCTCTGGCGCGGGAGCCACAACCCACCCGCCGGCTTTCTAACGTTCCCCGTCCGCCTCAGAGGAAAGACACGGGAAAGAGAAAATAATCTCGGGCAAGATCAATGGTTAGAGAGCAGTTTGATTTAAAAACAGAAGCTGTTGCCGGTCTTCATGAGATCCCACATCTTTCTGTGGGGTCGTCATTGGAAAGATCCAAATGAAGGCGCCCGGGCTGCCAGTCCGCGTTGGCACCGCCCGGCTCAGTCCGCGTTGGCACCCCCTGGCTCAGTCCGTTTCTCCCCAGACGTCAGCTGAACGCATTTTCCTAAACAAATGGCCTTCATCCATTTGACTGGTCCTGCGGGTCTGAGACCCTGTAAACCTGCACGAGCTCGTCAAACGGGGAGACGGGAGCGATCGGAAAGCACAGCCGCTCCTTCCTTTGTTTGTTTTGCAGCGACATGTGGACGTCGTTTTAAACAGTGCGCCCTGCTGCTGCCTCAGGGCCGCTGCCCCCCCAGCCCGGTTCCCACGTGAGCATCGCCTGCCCGCGGGGTAGCAGAGCCCTGAGCTCCGCGCCCTGGGGGGGGGGTCGCCGGGTCCCGGCGGGAGCTGGGCATCCTGCTCATCCCAGCCCCTCTGCCGCCTCCTCTCCCTGCGGGAGTAACGGTGCACCCGGGCCGCGCCCTGGACCCCCCGCCTGCTGGGCCCGGGCTGTGGGTTCCTCGGTCGCATCCGTGTTGATGCTCGATGCAGTGTGGACGTGTCTGAAAATAAAACAGATGATTGCGCGTAACCTTGGAGTCGGAGCCTTGATTGGAAATCTCGATCAAGCCGGGGTCACGCTCGAGAGCGTCTCCAGATAAGCGTCCGAGTTAGGCCAACATCTGCCTCTTGACTCGCCCGGGGGCGGGTTATATGGGCACAGGAACTATAACCCAGGGGAAGAAACCTAACTACAGCTTTCACCTAGGGCTCTGCCCACATAGAGAGCTTAAGGGCCAGTAGACAAGTGGGATGGGAAGACAAGGGGCACCTGGGACTTCTTTGGCCCCCCCTGATCCTAACGGGTTAACAGGGTGTAGCCGGGCTCCTGATTTCTCTGCGATGGAGAGAGGAGCCGGGCGCGGGGGCAGCTACGCCTTCCCCGAGGGTCCTCCCTGGAAACCTGCCCCCGGGTGTGCTGGGCATGGCCACCCAGGAACGGGCGGTAACAACCCTGGTTGAGGGTGTTCCAGCTGCCTGTGGGTCTGGGGGCGCCTTCCAGAATTCCTGATCCTGGGACAGCCCACAGCTCCTTGGCGCTCACTGCAAACCCCCACCTCACAGCTCCAGGAGAGCCCCAGCGCCACGCCCTGGGCCGCCTCCCTGCCCGTCCCAGCCCCACTCCTAAAGGCGGGATGCTAGGACCAGGAGAGCTGGGAGGAGGGCGCCTTCCTCCTAACAAAACCTCAAGTATGTTAAAGCCAGGCTGTCGAATTTGCCAGATATCAGGGCTCCCGGGTGCCCGGTTGGTTCATAAGTGGTAACCTTTTGGGGCCACAGTTTTCTTCCTAAGAACTTGCAGGCGCTGGTTCGGCGGAAAGCACGCCTGTCCCAGCAGAAGGCTCACCGCATCCACCTGGCCCCGCAGGCGGAAAGGGACCCGGCCTCGGGCCTGGGCTACGGCAGGTGCAGTAAACGAAGTGCCCTTGCACACGCCCCGCAGCGCGGGACAGGCCGGAAACTGTCGGAGCTGCCACGGGGGCTGGGAGTCCAGGAAACAGCAGGCCCGGGGTTAACTGCTGTGTCCTAGCAAAGCCTGGTTTTAACCCCAGGTGTTTCATTTTTTGTTTTTTTTTCTTTAAACCTGGGAGAAGCAATCAAACACCAGGACTTAGTTCTGCTTCAGGAGCCACTTTGAACAATCGGAGGTGAAGGGAAAGTAACCGAATTCCTCCCTCTCTCTCCATCTTTACTTTAATTCGTATTTATTTCGTGCTCAGGGCTTGGGGCTGCTTGGGGCCAGCGCTTGGATGGGGGAGATCACATATGCTGACATCAAAACTTTTGTTTCTCTGATGACAAGTCCCTGAGCACAGCCGGATACTCGCGCCTGCCCCGGGGCTGTGGTCGCCCGCCCGCCCCAGGACTCGGCCTTCCCGGGGAGACCGCGTTTCCCTTCGCTCTTCCCGAAGCTTATGGTGGTTAGAACGCACCATAGACCCTAGGTTTTCAATCCAGTAAATAGAAAGTTTTTATAACCATGGTTAAGGGGCAATACTGCAGAACAAATGGAAGATCTTGGAGTAGAAGACTGAAGACTGTCCCACTGGCATGAAGAAGGTGAGCTTTTAAAAATATGCTTTGATTGGTTTGAGAGAGAGAGAGAAACACCGACTTGTTACTCCCCTTCTGCATCATTGGTTGACTGTTGTATGTGCCCTGACCGGGGGTGGAACCCGCAACCGTGGCCTACGGGGACAAGGCTCTGACCAACTGAGCCACTGGCCAGGGCCGACCCCCTTCCTGAAGCCACCTTCTGTCCCTTGGGTGCCATACTGAGGGCCCCTCCTGGTTCTCGGCTTGTCACCCTCTCCCCTCCTGGGATCGCCCAAGGCTCAGTTCTCACCTCTCAATAAAGACAGAAGGTTCTGCCGGCCCCTCACCCCCGAGCCATGGCCCGTTCGTTCCCTGTTGGGGGGCTGGTTCTGGAAGGACAAGCAGAGGGGAAGCCACCTGTTTCTTACTATTTTTGACATGGAACGGCGTAGGAAGTAATTCCTAGGTCACAGCGCTGCCATCAGCCCGAGGGTAAAGAATGAATGCTTGGTGCCCGTCTGAAAACACAGCAGCGGCTCCATCCTTAGCTGCAATTCCCCTGACGGCCGCCCCTTCTGTTATCGTAGCTCATCTCCTCTCGCGTCCCTGCAGCGCAGGCGAGATGGAGGTGACCCCCATTTTGCAACCGAAGAAACTGAGGTTCAAACAGTTGCCTAAAATGACAGGGTTATGCAGCGGCCGGTGGCACAGGGGCCTTGGCACACTCTCTGGCCCCCTCTCCTCTCCTCTCCTCTCCTTGGTTCGGTCCACGTGTCACCTGTTAAAATCAGTGTCTCCCTATCAGCTCGATGGTAGAGCATGTCGAAGACACAGTCAGTGGAAAATAGGAACCTCTTTCTAATAAAATATTTTAAACATACAGAAAAACAGAGAGAATTAATCCTAACAGAGCCCTATATTCCCCCCACTGAGCTCAAGCAAACCCTGCCGTTTTCTCATATTTTCCATGTAACTTGGGATTTTTCTAGAAGTAAAATCTCGCACGTATGTCCCTTCTGACATCGGTTGCTTCATTTCTCCCCTTCCCTGGGATCATTCCCCGCAGAGGGTGCGTTTCACTTGGAAACACGTCTCTTCCTGCCCCGCTCATTTTACGCGTGTGCAGCCGTAATCAAGACACTGAGTTTGTTGTGCATCCTTCCAATTTGTACATCCAGGGGCTCATCCCCCGTGACTGGCTTCCTCTGCCCTCACTGTTTTCGGGAGGTTTATTCTCGCCGACGCGGGGCCGCCGGGCATCTGCGCTGCTGAAGGGTTTCAGCCCTTCCCATCTCCTGGCGCAGAAACTAATGACTAATTCTGGGGCCCACCAGAAAATAGATGTTCTGCGGACCTGACCAAAAAAATAAAATAAATGGGTATCATTATAATTTGTCCACACACTGGACGGCTATGGTTGTGTTGGCTGTTGTCATTTTTTTTATTTAACAATCTAAGGGGAACGGGGCCAGCGCCCCGACTAGTCAGGTGTTGCGTGTTTCAAGCATCCTTGCGGCGCCCGGTTGAAAATCGCCGGTGTCGTGTTAGGTCCTGCTTCTACTCCATTTACTTAGGCTGTTCCTGCTGATGCAGATTTAGGATGTTTCTAAATTTTTAAATTTCCAAAACAATGTTGTGACAAATGGCGTCATAATAAAAGAACTTCCATTTTTCTAGAGAGCAGGATTTTGTCCGCTAGGAAAGACAGAAGTAAAAATGAGTTCATTTTTTTTTGCATGTTTAAATATCAAGACTTGATTAGGCGTTACCTGCAATTTTTCTTACAAGCACGACGCCCATAGAAAGAAGGTCTGAATTAATCGGATTTAAATGGACTATAACTTCACAGTCACCCTGGTGCCCTTCAGATGACCACCTGATATGAATTTTTCAAAACACGAAATCATTTGAATTAAATACATTTATCATTTCTTTTCAAAACGATAGAAATGTCTCATCTATATTCCATGAAAACCTTTTTTTTTTTTTTTTTTTGGAGATCATGCTTTCTAATAAAAATAGAATGTAGTAAATTTCAAAGTCAGTACAAGTGATAGATGAGTTGTTGGAAGAGATTTTCCAATATGTAGAAGAAAAAGAATTTAAAGATGTGAACTAGACTCCTGGAAAAAAGAAAAAATAATTGCTAGGCACACAGAATTCAATCCAACACTTTCTCCTTTTAAATAAGAAATATGCTTGATGTTGATTGGGGATTTCTCAGTGATCTCCACGAATCATTTTATCAGCATCACTTTCGGAAAACAACTGGGTGTGACCCCACCTCTCGTGGGTTGAACTGGGGGCACCCTCCCCCAAACAGGCCTGAGTCCTGACGCCCAGTCTCTGTGAAGCTGACCTTAATTGGGAAAAGGGTCTTTGCAGGTGTGACCAAGTGAAGGCTCTCGAGATGAGATCAATCCTGGGTTAGCTGGCTCGGCCCTACATCCAGTAGCAAGGGTTCTTATAAAAAGAGGAGACGACACAGAGGAGAGGCCGTGTGAAGACCGAGGCAGGGATCGGGACGATGCTGCCACAAGCCAAGGAACACCTGGAGCCCCCAGCAGCTGGAAGACGCCGGAAGGCTCCCCTGGAGTTTTCCTAAGGAGACGCGCCTGCCGACGCCTTGATTTCAGACCTGTGGCCGCCAGAACTATGAGAGAATAAATTTCTGTTGCTTTAAAGCCACCCATTCGGAGATAATTTGCTACAGCTGCCCTGGGAAACAACGCCCCCCCCCCCCCAAAAAAACCCATCTGCGAGGGCGGCTCCCTCTGCCCGACCAGCCCGTCCAGCGCACAGCGACACTGACCTCTTCCCCTCTGACCCGAGCCATTCCCTGGATTCTCCCAAACAATGGGTTGGCAGCCACCAGGCTTCCTCTGTGACAGACAGATGTGACTGGACCTTCCCATACCGTGACTCCAACTCTTCGGTCACGCCGGAGGAATCCACGGTGAAAGAAATGTAGCTCAGAACAATAGGCGAGGGGAACGCGATGGCAGGCCCGGCCCCCGGCGCCTCCGCCCTTCGTGGTGACTCACCCCGCAATGCTTTCGCCTCACTCAACACTCACCCTGAGTGGCCAGAAACGCTTTCACGCAGATAAAACCCGACGTCTGTTGACTGTGCATTCAACAAATAGCCATTGAGGGCCTCCCGTGAGTCAGGCTCTGTGCCATAGATGTCAACAGCGAGATGAAATTCTCCCAATAGCGCACCAAGCACGCCAATGAAAACATTTTTTGGGGTCTATGGTTTGTTTGGGGTCTGAGGAGTGTTCTTCATTCACGGGGCCTGACCTACAGTAACAGCGACGGTGTTGACACACTGCTGGCGGGCAGGCGAACACACAGCAACACAATTCCAGAGACGGTTGTGGCAAAGGTAAGAGTTTCTTTGGCACCCTCCCACCTGTCTTTGTTCTCTCCTCTCCCCCAGGCCCCTGATCGGGGCCCGGCCCCCTTGACGGGTGTCCCTCAGCTGCCTGCCAACGGGCCCACCTGAGGGGCAAAGGCCAGGGAAGAGAGAGAGCCTGGAGCCGAAGGTGGGAAGACGCGGCTGGCCGTTCACAACAGCGCGTTACCTGTCTCCTCGCCTGTAAACATAGAAATGATAACAGCCCAGCCCAGTTCATGAGATTGCATCTGGAACAAACAGTGCGCACGGAAGCATTTTATAAGTTATAAAGCGACCGACATACCACAGCAGTAGGACTTACTGTTCTTTTCAAAACAATCACACCCAGAAACATGCTAGATTCTCTACGTGCAATGCGTGCAGTCCTCACAATGACCCTGAAGTGTGGGTACGATCGTTCCCCTTCTTTCAGGCGAGGAAGCCAGGAGTGGGAGTGGTTGGATTACCCAAGGCCACCTCATTGTAGGTGGAGGAGCTGTGGTCCCAAACCCATGGCTCTTTCCCCATGCCCCAAACATACAGTATTTCATCTGTAGAGGCTCACTCAGATAAACTGCTATTCACATCCAGAAAAATAAGTTATTTAAAAAACCCAGAGATCAGAGGAATGTCACCAATGGTGAAATTTCAGGACCTGGACAGGTGGTAAAAGGTTGTTGAGAACAAAAGGCCCTGCGGGGATCCCTGAAACTAGAAGAGTCACCTGCTGCCCGCGAGCCCCTTGATGCCTGCGTCACGGGCCCAGGATGCGGTTTACCGTCACCTTACTCTGGTGCAGCCCAGCTCCCTGCCGCCACCTCCCTTGATTAGCGAGGTCAAGTCAAGACTACTGGGAATTCAGCAGCCGAAGCCTGGGAGCCATGCAGGACACCCGGACCGACGGCCCTGCTGGTCACTCACGCCCCAGCACACAGGGCTACCCGAGCTCAGGTGTGAGGCCGGTGGAGCTTTGGGTGCCTTTGACCTGCCCCCTGCTCCTGCTGTGGTGGGTGTGAAACGCCTGCTCCAGGGGAGGGCCTGACAGGAGCTGGCCACAGGGTGCAGGGGTGGAGGGAGCCTCCCCTTCAGCTCAGAGAGATGCTTAGCTCCCTTCCGCACAACTTCATCTCTGGATAGGTAGCAACTGGACTGCCTTCCCCATGCCACGGCCTCTAACCTTCTTTAAGGGAGTCAGGGCATCAGGAAGGAAACCTGCGTCCAGGTGTAGTGGGGTCAACGGTGTCCCCAAAAGGCACGTCCATGCCCAAGTCCCTGGACCCTGGGAACGTGACCTTATTTGGCAAAAGGGCCTTTCCAGATGGAGCTCATTTAAGGGTCTTAAGAGGAGATCACCCAGCTGGGCCCTAAACCCTGTATGTGAACTTACGACAGAGAAGACACAGAAGAGGAGGGGGCCGTGTGGCCGCGGAGACGGGAGCGAGGCAGCCACGGCCGAGGAACGGCAGACCCCGGACGGGGGAGAAACAATCCAGCCTCCCCGCAGGCCCGAGGGCAGCGCAGCCCCCGGCACCTTGGGCCTGGGCTCCCGGCCTCCAGGCCGTAAGAAAACAGAAATCGCTTGTTTTCAGCCAGCCCAGGCTGTGGCTCGTCACGGCCGCCACAGGAAAGGGACGCACGAGGCAAAGGCGCTGCCCTGGGCTGGCTGCCGTGGCACGGCTGGCGTAAGGCTCCTCCTGGGACAGCCCCCACGCGTCCCCGTGGGCCCCCCAGAGTCGCTCACCTTAGCTCGGGGTGCTGCCCCTCTCCCCCAGCGCCCCACACGTGTGCAAGGCGTGGCTGTTCAGAGGGGAAAGCTGTGCTCACCGGGTGAGGTCATCCTCAGTGACCCCAGCCCTGCAGTCACCTCCGGCTAAGCCCAGCCCAGCCCAGCCCAGCCCAGGTCATCAGCCTGTGGGGTAGGAGCGGCTGCCACGATGGGAACCCCGCAGCCTGGGGGGCCGCCCAGAGGAGGCCGGGGCACCCACAAGGCCCTGAGTCACAGCCCTGTGCCGCCTTCCAGCCGTGGCCAGAGCCCACTCGGTAAATAAACCCCACGTCGCATCGGCTCTGTGTCTCGTTTGTCTGCGTCTGTGGATCTAGGCGTCGGACCAAACCCACAGACCCTCTCGGTAACAAACAGTTGGGTGAAAGTACAAAGATCTCCATTCAGCCTCCTGGCCTGTTAACGCCTCCGCACTGATGAGCGCGACACTGCAAATCCCTGTGCAAACGGAGTCCGAGGGCTTGAGCCGGCAGGGTCCTTCCCATCCCGTTCGCTCTCCGGAGGGTCTCGGTCCCGGCGACTAAGCGTCCCGGGCGGGGGGCAGGAGTGGGCATGGGGAGGGGAGCTGGCGAGTGTTATTTAATGGGGGGGGTCCTCTGCGTTCAGTAACGAGGTAACGTGTTCGGAACCCCAACCCCTTGCAGCTCTTTTTAAAACATTTTTCTTGACTTTTAGAGAGAGAGGAAGGGGGAGGGAGAGAAAGAAACATCGAAATGAGAGCGTAGCATCCGTCGCCCGCCTCCTGCACATCCCCTGTCAGGGATCAAACCCGCAACCCGGGCATGTGCCCCGACCGGGAATCAAACCGGTGACCTTTCATGCATGGGAGATGCCCAACCGACGGAGCCACACTGGCCAGGCCAAGAGCGGACTCTTCGATGGCTTCAAAAGACTTAAAATTATGTTTAAAGCATTCCATGAACATACAGCAAAATCTCATTTTAAATAGCATCTTGAAAAAAACACCATTTAGCATCCAAATACTACAGTCCAGGGAGGCATCTCAAAATCTCTTCTGATGGCACACAATATTCGGGCACATCCCTGAAGCTTGGACTTTATTTTCTGGGCTCTCTGGATAAATTTCTTTTTTTCCCCACAAGGATTATACCTCATTACCTGGGAAGGAAAACCAAGTCTTGACCTGAACTTTGAAAGTCAGGGTACACCTTTCAGAACCCTGCAGAGTGCACAGCTTCATGTGAAGCTACAAGCTCTGGCACTCAATTTCTTTAAAACGAAGGCGGCGAAGCTATATTTCCAGAATGTATCTCCAATCCTTTATCGTCACCGTTTATTCTGAGATGCTACGATTGTATTTAAATAATTTTCTTTTTTTTTAACTTATTGGGAACATGTTTCTTTTTTTTATTAAAAACATTAATGTTGACATTATTGCAGTTAAATAATTTTCCAAGGAAGAAACGGAATTTGGGTTTTCTGCGCATTTGGATCATAGGTGACAAACTAACTTTAAAATACCCTCCATTTTAAAGCGGTCCGACTGTCGATGACTAGTTTGCAGATAACTAGTTTGACCTTACCCTGATTCCGAGAAGACAGGGGACATCTGCCTGGGGGGGCCTCCGGACAAGACGCTTTACATGGGAGACACCGGCCTCATCTCTATTTTCCTTGAAGGGCTGTTGCAAGGAGCGTTTCACGCTCATCAAGAAAAGGCTGGAAGTGAGGTGGGGCCAGGTGTTTCCTCGAACGGCTGTTCTTCAACTTTCTGATCTCAGGAGCTCTTTACACTCAAACGTGATTTAGCGCCAACAAAGAGCCTTTGCTCGTGTGGTGTATCTGCCAGTATTTACCATATTAGAAAATAAAACCGAGACAAACTGTAATGTTTATTCATTTAAAAATACAGTTGTAAGCCCATTGCATAGTAACATAAAATAGCACATTGTTAATGAAAAGGAACTGTGTATTCCCAAACGAAAGCGATTTTGCGAGAGGAGGGGTGTTGTTTGGCATTTTTGCAAGTCTCTTTAACGTCCGGTGTCCACGAGGACAGCTGGGCTCTCGTTTCTGCTTCTGCACCCAGTCAGCTGGCTTTTGGTTAAAATACGTGTAGACCCTGCTTCACGCACACGGTTAAGAGCGGGAGGCCCCGGGAGGCCTGCAGCGAGCTCCATCCTGGTCCGGCAGCCCAGCAGCGGAATGAGGGAAGCAGCTGCCATCGATCACCACTAAACGAATGGATGTTTAAAGAAGGCAATCAATTTATAAATAAACATCAGTCGTGGGGTAAAAAGACAACCCCACCAAAAAAATCACAAGAAAAGGGAAACGTTCGTGAATCAGAAATGATAACTGTGAAGCAGGGGGAGAGACGAGCCCTGTGGCGTCGGATCGAGGGCATCACGCTGACCCAGAAGAAAATACGAAAACGCTACGGTCACATCCCGCGTAAACGCGCCCATGTGAAATTGTAAAATAGAGGAGAGCTCTGTCCCTTCCTCCCAGCAGGACTTTCACAACTTAAATTGGAAATCGGTCTTTTTTTATCAGGATACCTTTTCTTTTAAAATCTCTAGCCAAAAAAAAAAAAAAGCGCCATTTATATTATAAGATTCAAGAATAATTTAAAATCAGTGTATGTGTTGGAAGTGCCAACGAAATCAGAAAGGTTAGTGTTGAAGGATACTTTACAAATGATCTCATTCTAAAAGGCCTTTGCCCCCGGCCCGGTGGCTCAGCTGGTTGGAGAGTCGTCTCCACAGGTCAAGATTTTGGTTTCAATCCCCGGTCAGGGCACATACAAGAATCAATCAGCGAAATGCACAAAATAAATGGACCGACAAAGAGATGTTTCTCTCCCTCTCTAAAAAAAAAAATCAATTAAAAAGAATTTTTTTTCAAAAAGGAAATCTCTTCGATATTTGTCAGAGTGGCTGCGGGAGGGGGCAGACCCCCGGGGCAGGATCGGGGGACCTGCTCCCTCCGCTTCATAAGCTACCCGGTGGCAATGGCATAAAGGCCGCGGCGTCGAACCGAGAGGAACGACCCCCTTAGAGCGACAGAGTGCGGCCCCCTCAGTGCAATCGCCGGCTGCCCGAGCGGTTCCCTAGCACCAGCTAGCGGCAGGGATTCCTGAATACGGGATTTGCCAGGAAAAATACAGCGTGCGTCGGAAGGAAATCTTGCGTTTTTCAATTTCTCGAGCACTTTTTGGGCGCCTTCCACGGCCCATAATTTTTGCCCTCTTGACTAAATAATTCAGCATCTTTCTATGAAACGCCGAAGGGGGCTGTTCCGCTGAAAAAATGATGAAGGATTTGTGTGCGCAGCTGTCAGAATCCTGGGACAAGGTGGAGGATGGGCGTGGGGAAATGAGATGAAAAATCGTCGTGTTTGGGGAAAAAGCCCACCCCTGAATATGTATCCTTCACGGAGCTTGTGGGTACGTAGCGGTTTCCAGGAATTTCACCCTGATTCAGCCTGGAGGGCCCTCTAGGCGCCCTTGAGGGCGGCGATTAACCGTCCCCGGCCCACGCATCGCGGCCTCCAGGATGGGAAATGTGGAATTGGGCACACGCACCTGCTGCGCTCCGGCAGGGTCTTGCCGGGTGTGGACAGGCAGACAGGGAAGGAAGGACTGACCTGACGCAGACAGCGTCAGCGAACCCAGCCTTTGTTCCCACACCCAGAAAACCCAGGCGTCCACGCAGGCCCACGCAGCGTTAATTCACGAGCATCACCGGGCGGGGGATCCAGCTGGATGCGAAAGCTGGGAACTAGAACACGCGCCTTCGTTATCCGAGGGAGCTTCCTTTAGGGCTAACATCCCAGCAATAAAAATCATCCTGTGGAAGGTAAAAATGCGTTTCGAAAAGATCGTTATTGAAGAAGAAAAACGTTGAGTTGGGAGACCCATCGACTGGTAGCTTCCCGCACTCGGGCCCGGGGATCCAACCTGCAACCCAGGTACCTGCCCTTGACCAGGAATCAACCCTGCGAACCCTTTTGGTGTGCGGGCCGAGGCTCTAACCACTGAGCCACACCGGCCGGGGCTAGTAATAGCTTTTAAACACGGCCCACAGGGACGTTTAGAAGGTGAGACTGGGGAGCCTTGTGGTGCCAGAAAGTAGGAAAGTACTCAAGCGAACAAAAATACGGCGACGGGGGTACGTCTGCAGGAGGCGGCGAGTGCCAGCCCTGCGGCCCGGGCCCGTGGCCAGCGCAGGCAGGGGCAGCCGACCTCCCCTGGTTGCCTTCCACCCCCGACGGGCACGCGGTGTGTTCCTTCTGCTCTGCGCCGCGTGACTAAACCGCAGCTATTACCTTAGCTCCTAGCGATTAGTCAGGGGACGTTAATCTCTGATCTGTTTATAATGTTGACGTTGGCCAAGCCCTGGGGGGCGGAAAGGACGACTTGAGTTTCCCACTTGGGCTCTGTGGGGTGGAACCTTGATGTCGTCTTGCAGAAGGAGAGAAAATATCCACGCGTTCATCACTCTGCGCAGGGCTTCCTCTGATGGGGACCGGCCCTAGAGGGAGGGACACAAGCTGATCACAGCGTCCAGCACGTGGCTGTTCGGACGCAGTTGAAGGGCCCAGGGTCCTGATGTCACTGACTTCCCCCGACTTGCGTCTGATCCGAGGCCCCGCTTACACCTGCCCTTTCGGGAAGCTGAGCCGTTCTGCAGACTTTTCTCAGTCCCCGTTCCCACTTAGACGGCCAGCCCTGGGTTGTAAGCCCTGTAGAGGCCTTGTCCCTGCACAGCGGTGGAGGGAGTGGGATGATCCCAGGGGGACCAGCTGGCCCAGGGCTGTTCAGGGCTAACTGGCTTTTAGGGCTGGAAGTCTGGGTCCCAGGAAATCCTTCAGCCCCAGGCAAACTGGGGCGGTTGGCTACCCTGACTCCTTGAAGGCAACCTCCGCGCGCGTCTCGTTTCCTGGGACGTCAACCGTCCCCTAACACACTTCCCAGCCTTTAGGGTCAGGAAGTGATTTTTACATCTTTAAAAAAAAAAAAAAATTGAATGTGAGAAATGGAAACTGACTGCAACTCTCCGACTGGCCACGAGGAGGCGTGCCCTCCCAGGTCGCCAGCGCTGGCGTGGCGAAGGGGACCCTTCCGGTGAGCAGGGCCCAAGTTCAAAGGCGGGGACGGTCAGGGGTGGCCTCAAGCTGGGCGAGGCTTCAGAGGCCGCCCTCCGTCCACTATACCCCGTCACCCTGTCATTTGAAAGAACCACGGAATGGGAGAGTTACACGCTGTTCCCTTGGCTTGAGGCTGGGGGGGGGGGTGAGAGAAGGCGACATGGGTGATGCCTAAGGAGACCGTGGCCCATGCCCATCCCCGGGGGGCAGGGGTGGGTGTAGGGCATCACTTCGCGGGGTGTGCACACCAGCAGGAGGCTGGGCGGGAAATGAGACCACACGGGGGGGGGGGGGCTGGGAGAAGGGCCAGGTGGGTGAGACTACATGTGCCGCAGGTGCCCAGCCACCTGTGCCTGCCACCTGCGCCCCCCAAAAAGTGGCAAAGCCAACTCCAACTCATTTCAGAACTGAAATACCGAGACTACCCACAGGGGGAAATGCATCTGGGAGGGGAGGGGGGTGTCACTGTCACTAAAGCGAAGAAGGGAGGAGCGTGGCAATTCTTTGAATGAGCTGTTAGATGCCCCCGTCCTGGGGCTGGTGCAGAAGACGGGGCTGATGTCCCACAGAGGCTGGGGCGGCTGGGGGAGGGCTCCTCCTAGAAAAGAAAGACTTAAGTTCCGTTTGACTTAGGCTCTGCTGCCGTCTCCCGCCCCTTACACATCGGTTCGGGGGTCCCGGGGGTTCGCTTGCTCTCCCTTCCTTTCTAATGCAAACGCTCAGCAGTAGGTTTCGCTATGACACCAAATTGATTTTTTTTTTTTTGGGGGGGGGGCGCCAGTCTCTACCGTTTTGACAGTCACAGCTCGGGAGAGCCGCTGAGCTGTCGTGGAAAGGACTCATCTTCGCGTTACTTTAACCAAAACGTTTGTGGTTTTAGAAACTACGATTCGACGACTAGGCTGGTCCCAGGTCACCTGGCTGCCACCGAACGAACTAGGCTAACATTTCTGAATCGAGAAAAACGCTTTTCCCCACGGATATGTTTTTATCCAGGGCCGTATCCCTCAAATTCAAGGCATGGAAAAATGAAGCCCACGTTATTTCAGGATGAGCGCGTTTAAGCGGCGAAGCCCGTTGTAGCCTAAAAAAGAAAAGCGCGGCCTTCCAAGAGAAGCATCTCTCCAGTAACCGAAAAAATTAAAAACCAAAAAAATCCTTGACTGACAGCCCTCTTCAAGTGCAAATGAGAGAGGCTTAACATTCTCCTTATGTTGGATGGTACTTTTCTGGCCTTTTCATGTAAATTTTTAATGTAAATATTGATATGTAAGCCGGTTTGGCCTGCTGAGAATCACTCACGCGTGCAAATGCGCTCGGGACTGAACACACGTGTTCTCTGCTCCGCTCCTCAGCCCTGTGCTCTCTCGGGCAGCAGAGATGGCCAATGTCAAGGTGGCAGGGCTGAAGGGCACCCCCAAAATTTGCCCATAAAGCATTGAAAGAGCCAATAAGTGAAGGTCTAATTATTTTCCTGTCCGGTTAAAGTTTTTTCACCGGGCTTGTGAGAAAGGAGTTCGAATCCATGCTTTCATGAGAACTGGGATGTTTTAAGGCCACCGTGCAAGGAAGGGAGAGGCTCCAAGGGGGAACCTCAATCAGGGGTCTCTGAAACCAGCAGCCTCTGTGGTTAAGGGGCTTTTGGACCACAGGCAGCTCTCCAAATGTAGGTCAATGTATTTTAAATTTCCTTATAGTTCTTTGTTGCATAAACAAATAAAACACAATTTAAAATTAAGAAAAATAGCTGTTTTGTATCCGTGAATAAAATAATGCTGTTCCTTCTTTTTAAAGAAGATATCTGTATTTTGTTGACGATCAATAGGTTGAACCAAAAGTCTGAGTACAAATCCAATTAGTTTGTTGTTTTTTTAAAATACTTTTATTAGTTGCTATGTCTCTTGTAAGTGATAAATCTTAAGTTAGCTTAATTTTAAAAATGAATTTATTGGCTTGTGTAGTCAGAAAGTTCAGGGCTACTTCCAGCTTCAGGCATGGCTGGATCTAGGCGCCCAAACGATTTCATCAAGAATGTCCCTCTTCATCTCTTGGCTCCTTTTTAAAAAAAATAAATTTATTTTCCTGAGTTGCCTTTATTCTAGTCCTTTGTCCGTGTGGCGGCAAAGATGACCCCCAAGCTACTCCAGACTTACATACCTCGTGGCTATGCTCTCAAAGGGACAGAGAGAGTCTCTTTCAACAAAAGCCCCTACAAAAAGCTCCCCAAAGACAGAAAGATTACAGATCCATCTCCCCAAGTCGAGACCAGTCACGGTGCCCAGGGAATTCTGGACCCATTGGGCAGGCTTGGATTTGCACCCATCCCCCAAACTTAGGATGGCATCCTGGGAGAGGGAGAGGTTATTCCCCAAGAAAACCGAGGACGTTGTTACCAAAAGAAGTGGAGCATAACGTCTGGCAGGGGAAAGCGGCACGGGTCCCCTTCCCGTACTAAATTAGAATTCCTCTCATTTAACCGTCCGTGCCCCTGAGAGCTGCAGCAAACACGTGGCGCTCTCTCGGACGGTTACCACTCCGCAGCCAGAACCGGGGCCAGAAATTTCGGCAGGTCTCCCAGGGGAGTCTCCTTCCGGTGCCCCCCCTCAGGCTAACCCGCCCGGCGAGTCACAGTCATTCTGGGGGTTTCCCTCCTTGCTCGGGAGGGAGCTGAGTGCGAATTCCTGCTCCTCCTTGGCCGCCGGTGGCGGGCGGGGAGATTCTGCCTTCCTGTTGGGCGAAGGGTTTGAGTGTGGCCTCAAGCTCATTCAGTGATTTCTTCATGGAGCAGAGAAAATGACCGAGTCAAGGGCAAAAAGCAAGCTCTTAACGGTTGGACCATGCACGTCACAGTGTAATCTCCTTAAAAATCAGGATTTCTGCCTGGCCAGTGTGGCTCAGCGGTTGAACATCGACCTAGGATCTAGGAAATTGAGGTTCGATTCCCGGTCAGGGCACAGGCCCGGGATGCTGGCTCGATCCCCAGTGGGGGGCGTGCAGGAGGCAGCCGATCAATGACTCTCATCATTGATGTTCCTCTCGCTCCCTCTCCCTTCCTGTCTCTGAAACCAATAAAAGTTATTTAAAGAATCTGAATTTCTTACAGCTTCAGTGTGAGAAGCTATGCGGCTTCTCCCTCCAGCGAGAGGCCCGGGTGGCGGCCAGGACGGGCTCCGTCTCTGCTGGCTCGCCCGCCCCTGGGAAGCGTCCTCATTGTCAGCAGCTCCAGGACTTTTTCAGCATTTCCCTCCTGCGCTCCCTCCGCAAGGTGCAGGTTATCTGTTAACAGCGTTTCGTGTCCCGGACATACGGTGCTCGCGGTCATCCTTTGGTAGACAGTTCAGCCTTTCCTGACGCGTAGCCCGAGAGCGTGGTCAGTATGTATCTATGATCCCACTCGTCTGGAATTTACTGAGGTTTCTTTTATGACCTAGCTCATGGTCTAGTTTTTTAAAATATTTTTTCCATATGTACTAAAATGCCCTGCAGAAATGTGCAGGAAAACATGGTGTGTTCTGGTTTTCGGTGTACAGTGTTTCTTCTCTCTTACCACATATATTCGACATAGCAAGATCTAAAAAATAAAACTAATAAATTCAAGCATATATGTGTGTGTGTGTGTATATATATATATATATATAAATATAATACTGTGTACTCTCGTGTCTCTTTCATCAACAAAGCAGGGATAAGCATTATGCCAGAGCTATCTAAATGAATAACTGCAATGAGCTTTCAAAAAATAAAATTTATGCCCAGCTGGTGTGGCTCAGTGGTTGAGCATCGGCCCATGAACAGAGAGGTCACCGGTTCGATTCCCGGCCAGGGCACATGCCTGAGTTTCGGGCTCGATCCCCAGTAGGGGGCACATAGTAAGCAGCCTACAGACGATTCTCTCTCATCGATGTTTCTCTCTCTCTTCCTCTCTCTCTAAAATCAATAAAATAAAATATTTTAAAAAATAAATAAAATGTACTAGACGCAGGAAATTATGCGGGTGCCTTTTGTGGCCTGTTTCTTTGGTGTCTGTCCCACCCCCACTCCCCAGACTAACCAGATCTTCCTGAATTATTGCTCCTCCCTACTTAGCCATGAGAGTTAAATAAGATAATGTATATTTACGACACATAACAAATGCTCAAAAAACCAATTAGCCCAGCCAGAGGGGCTTAGCTGGTTGGGCATCGCCCTGTGCACCGAAATATTGCGGGTTGATCCCTGGTTGGGTCAAGCACCCGGTGGTTTCTCTCTCTCCCTTCTCTCTAAGCATGTCCTCAGGTGAGGATTTGAAAAAACAACATTAAAAACCCAGTCACTTATTACTATTCTTGCTGCTATCACTGAAGCCATTATTGCTATTTGTATGTTTGTATATTTAGAATTATTATTATTGTACTAAATATATATACGTAAGATGCTAAATTCCTTGAAGGCAGGAGCGATGGCTCCTGGGTCCTCAAATATCCTGAAGTGACCAGTATGCACATTAATTACCTTAGAATTTAAGTCATTTTATAAAGTTATGCATCAAAATATAAACCGAATTTCTCAAATGAGCTAAAGTTTATTTTGACACTAAAATTAAAATATTATGTTAAAATTTAATGCATTTAATGTAAAGACGTTAAAAAGAATAACCAATGAATGTAATAAGTGTGCATATAACATAAAAATCAATATCTGGATGAGCTGGCAAAATACTAGTTAGTTGTGACACGGATAAATAACAAGAGATAATTAAAATGTAGATATGAGCCATAAATGCAGTGAGAGCTTTCTTTAAGGAAAAACCAAACTACAAAGAGTTAGTGCCCCCAAATCCCGATTTGCTTCTAAGGTATTTTACAGGATTCTTCATGGAACTTAACGCCTAACGCAGACAGGACAGTAGAATCGCGAGCTTAGGACTGGCCCTGGCCGCATGGCTCAGTGGTTAGAGCATCAAACCCCGGGTCAAGGGCACGTACCTAGGCTGCAGGTTTGACCCCCGCCGGGTCGGGGTGGGTGCGGGAGGAAACTGGTCAACCGACGGATGCGTCCGTCTCACATCAATGTTTCTCTCTCTCTCTCTCTTTTACCTCCCACTTCCATTCCACTCTCTAAAAATCAATGGAAAAAAACATCTTCCAGTGAGGATTAACCAAAAATTAAATTAAAAAAAAAAGAGCCTCGGACTGAATCGCAAGCGGCTTCGTTGGGTATCCCACCTGGTGTTTCTGGACCTGCGGGCTCAGTGACGTCATTGACCTGTGAGCTCCTGTAGCCTCTGGTTCATGGCGGAAGCTGACAGGCAGGGACAGCTGGCTTCCTAGAGCTGACGAAGGTCTAGGCACAGAGTCTGGCTTTGGGACCAACGTGGGCCCCATCTCGAGCTCACTGGACCGTCGCACGACACGGTTCCCTCCCTGGAGCTGACTCCCTTTCTGGCCCACAGCCACGTCACCGTAGCTGCTTTCTTTGCGACTTGATTGCCAAAGCGGGCCTAGGATTAGCCTCGGCTCTAATTAGAAAAATAGTTTCTGCAGGAATCATTTTCTCAGCCGAGGGGAGCATCGGCTGCATTTCCCCGCATCTTTCCCGGGGGCCTGCTAGACGGCAGCTGGCCTAGACCTGGGCCCCTGCCAGCTCCGGGCGGCACCCGAGGCAGCTTGGCCATGACCTGACCCTGGGAGAAGCAGAACCCCGCTTTCTGTCCCGCTCCAACTGGTCTTCAGAAATTGTAAGTGTTGCGTGGATTTTCCTGCCCGGTGTCTAAGTGGACAAGAAAGCAGCCGTATTAGGGGTAATAAATCGGCGGTTTGGTTTTGCTTCTTAAGATTTTCTTTTTAAAGAATTTTACCTTAAAATAGTTTTCCTTCTGAAGTGCTGAGAGAAGCAATAGAGGTGAAATACTTTCAGCTGTTTCTATTCCCTTGGCAAGAGCTATTCCGGCTTCCACCTTTTCTGGCTTCTTGCTCAAAGCCGAGGGGGGAACATTCCTCGGGAACATTCCCAATATTCACTGAGAGAGATGAAACTCTCATGACACACCAGCCTCATAGTCCCGCCCCTCGTAGTTCACAAGCACGCGTGGGCCCCGCCGCAGGTAAGGCGGTAACACACGCAGAGGGGCAGACATCGCACCTGCTTAATGCGCAGCTCCCTCTATGGGACAGCGGCGGTGATAAGATAGACATTATCTCTAACTTCACGACCCCCCAGGCAAGTATTATCATTATTATTATTATTATTATTATTATACCTTTGGTATTATTATTTCTATTCACTGCCACCTAGAAAGGTTCAGTGACTTATCCAAGTACATGGTTGAAGTAGGATTCAAACCCAAGGATAACTAAGTGCAGAGTCCAAAACTGACCCGAGAGGCCGAGCCACCTCTAGATTTAAAGAGGCCACTAAGACACAGTCCCTACCCTCATATGACTAATGGCCTCCTGGCTGCAGACGGCATGGACCAAGTGACCAGACGATGAGTGCTAACAGGATGGCGCTTTAATAAAGACACACACTCCAGGAGCCCCAAGAGGGCTTCCACCTGGAGGTCAGGACCAGGTTCTCAAAGGAGGCAGTCAGCTGCATCTTGACAACCTGGGGCATTACATATCAGCAAAAATGTCAAAGGTGCCCTGGCCAGTGCGGCTCAGTTGGTTGAGAGTCAGCATGTGCACCAGAAGGTGGCTGGTTGGATTCCAGGTGAGTGCACATGCCTGGGTTGTGGGCTCCATCCCCACTAGCGGGCGTGCAGGAGGCAGCCGATGGATGTTTCTCTCTGTCTCTCCCAAATCAATAAAACATGTTTTTTAAAATGTCAAAGGTCTGCAAGTATACGATGGGTCTGAGGGAAAGTTCGAACTGTAACTCGGTATGTCTGGGGTGGAAGGAGCTAAGACTGGACGTGGAGGTGGGGGCGGGGCGGGGAGAGAGCACGAGGCTGTCAGCAGAGCCTCAGAGAAGAGGACAGTTTGAGATGGGAGGGAATTGCCCTGGGAGGGACAGATATCTGCACACGAGGAAGACGACTGTCAGGCCGACTGCCACTTCTACTGTCCCTGAAGGTTGGTTGGGCTTGGAGAAGGCAGGGACCAAGGGCCAGGAAAGGTTACTCTGCACCCTTGCAGTTCAAGGGGATGGATCCAGACTTCCATATACAACGGAGATGCAGTTAATCAGGTCCTTAAATATTTACGAGAAAACAGGATGAAATGTTGTCATTGCAAACATTTACTGAGCTGAAATGTTGGTGTTTGCAGCCCAAATCACTTTCCCAATCAGACTAAACGTGGGTAAGTGATTTGCCCAAACAAATCACGAATTCGTTAATTTATTCATCCTGTAAGCAGCATTTACTTTGGTGCAGGGCTCTGTGACAGGTGTGGTGACAGGAATAAAGAGCCTTAGCCCCTGTCTCGAGGTAATTAATGGTCTAATAGGGGAGCTAAGACATGTGTGCAGATAGTGAGAAATACAAGGCAGGAGGTTCTGAATAACACTGGAGAGGCTGTGGAGCTCTCGGGGGCACAGGAGAGGGTGTGGAGCTCTCGGGAGCACAGGGGGTGAGGGGTAGGAGGATTGCCCTCCCAACACGGGGTGAGGAAGGGCCACAGAGAGGCTCACAGAGGGGCAGGAAGAGTGAACAGGATGTGAACATGCGGACATACAGGAGAAGGGCTTCCCCAGGGGAGGGAAGTTGGGAAGAAAACCAGTATGACTAGGACAAAGGGGCAAGGAAAGGGGAAGAAAGGTAGATGAAGCTGAAAGGCAACTTAATGTGATGGCCTTGATGTTCAGGTGAAATAGATTGTGTCTCAATGGGCAGGTTGTAAATCCCAATTCCATGAGGGCAGGGTCCAGGTCTGCCTGGCTCCCACTAAATCCCTGAACCTTGCCTGGTGCTCAGTAAATCTGTGCTGAGCGAATGAATGAGTCTGGGCTAACTGAACCTGGCTTTGACACCTAGTCAACTGACGGATACAGGAAGCAATTTTGTTACAGCTCTGGCTCAGTTAATCTAAACATGAACAGTGGGGTAAGAACAGGTGAAGAAGGCAAGTTAAAAGGAGAAATATGAGAGGCAGGTATCTCAGGTCTGTTCCCACAGTAGTCTCAAGAGAAAGGGGTTAAGAGAAAAAAAAATATTTACACTTTCTGTTATAGTTGTATTCTTTATTTTTCTTTTACATATAATCTCATTATAATTTTTCCCCAGTAAATGCTGTGTGTGTGTGTGTTTGTGTGTGTGTGTGTGTGTGTGCCCACGTGTGTACATACTGGAACAAATACATATTTTCTTCTAGGAATTTAGAAGTACTTTTTTGTAAGTGAAAAACATAGGTTTGGCTGCCAGCAGCAGCAAAAGCCAAACTCTGGAGCCAGGTGCTGGTGCAAAAGGAAAGAGGTCTTATTCAGGTGCATGCAACCTGGGAGAATGGTGGGCCCCGTCTCAAAGACCTTCTCTCTTCCTGCTCAAGCCAGCAGTTCTTATAGTGATAGGGAGTGGAGGGCTCCCCCCCACCCCCATCCAGTTACCTTGCTAGCTTTTGGCACCCTGGAGTTCGGTCCATTCATCTTTCTAGTTTTCAGAGCCCTCAGTGTAAGAACCTCTCCCTGCACCATCTTGGCCACTTGGGGAGGCTTCCCAGCACTCTACTGATGTCTACAGCAACACTTTTGTAGAATTACATTTACTTCTATTTGTTGATAATATTCTTTAAAGATGTTTGTATTAAAAATAAGTAATGTAAGATATAAAATAGTACTGAAGCAGTTACAGAAATGTTCCCAGATCTCATGTCATGACCGTGCTTGTCTTTTCTTTGTTTCAATACCTTTTTTCCCCCATAGAGATAACCTTCCCTCAGAAGTCCATACACAGGGAAAAAAGAACACAATGCAACTGAATGCAGAAGATTCAGCAGCAAGTATTTAGTGCTGCCCTTGAAGAAGGAATCCTGCAGGCTTGTGAAACACCAAGTTTATCCACAACCATCAGGAGGTTGGTAAAGTACTTGCATAGAACTTCTGTTGTGTTTGGATACTTTTTCTTCCACTGTGTTTTCTTTGCCTATTTTTACCCTATCATACTGTATGCATGTGTGTCAGCCACCAATATTATTATTATTATTTATAATTTATTTATTTTTTATTTTTGTTTAAAATATTACAGATGTCCCTTCCAATATTATTTTAAAAATTAGGTGCAATAGAAATAAACAAATGAATATATTAATGACTTTTCTTTTACATACAGGATGGGGCAAAAGTAGGTTTACATTTCTGAGTACACAAAACACAGAGTTTACTCTTGTATTATTATTTATTAATTATTGTATTATTTTCCATACGAACCACTGCAGACCTACTTTTGCCTCACCCTGTGTTTTGCTCAGAAAGCTCAGCAGAAGAAATTCAGTCAAGCCAGAAAGGATGAAAACACCACTGCAATATTTATTAGCCTCATACATACCATTCTTATAATTATGCTTTCAGAATTGTAGCTACTGGTTAAAATATACATTATAGATTCAGAGAAAATTTTTTTCTTGCTGTTTTCAAGCCAACTTTTATTCTATTATTCAGCAATCTTTCAGCTCAGGGAGAAACTATGTAATAATATTTTCATTTAAAAAATACTATGTTATGTTGCACACCTAAAATGAATACAATGTTATATCAATTATATCTCGATAGTACAGTATTAAAGGTTATTATTACAAAAAAGATATTATAAGTTACAGTGTTTTTGTTTTCTGATGCAAAATAGTGACTTTTTAATACACATGACATATTATACATTTATGTTACAGAAATGTATTTTTCTTATTTCATATTAAAGATTTTATATTATATATTTATATTTTATATAATATATATTTATGTGCGTAGTTTACATATTCCCATACATACCTTATAGAGTAGTGAGCTTGGTTTTTGTCACTGAAAGATGTTAAAAAGCAAAACAAAACACCAAAAAGTTTTCAAAGCCTGAAGTAGATATTTTAATAAAGAACACAGGAGCTAAATTTATATTTAAAAGCCATTTACAAGCCTAAAATAAACCTTTGTGTATATGGTCAAATGGTTTTCAACAAGGGTGCCAAGAACAGTCAACAGAGAAAAGACAGTCTTTTCAACAAATGATGGTAACATTTATATAACATTCCACGTATATAAGAATGAAGCTGAATCTTTACCCTGAACCATATAAAAAATTTAACAAAATGGATCAAGGACCTAAACCTAAGAGCTAAAATATGAAACTCTTAGGGGAAAACATAGAGGAAAAGCTTCGTTGACATTGGCTTTGGCAATGACTTCTTGGATAAAGCACCAAAGCACAGGCAACAAATGTAAAAACAGATTAACAGGCAACATCAAAATTTAAAACTTCTGTGCATCAAAGGACACAATCAAATGAGTTAAGAGGCAACCATGGAATGCGAAAAATATTTGTAAATCATATATCTGATAAGGGGATTATATCCAGAATATATTTAAAAACTGCTATTGCGCAACAACAAACTACACTATCACTCTTGCTAAAAAATGAGCACTGTCTCCCCAGTTTACCTAAAGCAGTAGTGATTTTAGGTTTAATTTGGGGGAGTATATCTAAAGAAGAGTACAAAAGTGGAATAATTATGTAGTGAGTTTGGTTTTTGTCACTGAAAGATGGTAAAAAACAAAATAAAACACCAAAAAGTTTTCAAAAATTTCAAAATTAAGCTTCCACTATTCACTTTTTAAAACTTTCTATGTTTTTCCCCTATTAAAATTTTCTGCAGTATTTTTATTTTTGATCAGACAATGTTAAAATAATTGTGCTGGGATTAAACTCCCTACATCTTGGCCTTAACTTAAAAAACAAACAAAAAAAAACAATGACCTTGAATAGATATTTCTCCAAAGGAGATACGTACATGGCCAATAAGCACTGAAAAGATGCTCAACATCACTATCATCAGGGAAATGGAAATCAAAACTGTGAGGAGATACCACTTTATACCCATTAGGATGGCTAAAATCAAAGAAACAGAAGATAGTAAGTGTTGATGAGGGTGTGGGAAATTTGAAATCCTTGTGACTGTTGGTGAGAATGTAAAATGGTGCAGCCACTCTGGAAAACAGTGTGGCGGTTCCTCAGAAAATGTAGAATAGAACGACCGTGTGAGCAGAAATTGCACTTCCAGGTACATATACCCCAAAGAATTGAAAGCAAGATCTTGAAGAGCTAGTTGCACACCCGTGTTCACAGCAGCACTATTTACAATAGCCAAAAGGTGGAGGGGAGGGGCCGAACAAAGAGGGTAAGGGGGCCAACACAGTGACAGAATGAGACTAGGCTCTGGGTGGCGAGCACACAGTGGAGTAGACGGATGTCGTGCACACAGAAAGGAGAGTGGTGTTGCCAGGGGCTGGGTTGTGGGGGGAGGGATGGGGAGTTATAGTTTAAAGGGTGCAGAGTTTCAGTTTTGCAAGATGAAATTCTGTGTTATGTGCATTTTAAAAATGCTGTTTAAAATCTTGCGAAGATTAGTTTATTTCCGGCTAAAATATTTGCTCCTCAGTAACTACATAGCCACAGTGTTTCACTAGAGTGTAGGGAAAGCACAGTACACAGACAGGTATATGGTATATCTAGGACATGAAAATTTCATGGTGGAGGAGGGGCAGCTGGGAATAAATGTCCAAAAACAGCTCCTGGGGTGTGGGAGGTAAAAAAAAAAAAAAGGCTGAGAAATACTGCTTTTCCATGATGAGTTCCTGCTCCACACGCCAACTGAGCAGACACGTGTCTGGTGGCGAGACTAAGAAGTCAGGGGTAGGATAATCTACCACAGGGTTTCTCAACATTTTGGTCTTTGGGGTCAAATAATTCTTTGTTGCAGAGGACTGTCCCGCGTATTGTAGATGCTTAGCCACCTCCGAGGCCTCTCCCGCAGAGGATACTCTCCCAGTAGTATCCACCCCCCAGTTAGGACAACCAAATTATCTCCAGATATTGAGAAATGCCCATGTGGGGGCAAAACCTCACCCTGGTTGATAATCACTACTCTGCATAGCCTGGCCTATGGGTGGGTTTTGAGTAGAGGCTCAGACAGGTTGATGACCGTGCTTGTGAGCTCAGCGTGTCTGCCCGGCGGGTATTGGCAGGTGCTGTCTTGGTTGTGACATCTGTGTGGCTACTTTACATGGTTTAAATGATGACTCTGGGACAAAGAAACACCATGCCTCCTGACCCTGTTTGTGAGACTTTGGGAAGGAATCATATTTCTAGTGTAAGCCTAAGACTCTTCGGATGACAAGAGGGTTTGAGTTTGGGGGGCAGGGGGAGGAGGGAAACATGGGGAAATTAAAATGGAAAACAAGTGAATTCAGTGCTCAGGCCCGGAAAGCTTGCTAAGCTGTGGCCGAAGAGCCTCGATTGCACAGAACATATTTAAATTGCAAAACAGCGCACGGGTCTTTATCTGCCAACAGCACTGACTGATTACCCTCCCTGTGGAGAGTGGAGGCGTGCACCACTGTCTTCACTCCCAAGGGGCTGGGAACATGTTTTGGAACTAAAACATGCACGCACAGTAATTAGGTCATAGTGGGACAGAGTCTGTGGAAAATTGCTGACTTATGTCCCTCTAGAATTCATGTCCACCCGGAACCTCAGACTGTGACCTTATTTGGAGATACTGCCTTTGCTGATAGAATTGGTTCCGATGCGGTCACACTGGACTAGGGTGGGCCTTGAATGACTGGTATTCCCATAAGAAGTTCCTGTGAAGACACAGAGAGACACAGGGAGGGTGTCTATGTGAAGATGGAAATAGATTTGGAGTGATGGGTCTACAAGCCAAGGAATGCCAAGGCCGCCACCAGAATCCACAAGAGTAGCATGGGACAGGTTCTCCCTCTGAGCCCCCAGAAGGCACCAACCCTGCCCACACTTCTATTTCAGACTTCTAGCCTCCGTAACTGTGAGAGAATAAATTCCTGTTCCTTTAAGCCACCCAGTTTGTGTACGTTGTGAAATCAGCCCCAGGAAACTAAAATACCTTCTGAGGAAGATTTCATCAAAAAGCTGGCTTCCGAGAAGAGGCAAAATTTGGGTGGAGGAGAGAAGGGGTGATGACTGAATTCTAGGCCAAGAGAAAGGTGAAGAAAAACAAAGAGGAAAGCATTCCCAGAACATGGGTGGGGCGGCAGAAGCATGGACTCGTGTAACACAGGGTCCACCTGGGTGACGAATGAGCGCCATCTGGACAGGTCGGACGGGCCCCACTGTCCGTAGACACCCCTGCAAAGGGACACACGGGAGCTCCCCATCCCGGGAAACAAATGCTGGCTGGGACTTACCACCTCAGTGCTATCTGCATGTTCCTGTGCCGGATTTATCTTCCATTCCTTCTCATGGTGCTTTCTGTTTCCTGCTGGAGAATGTTTTCACTTTCATCTGCGTTGCCAGCCTCTATGTTTTATGCATGCTCTCGGGGCGGTGTGTTAGTGAATTAATTCTGCCTTCGAGGAAGACAAAGCTACTGCAACTTCCCCGTGTTCTCTAGAGCAAAACTGCATTGGCCTGTGAGCCTGTGGCACTAGGTTCTGAAACAGCAGTGGATGCTGCTAATGAGGGACACCTGGGCGGGAAATTCTGAACTTTTAAAGGGATTTACTAACGTATTTGGCTCTCAAAATGTGGTATAAGAGTGCTATGGAAAAATCTAGAGACAGTGCCCTGAGTTTTCTTACAGGATGGAATACGTTTATTTTGGGGGGGGGTCATGAATTTGAATTGATTAGAAATGTAGCATCTTAGAGCCGGTTTTCTTCCTCTTTTATGCTGAAATATAGTAGTGAAATAGTCGGAGCAAATCTTCATGGAGCACATAAGGATGTCATAGTCTTACACTCGGCTGTGTTCCACTAGATCCTACATTCTTGGGGGAGAGGGGGATGTCTTTGTCCCATTGCACTCATCCCAGAGCAGACAGCATGTGGTGCTGAGGGCGCCTGGATGACTGGGAAGCAGTGTGGCCAACAGACAGCTCATGGACTTTGAGGACGGGCAAGCCCTTGAATCCTGTCTCTGGCACTCACAGCTGTGCCGCCCAACCATCTAAAACAGTCGCTGTTGTTGCTGTTGTATTGTACTATAAGGTGCTGGCGCAGACTGGCGCTCAGGAAAGGTCCCCTCGTTTCCTGTCTTTCCATGAACTCTCACCACCACTAAGATCCCCCTATACATTTCGAGGCTGTAGAAGTTTTCACACTGAAATTACGCATCCCCAAATGCTTATTATGTAATGACATGAGACTTTAATTATGTAATGACAGGGTTCCTGTCTTTGAACTTCATTCGTTCATCCCTAAAGAGAACCCAGAATCCAATGGGGGGGACATCTGTAATACTTTCAACAATATAAATTAAAAAAAAAAAAAGAGGGAGGCAGAGGGAAATGTGAACACCCAGAGAATGTGATGTGACGATGAAGCAACAAGACTTGAAGATGCTGGCCTTGAAAATGGGAATGATGTGGCCACAAGCCTAGCAATGCTGGCAGCTTCCAGAAAGAAGCTGGAAGAGGGAATGATTCTCTTCTAGAGCCTCCAGGCGAAGTGAAGCCCTGCTGATGCCTTAATTTTGGTCCAGTGATACCGGTTTTGGACTTCTGGCCTCTAGAACTGTGAGTGAACCCATTTCTATTGTTTTGAGCTACCCCATATGAGGTACTTTGTTACAATGGCCCCAGAAAGCTAACGTACCCACTTATTTTAGATGGACAGGGGGAACGACCACTGACTACTCTGTCAACCACTTCTTGGCACGACGCTATCCGGTATACATTCTGGGTCACCGTGTCATCTCTAAGTTAGCATTCTATTATTCTGCTTTGCATTCTACTGAATGTCAGGTGGCAGACAGCTTTTACATTTTTGATTTGTACATCGGTGTTTTGATTGTGGATGGGATGGTGGCGTCTCCTGTTTTCTTGCAGATACTCCAGGTGAATTTGACGCATGGATCACATTTCCAGGCGCTGGTCTAGGTAAGGGGGTGATAAAGTTTGATCAGCGTTCTGACCCACAGGAGAGGGCACTATTTTAGTGACCTGCAGGAGAGTATCTTCTAGGTCCAGGGTCTCTTTCCCTTGAATAGCGGAAGAAATAAGTAAACTCATGAGGGTTGATTTCTTTTCGTCTTACGCTGTGCTGACCCTGTCACTTTTTAAGGCCTTAGTAAGATTTACTCTGATATCTTCATTAGTTCTCTACACCTGACTAGGTCATTGGCTACAGCATCAATCCCTTTGCAATATAAGATCTGTTGATACATCACGATTTCTTGAGATTAAACCCTAGGTTCAGCGATTTTCAACCTTTTTCATCTCATGGCACACATTAACTAAATACTAAAATTCTGTGACACACCAAAACATGTATCTTTTGTTGATCTGATAAATAGGTATAATTCTGATTCATTCATACCTGACAGCTATTGTGTTGGCTGTTGTCACTTTTTTTTTTTTTTGGACAATCTAAAGTTAAAGAGGTCAGTGCCCCGGACTAATAGTCAGGTATTGCATGTTTTAAAAATTCTTATGCCGGGCAGAGCCTGGCTCAGCGGTTGAGCATCCACCTATGGGATCCAGGAGATGGAGGTTCGATTCCCCATCGGGGCACATGCCCGGGTTGCAGACTGGATCCCCCGCCGATCAATGACTCATCATTGATGTTTCTCTCTCTCTGAAATCAACAAAGACATATTTTTAAAAATTAAAAAATTCTTGCAGCACACGGGTTGAAAACGGCTGCCCCGTTAGGTAACCGGACCTGGGTGCTGCCGCCTAAGCTCCTGAGGCGCCCCTGCTCCAGCCCAGTGCCCGCGGTGGGGTCCGGGCTTTCCCGAGGCCGGATGCTGCCCATCGCGTTTAGACTCTTCCCGAGCCCGTCCCCGGGTCGTCCTCACTCCACCGGGAAGTGCTCACGGCCTTAAACACCATCCTGGCGACAAGCCCCAGCTCTGGGCCATCTCCCCGCGTCCTCTCCAGCCGCCCGTCAGCCCGTCTCCTCTGGGGCGTCCACCAGACACCTCCCGCTGCCCGGCGCCACGGACAAGAGCCTCCTTCCGCACCCGCGTCGTCTCTCTGCGGCCCCACGCACACAGGTCCCAAAGGGGCTGCCGGAGGCCTGTGCCGAGAACCGAGGCCCGTTCGGAGGCCCGAGTTGTCCTGTTCCGAGGCCCGAGTTGTCCTGTTCCGAGGCCCGAGTTGTCCTGTTCCGAGGCCCGAGTCCTGTTCCGAGTCCTGCTCCGAGGCCCGAGTCCTGTTCTGAGTCCTGCTCCGAGGCCCGAGGCCTGCTCCGAGGCCCGAGGCCTGCTCCGAGGCCCGAGTCCTGTTCTGAGTCCTGCTCCGAGGCCCGAGGCCTGTTCCGAGGCCTGAGGCCCGTTCCGAGGCCCGAGGCCCGTTCGGACGCCGCAGCTCCCGGACGGTGCCCGCGGCCGGCAGGCCGACCCCGCTAAGTGAACGCGCAGGGAAGCCGGGCTGCCCCGCCCTGCCGGAGCTGGGTCTCCAGGTGAGGCCGAGGCGAGCGCAGAGCGCCCGCTGGCACTGAGGGGGGCCCCGCCGGCGTCCCCCGCCTACGGGAGCTGTGGGTCCCGGCGCTCCTCCCGTCGCGCGGGGCCCCAGTCCTTCTGGGCGGTCGGACTGGACGCGGGGCGCCGGCCGCTGGGGTGTCCGTCCGGTGGCGCCGCCGGGAGCCCCCGCCGCGCGAGCCGTCGGGGGGCGCGACCGCGGCCGTCTTCCCGCTCGGGAGCCCCCGGAGGAGGCTGCGCGTCGAGCGCGTGAGGCGCGGGGTCGACCGAGCGCGCGGCAGGGCCTCCGCGACGGCGCGCTGCGTGCGGACTCCCAGACGTCACTTCCGCCCGGGGCCAAGATGGCGGCGGCGCGGCGGCGGGCGGCGGGGCGCGCGGAGCGGCGGCGGCGCGGGCGGCGGCTCTCGGCGCGCTGAGGCGCGGGGGCGGCGGCGCAGGTACGCGGCTGCGGGCGGCGGCTTCCGGGCGGCGGCGGGACGCGTCCCTGCCCGCGAGCAGCGAGGCGGCGGCGGCGGCGACACGCCGCGGACCCGGGAGCGCAGGGCGGGCGGGAGGCTGGCAGGGCGGGCAGACGCGCCCCCTCGAGGTCCCGGCGTCCCGGGCCGGCGGGGCCCCGGAGCCAGGCGCGGTCCGGGCGGCCGGGTCCCTCCGGGCGGCGCCCCGCAGCCCGGCCCTAGCGCTGGGGCCGGCGGCGGCGGAGTTGCGGGGCCGCTTTGTCGCCGTTGGTTCGCCGCGCGCCGGGCGAGGGGCCGCGCGCGGGCTGCGGGGCGGGGGCCGCAGGTTCCCCCCGGGAGGCTCGCGCGGAGCCCGGGGCGGCCGTCTCGCCGCTTCCCTTTTGTGCGCCAACGGAACGCGTGTCCCCGCCCGCAGCCTCCACGCGCGCCTCGCGTCTTTGTGTTTCCCGAGTAGTTTCTGTGCGGCTCCCCCTGGAAACTGTCGCCCTGCCGCGGACCCACCGGGGCTTTTGGTGTTTTTTTTGTTTGTTTGTTTTTTTCCGCCCCACAGACGTGCACTTGTAGGTTCTTCTGTCGCTAAAGAGACCGAGGAGCCTGTTCTTGAGGGTGGCCGGGGGAGACCCGGAGGGGACCGCGCAGCTCAGGGCTGGTTCCCGACCCTCCGGGGTCCCTCCGGCCCCGCGCGGGGGCGGCCGAGCCGCGACCGGCCACCTCCCGGCGGGAGCGACCTGCGTCCCCGCCGCCGGGCGGCTGGGTTCTCCCGGGAGAGGACCCGGGCCCACGCCGGCCCCGCGCGCCCGCTCGGGGTGGCCCGAGGTTTCGGCTTTATTTCCGAAGTGGGCCGCCTTTCGGGGACCCCCCCCACCCCCCCTCAGCTAGGTGCTTAGGCCCCTGAGATGAGACCCTGCGTCGGCCCTGCCCGGACCGCGACTAAAACCCGTCTGCTCAAAGTTTCTCTTCGCTGCAGGCTTACTGCGAAAGCGGCCGCAGCGTTTTGCAAATAAACTCTTAGAGACGTCGCGGCAGTCGGGTCAGTCGCACACCCGCGCACGGGGGACCTGCAGGCCTGTTTAAAACCATTTTTTTGACATGTTACGAAATGTGCTGTACAAACGCTGGGAAGGAAGTGAGGCCGACGAGGGCTCTGACTCTCTCTAGAAGCCTCCTGACCAACGCCGAGGTGACCACCGTCCGTGCAGAGCCTCAGCGCAGCCTCGGGGACCTTCAGCGACCGTCCTGGTCCAACCTCTGGCTTCAGGCTGCGGAAACTGAGACAGGAATTCCCGGTGCTCAGGGCTCCTGGTATCCCAGGGCGCTTTTTTTTTTTTTTTTTAAACATCTTTTTCGGTTTGATTTGAAAAGTTAATTCATTTGAGGTGCATAGAAAAGCGCCGGGCACCTCGTAAAAATGCCCAGTGAAGATTCGCTTTTGTCGACTCAGAAGGTGGTTTCTTGAACTGAAAAGTTGGCACATTCTCGTGGTTTTTTCTCATTTTGTAGACAGCTCCTGGTTTGAATTTGTAACGACGTATTAGTGCTGTAAGTGCAGAATGCTGCAAAAGGTTCTCACCCACCGTAGGCAATTAGAAAATAAAAGCACAAAGGAGGGCTAGAAATCAGGCATAAGCTTCCCACGCTTCAGATAACTGCTGTGAACATGTGGGTCTCTGGGGGTGCGGGCGTGTGTTCCTCGTATATATTTATTCCCCCTTTATGTTTATGTTTTATACAGGATTGATATACTTTGCATATTGTTTGTAACCTGTCTTCCCGGAGGATCTTGTGAGCATATGTCCATGCCATTAAAATTTCTTCAGTATGATTTTAGTGGCTGTGTAATATATGAATGGGCCATAATTCATCTTATCGATTCCATATTGATCTGTAAGGTTCCTATAGCCTGAGATTTCCTTTTCATTGAGATTTGCTTAGAAGGTTTTTCTGTCGTGAGTTTAAAATTTCTGTAAGCTTTTAAGATACGTGAAAATGTACATGCCGTTTTTTAGCCCCAAAAGATGCGTTTTTTCCGTGCCGGTGCAGTTATAGTCAGCACTGTTTCAGCTCCCTCCTCTTCTCCCTCAGCCGGTCTGTGCAGCTACACACACAGATCTGCACGCATGTTCTTTTGATGATGATCCTACGTTAGATGTTTTATTTATTCATGGGACTGTTTCTTTAAGCTGCCGCTCTCTTTTCAAGTTCAGATCTGATTTACAAACCTTTTAAGCCCTGTTAAATCATAGACTTTCCAGGATGGAAAGCACCTTAGGTTATTTACTATTTTCATGTCTTCCGACTTGCTTTTCATGCTATTTTTAATACCCATGCAGAAAAAATAAACTGGGCTGTCACTAGAAAATGCCGTAGTGGGGAGCGAAAAGGGACAGTAGGGGGAAATTGTCAGATTTGCATGGTGATCCAGGGAGTTTCCAGATGATGGGGACATTACCTACCCGACAGTCATCACCACTGATACTGCTGACACCAGTGCTGTGTGATTGCCTGGTGTCGGTCAACTGCACTGTCACCCTTCACAGCGTTCGGTTAGAGGTCTGGGTTAGTGTTCTGTCCCTCTCCTTTTGAAGTTAGAAGTTTATAGTTAGAGCCGTAAAAATCATCTTCAAAGTGACTGGAAGCCGTGGACTCCATTACTGAAAGCAGGTTCCATGAAAGCAGGTTTCTTAACTTCGGCACCCATTGACATCTGGGGCTGGGTAATTCTGTTGTGGGCGCCCTCCTGTACATTGTAGGATGTTTAGCAGCATCCCTGGCCTCTACCCACGAGATACCTGTAACACCTCCCCCGAGGCAGGACAACTGATAAAGTCTCCAGACATTGCCAGATGTCCCTTGGGGGGCAAAATCATTTCTCATCCGCTGCATCAAAGGAAAGCGCATCTAACTGGACAGTAGAATCACTGAAGCAGTTTATGGATCTCTAGTCAGAAAACTGAGACTAGACTGTGGTTTACATGGAGTCTACCTTTGAGCTGGGGAAAGGACTTGGTGGCCTGTGGAAATTCCCTCCTGTGTTTGGCTTTGCAAATTCATTGAATGGTCACTTGCAGCACTTCTGCTTTGCCATCCCTTTTGTGGCAAGGGATAAAGCAATGGGAGGTAACATGGAGACTGAAGGAGTTTGCATGGCTAGGATCAGCACCTCCGATATGTAGATTAAATTATTAGGAAATTTAAATACATTTGCATAGTCAGTGAATGGTGAATGATTTAAGCTTGTGATCTAGTATAGTGAAGAGCACAGAAACAACTCTCTTTTCTCATAGAAAATAAGACATATTGGCGCACCCCCTTGAGAATTGATGGTAGTAAACCAAACTAGTTTTTCTAATAAAGTCTCCTTTTTTTTTAAACAACCAATTCAGTTAGGCACCAAAAGTGGTGGATTTATCTTGACGAAATAAGATTTACTTATGAAGTGCTTATGAATTTATTTATATTGTCAAGATAGTTTATTGAGCTTCACGGTAAACATGCATCATTAGTGCAACTTTTCCTGGGTGAAAAAAGTGTAAGTTGTCACATCTTTATTTGTAAACCTTAAAAGTATAGATAGAACATATTGAATTTTAATGTGGCATAAGTACTCTTTATTAGAACTTACTGATGAATAAAACAAAAAAGATATGCTGTAGGACTGGCACAGAGTGTCTGCATGATGTCACTGGAACGAATGCACGTGTCATTTCAGTATTTTTAAAGAGAATGCCTTCTGTTCCCCACCCCCAGCTCCCTGAAGCGTGAAGTAGACTTACTGTATGTAGTAAATCTGCTTCATTTGGAGTAAAATATGCTTATATTTTCATCAGTACTGTGTAGTATTTATCCTTGGAGTCTTCGGTTCATGTCATACCTGTGCTTTCATTTATTAGTCCTTCAGAACATGCAATAAAGGTGGTTTCATTGAATAACTTATATGTTTGCCAGCCATTTTGGTGAAAAGAGTATTTTGTAGCTCTTGCAGTAAATCCTATGATAGGCTTTGCTTTGAAGGAACTAACTTATTTCTTGGCACCGCTGCCTGAAATATGTAAAGCTAAGTGCTACTGCTGGTTTGATTATGGCCAACTGCCTGTCTGGAAATTGGTGAAACCTACAGATTTTATAGGTGCTTGTAAGTGGTTCCCCTGAGACTACATTAATCTCTGCTGGGGAAATTCTGTGGCATTTTCAAATAATTTAAATGATGCCATAAAAATTTAAAAAGAGTTTTGAGATCCACCAAACACTAAATAACATACTTCAGTATGAATCCTGCGCATTACCCGAGACCTTATTAAGACAATGTAAACTAGGCGTAATTTGGAATATGAGTATAAAAATGACATTCTAAATGTTTCTCATTTTAGGGACTCTGCTATCATTCTGAAAGACCTAGTGAAAGTAGGAGTTTTTAAAAGGAGGGCTCTTGGGATAAATTTAGATTCTTAATAGTGAAGCTGTATTACCACATGTTAGAGGTCACTGAGCAGGTCTGGTCACCTGCTTGGTAGATAAATATCATATCAGCGCAGTCGCCTAGTAATTTAATTGAGTCCGACCTCAGTGTACTGAATAAACTATCACAGGTGGAGCACAGAGACCCCTATTTCTGGCAGTGGCAGGGGCACTGGGATGTTTTGAGATGAGTAAATGAGGAATATGCAAGTTGTTTGAGATACTTTAGGTTTTGCAGAAACATTAAGAGCCTTCTCCTCAGGCATTTCTCCTAGTGCAGTAGGCACTGAGGGGTAGTGTGGCACAGTGGCCGAGAGAAACCCTCCCGTTACCTCCGGGTCCTGCAGCCTGTTGGCCTTAGCCTTCCTGCACCTGCTGACCGTGGTGGAGGAGCAGCTTCTTCCCTAGTCCCTCGCGTACCGTTCACAAAGCCAACTCCTTAATCGTCTACTCTTCTCTCTGGATATTTCTCCCCTTGGCGATCTCCTCTGTCCTGTCCCTAGGGACCCCCTGTGGCCAAAGACTTCTGAACCTCCACCCCTAGCCTTGAAGGCAGTCTGTGCTGGGACCTTTTCCCCGTTGGAGAGATGCAGCTTTCCTGTGGATGTGTAGCCTCCCCTCAGAGTCTCTGAAACGGAGCTCACCACCTTCCGCTTAATCCCTTCTCCTGGCTACTCTGCCTTTAAAATCCATTCATCCTCTCAGTCAGTCACGTTCCGTGTGCTGGGCTCGTCGTCACCATCTTCGTTTACCCGCCTGTTCAGTTAGCCAGCCCATTCTGTGGCTGCCCTCTCCCCACCGCTGTCGTCCTCGCTCTTTCCTGTCGATGTAATCTTCCTGAACTGTTAGACATTGTTTTGTTTGTGATCTCCCCTCCCCTTCCCCAGTCTGAAACAACAACTGGCTGCACGTTGCTTTTCCCGGGTGGCCAAAGCTGCCCTCATGATGGGCAGTCATGAAAGCTTCCCCTGCCTCCTGCCAGCATGTCTTCCTGGGCTCTGCCTCCGTCTCCTCTTCCATGGTTCTCTAAAGGCCTTCAGGGCTCTGGAGTGGGTGGGGACGGAGGATGGGCAGGGTAATAACTCCTTACACACTGGGGAGCCCTACCCACAGCATCAGGCTTACGTTTAACCTGCAACTCACCCCTACCCTCAGGCCTGTCCCATCTAGTCTATCACTGCTCTGCACCTGCTGAGCATGGCCCCCCAGGCCCTTCCATACCTTTCATGAAGCCAGCTCCTTCATTTTCTCTGCTCTCCCGATATTTCTTCGTGAGTCACACTGTCTCCACAGCCAATAGCACCAAGAGGCAGTCTCTTATTTTTATCATAAATGGGGAGGCATTTATCTTTACCTTGAAAAAAGGACTGCAAATAATTTATTTTGAGGAAACACTTTCCTTTAAAAAATAAAAATTTATTACGAGAGCATCTTAAACTGTTGTGGACTATTTGTCCATAAGCTGGATGTTGCTTCCTGAGAAATACATTAGCATTGCTAGTAAAACGCTCTTGAGAACAGAAATAGGGACATACTTAGAGGACAGACTTCAAACCTCAGATTTTACTTAAAAGTAGAAGAGTTGCTCTCTCCCAAAATAGTAAATACTTTAATCACCTTGGAGAAGACCTATAGAATGTTGTAGTGATATGTGTGCCTTAGCAAAATATATCTGGCATAACTTCTGATTTTGCTTTAGCCTGTTCACTTATGATTCAGGAAGCTTCCTGGTCATTTATATGTAGTTTGTGGAACATGAGGTTTCTATGTATTTTATTGTGTAGGAAAACCCCGAAAAGCTCTGAGCAGCCACTTGTAAGGTGACTGTATTAATGTTTAGCGAGTCTTTATGTGAGAAAATGAATACCTATTGCTAGGACCACCAGTGTGGGATGTTGTGGAAGCTTTCCTCCCTTTCTCAGGAAATTCAGAAGTATTTTGTAGGGTTCCTGAAAAATCTCTCACTTTTGACTTTTAATCACAAAAATAACACCTGCATTGGCAGCTCCAGTGAAAAAACAATAAAGGTGTTAACTGAGAATGTGTTTTATTTTGGGAATTGTGAAATGAACTATCACGTGGTATCTTGCTTTAGAAATTTTGGGTTTGGCATTTGAGTGTTAGGAAAGAATCGACTTCATTTTTTTTTTTTTTTTTTTATGTAACCAAAAAATTTCATACATTAACCTGGGGAAAATGTTAGGAAAGTATCGTTTTATAGAAACTTCTTCAACAGTTGGTACTTTACCTAGGAGAGATGGCAGTTGTAATGATCTTGAATCTGTGGCACAGTTCTCATCCGAGAGCAGTGACTGGCTGGAAAGCATTTGTATTTTTACCCACCCACCTTTTCATGGGGATTTTTACATCTATATTTTTAGCAATTAGTATTGAAAATAAGAAAAGGAAATGAACTTTTTAATTCAAGAATGTTTTGATTGGATGGAGTTACTTTATCCAGGAAAATTGACAACTTTTTTGTTTTTAGCATCTTAGGGAGGAGAGTAATATGTTTTAATTTCTGTATAGAAACTAGGTAGTTTTAATTGGATGGGAGGGAATTATTGTGGGAACCCTAAGCAAAACCTGAACTTTGTGATGTAATAAATTATACATTCAGTGCAATATAATGACATAGATGCATAGATTTAATCAAAAGAAAAAGGCAGAGCATGTATTAACAGCTATCCATAACCTCAGCCAGGTAACTATCAGCCAGGTAAATGATAAACAGTCAGCAGTTGCTGTACATTTATTGCTAAGCAAGCTCTTTATTAATGGGGGCTTGGAGCAGTATTTTTTGAAAATTTTCCCTTTAGTCATTTCCCCCCTTTTTCCGAAGTAGGTTCTAGGAGAGGAAAATACCCCTGGAGTGCCGCAATCTAAATTTAGATTTATGGTGCTTCCCTGGCTATCCACAGGCTTCTTACTTGACATTTTACTATGGTGTTTAACTGACACATTGCAAACCAAAGCTCTAATCACTGTCATTTTCTCGTTGGTGCTCTGCAGCCCTAAGATGGTGCAGAGCAGCAGACCCTCTGCTCTTCGTGTCTGTCAGCCCTGAACCTGTGTGGTCTGAGTCGCATCCCCCCCGGAGTGAAGTGCTCGCCTGCCTCCTCCACCTTGGTGTCAGGACACTGCTCTTGAGCCTGGGGAGTTGGTGGGGCTGTGGGCCTGACATAGGAGAACGTACTGGGTTTTTTGCCAGCATTCTGTCCTCTGTGCCTCTCACTTTTTAGGTGGGGAAATTCCTCTGTGATCTGCTTTGTTGAACCATTGCCTTTTTGCTTTGGGTAGAGATCATTCTAGAGGGTGAGAGGCAGGAGCAACCAGTTTCCAGCAGTAAGAGTTCACGCCCTCCCAGCCCCTGTTTTCCCCTCTCCCCTTCCCCTCCCCCATCTCCCTCCTTCTCTTCCTCTCTCCCTCACTCCCTCCTTCTCTCCCTCTCTCTCCCCCTCTCCCCCCATGTCCCTCTCTCTCCCCCTCTCCCTCCATCTCCCTCTCTCTGTCCCTCTCCCCCATCTCCCTCTCTCTCTTCCTCTGTCCCTCTCCCCCAATCTCCCTCTTTCTGTCCCTCTCCCCCATCTCCCTCTCTCTCTTCCTCTGTCCCTCTCCCCCAATCTCCCTCTTTCTGTCCCTCTTCCCCCATCTCCCTCTGTCTCTTCCTCTGTCCCTCTCCCCCCCATCTCCTTCTCTCTCTTCCTCTATCCCTCTCCCCCCATCTCCTCTCTCTGTCCCTCTCCCCCATCTCTCTCTCTTCCTCTGTCCCTCTCCCCCTCTCCCCCTTCTCTCTCTCTCTCTCTCTCTCTCTCTCTCTCTCTCTCTCACACACACACACACACACACACAGTCTCTTTATTCTTAAAGTGATAAACATGTCAGGCTTGATTTTTCTTTTTCCTCTTTAGCTTATTTAATGTGGTAATATGGCCTGCCTTTAAAAGGGAAGTTGGGGGTATATATATATATTTTAGTGTGAAACTAGATGTTCTAAGTGATTATTGTGAAATTGTGTTTGTTACTTTAGAAAAGGAAAATGACTTTTCATTTAGCAGATTCCTGGGCAGATTCAGTATTTATGAATTACGTGCTTTTGCTTAATCCAATGAATAGGTACTAAATGTTTCATACTGATATCTGGAATTTATGCATGTGTAATTTGGTGATTCCATTCTTCTGGTAGGAATTAGGAGTGGTAGTTTTTATAACAGTACATTAGCTGCGTTTGTAAATTAATAAAAATGGCTTTTGAGAAATTGGCATAGTTTAAATTCTTTTTCCTAGATTTCCCCCTAGATTTTCTAGACTTCTCAGATTATTTTTCCAGAGGTTTCTGGATTGCAAGAATCTTTTGGTCAGAGTAAGTTAAGAACAGTGTTAAACATTGTAAATCTACTCCATTAATAGTTTAATCATCTCTGTGTTGGCCACAGTGTTATTTACTTAACATGAAAGAACTACTGGATATAGTTTTAAATATTTTTCTTACGTTATGTAGGTCATAAACTTTCCAAGACTCCTTTCACAAAATGGTTTTTAAAAACTTTTTTTGCATATAGTCCATGTTTTCGATGCATTTATGATCTTTTTAATTTTGCTACCACCATATAATTTCTCTTATTTTTGTTTACTATTTGTTCATAAGCTGTGTGTTGCTTCCTGAATCTTAAAATTTGAAGTTTCTTCTGAGTCGGTGCTTCGATGTGGAATTCTTTCGTAACTTCAGAAAGTTATTATAGAACAATTACCATTAGTGACCTCTAAGTGAATGCTGCACACTTAATGAATTATTTTATAGACAGCCCGAAAAGAGCTAAGCTGATCCAAAAGAATAATTGTAAAATATCAGCGACTTATAGGTGAATATACAAATAAAATAAAATAATTATTTTCCTAATTCTTTCCTCTCCCTCCCAGACCTAAACTAATCTTAAAGAATCTGTTACTGCTTTTACTTTGCGTTTCATATACAAGTCTTCAGAGGGCAGACATGACAGTTCCCCTGGTGTGTGTGTGACTGTCACTTTGAGTCTGTCTGTCCTTCAGTCTGCTTTATTGCAGAGAGTGGCTGATGGAGAGATGGCTGGGGTTGCAGGACTGGGGCGGCCTTCGTAGCTCTCCATTTCCTGGCTGCCCGCCCTCTGTATCAGATGATAGCAGCTTGTTGAGGTGGTCTTGACACTTTAAGGGACCAGTATTTGAATAAAGACCCTAATTTTATTATTGCTGTGTTGATACTGATCATGTATAATCAGATCATCTTTATGTTATTAGTTAAATGTTTGTAAGGATGATTTGTCCTAGAGTTTGGAAGCAGTGTCTTAAAAGGTTAAGTAAATGTATATTATTAAAGTCTTGGATATGTAAAAGCAAGATCAGGCTCTTTTTTGTCTGGGAGTGTATGCTATTAGTAAAGAATAGGTGATAAAAAGTTACCTGCTCTGTGTTCGTGTATCTGCCTACTGTCCTTTATCTGATAAACGTCAACAGGGTGGAACGAGAGGGATATATAGAAATATTCAAGGTGGTTTGGTCCAGCATAGAAATCCAAAAAAGAAGCTAAGGCTTAAGCCAGCGTCAGAGAAGTCCTAGGGATTTTAAGATATTTTTTTTAGTATTTACCTTTGGAAATCCAGAGGCACTTAATTGTTTACCATTTTAAAAAATTTTGAAAGAATTGTCATGTTTTAGTGGTATGTGTGGAAAGATTCCTCTCTGCCTCTACACTTATAGAATTGCTAGTTCAAGTTCTCACATTTGATAAAACTTTGACCTTGAGGTATCTGTATTGGTTAAGCAGGTCTGTAAAAACAGTGCTGTGAAGTCGGTCCGAGTGTGAAAGGCAGGGAGAATGGCCCTGACGCAGGAAGTTACTTCAGTAACTACTTCTAGAGTGTTAGTGTCCACAGTTCAGAGGTGCTTAACTAAGGCGCTATTTGGGGATGTGTGTAGATATTTTTGATTGCCAATACCAGTGAAGGTACTAGTGGTCTTGCACCAGGGCAGTGCTCAGTGGCCTTAAAGGAAGGGACAGTCTCCCCTACAAGAGTTGCCCGTCCCAAAATGCAGTGGTTCTCAGAGTCTCAATTCTTTTGTTGTAGCATCCCTTGTTTTTAGTGTAGATTAATAAAAAATTTAACTTAAAAATATAATTTCAGAAGTCATTGTTGGATTTGCAGTGCTTATTATATTGTAAAATATTTTAGATATATAATTTGACAATGTTGTGAGTCAAGAGAGAGAGAGAAAAAAATGAGGATGTGGTTTTTAGCCATTAGGATTAGAAGTGATTGACAGGAGAGTCCGAGCATGTAGGCATGTAGTAAACTCTTTAAAAAAAGATGTTAAGATCCTTCTTTCTCTGGAAAGAAATGATTATTACATTCCTGTTTGGACAAAGAGGGAACAGACAGTATAGAAAGTCAGAAGATTACTAATCATATAACAATCTGAATTATATTGTAAATATTTTTATTTAGAAAAAGTTGAGGTTCATTGAGATTAGTAAAAGAATAAAATGTTTTAAGTGCAGTGGCCTTGTATTTGCAGGTTCTGCACCTGCAGATTCAACCAACTAAGGATTGAAAATATTTCGGGGAGAAAAATTAGGTTGTTGCTGATGTATACTATGGGGTTAGACCTGCGATGATTGTGTCTGTACTGAATGTTTACAGACTTTTTTCCTTGTCATTATACTCCAACTAACACACTGCAACAACTACAGGGTGTCCCCTCAGAAATGTATACACACTGTACAGTTGATAGCTCTATTTTGAAAATGAAATGTATCTTAATAAACACTGCCTTTATAATTATTCAAAGTGTGTGTATACACTTTTTTGGGACACCCTATATTTACACGGCATTTAAATTGTATCAGGTATTATGGGTAATCTAGAGGAGATTTAATGTGCCTGGGAGGGTGTGCCTGTGCAAGTTCTATGCAAATAGACCATTTTATTTAAGGTGCTTGAGCATCCGAGGAGTTTGTCATCTGTGGTCCTGGAACCAATTCCCCAAGATACTGAGGGGCTACTGTACTTTAGTATTTTAGTTACGTGGTTTCAGATGTCAGGGTATCTCAGTTGTTTGAATTGTCCTGTGAGCTAGCAGCTGCAGAAGGGGAGGAAAAGGAAGGGAGAAAAGTGTTATTTTAAAAGAGAGGAAAAAGCAAATGAAAAGCACATGAAAAGAAGGAGACAGCACCTCAGAAAACGGCAGATCCATTCTCCATGTCCTTAGGGTGAAGACCCTGGTGTCGTCCCTGACGTCCTCTCTTTCATACCTGGCATCATATCTGGCATCAAATCTTAGGGCCCTATTTTTAAAATAGACCCAGGGCCCAGTTCTCACATTTTTGCTACTACCTGGGTCAAGCCACTATCATCTCTTGCCTAGATTGGGGCATTAGCCTCCTAAGAGGTCTGCTTTCCTCCACACTCTGCAAATTATTCCACCTGGTATTTCAGGTACCCACCTGGCACCATACATAGTTACTACAATATCATTACCCATGTTCCCTATGCTGTGCATCCCTGTGACTGCTTTGTAACTACCAATTTGTAGTTTTTAGTCTCTAAGCCTAAGTCACATTTGGTCACTTCTGCCATCTTCAGCCTCCCAGTGCTTTTCATCTCTGGGTGGAAAAGCTATAGCCATTCTGGTGAGCAGTGCTTACCTTGCAAAGCATTGTGGCTCTTTCCAAAGATCTTTCATTAAAACATTTGCATTTTACTATAGGATTTTTTTGCTCCGTTCCTCAAAGAGAACACCCCGTCGCCAAAGTTCGTAAATCCACCTATAAAAGCTTAGTGAGAGGGCGAGTGAAAACCCTGACGTTCTTTTCACTGTGGGGTCCTACGGTGTCTCAAGATTTCTCCTGGTGGAGCCGCGTGTTAGGAGCCGTTTGTGGTGGAGGAGGTCAGGCTGCACGCCCCTGGCCACTGATCTCAGGACTCTCAGACACCTTGAAAGGATCAGTTATATTCAGTATAGGTTGTCTTGAAGAGGCACGTGTGTATGAGAAAGAAGCTCAGTATTAGATTTGAAAGGAATGGGCCTCATGGGTTGACCTCCAGTTATCTGAATTTGTATCCACTGGGTATTTATTTACTACAAGTTCATATCGGTTTGGCTGGACTGAGCCCTCTAACAAGATGCAAGTTTTAGAATGCATTTCCTGTGCCAAGTCTGAATAAAAGCTAGTTCAGATGACCAGGCCCCAACTTAAATATAGTGCCTTTGCTTGTTGAAGGTGATCAGGTGAGTGTGGTTAAATAGCTCAAGGAAAAAACGCCGAACTGTCCTCACTAATGAAGGGAGGGTAAAATAGCAAAGCGCAATTCTTCATGACAGTGGGCAAGCAGTGTTTTCTTCTAGTACGAATAATGGCATTGAGTTACCTGTTCCTTGGTTTATTAGCTGTTAGAGCATAAAGTTCCAAGGTGAGCAGTGTCTTGGGAACCTAGGAGGGAGAGAGACTCTAAGTCAGTTAATGAAGGAGGAGAATTAGGCTTGATGGTGTGTGTATGTATACGTGCTGAAAACCCAGAATGTCACCGTGGAAGTGCTGCTTAAATGGCCTGATTTTCGTTTACAATGAAAGACTGCAGTCCACTCCCAGATGTATGTTGCAGAGAGCACCGTCTTCAAAGATCATTATTTAGAACAAGTATGTCACATGCATTTGTAAGAAACCATTTTGTCTTGTTATTTTGTCTTGTATATTGAAGAAAAATTTAAAGGAATAATTGTAGTTCTTTTCCAAACAGTTTTATTGAAATATTTGCATTTTACTGCAAGGTGTTTGTTCTGTTTCTCAAAGAGAACTTCCTATGAAAATGTTATTGAGTCCACCTTTCTACTTTAGGAACTTGAAAAACATAATTTAAAGGGGTCTGATTGTGTTTGTATTCAACACAGTGTTGATATGAATAAGAGAAGGACAATTAAATTGCACAAGTTACGCAGCAGGCTTTGTGTTTCTAGTAACAAAGCTCATTTATTTCTTCTTAGGAGTGATGCAATTCCAGAGCAAAAGTTTGATGCCATTCTAATGAGTCTGCTTTCAATTGTAGAGCACAATGAAGCCCTGGTAAAGATTAGTCAGAATCTATTTTATTGTAGCTAATAAATCTGTGAAGTAAGCTCTCAGTATAGATTGAAGGTGCTCTGGCATGGAGTTGCTTTATGAATAGCCCTTTGAGCAAACTCTACGTTTCTGTATGTGGTTTTAAATCACTGTAAATTTGTAGGCAGGTACATATTACAATTGTCTGTTTTTCTTTTTAGGGCTCATGTAATCAAAGAAGTTTTTGTTGTGTGTATCTTTTCAGAACACAACAGGAATTGAAAATGAATCAGGTGAGTTTAAATATAAGAATTTATACAAATACATTACCTAGATGTTAGACCAGTTCTTGATTTTTAAAAGATAGTAACACACACATTCATTGCTCCCAGATTTTCCTTTCTGTTCTTAATGCCGTTAATGAATTGATTGCTTTCATAGTGTGCGTTTGTTCCTGGAGTAGAGCGTGCATTTGGGGACATTTCTGTGGATCCCTGAGTAGACTTATTCATTCTTAGGGACCTTAGTTTAGACTTTCTTTTTTTCCCTCTCCTCTGCTACACTCTGGTGTTAATTTTTTGTTTTTGTTTTTAAGCTTATTAGGCTTTCATTTTTAATACTTTTTATTTTGTAATTTCCCATTGGTTGAAAAGAGAGGATTGAAAGTGTTTCTTGTTTTTTTTTTTAGAGACCAAAATTGATCCAATGGGAAACTTTAAGCTGTTCTGTCCTTGAAAAACCTGTTTATGGAATAGAAGCGAGGGCAGATACTGAAGTGTTGGATGTGCTTTTCCTTTGGGGGTTGGGGTTACCTGGAGAGGGAATGGTTCTGCTGCGGCCACTTCTGTCACCTTAAGGGTGTCTGATAAGTAGAACCAGTTATGTGGATTTAATATATTCTAAAATAGGGTTCTTATTTTCTGATCTTAATATTACTCACTTGCAGTTATAGAAATGTATGGGTGTCAGGAACATTCCCTTTTGAAATCTTTATAAACACATCTTTTAAAAAATATGAAGGACAAAACTTAAAAATGTGAAACCTAATTTTTAGTGCTTAGTTTAAAACTATCAGACTGGAAAATATTTTGTATCCCTCATCAACTGAAACTTCGGACACCTTTTATCATTTACAGGTGCCTCTAACTGAGATCACAGGTCCAGTTTTATTAGGTGGCCAAGTTTAATAAATTCAGTCCTGTGTTGCATTGAGAGATGTGAAATTTTTGAAATGGATTCTTTGATTTCTTTTCATTACTTTCTTTATCAAAATATGTTTATTTTAATGCAGAGGACCATACGTCATAAAAACGAATCTGGTGAACACATGGGGCACATGGTTTCTATTATTTTAAAACTTGCAGATTTACTGACATGCTTTTGAAGGCAAATTGTTTTTGAAATGGTAAAATGGGGGAGGGAAAGAGAACAGTGGATTTTCACAGTCATTGCCCATCAAAGTGGGGTGCATATATATGTCATAGATTTCGTTTATTTTCCTATTTTAAGACTAATTCTTAATGTGAACCTTGTCACCCAACAGAACTTTCTTTTCTAATGGCCTAGGAACTGTTGTTAGAAAAGTCTTGATTTTGGGTTTGAATGATCGTGAAAGTTTCCAAAATCGAATCTAAATACCAACGTTGCTTTTGTTGCCACTTCATTCAGCAGTCATTTATTTCAGTGGCTGCAGCTTTAACTTAGGCTTAATAATGCTCTAATTCTTACATCTTATTAGGCCATAGTATTTTATTTCTAATATTTTATTTATTTGACACCTCACACTTTTGCTTTAATATTTCATTTATATCAACTGAACTTGTGTTTAAAGAAAGTCCACATGCCATTCAGAAGAGTTGTAACCGTTTCTTTTTTTGGCTCTTTTACAATTTCATTTTGCTTTTGACAAGTTTTAATATCAGATCTGCAGAGGACTGCCTTTGATGCCAAATGCCAAATATCAGTGGAAAGGGTCCTCTTATGTTTCTAATGGTTAGCACATTTCTGATGTGGGTATAATTTAAATGGTCTGGTAGTAATGAAACTTTTATTTGTATTATAAAAATTGTCCACTTTTTATGAGTAAAATTTTCAGCATCTTTAGTTATATTTCCATTATTTGAGGAATATTAGTTACATGATGTTTAGTCCTGATTATTATGTCATGGCATAACATCTGCATGTGTTTTTCAACAGTTGTCCCAGTAATTTTTAAAAATTAAGAATTGTTTCAGGACATTTTATGTTTTTCCCTCTTGTATTTATTATTCTCATTTGCAGCCAGTGAAAATAAGCAGTAAATGCTTGAAAACTTCAAAATAACTACACAAAATGTGATATTAAAAGTTTTAATTTGAATTTGATTTGTAATTCAAATCTTGTTGGTGAGTTTAGGGTTAGGTTTTTCTCTCTAGGGACTGATCTGCATTGGTTTGATAAGTGTTAGCTTATTTGTCCCTTGTGATGGGTGTGGTCTCTAAGACAATAACACAGAATCATTCATTCATGTGTGCCTGGCAGCAAGTTTTAGGGACTAAAGGATCCTGGAAGTGAGCATACCAGTGAGCATACCATATTGTTACCGTATTGCTTACAAGTGAGCCCTTTAGAGGAAACGAGTCCACAGCCCGAAGCCTCCTGGTATTGTAAGCACTGACTGTTGAAGCAGCGCCTCGGATCGCTCAGTGTTAGCAGTGCGTTTCCAGTCATTCCTGGTGCAGTCACTGGCCAGGCTTTCCCTCTGTCCCCAGCCCTGGGCTCCCTGAGACCCACATGCCCTTTGTCCTTCCTTCTCTTCTGGTCTGTTCCCCACTCAGCACTTACCCCTTCTCACTGTCTCTCACCTTCCCAGTTTAGAACCCCGTTTGCTCTGCGTGTGCGCCTTTGTTCCTCTGACTGTGCCCGGCCTGGCCGGAGGGCGGGAGCACCGTCTCTGCTTCCTCCCCTTGCTGTTCCTTTTCTTTTCTCTCCGTTTGCAAACCATAGGTGCTCCTTACTCCACTCACCTTCCACAGCCACCTTAGTGTTTAACTTTAACATGCTCCACTGTTTTCTCTCCTTTCCTGGATTTATCTGGGAGAATCCAGAACTTCGTGAACGGCGCTCTCATTGAATAATGAGCTTGGAATGCTTCGCAGGGGCCCCTCACCTCCTCTCCGCCAGCGCCCTTTGTTTATAACATTGGTGAGATGACTTAGGAAGTTAACTCCTCTTTATGTCACTAAGCCGGTGGTGAAATTGGTTTCATTTTACTACATTTCACTTAAAGTTGCAGAACCTACCAACTATATTAAATGAGGACTTAACTGTACCTTATAGAGCATCCAAGGTGAGTGAAGTTCTATGAAGCAGCTGTGCTCATATTGGCTGAAGGTAGACATGTTAGAGTTTAATACCATCTTCCTATCTATTCATTGCTTACCCAACATGCCTGGCACTTCGTTAAGTATTGTGCATACATTTTCTTATTAATTCTGCCTTTGCGCCCACCCTATGAAACATAGGTTTCATAACCCCTTTATGGATGAAGACATTGAGGCCCAAACAGGTGGCCTGGCTTGCTCATGATCATTCACACAGTGAGCGGTGGACCTCTGAGCCACACCCAGGCCTGTCAGATTCCAAAGCCCACGTGCCTGCTCACCATGCTGTACCCATGTCAGTCGGGATAAGCTGTGTTATGCTGTGCTGACAGGCAGCTCCAGAATCTGAGGGGCTAATACAGCAGCTGTTTGTTCCTTGTTCTCAGTATACATCCACGGTGGGTCTGCTCTTGTAGTTGCTCAAAACCAAGGATGTTGGAGGCTGTGTCTCAACACGTGCCCCTTCTATGCACATCCAGTTGGCCAAGGTTAGTCATATGGCCACATCTAGTGTAAACTCAGGGGGAGCAGTGCAGTCTGCCAGGTGCCAGGGAGGACAAGGGAACTGTGATACTTGGATGCAACTTCAGTGATTCCAGCTTTATTGAGATACAATTAACACATAACATTATGTAGGCTTTAACCTTGATGATTTAATTCAATGGCCCTGATTACTAATTTCCTGAGCCACACTTGATTTTCTAAAAAGAATCTTTGTATAACTCAAATTGTTACTAATATTTGAAATTTCTATCAATGTAGCGGCTTATGATTGCAGCATCTCTGTATCCTGATCAATAACCTATGGTATTGCCAGTCACCAATAGCAGAACAACCTAGCAATTTAGCCTTTTAAACTTGTTTTAAAGTTTTATATAACAGAATCTCAAAGGAAGGCTTTGATCACTAGATGTTGCAGATCTAACCCCGAGAATTGTGATAAGCCATCCATCAGTAGTTCCATCATCTTAACTGTCCTGAATGTTCACTCATCCCGCCTCTCATCCCGCCTCGACTGCACCCCAGTGTGCTGTGGATCCGCAGTGAACTGGGTAGGCAAGGGTTCTGCTCAGAGGGAGACATCGCGGAAGCAGGAAGAGAACTGCAGACAGTGATGGTGCAGCAAGGTAGTGCGGGCGCGGTAAAGACTGTGGGCCAAGGTAGGGGAGGGTTTCTGGATTACATGGTCAGAGAAGGCTGTTCCGGAAAGGTGATTAACAACAGAATAATAAGAAATTAATAGAATTCTTAATAATTGAATAGTAGGCCCACGTTTTAACCAAGAACCAGATGTATGAGAATCTGGAGAAAGAAAATTCTAGGCCGAGTGAACAGTGAGTGCAAAGGCCTCGAGGTGGGAATGAGCTTGCCGTTTCAGGACACAGCGCACAGCATCTGGGACTTTGGGGAGAGATGAAGTTGGTATGAGGGGCAAGGGCCAGATCTATAGGTCCTCAAAGGCTATGGGAAGAAGTTTATGTTTTATTCTGAGTTCAGTGGGAAGCCACTGGACAGTGACATGCTTTCATTTCCGTCTTTGGAGTATCATGCTCACTGGGCCGTGGAGCCTGCATTGCGAGGGGTAAGAGTGTGGAAGCACGTTTGTTCACCGTGGAGATAAGTACCGTGCTTCAGGACATTCTCTACCCTTGGACAGTTCCGTGGACCTGCCAGCTTTGTGAAGGGGGTACTTTTTGACGTTTCAGAGCTATTTGCTCTTCTCTTCCAAAGACGGGCACAGAACTGTCTTGTTCTGTGTCCCCATCTGTTTGTGGTTATTGCAGTCTTACTCGTTTCTTAACCAAATACAGTTTAATGCCATTTCAGTAAACTGAGGCTTGTTTGATTTACCCCTCCCCCTTTTTGCCCCAAGAATGGTAGTTAAGAGTCTCGATTACAAGTTTAAACAGAGCTGTTCACAGAATTTGAATATTTTAATGCTCTTTAATTCTTGGGTGTCTTTTGCTGGTAACAGTGATTACTATGGTGATTATTAGTCTGTTGCAGCAATGATATGTATCTTATTTTGAATATACTATGACGTGTTCTTAATATTTTGCGATATTGGTCTCCAGTGTTAGTTTGATCAAATTGGTATTTAAAAAACTAGGTGCTTTAATTACATCAGTTAAATCTGATATAATAGTTTATGACCATTGTCTGGATAGAATGTGTAAAAGAAGGTACCTCTATGAATTTAAATGACATACCAGGAAAACTTGCTTATTGCTATATTTTGAACAATAAAAACGTTAGTACATGTTGCCTGTGTCGGGGTACATGCAGCCCTGTGTAACGGCAGCCAGTGCCAGTGCGATGCTGTAGAGCAGAGTTGCCTTACTCCAGGGACTGTACATCTGGGAGTGTGAGGAGAGGGAGTGCAGCAGCTGGTTCCGAGGGGCAGGAGGAGGGGGTGAGTGGTCAGAGGTAGAGGGTTAGCTCAGTGGTCACTGCAAGGACAGACCAGAGTAGACTTTACCAGGGAGAAGGGAAACTGTTGGAGGGTTTTGAGTTGGGCTAAAAAACAAATCTTGGTTATAAAAATATTTTTTTCTGTGGCATTGGTATTTTTGTTTTTTATTTTCTTGGAGCATTAAAAGTTTCATTTTAACATGATTTAAAGAGAGTATAGGATTTATTTACTTATTTATGTGCAGTAAGATGTACCCATTTGAAGTACGTGGTCTAAGTTTTGACACTTCTGTAACTACCACTGCTATCAACTTATAGACATTTCCATCACCCCAGGAAGTTCCTTTTTTTTTTTTGTGGCTCTGAAGTTCTCCCCTCAGCCTCTGCCTCAGGCAGCCGCTAATCGGCTCCCTAGCCCAGTGGGCCGGCTTTTCCTGTCCTAGAATTCCTCATAAATGGAGCTATAAAGTATGTGCTCTTTTGTGTTTGTTTCTTTTTGGTCAGCGTAATGTGTTTGAGATTTGTCCAGTTGTTGTTTGTATCAGTAATTTATTCCTTTTATAGAAAATATTTTATGGGCCATCATCTGACCATCTAGATAAATCTGTTGGTGAGACCCTGGGATGGCTTCCTATTTTTAATTTTAGGTAGCTCCTCCACTTTTTTCTAATTCTAAAACTATATACTGTGTACAAAATTGAAGCCATTTTTGCTATTTTAGCATATTATTAACATCAAATTATATTTTTACAAATAATTATAAATGCAAGTTTGATTTTTTCAGACTTCTAAAAACTCCCAACTAAGATGATTTCTCTCTGTTATTGACTTAAACCTCAATGAGTGTATAGTTTAGGAAAATGTGTTTAATAATGATGGCACTTGAATTTCATTTGAATCATATATTCTAAATAAATGAGCAATTTATAAAATAAAATCTAGGACAGTGCTTTTCTGAATGAAGATATTAGATTATTTTTGAAATTTGAAAAACATTAGCAACTCGAATAGTGTTTCCCTATATAACTACAGAATGCACCGTGGTGAGAAGGCTTGCATTTTACGTTACTCTGATAGGAGTGCTTTGGTAGAGAAGGTTTCAGGATTATATAGCTCTGCCTCACCTTAGCTGTCTTGTGACTCACATTCCATCGTCAATCTTAGCTTTTCCACTCCAGCTGTGTGGCCTTGGGCAAGTCACTGGACTTCTTGGTATTTGCTTTTCTTACCTGTTAAATGGGAAGAGTAGTGGTGCCCACCCCATGTGGGGTGGTCAGGAGCAAAGTTAATAAACAGCTCTGGCAGCACAGCTCAGCAGTTAGAGCAGCAGCCTGCGCACCTGAGAGCCGCAGGTTCGATTCCTGGTCAAGGGCACGTACCTGGGTTTCAGGTTCAAGCCCTGCCCCCAGTCGGGTGCCTGCAGGAGGCAACCAATTGATGTGTCTCTGTCACAACGGTCTTTCCTCTCTCTCTCTGTCCACCTCCCCTCCTTTCCATGCTTTCTAGAAATCAGTGGAAGAAATGTCCTCACTCTTTGGGTGAGGATTACAAAGTCACTAACCATCAGCCACGAAGGCTGGTCCCGGCATACCCAGGAAGCACGGCATCGTTACTGTATCATCCTTCCAGCCAGTAACTGAGCCTGGATTCTGCCTTATAAAGTACCTTCTTATCACTGCCACTGCTGAGTTCAGACCCACACATCCCTTGTTTGGTGTTAAAGAAACTTCCTAATTGGTCGCCTTGCTGACATCTCTCCCCGTTGAGCCATTTTCCATGGGACTGGGTTCTGTACTCACACAGCATAAAACTGACCATATAGGAATCAGAAGAGTGGACAGTCATCATGAGTTGTTTGGAATGTCTTATGGATGAACTGGGATTTGAACTTGACCTGGAGAAGCATGGAGGGCCAGAAGGACCTGTGGCCTGGGGTCATTACCAGCTGAAAGCCTGCATTGTGAAAGATCCAGGGGAGTAAGAGACCTGGTTTGGTGAAGGGAGGAGGAGCCAGACGTTGGTGCCTGTAGGAGCCAGGGAGTCAAACATGGAATAGACTGGAAGCCAGAAAACCTCATGGTACCCTGTCACTCCCCTGACCAAAGCCGCCTGGTGGTGTCCCATCACTCTCCTAATGCCATCCGGTCTCTGTGCCCTGGCCTTCAGGGTTCTGCAGTGCTGGTGGTGGCCACCTCTGCTTCCGCCCCGGCTCACTCTGACCTGGCTCACGGTGGTCCCTTTTTGTTCCTGAACATGCCAAACCCTTTCTCTCCTCAAGACATTTTCCTGGAATGCTCAGACCGTGACACATGGCCTTATTCATAAATGAGAACATTTTGGAATGGAAGATTAATCATTTACACATTCCATTAGCCAGCAGATGTCATAGCTTCCCCAAAAGTCTCCTCTCTACACCTAAGAGGAAAAGAGGCAGGTGACATCTTAGTAGTATACAAACCAGCTCTGATCTCACAGATCCCCGAAGGGACTTCCCAGGTATCCCCAGACTACAGTGAGACCCCACTGGTTTAGTGGTTAGAATATGGACTATGGAGTCTGACCGTCTGGACTTCATCCTGGCTCCACTACTTTAAAGTCATGCAGGGTGGGGGAGTTAAGTGACAGCTACTCCACAGCATTGTATTTTCTTTTTTTTTAATATATCTTTATTGATTTCAGAGAGAGGGAGAGGGAGAGAGAAAGATAGAAACATCAGTGATGAGAGAATTGTCAGTGATTGGCTGCCTCCTGCACTCCTCCAACTGGGGATCGAGCCCACAACCTGGGCATGTACCCTGACCAGGAATCAAACCCCAATCTCCTGGATCCTAGGTTGACGCTCAACCGCTGAGCCACGCCCGGCCGGGCCACAGCATCGTATTTTCAAGTCCAGACCCTGAAGCCTGACTGGGTTTGAATCCTAGCCCTGCCACTTAATAACTACGACTATGGGCAGCTTTCAGTTTTCATCTGTAAAAAGGGGTGTCATAAAATTACAGCCAGAGGGACGACGAAGGTTGAAGGAGGTGATGCATAGACAGTGCTTGGAGTAGAGCGTGCGAAGAGCTGGCCTGCTCCGTCTGTGTTAGCTATGAGTGTTGTTGTGAGGCAGTGCGTGTACAGTGCTTTGTGTAGATCTTGGCCCAGGGGAAGGAATAAATGTCATACTCCCTAAGTTTCCCCCACCCCTCAATATGAGACAGTCATCCTGGGCCAGAGGAATGGTATTAGGAGGAAGCATCAGGGGGCCTTTCAGAGTTGGAGAATCAAAATACCTCTGAGGTGGTTTTGTTAGGAAGCAGGAGGAGAGCAGTTCCTCTAGCCAGTGAGCTTGGTGGGGCGGGGGCCAGATCAGTTTTACTAACCACTGTATCCTCACCGCTCAGCACAGTACAAGCCCCAGCGCACCCAGGAGTGCTTGCTAATGACTGGAGGGCTGCGTGCTGCTTATTGGGGGAGGGAATACTGACTAAATTTGAGATTGAGGTAAGAAGTTGGAGACATCAAATTAATGAGAGTAATTAACAGTTAATAACTAACTTATTAAATTTAATGTTAATCAAGTTAACTTAAATTTAATATGTTAATTAAATTTAATACGTACTGTTCCCGTTCAGTTCATTGATACATATTTGAAAACTATGTTAAGCAGTGAAATAAAGAATTCTTGTGTTTCCTATTACATAATATGGAGGTATGGAAGTACCTTCCTCCATACTTATCACAGTGATCAGGGTTAGAAAGCCTTAAAATGCGCCTCTGCCTTTATTCCGAGACAGCGAGGACATCCTGGGGGGAGGAGCAGCCAGAGCTTGCAGCCTGCCCTCTGGTTGGTACCTTCTGTGTGAATCAGCGAGTGGGGTGATACATCCCTCCTACGGTTACTCCGCCTGCCTCACCTTCTCTCCTCTAGATGCATCGGTCTTTGCCTGTCTGTTCTCTGAGCACACCATGCTTTTTCCTAACCCAGCAGTGGCCTTGCTGGTTCTCTTTCCTGGCCTGTTTTCCCCTGTATGGTCACATGAGTCTTCCTAGTGGAGAGACGTTCCCTGAGCGCTCTAAAGTAGCACCCACCTCTCTCCATCACTGTCTTGTGCTTGGTTTTTCTTTAGAGCATCGATATCTACCTGGCATCATCTATCTTTGTTTGATTTTGTCTGCCTTCCTCACTAGAGTGACACATTGCCTGGCTTGTAGGAGGGACTCAAAAAACATTTTACTAAATTGATTGAGTAGATACTGTAATTACTTGAAGACAAACCAATCTTGGAAAACTTCCCTGGATCAGATTATGATTCTTCAGCGTACGAACCAAGATGACCCTGCTTAGAATTTATTACATCTAATACTATCAAGGTATATATAAAAAGAGGTTCCAGTTTATGAGTGTGTGAGGGAGAGAAAAATGTTAAGTGTTCTTTTGTTCCAAAGGTTTACTTACAAATTGGTTGCTTGAAATTGAGAGCATATTCTAAAAAAGGATTCTTTTATTGACTCAGAAAAATTCCTACCTCAAATTCAAGAAATTCAGGCACACATGGAGAAAATACCTTCTGATAGATGACTCTGCTATTTTGTTTCTATCCCTTGTTTGTCTAAAAAAGATTTATGTTAGTTTACAAGAATCATTTATTCATTCAAGTGACAACTGTTTTACGTCTCCTGCTAGGCACTGAGTGCAACATTCAGTGAGGTGTACACTGTCTGTCTTCATTGCAGTCTGACGGGAGGCATGTTGAACTCGTAATTATACAAATAATTACTTGAAATTGTGATAAGAGCTATGAAGGAAAAATAAGGAAAGGGAGAGGGTGGTTCTCTGTGGGCAGGCCAGCCTACCTTCTGCTTCTCGAATTGCTGATTTTCTAGAAACGTTCCAGGCAGTTCCCAGCCATAGCGCCACAGGGGAGGTGCCAATAGCTGAGAGGCGAGGGGAGGCCTTGGAGCTGGTGGGTCCCGGTGGCCGCATAGGGATTGAGGCCTCCAATTTTAGTTGAGTCCTGTTCTAGTGTGAAGGATACTAAAGTAAACAGAAAAAGATTTTCTCAACTAGGTAAATGAGCCCAAATGATAAAGCGTTGGCCGAAAGCAGGTAGGTAAATGTGTAGGAATTTTCTTATTTCTCTCTCCTTTGGCAACTCTGAAGTCCTTTATATGCACAGGTATTTCACAGATTTTAATATACCTGGTCTCCGACTTACACTTGAGTTACACATTTCCTGTGGGAATGATCACTCCTGCCTTAGGCACCATCCATCTCCTGCCAACATTTCTGTGGACGCCTGGAGGTTCTAGGGCAGAGGTGCTTGGATTATATCCCAGCAGAATCTTTTTTTTTTTTTCCAGCTTCATTGAGGCATAATTGACAAATCTGTAAGACATTTAAAGTATACATCATAGTGATTTGATACACATGCACATTGTGAAAGCATTCCCACCATCCAGTTAATTAACATAGCCATCACCTCTCACATTTGTCCTGTTGTTTTTTGGTGAGAACATTTAAGTTCTACTGTCCTAGCAAATTTCATTCTGTAATAGTGTGATCAGCTATCATCACCATGTTTTACATTGGAGCCTTAGACCATATCCAGCAGAATCTTAACCGGAAACATGACAGTAGTTTATGAGTTTGGGCTTGGGTCAGGCAGACAAGGTTCAAATTCTGGCCCTGAGCAGCGTAGTTCCCCTAGGCCTCTTCCGGTGTGTTTTTGTGTGTATGTGTATGATTTGTGTGTGTGTGAGGGAGGTGGGGGGCGGGCATGCTCTGGGAGGAGGCACTGACAGTCCCTGCCTCCTGGTCTGTTTGGAATGAATTCTATCATGCATATAAGATGTACGTGTTAAGCTGTTGTTAGTATTTGTGGTAGTGCCTGGAAGTATCAGTTTAGGTTAGCTGACACTGTCTTCTCAAAGCTCCTAGGGAGGTTAAATGGTCTCAAATCCTTTAGAAACTTCGTCTAGGATTCCATCCGAAAAAGGGGACAAACACTCCCTCTTACTGTGCTCAGTGGCCGTGTGCTGATAGGACTCATAACTCTGGTTCGTGCGTGTTAATGTTGCTTAATTTATCAGTGTTAGAAATTATTATTATATAGCCTAGGGTACCAACTACCAATTTTATACCTTTCTCCCCTTTGGAAAAACATTTATTCATGTTTCTAAAATTCTAGTTTATGGTTAAAATTTTTAAAATGGTGGCACTATATTTAGAAGTGAGAAATTTTTACACTTTCGGTAATTAAAAATGCCAAAAGGTAATTTTCTGGGGCACTTTTGGTATTCCCATGATTTGGAAGGCATTTAACTGTGTGTAGTGATGTTGCCGCTGGGACCAACAGTGAATCAAGCAGGATGGGTGCATTTGTGCTCCTGGGGCGTATGCACTGTGGACCCTGCTCTGCCCTGTCCTGGGAGTGAACCCAGGCCTTCAGATGCCTGCTTTTATACGTTCAACCAGGGCGGGCCAGACTGACCTCTATCACAACCTCGTTGCTTTGGGACTGACTGCTCTTGAAGCAGCCTCTTGGTAGTTTTTTAAAAATGGAAATGCTGGGAGTATTCACGTTAGCATGATATTCTTTTCTTGGCACAAACCATTCCTAAAAACTACAAGAGCTTGATTGTTGTGGGGAAATTAATCTTTTTAGCTTGGAGTTTGCTTTTTCCTATGTTGGTTTCTTTGAAAGTCCTTGAGAAATGTTTCCCTTTGCAATGAAATAACACTCAGGCCACAAAACCCATCATTCTTAGGTGTAATGATAGATCAGTTCTGTGGGGTGTGTGTGGTACCTGTTAATAGACATTTGGCTTTCCTTTGATTTGAAAGTTATTTTTAAAATAACAGTCATGGTTTATCAGTTGGCTCAAATCTCCCCTTTCATTCCCTTACATACACATCTAATAGTAATCTTATTTTTTAAAGTTACAGTGAATTTTAGCATAAACTTTGGTTAGGAGTTGTGTAAAATTCTGTCTTAGAGACTGATATTGGGGACCCTTTGCTATTTAATGGCTTGGTAGATGGTGTGAATCGCTGTTTCCTGGAAAGGTTCCACTTCCCTGGAAGGTCCCATGATTTGGAAGGCATGGTGGGAGAAGTCAGGTGGGAGAAGTCAGGCTCCGCCAAGGGGTGTTGGTGGAGAATAAGAGCCTGGATGGGGGGGTCCAGTTGGCCATCATGGCCTTTACCATATGTGCTGAAAGTGTTCATTTAATAGAGAGTTCGATTTTGAATTTTTAAATGTTCTAAAATGCTGATGGTAGCCTTTGACTTAAAAGTAAGCGTAAGCTTAAGCTGCCAGATTCTCTGGGAGTTTAAAGCAACATGGTGCTAGCAATGTACATACTTTGAAAATGGCTGCAGGTGGCTGGCACAAAAGAGATGAACACAGACATGCTTGAAGGTCAGGGTTTTCTTTGGAGACTCACAAACAGGCATCAAAGCAACTGCTGAAGCGCTTGACATCACTGTCTTGATCTTGGTTTTGGTTTGCCAGTTTCAGCTTTCAGTTACACGTTTGCATATTTGCTTATTGGACCAGAAAAAAAAAAATGCTAGCTGAGTTTTCTTCATTTTGCTGTGGTCCTTCTGCTTCTTGACTTGCAGAACGCTCCTGAGCCTGTGGCAGCCGCTGAGACCCTGGCCGAGGTGCCTGAACACGTGCTTCGAGGACTTCCCGAGGAAGTGAGGCTTTTCCCATCTGCTGTTGACAAGACTCGGATTGGTGAGTAATGGGGTCCGAGAAGGGAGTGGGGAAGGGATTGCAGGCTGCAGCCAGGCTTCCTTTGGGGCGTTTAAGATAGGGAGCTCACCATAAATGCAGCAGAGTTACACTGAGCTGGAAGATGATGTGGTATTCATGTGCTTCGGTCAGTAATCCAGGGTGGACATAGGTCCTGGAGTGAAACCAGAAGCACCTGCACACCCACCGTCCTTTGTGACCCAGCCTGAGTATCCCCCTTTCTCTGTGTCCCTGGGGCTGTCCTTCCCACACAGTGGATTGCTCCTCCTCTCTGACTTTACCGAGGCTTGAGTGTGACTCTGCTGTTACGTTTATTTTGTTATTTTGCACTTGTTTGCACATCGGTCCCTTTCATTGCTTGTGTGTCCCTTCATTTCTGTCCCCAGTACCTGACGCTTTACGGACCTCAGCAGATACGTGAATGAAGGAAGACCTGAGTGTATCCGAGTGCTTCGGGCTGGGATGTCTTGTGTATTACAGGCCATGCTTTTATGTGTTTTGTCTCGTTTGTGTTCTGCTCATTGGTTGTAAGGCTAAGGAAGTAAATGATAAAGGTTTAGTTCAGTTGCAGCTTTGGAATATATGGAATATATCGTTTATATCCTGTGTCCATTTTCAGAGATGCACTTCTGGTACCCAGTTTATGTGTATCTATGTGTGAGTGAAATTTTAATACATGCTTTTTCTCATTCTCATTGAGGACTATTCAGTGAGTAACTTGAATATTTAAATTGTGTCATTCACGTGGAAATGTTTGATATTATAGCTCTACTAATTGATTATGAGCTTTGCTATAGAGCGGGATTCATAGCAGACTCACAGAAAAGTGGAATTCCTATGTCCTAGTGGAACTGGACTGTCCGAGACGCCACCCTCCTGTTCATGAGGAAACTGAGGCCAGAAGATGAGGGGCCTGTTCAGAGTGATGTTGTCAGTGAGAGCTGCTGCTGGGCGCCGGTTCCCTCGCCTCCAGGTGGCCTCCTGCCATTTTAGCCATGGGTGCCTCCTCTTCTGTTTCCCTTATGGTCAGTGTAGAGAAAATAGAAATATAAATACCCCCAAGAATACCACAGAGCAGAATAAATCTTGGCTCTTTGAAATTCCACAAAGTGAGTTGTCCCAGTAGCTAAGCTTTTAGGAATCTTAGTGAGGAGAGGGTTTTTCACTTTGAACAAACAAACTTCAAAAATATTTATTAAAAAAAACTGTATTTCTAACCCTTTATAAAAGCAATTCATGTTTATTGGAGATTATTTGAAATCTGTAGAAAAGTAAAAAGAGTTTAAAAATATTTGTGGTTTCACTACACTCCTATTTTTTTCTTTTTAATTGTTGTGATTGTGCTATTTTTGAAGTATTTGTGATTGTACTGTCTTGGTAATTTTACATGTAAAAATTAAAAACAAGCAAATATAAAACACTGTTTCCTGCTATGAAACGATATCGGTTCTTTACAGGCTATTTGGGAAATACAGAAGAGAAAAAGCACCATCGAAGACTTGATTTCACTTGATTGTAGTTGATTTAACATTATCGTGCTTTTAGGTGTCTAGCCTTTTAACTGTTTTGTGAAACTGAATTGATTTAGTGCTTCAATCTTTTTTTTCTTTTCTTTCCAAACCGAGAAGAGTGGTAAGAGTCTGAGTCACAGCACCAGATGGTGGCGGCTCTGTGAGACCTTGACTCTTGAGTTTGGCAAAGACAGAATTTAGATTCAAGAGCTCTAGCACAGGAAGTTTTTTTTTTAATCTTTTAGGAAAAAAGTCACAGAGGCAGAAGAAGTGAGCCAGCTGGGCTGTGTGGACTCAGGAAACAAGTTACAGAGGCAAAAGAAGGGCCCTTGGAGCTTAGGAGAGAGCAAAGGTCCATGCCCAAGGAAGAGAAGGGGGTGGGGAGGTGCAGGCGCTCCCCAGAGAGAGAGTGCACTAGTGCTTCAATCTTTAACCACGTACGTTATAAAAATACTGGTTTTATTTTCTAGGTGTCTGGGCCACTAAACCAATTTTAAAAGGCAAAAAGTTTGGACCATTTGTTGGTGATAAGAAAAAAAGATCTCAGGTTAAGAATAATGTGTACATGTGGGAGGTAAGAAAGAACCCAGCTCTTTATCTATCAGAGTTCTCTGCATTTTTTAAAAAAACTGTTCTATTCTTTTAGGATTGACATTTTGAAATTAAAACAGCCATTTCTTTAAAATCAAGACTTTTTATTAAGGAGGAGAAGTGTTTCCTTGGATACAGACTGCAGTTTACATTTGTATTTTGAGACTGCTTGGCCGTCCTCAACAATAAATGTCAAATCCACTCTTTACATTGCCTCGTTCAGGGTGTTTGTGTTGTAGCCAAGACTTTCGTCTGTCACTTTACAGGCTTCCAAATAGACACCATAAAAGACACCCCAAGGTGGCCACAAATAAAACAGTTGAGGCCCTCTCTGTATTTTAGAAAGCCATCCGTATTGCTGGGCTATTCAGAGTTGAATGCGTCTAGCACACGGCACATTTATATGGTGCTTTGAACTTCTCAAAGACTCATACTCGGCTCGTTTCATGTTCTCCCAACAATCCTGGAAGACAGAGCAGAACATGGACACCCTCCTTGCAGAGGGGAAGCCATTCAGAGGAGAGGTCAACTGCCCCTCCTGGCGGGGCCCAGATGTTGAGTGCGGTGCCGATGCGGAACTAGAACCCACGTCTCCTACAGACAGGGAAGCAATTAAAGATGTTTCATTGGTTCATATCCTACATTGAGCTTTGTGACTCTGGCTAAAACCCTCGATTTTAAAATGGAGAGAATAAATAAATTGAGATAGCTGTGAGGACAAAATACGTTGTTTTTGTTTCCTGAAGAGTTGCATGTGAATTCACCAGTTACATGGAATTTAGTTCAGATCAAGTCCCTCCTGCAAGCTCCTCCCGTCCTGACAGGAACTCAGTGGTGTGACTCCTTTTCAAAGCAGGTGAAGTTTTTTGGTGGAGAGGAAAAGCATTCCTACCAGATTGTCTTAAAATGGATCACATGTTTCACAGGTAAACATGTAAAAGCCTAAAATTAAAATATGCCTAGGAGATGGCTGGACACTCTTCAAGAAGTTCTGTGGCATTTGTGCGTTTGGAGTATCTTGCTGTCTTCCAGTGCTGTAAGCAGTGTTTCAACTTGAAAATTCTAACAGTTTTTCCTAGTAATTTTGAGTTTCTTTGTTGTGAATCCATTATAATAAATCTAATGACAGTAAACCCAGGGGCTTTAGGAAATGAGGATTTACCCTGAGAATAATTACATTATGCTATTTCACCACTTTTGAGGTAAGAGAGTACTGTATTTGTAGAAGAACTGCCCAGCCAAAAAATGCTATTAAAATGCATTTGAGTGATCACAGATGTCTTCATTACAAAATTATGCTCCAAACTACATTTTTAATTTTTGAAGTTTCCCAAGGGAAATTAACAAATATGCTCTTCCAGGTTAGCACTCACCTGAGTGAGGATGTCAGGGACCCAGGAAACGTGTGCTCTAGTTCTGTGTGTAGAATGCTAAGCATGAACAAATGCCACTCATTGCATCTAAGTTTATGGCACCTATTTTACCCAGCATAGCAGTTTGATATTGTGGGCATGTTGTATAAATTATTAATGGTGCCTTCTGTCCATTAAGCTTCATTTGTATTGAAATTCATACAAATTCATAGTGTGAATTCATAGTAGCTTGGTGAAAGTGGTGATTCGGAACCATGGCCTATTAGAGACTCGACTTCTATAAACCCATTAAACATTCTCATGTTAACTTAAGATACTTACGCTTACATACTACCACAGTTTGTGACTCCTATGACATTGCCAGTTCTTGTGGGTCAGGTTTAAAGACTTAGTTTTTGTCAGGGCTGGCTTCTCCTTCCTGCAGTTGAAAAAAAAAATCTGGAGGGGGTTGTGGGGCTGGGTGAAAAAGATGAAGGGATTAAGCAAAAACCCCCCCACAAAAAAACCAAAAAGCCAAATTTGTATACACAGACACAGTATGGGGATTACCAGAGTGAAAGGGGGTAGAAGGAGGTAGAAGAGGGAGGGGAGAATAAGTGGTGATGAAGGAGACTTGCCTTGGGGTGGGAACATACAGTGTGATATACAGATGATGTATTACAGAATTGTACACCTGACACCTATATAGTTTTATTAACCAGTGTTACAGCAATAAATTCAATAAAAAGGAAAAAAAATCTGGATTTCATTCAGATAGTTTGCACTACAAAGGTATATATTCCTACAGAAACTCTGACCCTTTTGCTGTTAAAAATAGGTATATAGGATATACGTGAAGGAGTGGCTTTTGGCAAAGTAAAGGAGGCATAAATTATCATGTGCTTCTTATAAAGAGGAAATAAGCCAGGTGAAATGCAGTATTTGTCCATTAATTTAGTTCACCCGTGGCCTCATCCTCAGACTGGCATCAGTCAGAGTGCCTCCTGCGAATGCAGTCTCATCCCCGGCATTGGCTCTTCAACTAAAGCCCCTTACAAACAGTATCCTTTAGCAGCCAGGCCTGTTGCCCCAGCTCGAACTCCCTTTTAAGGCTAATCAAAGACACTGTTAGGTTGCTTTTCTTGAGCCCTTGATTATCTAGCGCAGTCTCAAGTCCTCTTAAGCTTTCACCGAAAACATTCTATTAAATCAGAACTAACAGGAAGAAACAGTAGAGTATCCTCAGGGTGAGTGCACAGAATAGTCACATTCTCCAAAGAGGGTCGCATCCTTTGATCAGCTTCTGGTGGGGAACTGCTAGCCCGTGAAATGCGGGCCTTCGTGTAATGAATGCCCCTGACCACCCCACACCCGCTGAGCAGTCTGCGGGATTCTGAAACAGCCTCTGGTGAAAGCCCTGCAAAGTCACTTCTATGGGGCTCAGGTTGCTTCTGACGGACAGAACTTTTGAATTGTTTTAATAAGTCTTTTTAAAAAAAAATAGGCTTTTTTAGAGCAGTTTTAGGTTCACAGCAAAATTGAGCAGAAAGTACAGAGTCCTTTATAACCTCCCCCTCCCTCCAGCTTCCCCCACTGTCAGCATCCTGTACCGGAGGGCTTCATGGGTTGCAGTCCGTGGACGGCACTGACATCCGTATCGCTGCAGCCCCTGGTTTACATTAGAGCTCACTCTTGGTGGTGGTCAAGCAGCACGCGTAGTTTTACGCGTAGTTTTGTAACATGCCTTTTTCTTTCAGTATGTTATGGATTCATCTGTGTCAAATACTTGTTTACATCATTATTTCTTATGCTGCTTAGAATTCTGTTGTACTTTCCACTGTTTAACCAGTTGGACATTTAAATAGTTTTAATTTTTTCATGACATGTATATATTTTTTGTTAATCCTCATCAGAGGATATTTTTTCCATTTATTTTTTTTTTTAGAGAGAATGGAAGGGAGGGAGGGAGAGCGAGAGAGAGAGAGAAACACCGATGTGAGAGAGACACATCTATTGGTTGCCTCCTGCACACGCCCCGACCAGGGCCAGGGATCAAACCTACAACTCAGGTATGTGCCCCCTTGACCAGGAATTGAACCCATGATCCTTCAGTGCGCAGGCCGATGCTCTGACCACTGGGCAGCACCGGCCCAGGCTTTTTCATGATAGTAACAATTCTTCAGATACAGAACTCACTCTGTATACGTATTTACTGACTTGTCTGGTTATCTTCTTAAGGTAAATTCCTAGAAGTATAATTGTTAAGTCAGAAGTTACTTCGTACATTTTAATCTTCGGTAAATTTTCCCTAACAGACCTTTAGAAGGATTGTACTAAATTTACATAAGTATCATGGGTGCATATTTCTTATTAGCTTTTTAAAACCCAGTATTGTTCATCTTTTAAATAGGTCTCCCTGCATCGTTGTAGATGGGCACTGTAGCGCCCGCTTCTGTTTGCGTGTTACTCAGGCAACAGTTTTGGGCCAGGAGGGTGGAGGGAAGAAGTAGAACTGCATTTCAGCTAAAATGGGTAGAGAGATGATGTCTATAATGAGAACATTTTAATGTTATTTTTAAAATAATTTTTTTCCTTTATCATCACTTTCAAATGAGGATAACAAGCTCCTGGTAGAGTTGCTTCGCTACAGATTAGGTTATGTATATGAAATTACTTGATACGGACGTTGCTGGCTCAATAAATACTTTGACCCTGAACATCAAAGAAGAATGAAATTATCATGTAGAAGACAAAAACAGGTTTTGGTAGTTTATGCTTTTAAGAGATTACCAGTGTTCATCTTCGCTTAGAATTTATTTCTCTTCTAATGTCAGAAGGTATGGGCTGTATTTTGAAACAATAAATTAGAATACTATGGTGGACCTGGAATTGACTTTTAGAAGCACTCTGAGGTACTTATATGGAAATGCATTGGAAGTAAATGCTAAGCAAGCTGGGCTAGAGGAGAAGTGAACCCCCCCCCCCCCAGTCCTTTTGACAGCCGAAACAAATGAAAACATAATTAGGTATTGTCTGTCTTCCAGGAACAGACAGGGGGAGTGGGAAATGGTGTGTAGATCATAATGTTGGAAATTCAACAAGCTAGATCCCCGGAGGAATAAAGATGAAAAGGAGCCTCAGGCACTATGACAGACTAGAGCCATTGGAATGGAGCTTGGACCCCAGGAGAGGCCCGTCTCCATCACTACTGTGTTAGAGCCGTAGCAGGAGGGGCATCCAGTGGATTCCTGACTTAGACTCTGTCTAACCCTGGGGCGCTGGTTTCGGGGAATGGAAGACTTCCCTCAGCCTGAAACCATCCATGTGAAGGGTGTTTATGTAAAGCACCTAGCCCAGTGCTTGGCATAGAGGTGCCTCCCTTCCTTCAGTCCCCTCTGTCCAAGTGGGGAATTCCCATTTGGAAGTTAACGTGTCAAGAGTGTTCCATGGTGCGCAGCACATAGTCAGGACCCTTGCTGTGTTAAAAGGGGCTGTTTTATAAGCCAGGTTGGGAAAAAGTATTGATTATGTGGAAATTTTTTCCTTTGGATCAAGTCAGTGGAGTATTTCTTGGTCATCATAGAGATGTGGAAGTCGATTTGTTACCTGTCATTTGCTGAGTTTGAGCTGGGGTGCGAGTTTCACCTGCCTTTGCATTGCCTTTGGAGGGAAGGGATTGTCGTTGGTTCTCCACGGTCTCCACTCTCCCAGCCTGAAGGTGTAATAGATGTGTGGTGACGATGGAAGGAGGAAGAGCTGTGTTTTAGCTCAGTGGTGCACATGGCTGCCTTCATGCAAGCTTAGATTTTCATTCAGAAGACTAACTTGCTCTCCCCACACATTTCCCTTGTTTACTTAGAGGTTATACTAAATCAGTGGAGAAGAGGCTTATGTGGAAACTATTATTTTCTGTTAGGTATTTCTGTATTAAGAATTTTTCTAATAAGCACACATTATTTCTATAATTAGAAGAAAACAAAGATAAGCAAAAGTCGTGGAAATATATTATTAGTATAAAAGGTAGTCACAATACATTGATGATTGAATAAAGCCATTTACAGAGTATGGCTTACATAATACCATTTTTGTTTCAGACACGAATATACGAAGAAATAAATAATCTGAAACTAAATAAGTATAAATATTGATAATGATTTTCTCTGAGAAGTAGAATGGCCCATTTTTTTTTGCAGTTGTAACTAGGAAGGTTAGGGAAGGGGCCAATAAGCAGAGGTCAAGCAGACCTGGGGTTAAGCCCATCTTTACTACTAACTAATTGGGCAACTCTGGGAAAATCACTTAACTTTTGATCCTCAGTGTTGTTGTGTTTAGAAGAGATGGTAATGAATCTGCTGCATAGGGTTAGGTGAGCTAATGCGGGAAGCATGTAGCATTTCGCCTGGCACCTGACACCCAGAGGAGAAGTGTGGTTAGTGTCCAGTAGGTGAGTGAGCCCCTGGCAGTCAGACTCCCAGGCAGAGGCGTGCCCAGAGAGTGGAGGGTGGAGAGTGGGAGCTTTGTTCCGGAGGAAGACTGCAGGAAAGAAGAGTTAATGTGGAGGGAGAGAAAGTGAGGGGTGGGAGTCTCGCTGTGTCTGTGGGGGAGAAATGGGAGCAGGAGGCTCTTCCCGCCTTCCTAAAGAGGAAATAAAGCCTCATTTCATTTGCCTTGCCTTTAACAGGTCTGTCACCAGCTGATTCTGTAATTTTACTCCAGTGTCTAATCAAGTGTTTTACAGTCTAGTTTGGGGGAGTGAAACATGTATATATGTATATACAGAGATAAAGTTTTAAAATAGTGGCTAAATAGATTTTCTTTTAAAGGAAGACTGTTAAGTACTGGAAGCATCTGGGAGGAAGAATTGACTGAGATTGGACAGGTGACCAGGGAAGCTTCTTGCAAGCGTACATTTGATCTGACTCCTGAAAGGGGGGGTGGGTTTTTGGTCTTTCTTTGGAGGGATGCTGTTATTTCCCAGGATTATGTTTCATAGCCTCTCAATCCTGACAGGTGCCCTCGGTAGGGAAGGGTTTAGGGGTGAGCTGAGTTTGCAGAAGCATCATACCCTGTCACCCACTGGGAGGCTAATGCTACCTGTTTACTCACTGAAGTTGTCAGCCCTGCAGTAAAGGGACCTGCTGAGCGTGGAGCATGCAACACTGGGCAATGTGCACCGCAACCCAGAAAGCTCAGGGGTTTGGGTGCTGCTAGCCCATTCTTCCAACTCTGTTTTCAGGGATCAGCACTGTCACTTGTCTTTGTGTACACATTTGCAAAGCATTTGGAGATCATTCAGCATATTTACTATATATCTCTTCAAGTTTAGGAGAAAAAAATTGCTCAAACCAGCCCAGGTGGAAAAATAACTAATGAGGATTACACTTGTGGATCTTAGTTTTCATCTTTTATTTTTCTTTCCTCTATTGCTTATTTATTTTGTTTCTGTGAATTCCTTTCTAGAGTGTTTGCATATAATGAAAAAGAATTGTCTTAAAAGTTGAAAATAGAAACATTTTAAAGATGCTGCCATTTTAACAAAGGTATTTTCTTCCCCCTCCCAAGGTGTATTACCCGAATTTGGGATGGATGTGCATTGACGCCACTGATCCAGAGAAGGGGAACTGGCTTCGATATGTGAATTGGGCTTGCTCAGGAGAAGAGCAAAATTTATTTCCACTGGAAATCAACAGGGCTATTTACTATAAAACTTTAAAGGTAAGAGTTAGACTTAGTCTCTGTTCGTTGCACTGCATGCATTTTTGCAAATACTGTCCTTAGTCGTGTCTGACAGCAGCTCTGCAGACCTTGAAAGGATTATATTTGAAAGTGGTTCATCAGCACATTGAAACGTCTGTTTTAAATATCCAGTTGCCACTGCTTCATGTGCATAAGGGCACTAAAGCGCGAAGATCGTGTTAATTCCATGCTGCATCTTTATAGGTACTGATGAGTTAAGCATGTGGCAGCTGCTTTCCTCCTCCTGAGATACAGATGCATTAGGAACTGACGGGCCGACTTATACAACTGTAGGAAAGCACCGGTAGCTATGGTGGTTCTGTGCTGACTGAAAACACAGTCTTGGTCTTCAGTGTAATGTAGCCTTGGATTAGCTTTCCCTAAATTTTATTCAGAATAGGAGTTAAACAGAACATGATTCTTCTGCCAAATATTTATTTGGAGACATTCACTGTTAAGATGGAAAGGAGAGGAAAGTCATTTTTTAGGGTTTGCGGTGAGGTCGAGGTCACTGAGTACATTGGGAAGTTAGTATTAGGAAGTGCCGAGTGTGGCTGCGTTTCTGCAGCAAGCAAGCCTTTTTGTCTCATCAACGTCTCTCCAAAGGCACATCTGCACTCGTCATGCATGGACATGTTCCCAAAGGCGGAGTCTCAAGGCTCTAAAGATAGATGACTGTTGCTCTGTGGAATAGATATGTTTGCTAAAAATGCTGTAAGGCCAATTTCTCCTTATTCACGGATTCCATTAAAAATGTCATTTTTTTACCCTCACCCGAGGATATTTTTCTATTGATTTTCAGAGAGAGTGGGGGGGGGGGGAGAGAAACACTGATGTGAGAGAGACACATCAACTGGTTGTCCCCCACATGCTCCGACTGGGGCTGGGAATGGAGCCTGCAACCTAGGTCCGTGCCCTTGGCTGGAATTGAACTCGAGACCCTTCAGTCCGCAGACCAACACTCTAACCACTGAGCCAAACTGGCCAGGACAGGAATTATATTTTTGTTGTACTTTCTAACTTAAAACTTATCCAACCATCTCACTTTCTTTTTGCTGTGCTGTAATAGCATGATTTTCCAGAAGCTATTACTGTACAATTTTGTTACACTGGAATTTGAAATTAGATTCAAAATTTGATTCAAGAATTCATTGTGTTTCTGAGATTTATTTAAAGTGAGAGTTATATCTGGTTGAATCAGTGAGGCAGAATCATGGTAGAGATGAAGTACCAGCAAGGGGATGAGCCTGAGACAATCAAGGGAGTAGAAAGGAGCTTCCCAGGGAGAGGGAGCATTTTGGGGGAATGAACTCTGAAGCCAGACTTTGGGTTAGAGCCTAGCTTGCTGTGTGACCCAAGTAAGTCATTGTAACTTAACCAGCTGTATAACCTTAGGCAAGTTACTTTGTGCCTCAGTTCCTTTATTTATAAGATACAGATAATAATAGTATCGACTTAATAGGGCAATGATGGTGATTTCATAGGTGATGACGGGTAGAGCTCTCGGGCCTAGTAAGTGCTGACTCAATGATAGTGGCTTTTTTGGCAAGGTGGTACAGTGTCATGGTTAAGGGTGGGAACTGTAGCGAACTGCCTTGTGAGCGGGTTTTGGCTTCTAGATATGTGACCCCGAGAAGTTCAACTTTCTGTGTCTTAGTTTTTTCATTTGTAAAAGTGGAGGTAATGATAAAATTAATACATACATTTGTTGAGAAGATTAACCAAGGTGCTACGTGTAAGGCTCTGTGAAGCGTTCCTAGTCTAGCCCAAGTCCTCAGAGTTGCTAGCTAGCTACCCTGCTGCTATTATTTACCATCTTCACCTGAAGAGCACTGTTCCGGTCTTTGCGCACCTCCCCAGTCACCTTTGATGCTTGCTCAGGTATGCGCAAGACCTTTCAGATTTCTCAGTAGTGAGGATCTAACTACAGATTAGGCTTTCTGGGGTTAGATTTTGTAAATAAATTACATGTGATGCTCTTCTGGGCTCTGTGTCCCGTTCTCAGCCATCACCCAGATAACTGGAAAATCCCAGCACTGGTTTTGTTTGTGGTACGATTAAAAAGTAGTTTAAATTTCTGAAAGTTAACTGTTAGCCTGCTATCCATTCATTCTTTTCTTCATTAGTTTGACAAATATTTGTTGTCTAGTTTGCACTAGGTAGTCTTCTATAGTAGTGTACAGAACAGGTAAGATCTCTGGTTTCATGGAATTTCCAGTTTATGGGGGAGAAGGCAGATAGTAAGTAAGCGAGTAAGTAAACAGCAGTGTCAGATAATGCTAAGTGCTTTGAAGACGATAAAATGTGAGAGGCTAGGGAGGGAGAGCCCTGGTGGGTCAGGGAACACAGACATAATGAACTCCCACTGGCATGTATGACCAGCCACCGAAAGAGCTCTGTGGAAGAGCAGTCAGGAAGAGAGGCCCTGACTGAGGCAGAGACCTTGAAGCAGGAATAAGCTAGATTTTTTTTTTTTAAGGACTAGAACAAAGGCCATTATGGCTGGAGCAAGGGGAGGAAAGGTAAATGAGTTGGGAGGCAGGCAGGGGCCAGATCAGGTGGGGCCTAGCGGTCAGAAGGGAGAAAGAAGTCAAGTTTTTAGTCTTCACTTCTGTTCACCCATTCAAGAGTTGAGGCTTCTGACCTGTGACTTTTAAAAGGTCATGTTGGGGAATAGATTGTAGGGGGGGAAGCGTGGACTTGCTTTGTGTGTTCCTGTAATTCTGGAGTTTTATTTTGACCTAGTATCAGGAGTATCTTTGGAACCCTTGCCTCTTTCTATCTGGCCTGTTAAAATTTACTGGTGTTTAGAGAGGAGCGTGTGCTTGGTTATGTTAGCCTGTCAGAACCCAGAGGAAAAGCTGGAAGAGTTTAAAGTCTTTCTGTTTTACTGGTTATTTTTTGGTTAAACATCAAAATACAATATATAAAAAAAGTGGTTGCTCAGACTTTTGACGTTATTTTTTTAAATGCAGGTTTATATTCCCTGTTTAAGAACAAAAGTTTTCTTTTATTCTGAAGTTTGACTTAGAAAATGTTAAATGTGCCAAGCAGTACAAAAGAAAAAACTTACGGAAGCAAAGTCATTGATTTAAAAAGAGAGATTCTTTTCCTCTTCATGAAGGTCTGTTATTTTGTAGCTGTTTTAATATGAAGTTGGGAAGTATATAGTCAATAAGACAGTAATCACTCAGTTGCTGACAATTTTGAAGGTCATTCAGTAGCTAACAAATCACACTGCTTTAATCTAGCTATTTGCCAGCTCATTAGCCATCCAGAGATTTTATATTAGGTTGAGGTAAAACAGATTCTGGGATATTTTTATTTTTTATTTTTTTGTTAATCCTCACCCAAGGATATTTTTTCCATTGATTTTTGGAGAGAGTGGAAGGGAGAGGGGAAGGGGGGGTGGGAGAGAGCAAGCGTGAGAGACATGGATGTGAGAGAGACATGCATGTGAGGCACATCGATTGGTTGCTTCTTGCACAGGTTAGGGCAAGGGATTGATCCTGCAACCCAGGAACATGCCCTTGACTGGAAATCGAACCCTTGACCCTTCAGTACGACAGCTGACGCTCTAACCATTGTGCCACACCAGCCAGGGCTGTTGTGTTTTTATATTGTGTGCTTTGAAGTAAAGAGTTTGTGCTGACAGTAACGTGACCCAGTTGCTAGCACAGGTAGCACAGGTGGTGCACTCAGAAGCCTGGAGTGCTTGGCGGCCGAAGCCGAAGCTGAGCCGGGGAGGTACCAGGAAAACGTGCCACGGTGTCTTCACCCAGTGCTCTGGCCACGCTGTTCGGGTTAGGCATAAACTGGGAATACGCTGTTCTCTCCCTTCATGTTCTTTTTAACTTTGGTTTTATTTAAGCCTTAACATAATCCTGTGAACCCTAAATCATTTCAAGTATTTTACGATGCCACCATTTCACAAATATGTCACTTAACAAAAAATAGAGAAGTAAACTATACATTTGGAACTATAAATGGTTTATTTAAATAAAAAAGCCTGTTCCTTCAGCAGAAACAGATGAGCTCATCAGAGTGCCAAAAGATATCTGTAATGGCTATTTTAACTCATTAAAATCTTCTACGTATTAGGTTAGTTTTTTGGGGTTTAGGTTTAACAGACTCAGAAGGGAAAAAATAATACATCAGCTTAAAGATAAGAGAATAGCAGGTTTTAACCATCCTTGGGGGGGAATCAAAGGAAACAGTGGCTTGTTTTAAAGAATTTAGGATATTTAAAAATTTGAACTATATAAAAACTTGAGTTTTGCAGAGAATGAAACAAAATATTTTCTTTGAAGGGCATTGTCTAGAAAGTATGTGGAAGTTAGGAACTATGTTGTTTCTAAGCTGACCTCTTAGGTGGAATTCCCTCTGCTCCACAAATAGAGGCTTCCTCTTCCGTAACCCATGGTGCAGGGATCAGAATCAGGGTGCTGATGAGGTGGTAGGTAGGCTATTAGCTAATCCATTCAGATTCCGTCAGTGGTTCCAATCTTGTCCTTACAGGGAAAGAAAACTCAGTTGCATTCAGTTATAATGTCTTTTATCAGTCTCCTTAGTTTGGACAGTACCTCGGTCTCTGTTTTTATACCCTTTAGTTTTGCCAGACCTGGCCAGTTACTTAGTAGGATGCCCCACCGTCTGGGCTTCTGTTGTGTTTCATCACGATTGGATCACATTCACTCGAGCCGGGCGGCATCTCCAGAGGCGCTGCCGTGTGCTTTCCCGTGCACGGTGTGGAGGCGCCTAGGCTAAGCTCATCACAAAGATGCCCCTCTTCCCTTTCTGATAAGTAAATGTTTTGGGGGGAGGTATTTTGAGACTTTGCAAATATTCTGTTACTCCTCAAAATTGTACCTACAAGTTTTAGCATCCGCTGATGATTCTTGCCTGAGTCAGTTATTACTGTCATACTTGCTAATTCCATCTTTTTTTTAAACTGAATGTATTGGTTGCATTGGTTAATAAAATCATGTGGGTTTCAGGCGTGCAGCCCTGTCATGCATCTGTATATTGCCCTCCAAAGGCTAGTCTCCCTCCGGCACCATTTACCCCGTTTGCCCGCCTCTTGTTTCTTTTTGGTAGTTGGGGCCCGCCTTAAGGAAGGGCTTTCCTTATTCACCCACCCGTCCCCGTGTCGGCGGACTCCTCGGCCCTCGTGTCATTCCAGGCTGTCAGGTGGACGCGCCAGTGCCGTCCTCCGAGAAGCGTTTGAACAGATGTCCGTAGATCCATTTCTGACACTCCCGGGGAGCGGGATCTTTTCCGGGCTCGCTGGGTGCGAGGGGCGTGGGCGAGGCGCCCTCACTGCCGCGGGCTGAGGATCGCTCCGCAGGCGCACAGCCCGCCACCGAGGCGCCTTAGACGGTCCCTAACTCGCGGCGGCCGGGGCGGCCGGGCTCCCGGGACCGCGCAGCGGCAGCGCCGCCAGGACGGCCCGCGAGGGCGCTCAGGCTGACCCCGGCCTAGGGCGTCCTCGCGCTGGGCTCCCGGGCCGGAGCCCTGCCTGGTAGCGGGTTTCAGCGCTTCCCAGCTGTGCTTTAAATTTCTCATCAGCTACATGTTGTGCGCAAAATGGTTCCGGGTTGTTTTTTTTCCTTCTGCGTGGTAGTCGTGAGGCTTTGACCAGAAAGCCAGGGCAGCACAGGGCAGCTTTGAGTTTAAAGCGCGCTCCTAGTCGGATCCACGACCGCCTCGACCGTGGGAGGAGGCGGGCGGAGTGAGGTCCTCCCTCCAGCAGAGGGTCCCTTCCCGTGGCGCCCAGCCCGCTGCCGCCGGGCTCGGGAGCCCTTCCTGCCGGCGGCCTCCGCTCGCCGCCCCGCCCCCGCCCGCCAACAACCGCCGCTCTGATTGGCTCGGCGCCTGTCTCTTCTCTCCCCGCAGCCAATCGCGCCGGGCGAGGAGCTCCTGGTCTGGTACAATGGGGAAGACAACCCCGAGATAGCAGCTGCGATTGAGGAAGAGCGAGCCAGCGCCCGGAGCAAGCGGAGTTCCCCGAAAAGCAGGAAAGGTAGGAGCCGCTGCCGCCCGCTCCCCTCCGCCCCAGGCCGCCGGGTCCTGGCTGGGGCGGCGCCCGCCGCTCTCAGTGACCTTTTCTGGGACCTGCCGCCGCCGGGGAGCCGACCCCCCCGGGCGGCTGCTGAATCACCGCTCCGGACGCCGCTCGGGCTGTTTTCTAACTTGGGGCTGGGAACCCGGGTGTGGGCAAGCGCGGACCCCGGCGCTGCCCGCGGGCCGGCTGTCACTGCGCTCGGGACTCGGCATAGCCGGACTTGCGGCGCGAGCAGCAGCCGGTGCCCCGGAGCCGCGCTCCGGCGTATCCTTAGCTTTTAGCGCTGTTTGCCAGGAACGCGTCATGAAATGTTTCGACAGTGACATTCCCAGGTCCGCAGACCCGATGGCCTCGTGTCCACCCGGGAGCGCAGTAAGGGCCGGGCGCCCTGCGGCCCGGCCCCGGAGCTCGTGTCCCCGGGAGGACAGAGAGCGCGGCGGGCCGGCCGCCGGACACTGCGGCTCAGCGCGGGCGGCCCTGGCCGGCCCGTCTCTGCCTCACTAGGGCCGGGCCCTGGCTCGCCGGCCCCCTCCTCCCGCGGGCCGGGCCCGTGCTCTGCCGGCCGGGCCCAGCCACCCCACCCACTCCACGCGGCGCCACGCAAGATGGCAACACTTAGGGGTGGGCTAAGGTCTTCGCACAGCCCATCTTCCCGAAATTAGGCCATTAACAAAATGGAAGGTGAAGAGCGTGCTGTTTTGTCACTTTTGACTCAACTCCAATAGTTTTGTTTTATGATGTTTTCAAACCAAGGTAAAGCATAGTCACACTTCCAGAAGGGAGGGGACAGTTTCCGGGTAGGAAAATCGTTTGGTTGGATATCATATTTCTAGCTCGCATTTTGACACGTTGTTGGGATTTTTTAAAAAGGAATTTTAATGTGAATTCGTGAATCTTTCATAGAACCTAGTTTGAGTATGTGCCAAGGCACAATATGGCAGTTTCTTACTAATATAAAACTTTTTTTCCCCCTCACCTTAGTCTTAAGTAAATTTTTGAAGTCATTTGAGCTTAGGAGTCTGTCCTTGACTCACTCACTACATTGCAAAGTGAGTTGTGGAAGTCATGCTGTAAATAAAATCACAACATAAACCTGATTTTGGGAAAAGTAAAAATAGTACCTGAAATGTAGGCAAGAAGTCCTTTTTGGTTTTTCCATTACATATTCTTTGCATTTCACAGTGTCATGAGAATACAACTAACTCATCAAAGGGACAGTTTGTGGGCCTCTTACTAAATACATGTTCTGTATGTGCTGAACTTGATTTTGCTGCTGTTTTAGGTCATTAAATACTTTGATCCTGATCAGATGATCAGAGTCTAGAAAATTCCCAGGTGTCTTTTTGTTTGTTTTTTAGTGTTTTAACTGGATATTGAGATTTGGTTGACATTAGGAATAGTGCATAATTGCTTGCAGAGTGTTCACATAATTCAACTTGTTCCTTTGTTTAGTGTTCATTTTTTTATAACTAATGTCACCAGCCTTTCCACGTAAGTTGTGCTTTGCAGGGGCTAGAGTTTTGGGGGGAAAGGGACATGTTTACTCTGCTACTAAGCATAACTAACTCATATTTGAACATATTCAGAGCTTAATGGAAATGTCACTTTAAGGCTTTTCTTTTTGGCCTTCTTTGGCATACATATTTAGAACATTTTATAACTTTCTGCTTTTCTTCTTAATTTATCCCTTAATTTTTAAAATCTATTTATTTAGTTGGGTTTGGGGGGGGGGACTGAAAATAAACTTTTTGTTTCATTACTGATACATGAACTTACACATCTTCATTTTCATACCTGCCTAAATTGCTGGGTTTTTATGTCAAGTTAAGTAGTTCATATTTCTTTTTATCCTATTACTATTTTTGTAACTACTCAGGGCAGCATATAACCCACTGAATCTTAGGTTTTAATTAAAATACTTGGGTGAGGCTCAGTCTTGGAACTTAGTATGTTTTGAACAGCTTACTGGTAAAGAGTCCTGTTTGAACTTTACGACCTAAAGTTTGGAGAGTTTAAATAATGAGTCAAGCTTTTTTTGTTTTTAAATTAAATACCCTGTGAAAGCCAATTTATAGCTTGCAAAGACCTGAAACGGAGAACTTTTTACAGGAACTCAGTTCTGTGTAGGACTTCTATGTGACCCTAGACATTTAATATCTTTTCAGGCAGTGATTTCAGTGAGTAAATCAACATAAATGTCAGTCAGTAGCGATGTTAACATAGTATTTCTGAAATCCAGATGTTGAAGACATGCAGCTGACAGGTAGATTGACAGTGGACCTAACTTCATTCTAGCCATGAGGTGGGCAGGAAGAAACAAAGGGCTGAATTCTGCATAGTTCTGGGCCTGGGCTCCTGTGCATGACAGCTGCTGTGCCTACAGCTGTGCATGCATGTGATGCCTCTCAGAATTCGTCAGATCACTGGGGGATCATGAGGCGAGTTCTGGGCAGTGAAAAGCCCCAATTCCTTTACATACAAAGTGGCCCCTTCTCTCTCTCCTGTGTCTCTCTGTCTCTGTCGTTCATTCAACTGTTTGTTAGGCCCCTACCCTGAGCCAGGCACTCTGCTAGGTTGTTCCACAGTGGTGAGCAAAAAAGCAGCAGTAACTCTTCTCATGGCGCCTGCAGTCTAGAGACGGACGTTCAATCAGTAAGTTGCTGATCAGCGCCTAGATGGTTGGCATGGAATAGGCCCCCAATAAATATTCGTTGATTTGCAAACAAAGATGCACACAAACTGTGATGAAGGAAAAGAACACAGTGCTATGAGAACACAGTTCACATTGTCTCTGACCAAAGAGCATGCAGTTTTGCCATGGGCCAGAGATGGACACACCTTGGGCATTTCGAGCTAGAATTGTGGATTCTCAGTTTTGCAGTTCAGTCTAACTTCTTAGGCATCTGAACAGCCCCTGTAATGAGATTGAACATGAGAAGTCCCTTGGGTGGGACAGATTAAACTTTGGGTATAGAGGAAGGGAGGGATTTTTAGTGTCAGGCGTTTCCAGTCATTGTCATTTGAACCATAGGAAGGTTATAATCTGTGAAGTGACATAGAAGGGCCAGATTTAGATGTGTTTCTGTCTTCTCCGTCTCCGTCTCCTGTTTGTTAGTGTGAAAAATTGAATTTGCTTGTTAGCAATAAACAATGACTGTTGGCAAATGTTCTTTTCAAATATAATAGAACATAATAGCAGAATGTGTTGTTGCCCTGCCCTCTTTTGGCTACATAAGAGCCTTACCTAAAGTTCTTTTACCCTGAGTGAACAACAGGGGCTTTTTATACAGTTGGGCTTAGTGGAAGGAATGAAAAACGCAGGACCCCTGGGTTTCTACCACGTGACTGGGCAAATCATGTCACCTCTCTGGGATATAGCTCCCATAGCTTGAAAAGTGGGTGCCATAGCATGGATGCACCTTGTGCTGCCTGACTTCACAGGGTTGCTGTCAAGAGCACACGAGAGAAAAAAGAACAGCTCTGTGTAGCATGTGATTCCTTGGGCCAGGTAAGTACCACTGACAGATCATAGATGTCAGCTACTTACATGTTTCTCGAAGAGGAATGACTGAGTCTGTGACTCGTTTAATTAATCAGTGTTTATGGAGCACCCGTGGAAGTGCAAAATAAGCAGTGGGTCTCCCCCTCCCTTCCCGTGGCAGAGCCTCACTGTGCCAGTTCACACTTTTGTAGGCCTGGTTCTAACATTGACTTTCCTGTTCACAGCAGATTAGGAGGAAATTAAAAAGGGAGAGTTACTTACAGCAGCAAATAGCTTTATTGCCGATAGCTGGACAGTAAAGAAGACAGAAAATTTAGAAGAAAACCGGTATGAACTACAAAGAACACAGTTCCTTCAGGTCACTTAGCAGGTTCAGGTAATCCTTTATAAAAACCGATAGTCCCTGAGGGTACCACCTCATTTATAGTATTTATCTAGTGACTTTCAGTCACCACAGAGCAGTTAAATTATAATCAGCTTAAGAAGGAAATATTTCATCTGCCTCTACAATTACAATCATTCAAATAAAAACCTTGGCACTGTGACGAACACTCAATTTTTTTTAACATTGTACATGTTTGAAGTTCTTTCTTCTCCAAAGGCGACAAAGCCTATAGAAATTTGTAGTCATTTTAGGAAGGTAAGGGATCCGTGTGCAAAATACCTTGGTGTGAGGTGGTTTATGGAGAAAGTGCCAAACTAAAGGACTATTGGCATTGAGAGAAGGGAAAGGGAGCTCTGGGGTGGGCCGGCTGGGCATCTTCATTTAGACAGGGTGGCAGGACAGGGACATTTCAGAACCTTGAGCAGGGAGGACGTGCAGAGAACAGGAGCCTTAGGGACTGAGTGGGTCAGAGACCTGAGTGTGAGCGGTCTCCCCAGTTACTTAAGTATATGCTGTGTCTTCATCAGACCCCATTCTGGGCGCTGAAGTTACAGGTTCCTGTTTTCGTGGAATTGACATTCTAGAGAGTGAGGGGCCCGGCCAACAAGATGAACAAGAGAGGTCTTTAATGTTAATAAAGTGTGTGTGTGTTGGGGCATGTGTGTGAAGTATGCCATGACTGTAGGTGCATAGCCGGCCGTGGCTTTTCAGGGAGGCTCTGACATGAAAGACACAGGATGGGCCCTGTCAAGTTCTAGGTGCTGAGAACTCCAGGAAGAGGGACCATTTGGGTGTTACTGTTAGCATTTTGGGAGATTTATTGCTGGGATGGTACATAGTGAGGGCCACCTAGAAACTCACTTGACTATTTTTGAATGATGAAACTCAATTTTGCAAATGGGCATATTGGACCATATCTGCCAGGCACTGCACTTATTCCAGATTGGTAGGGAACGTTAGAGAGATGGCCCAGCTATCCAGGGGGGAGCTTCTCCATCTTATTGCAGCTTGATGCAAGTCAGACTTAAACTGGGTGTTTTAGTTGTGTGTGGGTTCCAAGGTGGGTAGGGGGTGGGCAGGAGCCCTCTGGGAGGGAGGTGATGCTGCTTTGTGGTCACAAGGTGGAGCGCAGTGGGGAAGAACTGTGAGAAGGAAGGGAGGGGAAGAAGGAAAGAGCAACGCATGAGGTAGGGAAAGAAGAACTCACAGGGACAAGAGGTCACAGGACACTGCTATACAACAGGTAGAAACAGATAGGTGCGGCAAGAGATTCTGATGGAGATGCAGAGCCTCATTGGCAGGGGTGTGCGGAGCTGTCGCCAGACAGTAATGAGCGTGGGTGGTGCTGAGCAGCTCCCAAGGGCATTCCCAATTAGCCTGTACTTCTGGGGTGTCCGAACCATCCCTATGGTTTGTGCCAGCACTCAATGAGGAAGTGATTAGTGAGGTTGGATAACTTGTCCAAGTGAGTGTCAGTTAGGACTCGAACCCAGGTTTTCTATGCCTTTTCCTCTGCAGAACATGCAGCAGTCTGTCCACTCTCACACATGGAGGGCAACAGCAGTAGAAGCGACAGCACTGGTTTCATTTAAAATTACAGTTAGAGAACACATATAATAAAACAGAAAACAGGTGGGCTTCCATGGAGTTTGATCTCCTCACCTTTCATAGCAGCGACAGTGACAGCTGTTCCAGACTCCTTGGCCAAAGCCGAAGGGCAGAGGCCTGGCCGTGGTGCCTATGAATGGCAGACGGACCCTAAACTGTCTGGGGGTGTGGTGGGTAGTCCTCTGTCCACTTACTCACAGGCGCTCACCGGTGTTCTTGTTTGAGGGGCTGGAGCAGGGTGTGGGGCAGTTGGAGGTGGCGATGTTTCTGTGGAAATGTGGCCCCAGCAGTAAGTGCTGTGTGTCTTGTGAGCGTGTCGCCTTAGGCTGGAGTGGGTGGTGTCCTTGTTCCCTCTTATGGCTCTCACTGCCTTGTAGCTGAGTGATGCCTTTGCTGAGTATTGGGCATTCCCTCTCTGATGGTTGCCTGCCAGGTTGTTTGCTGCTACTGTTGTGGTCTGTTTTTGAAAGCACAGTTTTAGTATTTTTCCAACAGTAGGAGTCAGATTAAATTTTCTAATTCTGCTGCTACCGAGTTGCCCCAAATTTAGGTAAATCAGTTGGTCAGTATTTTTGTTCTGTGCCTGTGATTCTTATGGTACAACCTTCTTCACAGGGAAATTATGTGGAATAACTAAAATATCCCAAAGCATTCTGCAAAATTTTCACTCATATTTTAGTGGATGAACTTAAAAAATCCCAGTGTATACTGTGATTGATCACTGCTTCAGACATAACTGAGTGAAATAGGAAATGTGCTGTGCTCTGCCTGTCCCTATGCAGAGGGTAAGAAGGCCTCATACAGAAAAAGGTTCAATGATGCTTACGGTTTCTAAAAGGTAAAAGAATAATAATGCCCTTACTGTAGTGAGTTCAAAATAGCTGATTTTTAAAATGTCAGTTGTAATTTGAAGTAGAAGAGCTATTTGCTGTGCTCTTCTTAAGTATGAATACTAGGTTTTTTCCGAAGTGCAGGTTAATTACTGTTTTTAAAAGTCATTGAGTGTTTCCTTTCCTGGGCAGTTTGACATTTATGTTTACAAATAAGCTACTCTAATATGGGTCGTAAATGTTCATAGGGGAAATGCAGGGAAGAGAGGATAGTTTTATATTTGAAGTTGCCTCTAAAGAACTGAGGAGTTAAATACCGCAAGAACACCATCATGCCGGTTAGAAACGAAGACAGGTCTCTCAGGTAACGGTGTGGGAGAGCTGCGGCCTCAGGTGGGCACAGGGTGCTCCCTGTCTGTCCGCACAGTCCTGAAGCTTGGTCCTGTTGATTTTAATACTCTGGGTGACATCGTTTAGGGAAGCTTGAATGACACATGGAAGCAAGAGTTATTTGAAAACTTGACTCGTTTCTCAAAGTGAAAAAGATGTAGGCACTGAAGGCAGCCTTTTTTTTTTAACCACCCAGATTAAACCTGTGCGAGGCATCACGAGTACTTGGCTGAATTTGTTCACTACGATGTGTTTTCATGTGGACATATCTCAGAATTTGACTTTTATTTACACATGTCGTGACGAGTCACTGCTTTCTGTTGATGACCCTGATGGCAGGTGCTCTTGTTTCTTCAACTCATTGCACAAGAGCCTAGCATGGTGCTTGGTGCTCCGTATAGGGACCATGCCCAACTTACCATGGTCTCAGTTCAAATTTTTTGATCTACAATGGTGCAGAAGTGATATGCATTCACTAGAAACTAGCTAGGCTAAGCCATAGTGTTCGGCAGTTTGAATGCATTCTCGACTACAGTATTTTCCTCATAAAGTGGGTTGATCAGGACATGACCCCATCATAAGTCGAGGAGTATCTGTACATCATTGCTGATCCCCCCAGTGGCCCTGCAAAGCCGCGACCGTTGAGATCATTGCCCTCTCTCGGTGAGAAAACTGATGCTCAGAGGGGTCATGTGGTTTGCCCAGGTTCACCCAGCTACTAAATTACTTGACTTTACCTAAGTCCAAGTTTTTATTCTAATGTTTCTAAGTAGAACAGTTACACGAGTAAGTAGCAGTGTTTTATAAGGCTTAGCTTGTTAGCCAAGGTGAATTTCCACTACTTCAGAATCGCCCACTTTAATCCTAAATAGTACGGCCATGTGGCGTGACTAGGTGGCAGCGGCGGCGCTGGAAAGCCGAGCTACGGTGAGACCTGGTGCCTGCAGTTACTCTTGCTTTGGGGGCTTATGGACTGAATAGATGCGTTATATTCCTTTGAGCACCTCAAGCAGTTTCTGAAAATATTGAAAGATTACATTTTATTCCTTGCTGGCTGTTGTTTAAGTGTTTCTTATAACATTTGTCTGTTTGAGCTTCTTATGACTATTTTATTTCTCTTAAGTTTATATTATTTTTAAAATCAGTTGAGAGACCACAAGAACATAGTGAGACACTGCCTTTGCCTGACCCCTCTGCCTCTGCAGGGTGACTGGTAGGGGTTGGGGCTGGGACGCGGGGCTCCCTCAGTCATCCTAGTGATGACTTGAAGACCCCCATGGCTCTTGGCTTCTTCCTCTGCACCGGCATTTTTGTTGAGAATGGCTGAATATATATAATTTTTAATGTTTTCATACACTGAGTTTTATGGGTCGTGAACATGTTTTTTAATTAACATACACTAAAATTTAAATCTAGAAACTGTAAGTGCAGTTCTGATGTTGGTGGATATAGTTGAGTTAAATCATGCTTGTTAGTGGTTTCTCTTACCGCCTTCAGTAGGAGGTGGGGATGTTGTTCATTTGTTTTTTGTTTTGTCGCATGCTTATTTGGGGGGGTAGCTTTTTATTTTTTCCTTTTTTCTGTAAGAGGAACTCAGTGGAACTGCCTGAAGCACCCCCTTCAGAGGTTTTGTTTGCTGGTAAAGCTGCCTATTCTAGCGACTTGACTCATTCCTGAGAAAAGCACGAAAGGCAGCGAGAAGGAGAAGGAGTTGCCCCGACCTGCCTGCGTGCACTTGAATTTTCCTAACGAGGGCGGGGCTTGCTTTCTTAATTGCACTTAGTTCACCATAGAGTTTATAGAATATGTATGTGTTTATAAAATTTTTAAAACTTCTCGAATTTGTAACAAAATGTAAAACGGCCTTTTCTACCTGAGACTTTTACTGAGAGGACTTTATTCAGTTGTTTCTTAAAGATTTAGTAAGTCCTTAATATTGCACCTCCCTGCCTCAAACACATGATAGGCGAGACAGACCGCTCCTTTAGTAATGTTTTCATCTTCCAGATTTGTTAGGCATTTTCCTTTCTTTTCTACCCTTTTCTCTATAAATTATGAAGCAGTAAGCTTGTTTAAAAGGTTAAAAACTTGGTGCATATATTAAGAATTAAAGTCCTGCAGGATTGTGGGTAAGAGACTAGAAAATTTTCAGCGTTCCGTAGCATTTGTTATAGCTCTTTCCTCTTCCTATTTTTGTGGTTGTGACCCTGAAATTTAAGTATTTTTTGATGGAAGTTTTAACATGGTAAATGTTATATAGTTATTTTGAATGTTATGTATTGGTTAATACATTTATTTTTAATATACAAAGAATATTTGAATATTTTCAGAGGCAAGAGATTTTTTTCTAATGATAAAATAATGATACTGTATGTGTGTGGTATACACAAATACCAGTTTCTGAAATAAGATTATGACATCTAAAATCCTTGCTAATTTGATACTTTCCAAAACTTTGACTTCTGTGTGGTTTGTTTTAGTTTAATCAGTGTCTGAATGACCAGAACCTAATTTCACCCTTCGTGAATCAGCTTTGTTGCTAGTTATGTACAGTTGCAGAGGATTATCTTTGCTTTGGTTAAAAAGAAAAGCAGTAAATACAATTTAGGTAAAATCCACCCCCCTTCCCCCCCACTTTATTTCTGTGAAGCTACAGTGATAAAAACTGCCTTTCCTCTTGCACTTAGAATCCTAACTCCTGATGTAGTCTTTTGTAGGTTTCCTAAGACATCACGTGCCACAAAAATGAAGGCAGACTGGTTTGTTCACCCATGTTTAGAGCCTGTGAATCGAATTATGGGCTGTGTCTGAAGTCGTAATATGGTCTAGAATGGGCAGCAAGGCCATTTCTGAGCTTTGGTACTCTTTCCGCTGTTGGGCTTCTTCCGGTCAGTTTGCACTCTCTTGCCAATTTGAGGGATAAAATATGCCTCTCTGGCTCTGCTGGCTGTATTGTTTTTGTGTTTTTGTTTTTCAGTTGCATTTTTATTTTTATATTTTATTTTTTAAAAATTTATTGTTGAAAGTATTACAGATATCCCCCTTTTCCCCCATTGGTCCCCTCCATCCCCCCCCCCCCCCGGCCTTCACCACACTATTGCCTGTGTCCATGGGCTGTGCATATATGCATATAAGTTCTTTGATTAATCTCTCCCCACCCACTCCCCCACCCGTGCCTTCCCACTGAGATCCCTCAATCTGTTCCATGCTTCTGTGCCTCTGGATCTATTTCGTTCCTCAGTCTGTTTTGTTTATTAGATTCCACATGTGAGTGAGATCCTGTAAAACTGAATCAGGAAGAATCAGAAAACCTAAATAGGCCAATAACAACTGATGAAATTGAAGCAGCAATAAAAAACCTCCCAGAAAACAAAAGTCCTGGTCCAGACAGCTTCACAGGGAAGCTTTCTAATTCTTTAAGTTGTAGGGTTAGATAGTTTACTAAAACTTTTTGTGGCTTTTTGAGGGATGCCTGTAGTGCTGTGAACTTCCCTCTTGGGACTGCTTTCGCTGTGTCCAATAGATTTGAGGTTGTCATAACAAAATGTGTTCATTTTCATTTGTTTCCAGGAAGTTTTTTATTTCTTTATTGATCTTATTGGTAACCCATTCATTGTTTAATAACAAGTTATTTAGCCTCCATGTGTTTGAATGATTTTGAATGTTTTTACTTAGTTGATTTCTAATTTCATGCCATTGTGACCTGAGATACTTGTTACAATTTCACTCTTCTTGAACTCCTAGAGACTTGTTTTGTGTCCTAACATGTTCTATCTTTGAGGTGACCCATGTGCACTTGAGAGGAATGTATATTCCACAGCTTTGGCTTGAAATGTTCTGTAAATATCAATTAAATCCATCTAATCTAGTGTGCCATTTAGAGTCATTATTTCTGTGTTGACTTTTTGCTTAGAAGATCTATCCAGTGAAGTCAGTGGGATGTTAAAGTTCCCGACTATGACTGTATTGTTGTCAATCTCTCAAACTCCTTAAGGTTATTATTGATAGGTCCTTATTTATTGCCATTTTAATTCTTTATGCCTATGTTTCTCTATTTCTTATTACAGCAGTCACTTTAATATTTCTTGCAGTGCTTCTATTTCTACTTTTTTTTTTTTTTTTTAAATATATCTTTATTGATTTCAGAGAGAGGAAAGGAGAGGGAGAGAGAGAGAGAGAGAGAGAAACGTCAATGTTGAGAGAGCCATTGATCGAGCCCACAACCCGGGCATGTGCCCTGACCGGGAATCGAACCCCGATAGCCTGGATACCAGGTCGACGCTCAACTGCTGAGCCACGCCCGGCCAGGCTATTTCTACTTCTGATTACAGCAGTCCCTTTAACATTTCCTGCAATGCTGGTTTGGTGGTGATAAACTCCTTTAGCCTTTTTTTTTTATCTGGGAAGCTCTTTATTTCACCATCTATTTTGAATGATAGCCTTGCTGGATAGAGTAGTCTTGGTTTCAGATCCTTTTTTGCATTACCTTGGATACTCCATGCCATTCCCTTCTGGCCTATAGAGTTTCTGATGAGAAGTCAGCTGACAGCCTTATGGGAGCTCCTTTGTAAGTAACATTGCTTTTCTCTTGCTGCCTTTAATAGTCTCTCTTTGTCTTGAATTTTTGGCATTTTCATTATGATGTGTCTGGGCGTGGGCCTCTTTGGATTCTTCTTGTTTGGGATTCTCTACGCACCCTGAACTTGTGTGACTTTTTCCTTGAGCAGGTTAGGGAAGTTTTCTGCCATTATTTCATCAAACATGTTCTCTAACCCATGCTTACTTTCGACCTCCTCTGGCGATCCTATGATGCAAATATTGTTACGTTGCATGTTGTCCCACAGCTCCCTTAGATTGTCGTGTTTTTGAATTGTTTTTTCTCTTTGGGTCTCTGATTGAGTGATTGTTTCTACCCTGTCTTCTAATTCACTGATCTGATTCTCAGCTTCCTCTAATCTGCTGTTTATGCCTTCCAATGTATTCTTTATTTCTGCTACGTCAGTTTTAATTTCATTCATAGTTTCCACATCTTTTTTCATGCTGTTGAGCATCCTTACAATCAGTGTTCTGAACTCTATATCTGATAGATTGCTTGTCTCTATTTCATTTGGCTCTATTTCTGGGGACTTCTCTTGTTCTTTCATTTGGGGCTTGTTTTTTGGTCTCCCCATTTTGGCTGCGTGTTTGGATTTGTTTCTATGTATTAGATCAGCTAGGACTCTCATACTTTTTGGAGGGTCTCTGGTGCAGGCCAATGTCAGATCCTATTTGTGACTAGCCCTGAGTACCCCGTTTGGAGCTATCAACAACCCTGGGCTTGAGGTCTCCTGTCCTGTGGCTGGGTGTGATTGGACAGGACCAAGATGCACACCAAAGTCTGCTTTTTCAAGACTTGGGTCCAGAAGCAGTTCAGATAAAAACTCAAAACACTCTGAGGTCTGCCTCTGGCTGCAGGCTGATTAATCTGATTCTCTTAATGAGCCTCAGGCTGTAGAAACTCCTTTGGGTAGGGCAAGAGGCTTTCCAGCAGGGTGGGGCAATTGCTTCTCTCTTGGGCAAAAGCTGCTTGGAAGGTAAATGTCTGCCTGAGATGATTTTCTCTGCAGTATGGGGGAATGACTTTGCACAGGAATCCAGAGGGGTGCCCTCTTAGCTCTGTCTCCAGAGCCCGCAGCCCTAGATTCTTCTTACACAGCTCCAGTCCATTCCGCCCTCCCTCTGCTGGACCCCAAGGTGAGTGGCTGCACATGAAACTTTGTGCCTTGGCTCTTTAAGAGGGGACCTGCATTTCTAGCCGTCTCTCCCTAGAGGATAGAAACCTGGCTGCTTTTCACAGCCAGATGTTACGGGGCACCTGTCTCAGCTCTGGTGCTCTGGACTGGGGAGCCAGCCTGGGGTTTAGACTCTAGAGTCCTCAGTGGGAACCCCCCACAGCTGAGATCTCCTTCGAGACCTTTAGCTGCTGCCCATGGGAGCCTGGCCAGCTCTCTCATGCCTCTACACTTCCTACCAGTCTCTATGCAGTCTTCTCTTTTCCTCCTTGGTTAGGAGGGTGCTCTCTAGCTCGTCTGCAGTTGCAGTTGATTGTTCAGGATTGTTTTTCTATATTTTAGTTGTAAATCCGGTTTGGTCCCAGGATAGTGTCAGTGTACCTTACAGTCCAGTCTTCCGCCATTCTATTTTTTATTTTTAATGTATGATTATCAGACCCTGTTTCTCCATGGACTAAAGTGACTACTGACTTTAAGCAGAACGTCCAAGGTCCCCGGGAGGACCGAGGGCTTCCACCTCCTTTCTCAGTACCTTCTGTGAGCAAGTTAACTTGGCCTCAGTGGAGAACTGTCTTCTCGTCATCTCTGCCAGGTTTACGGTGCAGGCAGCAGGAGCTGGTTAGTTGCAGTTTTGATTTTTGTGCACATGGAACAGTCTTCTCATCTATTTACACGTTTTGGATTATAATTTTTGTAGGATTAACGCTGAAGTTGAAATTACAATTTCCTTCTCACTGGCACCCAAAAATAATAATAAAGAGGAGTGACTGTCAGTAGCTTACTCCTGGTTGGAATTTTGAGCAAGGGTTTTAGAGTCCAGATTTGCTTGTTTTAGGACGTTTTACTAGCTGTCCATGCATTTCCACAGGAAGTGCCCTTTTCTCACTGGGCGTGATCGTAGGGTGTTTGATAGTGAGCACGCTTGAGAGTGGTAAGTTTAATAAGCGCCTGTTTGCAGTTTTGATTCTATCAAAGTGATACATTCAGGAATCCAGGGTAGGAAATGATGTAAATCACTGTCTGTGTATCAAGGTAAATTAAGTTCATGTAGAAAATATTAAATCAAGAAAAGGTGATGCTTAACTGTTCCGACTCTTCAGTTTTTGAGAGAGGTCTTCTAAATCTCAGGGACAACTGTCAAAAAATCCATGGAATTGGTGAACTTTGTTTTGATAGTGAACGATTGTTGTAATCCCTTCAACCCCAACTTCAATAAAAACAAGTAAAGAACTCCCCAAAGGTTTTTTTTTTGTTTTTTTTTTTAGTGGGGTGGAAGTATGCTGCTGGGGCTTCACTATTGCTTCTGTATTCAACATAACCTGATTAGTACTTTGCAAAGGGTAACTATTTTAAAATGATCCTGAAATGTGTGTTATGTTGGGTGGAGGAGAGAAGGGAAACATTGCTGACCCAACTGTCCTGGATTCTGGGAAGTGTACAGTACATGGACTTCACTGTATCATGCTGGGACATACCTTGGAATTTCGAGGCCAGATTCAAACCCCAGTTCAAACACAGCAATCAGTAGCAGCATGACTTTGGACAGGTTACTCTAGGTGTTTTGATCTTCAGTTTACCTGTCTGTAAGATGGAGAGGAGACCTACCTGTAGAGTTGCTGCGAGCCCAGAGCGAGAGGCTCCTGGGAATGTGTGGCACACCAATCTTGGTCTGTTCCATTGTCATTGCGGGGCATCAGCGAATGGTAACTGTGGTAACTCTGCCTGTCCATTAGCTTATTGTGGTACTTCTGGATTTTAAAAATGAGCAGTTTCATTATCTTCTAACATGTCCTTTAAAAATCCCTGTAGTTAGCTTTGGTGACCTAGAGTAGATTGCAGGTTAGGTAAGAGTACAGAGCTGTTTTCGAGCTGCAACTAGATACACGCCCGGTACTAGAGAACTCCTCAGATGCTAGAGACCTGCTTCTTCCTTAAAAGCTGTCTTGTTTTCACTGGTTACCCAAACTAGGACACTGGTGCGTATAGGCTGGCAGATTAGAGACCTCATGTTTCACTATTTGCTTGCTGCCCAGATGAAGAGTGTTTTGTTGTCTTCCTGGTTTTCTGTCTTTCCTTGATGTGGTCCAAGCCTCTCAGAGCGGCTCTACTCTACTGTTACCACCAAGTGTTAGGGGACATTTTGGGTGAATTTTAGATACATTTTCTTCGATATTAAATTATCAGACAGCCTTGAAAGTCACTGTGCAGGAGCAATTTCAGTGCTCTATGGGACAGATGAGAAAATCTGTCAGCTTACATCTTTCTGGATGTGAAGTCAGGGAAAAAATGTGAAAGATTCATTTTCTTTTGACAATGCCAGTTTTAAGGAAACAGATGTCCTGATTATTTGTGCACCATTCTTATTGAGCAATCTGAGGAGTCAGGGTTGTTGGTTTTTTCAGGTATCACATACTCCCTTTGATACACGTATTTACATGAACTCACCACTGACACTGTGTAATAATAGCACCAGGAGGTCCCTGAGCCCCCCACGTTTTGTGGTAATGTCTATTTGTGACTGTCGGGGGAGAGGAGCATTGGGTGTTATCTGATTTTCAAAGGGGTCTAAGGTTTCCTCCCGAAAAGATTAGGAACCACTAAAGTATGAACTCATTTGTTTAATTTTAAAAATAAAGCAGAGACAGCAATAAAATTAGTGGGTTACAGACTAAAAGTGAAATATATTCACAACTTTTGCTGTTGGAGCATTAATATATATCGATGGGATCATTAGTGTTTGCCAGCATGCTCTCTTCTCTCGGTTCAACCTTCCTCATTGGATTGTACGTTTCCATACTGATACCTGGGTGGGATCATGTGAATTGATGTAGAGCAAATGATCAAAACAAATGGGTGAATTCGGGGCTGTTAGTGGAAGCAGAATGCCATTGTCTTATAAGAAGGAGCGTATGCTGACAATTCAGGCTCGTAGGCGTGGGGTTTCTGTACTGTGCCGGGTAGAATCTGCTGTGGTTAATCCTGACAGTTGGTTCCGTGTCTTGAGCGTGTCGGGCTCTGCGCAGGTTCCTTGCGCATGTCACCTCATTTTCTCCTCCCCACGACGGGAGGAGCAGTGATCACCAGCGTGGGTCGTAGCTCCCATCTGCCCTGAGCAGGATTATTTCTCACTGACCCAGTCAATGGCCCATGGTTGCACAATATAGTTTCAGTTTTTTGAATTTCAGTTTTGTGGTCTTCTGTCCTTTGAGGACCTATATGATTCAGAGTGCCACCCCAACACCGGGGAAGGAGAGGTGAGCCCACTCCAGGAGTGTCACTTAGTTGGAGTCAGCTCTTTGCAGGGAAGATGTGTGACCTGTGGGGTCACAGGAACCTTTGGGGAGCAGTTGAAATGAGTGACTAGATTGAGAGTGAGACCCTTCCTCCCAGTGTGGGCACTGGCCTGGGAGAAAGCTGTATTTCAAACTCTAGTCCTTTGTGAGCCCTTCTTCCCTGGGGGCATTATTTTACCCCCATACTGACAAGAGAGAAACATGAAGGCAGGGCAATGGGCTAATCCTTGGAGCCTTGCACTGAATGAGACTTTGTGTTTCTACAAGGTTGCGATCTCAGTGCTGGAGCCTGTTGGAAAAGCTGGAGGTCCATGGCTGTGCTCCTGAGGGCCACGGCTTGTAGCTCCCTCAGCAGACTCCCTGAGCGTTCTGCTCTACCTGCCTCTGCGTGGCTGTTCATGTCACCCTCTCTCTTTCTGTAGATCACTCTGTGTGCCTCTCTCTCCCTTCCTCCCTCTGCCCTCTGGCCTGCTCCGTCCCTCCCTCCCTCCTTTTTTCCCTTCCCTTTAAAAAATGTTTTTAATGAAATACAGATTCTCTGGAACATTTTTTCTACTCAAAATTTGCTTCTTGTTGACATTAGTAGGGCATTTCCTCAAAGAGCCTTGCCTGTTTTTTACTAAGTTAGATATATAACTTCAATTTTAAATTCCTTCGGGGCAGACATCTTTGTAATAAAATACATGAATTCCCTATAGCTCTTAACAAAGAGCCTTGTAGATAACAAGCACCCAAGAAAAATTATCAAAATATTTATACTTCACCATTCTTCCAGAAACTTTACAAAGCACGTAGAGGAAAAAAATTTTTAATCTACAAAAGTAGGTAGCTTGGGCTAAATTTGAATAATACTGTAGCTTGATATAGGCTGGTACATCAAAGAGAAAAATGTAGTGTTAAATAGGCTAGTAGGAGTTTGCTTTTAGGGGCACATCAATAAGAAACAAATTTGAAATTGAATATAAATGTAAATCATGATTTAAAAAATAATTACTTTATGAGAATACATTTTAGTTTCTCCTCTGCTTCTTGAGTCTGAAAGATGCCTTTGCAGTTTGGAGTTTGTTGGAGTTGGCGAATTTGTGCTAGTGTCACATGCTAGTGCGCATGCGTCAGCCTGGAGCGGGCCAAGCTCTTTCTGCTGGAGCAGCGAGTGATGCTTTTCAGTCCATGAGCTCAGATAGAGGCACATCTGCAGGGGGAAAGGGACTGGAGGACAGCTGAGGGGGCTTGGACAGAAGGGGATGAGATCACTTAGCAATCCTCACAAAGAGCCTTAAAAATTATCCTGGAATGAAAGTGTCATTTCACTGTAGATCCAAGGGATTTAAATTAGGGATTTTAGTATCTCTGCAAATTCTCTTATTTTTATAAACAAATTTCTTAAATATCTGTCAAAATGTGGCATATTCAAATGCCATTGTCTAATTTTTGCGTTTTAGGAGAAGCAAAATAAAAGCTAATGACCAGTACTCTCGTGGTGATCACTACCAAAACATTGACCCTCAGCTTATACCTGGGAGGCACTCAGTAAGATTGTTTAAATTAGATTTCTGATTTAAATAATGATGGGTATAATAACCAAATGCAGTGAAACAAGAATAGGAGGTATGTGATTCGTCACAAGGAGACGTTAATTTTTTGTTTGAAGTAATTCTGTGCACAGGAAAAAGAGTCGAAGGATGTACACCAAAAGCTAACAGTGGTAAATTGAATGCCTCAGCAGTTTTGACTATTTAATAATGTCTCTTATGAATATTTTAAATCCCTTTTAAATCTTTATAGCTGTGTGTCTGTGGATTTGGTGTTTCTGGGGATAGTGCTTTATTCTGGACACTTATACTGGGGTGTACAGGTAGGAGTTGGCAAACAGAGAAGCACGTCAGCAAGACCTTTTACTGTGCAGGCAAAGAAGAACGTTGAGGCCTTTTCCAAATTGTACTTTATAAAATTACATATGTTCATCTCAACCCAAAGAAACATTTTCAGTTGCCTCACTAATTTTGCTTCTGTAGGTATAGTTTAGAAAAAAACCTTATCTTTTTGCATGGTGTAAGCAGTTGTTCATCTAGAAAAATTAGAAAATACAGACAGGGAAACGGGTATTATACCCTCATCAGTAATCACATCAGTGGGAGCCATCTGCCCACATTTTAATATAGATCCTCTCAGTTTACATTGATGGATAAACCATAGACTGATTTTATTGAGTGATGTGCTTTGACCATTGTTCCTATGAGCATTTCTGTAAACAAATGTAAACAATGAATTTTAAGTGTTGTAATTGTGTCTTGACTCTGATTTCTATCTAGATTTTATTTCCTGAAAATATTTTAAAACTAAATTTTGTAGTTAATTCATCAGGATATAGTATTGTAAAATTTATCATGGGCCTTGAGAGAAAAAAAACACCTTTCCTTTTAGCTGAGACAGTTCTCTAGGGTGTGACCATCCACTCTGTTTTAGGGGGTTGCCAGGCACTTGTAACCACATCCCTGCTCAGCCCAGTCCTGGTTTGTTTGGCCCCAGGTGACTAATACCTGAACTTGAGTTAAGTTCTTTATGCTGTAGTCTCCAGTTCACTTTTTATATGTAAGATTTCAGACTTCAGGTATGTGTTTTTCCCTGTAAAATAAAGGCTCCTGAAAATTCACGAGAAGGACCCTAGAAATTAAAATAATTTAAAAACAGAACAGAGTAGCAGTTTAAGTTGCAGAGGTGTTTAATTAGTCTCTAAAATAGTTTTGTTTATGCCACTAGATATTTTGAGGTACCAAAGAATGTAAAGAAATTTAATGCTTTTAAAACTTGAATTTACAAAAGTTTATTTCTGGTATTTGGAATTATCCAGTCAGAGCCACTAAAAGCCTTTTTTAGAGAAACTAAGAGGTCCCTTCAGATGTGCTCTTTGCTGGTTTCCCATCAGCCTGACATTGGAGGAGCCCTGGCTGCAAAGGCAGTGCACCCCCTGGCAGGACCCAAGCATTCCAGGAATTCATACTGTGATCTGCAGCTCCCGAGTCTCCAGAACTTTTCCATTGTTTCTGTTGGAAGCAAAGCCTAGAGTCCTGTTTTAATACCATGACCAACTTAAAACCAAAGAGGTTTTATTTTTATAATTTGCCTCCAGGTTACAGACAGCTCTTGGCGAATTTACAAAGAAGATTTGAAATTATGCCTAAGAAGCTTAACAGTATTTGTTACCATCAGGTACATTCAGAGTCATTTTATGTGTAAAAGAAATCTGTAGGAGACATATAGCGTATTATGTTCATAAAAATCAACTGTTAGAGCATCTTACTGCTTCGGATTTCTCCCTTTCAAACACTGTGGACCAATGGGCTAAGACCCCAAGTAGCCTGTTCACCCACTGACACCTTGGCCATTTGTAAGGCCACTTCTGATCATCTGATAAACACAGCCCGGTGTGTAACCTTTGACCTTTGCGGAAGCCTTTCTGGTTGCAGTGTCTGACGCACTGGTCTTATTGTTTCCCGGTTGTCCTGCCATTGACTTTTGATGACTTCCGGGATTTTGAAAGCATACGTTAAGGATATGGAAATTACTGAAATGAACCCTAAATTCATTGTGGAAAATTTAGTTTTATATGTTTCCAGCTTCTCTGTACTCGTCACATCAACTGCAGAATGTCAAAACCACCACCAGTAGAAAATACAGCTGAGGCCCAGCTCTGACCACATGACATCATCCTGGCCGTTCTTGAAGCTCTCAGCTCTGATTCCCTTTCCTTGATCTGTTAGAGAGCTTGTTTTTTTCCCTTTTCTTTTTTTAATCCTATAAAAATTCATTAGCATGAACTTCATGCTTTTCCCCCAGTTGAGCTTTTCATTTGCTTTCAGAACTCTGACTTCGCTCTCAAAACCAGACGCCTCTAGGGCTGAAATCAGTGCCACGCTGGCCCACTTTCACGGAAATCACCCTCACCTTGCACACATTCAAAGAGGTGGGTGACGGCTAAATGTTTATGATGAATTTCTCAAACGTGCCTGAAATGCAGGCAGCACTGTTAATTCTTTTTTTACGGGTGAAATTAGAACCCAGCAAGTGTCACTCACAAGGCTGCTAGAACACAGTGGATAGAATAATGTGGATGAACTGATGGGAATAAAAGTCCCAGTTTTGCTACAAACTTAGTTAGATTTTAGTCAGTTCATGTAATGAGATAGAGCTCAGAAAGGTGTGTGTGTGAATTTGGGGAAGCCGACTGAGACCATCTTTAAGGTTCCTCCAAATCTTAGGCTTCTTCTTCCACCTTTTAATATAGCTCCTCAATTCTGTCATTTGTGTCTCTTCTGTGCTCTCGGTCTGTCCCCTGAGCTTGGCAGAATGCTTGGCTGAAGGCTTTCTTCTCTTGTGAAAGCATGCTTTCAATCTTCCATTCCTGTGAGGGACTCCCCTCCGCGCCCCCCCCCCCCAAAAAAAAAGAATGTAAGACCCATCAAACTGTCAAACGTGAAGGAGAAACTTGGGGTCAATAAGGCTGAAGACACTTTGAGTTTTGTAATGATGAGGTCAGAGGTAACCATGGGAAGTGGAGGGGATGAAAGTCCAGTGCTGGGATCACAGGTAGTTTGTGCCGTTCCCTGTTCAGGCTGCCCATTCATTCCCCTGATGGCCTTTCGAGGTACAGTAGTACAGTTCTCACTGATGGGCTCTCTCCAGGTTTGGAATCAACTGTGTATCTGAGTAAGATGGTGAGCTCTCCAAAGATTGCATAGATCTGCTGATACTGAATTCTGATTTTATACTTCAGAGTTGAGTAGCTCCCCAGTGAGGAGGCAGCCAATGTAGAGTTACATATGGTTCTAAATTCCTTTAGATCACCGAATGCATGAGCCTTCACTGTTGCATTGAATTTTTAATGTAACTTGAGCCAGCCTTCTAGAATTTGCATTCTCTCTGAGGCCTGAACATTTTTCAAGTGAAATATTCTTTAGAATTTCCTAGTGTCTGTTCACTTTATTGGAAGAGTACAACGTGTAGTTCGGAACTTACTCATGTGACATTTTAGGCAGTTTTGGTTTTGCATCTCGCATCCAAGCCCCAGCAGGACAATGCCTCACTTTAAAAGCCATCGCTATGGCTGTCGAATTTCTCTCTGTGACTGCTATTTCACTAGGAAATCCAGTTCTATTGATAATATTTAACGGTGAATCATATTTGCTCAGATTGGGGCTCTGTGCTGTCGATTGATACTCGTTTCTGGTATAAGCTAAAATTGAGATAGAAACAATCTGCATTCCAGTTTGATCGCTCCTTTTCTGTTAGTGCAGTGGAAGTCTTTATACCACTTCATTTGTCCTTGAAACTGAGTGAAAGAATGGTGATAAAGTGCTTTCTAAGGAATGTGGTATACTTACTATGCCATTTTTGTTCTTAAGAAATAAGTATAACAGAAGGAGCACTTTCAGCAGCAGCATTCATGGGTGTTCATTCTGACGTTAGAGCTAATTTAGCTGTGTGGCCTTGGGCAGATGACTTCACATCTCTTGTCCTTGGGTGTCTCTGTAAAATGAGAGGCCTGGGTTGAGACTTTTGGGTCTTGAGCAGAGTGGTGCTTAAATGGTAAGAGCGCCAGTTTTACAGCATGGGCTTGGCACAGGCCTGAGAGTAAGTATCCATATCCCATCCCAACTGCGAGCACACAGATGATTTTATTTTTGGTTTTTGGTGAGAACCTTGACGCAGTAGGCACCTGCTGTTTCCTCTGTTTCATTCGTTGTCCTTGTCTGTGTGTGTGCTTCTCCTTGTGTGTGAGCACACAGCTTTGTCCTGTGCCCCATTAGGCTCTGTGTTGGTCCCCACACCAGTCTCCTTGCACTTCACTCCTGTATCTTCCCTGTTTAGAGCAGGTGGAGCACCAGCTGGCAGTAGCCTTATGTAGGACCCGTCAAGGAGCCGGATGGTGAGTTCACATGTGTGCTTACCAGCCTCCCAGTGGCTCTGCTGCCCCAGCTCTCGCAGATAGAAACCAGCCAGGCCCCTCTCCCCTTTGTAAAAGTTGGCATTCAGGTTATTTTTGGTAATGGGCTTGTTTTTTATTTTAATTTGATTTTATAGGACAGAAACCAAGTATCAGGAAAAAATGTACTGATTTAAGGAAATGGAGCAGTTTCTACCACCTGTTACTGCAATATTTGGCTCTGTGAGTGACACCAAGCCTACCTCAGTTTGAGTCAGGACACCCGGGTTCTAATTTCTGTTTTGTCATAGGCTGCATAGTCCCTGTGGGGCCCTGGCTTTTGATTTCTCTTGCAAAATAGCAGGTAGGACAAGTGATTTCCATAGCTCCTTCACCTCTAATGTGCGGCCCTAGGTAGCTGGAGTTTTAGGCGCTCTGGTAAAGACAGAGAAAGTCCTTTCCTGCATCAGGTGATCTTCGTCCCACAAGTGACTGATGATGAGATGCCCAATAGATGCAGTTCCGTCATAAACTCCGCCTATCAGTGTTTACTGAAAGGCACTTAGGCAGTAAATTTAATTGTTCCATCCCTTCATTTTTAGAATTGGCTTATCAGTGTTGTTCAGATACATTTTAATTTCCTAATAAATGTATAAACTGTAGAGCCCCCTATGTCTTTAGTGACCCATAATTGGTTTAGCCCAGTGGTTCTTAACCTGGGGAGCAACCACCACCACCACCTTCTAGGGATATTTGGCTACATCTGGAGACTTTTGCTTGTCACAACTAGAAGGGCAGTGGTGACATTGGCAATTTGTAGGTGGAGGTAAGTGATGCTGCTAAGCATCCTCCAATGCCGTGGACAGCCCAACAAGTGTCGCTTGTGCTGCAGTTGAGATGCTGGTAACCAGCCTGTAGCAGCTTATGGTGGGATGCTCCTGAGCCCTGTGGACAGGATGCAGATGCAGGCATCAGGGTTGCCTGGGTATGGATTTGAAAGAGCACACCTGGGGGCAGGAGGGATACTTCTCACTGGTTAGGTTTGGAGAGTCCAAAAGTAGATATTGGACATTGAGTATCAGCTAGGCATTCTCATACTTTAGGCAGAGAACAAAACTTCAGGTAGTATTTTACCTCTTAGTTATGTGATCCCATTCTGAGCGCATTTTAATGAATGGTATTATTAAAGTTGTACTTTATTATGATATAAATCTAGAAATCTCACTTAGTACTTTGCTCACATATAGGCCACTTTACTTTTTTTGTACAACCGGCTAACTAGCCTCTATAGTGCTTGAGAGGTTGCAGAAAATCTTTGAATTGCTTTTCCAAGTGATTGTATTACAACAACACCTGTATTTATATTAAATCTTACAGTGTGGTTTTTTAATGCATGTAAGTTTCACGCATAAGAGGGAAGGTTTATACCATACTTCCATATATATGTATTTTGAAAGTTCATACCTGTAGAGAGTAGCAAGTAAGAGGTCAGTAAAAAAGGGTCAGATTCCTTGGCCTGTTCAGAGTACATGAGGTGGTACTGATGTTTTATAACAAAGTTGTGGTTTTTGATCCAGGAAAAAACTTCTCTGAATATAAGCTCTGAATTAAGTGTCTTGAGGGCACTGGAGCCCTGACATGGGTCTTATGAGACATGACGTGCAGAACTAGAGCAGTTACTGTCAATAGCCAGTCACTGGTATTTGCATTGTTTGCTGCCGGTAATCTGATATGGACTGGGCATGTGTCATCATGAGGATAAGAAAACCAGTTGAAAGGTTAGAATCCAGATTCCCTTAAGCACAACTGGATTCCTCAGGAGCCTTTGTCATCATCAGATTTACGCCCATGCTGTTGACGGGAGAAAGACTTGAAAGGGGAGGTGAATTCTTGCAGTGTGACGTGTTTTCATAGCCTCGCCTCTTGCAGAGGGGATGGGTTTATAATCCCTCCACCTGGACACCTGTATCTACCTGCTCCACGGAGCCTCTATTTCTGTTCCCACCAGGATGTGGTTCCAGTGAAGGCCTGAGGCCATTGTAGCTGCCTCTGGAAATAAACAGTTGACGTGTTTTCAGAAGTTGTTTGAGTGCACGAGCTCTTACATAGGTGCAGAAGACTTCCGATACCTTACTGAAGAATGAGGGATTTAAAATGGTACTTAAGACTAACATTAAATGGCTGATTATTATTTTATACTTTTTTCTTGTTGAAGTTCTTAAATATTTCTCAGAATCCAGTGGTGTTTTTTAGGATTAATACTTGGTTCATATTGTATTTGATGTTTCTATTTGTAATCGTTACGATCTCTGCAATGATGATATTTTGTGTCTCTGATCTTAATTTTCATCTGTTACCTACATTTTAGTTAATTATGCTCCTCTGTAGTGATTCTCTGTTGTGGAGAATACCATTTTCCAGAAACTGCTGGTGGTTTCTAGTTTGTCATTCTACACATTCAGAGATCAAGGTGGCTGCTGGTTGCGAAAGAGAAAGGACAGCTGGAGGCTGTAATGCAGCCGGGTTCAGGAGCGCATTGCAGGGAGAGAAGGAACTGGTTTGGGGAAGGTGCTAGGACCTCTTCTGAATCTGAAAACTGAAAAATAAAAGCGACCAGGCATAACAAACTCAGAATTTAAAAAATGGCAAAGAAGGGTCGCAAATTCTGGTTAAATCCTAAGGAGACGGAGCTTTTGGACCTCCAGTACTGTTAACTTCTGTCGAGAATTGCTTATCTTACTGAGCGTCTTGGTGACTTGAGTTCACTGTTCCAGCTTGTCAGAAATGTGCTACATTTTCATCTTATCTTCTGAACTGTGGTATCACTTGGAATTCAGTTAATGTTGCCTGAGTTCCAGCCTCCGAATTGTTAATGAAATGTCAAATTGTTCTGGACCCAAGTCGAGTCCCTCGGCCCCCGCGCCGTGCCGTGCGGCCTGCAGTGAACTGTTCATAGTTCCTCTGCTTGGTGTTGAACCATCGTGCATGTGTGTCCCCGCCCCTTACGTTGTGTATGGTAGTAAACTTGGTGCTATCGTCTGATTTTCTGTGACATCAATATTAACTTTTTAGAATGTATTATTAGTTTGATAGCTGTTAGAGCTATGAGGGAACTAATGCCCAAGATACTAAAAAATACAGGATTTATGGTTTTCTTTTTTCTCTGACATGACTTGAAAGTATTTGTATTTGTCATCTGTTCCTTTCTTTAGGAACTGAAGTGATAGTTGCCTAGAATAGACAGTTTGCTATGATTGGATTAGTAATTGTCTTCTTCAAGATTTCAGGGTAATAGTAAATGAATGAATGGATGAATGAACAAATAAATAAATAATGTGTTTCAGGGAAGAAAAAACCCCAGGAAAATAAAAACAAAGGAAACAAAACTGAAGACATACAACTGAAGACAAGTGAACCAGATTCCACCTCTGCAAACATGAGAGATTCCGCAGAAGGTAAGCTGGGGTATTGGGTTTGTGTGGCCTGGGTGCGTATCACCAGTTACTGTAATGTTGTATTTCCTTGACATGCCCGTCTGAGAATCATTCAAGAACTGTAAAGGGTTTAAACAGCAAGAAGGCCCCCTACAAGCCCTCCATATACCTCCCTTTCAAAAATTTATTAAAGACCTTCCTTGTTAAAAATGAAATCATGCTCTGGTTAAAATAAAATGAAACGTTCTATGTGATAGCATTTGTAAATAATTTACAAAGTTCAAAACCATCAAAAAAAATTTATGGTGACAGAAGTCAGACTGACAGGGACAGACTGGGGGTCAGTACTAGTCCATCATTGATCTCTTGGGTGGGTATCCTGGTGTATTTACCTCGTAAACATTTTATCTTGCTCTGTACTTACGATTTATATACTTTAGGTATGTTTTGCAGTTCAGTTAAAAAATTACTTAAAATATCAAACACCCTCAATTTTATATATCAGAATGAAAAATGTACAGAATGAAAGTGTTTGTTAGAATTTAAATTCCCTTTTTATCTCGTGTTTCTTCCCACTAAACTTTCTTTTTTATGGTTTCTTCTGAGGATTAATATTGTAGCCCTCCATGCTGTAAGAATTCAGAGGGGCATGGATTGAAAGCTAATCAGGAAGGCAGATTGCTCAGTTGAACCACCATATTGAGACTGTTGCTTTAGAAAGGAGGCAGCTATGTCTTAATTTGTTATGTGGCCACTTTATGCAAAGACCGGAGCTTGCTCAAAAGTTGTTCATAATGACCCAAATAGGCAAATTTCAAAATGTGGGCTTGTGACTCTTTCAAGAAACATTTGTAGAGGGGAAAAACCAAAAAAATACTTTTTATTCCTTTTAAGCCATTTTATTAGCACTGTTTGTGGTGATGACATTCATAAAGGATCGTGATTTCCTGTAGCATTTTATGAAGCAAGAATGGACAAGTTTATTTCCCAGAACCTTTTAAAACTAAGTTCTGCTGCTGATAGCAGATTTGCTAAGACAGTTGAACAACAACAAAAATGATAAAGAACCTCCTCACTACCTTTAGTGGCAGAATTAAAAAAGAAAATCCAGCAGTCCCCTCCCCTTAAAAAATTCAAGACAGTTATTTTTTTCCTGTCTATATAACATCAGGCCCCATGCAAAAAGATGCTTAATATTTACCTTCTTGTGGAATAACTGGTTGAAGTGTGATTGGTTCTGTACAGTGTAGTCATTGGCCTCTCCTGAATGTTCTGTGTGTCCTTAAAAAGTGGTCTGAGCAAACGGTCCAGTCTCATCCTGTGTTCCCCAGACCCCCCTTTAGGTGCAAAATTCAGCGACCTCAGGGAGTGTGGGGACACGCTTTGGTGTGGGCCTTACCAGTGAGCAGAGCTATGCATGTTTTGGTTATATTACTTTGGGGAGTTTTAAATCTGGAATTGTTTACCAGTCATAGAGAAATAAAAGAATTTTTTTTTAGTTCATTAAAAGAAGCCACAGATTTTGGCCAAAAATGAACTCTATAAAGAGATGTTTGCGCTTTAGGGGTGGTATTTTCTTTTTCTATTGTCTCATTCCAGCCTTATTTTTAGCAACATGGTGGGCCTGTGTTGAACATGTAGCATTTGAAAAGGGAGTTAGCTCCTAAATTGAAATAAATTTCCACCATCAAATAACGGGTTTTGCAGTTTGTGGAAAACTCAGGGAATTTATGAAATTTGTCGGGGGAGAGAAGGCTGGTTTCTGTTTAGAGGCAGAAGCCTCAGTGTTAGTAAATGCAGTAGCAGACGGGTCAGAGTGAGGCTGATGCTCCTTGGAAGCAGCAGGGTGGTGAGGCTGAACAGCTGAGTTTGTACGGTGCGTTTGCAGAGCTTGATCAGTTGGCCTTTTCAGCCCCTCACCCTCCTCTGTATCCAGGGAGTCCAGAGGTCTGTGCCAGGCCTCTTCTGGCTCAACAGTCTAGCCACTTTTTTCTGCCCCCACGGCCTCTTTCTATCTCCGTCTCTCGGTGTAGGCAGCCACCATCTTCCTTCTAATACCACTGCATCGGTATTGGTGATCTGCTCAAAGTAATGTCTCTTCCCAGTCCCCCAACCCACATCGCAGCCAGATCTCCCAAATGGTATTCTCCTGCTTTAAAATATCTTAGTGGATCCCCATTTCCCCCCGCAAGTCCAGGGTAATTCATGGTGTGCTGCTTGTGTCGATTCTTCCTGTTACTTTCCTCTTCTGTCCTTGACCTTCAGGTTCAGCCTGCTCAGTACTTTATCCAAGAAGCCTTCCCCGATTCACTAAGCCAGGTGTTCCTCCCGTGTGCCTCTGAAGCATCACACACTTGCACAGCGTAACCTTTAGTCTGAGTGTTGCTGCTTGTATGTAGCTCCGATGAAAGTGAGGCTCTAGAAGGATGAGGAGCTTGACAGTCTTGTTCACCTAGTACTGGCATATAGTAAATATTTGTCCAGCGAGTGGGGGCGGAGCCGGTTAACAGAGCCAGGAGGTCCCAGCAGCTCTGCCTCCCCTGCAGAGCCATCCTGACTCCTCCAGTGTGGACAGCACGAGGACCCTAGTTCAGCAGGTACAGGTGGTGCTGTGAAGGACCTTCTCAGAACGTCAGCATTAAGTGCACTGCGACAGCTCCCGTCTTAGAGTCCCACTCACTCTCCCTGTGTTTTCTCCCAAGCACTGTCCCATTTCTCTGCCTTTCTTTGTAGCTAAACTGGAAAAAGTTGCTTATAGTCTCCATCCCTCCCCCTTCTGATATTCTCTTGGAAACTCCATTAGGCATTTGTCCCCTTGGCTACACCAAAACTCTTGTCGTGGTCACCATACCTCCACCTTGGTGCATGGGCTGCTCCGTTCCTGTCCTCCCCTTCCCCATCCCGTCTGCAGTTCCGGGCGCAGCTGCTCGCTCCCTCCTCGACACTTTGTTTACTTAGCCTAGGGCCACCACTCTCTCGGCTGCCTCACTGGTCACTGGTCCCACCTGAGTCCTGGAGTCATGGGAGATGTTCTTCCACCTCTCTTGTCTGCATTCACTCTCCAGGTGACCTCGTCCGGTCCCATGCTCCAGATACCATTTTGAATCTGAGGATTTGTACAGTTCTAGGCTCAGCCTCTTTGTTGGACTCAGGTCATCTATAACTAAGTACTTAACATCTTTACGGGATATCTGTTGGGTACCTCAAAGTTTAGCACATCAAAGTAAACTTGATTTTCCTCCAACACATGCTCACGCAGCCCAGGTCTGCTCTTCCCTTTGTTTTCTGCCACTTAGCAAACAGGATTATTACGGCTGCTGCAGGACCCTCCTTGACATTTCTCTCACCACAGCCAGTCAGCAAGCGCATGTCAGCTTGTCTCCAAAATATATCCCGAGTCTGACCATTCCCACCACCTCCCCATGTCTCCCTACCCCGCCCCTCTCCTGCCTCCATCCTTACCCACCTAGAGTTTTCTGTCTTCCTGGTAGCAGCTGGAGTGATTCTCTTGAATATGAGTGAGTTGTATCATATTTCTGTTAGAACTTTCTGGTAGCTCCCTGTTTCACTCCGAATGAAGGCAGCCTGCCAAGTCCTATGTGAGCTGGCCTCTCTGATCTCCTCTCCTGCTCTCCAGCCTTCCTCCGGTCCCTCCCCCACCAACAGCCTTTCCAGATTCCTTGCTATTCCTCGAACACATCTAACAAGTTCTTGACTCAGAACTTGTTTACTCTATCCAGAGGGCTCTCCTTCCCTGACCACCGAGGTTTCTTCTGGGCATTGAGACACCTGAGCTGCTAATAATTTGATCAGAGTTGGAAGAGATGATCCCTAGGGTTCCTTTTACTTGAAAAAATTCTGATCACATAATTCTGGAAAATGTTGTAGCTTCTAAATATGTAAATTTAGTCTGGAAGGAGGGAGAGAATCATTCAAGAAAGATCACTAAGACTCTAACCTGGTAGGTAACATTTAGCAATTTTCTTATTTCAGTTTGGAATCATGAGAAATTGGAATTCACAGCTAGTCAGTCTCCTGAAATTCAGTATCTGCTACTGCAACACAATTTTAAGCACTACAATTTCTGGGAATAAAAATGCATTAGATTCTTCTCTGTGTATATCACACTCCAAGTGACTCTGTTCGTGTCTGTCTCTTCAGGCCCAGCGCGTTGCCAGGTTAGTAGCAGGTGCCCTGTCAATATCAGCTGGGCCCAGATCCCGCACAGCTTTATAAATGAGAGCGTAGAGCTGTCTGTTGTCCATCGTAACGCCTTACGCGTTTTCGGTGTTCAGAGAAATGACGTGAATAATAAGAAGGGACCCTAAAGCAGCTAGTTTTGCCCTCACCTCCGTGCCTCTACCTCCCTGTGCTCCAGGTGCCAGAGAGCAGAACGAGAAGCCCCCCGCATCCCTCGAGCAGACGGCTGTTCCCCAGGAGGTGGCTGCTCAGGATGCACTTCCAGAACTAGCGACCCCGCCACCTGCCTGCGAGCCGCAGACGGGACCCGCTGAGAAGCTGGAGGCCACAAGCTGCGAGGGGAGCGCCCTGGAAGAGGGGCCCGAAGAGGAGGAGGAGGAGGAGCTGGAAGACGAGGGGGAGGAGGAAGCCGACACACCCGACGGAAGCTCCGCGAAAGAGCCGGAAATACGGTGCGATGAGAAGCTAGAAGATTTATTAGAAGAACCAAAAGATATTTCAAAAGAAACTCTCGAGGACTCGCCAGCGGTAACACTTGTTACTGAAATCCCCAAAACTAAGGAAGAGGCCAATGGTGATGTATTTGAAACATTGATGTTTCCGTGTCAGCATTGTGAAAGGAAGTTTACGACCAAACAGGGGCTGGAGCGTCACATGCACATCCACATCTCGACAGTGAACCATGCCTTCAAATGCAAGTACTGTGGGAAAGCATTCGGCACCCAGATCAACAGGCGGAGGCATGAGCGTCGCCATGAGGCGGGCTTAAAGCGGAAGCCCAGCCTAACACTACAGCTGTCAGAAGGCCCAGCTGATGGCAAAGCATCTGGAGACAGTGTCTCTCCAAAAGACGACTCAAACTCTCCCAGTCTTGGGCAAGACTGTCTGTCCTTGAGTACGGAGAAAGCTTCCCAAGAAACAGTACACTCTTCTGTTGTAGAAGAGAATGGAGAGGTTAAAGAGCTTCATCCATGCAAATACTGTAAGAAGGTGTTTGGAACTCATACTAATATGAGACGGCATCAGCGTCGAGTTCACGAACGCCATCTGATTCCCAAAGGTGTGCGGAGAAAAGGCGGCCTCCTGGGGGAGCCGCAGCCACCAGCCGAGCAGGCCCAGCCCGCCCAGAATGTCTACGTGCCCAGCACAGAACCAGAGGAGGAGGGGGAGGCAGACGATGTCTACATCATGGACATTTCCAGCAATATCTCGGAGAACTTAAATTACTACATTGATGGTAAAATTCAGACCAGCAGCAGCACTAGTAACTGTGACGTGATTGAGATGGAGTCCAGTTCAGCGGACTTGTATGGCATAAACTGTCTGCTTACTCCAGTCACAGTGGAAATTACTCAAAATATCAAGGCCACACAGGTCCCCATAGCAGACGATCTTCCTAAAGAGCCTTCCAGCAGCACAAACAGTGAGTCCAAGAAACGGAGAACTGCTAGTCCTCCTGTGTTCCCCAAGATCAAAGCTGAAGCGGAGTCTGAGCCCATAGCACCCTCGTGCTCCCTAAGCCTGCCTCTTAGCATATCCACCTCAGAGGCAGGGACTTTCCACAAAGAGAAGGGCGTGTACTTGTCATCAAAACTCAAGCAGCTCCTTCAAACCCAGGACAAACTGACTCCTTCCGCCGGGATTGCAGCAGCAGAGGTCCCTAAGTTAGGTCCTGTCTGTGTGTCTGCTCCTGCGTCCATGCTGCCCGTGACCTCGAGTAGGTTTAAGCGACGGACCAGCTCCCCTCCCAGTTCTCCCCAGCACAGCCCTGCCCTTCGAGACTTCGGGAAGCAAAGCGATGGTAAAGCAGTGTGGACTGATACAGTTCTGAGCTCCAAAAAGCCCAAGTTAGAAAGTCATAGCAACTCCCCGGCCTGGAGTTTGTCTGGGAGAGACGAGAGGGAAGCCGTGAGCCCACCATGCTTTGACGAATTCAAGGCGTCCAAAGAGTGGGCCGCCACTCCCACTTTCAGCACTGTGTGCAACCAGCAGCCGCTGGATTTGTCCAGTGGAGTCAAGCAGAAGGCTGAGGGTACCAGCAAGCCTCCTGTGCAGTGGGAGTCTGTGTTAGATCTCAGTGTGCATAAAAAGCCAGGCAGTGACGTGGAAGGCAAAGAATCCAAAGACAGCCATGTGGCGCAGCCAGCCGGCAATGCTGTCAGGAAGAAGAAACCGACCACCTGCGTGCTGCAGAAGGTCCTCCTCAATGAGTACAACGGCGTTGGTGCACCCGTGGGGAACTCGGCCCATGTGGCCAGGAGCCCGAGCCCTTGCAAACCCCTGGATCCCCAGGCAGAGGCTGACTTCGGTCCTGATGCGAGTTTATCTGCCCCTGCTGCTGAGTCCCCACCAGATGTTTCTCCTTCATCTCCGGCCCTCCAGACACCCTCTCTTTCTTCTGGGCAGCTGCCTCCTCTCTTGATGCCAACACACCCCTCGTCCCCTCCGCCCTGTCCTCCTGTGCTGACCGTGGCCACCCCTCCTCCTCCCCTCCTTCCTACTATACCTCTCCCAGCCCCGTCTTCAGGGGCTTCCCCTCGTCCATGCCCCTCCCCACTCTCGAATGCTACCGCACAGTCCCCACTCCCCATTCTTTCTCCCACAGTGTCTCCCCCACCGTCCCCCATTCCTTCCGAGGAGCCTCTTGTGTCTGCCGCCTCTCCCGGGCCTCCAACCCTCTCGTCTTCCTCTTCCTCTCCCTCCTCCTCCTTCTCCTCCTCCTCCTCCTCCTCCCCCTCCCCGCCGCCCCTCTCCGCGGTGTCTTCCGTCGTCTCCTCCGGGGATAATCTGGAAACCTCTCTCCCCGGGATAACCTTCAAGCAGGAGGAACTAGAGAATGAAGAGCTGAAGCCCAGGGGAGAAGCCCAGCCTGCACTGGAGCAGGCTGTTGTTCAGGAAACATTCAACAAGAACTTTGTCTGCAATGTCTGTGAATCACCCTTCCTTTCCATTAAAGATCTAACCAAACATTTATCAGTTCATGCTGAAGAATGGCCCTTCAAATGTGAATTCTGTGTGCAGCTTTTTAAAGCTAAAACTGATTTGTCAGATCATCGCTTTTTGCTTCATGGAGTTGGGAATATCTTTGTGTGTTCAGTTTGTAAAAAAGAATTTGCTTTTTTGTGCAATTTGCAGCAGCACCAGCGAGATCTGCACCCGGATAAGGTGTGCACACACCACGAGTTTGAAAGTGGCACCCTGAGGCCGCAGAACTTCACAGATCCCAGCAAGGCCCACGCAGAGCACATGCACAGTTTGCCAGAAGATCCTTTAGACACGGCGAAAGAGGAGGAGGAGCTAAATGATTCCTCCGAAGAGCTTTACACAACCATAAAAATAATGGCTTCTGGAATAAAGACGAAAGATCCAGATGTTCGATTGGGTCTCAATCAGCATTACCCAAGCTTTAAACCGCCCCCATTTCAGTACCATCACCGAAACCCCATGGGCATCGGGGTGACGGCCACCAGCTTCACCACACACAACATTCCACAGACTTTTAGCACTGCCATTCGCTGTACAAAGTGTGGCAAAGGTGTGGACAACATGCCCGAGTTACACAAACATATCCTGGCGTGTGCTTCCGCCAGCGACAAGAAGAGGTACACCCCTAAAAAAAACCCAGTACCGTTGAAGCAAACTGTGCAACCCAAAAATGGGGTGGTAGTTTTGGAGAACTCTGGGAAAAACGCCTTCAGACGAATGGGACAACCCAAAAGACTGAACTTTAGTGTCGAGCTCAGCAAAATGTCCCCAAATAAGCTCAAATTAAATGCATTGAAGAAAAAAAATCAGCTTGTCCAGAAAGCAATCCTGCAAAAAAACAAATCTGCCAAGCAGAAGGCTGACTTAAAAAGTGCTTCAGAGTCCTCCTCGCACATCTGCCCATACTGCCACAGGGAGTTCACGTACATCGGAAGCCTGAACAAGCACGCTGCTTTCAGCTGTCCCAAAAAACCGCTTTCTCCTTCCAAAAGAAAAGTTTCCCACTCATCCAAGAAAGGCGGGCACGCATCACCTGCAAGTAGTGACAGACACAGTAGCAGCAGCCACCGCAGACGGACTGCGGATGCGGAGATTAAAATGCAAAGCACACAGGCTCCTTTGGGCAAGACCAGAGCCCGCAGCTCAGGCCCCGCACAGGTCCCACTGCCCTCTCCGTCCTTCAGGTCCAAGCAGAATGTCAAATTCACAGCTTCGGGGAAGTCCAGAAAACCAAGCTCCTCTCTAAGGAACTCAAGCCCCATAAGAATGGCCAAAATAACTCACGTTGAGGGGAAAAAACCCAAAGCTGTGGCCAAGAATCATTCTGCTCAGCTTTCGAGCAAGACGGCTCGCAGCCTGCACGTGAGGGTGCAGAAAAGCAAAGCTGTCCTACAAAGCAAATCTGCTCTGGCTGGTAAGAAAAGAACAGACCGGTTCAGTGTAAAGTCTAGAGAACGGAGTGGAGGGCCCGTCACCCGAAGCCTCCAGCTGGCAGCTGCTGCCGACCTGGGCGAAGGCAGGAGAGAGGACAGCAGCGGCAAGCAGGAGCTGAAGGACTTCAGGTAAGCCTGTCTCCCAGGGCCCAGGAGTTCAGGGCTCCAGAGCATGGGGGTGGGGAAGACAGTTGTAAGAAAACAATATACTTGCCCAATGGCTTTTTTTTCTTTTTCTTGTATGATTTGGACATAAGCACTTAAAGTAAATGGTGTTGCTTAAGTTGTAGGCATGTAAAGACAGGTCGCTGCTCCTGCAGAGGTGGAGAGCGCCTAGCTTTATCTCAGACCCAGGACACGCAAGTGTGCCATTTCTTTTAGGGCCAGTGTGAGCTGGGTTCGAACCTCGGAAAGGCTTTCAGAAGTACCCTGTTATGAAAGGATGAGACTCTCTTAGATGCCCTTCCTACCTTGGGTAATATCTCAGTGTCACTGTGTCATGTCAGGGTCATAGATCGTTTGTCCTGTTAAAATGGATCTCTGAGGTCATTAAAACCACACTGTAATCTCCTTAAAATATCTGAGTGAAGTGTAGTTATAATAATGGAGAATGCTTCCATTATCTATGCTTTCTCCTATTTTCATTTAAAAAACTTGCCTCATTGGTTAAAGCAAAATACACCATACTCATTTTTAAATGCCTTAAGTCCCCCATCCCCTCTTGTCTCCCTGGCAGAGGGTGATAAACAGGCCAGATCCCAAAGGAGAAGCAGCTAGGAGAGCGCTTAGAGCCCGCTGCGAGGCCAGACCCTGTGACTGCTCCTGGCCCATGGCAAAGCCCCAGGCAAATCAGCCTGGCCTTCCAGTGCCTCTGTTTCCCAGGAATTCATCTTAGATTTGAGGTGATTTTACTGCTTTGTGTCCTCCCTATATTCAGAAGTGTTCTTAGTGACACAAAAACATAGGGCAGTAGTTAAATTTGTTACAATGACTTCTCAAACTTGCTACATTATTTAAATAACCTTGGTTGATGTACTTTCTTGGAATTTTCCTGAAAATTGCCTATAGGTCAAGCTTGTGAAACTCATGATCAAATAGGATTTCTGCAAAATACTTTAAAAACCCTGTCCTTTCAGAGAGCTGCCTGACTTGAGGCTTTCTTGGCCACATCTTTCAGTGTCTGAACCTTCTTTGGTGTTTCAGGCAAGCAGTTAGTTAATGGGGGAGTGGACTGCCGTTTTGAGGTCCTGAGGAACCAAGGGTGCTGTTGTGAGTGCACGGCTGAGGTGGGATTCTGTGGCCAGTGTCCCTGAAGTCATGGCTATAGAATGACCTAGAGACGATTCGGTAGCCAAGGCTGATGGGGATGATTTGCTGTCAGGATAAAGGATCAGATTTTTAAAAAGCTTCTTCAGAAATGCACCAGATAACTAGTTACTGTAGATCTTGTTCAGCATTTGGTCTCTGGCGTGGCATATGCGTAAGCGTCTGTTTCCTAGCCCTTAAAACAGCCTACCCGTAGCAGGTTACCGGCACCTGTTTGTGCTCTGTGTTCGGGAAGCTCCACAGTAATAGGACTTTCTTGAACTCGAGTCCTTTTCAAGGGTAGAGAGCCAGACTCTGCCCTCATTTTACAGACTGTACTACAAAACGTCGCCCAGGTGGTTGATGCTTTAGAATGTACCGTGGGCACCCCTGTGTGTCCCGTGTTGTCTGAAAGAATCACCTTGTACTGGATCCTGTTTATACAGTTCAAGGGTAAAGTTGATATGAAGAATTACGATACTATAAAGGAAGGTTCATTGAGTAACCTTAATTTATCAGGTTCATTCAGTTAGCCTCTTGCTCATCTAGTGCTTTTTGAAGAACCCTTAAGACCATAAGGGACCAAAGTGCCTAATAAAATTATGTCTCTATTTTCTCCAGTTAATTTTAATTATTTTGCTTTGTTTGATAGTTAACAGAGGGTTACATTGCTCAAGTGGAATTTGGCCTGAAAGGAAACACAGAGAATCAGATAAGAAAACAGTGTTCTAACTGGTAGCTGGCAGCAGCAGGCCTCCACGGTGGCTGTGCCCCCTTTGTGTGTGTCACTGGAACTGCTGTGGACATATCAGAAAGACATGTGTCTCACACAGGGGCCCATTTACAAGGGACCCTAAGTTTGTGCAGTACAGGGCATCAGATTCTGATCATCTGGACACACAGTGGTCATTTCTTCAGGGAGTTTATTGTAGTCTTTCCTAGTACCTTGTAGCCCATTCGGTATAAAACCCAGATTCCTGAACTCAGGCCTGGGGAGTATTGTGAGGGCTGAGAGCAGGTCTCATCCTTGGTGCATACATGTTTTGTTACATGTTGTATTTAATGATAGTCTTCTTCCCTTTTAGTATGTTTCCATTTGTAAATTTGTTCAGGGATGATCTCCTGGTGCATGGTTAGAAATACTGGCTTTGTCTCTGTTTTTAGGGATGTTGCTTTATTTGCCCAGTTGTGTATTCAGGGACTTCCCACAGCCCTGGCAGCACCTCCTTTCCCGAGAGTTCCTTTGTAAGCATCGGTGCTTAAGCGCCAGCCCCCCGCACGCAGGCCAGTGCAGGATTCCAGTTTTTCAGGAGCACCCTTGAGTTGGCCATGTGCATGAAAGCAGGTTTCCATTTAGCAGAGGCTCAGCAGAACTGGCCAGTGGGTCATTTCCAGGAGCATGAGCCCTGTGCCAGTCAGAGTGTAAAAAAGACGCAGACTCCGTATCATTTTCTTAGGACAAAGCAGCAAAGGACACTGGGCGTGCCTCCCACCTTTAGGTCCTCCAGTTCCAGCCCTTATTCCAGCGTACCCTGAGTTGGGCTCCCCCTCAGTCGGAGCCTACCTGTGGCTTACTGGGGGAATGGATTTAGAGCTCTCGAGGGCTCAGTTATGTCCGTGGGTTAGAAGACAAAAGGGCAAGGAAAGTGATACTCCCCATTCTCTGGTCCATCTTTGGTCTTTGTAAATCCACGGTATTTTTACATTTTTTAATGCTCCTTATAGAGCAGCTCTTTTAAAAAATGCTGTTTTCCCATTGGAGCTGGTCAAAAACACTTAAAGATGGAGAAGCAAAATGAAATTCCAAGTTTTCCCATTCACCATGAATTATTTTTAAAAATTGATGTTCATTTCCTCCCATATCCATCTCTGCCACACCACCCCAGGTGGGGCTGGGACCTTGCCAGTGCGTGCCTTTTGAGCAGGGCCCCCAAGTTCCTGCACATCTTTAGAGCCCTTCTGTGGCTGTCTTAACACTTGTCATACGGTCTGCTCACCGTCTCTTTAACACGGTCAATTCATATAAGGTTGTGTTACGTTGTCATTTATCTTCAGTTTTCTTATTTTCTAGGAACTTCCTGTAGAAAAACCCCCACACAAAACAAACCTTAATTGACTAAATAAAGGTAATGCATGCTCAACTTAGGATAAGCACTACGACAAAGGACACGAAGTCTGCCAAGCTTGCAAGACCAGCTGAAGCTCTCAAAAATCCTAACACTCAGCTGATTGCCGCAGGCTTCTTGTTGCCCGGGTTAGGCACCCGCTGCTTCGCTGGTGCCTGGCTCGTGCTGGGCCCCCAGTTATTGAGATGCAAGAGGGTGCTGTAAGACGGGCTGGACGGACTGGCTCGCCGTCACCGTCGCGGGACTGGTAACTCAGATGGGAGTGTGGCCCTGGTTCTTGGCACATAGCAGAGGAAGGAGTGATTTGAACTTAACCTTGCAAAGCAAGTTCTCTGTTTTATCAGTAGGTTATTAATAGATTTCAGGGATGACAAATTCTAATGCACTCGTTTTAAGATGTTTTGGTCACACCAGCTCTTGATGCCTTTCTTTTAAGTTAATTATAGACCGAGAGGCGTTTAGTTTCTCTCTTAGCCTGTTTTTTTACCGCAAGCAGATTGCCTGCGTAATGGAGAGGAAACCAGATTGGATACGACTCCTTTTCTATGCCTCTTCCAGTTCCATGTGTGTCTGTCCAGATGGGCATCCTCTCAAATAATTCTGTGGCACTAATTTATAACTATGTTACTGGAGACTGTGTAGCAATATCCCAATGCCCAGGATGCATCACAGGCCTGTGAAGGTGTGTGTCCGCACGAGAGTAAGAGTGAATCTACGTACCAGGTTTACACTTCAGTCTCTGATGGAGATTTTAAAACTTCCGATGGCCTCTTCCTGAGTATGTCGCTTCTCCGTGCATTGTATGTGCTTTCACCCTATAATTACTAGTCGGTGGGAAGTGGCTCGGGTAGTCACAGTTTTTGTTGTTGTTCTCAACTTTAAAAGTCATCTACCTCTTGAAATTTGTAGGCGAAGACTTGTTTGGTGAGTTTGTGCCACTTTAACCCTTTCACTGTCATTCCCATTTTGTTACATTTCTTTTCTGGGGACTTTTTGTGTTGAAATATTGTATAAAGCATTTGTAGCAGTTTAAAAATAAAATATTTAAAATTATTTAAATTGTTTTGGACACTTCAATTGTATTACATGTGATCTGCATTTTACATTTGTTTGAGTTGTTAATCTGGAGAGTTCTTGTACTGGAGCTTCTGTTAGCTATTTTATTGTTTCTTGTTGGAGAGTTATGATATAAAAGACTATTCTAATGAAAACATTAAAATTTACAATTTGACATACAAAAGGGACTGTCTGTTGATTTTAACCAATGTAGCCTTTTAAGAGAGAAAGAGATGGATTGTAGAGAGTTACGAGTGCTGTTTACTATCTGTCCCCTTCCAGCATGAACCGAATCACTTGAGCTTGTCAGATGTACAAAAGTTTTCTATGCTGTTGCTAGCAAGCACTTAATAACTAGGGGAACTTTAAATGATACATTTTATATAATTGTAACCAATAAAAACTTTCTAAAAGCTTGTGAGAGGCCTGCATTTTGTACGTGGTTGGGAGCAGTTAAGGGCAGAACATGAAGAGAGGCAGGTAGGAAAAGCTGTGCCGTGCAGTGCAGTGCGGGGTCCGCCCCGGCTGCCTTTCACGCGTTACTGTTTGGTGTTAACTGAGTATTTGTTATTTCATATTGTTCATGTACCACTCAGAGGGTTCCCATGAAGCTGGACAGTGGTGCTAAGAGGTACCTTGGAGTAAAATAAAGCATTTCACGTGTGGGGCCTCCACTTCCTCTGTGCTTGCTAACAGTTTACTCTCATTTGGGGATTTTTATTGTTAAGGATCCCCAAAGAGTAAACCAAAGAAGTTGGAACATCAGTATTAAGTCTGTATGAGATTGCCGTTTTCTAGAGATTAAAAATGGTCGAACGTCAGCAGCTCCATAAAGTCCCACATGACCTCATGTGGGTTCTCATACTTGACATCTCTGTGTGTCTCCCTCTTAGGGACAGGCCGGGAGCTGACAGGACCGTCAGCATCTCCTGGCCAAACATCATTTCTGGTTCATGCTGCTCCCACGGTAGAGACCCAGCGGGAGGAGGGGGGCGTGCAGGAGTGATGGGGGAGTCGAGAGGTCAAAGAGTTAAAAAATGGCCTTCAGTATTGCTGGTTTTAACCGCCCTGCCACGCTGAGGGCTGAGCATGCACAGCTCCTGTGACTGCACGTCCTGTCACGCAGGCTCTGGAACGAGGTGGGTTCCATCTTGGCCGCTGCTCACCATTCCTCTCCCTTCCTGCGGGTCAACAGCAGGCATCTAGCAAACGCTCGCCTCGGCCGCGGGCAGGTTATTTCTGGAGCTTAGCTCCCATTCTGCCCAAAGTGGGGAATGGCTAGATGGTTCTGCGTTTTCCTTCTAGAAGGAGGTTTTTTTACTGGGTGTGGAGGCTGCGACTTTGCAGGACTGAGGAGCAGGGCCGGGTGTGTCTTGTGTCCCTGGTCCTGCAGCAGAGCCTGACCGAGGCAGCACTCAGGTCTTACACAAGAAGTCACTACCATCTGCTCGGGACGAGCTGCTCCACAGTGGTTGCTTTTACTCTGTATGGAATTAAACGTTTTTTAAAAATTAAAAAAGCTAATAACTGAAGCCTTATGTTCCTGCTGCTATCTCAAGCATCTGTCATATGTCTGATTACAAGTATGTAGGGTGGCTCTTTTAATGTTTTACAGGGACTTTCTAGCAGGTGTTTTATAGAATCATGTTAACCTATCGAGCACCTGCCATGTCCCAGGCTGTCCCCCAGGTGCTGATATCAGTGGACAAATTCCTGACCCTCACAGAACTTAGATTTGCATGGTGGCCATTTTTCCATTTTTTTGCTTCATGTTCCAAACCTGCTGTTTGGTCACAGTTCCTCCAGAGGTGAGGTTCCTTCCCAGGGGTGCTTCTCGCTGTGTCTGAGTTTGGGTATCGAGGTGACCGCCGACTTTAGTACTTGTGTTCACGTGGCTCTGCTGAAATTACAGCTCATTGGACGCACTTGACATTCTGCTTATGTGGATTTTGACCTGATAGTGAACCTCACTTTGAATAGATGGACTTATATCCATACCAAGACTCATAAAGGGCAGTTCACCTTGAAAGTGGATGGGAGTACACGTGGGTGAGGGAACCTTGGATATGGAGGCCACTTTAAAGTGCTCCTAAGACCAGGCTGACAGTTAAGGAGAAAGGTTGGCCATTTCTGCCCTGTGTTAGGGGCCCTGCAGCCCCAGCCTCTCTTCGCCCTGGGGCACCAACTCTGCCGCTGTTGCTTCAGGGTCTGATCTCAGCTAGGTCCTGGTCAGGCACTACAAAGGGTGCACTTGGGCGGCAGGAGTGGATGAGCCATTCCGGGGGGGAGGGGGGGCGCGGCAGGCTGCCCTGGCGGTGATGGCACCGTCACTGGGCACTGGGCACTGGCTAGGTGGCTCTCCGATGAAACCTGGAGAGGGGGTCAGGCTCCCAGTTCCAAAGCCCAGCAGCTGACCTTTTAAATTAGGCAAGTTGCGGAGGTGTAGTTTAAGTTTTGCAGGCAATTTCATTGCACACTGAAGAATTTGTGAATTTCTGTGGGAAGATAATGCATGTAGCCCTTAACTGCTCAAGTATTGGAGCTCTGATCTGACCCTTAGTGTCCCCCATTAAATCCTTACAATCACCCGCCAAGTAGGCACCATCGTTCCCATTTTCCCAAAGGCTGTGGGGATCATGGGGGCTGAGGAGGGGATGGACATGTGTGTACTTAGCGGGAAGAGGTGATGGGCCTCCAGAGGGAAAAGACCACCTGCCTATGGTGCACTTTCTCAGCGTATTTACTCCAAGGCCAGAGCCCCCGAGGCGCCTCCCTCCTGGTGCCATGACCCCCTCCTGGGAGTTTGCAGGGCATTAAGTACACAGTGCTGTGGGGTTTTTCTAAAAAAAGAAGCTGGGTCCAGATTGGTGGGAATGATGAGTTCCATATTACTGTTAAAATTCTTTCTAGACAAAACATCAGGGTCAAAAAAAAAAAAAGTTGGAACAAAACTTGAGGTTTGTGTGGGTGAGATACAGAGGAAAACTGTAAGACTGCTCAGTGGTTGATGGGGTCGGGCTCTGCGCCTCAGTCCCCAGCCCACGCCCGCCTCCAGCCGCAGTGGCTCACTTGTGTGCCTCGTCTGCAAACTGAGGAGCTTGGGGAACCTGTTGTAGCTTTTGCCTGCTTTCTGTAGGTAAGGCACTGTGCTGAGCATTTTCAAACTTGACAGTAACACCGTGAGGTTGGTGTCATTTACAGATGGGGAAACGCTCAGGGTGACACAGCTTGAGTGGCAGGCTAGGGTTTGAAGTGCCTCCCACCTGCACCATCCTGTCATTTGTATGGCATTTGTTTTTGTTTTTAAGCTTCATTTCGTCTAAATGTAAAAGCCTCTTCCAAGGCTTTCCCTGCATCCGGGAACAAGTAGAGTCATCCCTCGGTGGGCAAGGACGCCTTCCTGCTGCAGCAAGACTGCGGTCAGTAGAGACGGCTCCTGGGGTGACCACGTCTGGTTTCACTCTTGACTGTGGGATGTGCTCCTGCCCCCGTCACAGGCCATCCAAGTCCAGCTGACTTTCTAGGTTGATCTGATTAGTCAACAAAAACCTGCTTAAGGGAAATCAAGCTCATTATAATAATACCCTATGGTTTTGAAAGCGGATCTTGAAGAAGGGCCTGGGGTCATGGGAAGCCGCCTTAGCTGTCACTTGAGAACTTTGACCTGTTTGGGCATTAGCCCAAAAAGAAAATTGCTGGGGGCTTGCTGTCCCACCTCAGCAAATAGTGCACTAGGTGTAAAGCAAAGGGTTAAATTTCTGCCAGTAAGTTATTTTTAAAGTGTGGGATTGCAGCCAGAAGGGTGTGTGTAGGATTTATTTACTTTCTAGATTAAGAATTGGAAAAACCATCACGACTTCATTAAATTACTTGAAGTCCCATTGTGAACCGTTAAGAGCGGCTTGGAAATACTTTTATTAGTGTTAACTTGCCCAGCTGTTGGGGTGCTGGGATTTGTACGTGCTTCTGTTCTCCGCCTCACTTATGCCAGCTGGGTTCCTTTTTAACCATCTCTGACAGAAAGGGACCCAGAATGCGGGCGGGTGTCCCAGAGAACATAAAGATTTTACGGAAGAGGTTAGTGCCTAAATGTGCCTTCTAGCATCCAGCTTGTAAACCACAGCGGAAGCCAGACAGGGAGCCAGGGTCTTGAACATTCCTTGGCAGGTGCCGCCCGAGTGATAGCCGGGGAGAGAACTTGGGTATCACTTCAGCAACGACAGAGCTCCAGAGGGGTTTTAAAGCCTGGGTCTAAGAGTGTCCCCTTCGCCGTGTGTGGCCAGGCACCTTCCGTGGAGTCAGGATTCTGCTTAGGTGACTGCCGAGTCCTGGCGTTAGACCTAAGTGTAGGTCTCCAGTGGGGGCATGAAAGGAAAACCTGGTTTTGCTGCACAGGTAAGTTAGCGACAAAAGGAGGGTCAGGCTTTGGGATGCAGTGGTCGCAGTTTTCATTTTTTAACTTAAAAACAATTTCAGCTTTAAATCATTGCCTTTGTTTTAGTATTTAGTAATTGCCAAAATGTTAATATTTTACTATTCTGACTGGAGTGAAGTTATTTAAACCTCGCACGGATTCCGTTTTTCTTGCGGTGACACTCTTCTCGCTCGGCTTTTCATAACCTACGTCCGTCCAGCCCTCGCCAGCCCCGCTCGGGCGCAGGGACGTTTCCGGGCGGCTCCTGCTCCCGGCTGTTACCCACTCGGGAAACCAGGCGCCTCTCCAGGAGTGACTCAGCCATCAGCCATTCAGAGAACGCCCTCAGTGGTCAGCTGGATCCGAAGGTGTCGGGCTGGCTCTCCGGGGACTCTGTCCTGTGTCCTGGGACGTAGCTGGCCACTGCCGAGCTACTGGTCTGAGGCCCTCCCACCCCCGGAGGGAGATGGCGTCCCCAGTGTTTACGGATAAACTGAGCCTGGGAGGCGGCCTCGCTTCCATTATGTCCCACGGCTTGAAGGGAGAGCCCAGACTCCTGGCCATCTGATTCCAGAGCCCTGTTCTTAAAGGCTCTTAATTCACTGTGTCCCCCAAATGTCTCATGCTGATGTCATCACCCAAAGAGGGGTTTCGCCGCAGGTGGTATTGCATAATCCACAGCGTCCATTCAGGGTGGCCGCCATCATCACACAGGATGGAACTCCAAGTTCAGAATTTCATGAAGGCCTCTCGCCTCGTGAAAGACGCAGCGGCACAGGCCAGCAGTGGCCTGCCTGGGAGGTCTCGCTGTGACTTCATCACAGGCAGTGGAATATAGGTAAGGCCACTGGCTCTGGCCCAGAGCTGCTTGCTTGGCTGTCACCTCCTCCAAGAAGCCTTCCCTGACCATCCACTCCGAAATAAGTGCCGTCTCTCCAGCTCCTTACTCTGCGCCCCTGTTCCTGGGGACACTGAGCTCTTCCTACTTTCTGTTTCGGTCTGTTATCTTGGTTCACTGAACACTCCTCGCAAGATGGGAAGGAAGTCCACCCGGGAGGCTGCTGGCTGCTGCAGCCTGTACGACAGTGCCTGGCGTGTGGCCGCTGCTCAATAAATACTTGTTAATTGAATGAAATGTTTGCATCCTGGTTTCATCACTTACTAGCTCTGCAGCCTTGGGCCAGTTACGCCACCTCCCTGAGCCCCAGTTCTCCTTTCTGTAAAATGGTTGATCAGTCCGACCACAAAGGATGCTTGTGAAGTTGGCAGATGAGCCCGTGAGGACCTGCTCCAGTAAGTGCTCCAAAAACGCCAGCCGCCATCACGTGGTTACTGAAAGGTGTCCTGTTGAACCTCCATTTGAATCTGATCAGCAGTTGTGGCTTCCACTCAAAACCGACTTGCCACTTATGTGATTTCATGACGGCACAGGTCACCGTAGCCAGGGCGACTCTCCCCTCTCCTGCCAGTGCCCACAGAGGGCCCTAGGTGACCCGCGGGGCCCGAGCTGTCCGCGCAGGGACCGTAGCTGCTGCCTCCCTAGCCCGGCGCTCCCACCCGCCAGAGCCAGAGAGGAGGGGCTGCGAGACAGGCAGGCATTTCTCAGGTCCCGGTGAGGAGAAGGATTAGTTTTATTCTGTCAACCCTCCTTGTAACTTTCTCTTGGTTTTGAATTTCGAAGCCAAAATACGCATTTTGAAAGGTGTCTTCAAAAGAAAACATTTCCTTAGCTCTATGGAAACTTAACCAGGGGACCCCAGCTCATTGACATCATAATGTAGGAACCATCCCTGGTACTTAAAAGCGCTTCCAGGCCCCGTTTTCACGGCTTTTCCTGTATTACCCCCATTTAATTAAAAAATCTCCTATGAAATAAATACGTTTATGTTCTCCCGTTTTACAAATGGGACAAGGGGCACAGAGAAAGTAAGCAGTTCGTCCGAGGTCGCGGGTCGTGAGCGCAGAGCCAGGCCCCAGCGGTGTGGCCCAGCGGAGTCTCTTCTGCCTGTGTCCGCGACCTGGGAGGGCAGCCTGGCTGCGCCTCCGTCTTCCCAGGGGCACCTGTAAGGAGCAGGGGGGCTGCTTGCTGAGCCCCTGCCGAGTGGGCGGGAAGCCCCCGTTGATCTGAAGGAGCTGGAACACACAGGAGGAGAACACGTCTCGGTCCGTTTCCTCTGTTCTCGGGAGGCCAGGCCTGGTTGGTGCTGCGGGCTCTTGGGGAAGGAGCAGGTCCAGGCACTGGCTCCTCCCGCCCCGCTCGCTCCTGCAACTTTTTTTCTGTTTTGAAGTATTTCTGAGCCAGGGTTGGTTGGCAGGTTCCCACGTGTGCGGGGGAGCAGCTGCCTGGGTGCTGCATGGGCGAGGTCAGGCTCAGGGTCCGAGGGCCCAGTGCCCCGTGTCTGCCTCGGATGCGGAAGGGGGGCAGTGGCCCCGCCGCACAGGTGTTCGCTGTGGGGGGGCTGAGGCGTCTGCCCCTCCCCTGCTTTTAAAAACTGCACTGGACGCAATTTCACCTTTTGCTCAAGGCTCAAGGTAACCGCCAGTGAGGCCTGGGCTGTGGGAGGTGACGCCCTCAGAGGTAGCTCGGGCGGGCAGGATCCGGGCGCCCGAGGCGTGACGGTGCTTCAGGAAGGCTGTCCTCACCGGCTGCTTTCCGTCGGTTATTTATGGGTGTTGTCCGCACCCCTGGCCGCCTCCAGATGCACTTCTGCTGATCCTCCAGGGGCAGGGAAGCTAGACAGTGACGCTATTAATAGTTCCCGCAAATGAGGAGGTAGGAGGGGCCGGGCACCGGGGACCTGCCCGGGGCAGCAGGTGCACCAGCAGGCTCGGACCTGCCGGGTGGCTCGCCTGTTAATGTCCTGGTTCTTGCTGGTAAGGGACGTCTGCTGGACAAGTGACCCCTGGGTGGGAGCGTGTGAAGTGTAAGCAGCAGACAGCCCGCTCTTTCCTTTTAAGCCCCTAAAACCCACACTTTGAATAAACGGTTTGCGGAGAGAGAAGAGCCGGGGCGCAGCGCAGTGTCCCCGAGGGTTTCTCCCCAGCGGAGCCCCTCGGCTCCGAAGCCCGCGCCCTTGCCCGCTCCGCCCTTCAGTCCGCGCCCAGGGCGGGCGCCTCGTGTGGAGCCCGCGCCGACCGCTTGGACCTGCGAGGAGGGGCCCGGGGTCCGAGCGTCCCGCTCCGTCCCGCTCCGTCCCGCCCCTCGATGCGAAGGGAGCCGCCACCTGCCCGGTGCTTTGGTTTCTCTCCAAGTCGGGACGTTTCGCCGGCAGTTGTCCACGTCCTGGAATGACCGGCGCAGAGGTGCCCGGGCGTCCTGTCCCCTTACCGTCACTCGTCCTCGGGCCCGCTGACTGAGCGCTCGGAGCTTGGTGAAAGCGGGGATGCGTTGGCTGCCCGCAGGCAGGTGCCGACCACTCGAGGCGACTGACGGATGGGTGTTGGGATTGTAGCTGACGTGGGTGCTCTGTTTTTTTCACTTCACTATTGTTAGGAATGTGTTTATACCCCTTAGAACTATAAAAACGACAGCTACAGCTCGCGAGTGCCGGCCAGCAGCGGCGCGTCAGGAAGACGCCGTGCTGAGTTGTGTCGGCCGGTGCTCGGGCGCGGGACAGCATTTCCCGGGGCCAGGAGACCCGTTAACTGCAGCGTGCGGCCGTGCTCCCAGGTGTGCGAAGGGGCCCTCGCGTGGCACGTGGCACCAGGATGGTCACCTGGTGGGTCACCTCCCCCACAGACCACCTGGGGGTGACTTAAAAATTCCAGATCTGTGATGAAACTGTCATCTCGGGGGGCCGGTCTCTGAAATCCCCATTTTTGTCAGCTTCTCACGTGAGTTTTACCCAGACTCCAGTCCCCCGTTGGGTCTTAAGAAAAGCAACAGTGACATGGTGTCACCCGTTCATTCGGTTTGCTTCTGCTTTTCATTTTAAATTATTTTCCTTTGCTTATTCGTCTCTGATGCATTTATGGCATTTTTCAATTCTCAGAACACTTCACTTATATTTCGCCTTAATCCTAATAACTGTCCTGTGACAGGTGAGCCAGGGCAGCTGGAGAGTTGGGGATATTTCCAAGTGTCAGCCCAGGTGGACTTGCCCCTTGTTGCTGGGGTGGTGGGGGTGGTATGTGGCCATCGGGCATTAACCAGGAAGGACGAGCTTGGTGTCAAACAGTGTCCTGTGGGGGTGTGTTCACCACTCTACCCCAGCAGCTAGCACATAGTAGGTCCTTTTTTTTTTTTTTTTTTTTGCCCAGCACACAGTAGGTACTTATTCAGTATTTGTGGAATTGGGGGGAAAAAGGAAGAAAGGGGGGGAAAAAATCACTTAGTGGCCTACTTATGTGACCCGTCCTCAAGACTTTTGCTTAAAATGTGAATTCTAGAGCAACTGATTGTTGGCAGCTGAATGGAGTGTCCCCTGGATAAGCAAGTGATGAGTTAAAGTCAGGTGGGAAGGAAAGCATTGGCGCTCTGGTTAATTATCATCGGTTACGTGGTTCATTACAACCGGTACTGGAGGGTTACTGCCTCTGGGCACAGTCCTTGAGGTCAGGAATGCAGAGTGGAAGCCAGTCAATAAACCACAGAGGCCAGCAGGAGATGTAGGGCACAGCTCATTAATTCAAATATAGTGGTGAAATTATATCCGCCCTCACCCCCACTCCCCCCGAAGCCCCAGACCGCACAGGCCGCCTGCGACCGTAACCCGGCGTCCGGACCTTCCTGGGGTGGATCTGCCCAAGTTTTCCCTCATGCTTTAAAATCTTCTCCAACTTTCGGCCCTGAAAATAGGGTCACCCTCTCTCTGTCGCCAGCTTGAACTCCCCACATCTCCTAGGAGGTCCCTCTGTCACAGAGCCTCTGAAACCCAGGGCACGGCCGATTTTCCTTGCGCTTGTTTTTACTCAAAATAACGCATCCCTTCCTCTCAGAGCCGAAATGCTGGTTGACCTCACGATGTCCGATGCGCCCGACGGGGCTGTGACTGAGCAGGTGCTCCCCACCCGGACCCGCGGTGAGCTCGGCGTCCCTCACCTGGGCGGTCTGTCTGTGAGCTCTGGCGTGATGCTGGACAAGTCCAAGGGTAGCTCACAGGCGCCGTGAGGGACGCCCAGAGGCCTCCGGGGCACAGCGCGCCGCCATCAGCTGGGCCACCGTCGCCTGAGGAGTGAGTGATGGGAAGGCGTCGTGCAGAGTCCAGGGCCTGGGAGGGGAGGGCGGTCCAGGGACTCTCTGTGACCTTGTTAGAGCACCAGCTCGGGATACATGAAATGCAGCCGAAGCCCAGCTGATCTGCATGAAACCATGTCAATGGGTGGCCCCTCATTCCCACTGCAGAGCATCCTGACGCACCCACGGGGGCCGCCGGGCACTTGGGTCCCCAACCCTGAAGTCAGATGCAGCCAAAGGTCAGTGTGTTTGTCGCATTTATTATCATGCTTGTGTGACTTGTTGAATAGTATCCCAACTGAGGAAATACGAGCAGAGTTGCTTATGAAAAACCACGTGAACGCTTAGAAAGGCTCAGGGTAATGTGCTTAAAAACTGCTGTGCAATGAGGTGTGCGTGAGGAGCGATGAAAAATTTGCATAAAGACAATGGAAGATTTCTGCACCCGGCTCACTTCTATAAGCACCTTCAGCTCTTGCCCCGCTTTAAACAATACCTGGAAGTCAGAGGTGATGCATGATTTAGTCTAGAAGGACCGCAGATCGTGACCCTTCATTCATTCATATACTCACCCATCCATTCATTCAACGAGTGGAGGGCTGCTCCTGCTGTTACGTGCTGGGCACTGTCCTGCGGGGATGAAGCGGGGAGCTCGGATCTTACATTCTAGTGTGTGGGGGAGACAGACAGCAACACGCGAGTGACTACAGAAGGTCAGATGGCGAGTGCGTGCAGGGGCGTGGGAAAGGCCAGAGGAAACAGTCTGGAGTGACAGTGGGACCTGGAGGAGAGGAAGCAAGCCGGCAACCCAGGGGAGGAAAGCACTTGGCGAAGGGAACAGCAAGTGCAAAGGCCCTGAGGTGGAAGCATCCCGGGCATGCCCAAGGAGCAGTGGGAGGCCGGCAAGGCTGGAGGGGAGCAGGCGAGGGGAACAGGAGAGGAGGTCAGGGAGGGAGCCGGGGCCAGTCCATGCTCCTGCCTGCAGCCCCTGCTCCTCCTCGGTGCCCATCACACCCCGAAGTTTCATGTTTACTTATGTGTTACACGAGTAACGAACGACCTTCCCCCTCTAGAACACGTGCCCCACGAGGGCAAGGCCCAGGTCTGCTGGCTCTGCCGCTGTGTCCCAGCGCCTAGCACAGGGCCGGCTGTGTAGCAGGTGTGATCGGTCAGGGTCGGTGCGAATCATTGGAGGGCCTGGGCCTGTTTCGTGTGTGGGCAGGAAGGCTGCCAGGCCGGCCTAGGCTCCGAGGACGCCTTCCCGTGATGGAGCGTGACGGAGCATGACAGAGCATGGCGGAGCGTGTAAGTGTGGAGTTGGAAATCTGACTCCCAAAGAGAATGACAGATCGAATTCAGGACACACTGCTTCATGTGGCTGATTTTAGGAAATTTCTGTTAAGGATAAATTAAATTTTTAAAAAGTGAGCCCTGAGGCTCAGCACAGACCAAAGCCACCCCCTTGCAGCTTCCTTGTGCCTTCGGAGGGCTCGGCTCTGACGGTGTCCCTCTGTACCCCGCACGGGGCGGTTAGCAGATGGGCGGGGCAGTAAGTTTGGGGGAGACCGCAGCCCGCGCCTTCTCCTGGACGCTCGCGCACTGACGGCCCGGGAGTCCCGCCCAGAAGGGCCTGCAGGCCAGCGGCTAGGGCCCGACCGCCCCGGCTCGGCCTCTGCCCGCTGTGTGTGCTTGGGCCAGCTGCCGAGCCTCTCTGTGCCCTCGTTCCTCACGTGTAAAATGCGGTGGGGCCTGTCTGAGAAAGGTCCTGTGACGGGTAAGCGTGTCTCCCTGTCAGACTCGGGCGTGTCGCTCCGCACGCGGCGAGCTCGGGACCGTTAGCTGCTGCGATGCCACATCCGCCTGGAGACACCTGCTCCCCCGAACCTCCCTGAGGACATGCCAGGGGTGGAACAGGAAGGCTTTAGGACGGTTTTCGTTCAGGGTCAGCCGCTGCCCGGATGTGAGTCCCCGGGCGCCCCAGTGGTGTGGTTGGGCTGCGTGTCTGCCCCGCACGGAGGGAGCCTCCGCGTGACCGGTGAGCAGTTTCCAAACCAGATGGAGGGCAGGGTCCCGCGGGGCGCAGCAGCCCACGGGTTCACCAGCTGGTCCAAGTCGTTCGGCATCTGCAGGCCGCCCCTGGCCCCACTCTGTAAAATGGGTTGATGTGCCCCAGCCCGGCCACCTAAGCCCACCCATTTGAGGTCGGCCAGGATACAGGGCGAGTGCTCTGGGGCCTGGGTGGGAGGAGGTGCCTGGGCACACGGTGATCCAGTCCCCTGCACCCTCCGAGGTCGAGGCCTCCAGGCCACGGCCCACGCATGTGCCCTGCCCTTCAGGCAGCGTCACCACCCACCGACTAACAAGCAAGCGCTCCTTTCCCACGGCCTCGCCGGCCCCGCATCCGGGCCGCCCTGCCAGCCAGGCACACCCCGGCCTCGGGGACACGTCGGGTAGCGAAGGAGCCCCAGAGCCCCCGCGAGGCTTCCCCGTCCAGGCAGGCGCCTCTGATCGTCGGCGTCCTCGGACGGGCACCAGACGTCAGGTTCCAGGAGTCCTGTCCCCTGACAAGATGCCACATAGGGGCTTCCAAGACTCAGTCCCAATGGTTCCAAAGTGTGGGAGTTGTCCCTGGAGTTGACTTAATCATCTTTTTAACTTCTTTGGCCTAAGTCGACTTAAAAAAAAACAGCGTGGTCACAATAATGAAGCCAGCGTCCCGTACAGAGTTTTGCCATTTAAAAGGGCTTTTCCATCCGGGCCCCGTGGGAGGCCATCTGCACCTTTCTGTCCCGTGCTGGGGATCTGCTTTCTATGCGCTCACGTCTTGACACACGTGTCCGTGCGTTCTTTTGGGCTTCCCTCCCGTCCTAGAATTTCCTTTAAAGAGAGCAGACTGTCTCGGCTCAGCTAGAGAGGAGAAGAGATGGCATCTGGGTGCTGGAACCAGGGAGGGTGGGGTGGCAGGAGCCAGGTGCCGTGAGAGGCAGAAACGCTCAGGGAGGGGAGCTGGGGCTCCTCCCGCCCCTGCTGGGCACCACATAGGCAGTGACTGTCTCCTGCAGGTGTGACGGGCAGTGACTGTCTCCTGCAGGTGTGACGGGCAGTGACTGTCTCCTGCAGGTGTGACGGGCAGTGACTGTCTCCTGCAGGTGTGACGGGCAGTGACCCTGCAGGTGTGACGGGCAGTGACTGTCTCCTGCAGGTGTGACGGGCAGTGACTGTCTCCTGCAGGTGTGACGGGCAGTGACTGTCTCCTGCAGGTGTGACGGGCAGTGACTGTCTCCTGCAGGTGTGACGTCGGAGCACTGCGCTGAGCCGAGCCGGGAGGGTGTGGGGGAGAGGCCCGCGGAGTCGGGCTCAAAGAATTGTTGGGAAAGTGGGGACCTGGTCCCATGGTTTGGGTGGGGCCTTGGTGGTGAGAGAAACCCCCCAGAAGCCACTTCCTGGGACAGTTCAGTCCTTGAGCAACATAGACGAGCACATTTGGGGTTGAACCAGATCAGGAGCCTGGCTCTGGGCTTGCCACTGGTTTGTTTGGGGACATTCTCTGAGCCCCGCCTGTGCCAGGCAGGTGGCAGGCAGGTGTACATGTGAGGACAGACTCAGTCTGTGCTCTTGGGGGTTCAGTCCAGTGGCGGCCGCAGGGGGTGGGGACAGTCACAGACCACCAGGCGCCCTGCCCAAGGACCACCCAGGGTTCCTTTTCCCAAGTCTGCTGGGGCTTCCCTCTGCCCTTCCTGCCCGTCATTAGTGTCCCCAAAATAAACACTGAGCCCAGGTGTGCCTCCTCCTGTCTCCCCGAAGCAACTTTCTGTGCTACCTCCTCTCTCCGGCCCTGAGTGATGGGGCTGCTCGGCCTGGTCTCTGGGGTCCCCTGTCGCTCCCCTGTCCTGGCAGGGCGGCAGGCGGCCACAGCAGGATGTCCCCCCCAGCAGCTTCCTATGGCTGAGTTCATGGCCGGCCGGGACAGCCCTCTGTTGACAGGGTTATGAGCTGCCACGGGCTGGGTATGTGGAGTCCGAGCCAAACATTTTTGGACAACGAAGGGCCTCTGGAGACCTCAGAACCTGGCGTAAAAGCCCCAGGAGGCAGGGCCGTGACTGGGCCTTTGGATGTGTGGGGGCCCCGTCGGGAGCTGGCCCGGGGCACAGGGTCTCCCGGAGCTGATGAGAGGGAAGGAAATCCATCTGCTAAGACGCAGATTCAGCTCCCAGCTCAGGTCCCCCAAGTCCTGGCTCCCTCCCTTCTTCCTCCCTCCTGCCCTTCTCTCCCTGTGACCTTAAGTGAGTCAGTGACCTTAACTTTCTGGGTGACTCAGCCATAAAAGGGCACAGTACCCATTTCATGTGGTTAAAGGGACGAGTAAATGAAAAAGCGGCCAAGCACAGCCAGCAGGGCCTGCGATGCCAACCCCGTGTCAGCTGCGGCCACCCCACCAAAGCGGCGCCCACCAGCCCCGGCGTCTCCACTTAGGAACCTCAGTGACTGCCCCGGCCGGTGGTTTCCTAGACCCCAAGCCCTCACGCTGGAAAGACTAGGCACTAGGTCCTCCTGCCCCAGGCTTCAGAACCAGGCCCCTCTGAGACACTGCCACCCAGCACGTCGCCTGCCCTTGGCAGGGTCCCCCAGCCCCATGCTCCCCAAATTCTGTACAGACGCCTCTCCAGGGACCTAGTTAAATGCAGCCAGGAGGTCGGGTGGGGCTGAGTGGCTGCATTTCTCACCAGCCCCCCAGGACCAGCTGCTGGTCTGCAGACCACACTTCGAGTGGATGGGTCTAGACCAGCGATTGTCACCCGGTACCGTAAGAAATGTAAAACATGCAATACCTGGGACACTGACCTCTTTCCCTTTTAGATCGTCAAATAAAACAACAGCCAACACAGCAATAGCCACCCGGTGTAAATGAGTCAGTCATACCTATTTATTTATTTTTTTTGGTCAGGTCGGAAAAAATATTTTTGGTGTGCCACAGAATTTTAGTAGTTAGCTTATGTGCCATGAGCTGACAAAGGGTGAAATCACTCAACTAGACCAGTGACTCTTCAAGCTGGCTTTAAACTCCTCAGTGCCCGGCGGCCCCCAACCCACTCTGTCAGGATCTCTAGGAGTGGGGCTCAGGATGGTCTTCATCTCCCCGTGACACCAGTGAGCGTGGACGGTGGAGACCCGCAGGCCGGGCGCCTTGGAGCCGACACCTGGCTGCGTGGGCGGCTTGTGCGTCTGTGCTGTGGGCAAAGGCTCAACTCCCTGTGGCGTTTTGGGAGATTGAAAAGAGCTCCTTGGTCCCCATCACTGCAAGGACTGTGTTCAGGGAGGGGATCCAGGCCTTGGGGTCCAATGGTCCTGGGTACAGATCTCGGCTGCACCCCTGTTGGCCGAGGGAGCGGGGACGTCAGGCTTCCTCCTCTCTCTGAGCCTGTCTCCTCTGTGAGGTGTGGGTTGTCACAGTCCCTGCCTCAGGGCTGCTGGGGGGCTTGAGGAACTCCAGGAAGCCCCCCCGAAACATTCCCGGCACATCACGTGCTCCATGTTGGATGCTGAACATTTTTTCCTTGGGTGACATCTTCATTTTATAGGTGAGACTACACTGACTCAGAGAGGTAGAGGCATTTTCCTGAGGCGGCCCAGCGCGTGGGCAGGGGATCTAGGGCTGAAGCTCCAGGCTCCTGCCTCCCAGCCTGGGGGCCTGTCTGAGCGGGAGGGGCTGCCCTGTCTGGGAAGCCGGAGCCGCCCTTCCTGGAAGTGTCCCAGCCTCGGGTGCCGGGAAGCAGGCGGGGTTCCTGCAGCTTCTACCTGGGGCCCTCACCGGGCCTGGGGGGTTGCAGCAGCATCTCAGGTCGTCTTACCTGTGCGGCTTCTTGCACATGGTCTTTGCTTCTCCCTTGCCTCCGGCAAAAGTCCGGAACATCAGAGCCGACTTACCTGGGTTGTGTCTGAGGCCTTAGGGAGGGTTGTGTAAGACTCCCGGGCGGCGGTGGCCCAACCGGCTGGGCGATTGCCTTCCAGAAGGTCCCTCCTGACGCTGGGGGAGGGAGAGGTGGAAGGTGGCGGGGCAGGCAGGGGTCTCAACTCAGTGCCCGGCAGCCTGGCAGGAACATGGATGAGTGTGTGGGCCTGGGGGGACTGGAGAGCTCTGGGGAGCGCATCCTGGAGCTGGCCCCTCCTCCCTGCCCAGACCCTGTCCCCTCGACCAAAGTCTCCTGACAGAGCTCTCCGGGCCTGAGCCCTGCTCCTTCCCTGCCTCCTCTCTTGAACTCACTTATTTGGGGTGCCTGCCTCTGCCTTGTCTTGGAAGCTGCTGTTGCCAAGGTTACCAGCAACCTCTAGGCTGCTGAATGTCCTGGGCCTTTGGTGCTCAGTCTTGTTTTAACCCTTTGGCAGCTTTGGGCACTCACTCCTCCCTCTTCCTTGAAATGCTGGGCACCCGTGACACCACTCTCTGCGCTTTGTGATGCCACCAGTTGCCCCAAATCCCCTCCTCAGTCCCTGGACTCTCCTCTCTGTCTCCACTCCCCGCAGGAGCCCCCCCAGGCCACCCAGATGCTGCCCAACCCCAGATTCATCAGAGGCGCATTTCAACCTCCCATTGGATTTCTCCCTCGGGCGTCTAAGTTTCTAATTCAATCCTTCCAAAAAGTGTGACCCCCCCCCCCCCCCCGAAGCCCCGTCTCCTGCCGCGTTTCCCCGGCGGTTTACCAGAAGCCGTGGGACCCTGGAGTCCATCTGGGCTCCGGTCTCTTCCTCACCCCCGGCCCCGGCCCAACATCTGGTTCATCGGCAAGTCCTGTGGGCACCGCTGAAGGGGTCCCGGCCCAGCCACTTCCCGTGGCCCCACCTCCGCAGCTGGCCCGGGGTCCAAGCTGCCATCCCCTCTTTCCCCGATGTCGGATGTCGGGTGCTTCTCCGTCCCGTGGGTCGTCCTGTGCACTGTAGGGGGTTTAGCAGCATCCCCGCCCCACCCACTAGGTGCCAGTAGCATCCTCCCCCCTCCCCGACCCCAGATGTGACAGCCAAGAACATCTCCCGACATTGCAGACATGTGCCCTGGTTCAGGACCACTCGGGAACCCTGCTGTTGCAGCTGGTCCCCATCTCTTGCTCCCTCGGAAAGAGCTGGCCCCCAGTCAACACCTGGAGCAGGTGACATTCCCAGAAGCGCCCGCCTGCCTCACCGCCCACCTCTCCTCACCCGAGGCCCTGCTCACGTCCAGGCTTCCGTCTCCAGGGGCAGGCTTGGGACCTGGGACAAGTCTCTGAGCCTCCGTTTCCCCATCTGTAAATTAGGGATATTCAGTATCCACCCGGGAAGGTTCTGTGAAGAGGAAGATGGTTGATATACGGAAAATCCTTAGCACAGTGTCGTTCCTGTTCAGCACAGACTTATTTTTGTTGTGCCAAGCTGGGGGTGCAGCAATAAACAAGACAGAGGCCCTGACCCTGGGGTCGCAGCTCCCGAGGGGGCAGCTCATGGTCCTGTGGTTGCGACTCAGTGTTACAGGTGCCGTGAGGGGGAAGCGGAGGGGCAGCGGGAGCCAGCAGGGGATAAAGAAGGAAGGCTTCCTGGAGGAGGTGGTATCCCAGCCAGGCCCTGAAAGATGAGTTCAGGTTAGCTGGGTGAAGGAAGGGGGGGGAATAACGATCTGGGTTACCCATCTTTAAAAAAGATTTTAAAGCTTTCCCGAAGAAAAAAAAAATAGTCCAATTTAACAGGCTGTAATAGCAAGTAGAGCCAAACTGTGTGACAGTGTCCTGGTTCACACCCGTCTGTGACCCCTGACAGGAAAGTGAGGCCAGGGCCCAAGTCGAGTGTAGAGTTAACAGCCTGGAGGGGCCGGGCCCCCTCCTCTTCCCACACAGGCGGTGGATGTAACTAGGTGCTAGAAACCTCCCCAGGTGCCTGGGAGGGAACAGCGCGTGGGGAGGCGGGCGTGGGGGGTCCTCAGGAGGCCGGCTCAGCCCAGCGTCTCAGACCCCACTGGGGAGGGAAGGTGGTGGACAGAGCCCGGTGGCGCTCACATGGTGAAGGTGACAAGTCCAGTTTCTATGAATGAATTCACGCTTTACCATCAGAAAAATCTAGAAAAGATTTTTCACAGCTCCAACCCCATTGGCCTCAAGGGGCTGGAGAGGTGGGGCCAGCACCGGCCTCCCAGGCACCGGCTGGGCTGGGCCCCTGGTGATGGTGTGTTGTTTCTGTCCCTGCACAGCTACAGTCTCCGCCTGGCGACCAGATGCTCTGCCCCAGCTGCCCCGTACATCACCAGACAGTGCAGGAGTGTCAAGGCCGCTGCTACAGCTCAGCTCCAAGGACCCCTCTTCAAAGAGTAGACGCTTCACCTGCTCCCTGACAGGTATGAGGAGCTTGGAGCCGCTTCTGGATCCCTCTGGGTGGCTCTGGGAGCAGGGGGGTGGGGGGGGCTGGGAAGGAGAGAAAGGGATGGGCATGATGGCTTGTGTCCCCGGGTGTGCCAGGTGGGGCACGGGACCTTCCTGCAAGAAGGATGCGTAGTGGCCCAGAGTGGGGACCCTGGACCACCTGGGTTCAAATCCTGGCTCTGCCTCTTACTGACTGTGGGACCTCAATAAGTTAGTCAGGCTCTCCAAGCCTCGGTTTCCACATCTATAAAATGGGACAATAGTACCTACTTTGTAGGATTGTGAGGATTACGGGTGTCAAATGTATGCAAAGCACCCAGGACAGTGCCTGGCACATAGTAAGGACTAGGTAAGTACTAGCTGCCAGTGTTGTAATGCCGATGAGAATGATACTAATAATACCCAGCACTTAACTGAGACCCTCAGAGGCTTCAAGCCCAGAGAAGATGATGGAGTCCCTATTCCCACAATATACGTGAAAGTAAAAGTAATTACTCATCTGTAAAGTAATAAATTTAGATTTATGTTGAACCGGAAGTCTCTTTTCTAGATTTTTTCTGATGGTAAAACCTGAATTCATTCATAGAAACCAGACTTTCATCTTCAGGGGGCCTGGGTTTCCCTGTTGGTGCCACAGCGTGTCTTTTTTCACTGTGTCCCCAAGACCAGCCTCTCAAGCGGGATGGGAGGACCTTGTGCACCAAGACGCTGGGGCGCTGGGTACAGATACAGACCCCAGGGCCCCGCTCTGAGGCACTGAACAGGCATGCGGGCGCGGGGCCTGGGACCAGCCTTCGCAGGCCGCCCCCTGGTTCTAGGTGACACAAGTTCGGGGGCGTTGGAACGAGAACACAGGTGTTTAAGGCAGGAATGGGCTGAATTCCGAAACCCAGGGTCTTCCCTGTTGCACCTGCCTTCCCAACCCCATAGCCCGCTCAGCCCTCCCTTCCCTAGCAGCTGGAGTTTCTGGGCTCGGCCTTGTTTCGGGGGGTGCGGGGGGGGGTGTCGGGGCGGGAATTAAAATAAAATCCACTCTCCCCAGAAAGGCTGTTGTCTGCAGCCCCAACTGAGCCCGCCTGTCGGGAACCAGGCTCTGAGAGGGGACACGACCCCCAGCAGCAGCCAGACACAAAGGACGTGCGCTGATTAATTTCATTTAGTTACGTTTAAAAAATGGGGGACAGCACCAATCTCCGATGATAGAGGTCGGGGTAGCGGTTATTCTGGGGGCGACTGTTAGGGGTGTCCTGCCAGGGGCCGCGTTGGGGCCGCGGGGAGCTCGGCCTTCCCGCCCCACCGCCCGACGCGGGTGCGCGCACCTGCCTCCCCAGCGCCCACTGGCCGCGCCCCGAGCGGTTGCCCTGGAAGCAGCAGGCGGGGTGATGGCCGCGCAGCCCACGGGGGGGGGCGGGGGGGGCACCGAGTCTGCGGCCACCGTCATTCCCGTCCTTTCTTTTGTCTCCTCAGCACCTGAAGTGACCTGGAATCAGAGAAGCCAAAGGGACTGGCCTTCGGAGGACCGACCTATTCCAGGGGCACGATCCTGCGAGAGGAAGGGCGTGTGCGCGCGTGCACGGGGCCGCGTGCGTGCACGGGTGTGCGCGTGCCTGGGCGTGTGCGTGCGTGTGCACCGGGCTGCGTGCGTGCACGAGTGTGGGTGTGCCTGGACATGGGCGTGCGCGCGCGTGCACGGGGCCGTGTGCGTGCACGGGTGTGCGTGCCTGTGCGTGCCTGCGCGTGGCCGGGCGGGCGTGCGGGCGGCCTCCGGACCCGCGTCCAGCCCCCCAGAGAGGCGGGGCGGCGGCTGGTTCCACGCCACGGGTGACGCGCGGGCGCCCGGCCGGGCTCCGCGCCCAGCCTCCCTGCGCGGCGGGGCCGCTCCTACTATGCAATTTCTCAAGAGCTCCTTGGTCCTGCTTTTCGCTTCTCGAGTTGTCTGTCCTTGGCCACGGCGGGGACCTTGGTCCGGCCCCGGGGTCAGCTCCAGCCCCGCCCGGGGAAGGCCTTCGGGAGGAGGCCAGGTTCCCCTGGAGGCCACCCCCCCCGCACCCCCCTCGCGCGTCCCTCGCGGTCCCTGGGAACCGGGGCCCCGCAGACACGCTGGAGCCGCGCGACGTGCCCCTTGGCCCGCGTCCTCGGGAAACCTCCCTCGTGGCCCCGGCAGCCTGGGCTGCGGGCTCCAGAGTCATTTCCAGATTTGCAGCTGTGGTCGGTCCACGCGCATCGGCAGAAAGGCCTCGCCCCCGTGTGTGGATCGCGCGCCTCCCGCGGGAGAAGCGGGGATGGGACGGGCGTGGGGGGGGGGGGGTGTTGGGGGGGTGATGTCGCGCGTCCCTGCGCCCCTTTGCCTCACTTGATGGGACCATCGACATTTTCTAGTGTCTGAGCTTCTCAAAATTAGCTGAAAAGGGAAATGGGCGTTAAGATGGGAGATGGACAAGCATCGGGGGCGAGAGGTTTCTGGAAGCTACCCACGGCCTGCCAGGGACGCACGGAGGTGGCCCCGCGCTCTGGCGGGACAGCCCGTGCCTCGGAGAAACGGGTGAGCTGAGCTCGGAGCTTGGACCCAGGGAGGGTCTTGGGTTTTGTGCCTTTGGGGCAGACCCCAGACTAGGACGTCTGAGACCACCGGCGCCGCCCCCCCCCCCCCCTTTTCAGTAGAGTAGTGACACATCCAGGCCCGGGCGGAGGGCGGGGACTTGGACGCGTGCGCCTGGTCACACACACAAAAAGGGACTTTTTCTTCAGGGCTACTATATATGGTCGATCTTGCAACTCTGTAAATAATGTATGTAGACACTTTTAAAAGCACGTATTTATGTCCCCGACTGTACATGCCCCCTTTCTAAAGTTTTTTAACTTGTGTTATTTAATGAATCAGTCGACCGGCTGCAGCGCGGGCCCGACCGTGGTCCAGGAGAAAGCTCTCAGCGACAGCCTCACGTGGGCAGAAACACGCTGAGGGCGGGCCCACGCCGCAGTCTCCGCCTTTCCCACCCGCTGCCCACCGTGGTTTGTTTCAAAGGTCCCGCAGGCTGGCAGGACTCCTTCCCCCCGCTTGGGGAATTAACCGTCACACGCACGAAACCCCGTGGCTGCCCCTAGTCCCAGCGACCCGACCTTGCCCCGTAAGTGTCCACGCTCACGCTCTGTGCCCAGCCCCTCAGCTCTTGAGGGTCTTCCCCGTTCAGCAGCGAGGAAGGCTGACGAACCCCAGACTTGAAAGGTCACCCGCAGCCGATGGCGAGCTCTGGGAATGCTGGGGGGCTAGGGGGCCACTCATCTGCGCGTGCAAACGTGCCCCTCAGCTTTCAGGAAAAGTGCTCCGAGCCGTCCAGTCATGAAAAGGGGGGAGGTTGATTTTACAAAGAGTGGCGTTTCCTGGCCCCGGGGCAGTGGGGGCTTTGGAGCTGGGTTGGGACCTCGCAGGGACACAGTTCTGTATCTGCCATGTGAAGAAAACTACCAATAAAAAGTGTGAAGTGCGATTGTGAGGAAGACGTGTGGGAGTGATCATTCGGCTTCCGTGTCCTACTCTTCCATTTGGGTGACGTCTGTGTCGAGGCGGGAGTGGGCTGGGGTGGGGGGTCCCCCAGGGCTCCTTTCCTGCAATGGGAGGAAGCTCACTGTGGAAACCTCTTACCTGGTGAGCAAGGTGGCTCTGCCTTCAAGTCGCTGTCCCGGGATTGCGGCCTCAGCAAGGACGGAACAGAAACATTCCTGGCCGGAGCCGGACCGAGGTCGCGGGCGAGGACGAGCAGCTGCTCCTGGTTCAGGCCCAGGGAGCCTGAGGCGCCCAGCTGGCTGCGGGGCCTGGGGAGTGGGAAGCGCTTCTTTGAGCTCCCGCCCTAACGAGGGAGGCCTGGGCCCGCTCAGGTGTGAGGCGAAGGCAGGGAAGCCGTGGTCTGGGGTGCGGTGGTGGGGTGTCCAGCTCCCTGTGACCCGCTGGGTGCAGAGGGTGTAAGTCCATAGGCTAGGGGCCTAGAAGCGGCAGAATACCCCACAGCTTTGCCTGACCGCAGCTCAGCTGAGAAGACAAACTGCTGTCCCCTCCGCTGGAGGCGACCTGTGCTGCAAGAGGGGGTCCTGCCCAAGTTCTGCCCCTTCACAAAGTGGGAACTGGGAGCCACAGCCCGTCCGCGATGGATGGAGCACAGGTAAGTTCCTCTCTCCTGATAGGCTCTCCTACTCCAGCAGCAGGGCAACTAAAGGGACAGTCACTGACTTCCATGCAGGACCTGGGATGGGGCTGGGGCAACTTGCACACATCCAAAAATGAGGGTCTTAAACTTGGTACCCTAATGTCTTGCTTCCCCCTAGCCCTGGTCCTGCAGCCTCTGATGCTGTGCGTTTCTCTGGGGTGTGGACATCCCTGAAGCTCATGTCGCTCTAGGAACCCTCCAAGGCCTTCCCGTGTACTGAGAAGAAAATCCAACTCTTTTCTGGTTCAGAGGCCCTCTGGCTCCAGCCTCGCCTTGACCCCACCACCCTCGTCCCTGCCCTCTCTGTTCCAGCCCCAGCAACTGTCCTTCAGCTCCTGGGTGGAGTAAACCCTCCCTGCCACAAGGCCTATGCATGAACTAATCCCTCTGCCTGCAATGACTCCCCCGTCCCCATAGCCACACAGTTCCCAGCCTAAGCGTTGTCTCCTCAGCTTCCTTCCCTGGCCACTCGGTCTAAAGTGGCCTCCTGGTTGATTGCCCCCTGGCCTTGCTGATTTTATTTACTACCTGAGATATTCTAGCTCAGCTTCTCTAGAATGTCAGCCCCCTGGAAGCAGAGGGACCTTATTTCTCTCTTCCAGTGTTGGCTCCAGCCCCCAGCCCCCAGTAGGCCCCGAGGATTCCCTGGGGGACGCACCGAGAGGCATTCTTGGGGGAATTCCGCTGACGGGGTCGTCGAGGGGCGGGAATGGAATGCAGCTGTGCAAAAATGGCCGGTTCGCAGTGTCCAGGCTGGGTGCAGGGTTCTGCCCAGGTGCCAGCCATGGCCTGCCTCTGTGAAAAGGAGGGGGTCGTTCTGTGCAGGCCATTCTAGTGGCCACAGGGGGCGTGAGGGGGGTCTTCATTTTAAACGTCACTGCTCCAGAGGAAGGGTTTCCCGATAAGATGCAGCATGCCTACTTACGTTTGCATTTCAGATAAACATGACTTTTTTCAAGTATAATTATGTCCCAAATATTGCATGGGGCATACTTATACCCAAAAATAAATAAATAAAAATGCTGTTGAACTGAAATGAAAGTGTAACTGGGTGCCCTATGTTTTTATTTGCTAAACCCGGCAACTCTGTTTAGAGGGCTAAGCCTCCCGGGATGCCCTTCTCCTAAGGGACATCGTGTTGGTTCCAGCTGGTCATTCTGAGCGCTTGTCAGCCAGCACTGGCCCTCAGCCCGGCCTCCGGGGCAGCAGGTCCCCTGCTGTTAATTACAGCTCATGCTTTGGATGGGAAGGTCACCAAATGTCAAGTGGGGCCCTGAGGACTCTTCAGAGTGTTCAAGTGGCTCTTGACACCTGCCTACAGCTTAAGGTTATGGCTCTGACTTTTGCTTGATGCGGAAGATTTTTAAAAAACATCACCTTGCCTTTCTTGCCATCTGATGTGAGATTCCTGGACAGAAGAACAAACGGTGGAGCAGCTGGGGCACCGTCTGGGAGGATGTTGCCAAATACCATCTCTCTTGGGCAAGGAAGGGCTCCTACAGCTGAGGGCCCCCGGCCCCTCCCAGGGCCATGCTGAGTGAGCCCTTGCAAACCAGCTGCCACGGGGCCCAAGCACCATCGGAAGCTGCTGGCAGGGCCGCTGTACAGAGAGGAGGGAAGGCAGGGGCACGGAGCACGTGGGTGCTCGCCGTGGGCCCGGGGAAGGGAGGCTGCACCCGGGCCATCCACCCCGGGACCTCTCAGGCCAGGCTGTGCCAGCTCCTAGTGAACGTTTACCCTGTGTGCTACCTCAGCACAAATTCTTGTGCCAGGGCCAATTCTCTGGATTCCTTAAACACAATTTTTAATTTTTTAACTAGAAAATGTACATTATTACTAACCTGAGAAAAATAAAGAAAATCCAAAGAAATCCCCCGTCCCGGATGGATTCTTTAATCCTTCAGGTTTTTATGTAAACAAACATTGGCTAACTGGCTGTGCCACCAACCTGCTGGGTGACCTTGAGAAGTTACTGAACCTCTCCTGACTCAGTTTCCTCATCTGTACAGTGGGGTTGCTGGGGAAATTAAGTTGATTGCTGCCTGCAGCGGAGCAGCGCCGGCTCCCGGTATGGGCCGTTAGTTGCCATGTCATTCACTCCGGGCTCTTAAACTTTACGGTTATTATTCTCCGTTCACTTTCACGACGGGGTGGGTCTAGGCCTCTCAGCCGGACATGGTTGTGCGTATTTTTTCACAGCGTGGTGATTTACCGTGGGGATGCAATGACTGTGCTAAAGTGCAATACAGTCGGGGACGCACTCTGAGAAGCGTGTCCTCAGGCGATTTTGTCGAGGGGGAACATCACAGGGGACTCACCCGCACCCGGGTGCACCGCCCACGCCACGCTGGGCTGCGGCGCGGCCCGCCGCTCGCGGGCTGCAAGGGACGGTCCCCCCGAGGCGCGCGGCCAGCGCCAGATGCCGCGGCTTCCCCGCAGGCCCGCGTACAAGCGGAGGGCGGCCTTCGCCGTGAGAAGCGTAGGCCGGCAGACCAGACACCGCTGTACTACCCTTTACCCTCGGGCGCTGGGACGGTGCACAGCGGGACGCGCGGCGCCCACTTTCACGCGGCAGCGCGGCGGGTTTCCCATCAGCGTCACGCACGCAGGGCGTACAGCGGGGTGATGACGTGAAGATGGCTGTGACGTCATGCTGTTACGACGGCTCTGACGTCATGACGTTAAGGTGGCTGCGACGTGATGCCGTGAAGATGGCTATGGCGCCATGTCATTAAGATGGCCATGACGTCACGACGTCAAGAGGGATATGACGTCGTGACGTTAAGAGGGCTAGGACGTCATGATGGTAACCTGACCACTAGCCAGATGACATCACTAGGTGACAGGAATTTTCAGCTTCACCTTGATCTCACGTCTTATGTTCAGTCACCCCCTGCGGGGCGATGGTGGTTCTGCAGCGCGGGCCGTAACTGGGAATGCTGTTGACTCCGCACCAAGTACCAGGCCCCGGGGGCTGGGGCGGGGCTGGGCGCGGCTGGGCAGCCAGGAGGTAGGTTCCATCACTGCTCCCGTGCCTGGGGACGAGCAAATAGGCTCAGAGAGGTTGCCCACCCTTGAGGTTGCCAACAGTGGACCAAGCCACCGTCTGTCCTGGAAGCTCGGAGTGGAAGCTGCCTGTGCCCAAGTCCCCGCAGAGCAGCTCCAGGTGCTGCAAACGCCTGCGGTCCAGGGCTCTTCCCTGGCTTCCTAAGGCCCCGCGGCCCGCCTGGTGCCAGCTAAGGCCCCCACTCCATCCCGTCTAAGTCCGGGGGCTGCGGGACTCCTGCTGGGAGACGGTGGGCGGGCTGTGAGAGCAGGGACCTCCTAGCACAGGGCGGGCCAGGTGAAAACTGGGCGCACCTGGGGTCTGAGAGGATGCTTGGCATGATTTCAGTCTTCTTGAACTTGTAGAGACTTGTTTTGTGTCCTATCATGTGGTCTTTGAGAATGTCCAGTGTGCGCTTGAGAAGAATGTATATTCTGTAGCTTTGGGGTAGAATGTTCTGTAAATGTCAATTAAATCTATCTGTTCTAGTGTGTCGTTTAGGGTCACTGTTTCCTTATTGACTTTTTGTCTGGAAGACCTACCCAGTGAAGTCAGTGGGGTGTTAAAGTCCGACTATATTGCTGTCAATCTCTCCCTTAAAGTCCTCTAGAAGTTTTTTTTTATATATATAAATTTAGGTGCTCCTATATTGGGTGCATATATGTTTATCAGGGTTATATCCTCTTGTATTGATCCCTTTAGTATTATGTAGTGACCTTTCTTGTCTCTCGTTATGGTCTTCATTTTGAAGTCTATTTTGTCCAATATGAGTATTGCTACCCCAGATTTATTTTCATTTCCATTTGCATGGAAAATTTTTTTCCATCCCTTCACTCTCATGCTGTGTGAGTCTTTTGTTCCAAGGTGGGTCTCTTGTAGACAGCATATATTTGGGTCATGTTTTCTTATCCATTCAGCCACCCTATATCCTTTTATTGAGGCATTTAATCCATTTACATTTAAGGTTATTATTGAAAGATACTTATCTACTGCTATTTTGTTTCTTTATGCCTATGTTTCTCATTCTCTTTATTTCTACTTCTAATTACAGCAGTCCCTCTAACATTTCCTGCAATGCTGCTTTGGTGGTGATAAACTCCTTTAGCCTTTTTTTGTCTGGGAAGCTCTTTATTTCACCATCTATTTTGAATGATAGCTTTGCTGGATAGAGTAGTCTTGGTTTCAGATCCTTGTTTTGCATTACCTTGAATACTCCATGCCATTCCCTTCTGGCCTATAGAGTTTCTGAGAAGTCAGCTGACAGCCTTATGGGAGCTCCTTTGTAGGTAACAGGTTGCTTTTCTCTTGCTGCCTTTAAGATTCTCTCTTGGTCTTGAATTTTTGGCATTTTAATTATGATATGTCTGGGAGTGGGCCTCTTTGGGTTCTTCTTGCTTGGGATTCTTTATGCCTCCTGAACTTGTGTGACTTTTTCCTTCACCAGGTTAGGGAAATTTTCTGCCATTATTTCATCAAACAGGTTCTCTAACCCATGCTTACTTTTGACCTTACCTGGCACTCCTATAAGATGAATATTGTTACATTTCATACTATCCCACATCTCCCTTAGACTGTCCCCCTGTTTTTTCTCTTTGGGTCTCTGATTGAGTGATTCTTTCTACCCTGTCTTCTAATTCACTGATCTGATCCTCAGCTTCCTCTAATCTGCTGTTTTTTCCTTCCAATGTATTCTTTATTTCTGCTATGTCATTCTCCATTTCTGACTGTCCATTTTTCGTAGTAGTCATATCTTTTTTCATGCTGTTGAGCATCCTTACAATCAGTATTCTGAACTCTATATCTGATAGATTGCTTATCTCCATTTCATTTGGCTCTTTTTCTGGAGACTTCCCTTGTTCTTTCATTTGGGGCTTGTTTTTTGGTCTCCCCATTTTGGCTACTTTTTGGGGTTTGTTTTTAAGTGTTAGGTAGATCTGCTGGGACTCAGTCTTTTTGGAGGGTCTCTGGTACAGGCCAATGTTAGACGCAGTGTGTGACTGGCCCTGATTTCCCTGTGTGGGTCTATCAACAACCCTAGGCTTGAGGTCCCCACTGCTGGGACTGGGTGCATTTGGACAGGACCAAGATGCACACCAAAGTCTTCTTTTCTAAGGCCTGGGTCCCGAAGCAAATCAGGCAAAGACTCAAAGCACCCTGAGGTCTGCCTCTGCCTGCAGACTGGTTAATCTGATTCTCTTAATGAGCCTCAGGCTGTAGAAGCTCCACAAGGTGGGGCATCTGGTTGTTATCAGTCTCTTAACAAGCCTCAGGCTGTAGAAACTCCTCTGGGCAGGTCAAGAGGCTTTCCAGCAAGGTGGGGCAATTGCTTCCCTCTCAGGCAAAAGCCGAAAATTCACTGCCCAAGAATGATGTCCTCTGAAGTCTGGGGGAATGACTCGGCACAGGAATCCAGAGGGGTGCCCTCTGAGCTCTATCCCCAGAGCTCACAACCCTACATTCTCCTCACACAACTCCAGCCCACTCTGCCCTCCCTCCACCGGAGCCCAAGGTGAGTGGCTGCATATGAAACTTTGTGCCTTGGCTCTTTAAGAGGGGGCCTGCATTTCCAGCCATCTCTCCCTGGCTGACAGAAACCCTCTGCTTTTCACAGCCAGATGTTATGTGGGCACCTTTCTCAGTTCTGGTGCTCTGGGGCTGGGGAGCCAGCCTGGGGTTTAGGCCCCAGAGTCCTCAGTGGGAACCCCCCACAGCTGAGATCTCCTTCCGGACCTTCAGCTGCTGCCTGTGGGAGCCCAGCCAGCCCTCTTGTGCCTCCGCACTTCCTGCCCGTCTCTATGCGGTCTCCCCTTTTCCTCCTGGTTATGAGGGTGCTCTCCAGCTCGCCTGCAGTTGGTTCTCGGGATGGTTTTTCTATGTTTTGGTTGTATGTCGAGATTGGTACCGGGAGAGTGTCAGTGTAGCTTCTACTCATTCCACCACCGTCTTGGCTCTCTCCCCAGGTTGCATTTTTATTCCAGCTTTCCTCCTTCCCAAAACATACACTCTCTGCTCCGGTGAATCTTTTCCGGGCACGTGCCCCTTGCTTGGGACAGTCCCCCACTTGACCATGCTGTGCAGCAGTTGGGAGAGGACTCTAGTTTTACTTCTCTTGACAATGAGCTGGTGACAGGTCCCTGGGCTCCATCCCTTCCTCCTGACATGAGGCCTGTTCACTGGTACATCTCTTCTGAACACTGTCCCTCTGCAGGTCCCCAGGGACTAGCACCAGTCTAGGTAGGAGCAGCAACGGTGGGTGGAGCTAGCCGATCCACTTTCTCTGCGTCTTTGATGGCATTTGGTGTTGTCACTTTTTTTCCCCCTGTCATTGTGATTTTAATTGCTTTTCTCTAGTGACTAATGAGGCAAGTCTTTTCACAGGCTTATTGACCATCTTTTACTATTGAGTTGTGTGTGTTCTTTATAAGTTCTAGGCGATAATCCTTTGTCTGGTGTGTGGTTTGCAAATATTTTCTTCCAGTCTGAAGTTTGTAGGGACCATGCTTTTGGTGTCAGTCCAACCACTCTTTGCCTAGCCCTGGATCCCAGAGTTTCTCCTGTGTTTTCTCCTCTCAGGTTTCATAGTTTTACGTTTTTCATTTAAGAGGGTGATTCATTTTGAGTTAATTTTGGTGTAATGTGTGAGACTTAGGTCAGGGTGTCTTGTTTTTTTTCTTTCCTAATAAATCTTGAAATCAGGCGAATTCCTCCAGTTTTATCACCCCCCCCCCCCACACACACACACAAAGAAAACTGTTTAGCTGTTATGGTTCCTTTGCCTTTTCATATAACTTAAGAATAATTTTAAAATGCTGGAATAATCTCATCTATATGTACACAAAAAATCTTGCTGGGACTTTGGTAGGAATTGTATTAAAACCTACATATCAATTTGGGGAGAACTGGCATTTTGACTATGTTGAATCTTCCAGTCATGACCATGAGTCTTTCCATTTATTTAGATAATCTTTGATTTTTTTTTTTTTTTTTAAATCTGTGTGGTGTAGGTTCACCGTAACAGCTCTGAACATGTTTTGTTAGATTTTACCCAAATATTTCAGTTTTTAAATGACTGTAAATGGTATTGTATTTTTAACTCTCATATTCCTGTGTTCCTTGCAAGTATAAGAAAATACAATTGACTTTCTGTGTAGATCTTATATCCTGGGCCTTTAACGAACTCAGTAGTTCTAAGAGTTTTTGGTAGATTCCTTGGGATTTTTTAAAATAAATATATATATATATAGACAATTATGTCATCTACAAACAGGGACAGTTTCATTTCTTCTTTTCTGATCTGTATGCCTTTTTATTTCCTTCTTTGTGGGAAGAATTAGTCTTAATTCTTTTTAAAATACTTGGTAGGATTTTCAAATGAAACCAGCTGGGCCCGGAGATTTCTTTTTTGGGAGTTGTTATTATGAATTCAACTTTTAAAAATAGTTAATAGGGCTGTTCAAAATTACCTACTTCCTGTTGGATGAGTTGTGGTAATTTGTGTTTTTAGGTGAAATGAATCAATTTCTTAAAGTTGTCAAATATATGTGTGTACAGTTGTCCACAGTAGCCCCTCATCCCCTGTTCATTCCTGATGCTGTGTTGTTTTTTAATTTGTCGGTCTTGCTGGAAGTGTATCAGTTTTATCAGTCTTTTCGAAGAACCAGTTCTTTGTTTTATTGATTGTCTATATTGTTTTTCTGTTTTCAGTTCCACCGGTTTCTGATCTGTAATGTTTCCTTCCTTCTGCTTGCCCTGGGTTTATTTTGCTCTTATTTCTCTAGGTTCTTGAGGCGGGAGTCTAGATGATTGACCTGAGACTTTGCCTCCTTTCTAATATATGCATAGAGTGCTATAAATGTCCCTCTCGGCATTAGCTGTGTCCCAGACATTTTGATCTGCTGCGTTTTCATTTTCATTCCGCTCCGTGGATTCTTGATTTCTCTTGGGGCTTCCTCCTTGACCCGCGAGTTACTTAGAAATATGTTGCTTAGTGTCCAAGTCCTTGGAGATTCTCCCGTTGTCTTCAGTTGTTGATTTCCAGTTTGGGTCCGTCTGCTCAGAGCATACACTGTGCGATTTTAACTGTTTATATGTGTCGAAGTTTATTTTTTCCAGTTGTATTGAGATATAATTGACATCTAACACGGTATTGGTTTTAGGTGAACAAGTTGATGATTTTATGTGCACCGTTTTCCACAGCGTCTGCGCCAGTTTATATTCCCACCAGTAGTGCACATCTGTTCTCCACATCTTTGTTAGCACTTGCTATCTTTTGTGGGGCTTTGAAAAATGTTTTTTGTTGATTTTAGAGAGTGGAAGGGAGGAAGGGAGAGGGAGAGAGACAGAAGCATCAATGATGAGAGTCATGGACCGGCTGCCTCCTGCAGGCCCCCAGCTGGGGATGGAGCCCGAAACCCGGGCCTGTGCCCTGACCGGGACTCGAACTATGACCCCTGTTCTAACAGGGCTGAGGTGACACCTTGTGGTTTTGACTTGCATTTCCCTGATTAGTGATGTTGAGCATCTTTTCACATACCTGTTGCCTGATCACATATCATGTTCCTTGATGCTATTCTGATTTTTATACCTTTTTTAATAGAAGATTTAAGGATCTCCTCTTTACCCTTGGTGGACAGAAACCTCGCAGTGTGACGAGGCAGGGCTTCTGTTTTAATCTGTTATACTTGGTGGGACCTCTGTTGGAAATGCGAAACTTCCCTATTTTTAAAAATATTATACAAAATAAACATTTCTCTTTCTAGAACTTCTATTGGTTCGATGTTTAGCTCCTGGATCGATCGTCTAATTGTCATTACTTTTAAAAACCTTGATTCTTTTGTTCTACATTTTTGTGAGAGTTTCTCAGAACTCCTGCTCCTCCATCTCCTGCAGCTCCCCCCGCCGCAGGCGCTCGGCCCCCAGCTCGCTCGGCCCCCAGCTCGCTCGGCCCCCAGCTCGCTTGGCCCCAAGGCCGCTCTCCTGGGACCTCTCTCCTCCTGCTTCCAAAGTCTGTTCACATCCCCTTTTCTATCGTGTCTTTTCTTCACCCCATGGGTTCCTGTCTTATTTTTAAAAATTACGATTCTATTAGGGCTTTTGGAAGGAGCTGAAAAGAATGCAGGCTTAAGCTGTCACGTTGAAATTACAGCTGAGCCTGAGCAACGCGTGGTCAGGGGCCCAGCGCCCTCGCAGCCAAAACCCACGTAGGACTTTCGATTCTAGCTGGTGCTTCACATCCTGGGACTCACAGAATCACGGGTTGGAAAGAGCCCTTTCCACCCGCGGCTGGGAACGTGGGAGAAACTGCTCTCGCTTGCAGTTGCTGAATCTGCTGATGGGAACCCCGGGCATGAAGGTCTGGCTGAATCTGCTGAGGAATGTCCTGGTGTAAGTGGCCTCACGCAGCGCAAACCCCAGTCCTTCAAGGCTTTAAAAAGAAATACCTCGTCCCTAAAACAGTTCCAACCGAAGCGTGTAGGTGGCGCTGCCTTGAAGCCGAAGGCCCGGGAGCGGGACTTGGGAGGGCAGCTTTGCACAGGGCCTGGAGTGTGGTGGCAAGTCACAGCCGTCTCTGCGCGAGCCTGGCCCCGTCAGAGTCAGCGAGGACAGGGCTGGTCTGGGAAGGAAAAGCTGAGACGAGTGTGGATGAGGGAACCCTGCTTTCCCCAAGTTTGCATTTTCCACCCAGCACCCCTGGGAACCCGTTTCCAGCGCAGGGTGTAAGCTGCCCGCAGTCCTGTGCGAGTGAGGTTAGGTTTCGTGCGCGATAGTCATTTAAGCACATGCTCAACCCAGAGGCGGCCGGAGGGGTCGCACCTGCCTGTGCTCGGGGTCCCCGGGAGGGCAACGGCGTCCGGTCTTTCAGAGGGTGACCCTTCATGGCGTGGGGCGGACCTGGCACTACTTGTGGGCTCAGCATGCAGGTCCCCTTCCTCCCAGTACCCTGGCGCTCGGAGGGGGTAACTTCTCCCCGGGCGGCGGGTTTAGTCGGGACAGGTTGGCTCGTTTGCATCCTGTTTCGTCACCTACGGGGCACGGCCCTCCTTTCAGCATCCTACAGGGCCCGCGGGTGAGCCGGGCACCCACGCTCTGCCCTCGTCTGAGACTCTGGATCCTGAGAGAGTGATAAAACGCCTGAAAGCACGTGGCTGGCACTCCTGCACCTCCGCTGTTGCTCCCTGACCAGACCCTGTGCCTTAGGATGGCTCCCGCGGTCCTCACGCCCAGGTCCCTGGACATGTCTCAGGCGGTCACCTAGGGTGCTGGCTGTGCCGCAGTACTGGCTGGGTTTTTTTAAGGACAGGCAAGGCACCCGTCTGTGGAAACAAGACATTGGTGGGAGGCTGGAGGACCCGGCTTGGAGCGCGGACACAGGCCAGGGCCGCTCAGGAGGCCTAAGAAAGAGGAGGCGGGCATCAGAGTTTGGCAGACGCTGAGCCCCGGGGACAAATGCACAGCTGCCCAGGCCTTCGGCTCTGTCACTAGGCCGCCCCCACGGAGAGGCTCTGGAATCACTCCTCACAGGCCCCCGTCTCTGCTGCTCTCGCCAGGTGTCAAGTCTGGGCTGGGCGGGCGGGGTGTGCCCAGCCTGGGTCACCGGCTTGGTGGGTTGCCAGGATCTGGGCCAGAAGAAGAAAGACCCCTCTTTTTGACTTCCGTGGCCAAAGGTGAAGTAGCTAAGACTGTATGTGGCTGGAATTGCCCCAGACAAGAAAGGAAGCTGGGTCCTAGACAGTCAAAAATGGGCACTCCCACCGGGCTACTGATTTCCGTCCCAGGTTCCCCGACTTTTATATAGGTCCTTCAGATTCCCAGATCCTTTCCGGTAAGTTCTTTTTGTGCACTAGCAAGAATCCCGTGTCTTGTACTCAACGGTCCCTAACTGGACTGTGTGTCGTTGCTCACCTAGGAACCCTGTTTATTGGCGCCCCCTAGAAGTGTGGGGATCTTGACAACTAGACTCCCAGCCTGTGCCCACTCCATCAGCTCGGTTACAATGCTCAGGGTCCTAAGTAACCTGCGGGACCTTTGCTGACAGCAGGTTAGTGAGGACTGGCCGCGAAGACCATTTTTCATGTTCTTGGCCCAAGAGCTAACCATGTGCACCGAGGTGCCAGGATCGAGCCCTGGCTACGGAGCTGGGCCGAGTTGGGGCGGCCCATCCGTTCTAATTTGGCCCGTTCAAGCCCGAGCGCTTTTCACGGAGGGGCTCATTATTGCGGGTGGGAGGCAGCTTCACGCGGAAATGAACACGGAGCCACTTTGCCCACTGCCCGGGGCGGGGGGGCAGAACTCTCCGAAGCCGTGTAAAATACCCGTGTGTGTGCGTGCCTGCTTTCTTTAGAAGAGCGTCCACATTTTCTGGAGCTCACAGGGGAACACAGTAACAATACCCCCAAAGACTGAGTCACTGACCTGTTTCCTGAATCCCGAGCTTCTTGAAAATGACCTTTTAGATAGCGGCGATATTGCACAACTCTGTGAGTTTACTAAAAAACGCTGAATTGCATACTTTAAGTGGGTGAATTGTGTGGCAATTGAGTTCGGTCTCAAACAGCTGTTAAAAATGGACCTTTTGGCACGTAACCTGCTTTTAAGCTGGGGATGGCCCGTACCCTGGGCTCCTCTTGGGTCTTCAGTGAATTTGGATATTATTGAGCATCTTTGCATGTAATTGCCTGTCTTTAGGTAATGCTTTGGCCCTAGATACACCCACCTATAAATAAAGTTTTATTGGAACACAGCCATGCCCATTATGGCTGCTTTTGCCCTACAGTGGCAGAGATGAGTAGCTGTGACAGACCGTGTGGCCTGCAGAGCCTAAGATATTCATTATCTGTCCCTTTGCAGAGCTCCTTTGCCAGCCCTGGACATAGATGGACAGTACTGTTTGCTCCCCCAGATAAGAATGACTTCCTCAGCTCTTCCGGGAGGCGGGAGGCGGTGAGACAGCCCTCAGAGCGCAGAACAGAAGGGCAGCGGATCCAAAGCCAGGCCGGCTGCATTATACACCCCACTCCTCTGCATTGTTCGGGGACATTCTTTGCAGTCACAGTGTACTTGCTCTTTGGTGGGTCCTGGTGGTCCAGGCCACTGTTGGTGTCCTGGAAAGCTGTCATTGGTTGCCTGGAGCCCCAGCCATAGCTTTCTGTGAAGGGGTTCAGAGTACGCAACCCAAAATATGCCATTTTGACATAAGGATTATTTTGGTCAATATCGGGTAGCCTCAGCATGAGAGATCAACCTGACTTTGGTCCTTTGTCTGCTCCTTTGGCTACAAGTGGGCAGGACTCTGGGCTGAGAGCCTGTGCGCAGTGGTGGAGGGGACTTCCCGAGGGACACGGCGTTGCCGTTGCTGAAAGAAGGGTAAGTGCTGTTGGGCAAGTGGAAACCAGCGTCCCTGAGGGCCATGAGCTGTAGGAACATAGGAGAAAATGCGAGCCAGCCCTGGAGGTCAGGGGAGGTTTCCTGGAGGTAAAAAACAACAAAGCCTAGGGCAGAGAGACAGTTAAGGTTAACCGGAGGGCAAGCGGAAGCAAAACATCACCGACTGAGGGAACCGCAGGTGCAAAGGCCCAGAGGCAGGAGCAGTTACTCAGCTACCGAATAACAACTCTTCTCTGTTGGGCTCAAGGTGTGACAGGTCATTTCGCCCAATGACTTGTGCTTTTACAGACCAGAGTCCATGCTCCCCCCCCCCCAGTCCTTGAGCTTCCCGAGGTCAACTGAACATGGGAAACCTCAGGCCACAACTCCCTCCTTCCCAGGGAGGCTGCAGGATTAAATAAAATCATGAGCCTCCTGCACCGAGAGCTGATAGGAAGGGAAATGTGGCCGCAGCCTTGAGCATTTATTATCCCACTCAGGCTGCCGTGGGGGGCCTCCGGTCACACGCCACCTGAACTGATTTGCACTGGCCTTAGTCACAAATTGTGGCTTGACATTTATAGCAGCTGCGACCCGCGGGTATCGATTATTTAGGAAAAGGAATGAAGCTGAGATGGCCGAGCAGCTGCCTGGTTAACAACCCGGTCTTGTTGCATTTCATCCGGGGTTTGGGGGGCACACACTTGAGGAGGGGAGAGGCACCGTCCAGTCAGATCTTGCCCGGTCTCGGCAGATAGCAGGCAGGCAGATGGCAGGCAGCTTTTACTCTCCCTCTCTGATTAGTCAGGTCCCCTTGGTTCATGGGAAAAACCCACGTCGCCCGGGGCTCCTGGGGCGGAGTCACTGTTCTTTGCCCCGCTTGCTCGTTGCTTCTGTACTGCGTTCCTCGGGCTGCTGAGACGCGTCTCCGCCGCTGTGCTTGGGAATTAGCTCTCAGCCTGAGAACCACTGCATTTCTCTAAGCTGCTGAGTTTGTCCCCCCCCCCACCATTTATTCCATGCTAATGATCGTGGGAGTCGTGGGGAGGAGTCTGGGCCTCCTGTGGGCTCGGGAAACCCTCGGTCATCCCTTTACAGTCCGAATTCGGATGGAGCCAGCCCAGAGAGAAAAAGACCTGCTGTAGCAGTGGCTGGGGAGCTCAGTGGTCAGAGCGCCGGCCTGCAATCTGAAGGGTCACTGGTTCGACTCCCAGTCAAGGGCACGCACCTCGGTTGCAGATTCAATCCCCGGCCCTGGTGGGGACGCGTGTGGAAGGCAGCCAGTCGATGTGTCTCTCTCACATTGATGTTTCTCTCTCTCTCTCCCTCCCTCCCTCCTTTGCTCCCTTGTCCTTTCTGTAAAAAATCAAAGGAATAAATCTCCTCAGCGAGTGCCTATGGTTGACGAGCTGAGCGGCGCCCGTGACCTGCAGTGGTGTGTCCTTGTGGGAGGCAGGCAGACAGACCCCAGCCTGGAGGGGACTCTGGGCCGAGCTCTGCCAGCCCCTGGACAAGTGACCGGCTCCCTCTGACGTAGCCGACCCTGTAAAATGAGTGGCTCGAGCGGGAGGAGCGTATCTGTCTGCTTGGGCGGCCGTAAGGCCCCACCGAGCGGCTTGAACAGGAAATTTATTTACTCACATTTCGGGAGACTGGACTCCAAGATCAAGGAGCCTGCGGTTGTGTGTCTGCGAACCCCTCTTCTGGCTCCCAGAGGCTCCCCTCAGGGCCGCCAGGGCCTTTCCTCCGTGGGGTCTCTTCCTCCTCTGATAAGGGCATCAGTCCTACTGAATTAGGGACACCCCCTTATGACATCATTTAACCTTAATTACTTCCCTTAGGGCCTTATCTCCAAAAACAGACACATTGGGGGTTAGGGCGTCAATGTGTGATTTTGAGGGGCACATGATTCAGTTCATAACAACGAGAAAGTTGCAAACCAAAAAGGCGGGGGCAGGGGGAGGGGTTGTTGGCTCCCACGCAGGGGGCCCCCATTACTGGGTGAGAGAGAGGACTTTCTCCCAGCTGCGCAGCGCTCCTCACCCCATCCCCGCTTGAATACCCCACGCCTTGATGACCCGATCACCAATACCCGTGCATCTCCCCTTCTGTGCGGGGAGGCCTTCAAACTCGCCCGGCTGCCCACCCAACAGCCTTTACCCCCTCTCCTTTGCTGGCAGGGGTGTCCACCCAGGGCCACATGGTAACTCATGAGTCTTAGGCACTTTTGCCTTTGGGGGACCCCTTCTCTATGAAAATATTTTAAAATTATATAAAGGACCGGCGGTAGAGACCTCACTCATTGTGAGAAATAAAGCATTTTTTCCTATGGGCCCCTGCCAGTGTTGTTGGCTCTAGGCCCTGTGTTTACTCTGCTTAATGGGTGCGTTGGCCCCGTGCCCACCCTTCACCACCTCCATTAGGGAAGGATGACTTCCAGCGAGCCCCACAGAGAAATCGGGGGGGGGGGCTCCTGTTTCCCCCCCGTAGACGGAGCCCGTATACCTTCTCGCAGAGCTGTTGGGACTCTGGTGCTATGTGCACGAAAGGCCTGGCCCAAATGATTCCCCTGTAGGGGACATAAGTGGGTGTTACCTTGAGTCAAGCTCTTGTGGATGGGGGTGTATGAGTTTCCTCTTGCTGCTGTAACAAATAACCACAAGCTTACTGGTTTAAAACAACACGGCTACTCTCCCAACTGGTTTCGCGGGGCCGGGCGGCAGCAGGGCTGCTCTCCTCCCGGAGGCTCTGGGGGGAGCCTCCGTTTCCAGGCCTTTCTCAGCTTCTAGTGGCACCACACTCCTTGGCTCGGGGCCCCTTCCTCCGTTCTCCGAACCCCACCAGTCTCTGCTTCTGTCATCTCATCGCCTTTTATGTAATGACATTGGGCCCACCTGGGTAACCCGCAGCCGTCTCGCCACGATCCTTACCGTGATCACATCTGCAGAGTCTCTCTCGCCCTGTAAGGTAACATGTCCTCAGGTTTCGGGGATTAGGACACGGAGATCTCTGGGGAGCATCCTTCGGCCCACCACAGCGGGTTGGACCGGATTGATCTTTTTTGGAGCGCAGTGGCTGCCTGGCTGTTTCTGCTCCTGGTGTAGAAGGAATTCTTTCTACGCCTGGACAAGGGGTGGAGGTGGGAAGTGGGCTCAGTATACCCCGAACAGTGGTTCTCAAAGTGTGGTCCCCGGACCAGCAGCATCAGCTTCACCCGGGAGCCTGTTAGATGCTCAGATTCTCAGGCCCCACCTCAGACCTCCTGACGCAGAAACTCAGGGACGGGAGTCAGCAACCTGTCACCTTAACGAGCCCTGCCTGGGGCCCTGCCTTGATTTTAAAATTTTGACAGCATTCATTATGAAATTTCTTGCATTCATTTTGATTTAAAAAAAACATTGCCTTAAGAGCTTATTTGTCCTGACTACCCAGCTTTTGTGCCTGAGGTGAGTGCCTCACCTAATTCTGGCCCGGGAGGAACCAAAGGTCATCAAATCTCACATTGAGATGTGAATTCTCATGGAGGTCCGGGCACCTGACCTGCTGGGGCCATAAGAGATGCTGCCCCCCCCCCCCCCCCCAGCGGTGCTGTCAGAACCGAGAGAGAGCCTCGGCCTGGCCCGGAAGGGGCTGACTCAGTGAGGAAGGCGCTGGAAGCCCAGGTACAACAGCTCGATGTCTGGAGGGGACACAGCAAACAGGAGGAACCTAGAAAGACACTGTGCCACGTGACTCCCTTGACAAATCTTTCTTAAGCTCCTGCAGCAAGCCCTGGGGTGTCCTGGCCTTGGACAGCCCAGAATTCAGCCCCCGCAGGCGGCCTTTCTGCCAGGAGCGGTATTTAGCACCAGGCGAGCAAGGCTGGTGGAGCACAAAAGGCCAGCACAAAAGATGCCGTTAGCCCAGGTTTCCGTCTCAGCAGCTCCCGGCACTAGCTGTCAGTAGAAGGGAAGAGAACACAATTGCCCTGTTTTAACAGCCAGTGCTTTCTGCATGCTCTGACCCTCCTGCCCCCCTTACCTGACACCCCCCCGCCGTCCCCCATCTTGCCCGGTTCTGGCTCAGCCCTGGGACCCAGCACCCACACCTTCGATTTCTATTTATCCATCTTTTGGACCGAACTGAATTATTCAGAAAGGAAGGAAAGTATAGACCTGGCTGTTTCGGATTCTGTGCTGGGAAAGTAAATAAGAAATTACAGAAATAACTTAAGACCCGGCATCAGTGAAATTTAACAAGACCCTGCGTTTACGTCTACAGGTTCCACGTGGACAGATAGGACAGCAACGCCCCTCCCGGCCTGGGCTCCTGATCAGTGATTTCCGTAACAAAGGAAAGGGCTGCCCTTCTGAAAGGGGCTGCTTAGAAATTGAATTAAGCCCCTTTTGAGCCCATTACCATTTTAGCCTTTGCTGCCTTTAAGGTTAGGAGCGTAACTCAGTACCTAGTATGGCACCGAGACGTGCTTGTGTGGCAAGTGTTCTATGGCTCCAGGAGAGTCCAGAACAGGGACATTATGGAGACGCCGTTGGTTGCTTAGGTGGCGGAAGGATAGGTGTTGAGGACGGGAGAGTAACGCGTATACTAGGTCCTTTCCGAGGCGATGAAATGTTCTAACGGTGGCTGCGCTCATGGTTACCCATGTTTGCGCCTGTACCGGAAGACATCACATTGTGCGCTGTACGTGGGTGAATTATACGGCATGTGAGTCATCTCCTACCAAAGCTGTTTAACGATTTTGTAAAAAAAAACAAGGCATTTATTGTGACTTGCTGGGAACCTTGAGTCAGGATGGAAACCTCTGTGGATATGAGCCAGCAGCACAACTATTCAGAGAAACGAGTGGTCGCCAGTCACCAAGCAGAGAGCCGGGGAAACCGTCCGTCTTGTAGGTTACCTGTCCGTGGCTGTGTCATCTCCTGGCTGTGTCATCTCCTGGCTGTGTCATCTCCTGGCTGTGTCATCTCCTGGCTGTGTCATCTTGGGCAAAGTACTTGAATTCCCTAAGCCCAGGTTTCTTCATCTGGGAAGGGGGCCTGTGAGCATCTGTCCAGAATATCTCTGGACATAGGATGGCTCATGGCTCATGGCACAAGGCAGCCTCTACTTCGTGGTCTTTTGCTCTGACCTCAGGGTCACGGTTTTCTAAATTGCCCTTCACTTGACCTCTATGTGCCTGTGACGCTGGGCTCTGGTACTCGGCACCTTCTGGCCGCTGTGGGTGGTGACAGCTGATGGATCGAGCCTGGTCAGTCGGAGAATTGGCTCTGAACTCCTCTGGGAGTTGGAGTCTGGGCCCGGTTGAGGGAGCTCTCCGGGGCAGGTCAATTTAAAGTCTATAGACTGAAAATGTGTCAAGGGAGAGCTTAAAAATATAGCTGTGACCATTGATTTGACGTGGAGCAGATTTATATCCTTCCTGATCTAAAGAGCCCTAAGTGGACTTGAAAACCATTTCAGTATAACTCAGCATTTAAACGGCCTCGCCCAGGTGAGCGCTCGTTCCAACCCCCCGCCCAGCCCAATCTTTTCCTTCTACTGATGCAAATCCGTGTCTCTCCTAAGATCCAGCTGTGACACTCCCTCCCTTTAAGGTTCTCCTTGAGGCACTGGGCCTCCCCTGTACTGGAATGACAAGAGCTTTCCTGATCCCCAAGTTCACGATGGGGAACGTGTTCCCACTTGCTTGGTTGTCATTCTTTGTGCTTGTCACGGGTATAGAGATTGTGTGTTGCTTCTCCCACTGCAGCCCCCTTCCCCCCATTCCTGCCACTTTCCGTGCCCCGCCCCTGTTCAGCCCACCTGTGGCACAGTGACCTGTGGCATCAGATCTTTAGGGCATGATCTTCATCTGCACAGATGTGCCAAGGGTCCTGTCAGTCGGTTAATGTCTTCTCTGCTGTGGTTTTCTCCTGACCGTTGTCTTTGGAGATGTCTTTGGTACGTGACCACATCTCTGTGGGGGATGGGCTTGTATTGGAAGGATGCAGAATGGGTTTGGTCTAACGGGAGGGAGGGCATGTGTCCCGTAGAGAGAGGTCACCGCTGCTCTGGCTGATCACTCGTGCCCATGGCTCAACACCGTCAAATTGGACTTGTCATGAAAGATTTGCAATCCAGACTCCTGACCATGTTGGTTGCTAAGTCTAACATGTTAGGCCTCACAGCGTAGCCTGGGGGAACCAAGAGTAGGGGAGGGAGCTCGGGAGCAGACTCACGTGCGTGGGGACTTGATAGGTAGTAGTAGTGGGGCCACAGTGGGGAAAGAATGGGTTTGGGGAAACTGGCTCACAGTCCTGAGAAAGACAACGCTGGGCCCTGGCCTACCCCAGCTGTAAAAGTAGGCTGCAGGAGGCGAGGCCTACGCGTGGGGGCGAAACCATGCAGCCCGGGGGTAGAGAGGGCGTTTTAAGCAAGACCCTCAAAACAGACAAGTCAAAAGAGCACTGGAACTGAGTACGTGGGAACAAAGTGCTTCTAGCCGGGAACAGACACGTGGGCGAAGCTGTCAGTTGGATGACCGATTGGGAGAACATAGTGGCACAGCCTAGATGGACATCGGGCCACGTCAGGGAACCTGTGCCAGTGAACAGGAGTCAGAGAACAGACAAATGACTGGGAAATCGGACAGAGACTCTGAAGAGGAAATTTCCTAGAGATGTCGGGGTCCATAAGCTCTTTCAAGGTGTGCTCAACTCGCTGGTAATTAAGGAAAGGCGGGTTAAAACAACGCACGGTAACTGTGTACCCATTAGATGGCCCAGCTCCCCAATTCTTGCCGACAGTGACAGGCAAAGATTTGAGGAGGGGGAACCCACGTGCAGTCCCAGTGAGAGGGGGAAGCAGCACAGCCGAGCCGGAGCACTGCCTGGCCGTGTCTAATGAAATCAAATTTGCGTACATCGTTCCTCTCCTGGGTGTGGAGCGAGGGAAATTCTTGTATGTGTCCATCCCTCCCAGTTAATGCCACTTATCCTGGTGTAATTTTTTTACCTGTAGAGATCTGTTTTATGAATATATTCTTTTAAAAAAAAAATCTTTATTGTTGAGAGTACTACAGATGTCCCCTCCTTTTGAGCCTCTTTGCCCACCTTCACCGGTTCCCGCCCCACCCCCCAGGCCTTCCCCACACTATTGTCTGTGTCCATGGGCTATGCGTATATGCATATAAATTCTTTGGCCCCCTCCCCCCTTCCCTTGGAGATTTGTCAGTCTGGTCCATGCTTCCATGCCTCAAGTTCTATTTTACTCATTAGATTCCTTGTCCATTTATTTTTATTTTTGGAGTCAACGGTTGATAGATAGGGGTTTATCGCCATTTTATCGTTCATATTTTTATCTCTCTTTTCTTCTTCCTGGTGTGATTGTTAATAGTGGTTCTGTTTGTTCACTCAGTGTCCTGACTTGATTGATATATTGGGGACTAACCATTAGGTGGCATCATAACTGTGTTGTTGGAGCAGGGTGTAGGAGGTACCTGGGGGCAAGGAAGCGGATGGAGGGAAATGCTGCAGGTTTGGCATATGAAACACTGTGCAGCAGACAGAGGGACATGTTGCAGATTCGGCCTATGAAACACTGTGCAGCAGACAGAGGGACATGTTGCAATTTGGCCTATGAAACACCGTGCAGCAGACAGAGGGACATGTTGCAGATTCGGCCTATGAAACGCCATGCAGCAGACAGAGGGACATGTTGCAATTTGGCCTATGAAACACCGTGCAGCAGACAGAGGGACATGTTGCAGATTTGGCCTATGAAACACTGTGCAGCAGACAGAGGGACATGTTGCAGATTTGGCCTATGAAACACCATGCAGCAGACAGAGGGACATGTTGCAGATTTGGCCTATGAAACACTGTGCAGCAGACAGAGGGACATGTTGCAGATTCGGCCTATGAAACACTGTGCAGCAGACAGAGGGACATGTTGCAGATTCGGCCTATGAAACACCATGCAGCAGACAGAGGGACATGTTGCAGATTTGGCCTATGAAACACCGTGCAGCAGACAGAGGGACATGTTGCAGATTCGGCCTATGAAACACTGTGCAGCAGACAGAGGGACATGTTGCAGACCTGGTGTCTGAAAAGCCGTGCAGCAGCAGCAGCGAGAAGCAAGGAACTAGGTGCACAGAGAACGGAGAAGAAAAACCAGGGTTTCCAAACAAAAGACATCTGCAGGTTGAATCAGTGTGTAAAGGTTTACCTTGGACTTTGTTTTAAGATAATTTTTTTTAAAGAGCTGTTTTAGGTTCACAGCAAAATTAAGAGGAAGGTACAGAGATTCCTGGGTACCCGCTTCCCCCACACGCCCAGCTTTCCCCACTGTCAACATTTCTCAGCAGGTGGCCCATTTGCTCCAATCGGAGGGCCTGACGCATCATCACCCCAGGTCCATGGTGTACATCGGGGCTCCTCTTGGTGCTGTGCATTCTATGGGTTTGGACAAATGCAGGACGGTATGCATCCATCATTATAGTATCATACAGAGAATTCTAGCTGCCCTGAAAGCCCTCCGCGCTCCTGTTCACCCCACCTTCTCCATAGCCCACCTTGGATTTTTTCATGGCAACATAGTAGTCCGTTGGTGCAACGCATTAAAACTCACATAGTCACCCAGACTGGGAAGCGGATCCATTTCCCAACCTGCGCGGGGTTTCTGCAGTCACCCAGAGACCTGGTCTCCTCCTGACCTCAGTCCTCGGTCGTCTTAGACCTTAGCTGTCAGGGGGAATGGTCTCTGATGTCCCAGAACTTCATGACTTGGAGAAGACCCTCCTTCTGTACAAGAAAAGGGCTCAGTAGTTCGAGTTACTTTATTTATTTTTAAATCCTCACCCCGTTGCTTTTCAGAGAGAGTGGAAGGGAGAGAGGGAGAGAGAGAGAGAAACATCAATGTGAAAGAAACATCGATTGCTTGCTTTCTGCACACATCCTGTCCAGGGCCAGGGATGGAGCCTGCAACCGAGGTACATGCCCTTGGCTGGAACCGAACCCGGGACCCTTCAGTCCGTGGGCCAACTCTCCACTGAGCCAAACCCTCCAGGGCTCCGGTTTCTTTAAACCACAGACTTCATTTAGCTCTTGGAAGTCTCTCAAGGCTTCCTCTGCCTTGCCTTACCCACCCCAGGTACCCCGACAAACATCACTGAGCTGTACGTCTTGCTGGCAAAGGGCTTGAATGGAGAAAGCTTGTGTTTGAGAACCTTCCTGGCCCCCAAATCACCCGGAACTTTACCTTCTGTGTCTTATATGCAGAACAGGCAAATGGCCTTTGAACCACAGCCCTCCGGGGCGACAGACACGGGCCCTCCGCTTGCCGCTGCTGCGCTGGGCCTCCTCTCTTGCTGCCTTGCTGCCAGCCTCCTGCCAAGGTCGCAGCCAGACACCCAACGGAAGTATTGGAAACGCTGGCTGGAGACGATGCAGCGTTGCCCTAAAGTTAGCATCTTTGTGGTCAGCAGATGCGTTAGAAAATACGGACGCAGCGCCCACTGAAACAGCTGTTGTGATCGTGTGGAAGGTGCCCCCCTCCCCGTCTCCCTCCCCCCTCCCCAGAGGAGCTGCCTTCAGCTGGAGCAGGGACTGATTGTTCTGTGCCCAGAATGGGAGGAGATGAGGTCCCCAGGCCATCTCTGGGTCACAGGAGTGCCAGGGGGGATGTATGGCCCTTGGCATCTCTCCTCTGGTTGATCTTTGATTGTGCTGCTGGCAGGCTCCTCTCCTCTGCCTGGCACCTCCTGGGTTGCGGGCATGAAGAGGTTACAGCAGCCGGGAGCCTGCTGAGCTGAGTTAGCACTTCCCTCGGCATCCAGAGCCTCTCCAAGCAAAGGCCCTTTTGCATCATGGAAAAGGGGTGGCAGAGTGGGCTGGGGGGCCCGCGGCAGGAGGTCCCGGCAGGGGCTCTTTAGCCCCGTCTCCCGCCCCTCCCCACAGCCTGGCGAGGAGGGGGTCGCGGGGAGAGACCGGCATCGGGAGTGAAGGATGAACCAGGGACACCTCGGTCCAGAGCTGCAGGGTGTCGCCGTCTGTGCCTGTGCCAGGCTCGCCGTCTGCATCTGGCCGCCCAGGGGCGCGCGGACCCTGGACAGCGGCGCTAGGGCTCCGGGAGGAGCCCCGGGCCGGAGCCGCCGGAGCAGCCTGAGCGCCGGGCCTGCGGGGCCAGCTCCCCGGGGAAGCAGACGGGGAGCCCGGCTGTGCTTCTGCAGCTGGCGCCCGGGCCCCAGCTCCCTCCAGCCGGCAGCAGGGCTGAGCAGCGCGGGGGACCCTGCCCCTTCCAGGTGACACCCTGGGGAGGCTGAGGGGGGGCCGGGCCTCAGCCACCCCTCCCAGACAGAAGGAAACAACTCCCGCTGGGTAAAACTTAGATCTTCCTCTGCATCCAACTCCCGGAGCGGCGCAGGCTCTGCTGGACCCTGTAGGGTTTCATTTTGCACTTGGTTGGTGTTTGAGAAAAACTGCAAGGGGTGGGTGACGAGAGGAAGAGACGTTGTAAACTTTGGGGGCGGGGACATTTTCTTGGAAGTGACAACTAGCCTGAGATCTACAGTTCCCGGGCCAGTGACGTCATCCTGCGCTGAGACGCTCGGAAGGGTCGGAACGCTGTCCCCTGACCAAAGACCCCAGGGGAGCCATGGAGTCCACGCTGGCGACGTCCAGCTCTACCACGGGCCCTGTCACCTTCTCCCACGTCTTCGGTCAGCAGTGCCAGCTGATGGAGGCAGGTAGGAAGCGTGCCGTGGGGGTGGCGGGGCCCCTGCCTCCGTGTGTCTGCTCCGTCGCTCATCTGTGATTTGGAGTGTGAGGTCCACCTAACCAGGGACGTCACTGGCAGCATATTTGCCCTGAAGTTTTTAGGACATGCCACAGGACTAAAGGTGCCATTGGGGCAGGGTAGGTGAGGGCCCCCATTTGTCTCTTGTCGTCTCCTTTCTCTGTGGCCACCCAGAGAAGATGGGGAGAAATCTGGTGATGTGTTGGCTGTGTCACTGGGGGCAGGTGGCAATCCTAGACACCTTGTCTTTCTGCCGCTGGCCCTGTGCGCTGCTGAAAGTGGCAATGCAGCCACTGCGGGTGACTTGGGTGCTTAGGGGAGCGTCGCCCTGGGCAGCCTCTCCCGGGCCTGGGCTCTGCTGGGGGGTTCCTCACTCGCCTTTGCTCCTGACCGACTTTTCCAAAAGGCTCATGTTCTAAGCCGGAGGGAAAACTCGCTGTGGGCCGCCGCCTTCCCCTGGGCCAGCCATCTTTTTAAAAAAATCTGTCTTTATTGATTTCAGAGAGAGGAGGGGAGAGGGGGAGAGAGAGAAACATCAATGATGAGAGTCACTGGCCGGCTGCCTCCTGCAGGCCCCCGACTGGGGATCAAGCCCACAACCCGGGCCTGTGCCCTGACCGGGAATCGAACCAGCGCCCTCTTGGTTCACGGGTCGATGCTCAACCACTGAGCCACGCCGGCCGAGCTGTGCCGGCCATCTTGCTAGGACTGTCCTTGGTCCCAAAGAGGACCAGGTGAGGGTGTGTGGTTTGGTGCCGCCGGTCACTGTGGTGGAGCCTGCAGACTGATGCCCGACCCGTGGTCACGATTATGCCGGAGTCACACAGGAAATGGGGGCCTGGTTCCCCGCTTTCTCAGAGTTCAGCCCTGTCACTGGGGAAAGGGCCACATGTTCCCCCTGTGGTTTTCCGGGTGCTGGAGAGTTAATTGTGCGTTTTGGCCGTGAGTCCTGGGAGAAGACGAGAAGAGCACTGTGTTGAGTCGGTGTTAAAGCTTTCATTGGGCGGCTGCAGATCGGACCCCTTTCCCTTGGGGATCCGTCTCTAGCTGCAGAACAAGAGGCTGGACTCCAGGCTGCCTGGTCCATCCAGGCCTCAGGTTCTGCGAGCTCAGAGGAGCCCAGTGCAACAGAGAAGACGAACTTGAACTGGTTTCTGGGGACAGGCTGTGTCCCCACAGGGAGGTGACTTGTGGAGTGGGTAGAGGAGGGTTCTGTTGCTGGACTCCTTGGGTCTGAGTCCCAGCTTCATCTGTCACAGGTTTCTGTGTGACCTCAGACAAGTTACTTAGCATCTCTGTGCCTCAGCTTCCTCATCTGTAAAATGGGGGTAACTAAGCACCGCTCCATACGTTCATTGCAAAGATGAAACAAGTTAGTACATGGGAAGCTTAGAACAGCCTGGCACCCGACCAGCGCTGCTTTTAGTGTCCAGCGGTTATTAATATTTCTAGGGGACGTGGGAGACGCTGGGCAAGTATCTTTCCAGGGGCCGGTCAGGACGTCTCTGCAGAGAGCAGCGGAGCTGCCAGCGGGCGGAGGTCTGCACCGCAGCTTGGCTCTGGCTTGTCGGGAAGGGGGAGAGTCTCTCCTCCGTATGTCTGAGGAGCGTCATGGTCCCTGTCTTGGCTGCCTCTACTCCACGCAGGAGGAGGGCGTGGGCGGTCTCCTGGGCCGAGGGCCCTCACGTCTTTCTACTCCTCTGAAGTTTCTGTGGGAAGGTGGGTCGGGTTTCTGAAGTGCCCCGGTGCTGTCCCCTGGGCTTTAGGCCCCTTGGCCTAAATCAGGCTGTGAAATCCTGCCTCCCTTTTTTCAAATAAAAAAGTCCTTTATGTCAAAAGAGCAATGCAACGCGGAGTAATAAGGACCAGCCGTCTCCAGGGAGAACACGCGCCCCGGAGAAACGCAGAGAGGGACGATTCCCCGCCAGGCCCAAGGAGCTCGCTCAGCCGGGAGGCGGGAGGGGGGACAGCAAACGCGGCCGTGTCTCCGGCCACCGTCTGCAGTCCGGCTGTGCCACACACGGGGTCTCAGATGCCTGTGAAGTGATCCCCCGACCCCAGGGGCTGAGAGCAGGGCTACTCACGTCTGTTCCCGACCGGGGGAGGCAGCTGTCCCCTCTGGTTTCTGGCTGTTTCTGGCATCTTTCTGAGGATGCTGGGAGGAGCTCCGTGGGGATGGGCACTATAAACTCAAGCTTGGGTACAGTTGGTCTCCACATAGCTGAATCACGCCCTGCTCATCTCCTCCTTGGCCCCCGAAATGTTTGAACTGGGTACCCCTCGGGCCCGGTGCTTGGCTGTGTCTCTGCTGAGGGCTCTTGACTCACCTCTCATCCTGACAGTCTGGTGGTTGGGGCCCCCCGCTTCCAGCCAGGGCTCCTGGGGACTTTATCTCTTGCTCTGACTTGCTAAGCTGCCCCATGTCACTCTAATTGATTTCCAGCCTATCCTATTTGAGTGGAAAGCATTCCTGAAGGGTTACTTTGACCAGAATGACAAAAGTCATCTTGTCCAAGTCATCTTGTCCAGCGTCTCCCACGTCCCCTAGAAATATTAATAACCACTGGACACTAAAGGCAGCGCTGGTCAGGTGCGAGCCCTTGGCCCAGCTTGAGGGGGAAGGTGGCAGAGAGGAAAGGACAGCCAGGTAACAAGACTGGTGCACCTGGGCTGCTGCTGTTTGGCTCGCTCCTGGCTTGCAGTCCAGAAGCCTCCATCAGTTATGGCTCAGTCCCCAACTCCAAACCATGGACAAACTCAAACATACGTAAACCATGTCTGTCTGTCCATCTGTCTCATAAATCAGGCTGATACCTGGAGCTGGGGTCAGGTCATCTGTTGACGTTAATACCTTGATCTTTCTGAAGGCTGCCAGCTGAACCCCTTTCCTGCCTTTTGGACAATATGGGGATCCCTCTGAATATGTAGCCCGTATGTGATTGGAAGCCACTTGCCCTATTTATGACCGAGAGAGGAGAGAACTGAGACTTCTGGTCTCTGCCGTGAGCTGAGCACCCTGGGAGCTTCTGCACAATTTAAATAGATTAAGACGAGCAACGAGGAGAGAGGCCTGTCTCCTGTCTAGTTCCCATTTTTGGGAACTAGAACGCGACTTTAGGGTTTCCTGTTAGATCCCCAGGAGGTGGCCGCCTGGGACCTGTTTCTTGCCTGGCGGTTTCTCCAGTGAACAGAATGACTGGACATTAGACAAGGAATTGTTGCAGTGACCCCCGGCCATTGAGCCTCACCATAGCCGACGTTTATTCTGGGACGGCCATCATGTAAATGCTTACATGTCACCCAGTTTCAACCTTGTCACATCTTTGTAAGGCCAATAAAATCGCCCCCATTTTATAGATGAGAAAACTGTGGCCCATGAAGGGCAGTATTTCTCTTCACTAGTGAGCCAGGACTCGAATTCAAGCCATCTGGGTCCAAAGCCTCTCCTTGGTCCTGCTCTTCTGCCCAGACCTTGTCAAATCTCCCAGCTCCTCCGGGAATTCATTCCCAGAAATGTTTGTCGAACGCCCGAGCCAGCAGATGGATGTTTGCCGAGTGGACGTGAGCCTGCAGTAAGCGGAGATACTGAAGGCAGCGTCTGTCCGCCCTCCAGGAGTCTGCGGCCTACAGGAGGGGTGACCCACGTCTCCCGTGTTTTCACAACCTCCATAATGAGTTGTGCTGTGCTGTGCCGTGTTGTGTTGTGATCCCGCTTTGTCGGTGCCTTCGCTGTCAGACTCTGAGCTCCCCAAGGTTGGGAGCTATATCTCCCTGGTTGTCTTCGAGTCCTCCGGACGCCGCAGGGTGCTGGCGACGTTGCAGTTTTCATCAGAAAGACGCTGACAGGTTTGCGTTCAAGCAGGTCATTCGCCCTTTCACAGGATGGCTGCCACCCTCACGAGGGGCTGTTAGCGCCATGAAAAGGGGTCAGTGGGATCCGGGGAAGCACAGAGTGGTTACGTCCATTCTCTTAGGACTAACTGCAGAGTCCGCAGGTGAGCTTGCGGGTCAGGGGCAGCGGGGGGATGGCAGTTTATCCCACAGTCCCTTGGGCCGCTCAGATGGATCACGCTTACCTCCGGGCTTTCCGAGGCCGAGGTCTACTTCTCGCGCCCATGAGCATAGTCGTGGGCATGGCGCTCATTGCCGCCTTCCAGCATCTCCTCCCTGCCCAGCCTCAGCCCCCAGGCAGGGCTTTCTCAGCATCCTGGCCATCTTCCTGGGATGCAGCAGCACCCCTGGACCATACCCTGACCTCAGAAACCCCCACCAGTGGTGCTCGTTTGAGGAAAAGCAGTGGGGACGAGTTGGGTCCTTACAGCCACGTGTGAGCCGCTCAGTCATCCCAGGTGGTTAAGTCCGAGGCAGCAGCCACTCTCTCGTTGGCTGACGTCTCCAGAGACCTGCTTGTCAGAGGCAGGGGCACCTGGTTATCCGCATGGACTTAAGAGCTCAAATGCTTGGGTTCAAATCCCAATTCTGCTGTTCACTAGCTGTGTGGTCTCACGCAAGTGCCTTACTCTCTCTGTGCCACGGTTTCCTCACCTGTAAAATGGGGACAATAGTTTTCCTACTTCCTAGGGTTGTGCTGAGTCTGACAAGGCATTAATGTGAGTATTTGTCACAGAGCCTGCACAGAATGCATTATATGCAAACTTTTGCTGCCTGTCCTTGTGTGTCCAGGCTGCATAACAGAGCACCAGAGAGTGGGCGGCTTAAACAAAAGGCAGCGACTCTCACAGTCCCGGGGCTGGGAGTCTGAGAGGAGGGTGCCGGCAGATCCAGCATCTCCTCACGACTCCTCACCTGGCAGCGAGCAGAGAGGGAGCGCTCCTCGTGGTCATGCCTTCCGCACCAGGAAAAAGCTGCTCATTTCCCCCCCATTGGCTAACAATTGTGGTTCGAAAACACTGCAAACACAACAGTTGCTCATTTCTTGACTCCCAGGAATCAGCAGCAATACAAGAGTTTCCGTCCACCCAGTTCCCATCTCCCTTCCTGGTGTAATTCTTTTTTTTTTTTTAAATTTATCTTTATTGTTGAGAGTATTACAGGTGTTTCATTTTCCCCCCCAATTGACCCCTTCCACTTAGCTCCCACCCCTTCCCCAGGCCTTCACCCCATTATTGACTGTGTCCATGGGTTATGCATATATGCATATAACTTCTTTGGTTAATCTCTTCCCACCCTTCACCCCCATTCCCTCTTTCCTCTGAAATATGATCATCTGTTGCATGCGTCGATGTCTCTGGATCTATTTAGTTCGTCAGATTCTTTTGTTCATTAGCTCCTTAGAGAAGACCCTTCAACTTTTCCTGTAGTGCAGGTCTGGTGGTGATGATCTCCTTTAGCTTTTTCTTATCTGAGAAGCTCTTTATCTGACCTTCAATTCTAAATGATAGCTTTGCTGGGTAGAGCAATCTTGGTTATAGCCTATGTTTTTCATCACTTTGAATATTTCTTGCCATTGCCTTCTGGCTGCAAGGTTTCTGTTGAGAAATCAGCTGACAGTCTTATGGGTGCTCCCTGGTAGGTAACTAACTGCTTTTCTCTTGCTGCTTTTAAGATTCTCTCTTTGTCTTTAACCTTTGGCATTTTAATTATGATGAGTCTTGCTGTGGGCCTCTTTGGGTTCCTCTTGTTTGGGACCCTCTGTGCTTCCTGGACTTGTAAGTCTATTTCTTTCCCCAGGTAGGGGAAGTTTTCTGTAATTATTTTTTCAAATAGGGTTTCAATTTCTTGGTTTCTTTCTTCCCCTTCTGGCACCCAAATAATACAAATGTTGGGCCTCTTGAAGTTGTCCCAGAGTCTCCTTAAACTATCTTCATATTTCTGGATTCTTTTTTCTTTTTGCTCTTCTGGTTGGGTGTTTTTTGTTTCCTCATGTTTCAAATTGCTGATTTGATTCTCAGCATCCTCTACTCTACTGTTGACTCCCTGTAAATTATTCTTCATTTCAGTTTGTGTAGCCTTCATTTCAAATTGGTACTTTATTATGTCATCGATTTTCTCAGTTGTTTTTGTAATACTCTTACTAATATGCTTAAACACCCTTATAAATAAAATTCTGAACTCTGTATCTGTTAGCTTGTTTGGGTCTATTTTAGTTAGTTCCTCTTCTAGAGATTTCTTCTGTCCTTTCCTTTGTGACATGTTTCTTTGCCTCCACATTTTGGCTGCTTCCAGGTGTTTGTTTCTATGTATTAGGTAGAGCTGCTAAGTCTCCTGGAATTGGTAGAGTGGCTTTGTGTAGTAGGTGTCCTGTAGGGTCCAGTGGCTGAGCCTCCCCAGTCCCGAGCTGGGCCTTCTAGGTGCTCCCCTGTGTGGGCTGTGTGCACTGTCCTGTTGTAGTTGAGCCTTGGTTGCTGTTGGCGTCCCTGGGAGGAATTGACCCCCCAGGCCAATCAGCTGTGAGGACCAGCTGCAACTACAGCCAAAGAGCTGCTGTGCTGGAGACACCCCTGTGTGTCAGGATTTACTTCAGTGGAGGTTTGATGTCCACCAAGTGCACCCCTTGAGTGACGCTCGTGGGTGTGGTAGGGTTGTAATCCAGCGAGGTCCAGTCTGACCACCAGGTGCACTGTCTCTGGGGCCTCCAGGAGGTGCAAAGTCAGCCTCTGCCTGTGCCCTGCCCAGGGCCACCCAGCATGAGCTACACAGCAAACCGCAGTTGGCTGCTACTTGTGCTGGGCTTGGAGGAGCCCAGGAGAGGCCAAGCTATGAGCCAATGCAGCTGCCGCTAGTGCCAGGCCTGGGGCCCCTTATCAAGCCATATAGGGCCCGCTGCTGCTTGTTTGAGAGATTTTAGGAAAGTCCTAAGCATGAGGCTCGAGAGGCCACTTGCAGAGAAAAGACCCTGGAACTGGCCTGGATGAGCTGCAGGTGGGGAGGGGCGGGGCCTCCGGGAATCACGGGGCGGGGCCAAAGGCGTGAGTCACGTGCTGGCGACTCAAACATGGCGCCTGCTGCTGCTGTGTGCGGGGAGGACTCGCCGAAGGAACAACGGCCTCCGCCAGCCCTTCTGCCTGGGAGGAAGCCGCCCCTCCGCCTCTTGCCCGGATCTCAGGCAGGTTAGTTCCTCCCCGAGTGTCCCGGGTCCTTTCAGGCTGCTGCCCGGCGCTGGGCTCAGAGGGAGCGTCCGAGTGAGTCTGTGCGCGGCCCCCTAAGAGGAAAGCCTGGGGCTCCCGCCCCCCACAGCCTGGGGTTGTGGGGACATCTCTTCCCGGCCCTGGAGCCCTGGGCTGGGGCCTGCTGTGGGGCTGGGACCCCTCGCTCCTCTGGGAAACCTCCGCCGCCGAGCTGTCCTTCCCGGGTTTCAACCGCGGTACCGGGTGTGGGCCTGAGGCCGCGTCTCCAGGATTCCGACCCGCTCCGCCCACGTCTCCCCCCGTCCTACCCGTCTCGGTGCCTCTTCAGTTCCCTGGTTGTGGGGCCTCTTTTCAGCCGGATCTCAGGACGCTCTGAGTGAGGGTGGTTCTGGATTTTAGTTGTGATTTTGATGCGGTTGTGGGAGGCGGCGGGCGCCGCGGTGACCTGCGCCGCCATCTTGTTTCTCTCCTTCCCGGTGTCATCCTGAGCAGCGTCTGCCTCCGTTCTGGACATGTCCTGGTTTGCGGACACATCAGAGGGCAGCCTTAGTACGGGGCCACGGAATAAGTAATATTCAGATGCTATTGGACGAAACGGGGAGCTTCTGCTCTTGGAGGTGGGGGTTTGAGGTCCAAAGGTAGCCAAGGGAGGAAGCAGATATTTGGTTTGCAACAGGGTCCAGATGGGCCAGGGGAGCTGGGCTCACTTCTCCGGGTACCCTGGGGGAGGGGGTGCTCAGAGTTGCCAGATCTTACCCTCCAAGAGCAGGAGAGCTCAGCTTTGTATTTGTAAAGATGCCCATTATATGTTCAGTCTTTTGTGGCATGTTCTAGTCCCCTGTATCCCTTGCAAAAGAATTACACCAAGAACGTCATGGCTGGGGAGAGTGGTGCACAACCCACAGGGGTGGGCTGCTGCTCAGAGGGCTGGGGGTGCAAGAGGTCGAAGCCTAAGTACTGACTTGTGCCAGGAGGGACCTTCTAAAGCCCCGTGACACAGGCTGGGCGGGGCTCATGCTAACAGGACACTGCTGTCTGAGACAGCTGGACTGGCCCCTGCTCCCCAGCTCCCCTCCCCAGGCTTTGGTTTGCTTTGGCCCGTCCTGACTGTGCCTGTTGGTTTTCACATGTGACAGATCCTAGTTCTGCTCCTTTTCTTCCACTCTGCTGGCCACTAGCAGACCTTGAGCCTGTGCCTCACTGTCCCCTTGCCGCAGGGACTGGGCCAGGCGTTTACCCCGCTGTATTTCAGGACTCACCGTGCCAGCTGGGAATTGCCAAACCAGAGCGGGCAGGCCTGGGGCTGAGCAGCATTGCAGAGCTGCCTCCCCTGCAGCCTCGGCCTCATCGGCACCCCACCCACGGGAGAGGGCTGAATGCGTCTCTGGAAAGCCTCTCCTTGTGGACGTGTTCATTCCTGGGATAGCAGGGCAAAGGGACCAGGAGAGTATGTCATGCTCCTTGTGACCCTTTGGAAATGGAGATGCACCAGTGTGTGCGAAGTCCATTGCAAAATAAATCAGCCTGTGCCCTGCGGTCATGTGTGGCCTCCTGGCTCCGTTAACTCAGGGAAGAAAGAGCCTCCATGGGCGGCTTTGTCCCCACCTCTCTTGAAGTCATGCCCCTGTCCTCAGTTGGTGGCTGGAATCTTGATGGAAAGTAATTTTACAGCCAGTATTGCCCCCCTCCCCCAAGAGGTCATCTCCACCATGAAATGGAGCTTTCTAGAGCACAGGGCACCCCGTCCAGGCTGAGTTCCGCTGACAGCTGGAAGTGTGCTTTGTGTTTTTCCCACCAGGATTTGGGACCAATTCATTGTGTCCTGGTGCAATGAGATTGAGTGACTCCTGGGGAGCCCCCTGGGAGTTGTGCCAGGGGTGTGGCAGGGTGGGGTCTAGGACCTAAATTCGTGGTCAGACAGTGGGGACAGGTAGAGAAGACCCCTGCCCAGGGCTCGCGGCCCAGGCATGGCAGAGGAGTGTCAGGACTAGGACAGGGCCTTCTGAGGGGTGTATCTGTGTGTGTGTGTCAGGTCCTAGAATGACATGGACTGGCATCACCTGTGTACCTGCTGCCCTCAGGTCCAGGCCTCCTCTCCCGGTGGAGATGCTAAAGACAACCAGTCCCTGGAGCCGCCAGTATCACTTTCTTGTCCAGCAGCTCTTCCACCAACAAACCAAACTTTCGCTGTCCTTGCCCAGTCTCAGAATGTTTTCTGGGAAAACACAAGGTCCAGTTAGTCAGGCGCCCTTCAGGCTGGATTCTAGTGGAAGCTCAGTCTCCCAATGAGAAGTTTCCAGATGGGGTTGGGAGTAGCTTCACCTGTAAAATTTTTTACTTAAACGGTCAGCCTCGTGCCCACGCTGGGTGAGATTATAAATGTGTACGGTTCAGAGAAACAGGACAAATGCTCGTCCTACACTGCAGCTGATTCTCTAGACCATTCACTGGGGTCTGAAGGAAGCGATACCACCCATAAATTTACACTGCAGATCAGCCGTCGCAGGGACAGGAGCCCAGGTGAAGAGCCTGTGCTCCTGGTGGGCCTGCAGAAATGGAATCATTTAGATTAAAGGAAGCTCCAGCCACATTTTAGCAGCTGGTCCATTTTTTTCTGCCTGAAACAATTGCTGGACTTTGTTTTATATGAAGACATAGGTTATTTTTAGGCCCATCAGGGAGCCTGCAGTGTGGGTAGATCAGAAGGCTGGCCTCCCAATGCGGTGCAGGCCCCAGCAACATGCTCTCCGCGGCCTAGACAGGTTCCCTGGCCTGCTCTGGCACGAAGCACCGGCCGGTTGCCTGTGAGGGTAGCGAGAAAGGTCGTGAGAAAGTCAAAGGGTTTCAAAGGAGCGCGGGCCTTCTCGCACAAAGCCTGCCGCTGTGGGCCCAAGGGTAGCTCTTTGGCCTGGGCAATGCGTTGGCTAAGACAGCTCCAGCTGAAATAGCTCATTCCCCTGAGTCCCCAGCGTTCGTTAAAACCCCAATTTGTCAGGTGCTGCCTCCCTGGCTGTCCCCGATTTAAACAAAAGTTCCTTTGTGGCCACTGGCACTTGGGAATAGAAACCTGGAGCCTGTGGAGGCCAGAAGGCAGCTGGCGGGGCCTTCACAGCACTCTGGGTGCAGAGCTGAGCCCTGATCAATGGGCCCTGGGCGGCACAAGAGGGCTTTGCCGGATCATCTTGTCCCTTGGTGGATGGAAGGATGGCGGGGCCTGCACGTCACTTTCAAGCGTCATAAACTTCTCAGGGGGAATGAGTACTCAGGCTTGAGCTGGGATGCTGAGCCCCAGAAGCTGAGTTTGCAGAAATCCGGGGTGACGGGCCCTCGGCTTGCCCCAAATAGCAGAATCACAGAGCTGCTGAGGACCTCAGGGAGCCAGACAAGAACCTAAAACACACACGTGGTTTTTAAGACCGAAGAGAGGCAGGACGAGTCCCCTGCTGGGCTGCCTTCTATCACAAAGTGGGTGGAGCGGAGAGTTTGCTCCTCTGGGCCTCGTGGCCTGCGGACAGGCGAAATCTGTAGGTGGGTGCTGTCCTCTCCTGTGAGAGCCTCTGCAGTAGAAAGATGGGCACTTGGCTGGGGCTCAGGCGTGGAGCTTCTTACGCAAACACAAGGTGACCGAGGGTCCCGGTGCCCGCCTTGAGTTGTGGGATTGGCCGACATACCGTTTAATTGCACTGGCTCTTCACCACCAACAAAGAAAGTGTCTGCGAGGGAGGTCCCAGTCCGGGCAGCATTGGGGTCATTTCAGTTAGTGACTTTGGGTCTTTCTCCCGCCCTGGGATGCCTGACAGTAGAAATGTCTGTGAACCTATGAAAGGCTGCGTGCGTCCTTCAGGGGCAGGAGGAGGGAGGATAGATGCCCCCCTCTTTCCAGGTGGTGGGGGGAGCCGAGTCCAGGCTTGGAGGGCGGAAAGGTTGTGAATGAAGGAGAACCTGCCTGGATATGTTTTTTGTTTTTTCCATTGTTTTTCAGAGAAGATGGAAGGGAGAGAGAGAGAGAGAGAGAAACATCGATGTGAGAGAGACACATCGATTGGTTGCCTCCTGCACGTGTCCCAACCAGGGCCTGGGATCGAGCCTGCAACCGAGGTACGTGCCCCTGGTTGGAATTGAACCCGGGACCCTTTAGTCCCTGGGCCGACGCTCTAATCACTGAACAAAACCAGCCAGGGCTGGATCTGTTTTATCTCAAACCCGCCCCCAGTGGTTTTGCACCTGCCTTATTGCCCATCTTTTCTTCGGAGAATCACAAATCGATGCTCAGTACTCGGCTTGTTCAGGGGAAAACGTCTCCTTGGCTTCCCGTGATGAGAGCCTGGCCTGCGAAGGCAGGGGCCTAATTAAGCATTTATGAGGGGCGGGGAATCCTCGTCAGCCTTGATGCAAGGTTCAGTCTGAGCTAAAACCTACGAGAATAACGGGGGATGGGAATTGTGGGGGTGGGAGTGTGGAGGGGAGACCAGAGGCAGCCCCAGCCCCCGTTTCCTGGGCAGGTTGAGGAAATTCATTTCAGGCGCTGAGGTGCATGGAGCCCCCGTTGGAGCCTAGAAGGTGGTCCCATGTCAGCCTCACCCCCGTGGGTTGGGAAAGCTGATCAGGACCGGCCCTGATGCCACCCCCTGGAGCGGGCATTTGGACTGTGGCCTTTGAAGGGGCGCTGACTCCCACCCAGTGTCCGGGCTCGTCTGTAATGAGGTGGGATCCTAGTTCCTGGCTGACTGGGGGTGTTGGGCGGCTGCTTTCTGCCCATCGCTGCTCTCGAGGGCTCTCGTGAATCGATCACTGTTTTGGAAATCCCATCCTAACATCCATCCCACGGCGTCCACCCCCTGGGGGCCCAGGCAAAAGCACTTCGAGCAGAAGGCCACGTCTTCAGAATTTTACAAGGCCTGGTGCCGCTCTGCACAGGGGAAGGCCAACTGCTGAATACGACGGTTTGCCCCACGTCGGAGCCGGGCTCGGACCCCAGGAGTCCCTTCTCCACGGTCCCACGAGAGCATCGAGGTTCACGGCGTGGGTTTGCTGTCGGTCTGAGTTCAAGTCCTGCTCTGCTATTTATTGATTACGTGACTTTAGACAAATTATGCGCTGCCCCCTCCATGGTTATTGTTTTAAATCTCTCCGAACCTCAGCTTTTTGTGCAAAATGGTGATGGCGTTTCCACAGGTAGGAGCTCTGAGGATTAGGCTGAGCAAAGCAAGCCGGTCAGAGAAAGACAAATATCACAGGATCTCACTCCCATGCGCAATGTAATGAACAAAATACACCGACGAGCAAAATAGATCCAGGGACATGGAAGCACGGGACAGACTGACGGATCTCGGGGTTGGAGCGGGAAGAGATTAACCAAAGAACTTACATGCGTATGCGCATAACCCATGGACACAGACCATAGTGCCGGGAAGACCCGGGGGGCAGTGGGGGGGGAGAAAAGGGGACGTACCTAATACTTTCAACAATAAAGATAAATTAATAAAAAAAGTAAAATCCGGAGCGTTTTCTTTTTTTCTTTCTTTTTTTTTTTTTTTAAATATATCTTTATTGATTTCAGAGAGAGGAAAGGAGAGGGAGAGAGAGAGAGAGAAACATCAGTGATGAGAGAGTCATTGATCGGCTGCAGCCCGCAACCCGGGCATGTGCCCTGACCGGGAATCGAACCCCGATCGCCTGGATCCTAGGTCGACGCTTATCCGCTGAGCCACGCCCGGCCGGGCCGGAGCGTTTTCTTTACGTCACAGAAGCCCCATGCACTGCGTTGTTGCTCCCCGGGTCACCCGGCCCTAATTAGACAGCCACCAATTTGCTTTCAGTCTCCACACCTTTACCTGTTCTGGAGGCTGCTGTCAACGGAATCACACATTGCACGGTCCTTCGTGCCAGACTTATTTCACTCTGCGTCGTGTGTCAAGGCTCCCCACGTTGGGGCGTATAGCAGGGCGTCACCTCTTTCCGTGGCTGGTAGAGTTCTTTATACTTTTCTTAGTTAAGAAGGTTTTCTACTGTGGTTGTGTCGTAAGAATTTTCTTATGTGTGAGAGCCACGTAAAGCGGGGGTTGGGCTGTAAATGGGGTGGCTGGGGAAAGCCTCCCCGCAGAGGTGCCACTGGGGCAAAGATTTGACGGAGGTCTGAGGACCTTCGAGAGTGACCTGGACTTGGGTCCCGAGCAGGGAGGCGGGAGAGGAGCCGGGGCATGTTCTGAAGGTAGTGCCCGCAGGACGCGCTGACAGAGGGGCTGTGGAGCGGAGAGGCCGCGCCGACCGTAAATGAGGGTCTCCCCTGGGCGGCCAGTGGGAAGGAGGGGCCGTCGGCCGAGGCGGCGGGGATGGGTGATGGGGAAAGGTCAGTGGTGATGGTTTTGACAACGGTCTCCCTTAACATTCACATCTTGGTGTCAGAGTCGAGCTCTGACCCAGCAGCTGCACCTTGTTAAAGCTGCCGGGCGTGGTCTCCACTTACAAGTCATTTCTGCCAGGAGGCTGTCACCGATTCCCCCCGAAACTGGGTTAGGGTCCTGCTGGTCCCACAGCCCCCTGCTCCCCCCACGGCCCTGGGCTTGCGCGTTCCTGTTGCGCAGGCGGGCAGGCCGGGTGTGACCCTCAGCCCTGGGCTGGCTGGGCCACCCGGGAGCATTGCACAGTCCACCGGGAGCTCAGGGGATGCTTACTGTTGGTTTGGTGGCGTCCCGGCCTATGTGACCCTTTCTCACTCTGAAGTCTCTTGCTCAATGCTCAGGACAAAGATGGAACAATGTTCACTCCTCAGTTGCGCTTCTGGGTCTCCCGATAACTTCCTTCCGCATCCCCCAGCGGCCCAGCTATTTTCAGCCCAGTCTCGGGGTGCAGGTGGGAGCACCCGGGAAGAGACACGGGTCCTGATAAAGGGAAACTGACAGCCCCCTGCTATTAGAGTTAAAACAGGCAGCCCCGAAAATGAGAGAGGAAGATTTATCTTTGTTTTAAGAGTTAACAAACCTCCCGGGCACTTCGGCGCATTACTGAAATAAATGGCTGTAAATTTCCCGGGGCACAAGTCAGTATTTTAAGGTGACGAAAGGCTGGCGAGGGTGACAGATTCGATTTAATATTGAGGCGACAGGTGAAACAGCATCTTCCTCATCTGCGATATTTCCCAGTTAGGGTTTCAGAGGGTATAGGGAAGGAGACAAGAAACATTCATCATCTGAGTTTTTCACTCCCCTTCAGAGGTTAATATTGCTCTTTTGCTTTAAAAAAAAAACACCAAAAAAACCCCTGCAAAAATATAGGCCATACATACACATTTGTTTTAAAGTGGCTCAAAGTAAAATCCATGTCATTTAACCTTTTATTTTCCATAAAGACCGTCCCGGGGGTCTTGTCCTTGTAGCACAGCAGCTATGCTGAGAAAGAGAGGCCGTATTTCCAGGGTCTCCAAGCTGGGTCCTGTCTTCTCGGCATGACTCAGTTTCCCTGGTCCAGAAAGCCCCTCTAGAAGCCTTGTAAGATCAGTGCCGCAGTCGTGGGTTTTGTTAACAGAAGCATGATGCCAAGGTGCGTGGGCTAAGGACCCACAGGCAGGGCAAGGCCACCTTCCTTGGGCTCAGTCTAGTCCCAGTCACATTGGCAAAGAAGGACTCCCAGGAATTGGAGGGTCATGCAGGGACCCGGAGATGGGTCTGGGAACCTTTCTGTGTGAGACACAGCTGAGTGCAGTGGGACACTGCAGAGCAGACTTCAGATGGGGACCTGAGAGGTTTCAAGCAGTGGGGGGAGCGGGGGGGTCATCTGTTCTGTGCGTCGCTCAGAGGGCTGGGCTGTGACAGCCGGGAGAGGAACCAGAGTGGGTGGCGGTGGCAAAGAGCTTGGTCTTTGCACCAGACGTACTTACGTCTGAATCCAGGCTTCACCGTGTCTGTCGTTCAGCAGCTCTTGGTTGAGGGTCAGTTTTGAACCAGGTGCTTTTCCAGGCGTGGGGAGTACAGCGGACTCGGGATGGAGAAGGGCCCTGGCCTCAGGGAGCTGACAGCTTAGTGGGGAAGCCAAGAGGAAGAATCCGTATTCAGACACTGAGGTGACACAGTAAATAAAACAGGGCGGTGGTGAGAAAACTGGGTGTGTGGGGGTGGAAGAGACCACCGTGTACAGGGTGCTCAGAGGCCGCCCTACAAGGGTCGTCCTTTGCGCTGAGAACCAAACAATGACCGGGAGCCAGTCACAGGAAGATCCGGGGCAAGGGCACCCTGCGGGGTGGAGGGAGTGCAAAGACCCCACGGTGGGAGCCGGCCTGACGGACTCAGAGCTCAGACAGAGAGAAACATCGATGCAGGGGAGACTGGTTGCCTCCCACACCCCCCCCCCCCCGACTGGGGGTGGGGAGGGAACCCACAACCCAGGTATGTGCCATTGACCGGGAATCGAACCTGTGACCCTTCCGTGTGCCGGCCGACGCTCCAACCACTGAGCACACCAGCTAGGGCCAGAGTCCAGACTCTTCCCCACAGAGCTGACGGCTCGCCCCAGTAGGAATCGGGGGGTTGTCCCCCGGATGGGTCACGGGTTTCACTGCTCGGCCCACCGGGGAAGGGTCAGCCTTCTGCACAGCCGCAGCCCACGGTTCTCAGTTCCTGCAGCATCTGAGCTGCTCCTGAGGGGCTTTCCCGTGTTGCTCACCAACCTGGGTGGAGACTCCGCCGTGTCATTTCCTCGCTCTGGGTCCCCTGTTAGGGTCACAGGTGACGCTAACGATGATGACAGTGATGACAACTGCAGCCGTTTCACAGCTTACCCTGACGGCTCTTATACACTTGACGCCGGGCGTGTCGTCTCCTTCGATCCCCAGGAGTTGGAGACTGTTTCTGTTCCCCTGTGGTTCTGATGACACTGAGGCCAGAGAGGGCGAGTGACATGCCCAAGGTCACACAGCATCGGTGCTGCTCCTAGAACCATGCTTGTCATTGGTCCCCTGAACCACAGGTCAGGAGGAAAGGAAGTTGGGGGTTGAGCTGAGAAGTTCACTATGCCCAGGGCACCCCTGTCTGTACTCTGTGTGACTAACCATCGGAAAGTTGGAAAGGGTCCCCTGTCCTGAGTGAAATACTCATGGACAGCCTATGTGGTGGAAATGACTGGGACAAATGTGGGCATGTTTTTTGGGGGGGGCAGTTGACCCCCAGGTAGGCGAATATCATGATCATCCATCTTTGAATGAATAGATGCTTTGGGGCAAAACAAGCTCCATTTGAGGAAATCTTTCTTTTCCTTTCTCCCCCCCAATAACTAATTTTGGGGAGAGAGCCCAAAGAAGGGCTAGATTCTAATCCCGTTTCTACCCCCAAACTAGCGTTGTGTGATCGTAGACACTTCTGCTGGGAATTCGCTCTCTGGGCCGTGAGATAGGTCTGGGCCAGCTGTAACCGGGTGGGCTCAGCGCCAGTGCTCTCTAACTGCACCCCAGGAGCCCCTGGAGTGGCACCTGCCCGGCACCTGCCCGTGTCTTATCTTCAACATCTTTGTCTCCGTCCAACCTAGCTAAAAGCTCAGGCTGCCGACGTATCCTCGGCATTCCTCTGGGACCGGCGTTGGCTCCCACTGTGCGCTTTTTGTCCTCCTGACGGCCTCCTGGCCTCCGAGGAAGAGACGGATGGTCCGGGAGGCACTCTGCAGCACACGCCGGCAGCCATCCGTCTCCCAGACACCTTCTTTGTGGGCAGAGTGGCTTTGGTGACACTTGCATCAATGCCAGCCCTGGGCTTCGGTGCCCGACGTGAGCCTGAGGGCTGAGAGCACTTTGGGCAGCTGCTAAAGATCTGCTCATGGTTAATAAAGGAATCTCATTAATGAGGAAAAACGTGCAGGTCCGTGGTGGGGGAAACTGGGGAGTCTGGCCCTGGAGGGATTGGCACAGGTAAGAGGTGGGGGCAGGGACGCGCCTGGTGTCTTCTGGGAGGGTATCTAGTACGTAGGAGAGAGGGTTAACCTAGCGGGCCCCGTGCTAAATGCTTCGCACGGACTGTTTTCACTAAATTTCGTGGTAACCCCCGGGGTTAGGTGTTATTGCTGTGTCTGTTCGACAGACAGGGACGCTGAGGCACTGAACGAGTCCCTCCCCCAAGGCCACGGTCTTAGTGGGGTGTGGCGAAAATTTGTATTTAGGTGAATTCAGCTTTGAAGTCTAATTCTTTTTTTAAAATGTTTTTATTGATTTTTTTTAATAGAGAGAGAGAGGGGAAGGGAGAGGGAGAGGAACTTCGATGTGAGAGAGAAACGGCCATTGGCCGGCTGCCTCCTGCACTCGCCCCAGGCTGGGGATCGAGCAACCGAGGCACGTGCCCTTGGTGGGAATCGAACCTGGGACCCTTCAGTCCGCGGGCCGACGCTCTAACCACCGAGCCCCACCGGCCAGGGCTGCAGTCTAATTCTTCACCATCACCCTCTACTTTCCTGCTTCTTAACTGCGCCCCCGTGTGTTACACACCCACGCTCGTTGCCATGTGACTTTGCTGTGCACCCCAGTAGAGTAGAGGGAATGTCTTCCCTCCCCCCCACCGTTTGATGTTGAACTTGGCTGTGTGAGTGGATTTGGACAAAGAAATCCTAGGGAGTGTGACCCAAGCTGAGGCTTGAAATGTGCCGGTGTGATTTAGCTTAGAGTCTTACGTTTCTGCTTCTTGCCGTGACAAGCACAGGCCCTGGGAAGCCACTTCTCCGTGTATTAGACCTGGACCCAACCTGCAGCCCGAAGCTCAGCCCAGCCACGGCCTCAGAGCACAGCCCACCTACAGGCCTATGAGTGAGAAATAGACCCTTCTTGTAAGTCACCAGGTTCAGGGTTGTCACTCACCATTACCATAGGACACAGTCCCTGCCCCCACAGATCTTGGTCTTGTGGGCAGGTTCATGGATAGGCCGATGAAAGAAAACGCTGCACTTGAAACACAAGCAAAGCATGAGAGTCATTGACTCAGCCTGGGAGTCGGGAGAAGGTTTCACCTAGATGATAATATTTGGCCTGGGCTTTGAAGCATTCATAGGAGTTTGCCAGAACTACTATTCTAGAGCAAAGGAAGGGTTTTATGTAATAGCCTCTGCATCCCTGGGGTCTGGTACAGGACAGCCACCCAGTCATGGGTCGGAAGGAGAAAAATCTTGAAGGTCCTGAGGAAGGTCTCGCCTGACCTCAGCCGGTCAAGGTAACTCCAGCAGATCGGTTCCAACACCTGTGCACCCTGAGTCTATCCCTCTAGTGCCCTTTGCCCAACAAAGCCTCTCTTATTTGTTTGAACGTGAATGAAGCAAGAAGCAGCCCCTGCAGGTTTCCAATAAAATCCGGTGGTCAGAACATCTGTGTATGGGGGGGGGGGGGCTTGGTTTTCGCCTGATTAAATAACGAAGCACCGTTCGTCTGTTCATGCTGGAGGAATTCAATCTTGCCGGTTAATGTCGGTGAATTGCAAAATCCGAGGAAACGACCGTTTCCACAAAAATAAAAGCAGTCACCATATTTTTATGACATGACTATAATGGTCCAAGTACAAAGCTATGGTTGTAAACCGCAAACACCAATTAGTCTTTCTCCCTGCAAATACCCCAGCGCCGCTTCCTGGGCGCGTTCTGATTGCTGTGCGCTGTGGCGCAGGGGAACCTGGCGGGTGTGACAGGAGCAAATTGTTTCTTTGGAGACTGACAGTGTTTCTCAGCTAGAGGAGCGAATGCACATGCGCACCGGCGCCCGGCCCTTTCTGGGAAGGCCCTGGGTTGAGGCCAAACACTGCAGCCTGGGGGAAGCTTACGTCGGAAGTAACATTGCACCACGCGGCGTCTCGACTTCCCCTTATCCAGACCAATGAGAGGTCAAGGGCCTGGCTGACAGAAAACACCGGAGTCCCCAGTGATTGTCACATGCGTGTGTATTTGGCCCCTGGCACATTCATGTGAATTATCAAGTACGGCTTGGACTGAGCTATTCAGGCCCGTAAATAAGCATGAAAATGTCTCATGATTAGAATTTCTGATGGGTCGGTGTGTTTCTATGGAACATCTTACGAAGGTCATGTTGTAGGCTGAACAACTCATCTACAAAAGGAGGAAGGTGAGCGAGCTCCTTTTTACTTATATGTACCAGACACAATTCCCAGCGTTTTAAACACAGCAACTGAATGAATTCTTACATTATCCCCACGACACAGGCACCATTTCTTTCCCCATTTTATAGATACGGAGACGGAGGCCTGGAGAGGAGGAGCTGCTTGGCCGTAGCAGCCCAGCCGGTGCTGGGAGAGTCGGGATTCAAACCCAGGCAGCCTGGCTCCAGGCCTGAGCTCGTAATCCAGTGATAAAACCAGCGACGTGCTTTTGTCGATCCGTGTTTGACATCAGGACTGTTCCAGTATCTGGGGAGGGTGATGCCAGGCTACATTTCCTAATCCTCAGTTGTTTATTTTATTTTTAAAAAATATATCTTTATTGATTTCAGAGAGAGGAAGGGAGAGAGAGAGAGAGAAACATCCATGATGAGAGAGTCATTGATCAGCTGCCTCCTGCACGCCTCCGACTGGGGATTGAACCTGCAATCTGGGTATGTGCCCTGACCAGGAATTTAAAAAATATATATCTTTATTGATTTCCGAGAGAGGAAGGGAGAGGGGGAGAGAGAGACAGAAACATCAGTGATGAGAGTCGTCATTCATCGGCTGCGTCCTGCACGCCTGCTCCTGGGGATCGAGCCCGCAACCCGGGCATGTGCCCTGACTGGGAATCAAACTGCGATCTCCTGGATCCTAGGTCGATGCCCAACCGCTGAGCCACTCCCAGCTGGGCTCACCCACTATTATGTAGGAAAAATCGGGCTCTTTCACGGCTGCTCACGTACTTTCAAACACCTTCCTTTCCTTCATTAAACATTCGCTGAATATCCACTGAGTGCTGCAGGTGGCGGGGGCACAGCTCCGGAGACGCCTGGCCCTCAGCGGCACACGGTCGCCCGCGCTGTGATTCCTGTTTAGGTTAAACGGGACTCCTCTCTGCTCGGCGCTCACACCGGCTGCCCCAAAACTTGCCAAGTCAAGTCCGGGATAGCGATTGCTTGGCAAGTGCCTGGGTCAGGCAAACGGGATTTGTGGATTCTTTCCCGGGAAGCATCCTCTCCCGGGGGGGTCTATGTTCTGGAGTTTTGGCAGCAAGTGGCGCTTTAGAACAAGCACAGATGTGGTTCCGATTTTCTTTCTGTTAATGGAAAAGCAACTTGTTGCAGAAAAAGGGTCCCACTGAGGACGACTAGAAAAAGTAGCCTTGAATTAATAAAAAGCAAAATCCATCACCATCACCACCACCAGCGTAAACAACCGAACGCATGCATTTGAGAACATCGAACAGCGACCGAGGCAGCCGGAGCTTAGGAAACCTGGGTCGTGCAGAGAGAAGAAGCCCACCGGTGTTCCTCCAGTAACCTCCTGGCTCTTTCCCTGTAGGGCATTTGACATTTGCCAGCTGCATGGAGCTGAGAGGGCAAGAAGTTGGGTAGAAAGCGAAGGCGAAAAGTCTGGAAGACCAAGCGGGGAGTTTGGAGGTCCCACGGGCCTGAGAAACGAATACTGAAATCTGGGTCTGCTGCACACTCAGGCATCCAGCTAGGGCCCTGGAATGGCTGTATTTTAGGACTTAGAATAGACTGAAAAATAGAGCAGCCCCTAGAAGGGCCCAGCTCCAGATTCCTCAGCCCTCAGCTGGATGCAGGTGACCTGACTCTACTTGACCCCAAAGCAAAATAGGTCCTTTCTGAAGGAAGATATAAGTGACCAGGACCTCAAGTTATCTTCATGCTTTTTTCATATACAACATCGTGCATTCAATAAAATCCAGACATATTAGAAAACAGGACCAAATAACCAAAAAAAAAACCACAAAAAAAAACAAGGCAAAGACTGAGCATTACTTAGACATGGACTTTAAAATAACTATGATTAATATGCTTAATAAAGGAAAAAATGGAGCTCGGCCCTGTCAACACCTTGATTTCGAACTTCTGGGCTCCAGAACTGGGGGAGAATTAATTTTTGTCATTTTCAGCCACCCAGTGGGTGGTAGTTTGCAGCCCCAGGAAACGCACACCCTGCCTGATTTTAAAATACGAGCCGTGTCTCGTGGGGACCGGTTGCAGCCCCAGCCAAGAGGGTTACGGATGAAGGCCGGTGAGGGAAGTCTCCTGGTACCTTCAGGAATGTCCAGCCGGGGCGGTTAGGATCTCTGATGTGCTGTGGGCTCCGAGGCAGAGGCGACGGTCCCGTTGGAACCCTGGCTCAGCAACTGTTTGTGGGGAACCTACTAGATGCCAGGAGTTCTCCTCGGTACTGGGGGGGCAGGGGAGACAACTGCCATTCTCTCCAGGGAGTGCTGTGGACCACTGTGTCTGCAGACCGTTGTGTTCAGGGGACGCCATCTGCCCGAGGTCGCACAGCTAATAGGAGCGGCGCCTTATTTTGGAGGCCGGCTCCAGAATCGGGGCTCCTCGCCACTCCCTGAGGTCCGCTGCGCTTGAGGGGTAAGGCCTTGTTTCCAGCCCCAGCTCTCGGAGGTCGCTCCAGCTCAGTCCATAGGACTGTGGTAAGCACATTGCAGGCATTTAAATCATGACAGGAGGGAGTTGGGTTGGCCAGAAGGATGCTCTTCTTGATGGAAAAGCACCAGAAACTGCTGACCGGGGAAAGCATACAGAAAGGCTAACCCTGGATTTATTTAAAAACAGGAATTTTCAATAAATAAACAGCCTCTCTCCTGTGTCCACGATGCCACCCCGGGTCTCCTGGTTTCCCCTCGGCACCTCCAGGGGCTCTGCTGGCTCCTGTGTGTTAAGATGCCATTTTCAGAACTCAGGTGCGGCTCAAGGTTCAGCCCTAGGTCCCTCCCACTTGGCAGAGGGGAAAACGGAGGCTCAGAGAGCTAAGTGACCTGCCCAAGGTCATTCAAGTGGCAAGAGGCAAAATCTTGATTGGACGTGACGTGCGACTCAATGCCCCAGCTCCATCGTGACCCGTGAGCTGCCTCTCTGCTTTAATGTCCCACGGCACCTGGCACGTACTAGATGCTCAATAAATATCCCAGGAAATGCCGAGTCAGAGAGAACGCAAACCCGGGTCCTCTGGATCTACCTAGGATTCCTTCAGGCCAACATTTTGGTAAAGACGTGATTTTTATTTTTTTCTCCGGAGGGAATAGCTGTCCCTGAAATTGCAGTTCCTCCAAAGATTTTCATTTTCAGCTGCTCTGGTTTTTATGCCCGGGGACCACACTTAATTATTGCAAAGCGACCGCCAGCCCAAAACACCGCTTTGTTGCTGAATCATCCCCCGGAACGCCCTGTGTGCTCTTGGACTTGGAGACAGGACATCTGCGGGGGCCCCGGGCCAGTGGACGCACCTCCTGATTCCGTGGCATCAGGAGATTCAAGGCCGCCGGCTGTCACTAATTAGATCCCTCGGGGCTTAATAAAAAGAGGAGCCTTCTGAACATCGGGCCGTGGGCCCTATCACAGTGAATAACCTCCGCGTGGCTCTTGGTGAGCCTCGCTGAGGAGGCGCTTTCGAGGTGGGCTTTCCTCCTGCCTGTATATGGGGTCCCACGATGGCTCCCGTAACAGCTCACCACCCGGAGCCCTTTCCCCACGCCGGCCGGTGTTGAAAGCACTCCCTGAACTTGACCGCATTCCAGTTTCCCCGTGTCCCACAAGGCGTGAAGCGGTACCACCCCCATTTCACAGGGAAGCATCTGGTCGCTGAGACGTGGCCTCCCCAGGCTCACTCAGCTGGTGGGTGGGAGCAGGCTGACCCCAGGGCCCCCCCCCGGCAGCTTCCGGCCTCTGAGGTCAGCAGTGGGGACCCGCCGCTCAGAATGCAGCCACACGACACCGATGGCAGGCTCAGGAGAATTCCTGCCACGGCCATTCACTGTGAGACTGCGTTTTGCGTCAGGGTGAGACTCGTGGCTCAGAAGATTTTGAGTTACTGGGACCAGGTGAGGTCCAGGTACCTTTGACTGGCTGGTAGGGGCCCTCAGGACCTCATCCCCGCCTTGCCATCAGCCCCCTCTCCCCGCTCTCCCCCCCACCCTGCAGCTGAGCCCCCGGAGCGCCCGGCTCGCCCAGGCCTCTTTGCTTTTCCACGCGCCTTCGCCTGGTTGGCAATTCCTCCATCCTGGGGCAGAATTAGGTGCCACAGCTTTCTCCCTGCTGCCCGGTGGCCCTGCACAGTGCCAGCACTGGTGTCCTTACACCTTCCCCTGCCAGCCGGGCCAGGCCAGGCCAGGGCTGGTCACTTCTCTCCCCTGCCTGCAGCGCCCCTGGAGCTGGCATTCTGCACCCGCCTCTGGACCGTCTGCCCCAGCAGCCTGCAGCTCCGCGAGGACAGGGCTGTGTCTGCTTTCCTTGCTGCAAGTCCCAGCCTTTAGCACGAGGCGGGGCACATAGTTCAAGTTCAGAGTGTTTTTCGAATGAGTGAATCTTCTACTCCCACGTTGGTTTCCTCAGTAGACTGGCAGGAAGGCGTTGGCGCGTTCAAACGGGGCTGTTGGTACTCAGAGAGGCACCGTGTGTAAAGGAGGGGACCGTGGGGTGCTGTGGGCTCTGGCCTGCGGGAGGCGTTATAACCCCCAGGCTGGAGGGGGTTTCGGAACCTGGAGGGGCTGCCTGGGGGGAGCTGGGCCAGCCTACTGCCACCCGCAGGAGAGGGCAGAGGGACAAATGCCCGCCTCCCCCATCTGACCTCACACCTCTCGTTCTCTGCCCTCCTGATGTGCTTCCCGATGGCTGAGCCCTGTACCAACTTCCACATTTAGAATCAGCGGGCAGTAAAACAGCGCTGTCAGGTGGAGAGGGGGAATGCGGGGTGCGGATCGAGCACAGCTTGGCGGTCAGCCCCCTTTGTGTGTGCATCCTGGCTCCAGGAGGGGCCGTATGGCTCAGTGGTTAGGGCGTGGGACCTGGAGCGAAGCTGCTCAGGTTCCAGTCCTGGGGCTACCACTTTGCAGCTCTGTGCCTTGACTTCCCCGCCTGTGAAATGGGGGATAATGATATTTCAGGATGAGAGGAGCTGCTGCATGGAAAGCCCCTAGAGCCATGCTGGCACCTGGGTGACCACCTTCCTGGTGAGCTCCGGGCGGCCCGAAGTCTACCTGTTGTCCTGGCATCATTATTGTATTAATTACATGCTAATGATTATAATAATAATTATTATTAGCCCTTGACTCTCAAAGGAGTTCTGGCTTGGAAATAACTCACATGGCCTTACCCACTAGAGGATGTTATTAATGCTGGAAGCTTGACCAGACCACGTATTAACTGCTCTGAGTCTCAGCTCAGAAATGGGGGTAATCACAACACTTGGTTGGGCTGATTTGGGGGCGATGATGATGCAGAATGTCCGGTGCAGAGGGGGTCTCAGTTACTGCGATGCTGTGTCTGGCTCTTCAGAGCTGAGCCCAGGCAAGTGCATGAACTGGGCCGGGTCCCCTGACCCCCTTACCATTCCTGTGTTCGTGGAGGTCTCTACGGCGATGATGCCAAAGCCCTCGGACCTCCCGGGAGGATGGCGTGGCCCCCAGCCCAGTTGGTGATCTCACCTGGTGCCTCGGCCATCCATTCTCCGCTGGGCAGCACTGGGGATGGTCCCCAGGGAAACCCTGACCCAGGTCGGGCCCGTTTGCTGTGAGTCTTAGCCCAGATTCCTGCGGGCCTATGGGAGCTGCCGATTGTTTCTTATTTGAATGGGAGAAAGGGTTTCAGGGCTCCTTAGAGCTGCCGCCTTTTATTTTATTTTATTTTTTCCTGTGCTGGGCCTCTCAGTGAGCTGGGCAGTGCCTCAGGGAACAGAAGCGATCCCCAGGTCCCTTTCTGGGGCAGCATCTTCAGCTCGGAGCACTGTATTCTATAAAGCCAGCCTCTGGGCCAAGGTACAGAGGTGATGTCCCACTGTTATTGCTTTGACCGTGACCCTGAAAAATCTCTCCCTTAGATGGCCATGGAAAGCTCCCCGTGTCTCAAGGCCACTGGCTAACCCGTAGGCAAAGATGAAATTCCAGTTGTGACAGCCGAAATGCGAGGGTGCTGTGTGACTTTGGGGAAGTCTCTTTCCCTCTCTGGCCCTCCGCTTCATCTTTAATGACTTCAATGTCTTTTTCCTCTGATATTTTACGTCTCTAAGATCTTTGAAATGCGTGTTTGGGGGACTTCTGAGCTCAGTCTTCTAGCTTGCACGAAACATTTTCAAATATGTCTATTTCGCTATTCAGTCCCCTACTGAATTTTTTTTTTTTTTAACCTTCACTACAGTATATTTTTTCCATTGCTTGTCAGAGAGAGTAGAAGGGGGGGAGAGAGGAAAAAAAAAACATCGATGTGCGAGAGACAGGACTGGTTGCCCCCCACGCTCGCCCTGACCAGGGTCAGAGAGCGAACCTGCCACCGAGGTACATGCCCTTGACTGGGAATCGAACCAGCGACCCTCCAGCGGGCAGGCGGATGCTCTAACCACCGAGCACACCGCGCAGGGGCCCCTACTGAAGTTTTCATTCAGATGGTCATGTTTTAAAATCTTGACAGTCTCTCATTGTTTGTAATTATAACAGTCGGTTCTGATTTGAAAGATACAATAGACTATCGCTTTGAGGCTACTAATTATACTTATTTTTTTTTAAATCATTGTTTGCTCTATTATTTCTATTTCTTCAGGTGTTAATTCCTTTCTTAGTTCATTAGGAGCTTTCTTTTCAAGGAGTGCGTTTCCCCCAGGTGCGGGGTGAGTCCTGACGAGGGGCTTAACCTCGTGTTTAAGATTCCGTTTCTCTCTCTCAGAGTTCTCTCTGCTCGCCGAAGCTGTGCCCGGGGACTGTGAAGGATGGTTGATGGGGGACCCGCAGCTTGGTGGGTATGCGGGCTACTCATCTCCTGGGGGTGGGACTCTCTGCCCTTTCAGGGACCTGTCGGTACCTCCTAGCTCGCTGGCCCCGGGGCCCACGCTGACAGCTCCAGGTTAGGGATGCTTTCTTCTGCTCGCCCAGAAGAGCCAGCGGGCGGGCTGGCTGTCCCCGTTTTCTAAGTACAGGGCCGCTTCTTCACCTGGCGACGGCCCTGGAGCCTCCTCCCTGTCCACCTGCCCCGACTGCGGCTTAGGGAGCCACACAGCCGCTGCTCCCTGTGGTGGCCTTCACCTGGCTACGTTTGAGGCCGTGGCTTCCTCTCTTTTTCTTTCTCTCACGCCTCTGAGCCTCTCTTTCAGAAACTTTCTAAAAAATCTTGGCTTGCTGGTAAAGTTTATTTTTATCTTGCCGAGTTTTAGAAATTCTTTAAGAAAATATTTCCTGTTTACTTCCCGGGATTGGGGCACAGAGACGCGGCGAGCGGGACGGAATAAACACGTGTTTTTAATCTGTCGTCACGGATTGTGCAATTTTCAAGCCGGCTCTTCGCTTGGCGCGTCAACCTGCAGGAATTTTTAATGGCGTCTGTCGGTGTTACGCCGTCATTTCTTTTTCTTTTTTTTAAAATATGTTTTTATTGATGTTTAGAGAGAGGGAGAAAGGAGAGAGAGAGAGAGAAACATCGATCGGCTGCCTCCTGCACGTCCCCGACTGGGGATGGAGCCTGCAACCCGGGCATGTGCCCCGACCGGGAATCGAACCGGCGACCTCTTGGTGCGCAGACAGACGCTCAACCACTGAGCCGCACCAGCTGGGCTATTCCATCATTTCTCTTTTCGATCATTTATAAAAATGGTAAGTGGGCCCAGTCCCAGCCCCGATTCTCTGGGCTGCTTTACTGTTTACAGTCTTCTGCTCAGACATGTTTATTCGTCTCTATTCTTTAATTCCTCTCTGTCCCAAACTATGACAGATCCATCCTCAATTTCCTGGCCAGCGCACCCTTTGAAAGGCCCTTCTAGGAGAAGCGTTTCTTGGGAAGTGTTCCAGGACACCCGTGGTCATTTTCTCCCCGGGCGCCCCTCCTGGGCTCTGCTCATTGAGTCTGTGCCGCTCAGTGGTGCCCACCCAGCGGTGTGGTAGTTGTGGCTCCTGCAGGAAATGGTGCTCATAGTGTGACGGTGGACGTGCTGGGAGCCGGAGCTGCGCCCACGGTTTTGTTGTTGGGGACTTGACTCGCTTTCAGGTTGCAAAGAAAAACCCATAAGGGCCTGAGGGACAAGCAAGGAAGAGGCAGGAAGATCCCAAAATTTGTCATTAGAAATGTGGAGACGCGATGACAAGTCATTAACCTTTGAAACTCCGAGTCTCTGTTGGGCGCCGTCCTGAGAGTTCTATGCCCATCACTCCTTTAGCCCTCACAGAGTTTCTACGGGGAGAGCACGGCTATTCTGCTATTTTGCAGACAGGGAAACTGAGGCAGAGAGCTTTGCCCAACACCACCCAGGCAGGTGGCGCTGGGGTTTTATCCCAGGTACCCTGACTTTAGAGCCTGCCTTTGCTTGATGACATCTGTCGCCTTTATGAAGATGCACTTAAGCCTGCTTGGCCCGGTCATTCTGGAACCAGCCCGAAGCTGCTCTCGTGGAGCCCGGTTCCCCCCCTGGCGGCGGCCACAAGGACGCGTGAAAATCAGAGCGGACTTCCCGGGAAACCAGGGCCGTCTCCGGGGCTACGTGCAGCCACAGTGACCTCGTGTGGTCAAAATGCAAGTGGCACGAATCCGCCACAGGGATGGCAGGGATATTTGTGAAGTCGGTTTGTATTTTCTGGAGTCCGTTTGGATTTCTCATCTGGGACGTGCTTGTCCTGGTGACTCCGAGGACACATGGAAGGATCAGTCTTCCAAGGTGGCCTTTCAGGGGCTGGGCATTGCATGGGCCCGTGGACGGGGCGGGGGGGGGGGGGCGGCGGCTCTGAGATGTCTCTGCCCCTGTGTTCTGTCCAGCCCTGTGGAAGGCCCTGGTCACGGCTCATCCCAGCTTCTGTCTCCTGGTTTCAGGTCAGGACTGTGTGAGCCTGTGACCTAAGACGTTTAATTCACCCCAGTTCACTTAGTCACAGCTTTCGTAGGCAGGGAGACCCTGGCTAAGGGAGGGCCAGCTTATTATTTGTTCATTCATTTGATCAGAACTTTACTGAGCACCTACTATGCACCATTGAGCACCTACTATGTGCCAGGCACATTGCAGGTGCTGAAAATAAAACAGAGAAGAAGGGAGACAAAAGTCCTGCCTCCTCCCCGCCCCCGACAGGTTAGCAGAAAGAGGCCCTCCTCTCTTGTCCTTCCCCACTCCAACCCCACCCCCTTCCCCTTACTTACAATGCTGTATGTATAGTGACTTAATTCATGGGGTTTGAATGTGTGCAGAGTCTGAGCACATGGTAAGGGCACTGGAGGGACAGCAAGGAGGTGGTGTGTCTGCCAGGGAGTGGGGGAGAGGGAGCGAGGTGAGCGCCCCATGGGGCTTTAGAGGTGCACTGCCCGTATGGCGCATGGGCTGATTTGGGCTGATTTGGGCCGTGTGTATGAAGGCAACGCCTGCTCAGAACAGTGGACGGTGACTGTGCCCACACAGCCCATGTCCTGACGCCATGTGGGGCTCTCCGGGGAGGGCCATGGTTTGAGGCCCTCACCTGCATTACTTCCGCTGGTTTTTACAACCACCTGGCCTGATGGCTGTCATCCTACCCATTTTCTAGATGAGAAAACGGAGGTGCAGAGAAGTGGGGGAGAGAGTGCCCGGTGGCCGCACAGCGCATCCAAGGCATGATGAATGGAGGGTTTGGGGACATCCCTGCGACAGAGAGAAGGCCTGGTGGGGATGGGGCTGTAGGAGATGGAGCTAAAGAGACGAATCGGGGTCACTTTGCAGGGACTTGTGGGCTCTACTGCAGGTTAGTTTACCTTGACGTGGGCAGGACACTATAGACGGAAGGCACGTGGTAATATCTGGGTTTTATTAACCACTGTAGCGTCAGCTTTCGTGGTGGGCTAGAGGGAGGTGGGCAGTGGGGCGGAGGGGCCGGAGGGTCAGGGAGGCCGGGGGGAGATCCTGGCCCGGATCTAGGAGAAGGCTGTTGACCATCCACAAGTGACTGAGGGGCATTTTCAAGAGAGGAACCCCTTGATTTAGAAATGGGTTGGAAGTGAGGGAGGAGGTTAGGGAGAGTGTCGTTTTTAATCTTTTATCCTGTCTCCAGAGGGGCTGCGTCCTTCATGCGAAGCAGGTGACGGCGTTTGTACGCTGGGCCTTTTGGGTTAGAAGATGTTGCTTTAAAGGTCCTTTCTCTGGCTCCGTTAGGAATGAGTCTGTCCTCTAGGCAATTATAGGATTTTCTGAGTAAATAACAGCAATCTCTTATCTTTCTTTATATCTCTATTAAAATTCTATTCATGCTACAAAGCCTAGCTCCACCGCCATCCCCTCCAGGAAAATGTCCCTCCCCCTCTCCCTCCCTCTCTCCCTCTCCCTCCTCCTCTCTCCCTCTCTCCCTCTCTCCCCTCTCTCTCCACTCTTCTTCTGTGCTTGTAAAAGTGGTTAAACATTTCTGCTCTGGGCTACGTGTGTATGTTGGGGGCGCGGGGTGGTAGCAGGACTGTATGCTGGGTGGGCCTTGAAGTCAGATAACCTGGGTTTTCATCCCAGCTCTGCCACATGCCTGCTGTGCAACTTTGAGCTGGTTACTTAACTTCTCTGGGTCTTAACTCTCTCGTCAGTAGGGTGGGGTTACAGGCACCTATCTCATAATGCTTTCCTGAGGGACGACTAAGCTCATTAGTCACAGAGCTTGGCACAGGGCCCTTTGGTAGGTGCTCACCTAATGGTGGTGGGGTTATTACTATTATTATTCATCCATTGGTTTGTTCTCTAGTTATTTATTGAGCACCTACTATGTGCCACGCATTGTCCTGGGCAGTTGGGGAGGCACTGGTGAATAAAACGTATATGTCTGCCCTCGAGGGGGACAATTCTATGTAGTCTAGTTGAGGGAGAAATAGACAATAAACAATTGGAACAGCAAATAAGTATATTTTATTTCATAGTGTATTAGAAGGTGAATTAAAGGGTAATGCAGGGCCAGGTGGTTGGCAGTGCTTGGGGTGGGCTTACAGTTAGCTACTGCTGCGTAACAAGCAGTCCCTCAACCTGATGGCTTGGGAACAAGTGCTCTGTGGTCTGTATTTGTATAAGCCTGTGAGTCTGCAGGTTAGGCCCAGCTGGGCACGTCTCTGCTCTTGGTCGTGCTCCCTCGTGTGTCTGTGGTCACGGGTTGGTCCAGGATGGTCTCAGTTAGGACCACTGTGTTTTGTGCCACATGGTCTCTTATTCTCCTGCAGGCCAGCCTAGGCTTGGTCTCATGGCAGAAGCGGGGTTCAAAGAGAGCAGATATACACAAGGTCTCGACTGGGAGGCCTGTGTCATTTCTGCTGCATTCCAGTGGCTATCTCGTAAAGGCAGGAGCTGGAAAGTGACATTGCAAAATACATGGATATGGGGGAGGGAGGGACAGATCTTTGTGGCCATATTTGTAACCAATGTACCTCTGCGAGAAGGTGTGGTTTGCAGCATGGAACAGGGTGGTGAGAAAAGGTCTCTGAGAAGGTGGCACCTGGACAAAGACTTGAAGCAGGTCAGGGAGTCCATAGGCAGAGAGCCTGGAGAGGAGTGTCCCAGGCATTGGGTGTAGCCGAGCAAAGGCCCTGGGGCAGGCTTGGGTCTGAGGCCTTCCAGGAGGAGCAGACTGTGAGACTGGAGGGCAGCGGGAGGGTGGCAGGAGATGAAGACAGAGACCACCGGGGACTGTTCATACTGAGTGACAGGAGTGGGGGCACCGGAGGATTTGAGCAGAGGAGGGACAGGACCTGACTTGCATTTGCAAAGGATGATTCTGAATTGCATGTTGAGACTAGATTGTAGGGGTCAAAGCAGGGAGGCCTGTTGGAAGGCTTGTGGAGTGACCCAGGGGAAAGAGATGGCAGCTCCGGCCAGGGGACATGACAGTGCCTGCCTCCTGGGCATGGAGGGGATGTTAACCCTTGGGCTGTTTGAGACCGAGTGGAGTGGTGATGCAGAGTGGGTGCTGGGCACTCACATGTGACCAGCGCTCAGCCACAGGGGGTGGGCAAGGCTTCTCTCACGGTGGGAGTTGTTGGTATTGTGACTTCAGAAGGAGTCACTTTCTGATACTTTGGACTTGTCCATGGCCCTGACCGCCTCACAGCTGCTCCCCAGCCAGACTGTGGGCGCCCAGAAGTCAGGACCAGTGTCTTCGCGGAGCTCCATCTCTGGGCACAGCACCCACCGCGGGCAGGGCCCTGGGCAGGCGAATGAATCCACTGCTGTGGGCTGAAGGCGGCCAGGAGCTGCGCCTCACTACCTGCTTCCTTCCGCGGGGCAGAGGCCCTCAGAACCGGGAGGCCCATCGGGTGAATGACACGGTGTCAGCTGAATGTACGTTTCCCTCTGAACTGGAAAGATCTCCCGGGCCACCCGGGGCTCCCCACCCCCTGCTGTCCTGCCAAGCTGCCCCCTGCACAAGGGGCTCAGGGACTCAGGCCCTCGCTGATTTACAGGACTGTTTGACGCGGAGCCCAGGAGAGGGAGGCAGAGTACAGCAGAAAGGCAGCCGGCGGGCAGCTGGCGGAGCAGCGCTGCCATCCTAGGATCTGTCATTTTCAATCGAACCCTTTGGGGGCGGCCGCCCTGGGACACTGAGGCAAAGGCAAGCTCCCCCAAGCCTCCCCTGTCTCCCGCCCACTCCTGCCCTCTCCCCTCCTCCTCTAGCCTCTTCCTCCCCCTTCCTTCTGCCCTTGCCTCCCCCCTCCTGCCTTTCTGCCCCCATCCCTCCTTTTTCCGGGAGGCCAGGGCTGCTTCCTCCGCACACCTGAGCTGCTGTCCTGGGCACCCCTGAGGTGGAGGCAGAGGCTTAGAGTGGTGACCAGACCTCTCCAGGGCAACAAAGCTGGGGGGGGGGCAGCCAGGATGGGAGCCCAGGGAGTCCCCGCGTAGACCTGGGCTGTTCACCTCCAGCCCCGGCCACCTGCTGCTGGCACCTGCAGGGTGGCCGGGCCGCACTGAGCCGGGCCTTAGAGTAAATGCACACGGGCATGAGGAGTCCGAATGACAGAAGGGTGCGGGACGTCCCGCTGGTCATTGTTCACACCGACGACCCGCCCACAGGACCATTTTTTTTTTATAATTAGGTCAAACAGGTTTATTTAAATTAATTTAATTTCATCTTTTTTTTTTTACTTTGAATGCACTGATAGAAAGCTAAAAATTACATCTGTGGTTCACATTTAGTTCTGTCGGAGCCTGCTGGCCTGATCTTAGCCTTTGGGTCACGGTGTTGTGCTGTGTGTGTAGCTGCCCCCCCCCCGCCCGCCCCCCACCGCAGGTGAACTTCCAGCTCCTGGGAGGCAGCACCCGGGGCTCAGTCATCGTTTCATTTTCTGTGGCACCTCAGATGGGATGGGATACAGACTCGGTTTTTGGTTCTGTTTTTTATTTCATTATTTTATTTTTCATTCAAGCATAGTTGGCATACAGGGCTGCATTAGTTTCAGGTCTGCAGCCCTGTGATTTCACATCTACCCGCCTTGCGGTGTGATCGCCTCAACGCCTCCTGCCCCCCGTCCCTGCACAGGCCCCGTGGCGTATTGACCGCGTTCCCTGCGCTGCACCTTACGCCCCCACGGAGTGGGAGCCGAGATTTAGCAGCAGTCCGGTGGACGGATGGGTGCGGAAGGTGTGGTTTTCTGATTACTCAGCAATGGAAAAGGAGATCTTGCCATTTGTGACAACGCAGACTGTAGACTTGGGCCCAGTGGGGCCTGGAGGGAAGGTGGAGGGGTGAGGGGCCAGCTGCCCTGGTCAAGTCCTATCTTCACCACTTAGCACCGGTGACCCCTGCACTTCCCTCCCAAGCCTCGCTCTCCCCATCTGTAGAATGGGCCGGTAAGCGTGCTCTACCCCATGGCTGGTTGTTTGCACTGACTGGGAGAGTGGCCACACCCTCCCTCTCGGGGGGGATTGGGGTGGGGGGTGAAGAGGTGGCTCCCCAGCTGGCCAGACTCTGAGGTCCCAGTTCAGATCCAGGTCCTGTTTTCCTGAGGCCGGAGAAGGGGCTCCACTCAGCAGGGATGTGTCTGCCTCAGCTGCCAGGAACAGATGCAGCTGGTTCCCACACCTGCCAGGCCGCTCCTGCCTTTGTCCCACACAGCCCCGAACACAGGGGGGCCCGTGACCTTGGCCTTGAGCACGTGCCTCTCGGCAGCTTGGGAGGGTCCCGCCGGTGAGGAGCCTGGAGGCCTCCAGTGTTCTGCTCACCTGCAGGATCTGTGCAGGGCGGTCCCCAAGGCAGCGGGACGGAAACCATGGGAACCATGGAGTCGGGCAGCAGGCTCCTCGCCCTGGGCCTCTGGGCAGCGGCCCTCCTAGTACGGCCGGTCCTGGATCCTCACACTTGCAGGTCCCCGGGGTCTCCTCCTGCCGCTAGCTTCGTTATTCCAGGGCATTTACTTCCCCGTTGTGATGTCTTGGGGAGAAAATGACCAGTTTGAGAGACGAATTTTAAAATGTTAAGTGGCGGTTCTGGCACTGGGGAGCCCACGGGCCTGCAGGTACTTAGCAGGGGTATCCTGGGACTTCAGATTCACTTCTCAGTGTCCCTGCAGGGCCGTTGCTGAGGGAACTGAGATCCTCCGAAGGGATGATTTACTCCCGGGTGGTTTCCAGGCAGTGACCTCTGACTTTCCTGAACTGAGGGGACAGACCTGCTGGGCGTGTGAGAACACCTGGAAGGAACAGGTCTTTGGAGCTTATACTGTGGACCCTGAGACATAAAATGGGCTCGAGCCTTGCTGGCATGGCTCAGTGGTTGAGGGTTGACCCCTGAACCAGGAGGTCGAGGCTCGATTCCCGGTCAGGGCATGTGCCCGGGTTGCGGGCTCGATCCCCAGTAGGGGGCGAGCAGGAGGCAGCCGATCAGTGACTCTCATCATGGATGTTTCTCTCTCCCTCCCTCTCCTTTCCTCTCTCTGAAATCAATAAAAACGTATTTTAAATAAATAAATAAAATGGGCTCGAGCTGTGGCCAGCTCCCCCCACCCCCATCTTTAATCCCAGCTGCCAGAAACCTGTCTTTGACCTAATCTGCTAGACCCTCTCTTGCTCCTTTATAGCCAAACTCTCAACAGATTTGCCTGGACCTCTTGTCTCTCCGTCATCACCCTCCACTCTCCCTTCAGCCCCTTCCAGTTGGGTCTTGTCCCCACTGTCAAGGTCATCAATGACCTTCATTTTGCCAAATTCCACGGTCAGTCCTTCCTCCTGACCTCCCAGCAGCGTCTGACACAAGTGGCCATGTCCTCCTGGTCGTCATTTCTTTTTCTGGTTCATGAGACACTGGATTGCCTGGTTTTTTCTGACCAGGCTCATCGCTGCTTCCCCATCTCCTTGGCTGGCTCCTGCTCGTCCATTTGCGCTGTGAGTGTTGGGCCGTCCTGGATCTCTCTCCCAGCCGCTGCTCTGCGGACACTCCCCCCCCCCCCCCCGTTGATGGCATCCAGTCTCATGGCTTTCAATGCCACGCACTTGCTGGTGATCCCCAAACCCACATGTGCAGCCATCACCTGCCGGCTAAGATTCTGGATTCAGTTGCCTGGTTGACGTCTCTACCTGGATTTCTAATAAGCATCTCAAACAACAAGTCTAAAGTGAGATATTTTATTTATACTTCTACAAATTCACCTCTCAGTCTTCTGAATTCATTCACTTACTCAAGTAACATGTTTTCTTCAGCATATGCCATGTGCTAGGGAGTCTTCTAGGTACTTGAGATATGGCCGTAAACAAAAAACAAGTTCCTGCTCTCATGGAGTTTATATTCTACTTGGGGAGGGGTGTTGTGGGTTGAATATGTCCTTGAAAAATCCACACGTTGAAGGGCTAATGCCCAGTGCCTCAGAATGTGAACTTATTTGGAAATGGGGTTGCAGATTTAATTAGTTAAGTTAAAATGAGGTCATACTTGAGTAGGGTGGGTTCCTGGTCCAATAGGACTGGTGTCCTTATAAAAGATCTGGACACAGACGCTCGCACATGGAGACCACCACGTGAGAATTAATAATCGCTAATGACAAATAACAGCTAATGATGATTGGTTCTTAAAATGATCCTGGGAGACAGCCAATTCCTGTTTTATAGAAGAAGCAACCAAGGCTCGGGATGGTTAAGTATCTTGCCTAAAGACACACAGCTGGTAAATGCCAAAAACGGATGTAAACCTTGGTCCGTTGGATGCCAAGGAAAATTCCACTCCCCCGAGTGGGTTAATGTTCTTGTAGGCTTGTCACTCATGTCCCAGACTCCAGGAATATTTAGTCTAGAAGAAAATGAGATGTCAAATAATTATATTCGTGGCTTTTAAGCAGAAGGAATAGTTCTGAATATCGTCTGTTCTGGTCTCCCCTCTGGGGGGAGAAAGTGATGATGTCTGTGAGTGAGTGATGAAGTCATTAAACGTGAGCAGAGTGCTGACAAAGGCTGCTAAGAGCTGAGATTTACTGAGAGTGTTTCCTGTGCTGGGCCATGTGCTCAGCCCATCCACGCTTCTTATGACAACTTTGGAAGGACAGGCTGATGTTCTCACTTTACAGGAGGGGAGACAGGCTCAGAGCGAGGTCCCAGCCGGTGCTCACACGGCCTGGGCACGGGAGAGCCGTCGTGTGGACCGGAGGGTCTGATTCCCACGTGTTCACTCATCAGTAATGAAACAGGTGCCCTGGCTGGAATGGCTCAGTGGTTAGATCATCGGCCTGTGCACCAGAAGGCCACAGGTTCGATTCTTGGTCAAGAGCATGTACCTGGGTTGCAGGTTCGGTCCCCAGCCCTGGTTGGGGCATGAGTGGGAGGCAACTGATCGATGTATCTCTCTCACATTGATGTTTCTCTCTCTCCCTCCCCCCCCCCCACTGTCTCTCTAAAAAAATCAATGGAAAAAATATCCTCGTGTAAGGCTTAAAAAAAAAATTAAAAATAATGAAACCAGCGGACACTGGGCCGTGTTGCAGGATCTGTTACTGTCTGTCTGCAACACATGAGAGGCAGTTCTGCTCAGAGGCAGGGGATGGGGGACGTGACCTTTTCCTTGATCTAAACATCTTTTAGTCCAGAGACAACACCCATCCTAGGTCTGCCACAACAAATTACCACAAACTGGGTGGCTTATGACAACTGAAATCTATTCTCTCACAGTTCTGGAGGCTAGAAGTCCCACATCTGGCAGGGCCTCGCTCCCTCTTGCCTCCAGCTTCAGGTGGCTCCAGGTGTTCCTTGTGGCAGCATCGCTCCCACCTCGGCCTCCATGCTCACATGGCCTCTTCTCTGTTTATATCTCTCCTGTCCTGCCTCTTATAAGGACACCTGTCACTGGATTTAGCCCCCCGCCGGCCCCAGATAATCCAGGATGATATTTCCATCTCAAGATCCTTAATTTCACCTGCAAAGACGCTTTTCCAAATCAGGGCACATGCACAGGTTCCAGGAATTTGAGGTGGACAGGTCTTTAAGGGGTACCCCATTCACCCCACTACAGCTGGGGGCCTGAGTGCTGGAATTGTGCCCTGAGATAAACAGTCCCCTGAGTCGTAGGAGCAGCTCCCCGAAGCAGAACATCTGGAGGCCTGAAGTCCTTTTATCCACTGTTGAGGATCCTGATTGGCTTAGGCAGAAGCTAGAGCCCCAGAAGAGGGCTGGGAGGGCCCGTGGTAGAGAAAGGCGTGAGGAGGCCAGAGCAGCAAATCGAGTAGAAGTACAAACCGGGCTCCTGTCGCTCAAGGACCCTCCTATGTCCCCATTGCTGAGTATGGAGCTTGGCACCTAGTAGGTACTCATTAAAGATTGATGAATGAGTGAATGAATGAATGAATGAATGGGCCACAGATTCCCTTTTTGTAGGATTTTACACAATCGTGCGATTAGTGCTGGTTTATCTGTCTCCCTGCCAGGCCGTGAGCTCCTTGGGAGCACCAATCACATTATAGAGTCTTTGTGGTCCTGGCACACACAGAAGGGGTCGGCCCAGGCTGAATGAATGAACGAACGAACGAACGAATGAGTGAATTTGAGGAGTATAAAAATGATCCCACGCACAATGAACCCAGCTTTTGAAAGGCATTTTAATGAAAAATTAAAGGAACAGTCTCAGAGTGCTCGGGAAGGCTCCCCTAATTTGGGCCACGCTCCCAGTGTGTTTTGTTTTTTTTTGTTTGTTTTTTTTAAAATATATCTTTACTGATTTCAGAGAGAGGAAAGGAGAGGGAGAGAGAGAGAGAAATATCAATGATGAGAGAGTCATTGATCAAACCCGCAACCGGGCACGTGCCCTGACCGGGAATCGAACCCCGATCGCCTGGATCCTAGGTTGAGGCTCAGCCGCTGAGCCCCGCCCGGCCGGGCTCCCTCTGTGTTTGGATGTCCAGTACGAAGAATTCTGTTCCGTCCATTGCAGCGTGCCCTGGACCCAGATGCCCGAGTGATTTTTCTAGAACATTGGCCGTCGATCTCATGAGACTGGTTCCCACATTAATCCTTACATCCCATCAGCTCTGCTGCCCAAATGGTCTTTGCGAGACTAAGAGTCGGCCTCGAGACTCTTCGTTTCCAGTTTATTTTCCCATTTGTAACAACGACCATTCTAACTTTTATCCTTAATATTTCCTGATGGACTTTCCGAAACCCACGCGTGGTTTTGATCTTCTAGGGGAGCGAACAGTGAAATGGAGTAATAAAAACCTAAAATGTAACCGTTTTAATAAGTCAACTTGTCGTCTGCCATCATTTCATTCCACTCTTCAAGATCTCATCAGATGAAATGGCCACCCCGTCAAGAAAAATTACTCCACCTGGTAATGTGATCACGAAGGAGAAACATCATTTCCCTATAGAGATTATTCCCTGAAGAAATCGGAGCGAGAGAGCCATCGTATTAAAAGCACATCTAGGATGCCGAGCTTCCTGTGTGCCAGCCCGACGGAGTCTCATTTTCTTTACGGGAGAGGCACGCTCGGTTCTCATGGGCAGCGTTTCGTGGGAAGGGTTCACCAGGCAATGGCACGTTACGTCCGGACACCTGTGGCCAGGTGGGTCCTAGCGACAGGAATATAAATGCCTTTGGTATGACTCGGCTGTTACAGTCCATAGCCGATGCCTTTCTGAGGACAGACACTTAGAATGACGTGTGGCCCGGCCGGGCGTGGCTCAGCAGTTGAGCATCGACCTGGGGTCCAAGCAATCGGGGTTCGATTCCTGGTCAGGGCACATGCCCGGGTTGTGGGCTCGATCAATGACTCTCATCACTGATGTTTCTATCTCTCTCTCTCTCCCTCTCCTTTCCTCTCTCTGAAATCAATAAAAATATATTTAAAAAAAAAAAAGTTATAGAGTGACGTGTGAATGGGTGCACCCACGTGTCTTCCTGAAAATGCTAGCGGCCGTGTGCTGTTTTTACACTCAGGAGGCCGGTGCGGGGAGAGGCGATAAAGCACCTCTACTCTAGGAAGCATCCCCTTCTGTGAAAGGTGTGGTACTGGCCAGAAAACGGTATTTGCTTAAATAGCATCTCACTTAACGAGTCCTCTCTTTGAACCACAGTGATGGCACAAGAAAATATTTGGCTTCGTCTCAGTAGGGCTGTGGAGACGGTTCGTCCAAGGCTGGGTTGAGCTGGGAGCCCTCCTGCCTTGTGAACTATGCGGTAGGTTCCCCGCTTCGGAAACAGGGGTCGGCTCTCTGTTGTTGGTGAGACTCTGAGAAGAGGTAGGAGGGGCCCTCCCCGCCTTTGCAGGCGGAGGCGTAGTATATAGAGAAACAACCCCTTATCCTGGTTTTCAGCTGAGCTCTTTTGTTCCGGATGTTACCCAGAGAGAGCGCGTGGTCAGGTGTCCGTGGTAGAGCGGAAAGACCATGGGACTTAACGCGAAACAGCCCTGCTATTTCAGGGGTTCCTCTTGTTAAACAGTTTAAACCCCCTGTGCCCCGGTTCCGCATCTGGGAAATGGGGATACTTGCGTCTGTTGCACGGGGTCGTCCTGAGGTTTGAAAGAAGTAATGCAAAATTTTGGATTCTACCGGAGTACCTTGGATAGACTCACTCTCCCCTCCCTCCCAAAACAATGATAAAATGGAATAAAATACACCAAAAAGAGGAAGAAAAGTAGATAAATAAAATAAAACACCTCTCTGCAGGAATCAGCAGAACCTGAGGGGCAGGGAAATGGGAACTCTAGCGCCCAATGCACTTGGAGTAGCTCTCGGATTTCAACTCTAGCTGGACGTCAGCTCTCTGCCCAATAATGAAATCACTGGCCCTGGTTAAGTTTCCTGTCTGTCTGTCTTGAGAATAAAGCCAAAACTGCCTTAGGATAGCTACTGAGACTCACTACCTCCTACCTCCCACCTCCCACCTCCCACCTCCACTCACCAGTCTCTGCTCCCCTCTCACCTGCCCGAGTTGACCAACTTCCCTGACTTGCTCAGGACCGAGGGACGTCCCAGCCTGTGCGCACCCCTCCACGGCCTCTTGGGTGAGCCTCCAGAATCGAGTTCACCTGTGAAAGGTACCTGCTTACTTCCCACGGGGTGTTTGAGGGCTGAGTGAGTTTGCTGAGCGTGGAGTCCTTAGGATGGGCTTTCGGTGCCTCGTCAGGGTCCTGGCTGGCTGCTGCCGGGCAGTAAGCCCCTCAGAGCACTGGCTTAAACAGCAGCGGTCATTTATTTGACGCCCTGTCTTTGCTGGGCTGAGCAAAGCTGGCTTGGGAACCTCTAATGTAATATATGTGTATTTTCCCGCTTTTAAGAATGGCCTGTGGCCTGGCCAGAGCGGCTCAGCCGGTCGAGCATCATTCTGTGCACTGAAAGGTTGGCCGTCTGATTTCGGGTCAGGGCACATGCCTCAGTTGCGGGTTCCATGCCCAGTCGGGGAGCGTTCGGACGGCAACCGATTGCACCGCCCTCCCTCCCCGCCCCCCCTTCCGCTTCCCTTTCTAAACATGTTCTCGGGTGAGGATTTTTTAAAAAAAAGTATGGTTTATAAATTATTTCATTTTTTTTCCTTTATCTAAACAAAGATTTAATTTTAATCTCATTTCAAATTCATAATTTTAGGGTTTTTTTGTTTTTTGTTTTTTTAAAAAAAGGCCTCTGCTATACAAACCTAGACTCGTCTCTGGGTAAGAGTGAGATATTAATTTTATTTATCTTTGCTGTAGACCAGCTACAGATTCTCTGCTCCAGGTTTACGGGCTGAGTCCAGCTACCTTAGCAGCCTCGTAATTAGACTCGATTCATGCCCGTCCTAGCTGGCCTGCCTCCTGAGGGCACTCCCTTCGCTCTGGTGGTGAATTTGCCCGTTTGAATTACTGATGGCTTAGAGTGAGGGTTTGGTTTCAGATCAGAGCCCGAGGACAGGTCATTGGTGCCTAGGACTGTCCTGGTTTATGCCCGTGGTTCCAGTGTGATCGTGCAGTGGCCCTCTCTTCAGCGCCCTGGGTCGGACCATCGGTATATGGGATTTTTTTTTGGGTCAGAAGTGGAGTTGCCTGCCCGGCCGGCGTGGCTCAGCGGTTGAGCACCGACCTAGGATCCAGGAGATCGTGGTTCGAATCCCGGTCGGGGCACATGCCCGGGTTGCAGGCTCCTCGGTCCCCAGCCGGGGGCGTGCAGGAGGCGGCCGATCCATGACTCTCATTGATGTTTCTCTCTCTCTCTCCCTCTCCCTTCCTCTCTCTGAAATCAATAAAGACATATTTTAAAAATAACAATAATAATAAGTGGAGGTGTCTTACTCCAAGGGATGGCTCAGCGGTGCCTGCCTGCCTCAGCTGTTTAACCCGAGGGTCACAGGCGTGTTTTTCAGCTAATCGGACGTATGATTTTGCTTGTCTGTGCCCTTTCAGAGTAGGAGGTTCTTTCAAAGAGATAGCAGCCATTCTACTAATTGGGTATTTGGAATTTCTGTTAATCTGTTTAATGTTGATCTTACCGTGCTTAAGGTAAATCCTGTTTCGGAAAATCATTACCACCCGTTTAATGAGGGCTTTGTGGCTGCTTTTCTGATTTTTCTTTTTTGAAACCTTTAAAATGGGTAATGCTCTTCCTTCGAAACGGAGATGAATCGTGGGCTGTGCTTAGGGCCATGGCGACGGCGAGGGCGGATTTAGCAGCGTGGAAACGGAGGCAGAGAGTGCTTGGGTAACTTGCCGGAGGTCATGGTAAAAGCAGGGCAGAGTGGGCAATGTTGGCATCTGCCTTATTCTCGAAAAAAACGAAGGTTTGAACTACTTTGACTCAACGAAGTGTCGCGGGGGGCAGTCTATTAAAATAAGGGTTTCCAACTCTCTAGAGTATCTTCGAGACTGTCTTAGGTAACCCTCCCATTTCGCAGGTGGGAAAGCGGAGGTACAGGTATTAGTGGGAGCGCAGAACATAGGGTTTGAATTGTACGTCCTGGACGTTATTCAAGGGGAAGGGGGAGAGGAGAGTATATTCCAGAGCAAAGAGGTGCCCCCGATCGGGAGAGACTCGGGACGGCAGAGAGACGGAGTTTGTGTGTATAGGCGTGTACGTCACGTGTGGGGCGGGGTGGGGGGAAGGAGCCAGGTCAGGGGAGAAAAGCTACGTGCTGATTTAACACAGCCCGCGGGACCAGCGGGGCGCTGGCAAACGCGACCGGCCGGCTCGGGTGCGAGCAGGGGGGGGGGCGGCTGATTCATAGCATTTGCCGGTTTCTGCGCCATTCACACTCCCGCTGTGACCGATTTCCTGCCCCTGATGTCACTGAACCCGGAGCTGGGAAACATACTATTCCTGCCCCGCAGATAAAACGAAGGTAAATGTCCTCAGAACAAAGACGGCCGTAAAATGCGGTAAACTGATTAGGAGGTGATGCGTTTTGAGTATTTATTACATCTGTTTTAATGTAATGGATTTAAACGCAAGTTTATGGCATCACGTTTAACTCCTGGCTCACGGAAGTTCCTGAATGGGGGGGGTAACCAGGCCGAGCTGGCGAGAGCCGGCGTCAGCGCAGCACCCCAGGGAAGCCACCAAGCTGTCGTCCCGATGTCGGGGCCAGGAAGCCGGCTCGCCTTCTGGACGGCGTGTGCCCGGAGAGGTGGGAAACCACCGCGGTACCACGGATGACGCTGGATGGACCATCTGACCCTGCTGTTCGCACAATACAAGTTGGCGTCTCGGGGAGAGCAGTTTTATTGTTTGGTGTGCAGCAAACATCCTTTCCTTGGTCGCTCTCGTAGGTGTGAGCTTTTCCTCTGGTTGTGCTTGGGGTGTGGCAGGTGCAGCTAATCGTTTACACTTGGGATAGTGGGGATAATTTTTAAAAAATATGTATTTTTATTGATTTCAGAGAGAGGAAGGGAGAGGGAGAGAGAGAGAGAGAATCACCCATCGGCTGCCTCCGGCACGCCCCCGACTGGGGATCGAGTTCACAGCCTGGGCATGTGCTCTGACCGGGAATCAAACCGGCGACCTTCTGGTGCACGGATCACCCCCAACCAACCGAGCCACACTGGGGGTAATTTTTAATGGCCATGGGGTAGAATATCTCTCAGTATTCTGGGACCCCCCCCCAAATCCCTTCAGCGAATACCATGGTTGACAGGTCATCCTGATTCTCTCTCCAGGCTCGGTTTCCCTGCCTGGACTCTGAGCCCAGCCGCCTTGAGCTGAGGGTAGACTGCAGTGGGTCTCACTGTCACCCCTCTGTGCCTTACCTAGCCTGTCCCCCCTCCCTGGATGCCTTTTCCCCCCATCATGTCCACACCCCCCATTCTACCAACCAGCCACCTCCCAGTTCCTCCAGATAACCCCTCTCCCCCCTTATCTCTGGACACCTATGGGCCAGCCCCCCTTTGTCCCAGGCTGGATGAGTGATTTTTCTACTTTAGAACAGCCCCCCTTTTGTACACATCATAGAAAATATTTGCTGTTTCCCTACTAGATGGCAGGCACCCCCAAATCCTTGGATTATGCCTTCTGGGGCTCTTTTTTAGGGCTTAACAGACTATGTCCCGGCACCGGCAGGAGACCCATAAGTGCAGCTAAATTTGCGAATCTTTCTTTTTCATCTCACCGCATTTATGCTCTTCCCGGCTCTCGCTTCCTTCCCACTTACGCAGCTTGAAATCCCGCGCCTCCGGCTCTCCTGCCTTCGCGCTTCTCCTCCACTGCCCCTTCTGGCCTCTGAGGAGAAATTCTGTCCCCGTAAGGACGGAGTCGTAGGAGGGGAGAAATAATTTCCCGAAAGCGGCGGCTCAGGAGGACACCTTTCCCTGAAAGGTTATTCCTGCGAGCTGGCCGCTGTAGCCACCTCAGGTAATTAAGATAATGTCGCCCGAATGAAAGGCTCGCAGGTTCCAGAAGTGCGCCCCCCTCTCTCTATTAGGGACAAATTGTCCAAGGACGTCAAAGGGAGACCTCCAGGAAGGACGCTGGGCTCTCCGGGCGGGTGAAGGGCAGGGGAGTGACGGGCAGGGACCTCACCGATCCTGCCCCTGGTGGGAAATGGGAAACGGCCCTGGACCAGGGGGCTCCTCCCAGCATGACCGAGACGCATCCGCCCATCTCCTCTGTAGTTTCAAGGTCGGCAGAGTGCGGTCCCCAGGGGGCTTCCAAAGGTAGAACGAGAGCAGTTCTTATATTTTAGGTCTGAGTCTGCCCCGGGATCCCCCACTGTCCTCTCTCTCACCAGCTCCCGGAGCTGAAGACACAGTGTGAGGGGGTGTGTAACTGGTCAACCAAATATCCAGCTCCGTCCCTGTGGCTCCTCCACTCCAGAGGTCGGGTCTGACCACGTGGTTTGCTTTGGCCAAGGCACGTGAGTGGAAGTAACTCGTGTCATGTCAAAGCCCAGGTTTTAAGGGCCGTGCCCTCCTTTCCCTCCACCGCGGCTGGCGGTGTCCCCGATAGAGGCGGCTCCGTCGACGGGGGTCCCAGACTGAAGGCAACGTGGGGTAGAGCTGTGGTTGACCCGGGGGCTGGGGGAAACGTGGCACAAATGAGAATGAAATCCTTATGGCTGTTAAGTCTTTGGGGTGTGGGGGCTGTTTGTTACTGCAGCAAATCGTACCCTAGGCTGGCTGATACACAGCCAGGTAGAGGAGCTGACCAGACAACCAGGCTTCATAAAGAAAGGAAGGCGTGCTCTGCTCAGAAGAGCGGCTCACACTTACTCTTTGTAAATTTTCCAGTCCGTGTCACGGTCTCACGACATCTCTGTGGCCTGCCTTCGATGTCCTTCCCACTACACAGAAATGGATCCCTAGCATTTGACACCAGAGGAAGGCTTGGTGACACGACCTGTGTCTGCTGCAGCTGTTCAACGTCATCTGGGATTTCCTGACCAACTCGAGACAGCTGGGGGCAGAGTCATTTTAAAAAATATTTTCATTGCCAGACCAGGTGTGGTTCAGTGGTTGAACATCGACCTAGGATCCAGGAGAAGGCGGTTCGATACCTGGTCAGGGCACATGCCCGGGTTGCGGGCTCGATTCCCCAGTCGGGGGCCTGCAGGAGGCAGCTGATCAATGATGACTCTCTCATCGTTGATGTTTCGACTCTTTCTCCCTCTCCCTTCCTCTCTCTGAATCAATAAAGATATATATATATTTTTTTTTCCCCACTGATTTTTTTATAGAGAGAGAGGAAGGGAGAGGGGGAGAGAGAGAGAAGCATCGATGTGAGAGTGAAACATCGATCAACTGCCTCCCGCACACTCCCTACTGGGGATTGAACCTGCCACCCCAGGGAATGTTCCTTGACCAGGAATTGAACCAGCAACTTCTAGGTGCATGGATGACCCCCAACCAACTGAGCCAGGCCGGCCAGGTGAGGATGTTTCTAAGTAGCCTCAGCGTCGTCTACACTAGGGTGCCTGCGCCTGAGCGCGGGAGTGACGATATTCTAAGTCGGATAAGAGAGAATCTCTTCAGGACGTCAGAGAAGGGCGAGGGCCCTGAGCCACCCCAGGACCCAGGGTTAAGAAGGGGAGGGTGCCTGGACTCTTAGCTATTTGTTTATTTTTTAATTGAATTTATTGGGGTGACATTGGTGAATAAAATTAAATTGGTTTCAGGTGTGCAGTTCTACAATCCATCGTCTGTACATCGTATTGCGTGTTTAGCACCCCAAGTCGTCTTCCATCACCACTATCCCCCCGCGCCCCCTCCCCTCTGGCGATCACCATACTGTTGCTTGTGGACACTTAGCCCTTGACGCAGGGGCCAGAGCAGGGACCACGTGGGGAGACAGAGCGCGAGGCAGCAGGCTCCGGCCGGTGCTTAAAACCCGGCTCACTGCCTCTTTCTCTGAGCCTGCAAGCTGCGAACGGTTTTTACGTTTTTCCACGGTTGAGGGGGGAAAAATCAAAAGAAGAATACTATTTTTGGAACTCACGAAAATGATGTGAGGTTCAAATATCAATGCCCACAAATAGCCTTGTTGGAAGGACCCGGACGCAGCATCTGAATAAAACTGTCGTCTTGCAGGAAAGTCCGAGGGGGTGAGCAGGTGGAGCCCTGTTTAAAATAATGATCTCCCACCCGGCCGGCGCGGCTCAGCGGTTGAGCGTCGACCTAGGAACCAGGAGGTCACGGTTCGACTCCCGGTCGGGGCACATGCCCGGGTTGCAAGTTCAATCCCCAGCGGATCAATGACTCTCTCTCATCACTGGTGTTTCTCTCTCTCTCTCGCTCCCTCTCCTTTCCTCTCTCTGAAATTAAAAAAAAAAAAATTAAAATAATGAGGCCCCGTACAAGTTCCTAAGATGACACTGTCACACTGAGGCTTCCCCCGTCTGATCTTGCACTGGAGCCAAGACCGAAATGCATGCTCTGGCTAAAGGAAACTGTAGGCTCAGCGACGCTAATATTTGGGCAATTTACCAGGTGATAAGACTAAAGTAATTTATTATAATTTCACGACGAGATTTCTTTCCTTGGCTTGAGAAAGGTTTTTATCACCTCTAGCCTCGCAATTTCACTCTCGTTAATATTGATTTTGCTATATAATCTCTTTCCCTTTTTTTTACACGTCTCAAGTTATTTCTTGATTTGGATAAAACTCACATGTTAGCACAGTTGGAGATATAAAAACCAATCTTCGAGAAAATGTATTATGATAATTCTATTTTCCTGCTGCTGGCCAGTATGCGTGGGCCCGGAGAGAAAATGCGTTTTTCGGTCGCTAGACTTTCCTGTCCGCTTGGCCTTCATTGGTAGGAACAGAGGGGCCGCCGTGGACAGGAATGCCCCGTGGGGCCCCGTCCGCTGGGGGGAGCTTTGCGAAGGCACCTGGGGGGAGACCTGTGTTGTTCCCTCTGCGTCCTGGATGTGGCTGGCAGAATTCCTTATCGGTTCCCTCGAGTCCTAAATTACTCAGTGAGGCCAGGTGGGTTCCACCTGTGCTTCGGTCGTCCTGGGAGGCGGGCGGGACTCACGGCGGGAGGTTACAGAGGAGGGAGAGTAGGGTCCAGGGGTTGAGATCCTGACCCCGAGCTCCTGCGGCCGCTGCCTGACAGTGAGCGGCCAGCCCCCCGGTGACTCCACAGCCCCGAGATCTTTCCTCTGCCCTGGGAGACTCGGGGCCTCCCCAAGGCGCCTCCGTGTGGCCAGAAACCCTGGACCTCAGAGGCCTGGGGTGAGAGCGCCAGGCGCCCTCGAAGCTGGAGGCTCTGTGTCCCTTTAAGAGCCGGATGGCTGGCGGTGTCTCCAGGTAGGCTCATTAGGGCCTGTCTCCATTCCGCGCATCTCGGTTTGGGGGTGCTCACTCCTCTCCTCCCCCAGTGCGGGAGGCCCTGCCAGAGCCTGTGTTAAATGAAAAGGGCCGTTCGGGGCTCGGTGGCGAACTGCTGCAGTATTTATTAAACGCTCTGGGCGGGTTTCATGTGCAGGGAAGCCTCCCTCCGTGTGCGAGAGCCGGTGCTTGCTCACGAAGCACTTGGTAAATGTGACCCCAGGTGAGCCCCTCAGGGTAAACATTGTGCCCGTTTCACAGGCAGGGAAACTGAGGACCAGCCCACGGACGTGATGTACCTGAGGTTCCCTAATGTTGACTCGCAAGGAGAAAATCCTCGGGGCACGTTTATGAGGTTGTGCTTGACCCACTGTGAACTGTCAGAGCATCTAGGGCCAGGGGCGGGGAACATCCGGCCCACGGGCCGTATATACGGCCCTTGAAATCATTTGGTCTGGCCCTGCCAAGGCCTCACCAAAGAGAACCAGTTCCAGCCATCACATTAGGGGTGAGTTCATGAAATGTTTGACCAAGTATAGCAGGCTAACATTTAACTTGACGATAATTTTGCATGGCCCGCAAACGATGTTATAAATATCCAAACGGCCCTCGGCAGGAAAAAGGTTCCCCACCCCTGATCCGGGGGCAGCTCCCTCAGGATGCATTTTCCAAATTTCCGTTTTCAGGCTCCCATCAGCTGTTCCCCAAACAGATTGTATCCTGGGTTTGCTTCTCCCGGACCCTAGCCCCATGTTAATGGCCTTTATTTCCCACTTGCCGCTCCGAGTTGGCGCGTCACGAGCCTGTGTCTGCTACAGAACTCACAGACACCTGGCTCCTTGAAGATCTAGGAAGAAAAGAGAGACCAGGGTTTCCCCTCTGCCGCTCTTCCTGCATGAAAAGAACAGGTGCCGTGAATTTTGCGTGTGGGCGTTTGGGGTTTTATCTTCCGGGCGAATCCTGGGGCAATTCCCACGAATGAAATTTCTGTGGCTGCTCCGGCCGAGCTTCGGGACTAGCTGACCTTGATCAAGTTTGTCTCCCAGAGTTTTGTGGAAAAGCGTCCTTTTGAGATGAGCCGGTGGCAGTTCTGGTCTGTGTCCTGTCAGTGGCGGGAGGCAGGCAGAGCTTGCGCCCTCCCTTCCTGGCTCCGCGGCAGGTGTACGTTTGCAAAACATCGATCACGTCTCTTCTGGCTCCTCTCAGGGCTGTTTGGCCCATTTGAGCCAGGGGCTGGCGTCCCCTCCCCGTGTCCCTCCTTCCGCCGCAGACCCCGCCCTTCACACGCTCCCACCTGCCTTCCGTGTCTTCACTCCTTAGTTTCACCCCCATTTCCCTTCCAAAGGCTCCAGGGCCTCAAACGCGCGTCTGTGAACATTTACCGCCTGCTCAGAGCCTGGATTCGGCAAGTAACTTGTACTGATTTGCGGTGCCAGTAAAGCGGCCGATTTCTCCTTCTAGGAAAAGTGTGTGTGTTGTGGGGGGGACGTGCTGGCCTATTCGAGCGCTTGCTGTGTTACAGTTACATGCATTTGTTCTTGCCGGAAACCCGTGTGTTCTCTGCGCTTATTTTTACAAGCTCGGGGGGCGGGGGGAGTGGAAACGACTGGTCCTGGTCGCCTTCCCAAGCATGAGGCGAATGAAGGTTTAACCAGGCTCAGCTGACCACAGAGTGTGCCCCTTACACCCGACGCCTCGCCACGCCCCGGAGGCCCTCTGCCGGGTTAAACGCAGCGCCTGCCCCCTTGACCAAACGCCTCCGTTGGGTCCTAACCCTCCCCCTCCCTAATTCCAAACCCTTAAAAATGCTGTGCAGCATCTTTCCGGCGCGGAGAAGACCCGTGGTGTCCGTTTCCACTTGTCGAGTGTAAACAAAGCGTGATTTATCTTCACCCAGAGCTGCGGTGCCCGGGTGCAGGGGCGAAGCACCCTCGCCGGGGCTCCACGGGAGCCACGTGCCATTGCGAAGCTCTGGGCACCCGGGTGCTGGTCAGCAGCCAGGAGGACCGGGGCAGCAAGGATTGGCGTTGATCGCGCGCTGTGCCCGGGCACGGACGGATAACTGAGCTAACTCACTGGGTTCCGGCAACATCCCCGTGATGGCATTCTCACCCCCGTTTGGCGGGTGAGGAAACTGAGGCACAGAGAAGTTAGGGTGTGCTCGCCACTGGCTAACACGCGGCCGTTTTATACGTTTCTGTCTGTCTCTCCCTCTAGGATGTGAGCTCCCTGAGGGCAGGGTGTCCGTTTTCGGTTTGTTTGCCGTGGTAGAAAGATGCCTGGCACGTAGTAGGTGCTCCATAAAGAGCGTGGAAGGAACATCACGCAGACCAGAGACGGGAGAGAAGCCGCTCGGGCTGAGTTCTCTGGAAACTCCCTGTTTTCATTGTTCACCGGCCAGTTAGCTCAACCGACCTGTCGTCCAGGGGCCGCTGGAGGAGGCGAGACAGATGCGTCCCCACAGCCACCTCCACCTGGAACAGCTGTGACCCTCCAGGCCCTGCCCGGGCCAGGCACAGTGCCGGGGGCTCGGTAGGCACAGACCGCCCGCAGGGATGAACAAATACATGATTCCAGTACCGGGGACCCTGCAGATTCACCGGAATGAGCCTGGGTGGAGGGCCGGGGGCCGGCGGCTGCTCCCTGGGGGAACGTGCGCCCGTGTGGCCCGCGGCGCCAGCTCCCCGAGGAACTCGGTCGGCGGGCTCGCCCCTCAGTGCGGTTGATTCCGCGAAGGTGACTGTGCGCAGCAGGAAGGAGAGAGACGTTGGGGGCGAGTGAGACCACGGAGGGAGAAGCTGTTCCCTCCCCCGAACAAGCAAGTGAAAAAACCCCGAACGGGAAACCCGCCGCTCTTCTTAGGAATCTCTCCTGTCGTGTGTCCCCCACACCCACCTTCTCCCCGACGACCTCTGCCCCTCCCTTTGTCAAACCCGAGTCGAGCTGTCACACTTTCCGACACATCCCGCCCGCCGACGAGACGCCTCCATCAATTTTTCCCAGAGCCGCTTAGATCTTCGGTGATTTCTTACCTGCCAGCTGGTTTTGACCGGTGAGCAAACCCCCAAAACCAAACAGCAGCAAAACCCTCCAAACGGAACTAGATGCGCCTTCTTAAAGCCCCTATGGACGTTTCCGTGCGCGAGCATCTTCTGAACGGGAGGCCAGCCTGCGTTTAGGTCACGCATGGGGGGGGGGCTCGTGCCACCCCGTGGGCGAGCGCCTTACAGGGGGATTCCCCCCAGGGGCCCGTGAGAAGGCCCTGCCCCCCCCAACTCCTCGCCGCGCGTGCACACGCGTGCCCACACACACGCACACCGCGTCTCATTCCAAGACAGATGCGTTTAAAGCGTGCCCGTGAGCCCTGGCCGGTGCGGCTCAGTGGTTAGAGCGCCGGCCCGAGCGCCAACAGGGCCGTAGGCTCGATTCCCGGTCACGGGCACGTGCCTCACTTGCAGGTTTGATCCGTCGGCTCTGGTCGGGGAGTGTGTGGGAGGCAAGCGACCCATGTGTGTCTCTCGCACACGGGGAGGGATTCCGCTTCGGCGCAGCCGGCGGGTTTCCCCTCGCCGAGGAATTCAGAACAAGGCACGGCCTTCGGGTGGGCGTGAGCGCCGGGGCTCCTGGCCTCTCTGCCCGGGTGTTCCGGTGCCCCTCTCTGCAGCGCGAAGGTGGTTTTGGTAGCTTATGGCTCACCCCGCAGTGGGTGAACTGTCGTGATATGACATTGGCTTCTAGGCAACATTTACCAACAAGCGAAATGAAGACGGGGTTTATTAATCTCCGCGTGTAAACCCGGCGATCTCAGCCCTCCTGAGTGACGCTGTAGCACCAATAATAACAGCGGTAATGTGAAAGTAGTGATAATGTGTACGTCTGTGGTGCTTTAGCTTTCAGAGGCTCTTTCTTATGTATAGAATTAATTAGTGCTAACAAAAGGCCAATGGAAGCCTACTTCTTCCTTGCAGACCTACTGTTGAGAAATGATTTGTTTTATTGAGCATGATTTTAAATCTATATTAAATGCTTGAAAAATACCATACGCCCTCAAATAGTTTACAAACTGCCACGTTCCCCGTGTGTCGGTTGGCTGCTGTCTTAATAATGTTAGGCTGTGTGTCTCCACGCGTCTGTTTTGGCCACAAGAGCAAAATACGTCAGCAAAAGGAAATCCCAGGGCACAGCTGGCTGGGAAGGACGGTTCTCGCTTTCTCTGATCCGAACCCGCTGCTGTGTCACAGGTTGGCTCCGTGGCCACGTGGACAGAGCTGTCAAGCCGAACCCACTGCTGTGTCACAGGTTGGCTCCGTGGCCACGTGGACAGAGCTGTCAAGCCGAACCCACTGCTGTGTCACAGGTTGGCTCCGTGGCCACGTGGACAGAGCTGTCAAGCCCATTGTCCTCAGTGCGTCAGGCGATGCCAGTTGCTCCCAAATCCTTAAATGGCAGTGTGAGGACTGGGTGGGGTGGCTGCCCTGGCCTATAAGAACGGAGCCCCGGGTTTTGATTGGTGGGCACACAGCCACGGGCAAGGGGAGCATGACCATATCTTGCAATGTTTTGGGGTCCTCGAGAAGCACCCCAGTGGCCTGCAGTGTTACTCAGGGGTCTTTTGATTGTCAGCGTAACTCAAACTGGTTGAAGCAAAAAAAGGGACGTTCCTGGCTCATGTGGGTAGAAGTCTCTTGTGAGACTGAGCAGGTTTGGGGGACCGACCAGCGTCTTCAGGACTTGGTTTCCCTTCGGCTCTGCCCTGCTCCACGCCGGCGTCACCTTCAGGCGGGTTCTCTGCCGTGAAGACCCCTCCGAGGGACAGCCTCGTAGACAGCGACCCCACAGACAGGGGCTTCCGACAAAACCCAGACCCAAGGCCCGCTGGTCCGCCTGGATGACGGGTCCCTGTCCGACCAGTCACTGAGCCTGTGGGGACAGACCACCCTGACTGGCCAGGCTTGCGGCACGTTCTGACCATCTGTGTGTGTGTGTGTGTGTGTGTGTGTGTGTGTGTCCATCCTCGAATAGTGTTTCTTGATCTTGACTCTACGGATGTTTTGGGGCTGGAGAATTCCTGTTGAGGCAGGACTGGCAAGAGGGGGGTGGCCTGTGCTGTAGGATGTTTAGTAACTTCCCAGTCTCGTCCCCCCTCCCAATTCTGACAACCCCAATGTCTCCAGACATTGCCACATCACCCCTGGGGGGGGGCGAACTCACCCCCATTTGAGAACCAGTGTCCTAGAGCCACGAGACTTCATAGACCGTGGATGACCCGGGAATGGTCAGAGATGCTGACTCTGGAACCTTCTGCAGACCAGCTGGAGCACAGTCTGCATTTTAACCCAATTTCGTGACTCAGATGCACACAAAAATCCGAGGCGCGTGGTCATGCAGTGACTTAACGTCGTGGGTCTCAGACTTGGGTGTGCATAGGATCACCTGGAGGGCCGATGAAGCTCACGGGTGCCAGGTTCATCGGCGAGGGAGAGGCCCGGCGCCTCTGGGTGTTCTCCAGCTTCCCGCAGGGGACCTGATGCTGACCGGAGTTTCGGAATCACCACCTTAAAACCACAAGCTCAGAAAATAAGCCGCCTCTGTACCGAGGCCAGTGCCCGAACATTTTAAAATTACGGAAGGAGAGCTGTAGGTGCGGTAATCACTCCGAAGGGCCCCGGCAGGGAGTCCAGGCGGGCGGTCGGCATCTCGTCGCCTCTCGAGCACTGCAGGGCCGGACACTGGACATTGGCCAGCGAGGCCAATCCGTCCCGAGGGCTGTGCTCGGGTACAAGTTCAGGACGTATTTGCAAGGATGGATGCAGCCTGGAAATGGTTTGTTCTGGGTCGACAGTCTCCAAGAAGAAAGGGGGTGTGGATATAAACCTGCTTCTTTTTGGGTAAAGACGCCTCAGGTGCAGTGCGTCCGTCTGTCCTGCGCTGGATGTCCGCGCTGCCCCTGGTAATCGGGGAATGACAAGCGATTTTGTATCCTGTTGAGCGACGGTGGGGTAGGTGGGGTGTGCACAGCGACTCGGATCCTCGGGTCTGGGTGTGTGCGTGTAGGTGTGTGGGTGAAGCTTTCTCTTTGTAGCCCATTTCTTTACGAAATAGGCTACAAAGATCGGCTTCTCCTTTTCTCCAGTTCATTAAATTCCGCCGGGGTGTTGATCGCTAATCTGAGCGGCTTAAACTCGTTCCTTGATAGCAAATCGTCCCCTGTGCAAATCCTCCGGAAGCTCTGTGTCCACGTGAGCCCGAAGGCTGCGATTATACGGGAATTGCAAGGACGGAACCAGCGATTGGAACCCGATGGTCAAGAAGCCTTTGACTGAGGCCCGAGTGCGTGGAAGCACGCTTGCTTTTATTTAAGCAAAAAACAAGCAAAGCGCGGGCTCCCGATGTCATGCGGCACAGCCCTGCCGTATGGCCGTGTTGGGCTCTGAAGACCAAAGGCCTTCCGTTGTCGTTACTGATCATGTGAACTGTTCTCTCTGCATCCCCGGAGCTCGAGCCACTTCCAGCCTTGCACTCCCTCCTTCCAAATGGCTTAAAATAGTCAACGACCGTGTAGACCGGCAGCTTGAGCGTCACCTGGAAGCAGAAATGCAGAATCCTGGGCCCTCCCGCAAACCTACGCAGCCTGAATCTACCTGCAGTTTAATAAGATCTCAGGATTTTCAGATGCACCTTGAAGCTGGAGAAACCCAGCTGTAGACCAGGTTACCCAGTAACTGTCTCTGCGCTGTCCAGCATGGTGGCCGCTGGCCTGGGGTGGCCACAGGGTGCTTTGAAATGTGGTGAGTGCGACTGAATTTCAAATTTAATTTTCATCATGTTAAATTTAAATAGCCCATATGGCTAATGGCCACCATATGGAATGGCTTTAGCTCCTTCTGAAATCTGGCTGCATCTTACCTCTCCAGTGGGCCATCTGCACTGCGATCTCCCTCCCCCGCCCCGGGGCGAGTTCACCTTCGCCTGAGGCCGGTGAGACGGACCACAGTTACGGCCGTCAAGTTCCACGTGGGTGAGAAAAGCACATGCGTCTGTAGGAAGGAAAATCATAGCTAAAGTGCTTTAGAAAGTAAGAACGATGCAGTATAGAATCTTCTCTGTGTCCCAGGCTAAGTTCGTCATATGCTTTTTTTTTTTAAATCCTCACAATAAGAAGGTAGAGATTTTTGTCTTTTGGTCACTGTGGATTCCCAAGTGCCTGGAACAGTGAGTGGCCCCTAGTAGACGCTCAAGTACATACCTGTCCCATGGATCAACGATCAACCCTATTTAGTAGATGACAGAACTGAGGCTCAGAGCAGTTAGGTGATGTACCCGAGTCCACAGAGGGGAGAGCAAGGATTTAAGCCCCTCCCTGTGGTGGGGGCTCCGGAGTCCATCTCGGCACCAGGCCTGGATAACCAGCCTGCCTCAGCGAGCTAATCAGCGGTGCTCCTGCTGCCGAGAGTTTAGCTAGAAAAGGCAAGTCTGATCTGAAAGTGTTTGTCGAGTGCCTGCCATTTGCCACACTCTAGGCAACCACTGGTGTGTAAGCCGCATTTTTTATTTAAAAAAAATTTTTTTTAAAGTATGTTTTTATGGATTTTAGAGAGAGGAAGGGAGAGGGAGAGAGAGAGAAACATCAATGATGAGAGAGAAACATCATGGACCAGCTGCCTCCTGCACGCCCCCTCCTGGGGATCGAGCCCACAACCCGGGAATCGAGCCGTAACCTCCTGGTTCGTGGGTCAGCGCTCAACCACTGAGCCACGCCGGCCGGGCAGCATTAGGCTTTAATGTATATAAGAATGCTCTGGGATCTCGCTGACACGCAGATCGATTCAGTAGGCCTGAGGGGTGGGGGGGCTGGGATCCTACCTTCCTAACAAGCTCCCCGGAGGCGCCAGTGCCGCTGGTCCCAGGGCTGCAGCTGGAGCGTGAACGTTGAAGGCAGCCTGGCCCTCAGGGAGCTCACTGGCGGGGGCTGGGGCTGGGGGGTGGAGGGGAGGGAATTCACAATGACAATGCATAGTGACCATGGCTCTGACAGGGTACAGTAGGGCCTGTGGGGCTCACGGAGGGATGGCCGGCCAGGGGGGAGGTGACGTGGGAGCTGAGACTTGAAACGGGCACAGGAGGGAGGCAGGTGGAGAGAGGAAGGGAAGGGTGTCCCAGGAAGATGGAACAGCGTGTGTAAGGAACGGGAGGCTCACGCGAGCGTGGGGCCTATGAACACAGCCCTGACATCCTGTGGCGCGGCTGCTCCCCCGGGGCGGACGCCGCACCTGAGGGACGGCCTGTTGGGTCTGACCCCGACTTTTCTTTGGCTGCAGGCTGGAGGCTGGAGCCGGGGCCGCCTGCAGATAAACAGCTTCCGCCGCCGAATCCCACCCTCAAAGCGCCGCTTGGGTCTAGTTGATATTTCCGCTTCCCCGTTTGATGTTTGGAACCCTCTGCCCACCGATCCTGAGCCCCGTGCAAGGCGCCCGGCATCCCCTGGAAGCCTAATGAGGCGGTTGCCGTGGTAACCGGGGGCCGTCCCTGTAGCTGCTGCGAATGCCCTCGCTCCCCAAACCCTGCGCCTGTTTCTCTCTGTTTGGTAAATTAATAACATTTAAATGAAACATATTAATTTATTTCACGTCAGTTAATTTGTGCGTTAAGCTTGCGTGCCGGCTTCGCCCTCCCGTCTCCCCAGCACCCATTAATTAACTCCCGCCAAATGGGGGGCCCACCGGCGGCGGCTGCGATGGCTTCCAGCGGACTGCCGCAGTTACAACCCCCTGCCCCTCTGTGGGGAGCAGTCAGTGTCAGTGTAATTGCTTTTCACAGGTCTGCAGTCGCCTGTCTTGTCAGACACTTAACTTATAATTATCAGCATTTGAATTTTACAAAAAATAAAATACGGAGCCAAAATATCGGAAGGACAAGCGGTGGCTGCAATTCGACGCCTTGTGCTCAGTGTCTCAGTGGCTCCCTTTCTGCAACACCCACTGTCTCTTTCTCAGGCCGCTAATGACGCCCCCCTGCAACCCCGCGGAAACCGTGGTTCCCGGGGGCTCGCCACGGAGGAGTCGGCCACGCCGGTGGGGTCCTCCGGCCCCCAGGGAGCCAGCTTGGGGTCTTTATTTCCTGCCTTTGTAGAGATGGTGGGCAATCTGGTTCCTCCAAATGAGGTTATGTTCCTAGAATCCGCCGCATCGCTAGGATGCCGCCCGGCCGGGTGTCTGCCTCGCTCCCCGTGGAGCTGCTTCTCTCGCCCCAAACTCTCCGTGCGCAGCTTTCAGCACCGGCCCCTTTCTCCGAGCTTCGGGCCACAGCGTGTTATCTGTGGTAAGAACTGGCGTCTGGGAAACTGTACGCCGGCGAAATCCACGGGCGTTCCCAGCGCCTTGTCCCTTCGTTCGGGCCGGGAGCGGAGTCGTTGGGAGGTTGGCGGCAGGCACCGATTTCTGCAAGCGAGCCCGGGTTGCCTGTGTCCGCCTGGGTGCGCAGACACCGGCTGGTATTGCAGCCAACGGGATGACCGCGGGGCCTGGGGCTCGGCCGGCTGGGTATTAGCAGGCACATTCGTGCACCTGTCTCCGTGTCAGGCTCTGGGGTCGAGGGGTGAGCCAGGGAAGTTTTCCCAAAGCCCCCCTATGTGACAGCTGACACAGGACCCTTTTTTTTTAATCATTGAGATTTTTTTTAAAATTAAATAGCAATACAGGTTTATGTGTCATTTCTGTTGTTGATTTGCAGAGACCCTTTGGCTTTTTTTTTTTTCTTTTACGTTCATTAAAGACATTTATCTTTCAAAGTCAAATATTTTCTCTGTCCAAGCTCGCTCCTCTCTGCAGTTTCTGAGGGTTTGTCTTGGGACGTGAAAGGAGAAACCCAGAATGTCTGCAGGGCGCACGCCTCAGCCTGTCCATTTCCCTCGCGTCACCACGGCGTCCCCTCCAGCCGGGGCCGGTGGATGGTTATTACCCGGGTGAAGAGCTGTAGCGGATGCGGGTACCACAAGTCACTAAAGATTTAAGGACAGGCTGTTAAAAATAATGACTTCGTGGGTTTTGCGAGTGTAAGGGGAACTGCCTGTTTTATGGACGCAGGGAAATTGAATTCACAGTCTCCTCTGAACCAGCAGCTTTGCCTCTTGGCCCGGCCACTGCTGCGTGTGCACTTTCACTGAATATTTATTTCAAGGTCCCGTATTTATTTATGTCTTTGTACACACCTCTAATCTATTTTATGCCCGCTGTTTCTCCTGACTTAAGAATAGATAGAATACGTTCCTTTTTTAAATTATTGATCTTGTTTTGAGAGAGAGAGAGAAGCACCGATTTGTTGTTCCACTTAGGTATGAATCGATGGGTTGCTTGTCGTATGCGCCCTGACCGGGGATGGAACCCACAGCCTTGGCGTCTAGGGACAGCGCTCTAACCAGCTGAGCCACCCGGCCAGGCAACATATCCTTCTTAGAGATACATCAGGAGTTGGTGGAAAAGCCACTGTAGCCCTGGCAGGTGGCTCAGTGGGCTGGGCATCGTCCTGTGCACCAAAAGGTTGCCAGTTTGGCTCCCAGTCAGGGCACACGCCCGGGTTTCGGGCCGGATCCCCGGTAGGGGGCGTGCAGGAGGCAGCCGATCGATGCTGTGCTCTCACATGGATGTTTCTCTCTCTCTCTCCCCCCCTTCCTCTCTCTCTAAAAATCAATAAAAATATTTTTTAAAAAAAGAAAAGAAAAGCCATCGCAGGACTTGGCGGCCGCCTGGCATGCCGCACAGTAGCCGTCACAACCAGAGACGCGACTGACGTTGACCCATAATCCAGTTGCGATTCACAGGCATTCATTTCATGGGTTGGCTTTGGTGGCACATGTAGAGGTCCGTCTGCACAGCACACGTGAATCGGTACGTCGGCTTCGATAGGGTCCCACGTTAGCAGAATCTTATGCAAAATAAAAAACTGACCCGCGGTACAGGGCGGGCTCCCGGGACACACGATTTCTTTCCTTCTTCCCCCTGCAGAACCGGGAGCTCAGGCCTCCCGAGCGGCTCGCGATGGCCGGGTGCAGGGTGCTCAGTGAGGGTGTCGCCGGCGGCCCGGCCGGACACAGTTCCTTGTCCCACATGGACAGAGGGAGGGGTTCTCCTTGTTCTAGGGGTGCTGGGGGAGATGGCTGCTTCCTTTGGCCCTGCCTGACGTTGGAGAATGAGAAGATGCCTGTGAGGACAGGCCCCCGCCCTCGCCGCCCCGTGGGTAAGAGGCAGGGGGAAGCTTCCTTTCGTTTTCGATGGCTAGATTTTTCCCAGAGCATTTGAAAACAATGGAATTGCGTTGTTTTCGTGTGGATATCCCGGCTGATTCCTCGATACTACTTATTTTATTTTATTTTTTTAAATATATCTTTATTGATTTCAGAGAGAGGAAAGGAGAGGGAGAGAGAGAGAGAGATAGAAACATCAATGATGAGAGTCATTGATCGGCTGCCTCCTGCAAGCCCCCGACTGGGGATCGAGCCCGCAACCCGGGCATGTGCCCAGACGGGGAATCGAACCCCGATCGCCTAGATCCTAGGTCGACGCTCAACCTCTGAGCCGCGCCCGGCCAGGCACTGCTTTTATTTTAAGAATTGCCGAGAGTTCCTGGAGACCTCGCGGGAGGACGGGAGGGCGGACAGCTCTGGCTGTCAGGTGAGGCGGCAGGTAGGCGCCCGCCCTCCTTCCCGGGCCTTGTCCGCAGGGTGGAAATCCTGGGTGTCCGTGCTGGAGAGGACCAGCTGAAGAAACTGGGTTTTCTTGTTTAACGAAACCGCCTTTGTACACGTGGCATCTGTCTGAGGCACAGGGCCAAAGTCTCTCTCCCCCCCTGCCCCAAACAAGATCGTTTCCAGCTTGGGAATGTGCGTGTCATGGCTGATGGCTGATGGTCTTGGCTTGCTCCTGGGTCCCTACGCCCCGTTATTTCTCAGATCAGTATCTGTGGGGGTGTTCTCAGTGTCCGACACCGTTCCAAGTGCGTCCCACACATCAGCAGACTCAACCCCGACACCCACCCTGTGAGGCTGTCCTTCCTTATTACCCTTGGTAGGTGGGTAGGAATACAGGGGTCCCTGGGTCACCGTACTTGCTCAAGGTCACGTAGGACAGAATGCAGGGTCAGGGTTAAAGCCAAGTCCTGTGCCCTTGACCGCTGTGTCTGCAGCTAGCACCCCATCTGTCTCCTGCCCGCCTGTGGAACCCACCAGGCTCTGTCCATCCCCAACACGGGCGCCCTGGCGCCGACCCCCATCCCCGCTGCAGCCTCCTGGACTCGTCCCTGTCTCTCAGTCTCACCTGTTTCCAGCGTGTTCTTTGTGTAGCTACCGGCGTGATTGTCCAGAATTCCCATTATAGCTGGACCCCGGCCCATCGTGGCTCAGCCCCTTCGACGGACACTCGGCGCCTTCCGGATGGACCCTGGTTCCTTAAAGTGCGTTTGACTTCGGGGTGTGCTGGCGGCTGCCTGAAATGGTGGTGAAAATGTCGGCGATCTTGATAACGACGGGAGCCGATGTTTACTAAGCAGGTGCAAAGTGTCCGGTGCGTTACGGGGACCCTCTCACTGGACCCTCCCCACGGCTCTGATTGGGGCGGGACGCTGAGCGGTCTTGTCTGCACCCCGGGTGACCCAGCAGCTTGAAGTCCCCCCGAGAGCCGTGTTTTCTCGCCTCCGATCCTCTGCCCTGAGCCTCCCCCTGCCTAGCACTGTGTTGAATGAATGGAAGAACTTTCTGGAAGACGTCACAACGTTCCGAATCCATTGCTGCCGCTAACGTGTCAGAGGGGAAACGACCCCTATAAGACAGGCCAGAGCCAAATGAGAAGCCAGTTGAGTGAAACCCGGGGCCGGCAAGGAAGACACTCGAGAGCCACAGGTGGGCGACTAATCTTGTCTCCAACCTGAGAGGTGACATTGAAAGCTGGACAGCAGGGTGGCCGGTGGGATCAAGGCTCAAACCAGGAGGCTCTGAAGGCCACGCGCCCGGGCCGGGGGCCGCCGTGAGGCCCCTGGAGACAGCCAGCAGCTGCGTGGAGACTGAGGACTGGCCGCCTTCCCACCCGCTGGCCGGGTTTCAGGCAGCGCCCCCTCCTGGGGGGGTAGGTTCCGGGTCAGGGCTGCGGCGGCAGCCTTGTCAAAGCCTCGCCGAGAGCCTGCGGCTTCATCGTGTGGGCTGTGGAGACGCGAGTTCTCCCCAACCTGCCGGCGGCCTGTAGGTCAGCACCCCCACAGCGGAGACGGGGAGACTTCTCGGAGCCCCTGTCAGTCAAGCGAAGCAGGTGAAATCAACACCGAAGCCCTCTCCCAGCAAAACCGGTTCTCTCCACGTCCCCCCAGGAACACATGCGAGGGAGACGCAGTGCGCAGAGGGGAGGCCAGGCCGGGAACAGCCTCCGGTTCTCTGTTAACGCAGCTCCCACTTTCGGGGAGATTTTCTCTTCCAGCCAGGCAAGGCCGGGCGGCCGGAGGGAAGGGCAGGGACGCCTCTGGGCTGCAGGGACGTCGGCCTGGCAGGGCTGTTCCCGTGGAGAATGTCATTGGAACGTCAGTCTCTTCCATGCAAGATAAAGGCCCCCTTTGGCCCTGACTTTTCAAACAACCTGTGTCGGGCGCTGTACCCACACCACGGAAGGAAAAATAACTGCATGGTCACAAGCCCATTAAAAAAAAAATCATTTAGCCCGGCCAGGCGTGGCTCAGCAGTTGAGCATCGACCTAGGATCCAGGCGATCGGGGTTCAATTCCCGGTCAGGGCACATGCCCAGGTTGTGGGCTCGATCCCCAGGAGGCAGCTGATCAATGACTCTCTCATCACTGATGTTTTTTTCTCTCTCTCTCCCTCTCCTTTCCATTCTCGGAAATCAATAAAGATATATATATATAAAAAAAAAAAAGTTAAAAAAAATTATTTATTGATTTGAGAGAGGGGAGAGAGAGAGAGAGGGACAATGATTTGTTGGTCCACTTATTTACGCATCATTGGTCGCTGCTTGCACGTGCCCTGACCGGGGATCGAACCCACAACCTTGGCATTTGGGATGATATTCTAACCGACCGAGCTACTCGCCCAGGGCTTAGCAAGCGATTTTAATGCAGGAGACACGTTGGCCTTCCCTTTCAGCTAATCTTTTATTAATTTATTCCCTGTGCTTTTGCAAGAACTTTCCAAGGGCCCCGGGAGACGCCATCTAGCCTGGCTGCTCGCAAGAGAACATGGGCTAAGGACTGCATTAGTTACCTCTAATATTTCATCATTAAGGGAAGTAGTTTCTTTTCTCGTGGAGCCAAATTGGATTAATTATATGCACACAGAGTATACTTAACAAACAGCATAATTCAGAGGTCCCAAGCTGGGGCGCTCACAATTTGGTTCTTTGTTTTTGTTACTGAACAAGGCGTTGGCCATTTATACTCTGAATTAAATGTGCTGGGTTTTAAAAATCTAGTGGCCATTATCGTGGGTCTCTGGGCTTCAAATGCCATTTTTTTCACCCTCGGATCAGCGATTTTCAACCGGTGTGCCTCAAGAGTTTTTAAAACATGCGATACCTGACGATTTCGTCAGGGCACTGACCTCCTTTCCCCTTAAACTGTCAGATAAAAAATGACAGCGGTCAACACAACAATAGCCATCCGGCGTGAATGAATTAAAATTATACCTATTTTTTTGTCAGATCGGCAAAAAATATGTATATTTTTCGGTGTGCCGCAGAATTTTAGCGATTCGTTTCTGTGCCGTGAGACAAACAGGGGTGCAAATTGCTGTCCTAGATTATACACCCAATGCTGCAGAGCAGCTGGCGCAGGTGAAACAGCCGGGCGGCGGATCACGTCCGTTGGGCTCACCGGTGTCTGATCAGGACGCAGAGCGCCCTCAGTCCGATGATCCTGATTATCAGCGGCTCTGCGTCATTAAGGGACCAGGCCCGGCTCGCTGGCCTTTCTTCAGCCCGTACGGACTGGCCGGAGGCCTTAAGGACTGAAGACGGAGCTGGCCTTGTGGCGACATCCCCGTGGCACTTCCTGGCCGGCGACAGTGCGTGGCACAGGGTGTGTGACAAAACTTTCACTGGGTGACAGAGCGGCAGCAGCTTTAGTTTCTTCCTATTTTACTCCCAGGCTGAGCCTGGACAAAGCCATAAAGAATGTTCCGGAATTCCCCCTCCGTCCCCAACACACACTGTCTTCTGTTGGTGCCACAGGGATCCAGGAGGGGTGACCACACCGTGGATCTGCCTCCCCAGAGGCCTTAGTCTCATGGGGGGAAGGCAGACTGGCCGTAGTTTTCACTAGAGTGTGAAGGGCTGCCACGGGAGGTGTCCCTGGCTGCCAGATGGAATTACGTTGTGATTGACGCACCTTCGCCAATAGACAGCCTTTGAGGATGTCCAGTTTCCTCAGTGCCAAAGGCTACGGTTTCCTAAGGCAGGAAATAACAGAGTCCTCCCTGTTGGGGGGGTGGTTTCGGGTCCTCCAAGCAGCCCCTGGGGATACAGCTGGGGCTGACTCACTTGTCCCAGAGCATGGATTTGGCCAGATGGGAGGAGTTTCTTTGGCCCTTCTCATGTTGGCTTTTGACTCTCTTTTCCACCCCGCGTCCGTCCCTACAGCTAGAGTTTCTCTCCGTGGCCTGGCCGTTCATCAGACCCACATGTCTTCTGGGGAAACGTGGCTCCAATATATTTGCCGTGAGATGGAGGAACCCATTTAGTAGGAGCATCCACGCAGGCTCTGGCTTCAAGCCTGTCACACACCCTGATCAGCGATCAAACCCACACCCTGGGCATGTGCCCTGACAGGGAATCCAGGTGGGTGACCCTTCAGCGCAAAGGTCGATGCTCAACCAACTGAGCCACACCGGCCGGGTCCTCCTCCAGACTAGTTTTCACGACAAATGGTAGTCCCTTGATAAGATGCAAGGTCACTTATTTATCTGGCCGCCGACGGTTAGCCACTCAGTTGGCATGACGGGCCACACATCCCTCTTCTCTCTAAGGCCACCGAGGGTCACCCCACTGCCGCAGACACAGCGTTTCTGGGCTCTCGCGTGCGGCAGGGCGATCTCTGCGCCGGCTCCTGTCTGACGCTGTGCTGCCCGCTGCTCGCTCCGCCTTCACGCCCCTTGTCGGGCCCCGGACGACCGGGGACTGCACTCAGAAGCCCGAGTCCCGCGGCGCGTGGCTCCTGCGGCGTGGCCATGGCTCGGCGTGGCGGGAGGCGGGATCTGTGGTTTGGAAGCATCCCTTCCCCTCCTGCAGCGGCTTCTAAGAACACAGCGCAGAGGTGGCGGCTGGCAGCTTGTCACGGGGCACTGGGCGCGGTCGCAGGCTGGCCGGAAACAAGCCACCACGTCGTGGAGAAATGAGGTTCCAGTAAGCCTCTGAAGCGTCCCGGCCGCTGATTTTCCTCCGTGTCCACGGTCTGCGGACCCTGGCTGAGGGAAAGGGTTTTGGCCCCAGTGTGCCTGCTTCGGCGGCCCTCTAACGGGCTGCGCGCGGCCGAAGGCATGAGGATCCGCCGCGTGTGCCCGGCTGTGTATGTGCGTGCCTGGCGGGAGGGGGGCGGGGAATGAGACCAGTGGACTTGGGTTCAAGCCCCAATATTTCCGCTCAGTCGTAGCACCTGCAGAAGGGGGACTGCAGTGGCAGTTGCTGTTGGAGTACAATGTATCTGTTGGTGGGAACCGAACTTGCTACATTCAGATGAGCCGCTAAATGGCAGAGACACAGTTAAGGGGGAACTTGCTACATTCCTATGAGCCCCTAAATGGCAGAGACACAGTTAAGGGGGAACTTGCTACATTCCTATGAGCCGCTAAATGGCAGAGACACAGTTAAGGGGGAACTTGCTACATTCCTATGAGCCCCTAAATGGCAGAGACACAGTTAAGGGGCGTATGTTCCTGGTGCTTCCTGCCTCTCCTGCGCTCCCCAGACCTACAGGGAAGAAAGAAAGGCTAAGTCCGCTGAGAAGGTACTTGGAAGAGGCTGGCGGATGGCCAAGTGATGTGTAAATGTACGTTGTCATTGTTACTGTAGATGGGGCTCGGGTTAAGTTCCGAGATGACCCTGGCATCCAGCCACTCGGCCACTCGAGATTGCCCACGTTAGTTGGCCGTGGCCTTTGAGTGACGGCAGAACATTCTGCCGCTGGAGGTCACAGAGGAACTCCGCCGGCCTGAGCATGGTTAATAGATTTTATCATCATGTTTTGCACTTAAAACTATTATCTACACAGTATGGTTTCGCCGTGGCTGCCAGCTGTACCTTCTGCTGATTGATTTGTGTTAACTTTCGCATGGGCTGCTGATCAATATAAACAGCCTCGCATTGTTGTGTCCTTGGAGACTCAGAGCAAACCTCACATCAGTGCCCTTGGCATGCTGAGCGACCTCCCCAGCCCCTTCTGCACAGAGAGGAGACTGCAGACAACTGTGAGGTGTCTAGATTTTTCTACGTTGCCATGTACGCTTGTTTCCAATTGGTGTAGATAGCAAGCCTGTCCTGCTAATCTATTTCAACATCAGATTGCTGGGAATAGTACGGACAGGCACATCACCCATAGGCTGGGGATTTTTATGTAAACTTTAGGGAAATCGTATTTGGGCAATAAATTCAGTTGGCTGGACTTGGTGGGAAGATGTGTGTGTGTGTGAGAGAGACGAGACAGACGGGGGGGGGGGGGGGTTGCCTGTGATATTTGAACTGGAGAGATTTCATGTTTTCCTGGCTTGAGCAATAAACCTGAACCTGCCTGAATCATTTTCATCAAATGTGACTACCCAGAAGTAGCACTCACACTTGATCGTTTCACATTGAAAGCAGCTGATCTGGAGCAGGAAATTAAAGCCCATGGATGAGACAGAGGCCAGGCTGAGTCAGGCGGCAGGGGCCCAGTCTGGGTGCCCTCAGAGCTCCAGTCCACATGGCCGGGGCTGGGGTAGGGCTGGGGTGGAGGGTCTCTTTCCAGCAGACTTCAATAGGCCTACAGCCTGGGTGAGGTTCCTGAGGGTCTTTACGGCAGCAGTGCTGTTCTTGCTCACTTTAGACCCTCTTCTGAGGTATTGGGAGTTAATACAATTGATACAAAAATCAAATTCCATTTTTAAAGTGTAGAGAGAAGCAATTTTTTATTTTTAAAAGAAATGTCATTAACCCCGGCTGGTGTAGCTCAGCAGTTGAGCGCTCACCTAGGATCCAGGAGATTGTGGCTCGATTCCCGATCAGGGCACATGCCTAGATTGCAGGCTCGATCCCCAGATGGGGGTGGGCAGGAGGCAGCTGATCAGTGACTCATCATTGATGTTTCTGTCTCTCCCTCTCCCTTCCTCTCTCTGAAATCAATAAAGACACACACACACACACAGAGGAAATGTCATTACAAAGTGAAGCATACGTGTAGTTAAGCACCAAATAACCCTGAAAGGCTTCTAACAAAAAACAGCAGTGCCTGGCTCCCTCCACACCCTCCCTCCATCCCGCTCCCCAGGAGCCACCATCTCCGAGTTCTTCTCGCCGTTTCCTCACCATTTCCTCCCGTATTTCTAAATAACATTAGAGTATTATATCTTGAACGGTCAGCTTTGGCCATTGTCTGTTCTTATATTATACATGGGTGAGGATTTCTGGATTTGTGATGTCTCTCCTTCCTTTCCCCTGTGCCCCCAGCAGTGTAATTCCATATTTCATTGTAATGGTGATGGTTGTCATTACAATTACTATGCAAATATTGTTTATGGCCGAGTCCGGGAGTCTATTAGGGTTCTACTTCTGTGACTACATTTCCTTTTTTCTCAACCTACTAATAAAATCTTCGTTCTTCCATTTCCTGGATTCATTTTGAATCTGTCTGTCTTTCCATATTTGCCAACAGCTCTATAAAGTGCCTCTCAATACAACGTTCCACTCAGTCAGGCCTGTCAGATAATGTATCTCCCTCCTGGAGCTCCCCTCCCCCACCCAGCCTCTCCGGATCCCATCAGGACTGTGCACGAATCTCATCCGGGGGTTTCTCTTCCATTTCCCTGGAATTCCCTTCGCTTTTTTCTTTGCTGGATCTCTCTTTCTCTCTCTTTTCTTCTTCTTCTTATTTTTTTAGCTGATGTCCGCATTTCAACAGCCTCCCTTCTTGGGTACTTTCCTACAGGGTACGCGAGAAGTAACTTTGTGTGTGAACTTGCATGTCTAAAACTGTCTGTTTCCCCCACACACTGATGGGTAGTTTGGCTGGGTATGGAATTCTAGACCCTATCCCCCTTATTTATTTATTTATTTTTTTCTCCAGGCATCATTTGTTTATTTTCTAGCTTCTGGTATCATTGTTGAGAATTCCTGTGCCATCTCGATCCCTGATCCTTCTATGGGACAGTTTATTCCTCTCTGGATGTTTTTAGGATCTTCTCTAGCTCTGGTTCAGGAATTTCATGATGATGGGTCTTAGGGTGGATTTCCTTGAGTTTTTGTTCAACTAGGGCTTGTGTCTGGTGCTGGGAAATTTTCATGTACTGCATCTTTGTTGCTTAACTCCCTACTTTCTCTGCCCTCTCCTTCAGGAAACCTGAGTAGGGCTTCCTAGATTGATCATATAACTTTCTGCTTTTTTTTTTTTTTTTAATCTCCTTTCTTTTTTTTCTCCCATTCCCAGAAATTTCCTCAGCAAAACAATTGTCTTATGTCTTTTACAGGGCATTATGCTCTTGATTCCAGAACTCTTCTAGTTCAGTTTCTTTTTTATTTTTTTTTAATATGTCTTTATTGATTTCAGAGAGAGGAAGGGAGAGGGAGAGAGAGATAGAAATATCAATGATAAGAGAGTCATTCATCGGCTGCCTCCTGCCCGCCCCCACCTGGGGATCAAGCCTGCAACCTGGGCATGTGCCCTGATTGGGAATCGAACCTCGATCTCCTGGATCATAGGCCGATGCTCAACCACTGAGCCACACCAGTCGGGCTAGTTCAGTTTCTTTAGGAAATATTCTCACATCTCCTAGGCAGAGAGGCAGAGCTACTTCCCTGAGCTGGGCTGGGGACGAGCCGGGGAAGTAGGAGTCTGACAGCTTCTTATCCAGACTTCCCCACAGGCTCCCATTCTCAGCCTATCTATTCTGTACCTGGTGCCTCAGACTCCTGGATATTTCCAGGGATCCCAGGGAAAATCAACTCACTTTTCAGTGATGCATCAACTCTGCCAGGACTGAAGATGAACTTTCTTCGGCTGACTCTTATCTACTTTCTCATATTCCCCATGGTGACTCAGTGAGACAGATAACATCTAGTTTCGCCCAAGCTGCACTTGGGTCTCTGATGTTCCTCTGTTGTTGTAAGTTGATTTGTGAGAGGAGAAGGGACAGAGGCTTCTTTATTCTGCCTTCTTGAAATTGGAAGCCGCCTATTTAAAGAGGTCTTTAAGCTACTCCTTTGGATGATACAATGAAAGATCACTGGATGTGTGACTAACCATGCCTTGCTATACGCTTTTTTCAGGATTTCAGTTTTCTTTAAATAACAAAAATGCCCCCAAGGGGTCGCCCCTTCAGAACTTTTTTGTGCGTTACTGAATGTTAGCAGTGAGTGGAAGGGGTGTTTGTGTTCGCTTAACTGGCCTCAGGTATCTTCACCCTAATGACTGTAATTGGCTTTTTTTTTTTTTTTTTTAATGCTTACCCAAGGATATTTTTCCCATTGCTTTTCAGAGAGAGTTGCAGGGAGGGAGGGAGGAGGGAGAGAGAGACATTGATGTGAGAGAGACACATGGGTTGGCTGCCTCCTGCATGTGCCTGACCGGGGCCGGGGATCGAGCCTGCAACCCAGGTGCGTGCCCTTGGCCAGAATCAAACCTGGGATCCTTCAGTCCGAGGGCCGATGCTCTAACCGCTGAGCCAAACCGGCGAGGGCTGTAATTGACTTTTTAAAAACTCTTTTTTTAAAAAAATGGTGGCAAAATGTCCATAACAGAGAATTCACCATTTGAGCCATTTTTAAGTGTACAGGTCAATGGCTTCAAGTGCATTTACACTGCTATGCAACCGTTGCGACCACCGTCTCTGGGACCGTGTCATCGTCCCAAACTGAGACTGTACCTGTTAGGCAGTACCCACTCCAGGGGTGCTGGGGAGTCGGCGAATTAACATACGTACGTGCTGAGAATAGTGACTGGAATATAGTAAGGGTTCTATCAATGACAGCTTCTATTATCATTAGTATTTTTATTTTTATTTTTTATTTATTTTTATTTTTTAAAATATATCTTTATTGATTTCAGAGAGAGGAAGGGAGAGGGAGAGAGAGAGATAGAAACATCAGTGATGAGAGAGTCATTGATCTGCTGCAGCCTGCAACCGGGGCATGTGCCCCAACCGGGAATCGAACCCCAATCGCCTGGATCCTAGGCCGATGCTTAACCGCTGAGCCACGCCCGGCTGGGCTTTATTTTTATTTTTATTATGGACTGATAAGTAGCATGGGATAAACCAGGAGACTCTGAACTGGGAATTGGTTCCTGTGTAGCCACCGAAGCAGATGAACATACTCTGAGTTTATAGATGAGGCCGTGTCATGGGAATTCCTGGCAACTCCTCCCCTGAGGAGCACTATCCCTCCCCCTGAATCCAGCCAGCTTTAGTGATTTGCTTGACCACAGAAGGTGAGGAAAGTGATGCAATGGGATTTCTGAGGCTAAGTTAGGAGACTTGCAGCCTCTGCCCTGGTAGCTTGGGTTGAAGGCTCTGAGGAAATCCAGCCACCGCGGAAGGAACCCATCCACCCTGAGACCATTGTGCTAAGAGAGGGCCTGGAGCATGAGGTGCCACGTGGGAGGAGGGGAGAGGCCAAGGGGCACCAGGGGCCAGGCCTATAGATGACAAAGCCCCCTCATTGATGCCTCATGGGTCATAGGCGAACTGCCCAGCAGAGCTCTTCCTGGCCCACAGAATCACAGCCAAATAAAACGGCTGTGTTAAGTCACCGCGCCTTCGGGTAGTTTGTAGCCCAACCATAGGTGACAGGCACAGGAAATATACCCAACAGTCACGTGTTTATGTGGAAAGGATTCGACCACCTGGGTATGATCCAAGCTTCATCATTTGCTAATAGAGCAAGATTCTCACCCTTACGTCTCATAACCCCGTTGTGAGAATTAAATGAAATAATATATTTGCAAATGGCTGGCACATAGTAAACACTCCACAAGTGTCTACAATTATCATTACAATGGTAACTGATGGCAGATCGGCATCCGTGCTCCCCGATTCCAGTCCCACGTGCTCCTGGGGCGCTAACCTGCAGCGTGGGCGGGCGGGTGTGAAATTAGAGAGCTTTCCGCCCAGACTTTGTCACTTCCTGCGTCGCATTTGCACAAGCAGTTGCTTATCACTGAGCCTCAGTCCCCTCGCCTGTAAAATGGGGGCGATGATAGTAGGGTTGTCTTCTCTGTACAGGTAAACCATGACGTCTAGTGCCGTCCACCTCCCGAGGGGGTGGGATGCGAAATTGTGGGAGAAGACAGCAAACTTGCTGTGGAAGGACAGCTCGGAGATTTTGCCTCACAGTGCAGAGAACAGACAGGGCCCTTTTGCCCTGGTTTTTCCTATGTCTAGAGAAGCACTTTTTACGTGAAGCCTCCAAAAAATTAGTTTCAATTATCTGGTTGGAAACCGCCAGCAGTCTGATAAAAAATTTAATAGAAATCACGAGCGGTGGGCTCATCGTGATGAGTGTGCCGAGATAGCATCTGTTATAGCTTCGCCGAGGACCATTTTCAGTATGACACGCTCCTCTCACCAAATGAAAAATTAATTAAAAACCCCCGTCCTCGCTGCGGCCAGAACAAACATTCCCGGAGCCAAGGCAATGGGGAAAGTACATCCAAAGTATATACAGGGGATGGCGCCCCTGTGGCTTTGTAGCCATGTCTGCTGCTGCTGAGAAGTTGGGCAGAAATAGGCACACGTCTATTCTTATCTATTATTGAATTCTTTTAAAAATCCAGAAAGTGAAACATTAAAAAAGGAAGGAAGGAGCCCGCAGTGTGTACGTGAGATGCAAACACATCCCCACATCACTTCTTGTTTGCTGGCTTTCGACACAAAACAGGTGATTTTTCCCCCTGTGTGGAGCCGAGCTGGCCGAGATATTGAGGACAGCTGTGTGGGTCGGACCCGGCGCGCGGGCCACGGGCATCTCCCCGCACTGTTATTACAGTGGGTGGTGGAGCTTTACTCACCAAGATGAACATGCCGGAGCCCAGGGCTGGCCACGCTCCTGTCCACTGCCCAGGGCAGGCCACGCTCCTGTCCAGGGCCCAGGGCTGGCCACACTCCTGTCCACGGCCCAGGGCAGGCCACGCTCCTGTCCAGGGCCCAGGGCTGGCCACGCTCCTGTCCACTGCCCAGGGCAGGCCACGCTCCTGTCCAGGGCCCAGGGCTGGCCACGCTCCTGTCCACGGCCCAGGGCAGGCCACGCTCCTGTCCAGGGCCCAGGGCTGGCCACGCTCCTGTCCACGGTCCAGGGCTGGCCACGCTCCTGTCCACGGCCCAGGGCTGCCATGCTCCTTGTCCTCACTCAGGCCCTGGGTTTCCCGGGACAAGGGTGTGCTCGGGGCCCGGGGCTTGGCCCTTGCTTCTCTCGGGCTCACCTGGCCACAGCCCCTGGGTTTTATTGTTGGCAGCCTCTGAACTGCCCTATTCACTCCTGAGCGAACATTAACCAAGGCAGCCGTTTTTGCCAGAATGTTCATTCCTATCCGAGGGAGATGATCTGAAACAATCTTACAATCCTTTGGGAAGCACCTGACTTGGAATTAGGGTGCCTAGGATGTGGGACCAGCCAGGGACGTGCTCTGTATCCACCTGCAGGTTGGCCTGCCCTCAAGTTCCTGCTGCCTGTGAGATTCCCATGACGTGGGCGTGGCAGACAGAGCCCGTGGTAACCCCCATGACCCCACCTTCTGGAATGCATGCACTTTTAAATATAAATATATCTTTATTGATTTTAGAGGGAGGAACGGAGAGGGAGAGAGAGAGAGAAACATCAATGATGAGAGAGTCATGGATCGGCTGCCTCTTGCCCGCCTCGACTGGGGATCGAGCCCACAACCCGGGCATGTGCCCTGACGGGGAATCAAGCCCCAGTCTCCTGGATCCTAGGCTGACGCTCAACTACTGAACCGCACCAGCCGGGCAGAATGCAAGCACTTTGTATTCCCCTCCCTGGGTGCGGGCAGGACCTGTGACCAGCCACCAACCAATAGGACACAGCCCAGACGACATGGCACAGGTGATGGGTTCACTCCTGTGGCTAAATGAGATCACATAAGAGTCTCTTCTGCTCTCCCACTGGCCTCAGAGAACTGAGCAGCCCTGAGGCCACAGGGACAAGGGCCGCTCCGCCTGGGCCTCCCGGGACCTTCTGCTGTAGTGGCGGACCCGAGACAAGCGCACAAACGATGATAAACTACGAAGATACGTAAGCGCCGAGGAGAGAAAGGAGAGGGAGCCGCTCAGGGCGGGCGAGGACTCTGTTCCAGGAACCGTTCGTCCGTTTGCCTGTCGGTCGCCTCATTTATTCTGCAAACGTGTATTGAGCGTTAGGTCACGCGTGAGAAATAGAAATGTTTATCGGAAGTGGCCCCTGCGCTTGCGGACCTCTCAAGCTGGCGAAGGAGACGGATTATTTTAATACAAGGTAGCGAGGGGTCTAATGAAGGCGTGTTGGGGGGGGCGCCCGCCCCGTGGGAGACCTGGTTCTCGTGCAGGGCTTTTCAGCCAGGCAAGTCTCTGCTGTGGGGGGCTGTCCTGTGGATTGTAGGATGTTTAGCACACCCCCGGCCTCCACCCACGAGACGCCAGGAGCCTTTGCTGGGTGAGAACCACTATTTTAAAATTGATGGTGTAATGGCCTAGGGTAAGTTATCTAATGTGCAGGTGCCTCCGTTTTCTTACCTATAAAAGGGGACCCATTTCACAGGCTCACAGCAAGGGTTAAAGGAGGCGATATGTGCAAAGTGCTTAGGACATCAATGGGCCTGTGGTGAATCCTCCGTAAATGTGAGCAGTAATTGGTGTCGTGGCCGCGGGGGGAGGCGCTGGCACATGGTTTGGGAGGGACCACAGCCCGTGTTTCACGAAGGCCTGGGTGTTCAGTCCATGCATCGAGGGGCCTTGGGAGAGGAGACACACGCGCGGTGATTGGGTGAGTGAGTGACGGCTCTGGAGGGACAGGAGGTGACAGGGATCGTGAAGGTTTCTGAGGTGCATGCCATGGGGAGTGGAGGTTTCTCAGGCATCCACACAGGGGGGCCTTTCTCCCTTCTGTCTCCACTGAGTCACCAGAGAGGGCGTTTAGCTCACAGGTCCCAGTCAACCTAAACCACTCAGGGCCACCCAGACCGCCGACCACGCCGTGGCTCCCAGCAGGTGGGACTGAAGGTCTCCTGCCAGGAAGGGGATTGTCAGGACGTGGCGAGCCCAGTGCCACCTCCCAGGATGTCCACGTTGCTGCTCCACAGGACAGAGGGAGGGGATGCCACTGTTTACAACAGAAGTCGCCTCAAGGATGCGTCCTGGACTTACCTTTGCAAGAGAATATAATGGGGGGGGGGGAATTGCCACTGACTCTATTTCCTTTCCCCAGGGTCTCAGTCCCCCCTCCACTGTCCAGTCTTCCTGTCCTGGCCAAGCTGACCTGCTTCCTACCCCTTCCATCACCACCCTAATCCCAATTCATAGTCTTTTTACACTTTGCTCAGTGACCCATAATCCACCTGTCCTTGACCTCAAGATGCAGTTTTCCCAAAGCCGTCTCCGCTCTGAAAGCAGGTCACTGTCACGGAGCCCCCAGATGTGCCAGGGGTCTCCCCTCCCCTCCCGAGACGGCCTCACTCAGTCCCCGGAACCTGGGAATATGTCCCTTGGCATTCACTGGGGACTGGGGACTGCGGAGAGAGGCGTCCGCCCATTGCTGGTCTTTAGCAGGCACCTGACAAAGGAAAGCGAATACTCTTTCAGACTGGAGCCCGTGTTCCTGGGAGGGAGTAACGGAGCCCTGCCCTCTGCTCCACACCAGGAGGCGGCACGGCTGATGGATCTGCTGGGGCTGGTGGGTGCCAGCAGTGGAAACCAAGTCTGGCCGACTTAATAGCGTGGAAATTATTGGAAGCAAATCTGAGTAGCTCACAGAGAGGGGGGCGCAGCGGGGGAGCAGAACAGGTTTTGGGAGGAGCAGAAACCCCGGAAGCTGTGAGGATCCAGGAAGTGGGGAGCCGGTGGCCAAGCAGGTGCGTCCGTGCAGGGTGCCGCCACCAGGCGGCGCGTCTCCCCATCGCCTGCCCTGGTTTTCAAATGGCCAGAAGCTGAGCTCTGAGCGGCCCACCTCCCGGCAGGGCGGGGCCAGGGTGTCTTGATGGACAGTGATACCAGGGCTTTCTCCATGGAAAATCAAAGTACTGTTACCAAATAGACACCATCAACCACCGTCCACCTTAGTTGGCCAGTGCCCGTTGCCAGGCCAACCGCCAGGCCAGTTCCCTCTGCTACGGTTTCTCCTTAGACCTGGGCAAGGGGGACCTGGCCTAGGGCCCATGCTCCAGAGGGCCCTGCTGCTCAGAACCACCAATGTAAAGACTCTTTGGTTGGTTGGTTTTATAAGGAAGCATTTTCAGTGGTTGGTACCCATTGGAGCAAATGGGCATATGGGCAAGAGCTGGGCAAGCTGGATGGGGCTCCCAGGGCAGAAGGTTTGGAGCTGAGAGCATAGGTGTATGTGTGTGGGGGGGGAGAGGGGGCGGGCAGGTAAGGAGGCAACTGGAGGCCCAGCCTGGGAAACCAGAGAAAACAGTGTTTTTGCACCAGGTGGCAGGCCCCAAACCACCCATAGAGGGTTCCCAGATGACCATGCTTGCCCTGCCCCTCTGCTTGGATGGTATCATTTGAGAAGTACCTACAGGTACCAGCAGCAGAGGGGACCCCACACGCCCAGCTCCCAGGGGAGCTTGCCCAGGCCAGTCCTGGCCCAGGTTTGGGTGGGTCCAATCACCCCCCGGAGTCCTGGCCCCGGGCCCAGCATCTGTCCTGCCCCATCCTGGTCAGTCCTTCCCACCACTCAGGTTCACAGCGCCCAACGAGGGGCAGCCTGGCTCCTGTAGCTTCCAGGTCACAGAAGTGGGTCTTGGGGAACAGGCTGTGGGCCTGGGTGGATTGATTATGACTTTCAAATATTTAGACATGGCATGTATGGGGGTCCATCTGTGCTCTTGTCCTGGGCTCTGCAGTTGTTATGGCGAGACCGCCTCTGACAACACGACACTTTGGGTGGAATTTCATGCAGTTTTGCAGAATGTTGCGAAACTTCTCACCAGGGCAGCCTTCCAGGGCCATCCTCTGTGTGATAGCTCGTGAAGACGCTGGATGGCAGGCGGAAAGGGCGTTTGGAGGAAATGAGCTGGGGGAATGTGTACTGCATGGGTTTGGCAGCTATGAAACCTTAGGACAGAGGGCACAGGCTTTCCTGTTCATGCACACACACATGCACACACATGCACACACAGGCACTCACATGCACAAGTACACACGCACAGGTCGCACACACAGGTACACACATAAGCACACACAGAGGCATGCACACACAGGCACAAACACAAGCACACGGGCACACACACAGGCACACACAGGCGTGCACACACACAGAGGCATGCACACACGGGCACAAACACAAGTACACAGGCACACACAGGCATGCACACACAGGTACACATGCACAGGCATGCACACACAGGCGTGCACACACACAGGCACACAGAGGCATGCTCATGCACAGGCATGCACACACAGGTGTGCACACACAGGCATGCACACACACAGGCACACACAGGCACAGGCACAAATGAGAACAGGAAGAGCAAGCAGCGTTTTCAGGCGAAAGAGGCTGATGCATTTTGAAACACATGCTGCCAAGGTGATCGCTCGCCTTTGAAAGCTAAAAGCAGGATTTGAATCCCTTGTGTTTCTTTTCCGACCTCTCAGCACACGGAGGCCGCCGTCGTTCTAAAATCCTGGGCCCAGTTAGAAACGCATTGAACAGGGAAGCCCCCAGGGACACTGCTCCGAACAGCACACAGAAGGCACCGTCTCTCTCCAGTTACTTCCACAGGCTCCCGACCTGTTTGCGGATCAATACAAGGGCCTTGGTGCTCCTGCCGGTCTGGGTCTGGGGCCCTCTCCACGCACACCCGTGGCTTTTCTCCAAGCAGGAAGGGGCACCTATCTTCCTCTCATTCCTGCCTCTGGGAGGCCCGGGTCGTCTGCCCTGTGATGATGGGGTTTGCTTTACTTTTCTAGGCGGGGGAACAAGCTGTTTCCTATATGGTTAGAACATGTGTTTGGTCTCTTAACTGTCAGAAGGGTGCTGGAGGCCCATGGAGCTGCCAGGCCCTTTGGGTAACTTTCAGTCATTGGCAGGTGGCAGGGTCATGCCCCTGCCCCTCCCACATCCCTGCTAGTGGCTGTGTTGCAGGAAAGCAGGTGTCGGACCAACTTCTTCCACCTGTACAGAAATGCATTAGCAATAGACCTGCTGGGTCCCTGAGCAGGGCCCTCGGACGCTCTGAGCCCCCGTTCACTCATCTAGAAAAGTGGGCTAAACATAGTCCTTGTGTCCTAGCGTTGGTATGAAGATTGAGTGCAGGAAAATGTGTGAAACACTGTATTGTAAGAATTAACAATGCCCTGGTTTCCTCCCACCCCTGAGAGGCAGTCCCGGGAACCAGAAAGAGCATGCTCGAGTCAGACAGAACTGGGTTCGAGTCCTGGCTCCATGGCCTCTTTGCTGTGTGACCCAGGGCAAGATGCCTAACCTCTCTGGACTTCAGTTTCCCTCCCCTGCAAACTGGCACAGTGACTACTCCCCCCTCCCTCCCGGGTGTGTAAGGGTGACCTGAGGTGATGTGTGCCGAGTGCCAACGCCTCGTAGGCACCGTGAACACTTTCTCTTCACCTCCAGCGCCGAGACCCACTCGCTCACTGAACTCACTCCTGCTGGGCACCGGTTGCAGGTTCCAGAGGCTGTTTTCCCACTGGGCGGACGCTCGGACAGGAGCCCCTCCCCACCAGGGCTGGTCCTGGGTGTCCAGTAGTTACTCCCCTCCAGGTTGGGCAGGGGCGCTGGAAACCCAGTGAAAGACAATGTTAACCCGGTGGAGGAGAGGGGCTGTCGGTACTTATAATGCCCCCCGAAGCCTCACAACCAAGGTGCAAGCTCACGGAGACTGGGAGGCAGGAAGGGTTGGCCCCAAGTGTGCGTCCATAGAGCTGGGGAGCTAAGCCGTGGCCACAAACTGGTGCCCCCACAATAAATGCAGGCAGTGAGCACTGGGGGGTCGGGAGCTATAGACATTCAAATTATTTGCTATTTCATTTCATTTTATCTTATTAGCTATCTTAGTGTATTTACTTATTTTGGCAAACATTCCAAACACAGAACCAATTCCTTCCGCTGGCCCCATCCAGCCCTCAAGCACTTAGTGCATCTCAGATTAATTTTACTCCTGCCATTCGGAGCCCAGGACAATGGGCCCAGGATGACCCTCCCACTCGGCCGAAGTAGTTAGAAGCTATCAGTCAAGCTAATGGACCGTTAAGTTCAATACAGTCCATCCTCCTCCCTCGCAGGTGCACCGACACACTGACCTGGGGAGCCAGGTTTCAGGTGGGATTCTGGATCCTATGCAGGGGGCAGTGGCCTCGGGGTACATTGGATCATGGGCCTCAGCCCCCCAGCCCTCAGCCCCAGCCCCCTCTCCCCTGCCCCGGCTCTATTCTGCCCCACGAGGAGCCTCCAGCACAGCACAGGGACAACTAACCTGCATGCCCACGGTCTGTCCACACCCTCTGCCAACCACCACCCTTCCCCATCCCGAGGGCTGGGGGTACACGCCAGCAATGTGACCCTCCCCTGGGGCCGAATTGGGGAAGAGCCTGCCCCAGCCTGAGAGGAGGCTTATGGTTATTTGGTGGGAATTCTAACACCCCAGGTTCTTGAGGGTCTGGACAGCTTGGGGCTGCCGGCTCTGAGTGGGCACATCTCACAGTGCTGTGGCCACCTCGCCTTGTGGAGGGGCTCAGCTTGGGGAGGACCAGAGCAGGCCCTGTCCCCCAGGTCTCAGGGCAGGACTGGTCTCAGATGTCTCCGGGGGCTTCCAGGCATTGGTGGGGTGTGTGAAAGAACCCCGGCCACGTATCACGGCCGTGGACTGAGGTGTGGGGGCAGAGCCCCAGGCCAGCATCGGTGGCCAGCTCTCTCAGTGTCTGTGGGCAAATTGCTTCTGCGTGGGCCTCAGTGTCCTCATTAGTGGGATGAAGGAGTTGAGCTCAGTCACCTGTAACAAGCTTTTCACTGCCGAATCCTTGCAACAGCTTTGCTTTCATTTGCATCGTCTCCTGATAAACTGATTCTGTGCAAAAGTTAGGAGAGAAAGTCATTTAAAATATATATATTTTTTATTGTTGACAGTATTACGGATGTCCCCCATTTTCAATCTATTTTATGTCTCATTTGAGAACAGTGTCCTCGTGTTTTTGGTCACGAAGGGGAAAAAAAAGTTGAAGTGGGGGGATGCCAGGGATGACAAACTTGGCTCATATTGCTAATTACTCGTACTAAGTGCTTGCATAATGGGGAGATTGAATATAAATCCTTTCTCTTTTTAGCCATAATCAGAGTTCATTTAAATGGTAATTTTAATTTTTAGTTACCTCTGGGTCTCCCTGCTGAAATATCCATGAGTTACAGGCCCTGCAGCCACCAGGGCTCCTCCTGCAGCCAGAGCTCCTCCTGCAGCCAGGGCTCCTCCTGCAGCCAGAGCTCCTTCTGCAGCCAGGGCTCCTCCTGCAGCCACCAGGGCTCCTCCTGCAGCCAGGGCTCCTCCTGCAGCCAGAGCTCCTCCTGCAGCCACCAGGGCTCCTCCTGCAGCCAGAGCTCCTCCTGCAGCCAGGGCTCCTCCTGCAGCCAGGGCTCCTCCTGCAGCCAGAGCCCCTTCTGCAGCCAGGGCTCCTCCTTCAGCCAGAGCCCCTTCTGCAGCCAGAGCCCCTTCTGCAGCCAGGGCTCCTCCTGCAGCCAGAGCTCCTTCTGCAGCCAGGGCTCCTCCTGCAGCCACCAGGGCTCCTGCAGCCAGGGCTCCTCCTGCAGCCAGAGCTCCTCCTGCAGCCAGGGCTCTTCCTGCAGCCACCAGGGCTCCTCCTGCAGCCAGAGCCCCTTCTGCAGCCAGGGCTCCTCCTGCAGCCAGAGCTCCTTCTGCAGCCAGGGCTCCTCCTGCAGCCACCAGGGCTCCTCCTGCAGCCAGGGCTCCTCCTGCAGCCAGGGTTCCTCCTGCAGCCAGGGCTCCTCCTGCAGCCAGAGCTCCTTCTGCAGCCAGGGCTCCTCCTGCAGCCAGGGCTCCTCCTGCAGCCAGGGCTCTTCCTGCAGCCACCAGGGCTCCTCCTGCAGCCAGGGCTCCTCCTGCAGCCAGAGCTCCTCCTGCAGCCCCCAGGTCCCCTCCTGCAGCCAGAGCTCCTCCTGCAGCCACCAGGGCTCCTCCTGCAGCCGCCTGCAGACCTCACTCCTGAGCTGGTGCTCTTTCCTGTGATTTATTCCCCCTGTGGCTCACCTTGGCCATGAGAGAGGAGAGAATGGATTTCTTTAGAAGCAGGATTAACTGCCTCTGCACACATCAAGGTGCGGAAAATAAAACGCCAGCAGTGCTTGCCGAGAATTCTGAAGCGGACAGATAAGGGCTGGGAATTGGACGTGAAGGCAGTAGAAGGGATTTGTGCTTAAAAAAAACCAAACTGATTTGGGTAGACATTTAAAAAATTAATCACCAAAGCTTTCGAACACAGGCAAGTGCAGAACGAAACCGGGAAGTTTTGTTACAAATAGTTGCTTTGCTCTTTGCCAGTGGGCAGTGCTGTTGGGAGCGGACTCCTGAGCTGGGTCTGCACCGGGAGGCCCGGCCTCAGTCCTGGCAGAGCTGACTTTTGGGCTGAACGGTTCTGAAACCGCCACAACGGGCTTGGGCTGCCTGTGTGCACTGTGGGCCGGCTGCCGTGACCACCCGCGAGCCGGAATGCAGTGGTGGGACCTGCTTTGCTAAAACCTGCCTCCTGCAGGACAGGCCTGTGAGGGTGTCCGGTGGTGAGTCAGTCACAAGAGGGGCTTCGCAGACACCTCTGACTGTGGGCAGTTAAGGCGCCCCATGTGGGATGGGTGGGCTGGAGGCCTCCCCGTTGCTCCCAGATGCTCACATCATTTCCTGTCTCTGCCTGGCCCTCAGCTCCCCCCATCCCTCTACCGGAGCAGCAACTTAAACCTGCCCATCCTGCCCCCGGGTTGGCTTGCTGTAGTCTCCTACAAGGTCAGCCCCGGACCCCTGGCTTCAGGCTCTGAGGATGCTGCTGAAAATTCTAGGTAAAAACAAAACAAAAGCAGGCAAATTGGTACAGTTGTTTGGGGTTGAATGCCCCTCCCCCCTCCAGAGATATGCTGAAGCCCTAAACCCTGGCGCCTGTGAAGGCGACTTATTTGGAAATGCAGTGTCTGCTGTGCTCAGAGCTCAGCTGGAGCCATGAGGTTTACCCTAACCCGGCGCGAGTGGTGCCCTTAGGAGAAGAGGAGAGACGCAGAGGCCGACAGCGGGGAGGGTGCCCCGTGAGGTCGCAGGAGAAATGGGAGCGGTGCACCCGCAGACCAAGGGACCCCAGGCTGGTGGCTGTCGTGAGCAGGCAGGGCAGAGGCGTGGAGCCGATGCCTCCGTCCAGCGCCCAAGACGAACCAGCCCTGCTGGTGCTTGGCAGACTTTCCAGCTCCCAGAACTGCGAGAATAAACCACTGTGGGGCTGGGTCACGTCAGCCCTAACAAGCCAACACAACAATTATGGAAAACATGTATTATCGCATCGTCTACTGTTCAGCGCGACTTAGCAATCCAGTGGCTTGGAGGCCAGGACACACGACCCGCACTCGCTGTCTCTCGGACGCTCTCACGGCGCCCCCTATGCTTTGTCCCCCTAGCAGCTGTCACCATTCGTGTGGACGTGTAACTGTTTGATCACCTGCTCCATCCTCGCAAACAACAGGTATTTATCAGAAGACCTGGGACAAGCTACTCCTCATATCCGAACCCCCCTTTCCCTATCTGGAAACTAGAAGTATCAGCGGTGCCTACTTCACGGATCATCGTGAGAATTGCATGAGAAACCCTGCTTGCAACACGAGGCGGAGCGTGATGCATGGTAACAGCTGGGATTAGCATTTTCTGCTGGACTCCTCTCCTGCCTCTATATAACAGCCTCGGTGGGGTGTTGGGCGGATTCACCTGCTCTGAACCCTGGCTCAGCGCACGGGCAGCTGGGGGAACTTGCTTTGACAGCCGCAGGTAACAATGTATCATTAGGAGCTACAGTTGAAATCCGACACCACCTCCCCCTCCGAGAAGGTTCCATGGTTTCTGAGACCTCAGCACTGAACAGCCTGAAGATACAGAAAGAACCTTCCTTGAAATTGGTGGAGACCGCGCTTGTCACCCTGGGAAGAGCTAATGGACAGAGCACACATCGATGTGTTAACAGTTGGACACCTTTCCCCTAAGAAAACCTTTCAGCTGGCCAGGGTTCATTCGCCTTAATTAAAATTTATCCAGTGGATACATCTCTTTCCATCACTCTGTGGGCACACAGAGGGTTTTGGTTTGTTTGTTTTGTAAAGGAAATTAAATTAAAAGTCTCATCCTTCTTCAAACAAACCCTTTGTTTGTTTTATTAAGCAGAAAAGCCTGCTGGCTAATAGTTGTCAATTAAATGTAAGTGTTAATTAAAATTGCCCAAGCACTCCTAAAAATCAATCTGTCATTGGTGCCCCACTGCTGAAGATGGCCCTGAATTGCAATACAGTGTCCATGCCAGGCCCCCCTGGCGCCTCCCGGGGTCCTAGGAAAGGAGACTTAAGGTCGAGTTTGCTGTGAAAATTTTCCTCAGCTTTTTCTTTTCTGAGATGAGTTACATTCTTGGGGTGATTTAAACCAGGGGCACTGCTCGCAGGTCCGATGCTGTCCTCTACCTGCTTTTGTATGATCTGTGAGCTAAGAAGGGTTTTACGTTTTTAAATGGGTAGAAATAATCGGAAGAATAGTACTTGGTGGAACGTGAAAATTACATAAAATGGAAACCTCGGTGTTCTCGAATGGAGCTGTGTTGGGTCTCAGCCCCGACCGTTTATGTCCTTATCCTCTGTGGCCCACCCATGATTAGAATCACCACTGTGGGCCCCGGGCTGTTTGGCTCAGTGGTTAGAGTGTCGGCCTGCAGACTGAAGGGTCTGGGTTTGATTCTGGCCAAGGGCAAGTACCTCGGTTTCAGGCTCCATCTCCGGCAACCAATCGGTGTCTCTCTCTCGCATCGATGTGCCTCTCTCTCTCTCTCCCCCACCCCTTCTACTCTCTCTGAAAAGCAATAGAAAAAATATCCTCCAGTGAGGATTTAAAAAAAAGACCACTGCGCTCCACCGGAGTTCTCACACACACACACACACACACATGCACACGTGCACATACATGTGCACACGCTCAGTCTCTTCGAGCATCTCCCCTGTAGAGCCGCCCGGGCACCAAACGCTCCGCGGCATGCTTATCCCTTGGAGTGGTGCAGCTGGGTTATCCATAATATAAATGCCACAGCAACTGAGTCTTGGGCCAACTGGGAGCAACCTGGTGAGGCAGGCAACCTTTGTCTTTGCCAACCCCCCATGCACTGAGGCTCGTTCCCCTAAGCTTCCTGCTGCTTCCTGCGCTTGCCCAGCTGACCTGAGGTTTCCCTGCCAGCTGACAGGCACTGAAGGTTTGGGGGGGATCACCCCCTGGGGGAACAAATCAAACTGCCCTCCCCCTTGCATGGCCTCCTGCTGCTCCCGGCCACCCAGGGTCTCGTCTTGGTTCCTCTGTGCATGTAGCGTTTTCTCATAATTGTTAATCTGGTGTAACCATGTGACAATACATAACATGGATGGGTACGATACGGATACATTGTAACATAAAACTTTAGACATTGCGTGGGCTCTGGGACCAGCTACCTAGGATCAAATCCTGGCTCTGGTACTTGCCAGCCTGTGCCTTAGGCAAGTTCGCTAGGCTCTTGGAACCTCAGCTGTCTCTTCTTAAAAATGGGCCGATGTACAGCATCTGACAGAATGACAGTGCAGGGCGAGTGAGTGTGCAGGTGCCCAGCACCGTGCCCGGCTCAGAGTAAGCGTCTGTAAGTGGCAGCTGACACTGGGGCTGTCGTACTGCCAGGTGCCAAAGGGCTTTTCAATCAGTTTGTCCTGGAGGGCGGAGCACCTGAGCACCTTAGACCCGGGAAGGTTATGGGCGCCGCCTCTGCCCTCCTCCGGAAATAAGTGTCTAAGTGTCTGCGTCAAAGTCCCTCCCGGGAGCCCAGTGTGACTGGGTGACGGCCTCACATGAGGCTGCCGACTCCCGCAGCGTCGCTGGGCTGGCGTGGGCCCCGGTGTTTTCGGCATTGCCCCTCCTTTCCCCGTCTCTTCATAAACTCACGCCATCTTCCCGCACGCTCTTCAACCAGCAAATATTTATTAATCGCCCTCCGTGCCTGGGGTTAGACGGGGACCCATGCGCAGGACAGATGCCGTCTGGCCTGCAGTCCAGCTGGAAGCAGACGGGCGTCAGTCAAGTCTCACACGCGGATCTCTCCCTAAAGAGTCCCCTGGCTGCTGTGAGGACAATGGCGGGGAGGCAGCGATGGGCCTGGGGGACCCCTGAGGAGGCTGGCGCAGCCCCTCAGGACGAGACGACAGTGGGTCGGCCCTGAGCTGTGTGGCGAGGTGCCGAGGGGTGGGCATGCCCAGGAATGATCAGAAGGTAAGATGACAAAGGCCAGGGCGGAGTTGGACGTGCTGTGCCCGTCTGGCTTCTGGCTTGTGGCCCTGGGCAGGGGACAAAACTCCAGCGGAAGGCTGGGTTGTGGGCCAGATACGAGAGCATTTGGGGCCCCCAGGTGGGGTGCTAGGCAGGGGTTAGCCGTACGGGCCTCAGAGGACTTCTCTTTACTATTTGGTGCATTAGGGACGAACAGGTGAATGCGTCCCTAGGTGTCCCGGCCCCTCACGGGTGCTCACGTGCAGCGCTGGACGCGTCCTGCCAACACCGTGCTCGCCGTTGCCCGCCCTGAGGAGGTCGGCCCGCCGAGCAAGGAAACTGGGTCCTCAGCAGAAAAGGGAGGGGCCCTGGAGACCCCGAGGCATCGCCCACGTCCCCGAGATGATCCCTGGGCCCGTCGCTCAGCGAGCCCCAGCGCGCGGACGGCACTCGTTTTCTCCTGGAGCACACGCTGCCCTGAGTGCCTCGGAGGGGCCGTCAGCTTAGGGCAAATCCGCTGCTCTCCGCGGGCCACGGTGGTTTGTATGTGCCACGTCACTTGCTCTCATAATTAGGTGTTTCTCAGCAAATTGGATTATGATTTTTTTAGTGTACTTTTGTCACTTTTATTGAGGTGTAATTTACAGGCAGCAAATCAGTCCATTGTCGGTGTATAGCTCTGTGATTCTGACAACGTGTAGCGTCTCATAACCACCTTTGTGACGTAGAGCATCCCCCCAAGTTCTCTCACGACCCTCGGGAGTCCATCCCTCAATCACTGACGCCCCTTGGTCTTCCCACGCGGTCGTTTTGCCTGTTCTGGAATTTTAGGTAATTGAGGCCGCTCTGGGTAAGCGTTTAGGTCTGGCTTCTTTCCCTCAGCGTAATGCCCGTGAGAGTCACCCGGGCGGTTGCCGCGTCAGTAGCTTGTTCCTTTTGATGGCTGCGTAATATTCCACCGCATGGCTGTGTCATGGTTCACCACTGATGGGCACTGGGCTTCTTTCCCGTTTCAGGCACTATGACTAAAGCTGCTGCTGACACTCAGGTCCCCGTCCTTATGTGAGACGGCATTTCTCTTTGACAGACACGAGGGCTGGGGTCCCCAGGTCAGGGGCGAGCGTGTGTGACTTTATGAGAAACTCCGAGCGGCTGAAACGCTTCGCCTTCTCCTTCAGCAACATGTGGGAATTGCAGTTTTTCCATTTCCTCCCTGGCGCTCTCTAATGCTGCCCCTGAGGGGTGCTAAGGGTTCAGGGCGGAGTGGCCTAAATTTGTATTTTTCTGGCAGTTGCTGATGTTGGGCATCTTTTTATATTTTTATTTGCTATTATCTATATACTTTGGTGACGTGTCTGTTCAAATCTTTTTATTTGTTTTCTCGTGTGTGTTTTTTTTATTACATATAATTAAGTGTTCCGAGGTCTTCATAGATTCCAGATTCAAATCTTTTAACAAGTACATTTTGCAACTATTTTCCTCAAGTCTGTGGCTTGCCTTTTTTTTAAACCAGGTTTTTAAAAAAGTTTTTGTTTATTAAAAAAAATAAATTGTGATAAACTACACATAACATAAAGCTTATTTCTGGGTGTGGGCCGTGTTCCCCGGTTCTTGTCATTCCTCAGGGTTCCCACTGGGCGCGGGCAGTGTGACCGGGCACCGGGTTTGACTGCGGCTCTTTCGCTGTTGCTGGGTGTTGCCTGGGGGTACATTCAAGTTCCTTGAAATCAGCTCGATTCTTTTGAGGTTGGCCTTTAATCACGTCGGGGTTGGTCTGGAGTGACCTTCCCTTGAGGGCCCCTTTGCCTCTGCCTCGGGGCAGCACTACCCCAGGCTCCCTCTGACGCCCCGGCTCCCACTCTGGCTGACGGACACGTAGCCAGGTCTCAGCCCTCAGCTCTGCGGCACGTGGTGGGCACGTGGTGGGCACGTGGTGGGCGCACGCTGGGCCCCGCCTGCTCTGCTCTGCCCCTTCTTTCCTGACCTCGGGTGGTCCCCCCAGGGGCGCAGGTCAGGACTCCGCGGGCGACCGGAGGGAACCTTCTGCAATGCTGAGAGCTCTTCGCCTGTACCGTTCCCTCCCCTTTAGTGTCTTGTCCTGCAATCCCAGCCACTGTGACCTCTCCGAACTGCAAGCTCCGTTTCTTCAACCCGGCGAGGCCACCAGGCTCTGTTGGGTGCCCCCCCCCCACCGGCACTGGATTCTGGTCTGGAAACTCTCTCCAGGGGGGAAGCTAAACAACCTGCAGGGCTCACCTTCTTTATTTCTCTTCATTGAAAGGTAGTTGTCCTGCGCTGCTGGTTGACCAGTGTGGCCTTCAAAAGTCATTTAGCTCTGGCCCGTTCAGCTCTGTGGTTAGAGCGTCCGTATTTGGACTGAAAGGCCCCGGGTTCGATTCCAATCAAGGGCACGTGCCTGGGCTGCAGGCTCGATCCCCGGCCCCTGGTCAGGGCGCATGTGGGAGGCAACCCGTCGATGTCTCTCCCTCTCTCCCTCCCTCCTTTCCACTCTCTCTGAAAAACAATGGAAAAAATATCCTCAGGTGAGTATTAAAAAAAAAAAGTCATCTTACTTTAATTTAGAAAATAAACATCAAGCAGCTTCCTATATATTTAGTCATTCGGTGGGAAGGTAAATTTTGCCCCGGGTGCTCCATCACAGCCGGACGCAAAGCCGTGCCGGTACCCCATTTGCATTTATACCTATATAGCTACAGGTAAAGGACAGCAATTACCACACATCTCTCCGTAACATGTTTCAAAATGTCAGGACATTTTGTTAATGTCAACATCCTGCTAATGTCACACGCATGGGTATTTCTTCTTTTATTTCAGCCGATCTTAACTCGGCTGGGGGGGGGGGTTATGATTCGTTAGAGACCCCTCGGGGCCCTTCCTCGGAAAGATGCGCATTGCCGCACGCACGCATCGGCGTGCAAATTAAAAAGTACAGGCGAATCCCCGCGCCTCCCCTGTGGGTCACGGAGGAACGTCCAGGCTCCAGGCGGACAACTCCTGCTCCAATCTGCGTTAGCGTTGCCTGTGCCTTTGTTGATGAGAAAATTCATCATTTCCCCCCAGTCTCACCTTGCGGGTTATCGTGAAAGGTCACTCTGGCAGCGTCTAAATGCTTTAAGGGCTTACGGGAATATGCCATGTTTTTTTGGTGATGATGATTGTTACTGTTGCTATCATCATGATCGTGTGTAATAATGGCTCTTAGGTAGTTTTTTAAAATGTAGCAGTTAATTCTTGTAATACTTTAATTCTTTCTTAACTTTACAGTAAACTTGTACAGATAGATACATATGTAAATGATACACACATAGCTTTTTTGTTCTGTTTTGTTATTACTCATCTGAGGCTATTTTTCCCATTGATTTTTAGAGAGAGAGGAAGGAAGGGAGGGAGGGAGAGAGAGAAACACTGATGCGAGAGAAACCCATCGATTGGTTGCCGCCAGCATGTGCCCCAACCGAGGCTGGGGATCGAGCCTGCAGCCCAGGTACGTGCCCCTGACCGGGACCCTTCGGTGCGAGGGGCTGATGCCCTAACCACTGAGCACACCGGCCAGGGCCATAGCTTATTTTTTTCTTAAAGGATTTATAATAGTATAACTCTATTTGCTTGAAAACGTCCTGCTTGCCCTGTTTTCTCCCCTCAACTCCCCGTCTCCTGGTCGAGTCGTCACGTGACGCACTCATACAGTTTTTGCATCGATTTACACGTAAGTGTTGTGTAACGGACGCTGTGGAATTCATTTTTCTGTGCTATTAGAATCAATAAAGATGCAATTTGTGGGATTATCTTTCCCAGGCATCTCTCTGAGCGGGCGGCCTTCTGTTACTCGGTACTGGCCATGCGTGTGCTTTGGCGATGCAGGAACTGACCGGGCCCCCAGCCTGGCGCTGAGCGGGCCTCTTCCCCTTCTCTCCCTCTGCCTGCGGGACAGAGGCTGGGATGTCACCTGCCCTCTAACGTGGCACACGCATGCCCATTGTGCCCGTCTTCATGTTGGAGTCTCCCTCTGACCCAGCTCTGCATCCTGCCCCTGGACTGTGGACTCCTCTATTGGCTTATTTCAGTTCTAATGTCGAAAGTCTAGAATTTGCTTGCGGAAGAGATCGTCAGCCCTTCGAGGGAGGGTAGGGGCTGTGCCATTTCGCTCGGACACCCCTCCAGCACTGTGGCTGCTTTATAAGAGGCACTAAATGCTTAGCGAGTTTAATTTATTTGAACAAATTTCTTTCCCTTTGGCCTGATATGACAAATAAAGAAATCACCTCCACCCCGATTCCTGACCTCTTTGGATAGCTACCCAGGAAAAGCCCAGAGAAAACTGGGACGTTCTCAAGCTCTGTTGGTGAGAATGAAAGGTTTAGCTGTTTTGCAGGGCAATTTGGCAGCTTTATTAAGATTACAAGTAGTTGTCCCAGCAATTCCTCACCTGGGGAAATGCGTTCAGGAGAGTCATAAATTTAAGCACGAGAATTTTTCCTTGACGTATTGTTTGTGATTGCAAAAAAACTAGGGGGGGAAAGCCACAATTAAATGTCCATCAATATGTAAATGTAACTACAGTTCAACCCCCACAATAGGCCGCTAGTCAGCAGCTTAAAAGCCTTGAGTAGATCCTTATGTGCTGACATAGTAACAAAGTCTCCCACACATAGTTTAAAAAACATTTAGAAATAATATGGCTAGACTATACCATTTATACTTGTTTTTAAAAATCCCACAAAAATCTATATATTTCTATGTGTTTGTATTTATGGAATCTTTATATTTCCTTCTAGCAGAATTGAATGTCACAGGGGAAGAGCTTCTAGATAAGTCAGTGAGCTAGACGACAACTGCACACAGTCAACATTTATTTCTAAGACCCCCTAGGGAAGCACTATTTTGGGGTTGAGTTGGATAGCCTATTACGAAGTCAATGCAGCTTAATGTTGTGTCTTGCCCTGTTGGAGCCAGTTACGATTTCTCTAAGCGCCCGATGAAAACGGCAGCTTGCATTCAGGGGCCACACTGTTCAAGCAAAAGGAAATACCTCTATTTAAGGAGCTCACACCATGACAGGCCCTCTGAAGCTGAGAACAAACAGTGTTTCCCAGCAGGGGCATCGAAACATGCGGGGCAGGGCAGATGGTGCTGGGCGGCACTGTGCAGGATGGGCCTCAGCATCTCTGTCTCTGCCTCCCTGCCACGGGTCTTTCTTGTCACCACCCCCTTCAATGCACAATGAAAGGTTCTTCCACGTATTTCTAGGTGTCCCCTAGGGGGCGGTACTTCACCTGGCTGAGAACCACTGACTAGAATTGGATGCTCATCTCCCAGTTCGTTCTCACTCTTGCGTGGCATCGACTCACTAAATGCAATGGCCATGGGTGAACTCACCTGCTCTGTTTATTTGAATAATATTTGGTTCTCACTTTTTCTTTCTGAGCTCACACAGGTGAATTTATGTAAGCTTTATGCTCGAAGGGTGTTACCCTATTGTTATTGCTCTATGACAAACCACCTAAAACATAGTGTGGCGCAAGAAAAGCCTGTTTTATTATGCTCATGGCTTCTACAGATCAAGAGTTCAGATGGGACCCAGTGTGAGCCTCGGCTCCACATGTCTGAGGACTCGAAAGGCTGGGGTGGACTCAGTGGCTGGGGGCTTGAGTCATCTGGAGGCTCTTCATTCACTTACTGTCTCCTGGGCTCCTGGACGTTAAGAGTAACTCAGAGGCTGGGTTCAGGGGGCGGGGGGGGGCTGTCAACCTCACCAGAAGGGGCTGGAGCCCATACACATGGCCTTGTAGGGGAAGAAAAACATTTTTCCTCAACCCTCCTAGGTTCAGTGGCTGGGAGCCCTGCAAATCCAACCGACAAAACACAGATTAGCAAGAGAAAAACAGAGTTTATTGACACCAGCAGTGCACACACACCTGGGAGAAACTCAGTGCTGAGTGACTCCAGGCTTATATAGCATCTTAACAAAAAACAATGCATTGGTAGAGAGGCGAAAAGACAGGGGGAACAGGGTTTGGGCCTCTCGGGGCTGCAGACCGTGGGAAGGTAAGTGTCTGGGGAAACTATGGGAGATAAGGGCTATTTTAGAAAGGCTTGTTACGTGGGTGCCTCTCAGGGCCATCTCTGGGCAAAGAGTCTAGAGTTGTCTCCAGTGTTTAAGAGTGTGAGCCTGTTTTTATACAAGGGGGGGGGGGGCAAAGAGGCATTTTTTTTTCTTTTTTCTTGCATCTACTGTTTCTCGGTCGTCTTAAAAGTAGTGTATTTTGGAGGAAATTATTCTGATCCTCTATAGCTTCTTCGTGTGACCTGCGGTTCCTCACAACATGGCATCCTCAGACTTCCCCTGTGGGGGCTTCCGGGCTCCCAGGGTGGCTGCTCCAGCTAACAGGTGCAGGCTTCGTGGTCTCTATGTCCTGGCCTTGACAGTCAGTGATGTTACTTAAGTAAGTCAATTGCTCTGGTTCAAAGGATTTTCTACCTGCGAGAAATACATTGATAGTGTTCAGAGAGCAATGGAAGTAAGGAAGAGACCCCTCCCCCAAGTTACAGAATAACATGTGTGCGTGTGTGTGTGTGTGTGTTGGCATGGAGGACACTGTCTCCCGAGAAGGTCTGATCTGTTCTTTATTCTGTGAGCTGCACCTGGATCTTGGCCTGCCTCATGCCTCTCCTATCCGGTCAGTTGGCTGAGCCTGGCCTTCAGGTGTGTTTTCCTTGGCCAGCAGTTTGTGTTGCCATCCAGGGAAGTTCAGCTAAGCTGGCCGAAGCGGTCAGTACATTCAGGCAGAGGAGTTAAATCAGCTCCTTATATGAGCCAAGACCTCATGTTCCTTGCATCTTCTTGGACACAGAAGTGCCCTCGTAGGGGATGGCAGCGTGGCATGGCAGTGGTGGTAGCCTCCGCAATAATAAAAATAGTGGCCACTAGCGTGTATTGAATGTGCCAAGGTGCTTGGAGAGTTTTACGTGCATTGTTTCGTTTCATCTTCACCACAGTCCTCTAAGTTGACAGTTTTATTAACCCCCATTCAGCAGAAGAGGAAACTGGGCCTGGAGGGTGTTGGTAAGTTGCCCAAGGCCTGCCAGCCACCCAGAGCTGGGCCTCCAACCTTGCTCTGTGCTGCCTGTCTCACCCGACACATCCCCTTCTGACTGCAGTTTCTCAGCGTCGTGATGTCCATTGCTGCGGACGGTCCTGTCACTGGGGGTGTGGCTGGCTGGAAGGCACCTGCCCGTTGGACCCCCCTCCAAAACAACACAGGGCCTTTTGCTCCCTGTCTGAGTTAAGCACAGGTTAACTGGGTTGTATGTTGCCAGCGGTTAATGAGGGTTGGATTAACCTCCGCAGTTGGTTACTTTGTTGCCAGGTCTCCCTTTGTGAAAGTAGGCAAGCCGCAGCCACAGTTGCAACATTATGTGAACGGCCACAAGGAGCCGGGTTGCTGTGGGCAACGAGGGGGGTTCGGGAACCGCTCTGCCCTCCCTGGGTTTCTGCCCCGGGCTTCCCTTGAACAGCCCACCAGCACCCGCTGCCCAGGTGTGTCCCCCTCTCTCCCTGGCTTGATTTGCGCCTTCATTGCTGCCCTTGGGTTGGAGCGTGTGACCTCCCTTCTTGCAACTTTATTCGAGGCTGTGCCTTTAAGTTCTAACAAACACCTGCACCCCGGATGCCGCTGAGCTTCCCGGGGCTCCCAGCTGCTGGTCCCCCAAGGCCTGTCTCTGATTTACTGCGATGTATGGTCTCGTGTAGGTACCGTCTGCTTCCACCCTCTGCGGGGGGTGAGTGGGGCGCAGGGGGAGGGAGGGGAGCGGGGTTATAAGGAGTGTGCGCCGGGTGCCATGCCACACGCATGGGGTCCGGGGGCATGGGAGGGGAGAGTGTCCCATCTGCTCCTTAGACCTGAGTGTCAGGGCGTTTACCATCTTCTCTTAAACGGGGGTTCGGGGTTTGGTGCCTGGGCTCAGGCTTGGGGAGGGTGGAAGGAGGTTCGATTGGGCAGACTCAGCGTGGCAGCTGGCCAAGAACAGTGGGGTGACATGTCCCACGTGAAGTGTCACAGGTGCAGGTGAAGACAGGGAAGGTCACGGTCCTTCCCTGGCCGACTAGAGCTTAAACCTCAGGATGGTCCTCACGTTAGATTCTAGAGACATCTGTGTAAGGACAGGGTCGGAGCTAATCAAACTACCTGTTCTCTCACTACCTGTTCTCGAAAGCGCAGGTGGCAGGACTGGCTTGTCTCCATCGGAGACCTTTCTCCCCAGGTTCACTGGGAGCCCAGGTGCAAGCGCTGGCATTTTCTGAATCTGAGGAGTGGGTGGCCTGTGACACGGCTCCCCACTGAATTAGCTCAGCCCCTGGCTCCCGTGGGGAGTGAGAGCCATAGGAGCCAGCCCGAGCCGGCCACACGGTCCGAGCTGTGCAGTCGCGTCTCATCAGCCCGAGGTCTTTTGCCAGCTTTGTTTTCTTGCACTGACAACCTGCATTATGGCCGGAGCCTCCGAGAGTCATTCCTTCCCCAGCCCCCTGCACACCCTGTTTATGGAGGGAGAGTGGCTGAGAGGAGCACATGGGCAGGACCAGGAGGCCTCGAGCAGATGGGACACATGGTGCATGGTGACACGTGTCGGTGTTGCTGCCACTTGGGCTGATTTTAGAGTCGTTCGGGAGTGGGATGTGTAGGGACGAGTCTGCTTAGGACGGGTGGGTGGGGACCCTCTGAGACAGAGTGGGTGGAGTCCTTTCTAAACTGGATCCTGAGCTACGGATGCTGGGCTGGGTGCCCCAGGGAGCACGTGCCTGTCGGGGACGCTCCAGGTGGGAGAGGGACCCGGGGTTCCTCGGCTCTGTACACACAGCCCGCGCCCCCGAGGGCAGAACCCGCCCGGCTGCCCTCACACACCCGCTGTCTGTGGCTGAGCGAGGGGTTTCCCTTTCTGTGCCTTAGTTTTCTTAGGTGCAAAGCAAGGGGGTCGGGCAAGATTTCTAAGACCCCCCCCTCTCTGCCCAAGGTCTGAGTCTGTCTACAGTCGGCCAACCTCCAATCTGTCCCCTGCACGGCAGCCAGAATATCCACTCGGAGCATGTGGTTGGCACAGCCTCTCCCGTGCTTAAAACACACGCTGTTCCCTCTCGTCCTCACGGTCAGGTCCGCGTTTCTCAGCCCGGCCCCCGTGGCTCCTCAAGTCCCGGCCCAGCCCCCGTGGCTTCATCTCCTGTCACTTCCTGCTGTTGCCTGCATTCTGGCCACGTCGGGCCACAGGAGGCCCTGGACGTTTGCCGTGGCCCCCAGGTCTCGGCAGATGCCATCTCCCCGCCTGGACCCCGTCCGCCCCCCCCTCCCCTGCTGCTCTCACTCCCCCTGCAGGTCTTAGCCTGAAAGTCCCTTTGGCCTGAGGGCCGTTCTCGCCGCCCCCTCCAGCCTGGCAGCGGCCCCTGTCCCCGGGGCTCCTGGGTCGGCTGCTGTCAGAGCCCTTACTCCAGGCCGGGGCGACTCCCCGGTACTTCTCCGTGTCCACCGCCTTGAAGGATGGGCCGTGTCCTGCTCGCGTTGTGTCCCCAGTTCCTCGCACCGTGCCTGGCACGTGGCCGATAAGCAATCCGTACTTGTCACCTCAGCCGGCTTCAGGAGGCTGGGCTGTTGCCCAGAACATGGCATTAGGCCCCTCGCATCTCCCTCCAGGAGGCGGGCAGTGGCCACGTTTCGGATGCTCTCTGGTGAGCCGGTTTGGGGCTATTTCTAAATGACGGTCATCCCACTTCCGAAATACCCAGCTGTCTCCGAGGGGGCGTGTGTGCCCCGAACTCTCACGTCCCCCGGAAGTGACCCCCCCGTCTCTGGGACAAGCTGGGAATCGCGTGGACTTTCCTGCGTTTTCCTTTTCTGTCCCCACAACGTTAACGCCCCACCCAGCACGGCCGTCCCGGTTCAGATGCACTCCGGCCGCCTGGTTTCCTGTCCCCGAGCGTCTCCCGTCTGTGGCAGGAGGGAGAGCCCACAGCGTGGCATGTGCCAGCCCCGACATACTTCTGATTCCGTCGGCCGTGGATGGACATGTGCCGCCTCGCAGCAGGGCTTTAAGGTGCTTCCGCGAGCCCGTGTGTGTGCGTGTGTCACGGGCGGGGCAGGAATGTTCGGGCTGAGCTCGGAGCGCGGCGTGGCTGGCGATCTGTGAGGGGAGCCTGGCCTTTGGCCTCTAGGGAAGGACCAGCGTCCTATCTGATGGCCGCCCGGGGCCTGGGCACCGAAGGTCAGGGACCTTCGAGAAGTCAGTGTTTCCACTCTCTAGCTTCGCAAGCAGGACCGTGTTTGGCACGGGTGGTGGGCCGGGGTAGTTCTAAAATCTAGGAAAGGGGAGAAAGCGACTTGGGCGTGTGTGCCGTGCACCAAACCAGCTGTGTCCTGGAATTTTTGTCACTATTTCTGTGCCGCTACTTGGGCAGCCGGAAGGAGGGACAGTTTGGGGGACGATTACGTAGCTGTGGTTTTCAAGGCCATCTTCCTGCGGAGGGAGAAGCCCCGCTTTTCTGCGCCCTACCTCTTCTCTTTGCACAAAACGAACCGCCAAGGCGTGATTTCTTAAAAAGCCGCGTTGACGGGGCGTCAGCGCCGCAGGTTTTAACTAAGTCAGGAAACGCGAATGCGGAGGTCTCGGAGGCGGCCGTCTCGGGCAGTTGGCAGCTTCCGTGCCACGTACACGCCTGAGGCCGCGTCGGCCCCGCAGTCCCTTCGGGCACCTCTGTGACTCCCGCTTTCGTCGGTGGGAATTAGAGAACCGGCCCGAGCGCGTGGACGGACACGCAACCAGTTCTCTGGTGGGAACCCCAGCTGCTGGGCCTGAGAGGCCGGGAGGGGAGAGCGAGGGAGGTTCAGGCGCCTCCTCGTGGCAGCGGTGTTAACCAGCTCATGCCTGACTGCCGCCATAGCCCACGCGCAGGGCCTCCGCCCCTCCACGCCCCACCCCTCTTTCCTGGCCGCTCTGTTTCTCTCTAAGGGTAATCTCCCCAAATCTCCGTTTCTGTGGCACCCCCCCTTAGTTAAAATCCTCCCCCGAAGAGGTGGGAAGATGGGTAGACAGAGCGCAGGGGGGTCGGGGCAGTGAAGCCGCTCTGGGCGGTGCCATGAGGATGGATACAAGTCGCTACACACTTGCGCTCACCCGCAGGAAGCCCGACCCCAAGAGGAGCCCGGAGGTCGGCCGGGGGCTTTGGTTGGTAACCATGTGTCCGTGTAGGTTCCTCAGTTGTAACAAATGTACCGTCCTGCCCGGGGATGTCGAGATGCTGCTAAAGGGGGAGGCTGTGCTTGCACAGGGTCGGGGGGCACGCGGAACATCTCGGTACCTTCACCTCAGTTTTCCTGTGAACCTAAAACTGCTCTATAAAGTCTTTTAAAAATGCCTCTGGCGACCTCATACTGTCTTTGGATGATACACGTGCCCTTGATCCCAGCGGTCAAGGGCATCCGTCCATGTTGCTTCTCTCGTCGGGGCCTCCAGGTCACCAGCTCCCAAGCGGCCTAGGCTCCTTCCTTCATCCCTCGAGGACTACATTTAGGCGCCTGCCCCCCGGGGGGGCTCTGTCCCAGCGCACACCCTCCCCCCGCCCCCCGGACCCAGGCCAAGGTCATGGTCCACCTCCTTTAAGATGACGTCTTCAGCCCTTGCTATGACTTGCTTGTGTCTCCTAAAGTTACATGCTGAGGCCCTAGCCCCCAACGTGATGGTATTTGGAGGTGGGGCTTTGGGAGGTGATTAGGTTTAGGTGAGATGATGAGGGTGCTGCCCCCACAATGGGATTAGCACCCTTAGGAGACGAGACATGAGAAAGCTCGCTTCCTCTCGTGCGCTCTGCCATGCGAGGGCACATCAAGAGGATGGCCGTCTAGCCTGGCCAGCGTGCGTGGCTCAGTGTTTGAGCCTCGACCTATGAACCAAGGGTTCACTGGTTCGATTCCAAGGCACATGCCCCGGCTGCGGGCTCGACCCCCAGTTGGGGGCGTGCAGGAGGCAGGTGATCAGCAACTCTCGTCATGGATGGTTCTACCTCTCTCTCCCTCGCTAAAAAATCAATTGCAAAATATATTTAAAGAAAAGAAGTTGGCCATCTATAAACCAAGAAGAGGGTGCTCTTTTCACCAAGAACCGAATGTGCTGGGACCTTGATCTTGGACTTCCAGCCTCCAGAACTGGGAGAACTCAGTGCTGTTCAAGCTGCCCAGTGTATGGGGATTTGTTACAGCAGCCCAAGCGGACCTAAGACATCACGTCACCCTTTCTCCAGCCGCGCTTGGCCTGCCAGCTTACCAGATCCTGCCTTACCTACGTTCAGTCTTGTCTCCTTAACTCTGATCTAGACTCGGGGAAGACAAGGCGATGGATCTGCCAATCAGACTCAGCTCTTCCAGCCAACCCCTGGTCTGATTTCCTTCCAGGGCCCCCCATCGCCCCTGCTGGGTCTTAGTGCCGACGGCCCCCTAAACCTGAAAGTCTCCCACCATCTCTGCCTCCAGCCACCTCTTTCCAACCTGCAAGTTTTCAATTTATGGTTATAGGTTGTTCCTTGCCCTTTAGGCAAGTGCGATTTCATTTGTGCAGACACAAAACTATTTCACAGTGAAGGCTGCAAAGAGAAAGAACAGGGAAGGGGTTTACTACAGGACGTGCCAGATCTGAAAACAGTTTCAGGGGCGATGGGAGATGCCGCCTAGCCCCCGGCTTCCCGGCTTCCTCCACGTAGCTCTGAGCTCAGCACTGAGGCCTCTCCTTCCAAAGGTGGGGGCAAGTGGCTGGAGCCCTCCGCCCAGCCTTCGGGGGGGACCCGGTGCTGTTTGCTCCAGCCGACTGTGCCCGGCGGCCCATTCTGTCGGCCGTATAGGACGCTGCCCTTCATCATGAATAGATCTATGTTTTGTTTTTTGTTTTTTAATTATAAAAAGTCCCGAGACCAGTTATTTCCTGCTGCCCGACTCATTGGGTTAGAGCGTGCTAATCCTGCAGAAATAAATATTAACGTCGCCCACCCTGCTGGACAGTTCTTTGGGGGAGATCGGCGAACCTGTGTGTAACGCGTCGGAGCTCCCCACCGTCCGTAATCGGGGCTACCCCAGGGAAATACGGTGTTGGGGGTTGTTATTTTAGTAGCCAGCAAGCTGTGAATCCCTCTGTCACTGCCTCTGAGGTCGGCCGAGTCTTCCTCAGGGTGTCTGTTTTTGGGGGGAGTCCCTGTATTAATGCTTCGTGCACCGATTGTCCTGCCCAACCCTGTGATCCAAGTAGAGAAGGGAGCACTTATGCATCTGAACAGAAAAATCTTTAAATACGTGCCAGCAACCCAAACGGCTGGAGGGGAGGGGGAGGGCGGGAGAAACGAGGGCTCTGGTTGTTGACGATGAAAGGACGGCAGTGACCCCGTGACCTTAAGTAAGGAAGGTCAAAAGGGGAAACACTGTCACTTAGTATCTCCACAGCCAGGTCGCTTTGCAACAATTCATTCATTTTTATTAGTCAGTCAGACCCTGCGGAGTTTAAGTGGATCTTAGAACTTGTGTGGTTCTGCCTCCGAAATGCCTCGGCCCGATTCCGCGTGGGAGGAAAGCCGCCTCCCGCACCGCGGACGACGTCTGGTTGCCTTCTGCCCGGGTCTCTCCGACCGTGAGGAGCTCGCCTCTTCCCAAGGCCGGCTTTTTGAGTTTGACACAGTCCTGACCGCTTGAAACTTACTTCTTTGCAGTTTTAGTTGAGAATCTTTTGGTTGAAAGTGGTCAGGAAGCCCTGGCCGGGTAGCTGTTTGTCAGAGCATCACCCCATATACATCAGAAAGGTTGCGGGTTCAAGTCCCGGTTCAGGCACGTACCTAGGTTGCGGGTTTAATGCCTGGTTGGGGCGAGTACTGGAGGCAGCTGATCTGTGTTTCTCTCTCTCTCTCTAAAAATCAACAAAAACATATCCTTGGTCAAGGTTTGGCGTGAATGTCCCTCTGGGGAGGCGGCAGGTGCGTCATCGGGAGCCCGGCTCACTGGGTGCAGCCGGCCCTCCCCTGGCTCACCCTGTCCCTCTGTGACTCGGGCAAGTTGTCCAGCCTCCCGAGCCTCTCAGCCGCCTCGCCTGTCGCTGGGAACGATGGCAACGCCCCCTCACAGACCGTCCAGGGGACTAAAGGGCGGGAGGCCCCGGGAGCTCGTAAAGAGCCAACACAGGGCGGGCGCGGCAGAGTTAGCAAACTTCAGCAGAGCCTCGGGAGGGAAGTGCAGGTGGGACATTCTGCTGGAACGCGGTGGGTCCGCAGCAGCGTCCTGCCTAGTCGCACAGTAGGACAGCCGCTGCGGAAGGATCCCTGACGCCTGAGGGCTCCCCGCAGCGCTGACTGGGGACCTGGGTGCGCAGAGCCGTCGCCAAAAGCGAGACGCTACACGGAAACGGCGCCTCCGCCGCCTGGCCCACTGTCTGCAGGTTCGTAAACGGAAAGCCCCAGATTCCTGCTCGGCCGGCCCCCTGCCCGAGTGGGAAGGGCCTCCACGGAGCCACAGCCTTTCCGTGGAGGGAGAAAGAGGGGCCTCGGGCTAACCTGACGAGCTCTGGGGAGGCCTGCGTGGCAAACCCGGAGACCGAGAGTAACCGCACAGGATGGTCCGAAAGGAAGACTTTCTAACAAAAGCAGGTCGTGGTGGGTAGTCCTGTCCTAGGCCGGTGTCTTCCCTGACAAAGGTCACTCTTTACCTCATTGGTCCTGCCTCTTGTCTCTTTGCATCTGCAATAACATCGCTGGGATATCACAGTAATTTCCCCCCCAGCAGGAGACCACGGAGCCCGCCCCTCCTTGCTCTGGGCATCCTGCTACTGGCTGCCTGGTAACCCCCGCACCCCAATGCAGAAGGGGTGTGTGGCTCTCACTTTACTGTTCGCCCAGCCCCAGAGGCTTCCCCGCTTGCTTTCTGCCACCGCCCGGATCGATCACCAACGGATTTCATGGACCTGCCTTATGTTCCCTGCTTTGATTGTGTGTATAAAATAAGTGGTAAAACTGCCGTTTTCCGGCACATTTCCTCAATTCCTTGAGATTTTGCTTCCCGGCCATTGTCATTTTGGCTCAAATAAACTCATAAATTTTTCTACGGGTTTGGTCGTTGATTACGTAGACGCTGCCATGGGCTCTGCCGGGGAGCGCGGTCGAGGGCCCGGGCTTCTCCGGATGCCCATCACCATCCTGACTGCTAAGGACAAGCAGCCCAGGCCTGTACCTGCCCGGGTGCCGGGAAACTGGCTGGGAAGGTGCCAGATTCCCGGGAGGAAAGGCGTCCTGTGTCATCCCTGGCAGACGCCTCCGGGACCTCGCCTGCCAAGAATGAGGGGCATGTGAGAGGCTCCGCTCAGCCGTCCTGGGCAGATGCCCAAGCCCGGCCAGGACGGTCCCGACGGCCCGGGAGGAGCGATGCCAGGAATCTGCGCTGCCAAACAGCTCTCCACCTCGGCGCCACGGCGGCCGCTCCGCTCTCCTGCCAGGCTGTCTCCTGGTCACCCCTCGAAGCTTCCCCGTAAAATTCCCAGACAAGCAACTGGAAAACCTGGAAATTGCCGGGAAGCATTCGGATCTTCCCCGTGACGCTGTTGAAATGATTACCGTTAAAAAACCAAAAATAGTGGCTTAGAGAGAATGACAGGCTTGCCACTGGGGGTCACAGGAGCCCTCTTGTGGCTCAGGGAGACCTGGCCTCGACTCTCACGGGGCCCTGTGCCTGGTGTGTTGCCCCCGGGGGGGGGCATGTGGACTCCAGTTTTCCAGGGCCCCCTGTGGGCGTCAACCCTCTCCAGGAACCAGACCCAGGGGCCTCTTCAGGTGGTGAAATACATGCTGATGGAACAACGCATAAGAAAGGCTCCTTTACAAGAAATCCCCCAAGCCCCACGATTCCTTTGATGGCCGTGGTGAGGCCAGAGCTCCAAGGGGAAGGGTGGGCCCCTCAGCTGGAACAGGTTCCCCAGGTGAATCTCCCCTTGGGCCTCAGGACACTGGTATTAGAAGCAAACCCACCTGGGACCCAGTTTGGCCTCAATGATTCAAGGCCCGGGGGGTCGAGTCCCTGTCTGGACAGCCGGTGGTGTGAGCCCGGGGCCAGCTGAATGAAAGGAGGGAGGGAAACACGCAGGGTTCGGCGGCACAGGCGGCCGAGGGCGATTGTCTCAAGTCCTGCGGGAAACGCTTTGTGCCATGGTGCACACCCGCGCGGGGAGTGGCGAGCTTCTGCTGGTTAGACGCGCGCTCCCACGCCTCGGCCGTCACTGAGACTACGGGAAGCTGCTGGACGCTGTTAAGTTGGAGGCCGTGAGGGAAAACATTAAGAGTTAGTGCCTGTGGCGACTGGATATTTGGGGGGCCTTATTTTTTCTCTTATTGTTCTTTGGAAAGAATAAACTTTTCACGGGAAGTCCGTGGAAGCCTATTTGACTACTCGAGAGCCACGGTTTTCCCTCCTCACCGATGGAGGTAGGTTTACAGGCTCAGCCGAGGCCGCAGTGTGTCCGCATCACAAAGTATCGTTCAGGAAAAAGCTGGCTGCCTTCATCCGGGACGCCTCGCCCTGTCTGCCTGTAGTCTCGAAAATCTCCGTTTTCAATGCCTCCCCGCGCACGCCCGTTAGAAGTGTTTAAAATTCCAGGGACGTACACAGTCCCAAACGGCTCCTCACGGGACCAGGAGGAGGCGCCAGGTCTGTGCATCTCTCGCATCCCGGCCAAGACGCCCGCTGGAAGGAAGCTCTTCAACCTGAAGGCGCTTCAGCCCCTGCACCTGCAGCTGGCTCTTTGGGGAGGGGAAGAGCCTCCAGGTGCTCTCCTCTCACCTCATTCTCCGGGACACCGTCGCAAGGGGCTGCTGGACCCGCCGGCGCCGGAGGCCCCCTTGTGCTCAGTGAAGACGGTGAAGTCCCTTCTCCGCCCCGCGGCCCCTCCACTCGCCGCACTGGAGCGCATCGGAGTATTTTCTCAGGGCACTGAGTTGCAGGAGTTGCCTCTGTAATTAAGCTTTTAGGAGAAACCACTCCGAGCTGCATTTTCACGCCCTCGGTTAGAGGGCCCACGTTCCTTCTCAAGTGCTTACGGGTCCTCTGGCTGGACTGCCACCAGGCAGCTATGACCCTTGGAGGAAGGACAGGTCTAATTGAGGTCAGCGTGAGTCACAGTTTACAGTAATTACCATCGTGGGGATGGAGCGGGGAGGGGAGGCACCACCTAATGAGGCAGCACCGGTTTCCAGGCTGCCCTCAGCTCAGCCCTGGGTTTCAAGGCTGCCCCCGGCGTAGCCCCGCACCCATGGACTGCTGCCAGGGCCAGGGTTCCTAGTGGTCACATGTCTAAGCCAATATACATTGTTGCTTGAGCCACAGCATGTAGTAATTTTTAATCTAACTTGTGGCTTTATTGTAGGCTACATGTACATAGTTTTTTAAAGTCAGATAATTCTCTGAGGCTCGAAATGGAAACACCGACTTCCCACCTCTCCCTCCTCTCACTGTAATTCTGCTCCCTAGAAGGCCACGGTCAATGCCAAGCTATATATTTTTTGGTTGTGTGCCTCCCTGTTTCTAACAAACATACTGAGATTATGGTTTTGTGATTTGGCGGTTTTACATATTAATTTTTGCTTTCCTGCTGTGAAAAGTGAGGATTTGGATCTGGGGTTCTCCATGAGCCCCGCCCCCCCCCCCAAGACACACACACTGACCCTCACCGCCTTGCTTGCTCCAAAGCCATTCTCTCAGGTTTTGAAACGACCATTCGGGGTTTCTGCTAATAGGAGAGTGTGCGTGTTGTTAAGGCTGCGTCCCGACTGTCCTGCTTGTCTCGCGTAAATTTGTTTTCCCTGAAGCTTATCACTGCTGCTCATCCCCCCACCCCCCACTGCTGTCTGCGTACCTGTCGGCATCACGCGGAAACTCTCACCTGTAATTGAAAATCTCCTCCAGATTTGCTCAGGCACCTTGGGTGCCCTCTTGTTTTCATAGTTGTCTTGGACGTGGGGCTCCTTTGTGCCCCGAATCCCCGGGACGCGTGGCTCTCTCCCTCGCCGGTGCCCTGGGCCCTCCTTCATCGTCATTGTAGAAATTCCCTCAGTTCTGCTCTGTGCTGGGTCCCCCGTTTCCTGGAGGATGGACCTTCCTCCTTCCCTGTAGAGGACGACATCTGCCAGGACAGAAAGGGAACTTTTTTTGAGACTTTGGGTATATGGACATAACAGGTCTGTCTCTTTTAGCTCCTCTGTTGGTTACTCGCTTGGTTCCTTTCTTTTTAAAATTTATTCTATTTATTTTATTTTTTGTTGAATTTATTGGGGTGACACTGGTTAATAAAATTACATGGGTTTTAGATGAATAATCCTCTAAAACACCACCTGTGTATTGTATTGTGTGTTCACCGCCACAAGTCAAGTCTTTGTTTTCTTTCATATCTCATCTTTATATTTTTTAATGCATTTGAGACCATATTTCTTATTAGATGAACTTATTACCTTAAGGTTATTATTACCCCTACCCTTCCCTTCACACCTGCGGCCAGTACCCCTCCAGATGCCCTGATCATCTGCAGAGACTTCACCTCCTTCCTCTGACCGAGAGGCCTCCCCTTCTGCCTGGGTGGCCTGTGTTTCGGCTTTTAACTTTTTGGGTCTGCTCAGGCAAGGCCCAGCTGCAGAGCACCCGGTAGCTGGGGGCAGAGGTGGGAGCCAGGGTCTCCACACTCGGGCTTCCGGTCAAGCCCCTGTAGCGGGGACACTCATTCTGTCACAGGGGACGCTGTCCAGGGCCAAGTCTCTCCAGAGCTCCACAGAGCAGAGGGGCTCCTGCCTTCGCTCAGTGCCCCCCCTTCCCCCCCGCCCCGCTCCCGTCCACCCCGTCCCCCGTCCCCGGCCAGGCCACCGTTACCTGGGCCTGTTCCCTGCTGCACTTTAACACCATGATTTTTAAAAAAAGCCTAATTGAGGGGCTAGACTACAACGTGGAAAGGAAATACATTGTTTTAAAAGATGTACCTTTCCTGTGGATTTGCATGCGGAGCGGCTCACAGGCTCCGCGGAGGAAAACCCATCTCTCTAACGACTGAAGTATTGCATCCTGCAAAGTCCTGACCGTCCTCTGTGCACCCAGAGGAGGGCGGAGCCAGCAGCAACAGTAGCCGTGGCAGCAGCAACAATGTATCTTATACTCTCCCAGCGGTTCCTGGTTTCTCAGGGCACCGTCAGGAGCATCATCTCGCCTCACAGACACCCCCCCACACCCCCCTCCGGGAAACAGTGCTGTCTTCATTTTCAGCCGCCGAACTCCCCAACACCAAGGACTTGCCAAGGTGGCACCGGGCCCTGGCGACTGCCCTCCTGCGGCTGCCTCCCTCCTGCAGCTCCCCTTGCTCACTGGGGACGCACAGCCTGACCTGCCCCGGGGGGATTAGCTAACGTGGGGGCCAGACAACCTGTGCAGCTCTTACAACCCGGAACCTTCGCTTCTCAGCGCGGAGTCTCTGGGGCAATTTAATACCCCTCTGCGGTGAAAGGTTCCCCAAACCAGAGCGCGCCGCCTCTGTGTGAGCCCAACCTGTGCCCTTTCTCTTGGCCCCGGACAAAGGACCGCGCCCTGGGGGCGTCGGGCTCCCCCACGCCCTGAATTTTGAAATGGAGCCTTGCAGATTTGAGACACGGAGCCCAGGCCTCGTTCGCCCGTTTGTATGCTAACGCCGCCGGGCCTGTGAAAAGATGGCATCGGGCACCAGGCCGGTGCCAACCGATTACTGGCTCCCCTTCGGCAGAGAGAGAACTTCACGCTCCCGTCGCCCATCCTGACACCGCAGAAATGCAGCCGCCGCCTGTGTCCCGGGAAGACGCAGGGGACGCCATCGCAGACGCGCCTGTGCCCCGGGAAGACGCAGGGGACGCCATCGCAGACGCGCCTGTGCCCCGGGAAGACGCAGGGGACGCCATCGCAGACGCGCCTGTGCCCCGGGAAGACGCAGGGGACGCCATCGCAGACGCGCCTGTGTCCCGGGAAGACGCAGGGGACGCCATCGCAGACGCGCCTGTGCCCCGGGAAGACGCAGGGGACGCCATCGCAGACGTGCCTGTGCCCCTCCTCATAATTCCAGGCACCGCTCCGTTTTTAACTTTCGCACAGTCCATGAAGAAGTCGTCTCACTGCCTAGCATGACTAATGTGAAATCAATGTGGGAAATTAGAAATACAGACACAGAAAGAGCGGGAATCAGTCACAGGTAATAACAGCAGGTAGCAATAAACCCGGCAAACCTTCCTACACATTAATTTATATATAATTTTATATACATAATTTATATATTTATGTTATATATAGAGAGATAATCCATATATATGTACATATATACTCCGTGTGCAAATACATGCGTGGATCGTGTGTGTGTGCGTGTAGACTACACAGCCGGGGGGACAGGGTGCTCTGTTCAGTTTAATTGCGTGTTGGGGTCACTCTGCTCAGAGTCTGAATATTTCCCCGCGACATCCTACCTTCTACATTATTTATAATCTGTCACCACATGCACGTATCACAATTACGGGCTATATTACCCTTCACCTTCTGCACCCATCCCCCCCCGGCAACCGTCAGGCTGATGCCCGTTTCCACGAGCCTGTGTGCGTTCTTGGTGGTGGTGGCCCATTTGTCACTCCTCCACCTTGCGACCTGCTCGAGGGTCCTCATGACGTGGCTGCTGGCGTCCCGCGGAGTGAGTGACCTGAGAGCAAATGCGATGCTTTGTTTGATGTGGATCCAGAAATGACTCTCCCTCATCTCTGCAAACCCTCCCGGCTACACGGACCAGCCACAAGCAGTGTGGGGGCACCCCCAGGGCCGCGGGCACCCGGCAGGCGGGAACCCCCGGGACCGGCCGTAAGCAGTGAGAGGCACCCCCGGGGCCGTGGACACCGGGCAGGCAGGAACCCCCGGGACCGGCTGTAAGCAGTGAGAGGCACCCCCAGGGCCGCGGACACCGGGCAGGCGGGAATCCGGGGGTTCTTGGGGCCTGGCTTTCTGCCGTCCTGTAGCCCCAGGTGCGAAATCTCAGGGCGTCCAATGCTGCGGACCAGGCCGTTGCTTGGCCGCCTCTCCTGGCTTCGTTCTGGTCCTTAGATCTGCTGGTCCTTCTGCGTCAAGCTTCTCGATGTTCGGTTTTCTAACCTGCAATCTTTTCCCTTTATCGTGTGGGTTTTTGACTTACATTTACTACCATTTTACCTGGGTGTCGGGAGAGTGAGCAGGTACGTTCACGGGCTCCGCCTCTGTCTCCAGAGCTGCAAGTCTGAAACAGGCTTATTAAAGAAATATTTTCAAGAGCAATGAAAATGAGGCGGGCTTCGTGCGCCACATGGGACTCCTGGCGCCATGGAAGGGGGACAGGTGCCCGTGGAAACCGTCACAGCCGGTCGATGAAAAGTGAGCCGCGCAGGTCCGCAGGGTGCGCCGTAGCCGGGCCGCACGCGGGCGGCCCCCTGTCCGCGGCCGTCTGTCCTCCGAGCCGCGGAGCTCCTCACACCTGCAGTTTCCTGGTCTCTGTCGGTCTCTCTTTATGCTGTGAGCTCCGTGAGGGCAGACGATGCCTCTCCCGTGTCCGTTGCTGTACGATCTGGAGCTTTAAAAGTAACATAGTAGTGCCCTGGCCAGTGTGGCTCAGTGACTGAGCATCGCCCTGTGCACCGAAAGGTCACCAGTTCCATTCCCAGTCAGGGCACATGCCGGGGTTGTGGGCGCGATCCCCAGTCGGGGGCGCGCAGGAGGCAGCCGATCCACGACTCTCTCTCACATCGATGTTTCTCCCTCTCTCCTTTCCTCTCTCTCTCTCTAAAATTAATCAATAAAAACACGTTAAAAAGATTTTTTAAAACTGGACTTAAAAAATAACACAGCAGTGGTCCTTGCTCTCCCTCTCTGCAAGCAGAGTTAGTAGTAGTCGCAAAAACGCACTAAGTTCACCGAGTGCCTGCGTGGGCTGGGCGCTGGTGCATGTTCTTATGTGTAGCAATAATTCTTTCAGTGCCCACGACAACCCTCTGGGGCAGGCGATGTCTTATCTCCACCTTACAGGTGAGAATCTGAGGCTCAAGAGGCCTGTTACCTCGCCCAAGGCCTGTGGTTAGCGAGCGGAAGGGCCCCAGTTAAAAATTCCAAAGCCTGACTCTTAACCTTGATGCCACTGGGTTTGTTGACCGAAAAGCTAAATGCGGAGTCTTTCGGTCAAAACGAACTTATCTGGAAGGAAAGAATTCGGCTCCACGCCGACCGGTTTTCCGGTCCCTTCCGTGGATCACTAAGCTGCCCTACGCGAAAACAGAGTTTGCCTCATAGGAAGCGGTTTCCCGATGGACTTTCTAACGCAGGTCAGGATGTGGTAAAATGAAATGCGTTTAAAATATGAGCAGATCGAAAGTCCTTGGACGGCGTAGGTGGCAATTAACACCGAGAGCAAGATTTCCTCTGGTAAAACTTTGCTATTATCGAAGAATTCACAACATTTTTTTAGGACTTACGTAAAAACAGTGCAGAATCTCCAAATTCCCTTTCTCATTTATTTAGTTCACACAGAGGGCTGTGGATCCACAGATCTCACCTTCTGTTTGGAAAAGGGGAAACGCTGTTAGCTGTTGTTTTTAAATTTGAAATTATTAAAAAATGTTTACTGAGCGTTGACACCCCCCTTCCCCCCCATCTCACACCCAACCCTAGTCCAGATAAGCCATGAGTATGACCCATAAACAGACTAAAGTTGTGGTGTGGAGACTGGTTCTTGCCGCCCTTGAAACTTGGGCCCAGGGGCCTGGTAGGAGCTTAACAAATATTTGTTCCCCTGGCAGGTGTGGCTCACTGGTTCCAGCGTCGGCCCGAGCGCCGAGTGGTCATGGGTTCGATTCCCAGTCAAGGGCACGTACCTGGGTTGTGTGTTTGCTCCCTGCCTCCTCTGGTGAGAGTTAACAAAAATAAATAAAAATAAGTAAGTATGTTGATTGGCCCGTCCATTGCGAGATTGGCCCCTTCTTGGGCTTTTACTGAGGCTGCTCCGTTAAAGTGAAGTGATCTGTGGGAGGAGGGAGGCGTGTCTGGGAGCCTGAGATGCTAGAATTCATGGCATCCCACGGACGTAGAGACTGCAGGGGTTTTTCTCTGCCACAGCCTGCCTGCCAGGGACCACGAGTTCCCTCTTAGGGGGTATTTAACGTCTAAGGATATTCCTTTTGGCTCTTTGGAAGCAGCTCTGTCTGTCTGAAATGAAGTACTGACAGGGAATGTTGTAGGTTCCCTTTCCACGGCGTTGGTCCTTCCACGGGACGATTCATTTCGGAAGCCGCCGTGTGATAAATTACGGCGAAAGGGCCATAGATTTCCCTTTTAACATTTTCCGTCCCGATGAAGTCTTGGCCGTTTTTAGGTTGTCACTGAACACGGAGGGCCGGGAGTTATGTGCCACGTTTACGCAGCCGGCTTTATGCATTGCCCACAGGCCTGGACTCGGTCTCTTGGTTATAAAACTTCCTTCCGCCGCTTTGAGACACGGGGAGGCTCACGGTTCTCAGCTGACCCCCGTTTCCTTGTGACGCTGTGTTGGGCCCCCAACGGCAGGGGAAGACAGTCGTTCCCACGGGAAAGCCAGGTTTCCAGATGGGGCTGCCTGGCTGGACTGTGGGCAGGAAGCCTCCCGTCCACAGCCCACCCAGGTCTCCTGGAGTTTCTAAATCCCGCCCTTGAGCTCTGGGAGGCCGTGTGAGGCCCTCGCATAATCAAATGTCAACAGCCCCTGGCCATCCGGTGTTGAAGGCACCCCCCCCACCTCCCTGAGGATGTGCCACCCGGGGTCTCCATTGTCCTGTTGTGGGGCCTCTGGAACCTTCCAGCAGATACTCTCATGATGCCACCAAGAGCTGGCATAGGGTGGAATGTGGGTGAGACCACAAAGGGGACACTCAGCTTCCCCGAGTGACAATAATTCACAGGGCCCACCTCCCCTCACAATCTGAAACGGGGTTATCGATGCTGTCACATGCCAACCGGGGCCTCGAAGACGGACAGAGTGGGGCTGGCAGGCCAGCTCTGCCCTTGAGGGCCTGTGTGACCCGGAGCCGGTGACGCCTCCGTCCTCAGGCTCCGCGTCTGTGAGACACGGCGTCAGCCCTCCCAGGGTCCCCGGGAGAATTGCACCGTCACACAGGTCAGCAGGGAGCCTGAGCTCAGCAAGCGCTCCGTGGGTGGGACCGGGGTTGCGGGGTAAGTGCCGCTGTGAGTCAACAAGTTATGTTTTGTTATTACGATGAAGGGTTTGGTAAATAAGTGTGCACTGTGTCTGAATCTCACCAGGGTCCAACTTTTCAAGCGCGTTGCAACATTTTAGCAATACTTTTAAAGGTACCATTGACATGATAATTGCAAATATTATACGTGAGTAAAAAAGCAGGTGCCCTGGTTTTATTGACTTAACGTTTATGTTGACTTTGGCGTCCTTGGAAACATATTCGTGTTTTCAATGTATTTAATTTAGACTTTTAAGAAACCTTTCATGAGCCCAGTTAGAAAGTGAAGATTACGTTGCAGGTTCTGCGTGACGAGCGCTTAGGGCCACAGCCCCGCTCACTCTCAGCTGCGAAAGGGCCCAGGGCTGCCGGGCCGGCGGCCACAGCCCCCGGGAATCTCAGACTCGGCCGCCGCAGTACAGCTGATGAGTGGAAAGAGCGCTGGGACCCCCAGGTCATGTCAGGACAGAGCGGGAGCCTCCTTTGAAACCTTGTGCTTTGTTATAAAATGTCATGTGAGTTGTGCACTGTGCTTGGGTTCGCATAGAAAGAACTGCCAGCCTGCCTGGGTCCTGCCAAGCCCTGGGCCCTGGGAGAGAGAACAGGCCGTTCGTGTCCTGGGACAAGGGAACGCGAGTCTCGTTTGGAAAGTGAGGCTAAGCTATTGCAACCAACACCAGGGCGAAAGCCGGGGACACGTGGGGACTGGAATTCAGAGAAATAAGGGGGGATAAGGGAAGGGAGGGCTGCAAGGTCATGGGGCGGAGGTCAGGCTGGAACTGGGCCCTGGAAGGGGCAGGGCCACCGAGCTGTGCGCCCGGCCCCGCCGTGGGTGCCGATCCAGCAGGACTTGCACTCAACCATCCAACGGGTGCGGCCTCGCTGCTGCTTTTCAGGAAACCGGTTCCAGGAGAGTCCTGCCAACGGAGAGAGCAAGTTCCGTCAGGACCGCGGTTGCCGTGGTCAGTCTTCTGTCACCACCGGGGTGATGTGTCCTTGGCTCCATTTCCCCCCCCTCGAGCCAAAGTCCATTTTTTTTCGTCCCAGTCTTCACGGGAACAGTGACACTGAGATGACAATCCGTGCGTCCTGCCCCGGGCGCCCTCTGCTCCACGGTTTCCTCCTAAACCGCTTCTGCCAGGGCGATCTGATCGTCATTTATTCCCTCGCAGCTTCTAGGAGGTTGAGGTGGAGCTGGCCACTGTCACTTGGGAACCTGCGTGTAAAGAGAAGGGAGGCGTTTCTGGGTGCCAGGCGGACAGGGCACGTTGGAGCCTGCCTGGGTGGGAGCGCAGAGCCACGGAGGGTTCGCTAGCTCCCCGAGGCCGCTGAGGGAGACGCCGAACGGGAACGCGCCCGGGATCTCTGTGCAGATTGGTGCTTGTCTGCTGTGTGCGTGCTGGAGCGTGCTCAGGGCCCTGCTCCAACCGAGGCAGCCGCCTGTTTAACTCTGAAGGAATTGGGGGGCGTTGGCAGGCACCCCGCTTTCTCATTGCAACTGTGGATGGAAACAATACCAGTTACAGGCCACGGCACTGTGTGGCTTAAATACCGAACTCTTGGATGTTAGGGCCGCAGTTCATGGACACGGTGAAGCAGTAGACTGTTGTGTCCTTCCTTCCACCCGGAGGCATCTGTCCAGCCAGCGAGGGGACCCAGAGGGCCACGGAGTCTTTCCCAGTGGGTGGTGGTGTGGCTGGGGCCAGCTTACCCGTACTGCTGAGCCTAAGTTTCCCCAACTGGGACGGAGCCAGTCGTGCCTAGAGCATGGGTTACGTGAAGATGAACTGTGGCGAGTGGAAGGGAGGGAGGGAGGGAGGGAGGGAGGGAGGGAGGGAGGGAGGGAGGGAGGGAGGGAGGGAGGGAGGGAGGGAGGGAGGGAGGGAGGGAGAAACTTCGATGTGAGAGACACACATGGATGGGTTGCCTCCCGCACGTGCCCCGACCCGGGCTGGGGATCGAACCTGCAACCCAGGTATGTGCCCTTGACGGAGAATCGAACCCGTGACCCTTCAGTGCACGTTTGCCACCGGATAGTGTAGCAAAGGGACAGGGGCTGAGAGTGGCATGGAAAGGGTGCCGTGGCCGGCTGGGCAATCGGCACTGTGAGGGTGGCCAGGGACTGATTTTCGGTGAACCTCCAACGCTCCCGGGGCAGCAGCCCCCAAGAGCCTCCCTCTGTGGCCAGGTGGACTCGGGATCACGTCGGGCCCGGGCCTGCTCGAGGCCCTTGGGAATTAGGCAGTGGACACAGTAATCACCACGGTGATGTCGGCTCAGGATCAGCCTGAACGCTGACTCCAGGCCCGGCCCGTTCCAAGAACCCATTCACGTTAATTCTTTAATCTTCATCACTGGAAGGAGGCGTGGCTTTATGTCCACGTGACACAAGAGAGAAGCGATGTTCCAGGACATGGAGGCGCTTCCCCAAGGTCACCCCTGCTTCCTAAAAGACGGGCCCCCTTCGATGGGTTGTGGTAGGAATGACCTTCCCCAGGCTTCTCTCTGGCTATGGGCTCCGGTTTCCAAGACTCAGGTCACATTTATCTCCCAAGATGTGGCCGGTACCACGTCCCCTCCTCGGGGCTCACTTGGGCTCCTCCTGGACACGTGGCCCATCAGCTCTGGAGCCCTGCTGGCTGGGCCGGGGCCGGTGCCCTCCCCGCCTGGGTGTCCCCCACCCGTTGCACACCCTGTCAGTGCCCTTGCCTTGGCCTGAGCGGCCGCTTCTGCCTCACCACCGCTCCTCCTCTCAACCCCCCACCCGCCCCTGGGTCTCCCCCACATCTATCCATTTAAAGATGTTGGGGGTAGATGGACCGCCAGCACCTCAGATCCTCGGTTCTCAGGGGCTATTTTATTGCTTAGTTTTAAACCTGACCAGGTGTGTAACTTACCGCTTGTCCGTTGGCGTATTAGGTTCTGTCTTTGTTTTGCCTAAAGACACAAATCCCAGTCGCAGGGGTCAACGGTGCCATCCTTCCATGCCGGGGGCCGCTCAGCCGTCTCATTCTGGGAATAAAATTCCACGATTGATTTTTTTTTTTTTAAGTGTATAATCTTGACCTGCTCGCCCAACATTTTTCTTTTAGTAAATAACATAATAGAAATAACAAAGAACTTAGTGTTCAACCATCCTAAAGTGTACAGTTCAGTAGAATTTAGGACGCTGACAGTTCTGTGTAGCCATCACCTCTACCTGGCGCCCGGACGCTTTTATCACTGTGAAGGGAAACCCCGTGCCCAGGAAGCCGTCGCTGTCTCCCGCCCTCCCCGTGTCCTGGTCAACCACTAACCTGGTTGTTTCTGCGGCTCTGCCTCTTCTGGACACGTCACGTGGGTGGAATCGTGCCCTGCGCCCCATTCGCGACCTGCTTCTTTGACTCGGGGCACGGTTTTCAAGGTTCGCCCATGTTGCAGAATGCGCCAGCACGTCGCTGCTTTTTTTTTCGTGGCCAAATACTATTCCACGGTACAAATGCCACATTCGGTGCATCCACTCAGCAGTCGGTGGGAACTCGGGCTGTTTCCACCTTTGGCTCTTGTCACTAAGTGCTGCTGTGGACATCCACAGACAAGGGTTTTCTCAGGCACCTTTTTTTCAGTTCTCGCGGCCACGTGCCTCAGAGCAGAGTCGTGGGATCACGTGGAAATTCCACGTTTAGCTTCCTGGCTGTTTCCGCAGAGGCCTCGCCCTCCGGCCCCCGCGAGCAGTGTGTGAGGGCTGCGATTTTTCCACATTCTCGCCTCTAGTGTCAACTTGGACTTGCAGAATGAGTTTTATTATAACAGTGTGTGTGTGGTGTGTGGGGGAAATACCTGAATTATTTAGGCTTCATTTATTTAATGAGACCATTTTAAAGCAGGACCTGGAAGCTCGTGAGCATTTTAATGCGAAACGCAGCCCAGGATCTGAGAGATGCGAGAAGCCAAGGTTGTTTAACACGTCGGGATGAATTTGGTCATGAGCTCGTGTCTATGGACCATATAAATGACAAGATCATAAAATGCGCGGAGCTCCTTGCGGCGAGGCTGTGCCCCGCGATGTGATTCATTTGGGTCCGTTTTTCTATAAAAATGAACAGTGGCCCATCTCGATGACACCCAGACCCTTCGGCGCAGAATGAGTGCTCAGGGTCATGTTATTATTTCACGTTCTACGCGTCCTTCGATCTATAAACACAGAGGCCCGGCGCAGTCCGCGGCTGCGCCTCTCCTGGAAACGCGAAGAAGTTTTATGTGCACCTTCTATTTTTGCTAATGGCATAAAATGTTGAAACCTGTTATTTTTTCCTTCTCCCTAAACCATGAATGTGCCGTCCTTACCCGAAACCCAAATAAATACTCATTAACTTGCTGCGAAATTCAGATGAGCTCTTGCTGTTACCTAAGCCGGCTTCTCGCGTCTCTCAGATTCTGGACTGCGTTTCGCATTAAAATGCTCACGAACTTCCAGGTCCTGCTTTAAAATGGTCTCATTAAATAAATGAAGCCTAAATAATTCAGGTATTCCCCCCCCCCACACACACACACTGTTATAATCAAACTCATTCTGCAAGTCAAAGTTGTGGAAATACGCGTTTCCTCACATTTGTAGACCCAAATAAGACGCGATAAACCGACATCCCTTCGTATCCAGAATCGCCGACCCGACGGAGTAGATTTTATGATTCAATTTCTTAAACTCCACGTAGGTCAGAAAGCCACGGATATGGCTCTTCGATCCGTAATCCATCGCGCAATTTAAAAACAGTGTTATTAGGTGGACATTTTTATGGCCAAGTGAAAAGGAATGTGCGTGACGCCTGACTCGAGGGCCACGGCGCGGCGGGGGGCCTGGGCAGGCCGGCCCTTCGCTCGGTGGTTCATTCGTTTCCTGGTGGACAAGGGCTTGCTTGGTCAGGCGCCGCCAGGAGCCAGGCCTTGTGCTCCGAAGCCGGGGTGTTGTGATGAACTGGGGACACGGTTGCCGGCGTCCCGGGGCTCACAGGTCAGTGAAGGTGGTGCAGTTGTCTGTTGCTGTGAAGCAGACTCTCCCGAAACTGGGGGGTGGAAAGCAACACCTTCCTGTGCTTGCAGCTTGTGGGCCAGGAGTTTGGGGGGGACGGGTGCAGAGGGGCAGCTCAGCTCTGCTCTGCTCAGAGTGACTGAGGCCTCACCTGGGGGGACTTGCCCAGTGGGGCTGTGTGTCCGGGCCTCAGTTATGGCGATGGCTGGGGTCCTGGGCTTCTCTCTGCGCCGCGTCTTGTGGGATTGGCGTGTTCGAGATGGCTCCTTTGCTCGGCTGGAGGGGTGGCGGAGGAGCTGAGGCTGGTCAGGCATCTCTGTGTGGGTCCAGGCCTGTGGGTGTCCTCAGAGCTTGGTGGTCTCAGGGTAGTCAGACTTTCTTTCTTTTTTTTAAGATTTTTAAAAATTGATTTTGAGAGAGACAGGAAGGGAGAGGGAGAGAGTGGGAGGAGCACCAGTGTGAGACATCCATCGCCTGCCTCCTGCACGCCACCTACTGGGGATCGAGCTGGCGGCCCGGGCATGTGCCCCGATCAGGAATGGAACCGGCGACTTTCCCATGCATGGGGTGACGCTCAGCCAGCTGAGCCGCACCACCGGCCAGGGCTAGTTGGACCTTTTATATGGCAGCCAGCTTCCCCCCAGAGCGAGTGGTCCAAAATCATGAACAGAAGCTGCAGGGCCTCTTACGACCTAGCATTAGAAATCCCAGGATATCACGTCTGCCCCTTGCTATGGGTCCACCATGTCTCTTAGGCCGGCCAGACTCGGGTCAGGGGCACAGGGGTGAATTTATATCCCGCTTCTCAGTGGGAGGGGCAGACGACATTTAAGGTCACCTTCAATGTGCCACAGAGGGAGTCGGACACTAAGAAATCATCACCACGTGCGTAACTGTGGCAAGACAGCATGCAGACTTTTACAGTCATCGGGGCCTCTCGACTGCGAGCGACAGCAACCGCACTGAGCAGCCTGTGGCTGGACCGGATGCTCTAACAATGTGGACAGGAACCTGCCTCTTTACTCAGGAGGTTTTGTCTTCGGGGGGGGGGGTTCCTCCGATGACGGCTGCAAAGGCCACCAGCTAACCCACCTGTCTGACTGGTTAGCGATCCCGGCTGAAAAAGAGGCTCTTTCTTAACAGCTCCAGCAAATGGTCCTGGGATTAGATCTTACTGGCCGAGTTTGGGTCACATGCCTTCTCCTAAACCAACCACTCTTGCCAGGGAGACAAAATTCTCGGATCGGCCGGGCCTGGACTCTGGGCCCATCTCTGGGACCTGGGGGTGGGATCAGCCCCACGGGAACCACAAGCGGGGATGGGTGTTTCCACAGAAGGGAAAGAAAGTTTCCTTTATTAGAAGAAAAGGGAAATAAATGTTAACCAGACAGATACATAGGTAACCATTACATACCCATTCCCCATCACACGGGCGACGCGCCTTGGCGATGATCAGATCCATACCTAGGACGTTCCTCCCCGCTCTCATTACGTCACGTATTCAACGTGCAGCTATTAAGATTTCATTGTGGGCGAAGCAGAACTGGTTGTATCTGGGGACCCAAGATGAGTAGACAAGAGAGTTCAGGGGACCCGGGGGCTCATCAAAGGGAATGATGTGGCCACTAGGTGGCAGTAGCGCGCACAGGCTCTGCCTGGTGACACTTGCAGGGGAAGCTCCTGGCAGCCAGGACTGTCCTGGGCAGACACTCGGAAAGGGGAGGAAGGGGAGGGAACTCCTGGGGGAGGGGGGGGCCCTAGAGGGGACTTATGTGACTCGGTGGTGTCACTCGGCAGCACAGCGGGGAGTCTGTGGGCCAGAGAGCAGCCAGCGGCTTGGGGTCTTTACTTCCCAGGGCTGATCTTACCTACGGCTGGCAGATGTTGGGCACCGTTTTGTGGGGCATGCAAAGCAGAGAGGCTCTAAATTGCTAAAAAAAAACTCAGTGTACTTGGGCTGTATTTAAAACAATGTATAAAAATCTGAGTTTGGTGCTGGTGGGCTTTTTGAGCTCATGGGTCTTAATCTGCAGTGGAGAAATGAACTACCTACCTCCCGGCCAGTACACAGAGGCCGTCTTTGGCTTGTTTATAGCAAGGAGTTAATAACTAACATCAGTCACAAGCGCAGCAACTCGTCAACATCAGCAAGTTACAGCTGAACAGTTAAGTAGCTCACCCGAGGGTACCCAGCTAGTTGGAGGGGCAGACGGGACCGAGACCCAGGCGGGCTGGCTTCGGGGTCTGTCCTCTCAAACCGCCCGCCCAGCAGCTCAGGGGGCTGAGTAATCTCTCTCGGCCTCCGTTTCCTCACCTGCAGAAGGACAGGGGGTGACCAGGTGGGAGGCTGACCCTCCGTTACTCCTGCGGTTGCCGCGTGGCGCGGCTGGCGGATGGGGGAGGCGTGGGCTCGGCCGGGGCCTGACTCCCGCCGCTCTCAGCATTGTGCGGCGGCTTCCCCGAGAATCCCCGGGATCCCTTATTCTTGGCTTGAGAGGACACATTCACCTGGAAACTACAGACATTCTATAGGGGAAGGAAATGTGAACGCCCGGAAACATAAGGGGATTCATTGAGCAATATTTATGGAGCAACTTCCGTTTCCTGGGCGCTGTGCTAGTTGCTGGGGGAATTAACAAAGATGTTTTGTTGTTGTTAATCCTCAGGCAAGGATTTTTTTTTTCATTGGTTTTTAGAGAGAATGGAAGGGGGGGGAGAAGGATCAGTGTGAGAGAGCCCCGTGAATTGGCTGCCTCACACCCCGACCGGGGCTGGAGGCCAAACCTGCAGCCCAGGTAGGTGCCCTTGACCGGGAATCGCCCCCGAGACTGATGTTCTAACCGCTGAGCCACACTGGCCAGGGCCAAAGAGATTTAAATATATATATGTCTCTGCTCTTACCGAGTGCGTTGTAAGAAAGCAGAGGCAGACAGCAAGCATGGCAAGGATGGAAAACCTCAAAGCCGGGGGCGCGTCGGATGGCAGGCGCTACGTGAACTACGGAGCACTGACGCTCCCGGCACCCGCCTGGCACTGCTCGGAAAGCCGGCCGCTGTCGCTTCATAAACCTCCACGCCACAGGCCGCGTGCCCGGAGGTAACGTAGCCAACTCCACCGCCGCCGACGTAAACCTCGCCCCGTGCCCCGCTCATCTCTGTGACTTACAGGCCCGCCGTCCACAGAGTCCTGTTCCTGGAGGCGTTGGCTCCTCCCCTGTTTCCCCAGCGGCACTGGGCGCCGCTCCCCGGGGGTGGGCGCCGTGCCCGGCCCTGCTCACAGTGACGTCCCCGGGCACCCCGGCGGAGGCGTGGCCACTTGGAAGGTATTCGAGAAGGATTTGTTGGCCTCGGCCAGCGTGGCTCAGTGGTTAGAGCGCCGGGTCCGCCCTGAAGGGTCTCGGGTTCGACTCCCAGTCGAGGGGCAGGTACCTGGGTTGCAGGTTTGCCCTCCCCCGCCCCGGTCGGGGCGCGTGTGGGGGAGGCAGCCAATCGACGTGTCTGTCTCGCGTCGATGTTTCTCTCTCTCTCCCCCTCTCTCCCTCCCCTGTCCCTTCCACTCTCTCTAAAAAAAAAAAAAAATGGAAAAAATATCCTCGGGTGAGAGTTAACAGCAACAGAAAGAAGTGTTCGTGGGCTGGGAAGCGCACGTGGGGGAGAGACGCGGGGACGAACCGGGGTCCTGGTGCGGCCTGGCGTGGGCGCCCCGCGCTCGCCCGGGTTCCCCTGCAGGAGCGCCCGCCGGGTTCTCCCTGACAGTTACCTGCGGTGACCCCACTCTCCCCCCTCTCTTCCAGCGGTGCAGTCCCTGCACACCCTGAACGACCAGATATCCCATTTCATCGTCACCAAGTCAAAGGCGCTGGAAGAAAACAAGGACCCTCTCCTGCCGGCCGAGAAGGGGACCCTGAAGGGCTCCATGATCCTGATGAGACACCTGCTGACGGACGCCCAGGTACGGATGGTCGGTCGGTCGGTCGGACGGTGGGTCGGCGGGCGCCTTCCTTGTTTTTTGTTCTGTTTTGTCTTTTTTGGCACAAACTGCGCAAAGATGCTCACCCCCCACCCTTGTCTGAGCCGCCGTCGTGACGAGCGGACGCTGGGCGTGGAGCACGTCGAGTCTTGGATTGCTGATCGGGCGTTATTTTGGGATTTGGTATTAAAATAGCTTGTTTTGAGGTCAAGGCAACAGGGCTTAAAAACTACGCGTGTGCCGTCGCTGAGACGTCAGCAGGCCTCCCATTAGCCTCGGGAAAGCAAAAACCCGTCTGCGTCCCCGCCTGGCGGGGTGGAGGCCGGCGGGGGCGCTGAGTGGAGCAGGCCCCCCCCCGCCCCCGACAGCGCCACCCAGGAGCTGGTGAAAGTTTTGCTGGACCGGATGGGCCTCCCAGGCCGTGAACCAGCCCCGGGCTCGGTTTTCGGTTTCGTTTTATTTTGTTTCGTGCCCGCGCCGAACTCATCGCGGGCGGTAGTTAGCTCCCTGCGCCCTGTTGTCGAGGTGTCACGTTCTTCAGGGTCCCTCCCACGAAGGCTTTTCTTGAAATAGCGAGAGAATAGCCTCTGTTTGCGCCTGGTTTGCTGGCGAGCCCCTCCCGGTAGGTCCACAGGCCAACCCCGGGCGTTTGCAGAGCACGGCTGGTTTTCTACGTGAGCAAAGCCGCGTGGAGCTGGACTTTGTCGTTCCCGCCTCTCCGGTACCCAGGAGGGTTTCAGGGAATGTTCCTTGGGTGCGGTGATGTTAGGTTAGTGTCCCCCTGGGGCGTTCGCCCTGAGCTGGTTTTCTTGAGGCCAGAAGGGCTGGCGGTTGCCCGAGTCCCGCTCTGTCTCCGACTCTGAGCTGTGGTTGCTTTTGCTTTAGTTTCTGCCACGCTGGCGTTTTACGTTTTATTTCTTAAATCGATCCTGGAGCCTGGATCTGGTACCATGAAGGTGTTAACTGGCGAGACTCCTGTCCCCTCCTCCCCTGTCCGCGCCCGTGTTTGAGGCCCCCGGTCGGGCGTCTGAGCCTCTGTGTTTTCATGGCCCAAACTGTGCAAAGACTTGGATTTCGCTCCCCCCTCCCCTCCCCTCCCCCTGTTATTACGAGCAGCCCGTTGGGCTTCTGCTTTCTCCCCAAAGACTCTGAAGCTACAACAGCCAATTTTGAAACTCGGCTGAAAGGGACACTTAGGACAATTTACTAAACAAAACAGGGGAAGTTGTTCTTTAAAGGGTAGCTTGCCTCCGCGCCTGGGCCTTTAGCTACCACCCCAGCCAAGGAGACTGTCTGAACAAATCCCCACAGATGTCGTGCGAACCCCCAGTTTTGCAAAACCTAAGGGACTAAAAACCACTCCTCCTTTCCCTCCTCCTCGCACGGGAACCGACGGGCACCTAGGGCTGGGTCGCAAGTGTTTAGCGTTGCTCCAGGACGTTTGTCATCTCGAGGTCACAGGCGGTGGCCGGGTCTACGCAGAGGACCCCGAGTGTAGATTTTTCTTACTCTCTCTGAGATGTGGCCCACGGCTGGAGCCCGGACTAGGCCTCTCCCTGCGCTGTGGGCAGTGGAGACGAGGCTCTGAGATCGGAACCAGAGCAAAGAGGCAACGTTCTCACCTGAGAGAATTACCCTGGAGTGTTTCTAAGTCGACTCATATTGTCACCGGAGAAAAGTGTGGGTGGGCTTCCTCCGCTGGGAGTGGGGGGCGGTTCCTGGGTTCCGCTGAATGAGCATTTCCGGAGGCCCCCACGGAGGGTGAGACGAGGTAGGAGCTTTATTTCCGTGGAGCAAGAAGCAGAGTCAGAGTCCAGAGTGTTTGCTCCATGTTGGGCGGAATTGGGTCTGGTTAAGCATCGGGCCAGTGGCGGTGCATTCGTCCATGGTGTGGGTCCACGGGGCTGTGAGCCAGGTGGGCAAATGCAGGAGCCAGGAGAGCGCGCCGCTTGCAACGGGAGTCCTGAGAGCGCCAGGAGCCGAGAGCGCCAGGAGCCCAGAGAGCAAGGGCACCGGGGGGCTCGGGCTTCTTTGTTCAGGGGATTAAATATCTCAGATCTTCCGGAGCCTGCAGTGGCCACGCCTCTCTGGCCGATGACCTGTCCCCAGGTGTGACTGATAGGCAAGTACCTGCCCCATGTGACCAGACTTTACTGGGCACGCGGGGAGCAGACCTGGGGGGCGTTAAACCGCGGCTTCCTGGCAAAGCTGCCCAGATGACGTGCCTATAATATTTGGCCTTTCCAGCTATTTCTAACTAGGTTAATTACAACGGTGTCAATGCCAGCGGGCTTCCACCTCTCAAAGGTCACGGGAGAGAGAGAAATGGACACTGAGAGAGGTAGTTCACCTACAGAGCCGCCGTGGTAGCTGATCGCCCCGAGGGGCCTTGGCTCACGCCCTCCGGTAATCCGCGTGCGTTTGCGAGGCAATGCTTGTTTTTCCCGCTCAGGTGCAAAGCTATAAAATCAGCGGGCCCGAAGCTTTCGGCTCCTTACGTAACTCCGTGCAAGCCCGCTTCCCATTTTCCCGCGGCCCGTTTTGATCTTGTAGAGCTTTTTTTAAAAAAAAAAAAAAATAAGTAAAATTCAGCTGCAGGCATCGCCAGGCTCAGATGCAATCCCCGTGGTTACTGGGCTCCTGCAGTCACCTTCCCGTGCGGAAGAAATGGGGGGGAGGGGGGAGACGTGAAAGTGTGATGCACACACACACACACACCCCCCCGTTAAGCTTGTGCCCAGGCACTTTTTTAAAAAGTCGATAGAGAAAGGGAGCCTCTTCCGAGACCTCTGCCGCCTCTGTGAAATCTGTCAGGCAGAATTGCAGAGGAAATTCGGGAACATCGAAAGCTGCTTTCCGTGTTTACTCTGCAGAGGCCTAGAAAATGGGCTCCTGCCCGGTGCTCTGTCCCGGATAAAAAGCGGCGTCTCAGGCTGGGCCGCATCTGCGTGAAGCAGTCGCTGTGGCCCCGCTCTGCCTCGGCGCCGCTTCCCGGGCCTGCGCAGGGCTCGGGAGCAATTGGGGGGTTTATCCTCACACCATAGGCCCTGCATGCTGCATTTTTAGGTATAAATGGTTATTTTAATGATACACACTTCCAAGGGTAAGACAGCAGAGGCCGCGAGGCCCTGATGGTCGGTGCTGCGTGTTACTGGGGGGGGCCTGACAGTCACAGAATCAGGGCAGGAAGGCCGGGGCGGGGAGAGGCTGCGAGCCCCTGTTCTCAGCCGCAGAGGCCAGCTCCGGGCGACGCAACGGGGAGACGTTTAGCGGAAGCAAACAGGCCAGCACTCGGGAGACACCGAAGACCCGTGCCTCAGAAAGGACAGGGAAGGGGGCAGCCGTGCAGAGTCAGAAATCAGGAGTCGAGGGCGTCTTCTCAGGGCGCTGGGGTCGCGGTAAATCGGCCGCAAACATTTCCGCCCTTTGTGCCGCTTTGGTGGAGACTCCAGTTCCCGGAAGAGCCTGGCTGGCCTGTGTTAGGCCCCGGGAGGGTGCACACGCCGAGGGATGGTCCCTCCGAGGCCACGGGCAGTGTGGGAGGGGACAGCGGGTGCTGGGCTGGCGGAGGCGGCGGTGCATCTACGGCGTGTTCCGCGGGCATGAGCTTGGTGACTGTCCCAGGGCCGAGCCGGGTCCCGCACGGGGCTCTAGGGCCCGGCCTGAGGGACCCGGGGTACAGCGGGCGGGTAACCGCGCATCGCGGAGCCCCGTGGGAACTACCGATGACGCCGTGACGGGGACCACGGAGAAGGACCCGCCGGCATCTGCAGATCACTCTGCTGCTTACAAAGCGCTTGGCCAGCATTTTCCCACCTTCTCTCCGCCGTGAGAGGTGCAGGGGGTCGGGTATTATCACTTCTGTTTTGAAAACTGGCTACTAAGCTGTAACAAAATAACCTTTTTAACCCTTTGCATATTAAATTTGGACATGGGTGTGTACTGGTCGGAATTAAGAGCTTTCAGAGAAATTATGAACTGATACATGAATGAACAGAGTTAAGATTCGTACGGTTCCGTGCTGTGGGGGCTGAGAGGAGACAAATGACCGGAACGGTAAAAAAGCTTTGGTGGCTGAGAGTAGAAAAACGACCGCAAAGGGTTAATATCATTCCACCCAGCCCATCACAAGGCCCTCACCGTTGATTCTGTCCCCTCTTGTCATTGGCGACCCCGGAGTATTTGCCTCCTGGAGGGGTCGTTACACAGCGAGAGGTGGGGTGCCCTGCGGTGGGGCGGGGCTGGGGGGCCAGAGATTAAAACCCGGCTCCGACTGCAACGGCACTCGTCGCTCAAAATGGTTTTAAACAATTAAAAATTTAAAAAAATACCCTAGTCTCCTCGTGGCGTCCTGTTGGCAGGCTGTCAATTACGTGGCTCCCAAAACAAGGCCCAGCCCGGCCTCACCCTTCCCATGAGTGTTTCTCACGGAGACGGGAAGAGAGCAGCTCTGCCCCCACCCCAGGGCGCTGGGCCACGTCTGCCGATATTTCTGACCCTCACAGCTTGCGCGGGCTGGTGGGGACGGGAGGGGCTGCTACTGGCCTGTGGCGGGCGGAGGTCAGGCACGTTGCTCAACTTCCTACAGCGCACAGGACGGCCCCCCAGAACACACGTCCCCCCGCAATGTCAGCAGGGTCACGGCTGAGAAACCTGCTTTTAGGCCCAAGGCTGACTCTTTCATTGACCGTGGGACTCTTCCCGCCTCACGTCCTTTTCTTTGAGGCCCTGCCATTTGTCGTAACTGGTCCTGAAGACGCATCTGACCTATCCCTTCGTTCCCTCGTTGCCTTACTGAGCCTCTGTGTTGTGCCGAGCGCTGTGCTAGCCCCTGGCCAACAGCGGCGGAAAGAAAAGAAGTGATCCCGGCCACCCAGGTGCTTGTGTTTTAGTCGGGGCGGGTGACTATCAGTAGGTAAGTAAACCAATAGTGATGAGCTTCAATCCTGGCCTTAGATGCAGGAGGGCCTCACTTAGATGCTTTTTCTTTGACATTAAAAAAAAAAAAAAAGTCTTTATTGATTTCAGAGAGAGGAAGGGAGGGGGGAAGAGAGAGAGGGAAACATCGATGCTGAGAGAGTCATGGATCGGCTGCCTCCTGCACGCCCCCGACTGGGGATCGAGCCCGCAACCCGGGCATGTGCCCCACCCGGGAATCGAACCGTGATCTCCTGGATCCCAGGTGGACACTCAACTGCTGAGCTACGGCCGGGCTCTTTTCTTTGGCATTTAATCTGAGATCTGAAGAGGGAGTAGTAGTGAGAACAAGAGAGAGACGGTGACTTCCAGACATGCTTTATTGTGGGGATTTGTCCTTTAATTTAGGGGTGTGTGTGTGTTTAGTGCCGCTCCAGGAGGTAACTGGAAATAGATCTCCCGGGATGTTGAACAGATCTGGGCAAATTATTTATTCGGGAAATTTACGTTTAATTTAGGGAAAATACAAATTCCAACTGGTCCCCGAGGAGCAGAGCATCTTTAATCCTTTGCTTGTGGGTGTCCGTGGAGAAACCGGATCGCTCTTTTCTTGCTCGGTGCTGGGGACACACACACGCACACACACATGCACACGCACGCACACACACGCACACACAACCGAAGGCTAGCGTGAGAGTTGTTTGAGCTTCATGAGACGCAGGAGTCAGATGGATGAAGGGAAAGCAGGGACACGTGGAGTTATTTTGGACAAGAAAATGAAAATGAGGGGACTGCAGCTCCTTAACTGAACCCTGAAGCGGAGAACCCAGCCAGCACTCCGCTCTCAGCCGGGCACGCACAGGTGAGTAACTTTATGGATCACCTGTGGGCAGAGCGCTCCTTCCCTGGAGGCCTGCACTCAGGAAATGTCAACCAGTGTGAGTCCGAATGAGGCATAATTAGAAAGTAATTTTATTGTCAATATATATTTTTTCACCACGATGGAATTCAATACCCGAGTTTTAGGATCGGTTACTTGCAGTCATTTTTTTTTTTTTTTTTTTAATCCTGTGGCTCCCATCCATTAGTCAGAGAGCCAAATGTATGCTGTGTAATTATTACCCTAAAATAACTTAGGCTTAGAGCAGTAATTCTTATGCAGAGCTCTCAGGGCCTCCTATTCACGCTGAGTTTTAACAGTCCCCGCGGAGCGGCCAGGTAAACTGAGGTGTGCGTGGCATTGCTAAGTGTCATCATTCAAATCCGACCTGGGAGTGGAGCCAGCAGATCTCCCTGATGCCAACTCGAGCCAATATTCCGTGTTCCCTCACCCCCTGGCCTCTGAGTTGAGAGCAGTTGGGCCTTGAGATGGCGAGTTGGCCGTTCCAAGTGCTCCCGTGTCCCTGTGGGCCCTGAAACAGACGCACTTGCTTTGGCCAGCTTAGACGTCCAGACAGTCAAATCAGAGTGGGTCTGATTGTCTTGGGTTACGGATATGAACTTCTTTTTTTCCCCCTCCTAAAGTATAAGACAAAGAGAAGGCGCTTGATCATGAGAATCATGGCATGGATTCGTGTCAGTCAACCGCTGCTGCGTAACAAGCCGTCACAAAACCGAGTGGTTTAACACAACTCCTCATTTGCTTCTGTTAGTCAGTGGGTTGAATCGGGAAGCTCTGCTCACGCGGGCAGACACGGCTGACCTGGACTGGCCTCGCTCGTATATGTGCGGTCAGTGGGGCCTGGCTGGACTAAGATGGCCTTGGCCGGCGTGATTCAGCTCTCCTCCCCCCCGCGGGCTAACTCTGGAATATTTTCATCGTGGTGATGGGGGGGGGGTCTATAGAGAGGAAATAGAGAAATCACCTTTACAGCCTATGCCCGTATCAAGTTTGCCGCTTTTCTGTGAGCTAAAGGAAGTCAAATTCCCAAGTCCAGCGTCTGTGTGGGAAGCGGCCACCAAGGGCAGGTGTAAAACAATAGGGCCGTTAATGCATCAACCCACCACCTAAACACAGCAGGTTAGCGGAGAAGACTTCTCATAGCGTAACTCTTGGCGATTTTTGATCTGTTGGGAAAGGGAGTTTGAAACACCCCAATTATCAAGGTCCGTGCACACCCTTTATATGAACGGTGCTCTTCTGCCCGGACACACGCTCAGAGAACAGGCCGTGTTTGCGCAGTGGGCAGACGTGTTTCAAGAGGGCCCTACGTCGAGCTCGGGCAGGGTGATTTCAAATGGGCCGGCGACCGAGCGTGCAAGGGACGGGCTTGTGCCGGCTCCAGAAACACGACGAGCCGTTAAAAAGACCATTAATGGTCAAAAGACCACCGTTCTAGCCGGTCGCGCAGGCCAGGGGCGTGGTTCATTCGTTCAGCAAATGACTCCCGAGCTCGTACCGACCACTCAAAAGGCACAACGGTAACCGTCGGGGGGCGATGGGAAAGCCAGAGGTGGCGAAGGGTCGATGAGCGCTTGCCGTGTGCCAAGCACTCTGCCCGGGGCCTCGCCTTCCCTCACCTCTGCCTCTCCTTCATGAGTTACCTGTGGTCACCGGTGCTTTGTGGCAGATGCAACGGGGCCCAGAGAGGAAACTCATCTAAGGTCACCTATCTCATGAGTAACTGCCCTCATTTAATTGCAAAAAAAATTTTTTTTTAAATGGCTGTAATTCTTTTATCTCTCCCTTTGTGCTGTGCCTCTGTGGCCTTTCTCATTAAGAGCAGAGTCTTGTCCTAGCTGGCTTGGCTCAGTGGTTAGAGCGTCGGCCCATGGACTGAAGGGTCCCGGGTTCGATTCTGGCCAAGGGCACGTCCCCCGGTTGCAGGCTCGATCTCCAGCCCTGGTCTCGACATGTGCAGAAGGCAGCCAATTGGTGTGTCTCTCTCACATCGACGTTTCTCTCTCTCTCTCTCCCCCTTCCACTCTCTCTAAAAATCCATGGGAAATACATCCTCGGGGGATGGGTAACAACATCGGGAAGCGGGACCAACTCCTTTGTCATGGGTTGTGTCTTCCACGAAAGGTACCCTGAGGTCCTAACTGCCCATCCTCAGAAGGCGGCTGTATTTGGACCTCGTTAATATGAAGTTAAAATGAAGTCATTAGCTGGGCTGTCATTGGAAATGACTGGTGTCCTTATAAAAAGGGGAAAAACGGACACAGAGATGGACATGCAGAGGGCGGGGACACCGTGAGGACCCAGGGGGAGAAACCCCCGTGGAGACGCAGGGTTGGAGCGCTGCATCTAGGCGCTGAAGGGCCCCCCCCCGAAAGCTCGGAGGAGGGCGCGGAGCAGAGTCTCCCTCAGAGCCCCCGAAGGAACCAAACCGGATGCCTGGTTATTTGGGGGCTTCTAACCCCAGACCTGCGAGACTAAAGCGGCTATTGCTTCCGGCCGCCTGGCTTGTGCTACATTGTTCCGGCAGCCGCAGGAAACTGATGTATCCTTGGGATGAGATCGCAGACGGAGAAAGGAAACGTTTCTTATGCGGGACACGACGTGGGTTAGTAGGAGCCTATTCCTTCCTTTATTTAATAGAATGAAAACGATTGCTATTGACGGCGAAAGTGTGTGGTGTTTTGGGTTTTTTTTCCTCTCTCTCCAAAGAGTAAGCCCCTTGCGTGCTGGACCAGACGGTCTGTATTTCACCGAAGATTAGTGAAGGGCCCGGGCGGCCGTGTTTTATGGGCGAGCGCCGTAGGTGGCTTCCCGTTGTTTATGCCGCGGATGCCAACGGGGCACATAACTTGTCGATTCCCTATTGTTGGTTTCTCTGTGTGACGGGAAGTTGTCACCTGGCTCATTCCTTTCCTTTCATCAGACTTACCGCCGCCTCCGCTCTGCCAGCCTCCGGGAGCTAAATCAGAGGGAAGGCTGTGCCCCGCCCCCCCCAAAGTGTTCTGGGTGCGACCCTTGAGAACGGAGGGTGCCTGGCACGTCAGGTCCCCCCTCGGGCTTCTTCATCGGCTTCAGCTGAAGCTCTGCTGGACCGTGGGGGCAAATAAACCGGTGAAACGGAGCTTTAGCAAAGTTCACCGGCAGCTGCCGCCCTCCCTGGACGGAGTCACGCTGCTCCCCCGGGAGGGACAGGCTGGGTCTCGCCCAGCATCCAGCACCTGGCTCATCCTCCCCCCCCCACCTCCGCCCTGGGTGGAATTGTGGAGCAGTTAGAGGTCACGCCCCTGTGTAACCCTCCGCCCCAGCTGGCTGGCTCCTCCAGGACCGTGGAGCTCCTGCGGTGTCACTGGCACCTGTCACTCAGGCACAAGCTTTTCTTCAGGCACCTGCTTCCTTTCGTTTGATGGGGGCAGGGCCTCTCCCAGCGTGTTCATGGCGGGGGCTGGGGGGCGGCGTCTCTGCTGTTTCTTTCTCCTCGTGGCGAGGGGCCTACTCTGCCCGTCGACACCTTGCACAAGACGAGGCAGGACTCAGGCGTCACGCCTGTCCTCGGAAGAAGGAATCACCAACGCGATCTTCAAAGGGGGGGTGGCCCAGTTCTGTGGCTTTTCGACAGCCAGAGCCTGTGTTTTCAAATAGGAAGTGAACCCGAGGTTACGTTATGTACATGTTAGAAATGGAGCAAGACTTAATTTTTTTTTCTTGTTCCACAAATAGAAACAGAAATTTATATTTTATTTCATCTCTTCCTTTGTCTCTTCCCTGTTCCCGTAAATGAAAAAGGAGCCGTGTCATATTTAGTCATGTGGTATTAGAATCATTGGAAAGTCACAAAACAAAGGTAAAAATGGCCCAACTGCTGACACAATTTTAAAAAAGAACATTTTTACTTATACGCATAGAATCCCATAATTAGAGTTGACAAAGCATGGGCTCATTTTTGCGGAGGCACAGAAGGTAGCTAATTGATGGCAGTTTTCAGCTGGCCCAGTTCACACGAGCTCGCAGGACAGATGACACCTAGAGGGAGACGTAACATCGGCGCTCACGTCCATCAGCCCTTTGAAAACCCGCAGGAATGGAAAAGAGCCGAGTGTATTAGGGAACAGCTAGCTGCTGTAACAAACAAATCCTGACGTCTTGGTGGCTTAATCAATCGAAGCAGATTTCTTGCCCATATGACGTCTGAAACAGGTGCTCCCGATGTCTTGGAAATGCAAAATAGTGCATGGCCTCATTGTGGTCATCCAGGGACCCAGGCGCCATTCGCCTCCTGCTGCCTACTCTGCATGGGGCGGTAGGTGGGAAAGAGGCTGGACATGGCCCATGGGAGGCCTGGGTGGACCACGCCTGGGCGTCTATCACTTAGGCTCCAGGGGTGGGGAACCTTTTTTTCTGCCAAGGGCCATTTGGATATTTACCACATCATTCGAGGGCCATACAAAATTATCAACTTAAAAATTGGCCTGCTATATTTGGTCAAACATTTCATTGAACTTACTGAATTTCGAGTCTTCCCTGAGGTTGCCGTGGCAGGGCCAGACCATATACAGCTCGAGGGCCAGATGTTCCCCACCCCGATCTTAGACCTACAGGCAGCTGGCCAGCCCTTAGCCTCAGGGCTGTGCTGTCTGCAGGAGAGACGGGAGCATGTGGCTCAGCCGTATACTCGGGACTGAGAAACAATGTAGCCGGCTGTATCCTCGGGACTGAGAAACAATGTAGCCGGCTGTATCCTCAGGACTGAGAAACAATGTAGCCGGCTGGCGAGCCTCTGCCAGGGAGAGGGAGGTGCTTGTGGGTTAGGGATGAGACATGGAGTTTGGAAGGAGATGCAAGAGTTGGCTCAAGCTAAGGGAAGAGGGACTTGTCAAGAGGCAGCGGAGGGGCCTCGCGTTGCCATGCAGCTCACGCACGGCCATGCCCACTGGGCCAAGGCCCCTGACAACATCTCAGCTCCTCCTAGACAGAAATTTCCAACGTAAGGCAGGGTAAAGGTGTTTTTCATGGAAATGATACATTGTAGCGGTGAAAACAGGATTCTCTCTATGGCCAGTGTTGTTCAGTTTGTCCTAGTGGTGGACCCAATTATGTAATTGTAATTCCACCCAAGGACAGGTGAGTATCGCTACCTGGGCAATGTGGGCTCACCCCTAAAATCAACTGGGGAGCAGTGGGGTGGTTACAGAAGCAAGTTCCCGCCCCGCCCCCTTTCAATGTTTTAGTAACGTAACCGTGGAAAAGACGATTTGGAATATACCAGCACTTACTGTTTCATCCTGTCTGTTTTCTAGTTCACATACGGTAGTCAGTTGGTTTGTTTTTTTTTAAATATGTCTTTATTGATTTCAGAGAGGGGAAGGGAGAGGGAGAGAAACATCAATGATGAGTCATTGATCGCCTGCCTCCTGCACACCCCCAACCAGGGATCGAGCCCGCAACCCGGGCATGTGCCCTGACCGGGAATCGAACCGCGATCTCCTGGATCCTAGGTCGATGCTCAACTGCTGAGCCACGCCTGGCCGGGCAGTTGGGTTTTTTTTGAAGGCATATAAGTGCCTGCGTGGAAGAGACAGCGTAGCCGTGTTTACATTTCACCTGCGCTTGTGGTTTTCGGTCAATAATGAGAGAAGTTATAGATTTTCCTCATCACAGCAGTAGAGGGAGGAAATCTTGGGTGAAATTATACTGTTCTCTCTGTGGGCTGTTGGGCGATTATGACCCCCCGTCCCCGCCTCCGAATGCCATGGCAACCACGGTGGGGTCCGCAGCGATCAGACACCCTCCTCCTCACCTCAGTTCAACATCCTTTCTGTGTCTCCTTTGTGTGCTTTTCAACCTGACACCACTCCATGACGCTTCCCCGTGTCGCTAAGCATTCCTCAGCACTGGATTTCCCCGGCTGCTGTGAGATCATAGAAAATACGCCATCTCTGCTCCCCGGTCCCGGCCCAGGTCTGTCTCCTGAAACCCTTGGGATTTCCTGGGGGGCAGGAGCGCCTTTTGTTCTAATGAGGAGACTCTGGGTGGCTCAAGGAGGGGGGGGGCTGGTCACCAGAAGGACCAAGCCATGTCTGAAGCTTGGGGTGCCCCCCCACTGTCTTGAGAAGAGAGAAACGGTTGCGAATGGAGTTAGTGACCCACCTGACAAGGCCGCCGTAAAATCCCTGCAGTGTGGAAACAGACAGCTTCGGGGTGGGTGAGCACATCCACGTAGCAGGAGGCTGGTGCACCCCAACTTCGCAGGGACCACAGAGACCCCTTCACCTGGCCACTCACCCTACCCCCTATCACACCCTTAGTAAACCTCGCACGTGTGTCCGTGAGTTCTGTGAGCTGTTCTAGCAAAGTAACTGAATCTGAGGGGGGGTTGGGGGGAACCTCTGGTTTGTAGCCAAATGGCTCAGAAGTTGTGGAAACCCCGGGACCCCCTGCTTGCCGCCGGCATCTGAAGTGGGGGGGCAAGCTGTCCCGGGGGACTGGGCCCTTAATCCGAGGGATCCGATACTGTCACCAGGTAGATGGTGTCAGAACCGAGTTAAACCGTAGGACGCCCGGCTGGTGTCACAGAATTGGTTGGTGTGGGGGACACCTCCGCACACTTGGTGCCCGGACGTGACGTGTCCTGTGTAAGGAGTAAGGAGACACACGGGGTTGGGGGGGACACGCGGTGTGGAAGGACCGGGTTTCCCCGGCTCAGGACGAGAAGGGTGGGTGTTTCCTCGGGTTACAGCCGCGTGTGACGGATACGTTACAGGCACGTGCGGCCATGCCGGCGTTCAGCTCCCCGTTTCTGTCCAGCCGGATGCTGAGCTGGTTCCCAGGTTTGCCTCTTCCGTAAAGAGCACCAAGATTAATGTCCCTGCGCGAGAATCGTGTGTACGTTTCCAGACCTTTCCTTACAATAAATTGCTAGAGGTTACATAAGAGGTTAGAGGGAAGGGGCACTTGGAAAGGATTTCATGGCTCGTTGCCAAGTTCCTGGCCTTTAGGACGCGGAACCTGTTTGCTGAAGGTCATCCCCACACCCGAGCGTCACGTATTTCAAAGCTCGGCCCCGATCGTCAGAAGGTCAGAAATTGAAATCAAGACCGGCTCCGACCCATCCTGACAGTATCAGATCCTGTCTTTACTTCAAATTTTGATATTTTGGTACCTCATGGGTTGTTTTTGCATTAATATTTATTAGAAAAAATTGTATTGATTGATTTCAGAGAGAGAGGGAGGGAGGGCGGGATCGACGTGATTTGTGGTTCCAGGTACTGACTCTCTCGCTGGCTGCCTCTTGTGCGTGTTCTGACCAGGGATCGAACCTGCAACCTTGGCGCATCGGGATGAAGCTCTAACCAGCTCAGCTGTGCGGCCAGGGCAGGACTGATTTATTTTATTTATTTATTTTTTATTTTTTAATTTTTTAAAAATATATCTTTATTGATTTCAGAGAGAGGAAAGGAGAGGGGGAGAGAGAGAGATAGAAATATCAATGATGAGAGAGTCATTGATCGAGCCCACAACTGGGCATGTGCCCTGACCGGGAATCAAATGAACCCCGATCGCCTGGATCCTAGGTCGACGCTCAACCGCTGAGCCACGCCCGGCCGGGCCCTGATTTATTTTAAAAACCGGTATTGGAATATTATTTATCTTGACCCCTGTGTTCTGTCCCCCCCCTTACATTTTGCACCCAAGGTGAGTGCTTCATTCACCTCACCCTAGTCCCTGTCTAGGTGATCTGAGGACCCACACTGGGCGCTTTGATGTGTCCAGGGGCATTGCAATACCTGGGAGGACGCACCTTAGCCCCCAGGTTATAGGCGGACACAAAGATCCAACACCGTCCATCACCGCAGGGCCACCTCCGGCGGGCGGCGCACACTTAGGCCTTTAAGTGGCTGGGGGTGCGCAGGCCGGGGAGGGGCGGCCTGGCTGACGGCCGGTAACGCGGGCGTCGGAAGTCGCTTTGAAGCTTTACATCATGGTTCTCCCACCGCACACACGCCGCGGAGACGCCTCCTGAGACCCCACCCTCCACCCTGTGGTCACCGGAGCCACGTGCCCTGCTAGCTTTGGCTTTGACCTCTTTGAATCTAATTACGGATTGAAAGAGTGTCCGTGCTGGTTGTGCCGGTTTAACGCCAGAGCAATCCAGGATCGTCTCCCGTGCCCGTCATGACGCTTCTCCGTCCCCTGGCGTGGAGGGGACCGAGGCTAATGCTGGGCAGGAAGGTGGCGTCTGCGCTCCCGGTGCTGGCGGTCTGCAGTTAGAAATCAGGCCCTCGTTTTAACCCCGCGTGTTTCTCATAGAAACGTGCCATCGCTGTCCGCGCTCAAGGCTGGGTCCAGACAGCCAGTGTAAACCCATCCCCTCCAGTCCTTTGCTAGCAGCCCCCACCCACCTCCCCCTTGAGGCTCTAAGAGGTTGGTCAGCGGCATCCCCGCCTTCATCTCTTTGAGTTTGGGGCCGTCGTAGGAACGGACACAGGGGCCTGGCAGGTGGACGTCTCGGTGTCCCTCCCGGATAAAGCTGTTTGGGGCACGGCCTTGCTCCGCAGCTGGACTCTCCGCTCCACCCCCACCCCCACCCCCACCCGCGTGAGGACTGGGGCAGCCGTCGAGGGAAATAGGGATTTCCGAGGATGTGTGTGTGCGGCTGGCCAGTATCAGGGCCTCACGCTGGTCACAGAGAGGGAGGGAGAGAGAACCCTGGCCGCGCTTGCAGATTTCCTACATCAGCGGCACCCAGAGAAACGGGAACCAGCAGCCCCGGGCTGCCACCCGGGGGTGAGGGGACCCGCTCCCTGCTCCCTGCTCCTTGGTGCGGCAGAGGGCGGCCTGGCTCCGGGGGCCTGGAGGTCCCTCCGCGTGGAAATAGAAGAGTCGGGGGAGGGCTTTCCCCAGCACACGCCCATTTCCATCTACCCCTTCCCCGGTCACGGTACGTAAAACCCTGTATGCCTTTCGGGCGACTGTAACTTTGGAAAAAATCCTGCCTGCCGCGCACAGATGCTTCCATAACCTCGGTTTGCTTTCTCTTATGGCGATACGGAGGGTAATAAACTAAGGCACTCACGTGACTTTAAACGAGCAGGGGATTATTGTAGATAATAAGTAGGACCCCAATAAATTTAACTACTAAACACTTATCTACAGGCCTAGGCCCGAGTCCCAGCCGTCTAAGCGGCCGGCCATCAAGATAACGCCGCGCGTATCCGGAGCGGGTGATCGTGGGCCTTTGCACAATAGTCCAGTGCCTGTTATTAATATGCGTTTGGCTGGTGTGCCCGGCAGAGGTGACCCACAGCGTGAGGCCCGTTGGTCCCACGGGGGGCGGCCCCTCCAGGTGAGGCGGGGTGCTGGGGCCCGAGGTGACCGATCCTTAGGGCTGAGGTCTCCCTCTGCCGTGACTGTCTCTCCCTCCGGCTCCTGTTCACGCCTCCGGTAGGTGTTGGCCGGCAGGGTGCTGGTCCCTGCGGCCCTAATGAGAGAGGGGGACCCTGTGGGCAGGAGCGTCTGAGTCTTTTGTCTAATACGGAGGTGATTCTCACAATGGTTGGCCTCAGGGCCAACCCCGTCACACTCTTAAAGATTATTAAGGACCCCTAAGGGTTTTTAACGTATGTGTGTGAAAGCTGTCAATCAATATTTACTATGAGAGCAATGAAATCTGAGGGATTTTTAAATTATTAATTCATTTTAAAACAGCAATAAGTCCACTCTCTGTGAACACAAATAACATTTGTGAGAAATGATCGTATCTCACTAAACAAAAAATATCGGGACGACAGCTTCAGGCTGCATTTCTGCAGATCTCTTTCACGTGTGGCTAACGGAGGCCCGTTGGAGTCTGGCACCCGCTCGGGCGGTTAATCCGTGGTAACGCCTCACATCACACAGGCACGGAAAACGCCACCGCAGCCTCATGAACAAATAAGAGTAAAGAGACCAATCACACCTTAGGATTATTATAAATACGCTTTTGACCTCGCAGGTGCCGCCGAAGGGATCTGGGGACAGGCAAAGTCTCCCGGATGACGCCCTGAGAACGCCTGTCGGAGGGAATTCCGCTCGAGGTGCGCAGGCCCCGCGTCTGGGGCTCTTGAGAACCGAGCCGCCGTGTTCCAATATTTGTCCGAAACTCAATCCTAATTTTAATTTTTTTATTTTCATTGGGAAGACCGGGAAAGAGCTTCCGGAAGCTCATGATTGGATATTCAGGAACTTCGCCAGTTATTAAGCCAAGGCAGGCCTGACGTCGGCTATGGTGGGAGTAGTTACGCCTCGGGAGTGGGCAGAGGCCACATGCCAGGGCTTTTCCATTTGCCTGTTTTCCGAGGGCTGGTTTGTCAGCCCGACACTCGTAGACGTGACCCCAGATTCAAAATAGCAGCGCAGGACATAACCCACCCCATGTGCCCCCCCCCCCACGGCTCCCTTACTCTGTTTTTCTGCCCCGACGCCCAGCGTGATCCATGCGTTATTAATACGGGCCCTTCCTTGCACACGCACCCAATGCTCACAGGCACCTGTGCTCATCTCGGTGGGTCCAGGTTTTCCTCCTTCACGTGGGGCTGGGCTCTCTCTTCTGAAAAGCCCACGTCTCACGCCTGCCCGCGAGGCGGCAGGGATGGAGTCTGCCGCCCACGTGGTGGGGAGATGGCTTTAGAGCAGCGGCCGCCCTCTTCCCTTGACGACAGGGAGGCGCCGCGGGCTGGGCGGGTGATTTACGCAGGTGGCGGGCGCGAGCCCCACGCCGATTTACTATTATTTGGAAATGAATGATGGCTCCGTATTTTCAGGAGGAGAGTGGAGGCTGTAATTTATGAACCTCCCCCTTACCATCTGCTCGCCGGCTGCGAGGCACCGCTCCGCACAGCCTTCGACATCGAGGGAAATCGTGTTCGATGGTCGTGCGTTTCCTTTACAGTTTCACTGTAAAGGAAAACAGAGAGAGCTTTTTAAAGGCGTCCATCCCTCCCTCCGCGGGTCAGGATACCAGAGATCACCGGCCGGCAGAAAAGCGCAGAGGAGGTCCTGTCTGAGACCCGGTCTAATGAAGACCTAAGTCGTGATTCTCTGGGAATGGGGTGGAAAGTGACACTGGCACTGAGACCTGTTTGATAAATTTCACAATATCCGGGCCGCCAGCAGGGAGCTGGCGCCGGTTGGGGCATCCAGAGGAATCCTATTATATCCACTTGTCAGATACCAGCTCCAGCCCAAGACAGGAAACCTCACTGGTCCTAACATCCTGCCTCGAGGAACGAAGCAGATTATTGTCTGTCCCCGTTAGTGGAACATTTTATGAATCTTGTCCTTTAAAGTTCTCTAAGCCCAGCCGGTGTGGCTCAGTGGCTGAGCGTTGACCCACGAGCCCGGAGGTCACAGTGCGATTCCCGGTCAGGGCACCTGGGCTCGATCGCCAGTAGGGGGCGTGCAGGAGGCAGCCGATCAGTGACTCTCAGCATTGATGTTTCTATTTCTCTCCCTCTCCCTTCCTCTCTCTGAAATCAATAAAGATATATTTAAATTTTTTAAAAGTTCTCTAAAACGCACCTCCCCGCGCATCTGATTCTAGGGCCTCTGTGCCTGGATACAAGTCAAATGCATGAAAATCCAGTTTTACACGGAGTTAGAAAAGACACTGATGGTTCACCCTACACGGAGATGCTCGCAGGACCGCTCCGAGCAATAAACTCTCGTAATGAATTCAGAACGGTGCCTGGTATTCAGAAATTAAACGCGCCCTCCGCTTTCCAGGGCCGTGTTTATTTTACAAAGCAGAGTACACACCTGTGCTTAACAGTCTTTACTTGGGGAGATTTTCTTACAGGTCAGCTTTGTCTATTTATTTAAAGGTGATTTTAGAAGATTAGTTCTGAAGTAGATATAGAAGACATTTCTTTCTACAGCACGTGTATCTCTTTCAGGAGTGTCCGGTGCGCAGGGGCGAGCGTCGGGTGCTGGCTCGCTGTCTTCGCCGGTCCGTGTGGGTCCCCTCTGTCAGCACGTGCTGCTGATGTGTTTGTTTTCCTGCCTGCTGCCCCTCCCGCTTCCTCCGGCCCAGACGGGAAGAGGGAGCGAGGAAGCACGATGCCGTATGCGACGGAGGTAGCAGTTGTAGTTTCCAGGAGGGTGGCCGGGGAAGGCCTCTTTGGAACAAAGACCTGAAAGAGATGAAGGAGTGATCCGTGGAGGTTCATGGGGGAGGAGTAGTGAGACCGAGAAAAGCATGTGCAAAGGTCCTGGGGCCGGAGCATGGCCGTGTGCCCAGTGCCAATGCCCAAGGAGCACATGCAGCAGCTCTTTGGGTCTGTGCAAGGCCAGGCTTTACACACCCGTCGTCGGGAAGCCCCTCGAGAGAGACCCACTGGGCGCCCCGTGATCCTGGCTCGCCCGCGATGTGTTTCCCGCAGGCTCCCCGGCGGTGGCGGAGCTCCCTAACCACAGCCCGGCCTCAGGGGAACCAGACAGATGCTGACACAAAATAGACAGTGTCTCCGGGCCTCAGCGAACAGAGTGCCTAGGTCAGTGGTTTCAGCCTACTGGACTCAGTTTCCCCTTTTTATAACAAATACTTTTACAGCGTCTCTTTTCCTGTCTTGAAACGAACTTCATCAAGAATATAACCTAACTAAACACTTAAAAGGAATATAATACCCTGACTGACATATAAAGGAGGGCGACAGGGAAACTAATGCCTCTAAACCAAAAGTAAGACATTGGTAAATACATCAAAATTCAGACCGAGGGCCTCACGGAGCAGCCACGCCTTTGCACTGCAGGTAGAATCACAGGGAATGTGACGATTACAGATACACCCCGATTACGTCAGATTGTACATGCAACATGATTTTCCGAAAGGCTGAGCCCTCCCATAATGCGTTACAACGTAACAAATCAAAACCCAGTGGCCCCAAACGATGGTACGATGCTGGCGGATCCTATGGGTCAGGGATTCAGCAAGAGCACAGCGAGGACAGCTCTTCCCCGCGCCCATGGCCGGGCCTCTGCGGGGGCTCCAGTCGCTGGCCCAGGGCGGCTGAGGCTAAGGAATGGCGTCCACCGCGGCTGTTTCATCACTTGCCTGGCCTCCGCGCCGGGGGGGTGAAGACCAGACTGCCCACGTGTGGGGATCCTGTGTGGCCATCCCAGGGTGCACACGACTGTCAGGGCTCCGAGGACAAGCGTCCCAGCTGAAGCTGCATCGCCTTTGATGACTTAGCCTTGAAACTCACACACATCATTTCTGTTGTGCTCTTTTTTTAAAATCTTCACTCAAGGATAGGCTTTTTATTGATTCTAGAGAGAGGGGCAGGAAGAGGGAGAGAGAGAAACATCGATGTGAGAGAGAAACATCAGTCGGTTGCCTTCTGTAGGTGTCATGACCAGGGACCTAACTCATAACCTGGGTATGTGCTCTGACCGGGAATCAGAGCCGAGGCCCTTTGGCGCATGGGACAAAGTTCCAACCATCTGAGCCACACCGGCCAGGGCTCTGCTGTGCCCTTTGTCAAAGCAGTCCTGTGGGATGGGGGTGGGAGGTAGGGAGGTAGGGAGCTGGGTACACAGGTCCCAGCTCTTGGTGGAAGGACTGTCAGAGAATTTGCAGCCGTGTTTGAAGCCACCACAATGACTGGCTCTTAGCAAATTTCCAGCCAGAGAAACTGTGGCCTTCCTTTGAGTTACGCAGTAATGGCACTCCTGGGACACTCGGAATGTGCTGGACCCCTGTAAGCAATGCGTTATGCGTATGTGTCCTATGGCATTAGATTCGGAGCTTGACTTTTACCCACACTTGTCCAGCAGGACTTCTGAAAGTCGTGAAGGACACAGGATGCTTAGTATGCATGGCCGGTGCCCACCAAATGCCAGTCTGCCCACCCTCGTCATCTCTCTCCTGCAGACGGGCTTCCTCTGCTTACTCAGGGCATCACTTATGGACCAAAATGGCAGTTTCAGTCCCGAACCCACATGCCTTTTAGCTTCTCTCTCCCACTCATCTGGGTTCTGATGGTGATGATGGTGATGATGATATTGGTGGTGGTGATGATGGTGATGGTGATGATGGTGATGGTGATGATGGTGATGGTGATGATGGTGATGGTGATGATGGTGATGGTGATGGTGATGATGGTGATGGTGATGATGGTGGTGGTGATGATGGTGATGGTGATGGTGATGATGATGATCATGGTGATGATGGTGATCATAGTGATGATGGTGATCATGGTGATGATGGTGATGATGGTGATGGTGATCATGGTGATCATGGTGATCATGGTGATCATGGTGATGGTTATGGTGATGATGATGATCATGGTGATGATGGTGATGGTGACACTGTGACTCCATCCTGTTGGCTTTGGCTGAGGGGAAGAAGCAGCATCCTGCATGAATCTGGGAACGTTTCCCCAGAGGAGGGCGATGGGCAGGCAGGCGCAATGATCAGCATCTCTGGAACAGTGGACAAGAGGAGACTGAAATGAAGCTATAAAACATTAGCCTGCTCTCTGGGAGAGCAGCTTCTGAGAAAAGGAGGCAGAGTCATTACCCATAATCTCTGGGAATCCTGGAGAAGAGAGCAAGCGTGGTTCTCATTGAACAGGAGGAAGGGGGTGGAGCCTTTACGTTTTAGCCCAAAATTTTAGATCACGTTATGAGGAAGGGAACGGTCTCCATTGCTCCCTGGCCTAGGAGGTCTCTGCGTGTTTTCTCCACACCGTTAGGGATGCCAGGTGTCCCTTCCTTGGCCACCCTTTTGGTCTTCACTGGTCGGCATTTCCAGCAGGCATGCCAGCTGTCATCCACGTGACTCGGCCGCTCAGTTACAGGCCCGTGGGGGCGCTTCACAGACCCGTGATTCCACCGAAGACCATCCAAAGCCATAGAAATGCTTTGTGTACCCGCATATCCACTCACGAGTTGCCTTCATTTAGCAGGAGAACCGTTTATAAGCTCTATCTGGTGTGATCTTTAAAAATGGAAAAAATAAAATCTCACCGTGAACTGTAAAAAGACGGGAGAGGAAAATAGCTTGCAGTCTCTTAAGCCAATCGCAGCCAACTGGATTTCTCTCTGCTTAGCTTTTTCATAAGAACAAAACAAATTTGTAATATAAATGCTTCTCTTGGCACATAACGCATCCAGCTTTAACGCTGAATGTCTGTTTTATAAGATGTGTTTATAAGAGCCTTTGAGTGCTTCTGGGAAATTTAACAACATTTTTGGAAAGAAGTGTTATTGAGGTGCTGTTCTCTGAATTTACAAGGAAAGACTGAGCATAGCATATTGTGTGCCTGTGGAACATATTTTATATAAAAATACGGTCATATTGGTGGGGGGGGGGATGCAAAAGACGCACAGATGTAAAGAAAATTCATGTTCCTGTTTGCTTTTGGACCGCTAATTCTACGGCAAACAATGCCTCTTATGTTTTGCTTCAATGGTATTTTCATAGCCTAGACAAATGTCCTATTTATACGAGGGCCCTCTTACGGCGTCGCTTGCCATATCTCCGGAGTCATGTGGACCCTTTCAGGATGCAAGCCCTGGACAGGAGTCAAGTACATAAGGGGATGCCAACCTCAGCTTCTGAGACTTCCTGTCCTGGGACCCTGCTGTCATTATTTAAGAAACATCCACACAGAGAGATGCTCTAAATAATTCGCATTTCTCCAAGGGGCATCAGCTTCCCATAGACGCGGGAAGACCCCCGTGGCTCCTGTGGTCCGTCAACCTGCCCCCAGCAGAGCTGCGTGCCACCTGCCGAGTGCGCGTGAGCGGCTTCCCTCGAGCCTTCCCGCCTCTGCCCTTCCTCGGGTCTAGACCCGCGTCGTCCGACAGAACTTCCCGCAGCGATGGGAACGTTCTGTGTCTGCCCTGTCCAGCGGAGTGGCCACTGACCTCACGTGGCTGTTGCACACTCGAGATGTGGCCGGTGCAATTTCACTTTAATTTAAAATTTAAATAGCCTCGTGTCTAGCGGCTGTCATATGGACCTATCGACCGGGCAGTTCTAGAGATTTGCAATAATAATAATATTATTAATACAAAAGACCCAAAAGTGAATAGAATCAGAATTTGGTCTGATTTGAATAAAACTATTTCGGGATTACTTTTTATAAGAAACTAATAACACTTGAACTAAACCGTACCATTTTGGGGGCACCATCTAAGAGCCAGGCAAGGTACGAGCTAAGAGCTTTAGCAGTATTATTTTATTTTATTATTTTTGTTAGCCCTCACGACCTTCTTATGCAGTATCTCCACCTGCCTTTTTTATTAGCAGATAAAAAAAAAAGTGACTTAGGGAGATTAAAACCGCAGCTTATACTTGGCAGAGGGAGGCTCTGAGCTCAGGTCTGATTCCAGGGCATTCTTTTTTGAAAAATAATTTTTATTTTTCAATTACAGTTGACACACAGTGTTATTTTAGGTTCAAGTGTACAATCTAGGGATGAGGCGTTTCTGTAACCGACAAAGTGCTCGCCCCGTAAGTCGAGCCCCCGCCCGACACTGTACATAGTTGTTGCAATATTATTGACTGTATCCCCTGTGCTGGCCGTTACATCCCCGTGACTGTTTCTATAGCTGGCAGTTTGTTCTTCTTGACCCCTCGACCCTTTCCACCCAGTCCCCCACCCCCTCCCTGCCCGTGACCATCAATTTGGTCTCTGTATCAGCTTCTTACTGGAAAGTTCTCCTTCCACCCGGGACTCTCTTACAAGATTATGATTAGCTCTGCCATGGAAGGCGGCCCTAAGATACCTTTATTGTCCACTAGCCCCGTGGTGGCCCTATTTTGCCAGTAAAAAAATTATAAAAATGATTAATGACCTCCCGAGGCGCTAGAAAACGTTGCATTTGCATTTTTATGCGGTCACATGACAGTCCCGCTTAGCACTAGATCACCGAGGACGGCCTCGAAGACGTCTAATGCGCGAGGGCGTCGTAGGACCCCACGTCCTGCTTTATCCTTGAACCTCCGCCTTGTCGTCGCTGACGTAGGCAGAATAACAGTCCCCACACCCTGAGTCCCTTTCTGTGGGTCAGTACAACAATGTATTTGAAGTATTTCGCACAGAGCCTAATGTAAATAAGGTGCTTAATAGCTGTTAATGCTGTTGCTACTCTTGTATCCAGTTCAGCTCATACTTGATGCTGAGCTTATTAGCTGATTTTTTACTCTCGGGGAAAAGGGAGAATGGCTGTAGGAAGCCCACGGGGCAAAGCCAATGAGATGACTGTGGTCAAGTGGCTTTTCCTCTCTCCTGAGATGTAAATACAATCAGATGAGCCCCTGAACTGCTGGTTTGTACATAATGGAAAACCCCCAAGAAAATGCATTTTCCCTGGCAAGTAACAAAAATGCACAAAGAGGCCGAGGCTCTTCCTGAGTTTTTCCTCAGCATGGATCAAATTCTTGGCCATTTAATACTTACCACTGGCTTGCAGCTGTCCACGCCGCCGTAACAGGTAAAATACAGTGGATTGGAAAGTGCCTGTGGAAGAATCAGACAACCCGGGTCCGAGTCCTAACTCTTTTTTGAGTTCTCAGTGGGTCCGTGTGTGAGATGAGGAACTCAAACTCCAGGAATTGTCACACGCTGCCTGGTTATAGTGCTGGGTACCAGTGTCCAGGGCACCCAGTATGACTCAGGAGCGACTTTACCAGCAGCCACTGAATTATGTCTGGGTGCATTCGGGTAATGCGAGCCTCTGTGGTGGACAAGTCTCCAAATCTCGCTGGCTCAGCCCGGCAAGAGTCCACTCCTCATGCGCGTGAAGTCTAAGCAGGTGTGAGCTCTGCTCCAAGAGGCGACTCGGGATCCAGGCTCACCTTGCCTGTTGACCCTGTAGCTCCAACATTCATTCCAAAGTTGCCAGCTTCGGGCAGGGTCTGGAGGACGGCCTGTGTAGGGTTTATAGGGACTGGGCCTGGGAGCGGCACTTATCACCCCCACACGCGTTCTCTTGGTAGAACTCAGTCTAACTGTGAGGGGGCTGGGAGATGTAGCCTGGCTGGGTGTCTGGGAGGAAATATCTTGTGCCTTTGCCACGGCCTCTCGAGAGCATTAGATGACGGGTGCTGACACACACCAGGTGTCTCTTATAGTCAAAAGCAGGGAAAAATTGGACTTTCAGATAGTTTAGTGTATGTGTATGTGTGTGTGTGTGTGTGTGTGTGTGTGCGTGTGTGTCTATGGGTGAGTTGGGGATATAACATTACTATTAAACTTCCGAAATATTGAAAATAGCTGGTGCCCTGGCCGGTTTGGCTCAGTGGTTAGAGCGCCAGCCCTCAGACTGAAGGGTCTCGGGTTCGATTCCAGTCAAGGGCACGTCCCTCGGTTGTAGGCTCAGTCCCCAGCCCTGGTTGGGAGACAACCAATCGATGTGTCTCTTTCAGGTCGGTGTTTCTCTCTCTCTTCCTTCCACTCTCTCTGAAATACAATGGAAAAAATATCCTCAGGTGAGGGTTAAAAAAATAAAATTAAAAACAGAAAATAGCCAGTGAATGATTTTCTCCGGAACACATGGAAGCTCCATCCCTTATTGCTAGCGCCTGGTACCCAGGACACACAGGTCCTACCTCTCTCTGGCTTCTTAGGGACTTTCAGAGGGAGTCTTGAGCTCCCCCTAGAGGCCAGAGCTGCCCCTTCCATTTCGGACATGCTGACATCTGGTGGTCCCTTTGCACAGGGACCTTATCCCAGTTGATACAATGTAACTGTCTCCCTGTGTGATCTAAACCTTAAAGGAATGTCATGTATCATCCCAACTCTTGCGTACTTCTGCCAGATGTTCTTCATTGTTGTTGCTACGTTTTCTCATTACTTTTTTTTTTTAATTAATTTTCTTCCATAGCACATCTAGTTTTAAGAAAACAATGGATATTTTGAAATAAAAATAATTTGCCCGGCCGGGCGTGGCTCAGCAGTTGAGTGTCGACCTAGGATCCAGGCGATCGTGGTTCTATTCCCAGTCAGGGCACAGGCCCGGGTTGCAGACTCCATCCCCAGTCGGGGGCGTGCAGGAGGCAGCTGGTCAATGACTCTCCCATCATTGATGTTTCTCTCTCTCTCTCCCTCTCCTTTCCTCTCTCTGAAATAAATAAAGATATATTTAAAATAATAATAATAATTTAATACACTAATGTATCAAGATTCATATCAGTTGCAAAGAAAACACTAGGTAACAGGGATATCACATGGAAGTGTGATCGCGGTTTTTAGAATAAAGAATGTTTATAAAAGATAAAGGTGAAAGGTAAGAGCATGAAGCCTTTTTTTTTTTGTATTTGGCACATGTGATTTCTTTCTATCATTTTGCTATATTTCCAGGGCCTGTGTGTACCTGGCGAACAGCATACAATAGTGAAGTGAGGCCCGGGCACCCCTGCGCCCTCAGGACTCCCTCATCCTCTGGGTCTCAGGGCTCTCCCGTGGGAGACGACAATAGCACTTGGGTGCTAAGTTCTGCACTGACTTTTTCAGAGACTAAATGAAGTAAATTATAAAGCACGTAGCACGTGCCTGGGCCTTGGTAGCTGCCTACGACTGGCTCGCTCCCTTGCCCTTCTTACGCGGTCGGTGGAATCGCAAAGCCAGGGTAGGCGGGTTCTCTGCCTTCACGGGTCCTGCAGGTGAACAGAGGACCAGAGGCAGGGGCCTCTTCCTGCCCCAAACACACCTCTTTCCAACTTATAAAGTCGGATGCTGAGCTCATTCATTTTCAGCCTGCCTTCTTTCCCACCATGCCACGCTGAGCCTATACCCGTGTCTCTTTAGCAGCCTCCAATTTTGTTTAAATCGTATTTTAACAGTTTATTGAGATGTAAGTCGCATACCATACAACGCACCCGTTGAAAGTGTACAACTCAGGGGTGCTGAGCATGTTGGAGCCTCGTGGCCACCATTGCAACCCATGTAGTGCCTGCCGCCCGGGGTCAGTTGGGGCTTCAGTGAGATCAGGCTCAGTGCGGCCACTTCGTGGGCATTTTTCTGCTGGTGAATTTTGCTCTTGCTGCTGGGCTGGAGCTGGAGCTTGTGTCAGGACAGGAGCCGAGGGATGGAGGCAGAGGAGAGGACCCTCCGCCTGGGTGTCCTCACCAGATGGGAGTGACAGACTGTCCTTCTTAGCAGCTAGTGGATTGTTTCCCAGTGTCTGCCTGGGTGACGGAGCCTGTGGGAACCGGTGTGGGCAGGTTGAATTCAGAAGTGCAAAGCCGCATGTCATTACCCGGCGGCCACACACCAACACACTAACAAGCAGACACACAGAGCAGCAGCTTGGTGAGCAACCGTTGAGCTAAATGCAGCTTTTCTTCACCCTGGTGGCCGGAGCCCCCGAGAGGCCAGAGAGCCGCCTGGACACTTCTCGTTTGCGAGAGCCCTGCGGCCGCCACGGAGGGCGCCGGCCAGGCACAGCGGTCATGGCACAGCAGTCGCCGGTCCTGCCAGATGGCTGCTCTGCTAGGGCTTCACGGTCTCAATGGGAAAGAATGGGGGGCCTGGCACCTCCGGCTGCAGCGGAGGCTTGGCATGACTGTCTGCGCTTGCGTTTGTCTGAATGACTGGTACAAACAGGGCCCTTGCGTTGGGTGCCCTGGGCAGAAGGACAGCGCAGAACCAAGGCTTTTTGCTTTAATACAATCAAGCGTGTGAAGCCATCCCTTTTGCGGGGACCCAGCTTATTTTCATTTTTTCAGTCCTCACCTGAGGATATTTTTTTCCTTTGATTTTGAGAGAGTGGGGGGATGGCATCAAACATAGATGAGAGAGAGACATCGGTTGGTTGCCTCCCGCATTTGTGGCAGGTTGCTGAAAAGGAAAATTGTTCACAATGTTCTCAAACACTCCAGAACCACGGCTCGCCTTCTGTTTAGGCTTTTTCTGGTGGCCATCCCCCTGCAGGCCGTCCTGCCGAATATCTGGCCCCTGCGCGGGCAGCCAGGGGAGCCTGCACCTGACGTCGCGGGGACCTGCAGAGCCTGCTGACAAAATGCAGGAGTGACTAGGTGTGAGCGCGAACGACCGGTTCCTGTCTCTGCGGGTGTCAGATGCCGCCCTCGATCTCTCGTGCCCTCGCCCCGGGTCCAGAGCAGCACACGTCAGCGGGTTTGGGAGGCCAGAGCTGTCACTGGCGGAGGTTGGCTGCACAGGTGCTCCCGGGTTTGTGGCTGCCCTGGGCCGGCCGGCCTGAGCGCGCTGGGGCTTTACGCTGGGGGCAGTTTGGTGGTGCTGGGGGGGGCGGGGCGGGGTTTGGGGGGAACCTGGGAGTTCCTGACAGGACACGAGTGTTCCAGACTCCGACGGCTGAGCCCTGTGACCCCAGGCCGGTGCTCTCTCATTTGCAGAGAGGAGCTGGACATTTGCACCAAGCTGGACATTTGCACCAAGCTGGACATTTGCACCAAGCATGGAGACATAGTTTCTAGGCTGACAGAGCTTTGGGGATTCCTAATACGTATCCACTGATTTTGTCACTCTTTCTTTGATGTTGTTGTTAATTAATGCACATTCCTAAATTTTAACGATGGGTTCATTTATACACACTTTTATTTATTACTAAAAATTGAAATGGCATGCTTGAATTTCCCTCACGACAGTAGTCTGTTGTTAAAAAGCAGTAAACATATTTCGTTTCATGGGCCTTTTCCTGATCACTGTGTTTTACTCAAATAATACAGTGCGAAGCCCCAAGCCCTACACACGCTCCTGTCCGCAGGTTCTCCGTGTCTGCATGTAGGAGCTCGCCCTCGGGCTCCGTGTGCGGGGAGATCCGGGGCTTTTCTTGGGACTGCTCAATGAAATGGAACAAAAACAGAACAGAAATCAGCAAGGCATTCAAAGGATCCCTCATACATTATGGATAAAAGGTGGTGAAGAGACGCCGATATCGGGGGTGGGGTGGGGGGGAGACAAGTTGCATCATAGAAACCATATTATGAGAATTTAAAAAAAAAAAAAGGAAAAGCGTGTCTCCCTTCTAGCATGTTCTTTGCCCCATGGTGACCCCAAAGTAACCAGCAAGAAAGGGAGGGCCTGGGCCTGAACCTCGTCCGTGTGACCCATGCCTGGGTGAGGGTGACTCCTCAGCACGATCTGGGGCCCTCCTTCCTGCGGGGAGCTCAGGGTCCCACCCGCGGGAGTGACCCTGAGAATGGGCCACCTGTTGACCTGCTATGACCCTGTCACCTCTGTCCCGGGAAGAAGAGGCTGTTGTTTCCCTCTAAGAGGATGAGCTTGATGGAGGGGAAGGTACCCCAGCCTTAGAAAGGGCTCAAGCATCCCCTCCCCCGGAGCCCCCTTGTTCTCGCCACCGCCTCCAGGAAGGCAGCCTGCCTCCCTCTCTTGGTGGGTGGCTCTTGTAAGTCGTGTGCATTTGCTGCTCCCCGGTTGCCATTATAAGCTCTGTTTCCAAGCCCTTACCCCATGTTAGCAACTTCTCAGGGCAGGATTTCCCTAAAAAGTATGCATGCACCCTTCCCAAGCTCCCTACCTGCCCACTGCTGCTGATCTGTCCAGGGTCATCTTCCTTCAGAACTGGGGAACCACCGTCACAGACAGGTTCTCCCCACATCAGAAATGGGTTTTTTAAAAAGCCGTCTCCGATATCTGAGTTGATGGCTAGTGATGGGTGAATGTCGAGTTACTTGCATTTGAAATAAGATGCAGGGAGCAGAAGAGGAACCCAGTCGGTGGAGGGAGCGATTCCGGCTTTGGGCAGGAGGCCACCCGTGAGCTTGTCTTTTCAGGTGAAGTCCCAGTGGAGACCTGGATGGAAGTCTGTCCCCCCCGCCCCGTCTGTCCTTTCCAGGTGTAACGGTCACTTCTGAGCAGGGAAGGCCGTCTCTTTCCCTCCATGCCTGGCCCGTGGTGTGCAGCCTCCCCGGCTGCGGGGAGAGCTGGGCGCGCAAAGCGGGACTCGCCTCCTATGGCCGCTTCCTTTCATCCCCGGGCCCACCCTGACCCAATAGTCCTGCTGCAGGTGCAGGGGCTCCTACGGTCGTTATCAATCCTGAGCACCCAGGGGACATCCAGTGAGTGGCCTCGGTGAGCAGGGGACCTCTGTGCTTCTGTAGCAGAGAAGGCACGTATTTTGGGTTCAGGCAATTTCAGTTTTTGGAGCTTATAAGACGTCTTCACTGGCGAGGCACTCAGAGACCATTCCCCACCTAAAAAACGTAACATCTGTTCTCCGATCGGACCCACTTTCATGCATTTTCCCGAGCCTCTGGTTTCCCAGTTAGGAGGCGAGGAGAGGTCGTTCGGTCCCCGCGCCCATCCGAGCACGTGCCCGTGTCTGTCACAGTGTCCTGCGGGCCGGGGAGGGTAATGAAGAGATCCGTATCAAATAATTTCATAGGCTCTGCGGATCCAGCGGCTCGTGCTAATGAGACGCGCTGGGGACCGCGGAAGGCGCTTGGCCTCCTCGCTGACATCCGCAGAAGTCGGGGTGTTTCTCAAAGGTGACCCGGGTGTGTGTGACCCGCATCTCCCTGTCCCCCGTGTCGTTTCACAGAGGTCAAAGCCCCGCGCGACCTTTCCTTCCGTTGGCGACTCGAGCCGATGGCTCCTTATGAAAGAGCAATAACATCCTCACGGCAGTGGGGCGAGGTTTGGAAACCAGCGCACCAGGTAAACGCCTCGAATGGTCGCACTGCAGCCCCTTAAATTGCCCTCCCAGCTCATCGCGTCCCCCCAGAATGGAGCGGAGTGCCCTCGGGTGGGTAGCGGCCCCAGGGAGATAGTAAGGGACTTACCCAGGGCACTTCATTATTTATTTAGTTATTTATTTAGACTTAAATAAGCCTTTATTTTCAAAATTTCCAAAGGATTTATTGACATTAATTTGAAAAAAAATCACCCTCGAAATTTGAACCAGTGTTTTTTTTTAAATTTATCTTTATTGTTGAGAGTATTACAGATGCCCCACCCCCAGGCCTCCCCTGAGCTATTGTCTGTGTCCACGGGTTACGCATATATGCATATAAATTCTTTGGTTAATCTCTTCCCACCCCATCCCCCTACTTAGAGAACTTTTATATCTTTTTAAAAAAAAATCTGTATGTAGTCAGCCCAGCAGGATGGACTCTAACAAAGTCTCAGGTCGAGTTTGAATTCTACCGTCCCACACGGCCTATCACCTGGTCGAGAGGAACGGGGCAGGGTTACTGGCGCCAATCAGAGTGACCCACCCGTCCCTCAGTCTCCGCTGTATCTACGCTGGCGGTGCCACCCCCAGGGAACGATGCCTGGGTGACTCCCACGGTGCTCGCGCACTGGGTCCCGACACGGGACAAGCCCGTCCCAAGGGTGAGACCATCTTATCTTTCCGAGAACTCGGTGCCTTAGGTAGTTTATAGATGAGAATCTTGAACCACTGAGAACGTAAATCATTTGCTCAAGTAAATAGTGAGCCAGTGAGTCTGAACCGAGGCCTGGCTGCCTCCGAAGCGTGAGCTGCACCCCCCCCGTCCCCGGCCAGCACCGGCCAGGTGATGCTAGAACAAGCGGCAGAGGCGGCTGGCCCGGCTTTCGAGTCGGGTCCCCTGGGAGCAGATCCCTTTGTGGCCACCTGACCAGGCAACTCGTTCAGCTCCCCTGGGCCTTGGCATTCTCTTCTATAAAGGGGTGAAAATGCCGCCATGCACCCCAAAGAACTGTTGCAAGAATTAAGCGGGAAAACATATATAACAGATGTGACACAGAGGGGCTACTCTGCCCCGACCCCCAAATTTAGCGTCTTTCCCCGGGAAGGGCTCTGAGTCTTCCCTCCGTGTGAATTCCTCCTTGAACGGCAAGATCTGGAAAGTCGCAGACGTGCCTCGGGCTCCTTCAGCAGCCCTTCCTCCCCCCGCCCCCCGCCCCCCGCCCCACAAGCTGCCACCGGGGTCTCCGCCGCGCGTTCCCCAACCTGCCCATCGGCCTTGGCCTGGCTGATTCTTTGCCCCGAGGCTGTGTCGGTACTTAGTGACCCTTTAGGTGAGCAGGTCCATTCCTATTGCCTAGGTCCCTTCTGCCAGGACTCTCGTTCTGGCTTGTGCGGCCCCGAGCGCAGTAGATGCCCGTTTCCCAAGGCCACTCGGGGAAGAAGCGGGGAGGGTAAGGAAGCAGAAAGAGCCGGGCCGTTTGTTGGGAGCCTAGACTTTTCTATGGGCGTCAGGGCCTGAAAGGGGAAGGGGAGAGGGGAGACACGGGGACCCTCGCTGCAATCTCGCCACGAACCCCAAATTACGCTTTGAGGAGCATTCGGGGTTACTACTTCCTCCCCTTAGGACGGGGGGGGGGCGGCCTCCTGCCGTCGGTTGGATGGAGAACCTTGGCCCAGGAGAGCCAGACGCCTTGGCCGGGCGGGCTGCTCCGACTCCGAGGATTCAATTCACTTCTCAAGCGTCTGACTCCGTGACAGCTGGGGCTGTGCTGTCCGACCAGCCGGGTTTGCGTCCCAGCTCCCCCACGGCTTGGCGGCCCAGCCTCCTGCAGGTTCCTCTCGTTTCTGGGAGCCTCACGCGGAAGGCGGCCGGTAAGGACCTTGCACGGCAGCCTTCAGGGGAAAAGCTCACCCAGTGTTTATTGCGTTGGAGTTTAGGGCTTGATAGCAAACGTCATTAGTAGCTTTAAGTTCAGGGGGCAGGGGGAGGTAGTAGCCGGGGTTGGTGACAGGTGAGGAAACCCGAAGGTCTCCTGGGTTAGTGACACCTGAGAGGAGCCACAGGGCGGGTGGGTGCCAGGCACGCCTTCGACTCAGAGCCGAAGTCACAGAAGCAAACGGCTTCTGTTCCGATGGCCTCCGCTGCTCCGGGCGGGACAGTCTGTCCCAGACGCGCACAGCTGCGAGCCCCGGGAGCCAAGGGCCCCGGCTTTCTGTGGGACGCATATTGTGCTCTGTGCCCTCCCAACAGGCCCCGGCGGGGCCCAGCACAGGCTCTCACTGTGCCGAGCTGGGCCGGCCGCCACGACACAGCCAAAGGCGCATGATGTCCCCGGGCGCCCCGGGCACCGGCACCAAGGTCTCCTTTCTGACTGCCCCGCCCGCCCAGGCTGCCTCTGCCCTCCAGCTGTAGGAGCCTTCCCGCCCTCCTCCCCAGTGTCCTGGCGGGACCTCCGTCCATCCCGTTGCTCTGGCTCCGGCTCAGGGACCATCTGGAAGCAGCTCATTCATCGCGCTCATCTGGCGCCTGTCAGCCTTCCCAGTGGAGAGGTTAGGAAGTCAGTTCGTGCGACAGACTCCGCTCCCGCCCCTCCGATTAAGAAGCCCCAGAGGTGTGAAAGGAACCCTTGTGACGGGCTAGAGACAGACAGAGGCTTCCAGGCCTCGAGAAGGCGTCGGAAGAACTAGAGCGCGCTCTCTGAGCGCCGCAAACGCCCGGGGACTTAATCTCCTTTGTGACGATGACCTTGAATGACCTTGAGCCCTTGGCGGGGTCTGGGAGACGCCGGTGCCGAGATGCTCTTCGCTCCCCCTTTGAACGCATAAGTGTGCTGTTGCCAAACCCAGGTCGCGAGGCTTTGCAGAGGCACAAAGCAAGTGGGTTTCCCCTTTGAGGCTGGCAGGGCGCCCCGACTCCCGTTCCTTCCCCACTGTTCCTGTGTCCGCTGTTATCGCCGGTTCTGATGTCTGCGCTCCTGAGGCCGGGCTTCCTTGTGTCTTGACAACCGTTTCAGGGCGTCTCCTCCTTTCTTGGCTCCTTCTGCTTCTTTATTTATTCCACAGACGTTTGTTATGGCCCCACGATGGGGCAGGATACACTGTATTCCCAGACCCTGAGGACACAAATATCCCCACCCTCGTGGAGCCGATGTCCCAGGGTAGTAGGCAGAGCACAGACACGAGAAACGAGGCAAAGCACGCAGACTGGTGGGCGGGGTAAGCGTACGGAGGGCGTGAAGGCTTCTGAGGCAGGGAGGGCCGGCTGGGCATTCGGGCAGAGGTTTGAGGAGGTGAGAGAGCCACCCACAGGGCACTCTGGGCAGACAAGGGAGCGAGTGCAAAGGCCCCGGGGCAGGAGCCCTCGGCTGTGCTTAAACTCCAGCAGCGGGAGCAGTGGGAGAGGTCAGCGGGCCTGCGGGAGAGAGGTCAGCGGGGCTGCAGCAGAGAGGTCAGCGGGGCTGGGGGAGAGAGGTCATCGGGGCTGCGGGAGAGAGGTCAGCGGGGCTGCAGCAGAGAGGTCAGCGGGGCTGCGGGAGAGAGGTCAGCAGGGCTCAGGGAGAGAGGTCAGCGGGGCTGCGGGAGAGAGGTCAGCGGGGCTGCGGGAGAGAGGTCAGCGGGGCTGGGGGAGAGAGGTCATCGGGGCTGCGGGAGAGAGGTCAGCGGGGCTGCAGGAGAGAGGTCAGCGGGGCTGGGGGAGAGAGGTCATCGGGGCTGCGGGAGAGAGGTCAGCGGGGCTGCGGGAGAGAGGTCAGCGGGGCTCAGGGAGAGAGGTCAGCGGGGCTCAGGGAGAGAGGTCAGCGGGGCTGCAGGAGAGAGGTCAGCGGGGCTCAGGGAGAGAGGTCAGCGGGGCTCAGGGAGAGAGGTCAGCGGGGCTGGGCCGAAGGGCGTGCATAGACTTTGAGTGACCCGGGAGGTACTTGGAGCTCGGCCTCCTGCCGGGTTTCTTACCATCTCCCTCAACTCCTCTCGGCCTATTTTATGTTGAGGAGAGAAGACAAACTGACTTGATGCAAACAACAGCTAATTACAGAAATCAGTCCTCGTGGCAACTCAAAGGAAGACCCGGGTCTAACGGAGGAAAACAAGCCGGCCGTGTGTCCTCGTTTTCAGAAGGCACGCTGCAGTGTCAGGGGCGTGCTCTCAGTCAGTCTCTAATCGGATTAGACGGGATAATTGCGGGGCTGAGCCTGCTGACGGCTGACAAACAGACTAGTCCGATTTCGTGCCCTCTGATTCGATGCCCGCGATGTCGGGCTTCTCTTGTAACCACGCCAGCCCTGGCTGGGCCCTGTCATCGGGGGAAGATGGCTTCTGAACTCTGGTTTCGTCTGGGGATGGCTTCTGGGTGTAGAGACCATTGCTCGGGAGACTTGGGTGCACGAGCACGTACGTGTGTGTGTGTGCGTGTGTGTGTGTTGGGGGCATTGGGTGTGGTCAAGCCAAACTTTAAAAGCAAACAGAGAGGACAGTTTTGTTTGTTTTTTAGTTTATCTTTATTGTTGAGAGTATTACAGATATCCCCCCCCCCCATTGACTCTCTCCCCCTCAATCCCCTCCCCGGGCCTTCCCCACACTATTGTCTGCCCACGGACTAGGCATAAATGCACATAAGTTCACTGGTTAATCTCTTCCCACCCCTCCCCCCAAAATACATCCGTCCCTTGAGGACAGTGTTTGATTGGACCATGTAGAAAGTGAAACCAAATGGCTAACAGCTATTCAGGAATATACCTTTTATTATTTTTAAGAACTTGCCGCAAACAGAATGGAAGTTTATAGGGCAACACCCTTTCCAGGAGACCCTTTTAGAGGCCTGTTGGTGTGAAGAGCTCAGAGGGATTTACCTCCATCCTGGGAGTTAACCTGCAAGGCCGGGGTTCAGTTCTCAGGACTCACTGGGTGGGCCTTCGGGTCATGCTGACTGGCGGGCCATCCGTCCCTGGCCACACTGGCCGCTAAATATTTTTAATAGCACCCACCCATTGTATTGATTTTCTATGACCACAGTTATAAGCTACTGCAAATTTATTGGTTAGTAAAATGACATGCATTGCCTGGTCGGCGTGGTTCAGCAGTTGAGCATCAACCTAGGATCTAGAAGATCGTGGTTCGATTCCTGGTCAGGGCACGTGCCCCGGGTTGTGGGTTCGATCCCCAGTCGGGGGCGTGCAGGAGGCAGCCGATCAGTGACTCTCTCTCATCATTGATGTTTCTGTCTCTCTCTCCCTCTCTCTTCCTCTCTCTGAAGTCAATCAAGTCATGTATTTTTTAAAAAACGACACACATTTATGATCTCACAGTTCCATAGGTCGGGAGTCTGGGTGCAGCGTGGCTCAGCTGGGTCCTTTGACAAGGCCAAAACTAAAGTGTCAGCAGGGCCAAGTCCCACACGTTCTTGACACGGACCTGCTCCCAAGTTCATTCTCATTGTTGGTTAAATTCAGTTCTTTGAGGCTGGACCCCAGTCTCCGCTTCCTTGCTGGTTGTTGGGCAGTGGTGGTGGTGGGGGGGGTAGGTCTTTGCTCCTAGAGCCCATTTCCATCTTCTCACACTTTCCACAAGCCCTGTCTTCTGGCAACAGTGGCTCAAGTCCCCTTCACACCCCAACTCTCCCCCTATCTCCGCCTCTTCTGTCCTATCTCTCTGACTGGGGCTGGAGAAAGCTCTCTGTCTTTTCTTGTCAATAGATTGGGACACACCAGGTAATGCAGGGGACTCTCCCTATATTCCTATGTTGAGGCCTATAACCTTAGTTATACCCGAGAAGTCCCTTTGCCATGTGCTTTGACACCTTCCCAGGTCCGGGAATCGGGGCATGAGCATCTTTGAGGGTGGGGGATAAACGGAGTGATTTCCACGGGATCGTATATGTGTGAACATATTTTATCTTCAGAAGTGGTCTCCCCTAGATCTTAGCCATGTGAGTAATGCCAGCTCGGCAAATGCTCCCTTTTCCACAGGTAATGCCAAGTTCAAACTTGGCCCGGGGCGGTATTCCAGCTGCCACTTATTGTTCCAGACTATTGGGGTTCAAAATAATGAAGGTCCACAAGGAAGAGAGGTCTAATATCAATGTGGCCACAGGGATTCATCTGGCTCCTCGTAAACTCTCAGTTTTGGAGACTCAGAGACGCTAACACTTTGGGGTTCTAGACATTGGCTTAATTAATCAACTGTGATAGGTCGGTTCTATGGAAAATGGCTATAAAAAGGCACCAAGATGCCCAGCCTGGCGTGGCTCAGTGGTTAAGCGTCGACCTAGGATCCAGGCGATCAGGGTTAGATTCCCGGTCAGGGCACAAGCCCTGGTTGCGGCCTCAATCAATGACTCTAGCATCATTGATGTTTCTATCTCTCTCTCCCTCTCCTTTCCTCTCTGAAATCAATAAAGATATATTTTTTTTTTAAAAAAAGGCACCAAGATTATGATCCTACCCCTAGTTCATCATAGCCACAGTAGGTATGGATAGGGACCCCCTAACTTGGTAGTAAGGGGGCATCCGCGGCCGCTGACTGCATGGTAAGACACGCAACAGTGATGAGAGTAGAGAAAGCACTGGCTTGAGTGGGCACCTCCAGGCACACTCAGGTGACCATGAGGGTCATCTGCCATGGTCAGCAGGCAACGTCCTTACAGCTGCGTTCCACCCAAGTTTGACCCCAACAGGTTGGAGAGGCAACCATTTTGCCCCCACTCCCTGCCAGAGAATCGGAAATCTAGTCCTCAGCATGGAAGTTTTCTGCATCTCTCCCCCAAATCCATTTTGATATGCGCCCATCGCCTCCTGTGGCTCAGGAAGGAACAGATGTAGACAGTGATTAAGTAATTCATCAAAGATGACACTGTGGCGAAAATGGGACCAGACTTAGGACTCCTGCTTGTGGCCGGGGGGTGCTCTCCCTAGCGAGTTACCAAGCAGGTGGTGATTTGCATTTTCCCTTAATTTCCACTTTCATCTCTTAGTGAATTAGTCAGAAAGTAGCTAACCATACAGGATGCTGCAAAGAGAATAACTGACAGGTGTTTCAATTGGGGACTTACCTGGATCTGACACTCCCTGGAGTGTTGCTTCTTTTAAATCAAAGATGACAAGTTTGAATCCTACCTCCACTTGATGTGAATCACTTCCTTTTATTCAGTGCCCAATGTCTGGCACTGTGGATGGATGGACAGATGGATGGATGGATGTGTGGATGTGTGAATGTGTGGATGTGTGGATGTGTGGATGTGTGGATGTGTGGATGGATGGATGGATGATGGATGGTCAGATAGATTGATGGATGGGTGGATGGATGGATAGATGGGCAGATAGATGGATGAATGATTAGATGGATGGGTGGGTGGATGGATGGTGGATGGATGGATGGATGGATGGTGGGTGGATGGGTGGATGGATGGGTAGATATAAGGATGAATGGGTAGGATGGATGGATGATGGATGGATAGATGGATGGATAGATGGGTGGATGGACAGATGGATGAGTAGATGGATGGATGGATGGGTGGGGGGCAGGATGGATGGATGGATGAATGGATGGATGGATATAAGGATGAGTAGGTGGGATGGATGGATGATGGATGGATAGATAGATAGATGGGTAGATTGGTGGATGGATGGATGGATGGATGGATGGATGGATGGATTGATTCATGGGTAGATGGACAATGGAGGATGGATGGATGGATGGATGAGTGGATGGATAGATGGATGGATGGAGGGAGGGATGGACGGATTGATAGATGGATGAGTAGATGGATGGATGGGTGGATGGATGAGTAGATGGATAGATAGATGGGTGGATTGGTGGATGGACGGATGGATGGATGGATGAGTAGATGGATGGACGGATGGATGGATGAGTGGGTGGGTGGAAAGATGGATTTAATGGGTAGCTATGACTTGGTGCGCCTTTATCTATGCCTGATTGTGATGTGAAACTTAACCAGGCAGCCGAGGTACAACCACATCAAAATTTACTGGCATTGCTGTTGCACTGTAAAGACATAGATGAAAAGAACATCACTTCTTCCTTAAGAAGAGCTATAACCAAGTAATGTAAGAAATACATAATCACAATTAAAAGAATAAAGGAAGCCACCCCCAGAAAAGCTGCCATGTTTGCAGCGCCTTCGTTGTTTCTGGAAAAGAAATCATTTCCGTGCCCTTGGGCTGCATAACATTTCCGACAGAGGCAGGTCCTGACCGGACTCGACGCTGCTGGCCGTCGGTCACCCGGTGGGTGCTGGAGGTAATTAGAGGCTCCTTCTTTACCTCCGTTGCCATCACACACAAACGCGCGGGCACGTTCCGGGCACGACAGGGGGCGAGCCGTTTGCCCGAGCTCACAGCGTCTTCGTGTCTGTTTTGAATGTCAAGTAGCTGCTTCACTGGGCTCCGGTGACAGAGCGCACCGAGGATGGCTCTTGATGTGAAGAGGTGGTTTTTATCGGCGCCGGTCCAGGGTCAGAGCTCACGTCTCTACCCCGGGGTCTCTGCAACGCCCTTCCCTTCCGTAAATGACTTTTCCTCGCTCCCTGCTCTAAGGGCCTCTCCCTTTCTGAATCGGGTCTTTCTGATTCACAAAGATGGGTGTGGGAGTGTGGGGGAGGGGTGCGTCGGGTGGGGGAGGGGTGCGCAGAGGGGCGGAGGGTTGCGCTGAGTGGGAAGCCGTGAGTTTTCGGTTCTCAAACAGCAGTGGCCCCTGGGACAAATACCTTTGCGAAGGTCTTGCGGTTATTGTATCATCACAACCACCTTTTTGAGTAGAAGTCACCTCCCCCACTTTCAGGCGAGGAAATCTGGCCAAGACGCGGCTGGGGAAGGCGGGAGCCGGCTCACAGGCCTGCCCTTGGTGACGTCTTCCAGTCCCTTGGGGTGGGCCACCTGCTCAGTCCCTGGTGACTCAGCAATGTGAGCATCTCTCTGTGGGAGCTCGGGAAGGTGGAATGTCACCTGTCACCACGCCCGAGTCATCCCTTTCTCTGCACACCCGGGGACGCGGGGCTTTTGCGGAACGAGTGGGTGAGCGCCTGGAGAGCGCGCGGCTGTATTTAAAGGGTTTCTCCTGCACTGAGGACCTAGGAGAAAATTCCTCCCAAGAAAGGAAACGTCTAAATCTCTCCTTTTATTCTCACACACCCAACCCACATGGCCCTCATCAGCTTTCTCAGAAATCATATCTTTGTTTCATTACATAGTTATGTGCATTTTATTACCCACCAATACTCCTCAGAGGCGACAGTGTATTTTTTAAAATAGTCTATATTAATTTTGTGGCATTTTAGCTTATTAACAAAGCCCCCAAATTGTTAGATATGGTTGGTTTATTTTAAAAAAATAAAAGAGAGGCAGTATTTCTTGTGACCAGGCCCTCAGTTCACAACAGTCTTCAGTGGCCCCTCATCTACCCCCGTCCAGGGTGTGTCCGAGCCACGGGTGGGTGCCGTTCCCGGCACATCTGCCCTGCAGGCCTTCCTCACGCTTCCCTTCACCCAATATTGACTTATTGGGGTAGAGCCGTGGGAAAAGGGGATTTAGAAGCTGCCCTTTGACAGGGCTTACCAGCCAGTGGGGGCAGGACCAGCTACGTCATTGTGGGCCAGCGAGAAATGAAAATATGGAGCCCCTTGTTCCAAAATTCCAAAATCGTGACCATGGAACATTAAACCACGCGGGGAACCCTGCTAAGCGCGGGCCCACGCGGCTGCCCAGGTGGGTGCCCGCACAGCCGGCCCCGCGAGGAGGAGACGGGCACTGACACCCACACAAGTCCACAGCCACGGCGGGGTCCGCGCAGGTGCTCGGGCGATCCCCCCGAAGCTCTCGTCCCCCCACGACTGCTCTGTGTCTTGCGCAGAACAGACGCTCAAAAACTGTTTAAGTGACGGCTTCGCGTGTCCTGAGGGTACAGGAAGGCCCTCCGGGGGCCGCCCGGAGAACGTGATGGATTATTCTACTGAGAATAGCTGAACGTATCGACCGCGGTCACAGCACGGTCCGTGCCAGGCACTGCATTAAGCCCTTCTTAGGTTTGTCATTGAGTCACCTCGCGGCCCTGTGTGCTAAGAGTGACATCATTCCTGTTTTCCAGAGCAAGAGACGAGCTCTTGGGGACGGGGGAACGTCCCCCCGGGTCACCCCGCCGGTCACCACTCTTTGCCTGACCTCTAACCTGTGTTTTTAAACACCAAGCCACAAGCAAATACCGGGTGCCTCTCCGCTAGGTCCCACCCTGCCCCACTTCTTAAGAGGTCCTCAAGGTGACGTCGCGTCCAGTTAAATCGGACCGGCCAACGTTTAAAGAACCGGCCCCCGCTCCGTGTAACGTACCGAGAGCGGTCCAGCTGCCTGCAGTCAAGCCGGGCCTGTGCTGCTAGTTCGGGCACGTGATGGACGCCCAGAGGTCGACAGCTAGGCCTGGTTGGCCATCGGAGGTTGCAGGGACTGAAGGGCTTAATATACGTAAAGAGGTTGGCATGGCTCCTACCCCACCGTGCCCTGGGAGAGCTGACTCTGCTGTTAATATTATTCTCATTGGCCCCCGAGGTCCCCAGGAGACCCTGACACGTGGCAACCGCTCGGGTTCGCAAATGGGTGGATGGACGGACGGACGCCAGCAGGGTGGGAGAGAGCCCCAGGCTGACTGTATGATACGGTTTGAAAGCCAGAGGACTTTAAGGGGTTACCCAAGAGAGGCGGGCGGGGGGGGAAGGAATAAAATCTCACGCTGGGCTCCCACCTGTTTTCGCAGGTGACGCTCGGCCTGCGGGTTTTATTATTTCCATCTCCCGTCGGCTTTCAACACGAAGCTTCCTAGGCTGATGCGATAGATGCACATAGAAGGCCAGGAGACCGGAGTGTAACCCGCTCGGTGAATCCGCACGAGCGGTTACTGTGACTCACAAATCACAGGCCCCCATTCTCCCAGCCGGGTGGCAGGCGTTAATGAAACCCGGTGTTGCAAATCACCGCCTCTGGGACGCCGGCGACGTTATTTTATCAACGGCGTGGCTCCCTTAATTTAAAATAGCAACTTTCAGCATGTTTCAAAGAAGAGCTCCCCAAGCAGGAATGAGTCCCCCCCTCAGCCTTGCAAAGTCATTAATGTGCTAGAAGGAATGGGAGTTTTTAATGTCTTTCAATATGTTTGGGCACAAATTACCAGACTTGCTACGGGGGCCAGCTCCGCATATTGCCGAGCACAGAACAATTAAAGATGTGCTGCTGGGGGTAAGGTTTTGGTTCGGCTGGGTCCTCTCTCTCTCCCTTTCTCTCTAACATGCATTTTCAGTAGGGGCAATATTGTCCCCAAAGGGGTAAGAATTGGTTCTTGGTGGGGGCACTTAGGTATTACAAGTACATGGCCCTTCGAGGGGCCATGGTACACAAGCAGATAGGCAAGTACATCTGTAGTATTAAAATTTCATGAGATGAGTTAGTAAATAGGAAACATATCTAAAAGGACTCCTTAGAGAGGTGATAATGACATTTTAAGAGTTTGAGAATTCTGCTCTCCCAGGATGGCTTGTGTGCCCTTGAGTTTAAACCACCCGCTCGCTTTGTGAGAGTGAATAGATCTTAATATTCCCAAATGTCATTGAGATGGGCTGCATGTTTCTGTGCCCCCCTCCCCACACTTCGTACGTTGAGACCCTGAGCCCCGCAGCGATGGCATTAAGAGGCGGGGCCTTTGGGAGGTGATTCAGTCATGAGGGTGGGGCCCTCACAAGTGGGATTAGTGCCCTTATAAAGGGGACCTTGGAGAACTGTCCTGCCGTCTTCCAACCACGTTAAGGCCCAATGAGAAGGAGGCCGTCTGTGACCCAGAGGAGAGCCCTCACCATAGCCCAGCTATGCTGGCACCATGATCTTGGACTTCCAGTTTCCACAACTGTGAGAAATAGGTTTCTGGTGTGTATAAGCCCCCAGCCTGGGGCAATTGGCTAGAGCAGCCCGAGCTGTCGGAGACAGGCGTTCTGCAGAGACAGTAGAGAAGTAGATTTTAAAAAAACACCCACACAACAGAAATAAAAGGTGTCCCCTGTTGGTGAACCTGGTGACCGTCCTGCTAGAGAACCAGGAGAGTGTGAGGCTAGGAGAAAAGAATCAGTGACAAGGGCCTGGAACTGGAAGGCGGTGGTAGAGACACACCGGCTACATTGAGACAGAAAGCGACGAGGGCAGGGATGTGGGTGACAGCCTCAGAGAACAGAGTTGTGGACAATGGTTGGTGGTGACAACAGGGAAACTGGGGGACATACAATGTCAGGTCGAAGGTGGGAGTTAATGGTATAGTGGCCAAGGTCATGGGGCTGACCGGAGGCAAGGCCACCAGGCCAGGGCATTTCCGTGCATGCTCTTTAGGGGAGGTAGCTCGGGGGATGGAAAAAGTCAATGGCTCGGAAATCCCGTTGGTTTCTCCAAAGTGTGAGCAGCACCTCCGATTGGATCCGTGTGAATCGGGGGCTCATTCCCGGTCAACCGCTTGGCACACCCAGCCCTGTGTTAGTGGCAGTGGGGACCTGCAGGAGGCAGCCGATCAATGACTCTCTCTCATCATTGATATTTCTCTCTCTCCCTCTCCCTTCCTCTCTCTGAAATCAATAAAGATATATTTAAAAAAAATTTTTTTTAAGTGAGCTTATAATGCATAGGTATATTTTAAGGCATAGTTTTTAAAAGACCACCTATGCCAAATAGCCAGGCACCAACCACCCTGTTTAATCAATAGGACACGACTGGTATCTGCCGTCTCCCGTATGCTCTTTGCTGCTGTTCCTCCCACACCAGCAGAACCGCTCTCCATCCAGTATCTGGTATTTATCATTCCCATGCATTTATTTATGGTAATGGTTTTCAGAGCATAATCCCTCAACCAGCAGTATAAATATCATCTGGAAATTCGCTAGAAATACGAATCCTCAGGCCCCACGCCCAGACCGACCGAACAGGGACTGAAGGGCGAGGTCCAGGAATCTGGGTTATAGAAGTTCCTCCGGGAGATTCTGGCACCCACTGGAGACCACAGCTTTGTGGAGGGTAAACAGTGTGTGTGTCCCTAAGTAATATGTTACTTCATTATGCCTGATTCTGACCTTTATGTTATGGAAATCATACTTTATATATTCTTTTGCTCCTTGGCATTTTCCCCTGCATTATGTTTTCGAAGTTCATATAGATCTATACGTGTATGTATAGGGTCATTCAGTTCACGGCTGTACAGAACCCAGAGTTGAACACACGACAATTTATTTAAACAATTCGGAGCTGACAGGCACGGGGTTTCCCCTCAGGTTTTGCTGCTTTGAGCAACGCTCCCATGAACATCTTGAATGTGTAACTGAGGCCCCTGTGCAAAGCACTGTCTCCCGGGAAGGGCGTCCCGGGTTCCTTCACGGCGCAGTGAACATGGAAAATGGTCATATTTGTAAACAGGGGTAAGCAGGCTCCTCGGGGTCTGGCGTGGGCTCTTGGGGTGGATTCTCCGACCTCCTAGTCACATCCATCCATGTAGAGAGAGAGGTTGGAAATCTAAAACAAAGCAAAGCAATTCCCAGGCTGGCTTGTAGCTAGGTTTCTAGAGGCAAACGAGATTCTTCCAATTAGACGTCCTCGCACAAGATGGGGAAGGATTTAGGGGAGCCAAAGCCGCCCCCCGCCCCCCACGGCTGCCCCCGGCTGAAGCTGCGAGCGGGATCTGGACCACAGCCTCCCTCGTGACGTGAGTGGCAAGCAGCGGTGGCAGGGGAAACGCAAATGATAAGCGCCTCTCCTGAGACAAATGGAGGAAGAACTTGTGGCACATCTACACAGTGGCTATTACTAGGCCGTAAAAAGAGTGAATCCTTACCATTTGCCGCAACATGGACGCATCCAGAGGGTATGGTGCTAAGTGAGATAAGTCAGAGAAAGACGGATACCCTACGATGTTACTTACATGTGGAATCCAAAGAGCCGACTGAATGAGCAAAGAAAACAGAAATAGACTCCTTGGCGCCTACCTAGGACCCAGTGCCAGTTGCCCGATGGGAGGGGGCGTCCCTAGGCTGGCCGAGAAGGTGAAGGGTGTCAGAAGCACGAATTGGTAGCCGCAAAACAGTTCCGGGGGCGCAAAGTACCGCCCAGGGAGCGGAGCCAGTAATGCTGCGATGAGTGTGTGGTGCCACGGGTGCCGGAGTTATCGAGGGGATCGCTTTGTAAATTACCTAAGTGCGTCACGGCTGTGCCACACACCTTAAACCGATCTCAGATAATATTGAATGTCAACTGTAATTAAAAAGAAATAGATCTGGGGGGAAAGAACCACAATGAAACGCCACCGCACACCCGCCAGGATGGCTGTTATGAAAAAGATGACAGGGGTGTGATCTGAACCCACTCGCGGTCCATTTTATTTCATCTCAGTTCACAGCGGTGGCCCCCTCCAAATTATTATTATTTTTTTAATATCCAAATTATTTTGAAGCAACTCCCAGGCATGCTATAATTCTAACTTTACGTTTCTCAGTGTGTATGTCTAAATGACAAGGATTTTTTCTCCAACAACACTGCCGTTCTTCACCGCTCTCTAAAATTAACAAAGACTCCTTAACCCAATTGAGTATCTGATCTGTGTTCAAGTTTCCCATATTGCCTCATAATTTTTTAAACTCTTGATATATTTGACTCTGTCGCAAAGCCCACGTGTGGCGCTGACTGGATTTGCCTCTTAAGATATTTTTAAATCGAGGTTGTTCTCTCTCTCTCTCTCTCTCTCTCTCTCTCTCTCTCTCTCTCTATTGATTTCATTTGGGGCCACTGAATTGTTGAAGAAACTAGATCATTTGCCCTACAAATTTCCCACATTCCGGAAGTTTTCAAATCCGCACGTGGTCTCAGTTAATGCTTTGTTCCTTCCTCCTGTGTTTTTTATCCCCTGGTGCTAGTTAAGGCTCAGAGACCCCACCCGATCCAGGCTCACTGGGGCGACCAGACCACTTCCTGGGGGCTGCGGGTTCCACGTGGGGCGTCGACCAGGACGCAGGGAACGTCTGGGGAGCAAGGCACCTTCCTTCGCGCAGATTTCTTTAAGTGGCACCTAATTTGTATTTACCATCGGCTTAAGGGGTTGCAAAGGAGGTGACTTCTAGTGTATTATAAACAGCGACATAAAAATGGCCATATTACTTGTTTGGATGTATCCAAGGTCATCTAAATGCTGAAGCAATTGGACACCCCTCCCCCACCTTCCCCTCAAGAACCCTCAGGCCTGGCAGAGGGTGGACCAGAGACTGGGGAGGGGGGAGAGGCCAAGTCCCCGTGCCCTGTCCTTCCTCCCAACCCCCCAATCAGAGAAGACGCCGGCTCGGGGATGGAGAGAGGCTCAGGGGTGGAGAGAGGCTCGGGGATGGGGAGAGGCTCGGGGATGGGGAGAGGCTCAGGGGTGGAGAGAGGCTCGGGGATGCGGAGAGGCTCGGGGATGGGGAGAGGCTCGGGGATGGGGAGAGGCCCGGGGATGGGGAGAGGCCCGGGGATGGGGAGAGGCTCGGGGATGGGGAGAGGCCCGGGGATGGGGAGAGGCCCGGGGATGGGGAGAGGCCCGGGGATGGGGAGAGGCCCGGGGATGGGGAGAGGCTCGGGGAGGGGGAGAGGCTCGGGGATGGGGAGAGGCTCGAGCGTCCCTGAGCTACTGTTCCTCCAGGGGAAAACACGAAATTAAAAAAGAAAAGCGGTTCCCGCCGCTCCTCCCTCCTCGCTAGACTCTTAGGCAGGGGTCCGGGGTGAACCTGGTCTCAGCAGAACCTCGTGGAAGCCTCTGTTAAACAGATGCCAGGTACCCGGCCGGCGTGGCTCAGCGGCTGAGCGCTGGCCTATGAACCAGGGGGTCCCGGTTCCATTCCCGGTTGGGGCGCAGGCCTGGGTTTCGGGCTCGATCCCCAGTGGGGGGCGTGCAGGAGGCAGAGGATCAATGACTCTCATCATTGATGTTTCTGTCTCTCTCCCTCTCCCTTCCTCTCTCTGAAATTTAAAAAAAAACCACACACACAGAAAACAGGTGCCAAGAGATTCACATTCAGAGGCTCCTGGGGGCCTTGGGGTCTGCGGCAGCCACGTCCTGTGAGTTCAGCATGACGGGGCCTGGGATGTTCTGGGAAACCAGCAGTTACCCGGGTAGTGCCTTGGTGCAAAGACAATAGCTCTGGGCATGAACAAATCGGTGCGTGTTTTTTTAAATCGTGAAACCAGATAATGATGCTTATCGCCTGGAGCTGTTTGAAGATTAAATGAAATGGCACATCCGTTCGCTCGATAAATATTGATGGGATGTCTACATCACGTGCGGCGGTGTCCTGGGCCCGGGTGGCCGGGGAGAGACAGGGAAAGTTTAGGCCCTAAACCGGCAGGAGCAGGGCCAGGGGGTGGGGGCTGCGCGCAGAGCGGGCGGGGCTGCTGGCCCAGGAGGCGGGGAGGGCTCACCCCGCCCCCCGCCCCGCGCTGCAGGCAAAAACCCCAGTCCAGAGGGGTAGTGACTGTTACCGGTTAGGTTATAGCCCCTAAAACTCACACGTAGGACCCCTGACACCCAGCACCGCGGAACGTGACCGTATTTGGAAACAGGGCCGTTGCAGATTTAGTTAAAGTTCACAGGAGGCCATACTGGGCTGTAATGACCTCATCCAGTGTGATCGCCATTCTTACGGAAAAGGGGAGGTTCGGACCCGGCGACCCGCACTCTCGGATATGAAGGCTGAGCCTGGGTGCCGCGTCTACCGGCCGAGGGACGCCAAGAATTGCCAGGAAACCACCAGAAGCCGGGAGAGTCTACCGCCTGCAGGTTCCTTCCCACAGCCCTCGGCGGGGACCCACCGGCCGGCACCTGGGCCCTGGACGTCCAGTGTCCAGGACTGAGGGGTAGGTCTCAGTGGTTTAAGCCGCCCAGCTGCGGCGCATCGTGCCAGCAGCCCTCGGGCACTCGCTGCCCCACACGGGCGGGCATCTGGCAAAATGACACCGTCCGTCTCTACTGAGCGAGCGCCTGCGGCAGGTGTGTCTGTGGGTGCATCACGGCTTCATCTCCCTGGTGCCTCACGGCAACAGCAGGAGGTGGGTGCTGTTAGCATCCCCGCTTCACAGATGCTGAAACTGTACATAGTGAGTCTCCGAGGAAGGTTTTGTCTGAAAGGAGCCTTTGGTGCCTTAAAGGAAATTTGGTTTGGCACCTTCGCCTCCACGCTCTAGTCTAGGGCTGCTTCTTGCAGACGGTTTGCTCCCACCACGCACGCGGCCTGATTCAGTCACTGGCCAGGACACAGTGACTGGACAGGACACAGCGACTGGACAGGACACAGAGACTGGACAGGACACAGAGACTGGACAGGACACGGTGACTGGACAGGACACAGAGACTGGGCAGGACACACGGCAGAACTTCTCTCGGTCTCCGCAGTGGGATTAACAGGCCCGCCGGGGACGACCGCCCAGGGTCAGCTCATGATGACTCAGACTTGAAAATTTCCCTGTCAGACAGCTGCAGCTGAAGACGGGGCGTCCCCTCGTGTGAACTGGAAGGGCCTCTGTTCCTCGCCGGTTGTTAGGGGAGGAAGCCTTAGCCCTGCGGACACAGCAGCCGCCGTCTGCCTTCCGCGCCCTTTGTGCCAAGTGTACTCGGGCGTCCTGCTCCGCAGGGATGTTACTAAGCACCTCTCGTTCCGGGGAGCCGGGCCAGTGCCCTCATTACTGGGTGCTCTAAACCCTTCCGAGACAGTGACGCCCCTTGGCCAAGACGCCGAGGCCCTCGGGCTCCAGCATTCCTGCGCATTCCTGCTGCGTGGAGACGGTCTCGCCAAGGAAACAGGAGCTCAGCATGGTGTGTCACCCCCCCCCCCCCGCCCGCCAGCTCCTCGGACTTGTCCCACCAAGGAGCCAGGGCCCCTTTGCACCAGCCCCAAAATCTCTCCCCGGGTGTCTTGGCTGCCTCTCCAGGAGCCAGTGCCTCCTGCCCAGTGCGTGCGCCTCCACCCAGGACCCAGCGCCCTTCAGGGAAGAGCTCAGCCGGGAAGGTGATAGATGCTGATGTCAGGCGGGAGCCCGGGGGAGGGAGAAGCGCGGAGAACGGCCTCGGCCCCATTAGAGGCGGCGGCTGCCGGCTCTGTAATTTCCCCTGAGAATCTCCATGCGCCCTCGCTGGGGGTGAGGTCAGAAGAACGGGGTTATTTCACCTCCTGGGTGAGTGACGAATGGAAGGGCGCAGAGCGAAGGAGGGCTTGGGGAGCAGACCGCAATTAGCAATATTACCCAGCCCTTGGTGCTTCCCAGATCTTTTTTTTTTTAACACAGAATATTAACCGGGCTGCCGTTTTTCAGACAAAACAATTCCCTGACGTCTGACTCTCCCCTTCTGGATTTGCAGGCTCTATCAAGGCACTTCATCAAGTCCCCAGATTTTTAATTATTTTTTGAGGCCAAGCTCTGGCTTGTTGCAGAAGCCACGTGCTCTCGTCTAAGAGGAAAAGTCCCATTTCCTAGGGTTTCTCTTACAGAGGCACCTGACCTCCAGGGGAAATTACCCCACCCGGTTAAAAAATGGGCAAAGGGTCCGAATCGACATTTCTCCAGAGAAAATAGGCGAAGGGCCAATACACACACGTGAAGAGATGCTCAGCACCGTTTGCTGCCCGGAAAATGTGAATGAAAACCGCAGCGAGGCACCGCTTCACCTCTGCTAAGGCAAATATAGTCAAAAGTCAGACGGTGACGCGCTGTCGAGGAGGCGGGAGAGCTGGGGCGACGGTGCAGCCAGTTTGGACAGCAGTCCGGCGGGTCCTTAAAAGTTAAACATCGAGTTACCACGTGGCCCAGAAACGTCACTTCTGGGTGTATATCCGGGAGAATGGAAAACACGTATTCACCCAAAAACTTGTAAACAAGTGTTCGCAGCGGTATTAGTCGTAACAGCCAACGAGTGGAAGCAGCCCGATGTCCATCGATTGATGAATAACTTGATAAGTAAAATGCGGTGCGTCCATATAACGGAATATTATTTGGCGACAAGCAGGAATGAAGTACTGACACCTGCTGCAAGACGGACGCGCCCTGAACACGCGCTGAGCAAAAGGAGCCGGTCACAAAACGAGGCACGCATTCTGTGATTTCACTTACTCGAAGTGTCCAGAAAGGCAGGTCTATGGAGACAGAAACGAGACCAGTGATGGCCCGGGGGGGGGGGGACGGGGGGGGGAAGGCACAAGGGGGGTCGGGGGGTGGGGGGGATTTTGGAGTCACTGTTTGTGGGGAAGGCATTTCTTTCAGGACGAATGTCCTGAAACGATTGATCGTGGTGATGCACAGCCTGCGAGTGTGCTAAACACCACCGCCCTGTATACGTTAAGTCGTTGAATGAGGCAGCCTTTGAATTATGTCCCTATAAAAGTATCGTTTAAAAAACGAGATGAGAGGGAAGAAAGTGAGTGTTGGCCCGGCCGGCGTGGCTCAGTGGTTGAGCATCGACCCATGAACCAAGAGGTCGCTGGTTCGATTCCCAGTCGGGGCACCTGCCCTGGTTTCGGGCACCCAGCAGGGGGCGAGCAGGAGGCAGCCGACCCATGACTCTCATCACTGATGTTTCTCTCTCCCCGCTTCCTCTCTCTGAAATCAATTATATATATATATATATATATATATATATATATATATTTTTTTTTTTAAAGTAACTGTTGAACTGAGCACTAAGTACCAAGTGGCGGTCACCAAGGCAAAGGAAGAAAAGCCGCCTGGGCCAAGTCCCTGTGGCAGGAGAGCCTGAGTTCAGGCTTCTAGGAGCACAGTGGGGCTACGCCCAGGCAGAGATGGAGAGGAGGGTGAGAGGAGGGTGAGAGGAGGGTGAGAGGAGGGGAGAGGAGGGTGGCACACTGCAGGCAGGGGCAGGATCCTGGAGGCCTGTAGCCCGGGGAAGGGAGTCTTGTCTTTACCCCCAGAGCCCGGAAAGCGTTACCAGGAATGACCATCAGGGTCACTTATGAAAAGACGGACTGAGCTGCTGTGTGGAGAGCGGACTGGAGAGGAGGCAGAGGGGAAAGTGAGGGACCCCGGACAGGCCATGGAGCAGTTCGGGCAATGGTGACACATAGAGCCCAGGATTTTGGACTGTCGCAGGTACCGTGAGGGGTAAGCGCATCAGCCATCGCCGTCTTCACCTGACACCCTGAGAAGTGAAGTTAAGTGGCTCAATGTGGGGTCTTCCCCTCAATGGAAAGCAGGAACTCTGGCCCCCTCCCTCCAAAATAACCGCTCTCTGGGTGCCCGGCTGGCACCTGTTTTGTCTCCACCCCCTCAGAGCACATGGGCTCGCCTTTCTCCCCCTGGGTCTGCTGAAAGTGAGTGGGACAGTGCCAAGAACTCAGGCAGGTGCCCGGGGGACACAGTCTCCCATGGGATCCCAGCTCCCCGCTTATTAACCGTGGCCTGAGGCCTAACCCCTTGGTGCCTCAGGCTCCCATTCAGTAAAGCGTCGATCAGGGTGGTACCTAGTTCAGGGAATTATTGCGAGAATCAAGGAAAAAAAAAACCCCATGAAGAGCTTGCAGCAGAGCCTGGTACACGTCAAGGGTCCAATAAATGTTGCCCATTATGATCATTTTCGTAGCTATTACTGTGAACAAAAGGCAAACACACGGCAGCAGGTGGCTCTTCGCATCCCAGCATCTCTCTGAGCAAAACTCTCTCCTTGAGTCTCCTGTGCAGCCACCAACAGTCCCACGTCCGGGCCCAAGAACTGACCGAGACAGAGCCAGAGGCTGGGGCTTAGGTCGACGGGTGGCACATGGGTCCGAAGACCCTGACCGAGGCTCAGCGTTGGTCCCCTTTGCACCCACTGCACATCCTGTAGGCGTGAAAGGCCCACTGCCCGCTTCACCTGAGCCCACGCGAGACCAGGGCCGCCTTCCCGGGCCTGCAGTCTGTGAGGTTGCCCAGGACCTGCGCTCAGAAGGGCCCCAGGCCCGATTCGTTGCTCCGCTCTCAGTCTTGAGATAATGTTTTTAACAAGGGGTCCTCTCTACTTTTCCCTTCTGCCCCAGGCCCTGCAGTGAGGCCCAGCCGCCCCTCCAACGACCAGCAGCCCAGGGAGGGGTGGGGTGGAGGCCAGCCCCTGGCTGCCTGGGAATCGGCCAGGAAAGCCTGGCCTGGGCTCACCCGTGGGCACAGGCTCGGTTTCTAAGCAAGCAAGGGAGGTGGAGGGTCAGGTTAAAGTCGCCATGCCAAGAGCTGAAGGGGGCGCAGACACAGCCGCCTCCCGGCCTGCTGAGCACAGCGTGGGCCACTTCGTCCCTATCGGTGCATGTTGTGTGTGTGTGTAGTGCCGTGTGCCCCTGCTCGGAGCTCTCATGTCCCAGGAAAAACAAAAGCGAGCTTCCTGGGCGCCGCACGCCGCAGTTTGCACAGCATTTTAGCATTTCTTTCATCTTCCCATCAGACCAGCTGCTCCGTGTTCCGGCTGAGTCGGGGGGCAGGCGACACAGGGCGGAGACGGATGGGCCGAGGGGCTGGTTGGCGCCCCAAGGAGGGGCCTCTGGAAAAGCTGCCCAAACGGAGGCCTCCTCCGCTCAGGGACCCCCGGCGGCTTTGGTTCAGTAATCGCGAAGGCTGGCAGGAGGAGGGGCTGCGAGGTGAGGGGGTCGGCAGAGCGCAAGGGCAGACGCAGGCTGGCGGGAGTGATTCCTGCCCAGTGAGTAAAGGGGGGGCCCAGCTGACGCGTGGCCTCCCTGTGGGCAGCCGGCTTCCCAGAAGCCCCCTGCCAGGCCCCCCCCCCCCGCCTCCGCTCCCCTGCAGAGGTTCCGTGGAGGGGCTGCAGGCCCTGGGTGATAAATGGGCCCCCGGTCCCCACCTCTCCTCTCCTCCCTGTGCGTCTGCGCGCAGGGGGCATCGTTGCTCATGTCAGCCGCGGGCTCACGCTGATGGATGAGCCGAGCGCTGCTCCCGCTCTGAGCACCTGCTTCCTCCAGCCCCCTCCTCCTTCCCTCCCCTCCCCCTCCCGCTGCCACCATCACCAGGCGGACGCCGGGGCCTCCACAGCCACTCCCACAAAGGTGACGGCTCTGGGGGGGACTGAGGGCCGCTCAGCCAGACCAGAAGGACCCCCGGGGTGTGCAGTGAAATACCGCTAAGCCGAATCAGCAGGTCCCGGGGACCCCTGAGCAAAGTGGGGACGGCGGGGTGAAGGCTGAGTGAATATTCACGGGGCCAACTGCGAGACAGGTGCCCCAGAGCCTGGTCATCTCCTCTGAGACTCACACGACCCTGAAAGCGTCATCGCTGCTCTGCAAACAAGGACACTGGGTCTGAGAGCAATTGCATCATTTATCCGAGTACCCAGCCCAGCGACCAACCGGAAGGGCCAGAAGGAGGCCCGTTTCTCTGGCGCTGAAGGGGCCAAGAAGTAGATTCAGTGCTCCCGAGTGCCCTTTGAATGCAAGATGCTGTGTCCAGGGCCATCGCGCACGGGGCACATTCGTTTTCATGCCCAGATGTCGTCGGTGCCGACGTGCCCACCACAGCAGGCCCCTGTGCACCGTGAGGGGGTGTGATTGACCTGCCCCTGCCAGCGCCCCCCACACAAAGGTCCTTGAGCTCACGGTTCTCTGTCCAGGGATCTGAGACCCCCGTAGACTCACCAAAACAACATCAAAACCGCCAGCTCCGGCCACGGTTGGCACCCACCGGGTACCAAGCACCGTGCCAGACCCTGCCAACGGTCATTCTGTTTCCAGCCCACAGCATCCTTGCGGGCCGCTGTCCCTCCCTTTTAGAGGTGACACCGACTTCCCCAAGGTCAGACGGCTGGTGAGAGGAGGGTCTGGAAATCACACCAGGTCTGTCCGACCCCCTCTGACAGGTGGGCAGGGGTCTTACAGGGAAACGTCCCAGGCACAGTGTCACCCGTTGAAGCGCCACCGTGTCTCTGTCTGTCTTCTCCCCGGGGAACTCAAGGCGGCTTAGGCACCAAAACCCACCAGACCATGTGGAAGACAGAAGGTATCCTTTGATCAAGGGTGTATAGTTTTCTTTATGAGTTTAGGTTTATGAACAATCTCCCCTCTCTTCCCCAACACACACAATTTTAATGTTCCTTCGATACACATACCTGCTGCGTGTGTCCATTCCTCTTATTTTCATCGAATAACACCGCTGGTTACTTTTAGTTTGCAGACCAAAGTTTCGGAAAGGAGCGAAGGCCCGCCCGGCACACGGAGCCTGTGGTATCTGCTCCCCGGCTGCCCTTTCTCCGCACCAACCTCCGAGTATCCAGAAGCGGGTGGGGGTGGGGGTCAGGCTCCCCCCTCGTTTTATTAAACAAACGGTGCTTCTGACCGTGGCAGGAGGCGCCAAGCGTGGAATTGGTCCCTAATCACAGAGTCCACACAAATGATTCACCCTCCCTTTTGTAACGAGCTGGAGCCAGCTCAAGGTCCTCCCTCCCCCCGCCCGCCTCGTCGCCGGCACCACAGCCGCTTGTGTCCGCCTGTGTCCACCTGTGTCACAGCGGGAGCGAGAGGTTGCGTTGGCCCAAGTGAGTGGCGGGGTGGTGGTTGCAAAGCATCCATCCGTTCGACACATGCTTACGGAGCCGCAGTGGGGTGCCAAGCCCTGCGTTCGTTTAGGGCGCTCAGCCGGGAGTGTACAGTCAGGACCCTGCCCTCCTGGAGCTTTCCCCCCAGGAGACAAGCCGAGCAAATTAGCGCGCTGCGACTTAAGGCGCTGCGGTTAACCGGTCACTGCTGAAATAACGCCGCGTAACAAACTGCTCCCAAGGCCCGGGGCCTCTCAACAGCCGGCATTTCTTTCTTACTCGTGGTCTGCAGGGCAGCTGAGGTCCCGCTGGGCTCAGCTGGGCTCCGCCTCAGGCCACAGGTCAAGTTCAGGTTCGCGACACACAACCCTCGTTCTCTGTGGCCCAGCAGCACCTCGGTCGGGTTCTTCTCACGGCGAAAGCAGGAGCTCAGCAGGGCAGAGCCCACCTCTGGGCACATTTGCGGCTTCCGCTCAGATTGTGTTAGCTGAGGGCCTCGGCCCAAGCAAGTCACATGGCCGGGCCCAGAGTCAGGGGCAGGGAGCCCGGGAAGGGAGAGCGAACACTCACCGAGCAGCGAGTGAGTCAATCACAAGGATTAAGGAGGAAATAACGGGCGGGGGGGGGGGGGGGGGGGTGTGGGGAGGCTGTTTTGTGTAATGTGTTAGGAAAGGTCTCTTTGAGGGGAGTCGAAGGACATTGGAGCTGAGAAGAAATCTAGCCCATGAAGAGGGGAAATGGTGTCCTTGGCAGAGAGACCCATATATGCAAAGGTCCTGGGGCAGGAAAGTGCTCGTTTTTGTCTCGGGGTAGCAACAGAACCAGTGTGCTTGGGATGTGGTGAGCAAGGAGAGCGGGAGGTGGGAGAGAGAAAGAAGTAGCCTAGGCTGGCCAGTGTGGCTCAGTGGTTGAATGTGGCGTCCACCCACGAACCAGGAAGTCACTGGTTCGATTCCCAGTCAGAGCACATGCTTGGGTTGTGGGCTCAGTCCCCAGTAGGGGCCTGCAGGAGGCAGCCGGTTGGTGTTTCTCTCTCATCAATGTTTCTCTCTCTCTCTCCCTCTCCCTTCCTCTCTCTGAAATCAATAAAAACATATTTAAAAAAATTTAAAAATGAAGTAGCCTAGGACCAGGTTCCTAAGGAATAAAGATTTGGGGTTTTGTTCCAAGTTGAATGCTTTTTAGGTAGTGGAGTGACGTGATCTGACCTGTGTTTTCCAAGGGTCCCTGTTGCCCATCTGCACTGAGCGACACGGACTAGAGGTGGTGGCCTTGACCAAGACGGGGCCCCATCCCTGGAGAGGAGCCCATAGGCCGGCTGGACATGCAGGAGTTTCGACAGCCAAATACTGTAAGATCTTGAGAAACCAAGGAGAACTTCTCTCCCTTGAATTTGTTTGATGTTTCGTAAAATCGGAGCGCAGCTCTGGTGTGAGTCCCCTGGGAAGGCCATCCGTCACATGAACTGGGAAGGGAAGGTGCAGGGTCCCTGTGTGACCTGGGTGCCGACGTACATACCCCACGGGAGACCCGCCCTGCACTGCAAGCCTGCGGCCCTCCGAGTCTTGGGAAGGAAACCGCTCGAATACAATGTCCCAGTCAGCCCTGGGGAGGGTCGACAAGAGCCACATGTTGGGACAATGGAGCCGTCACCACCAGACCCCATGGAAATGCCTTTTACGGGAAGCTCGGCCTCACAGCCCAGGGAGCCCACGAGGTTACACACTCAGGCCGGGGTCATCCACACCGCTGGACTTCGCCTTCCATCCGGAAGGTTGACAGTGGCCACATGGACGCCTCTTACCGGTCACACGTCCTGTCGTATTTGCTACCCCCGCTGAGTGGAGAAGTGACAGTGGAAGCTAGGGGAGGAGGGTGTCTCCCTGAGTGACCGATGGCCCGGCGGCTCTATAGACAGACCCGTGGCTCTCTCTTGCAGACCCATTTGCTCGGGAAAAGCATCTCCACAGGTTTCCATCACAGGACCGACCTTGGCCGCCCTCTCAGCCGGCCCACCGGGGTAGTGGAGGCCACCCCTTCAGAGTGTGCCGAGCCTGACCCCCCGGGACCGGGCCCCTCCCCTGACTCGCAGCAGGCTCCAAATCCCCGCTTTCCTCTTTGACAAGACCGCTCTTCCCCTCGGGGAGCTTGGCCCGAGGCTTCACAGGCCTGTCAGCAGAGGAAGCGAGACGAATGCAAAGACGAGTTGGCCTTGGCCCTGTTTTCAGCAGGCTCACCATCTAGGGTGAGAGTCAAGGCGTCCCCTTTGCTTCCAGAATTAAGGCTCTCGTGTCCTTACTCTGATGTAGGAAAAAACCCGACCGGTGGGTTGGGCGGCCAGGAGCTCCGACGGGAGTGGGGTGTGGGGAGCAGCTCCTGGAACGCCCCCCCCCAGCATTGGGAGAATATGAACGAGCTCCCCCTCCCTCTGAAAGCTCACTGGCCTTGCCTGCGTGCCCAGCGCGCCCTCTCGCCACCAGGGGAGGGAACCTAGCGGTCTCTGTTTCCAGGAGCAGACCGGCTGCGGTTGGGCCCTGGGTGGGGCGAAGGCAGACGTTGTTAATGGAACGTGTAGCTGTGCTTTCTGGGGGTCGTCCAGAAAGGGATTTAAGGGGAGAACCTTAGCACAGCCTGGGCGAAAGTGCTCTGTGGGGATGTTTCTCCATCTCTGCAACTGCTCCCCCAGTGCGGCTCTGAAAGGGGGCTTTGGGGGAGCCCCTGGCTGGCTGGGCCTGCCGTGGGCCACACCCCGGCTCAGACTCCACCGGCCACTGCTCTGTGGTGCTCGCGGCTCTCACCTGACGGGTCAGAGGCTCGAGGCCTCTGGGACGGCCACCCGAGGGACTGAGAGGGACGACTGAAAGGAAATGAACTCGGGGCGGGGGGAGCTTTGGCCCCCCCTTCACCCATGCCCGCTTCCAGCCTCTTTGGACCTAAGACCGGTGTCGGTCCCCCTGGGACGCTGTCTGTCTGGGGCCATGCTTCCCCGGTTCAAACTTGAACCTGATTGTGAGGAACCTTTCGGAGCGTGCTACAAACAACTGCTGTGTCACGGAAACCGAGGACAGCTAAGGAGCGGCCCCGCGTTAAAGGCACAGAAAGTTCCAGACTAAGGACCGTGAAATTCAGTGCCTGCTCTCGGGGTGCATCCTGCGCCGGGGCGAGAATAGCTGTGCCTCCCATTACAGAGGCGATTGACGGACGAGACGGGAGGCAGCCTCTGGGCTGTTGTATCAATATTAAATTCCCTGATTTCGACGGCCGCACTGTGATTATAGGGAATGTTCTTAGGGAAATGCACACTGTGGTAGTTAGGGCTATATGGGCACAAGATCTCCGACTCAGTGGTTCAGAAAAAACATGGTATGCCTGCGTATGTGAACTATACAGAAGGAACAACAAGCCCGGCGGGCGCGGCTCAGCAGTTAAGTATCAACCTATGAACCAGGAGGTGGCAGCTCCGTTCCCGGTCGGGGTACATGCCCGGGTTGCGGGCTCGATCCCCAGCAGGGGACGTGCAGGAGGCGGCCGATCAATTTCTCTCTCATCATTGATGTTTCTCTCTCTCCCGCCCTCTCCCTTCCTCTCTCTTCCTCTCTCTGAAATCAAGAAAGATATATTTTAAAAAATAGAAAGGATAATAGAGTGAGAGAAAATTAAGAATAGGTGGATCTGGGTAAAGTGTATAGGAGTTTCAGGTATAATTCTTACACCTTTTCTGTAATTTCCAAAGTTATATATCAACATTAAAAGTTGCAAAACTTTATAGGCTCTAGAGTTGGACTGACTGGTCTTAAATCCTGGATCTGCCAAGTACTGGCTGTGTGACCTTGGGCAAGATACTCAACCTCTCTGAGTCCCAGTTTCCTTGCCTGCACAGTGGAGCTCAGGGAGTACTGCTTATTCTTAGGATTTTCTGATAATGAAGTGAACTAATACAAGGGGATTAAAACCTCATGAGCACTCGCTAAGCGTAGGCTGAGACTATCAGTCGGCGTGCGGGTCAGCCGTGCCAATCTCTCTGACATTGTCCCGATGTGTAAGGGGCCCTGGTTTGTCAGGTGATCTCCAGGGCTGCGGTGCCAAAGCACATTGTCACTAGACCTGGAGGCGATTTCCTCACACACATGCCGTCCTTGAAGGGCTTGAATGCAACGCCATTAACGAGAATTAATGAGAAATTGGCAGGCTGGTATTTTTGGCCCAGTCTACACGTGTGGAGTCTTGTTGCTAATTAAGTGTCTGCATTTTTCCCAGAGCAGTGCCACCCGTTGGTTTGCCTCATTTATGCATTTATTTTTCTAAATGGCAGCGACCTGAAAGTTTCAGGAACCTAAGAAAAATAATTAGAATTCTGAAAATAAGAAATGGGCTCTTCCCAGGAGGTGACAGGATGGGCCCTTTAGAAAAACGGTGGGGAAGTTCGTGTGGTTCTCTGTCCATGCGTCTGAAACGCTGGTTTTAAATCTGAGAGTTGTCATTCAGTGAGTAAAGGTTGGTGTGTGCCACCAGTTACAGGTATTGTGAGAGACACTACTGGGGGCTTGAAGGTAAATAAAATACGGACCTGTCCTCGAGTTATAGAGCAGAGGACCTGAGCGTCTGGAGCAAAGGACCCGGGGGACAGAGCGGAATGGGACCAGGTTTCTGGGCCTTGGAGGTCACTGGAAGGAATTTAGGCCTGATGTTAAGTGCCACAGGCATTCACTCAAGGGTGCTAAGTATAGGAATGGCATTTATTGATTTACATATTTTTAAAAATTCTCACACAAGGATATGTTTTTATTGATTTTAGGGAGAAAGGGAGGGAGAGAGAGCGAGAGAGAGAAACATCGATATGAGAGAGAAACATCGATCAGTTGCCTCCTGTACATGCCCCAACTGGGGATTGAACTCAAAACCTAGGTATGTGCCCTGACCAGGAATCGAACCTGCAGCTTTTGAGTGTACAGGCCAACGCTCCAAACAACTGAGCCACCCGGCCAGGGCTAATTGATTTATGTTTCAAAAAACTATATTCTGACAGTCGAATGGGCTAAGTCCAGAGCAAGAAGATCCAAGAAGAAGCCATCGTAGTTTGTCAGACAAGAGATGACGGTGCTGGCCCAGCTGGCGTGGCTCAGTGGCTGAGCGTCAACCTGTGAACCAGGAGGTCACGGCTCGACCCCCAGCACGGGGCGGGCGGGCAGGAGGCAGCGGATCCGTGACTCTCTTATCATTGATGTTCTATTTCTCTCCCTGAAATCAATGAAAATTTATTTTTAAAATAAAAGAGATGATGGTGCTGGACAAGGTGAGAACAGTGGGGAGACGCGGGTACCCAGGCCTCAGTCACTTCAGAGGCAGAGCCATCGGGACTTGCCGCTGAGCCTGGGTCGGGTTGGAGTGAGGGGCGATCCTGGTTTTGAAAGAATGGAATTTAAACTTGGGGTTGGGGGGGGGGTATCCCAGGCAGAGGAGTGTGCGCAGAAACACAGGAGGCAAGAAAGCACAGCCCGTGTCCAGGGAGGCAGGAGACACTGGCATCTGTGTGGAGACTAAGGCGCCAGAAGGGAAGGGGGGGGTGGTTGGAGCCCATGTGGGAAATGCCAGAGCAAAGAGAACGAATTCCGTCCTGCAGGCCATACGGAGCCACCGCAGGGCTGTGAACAGACTAGAAAAGCCCCAGGAGGCCCTGACGGTTAGAGCGAGCCCACCGCCCCCCTAATGGCCCACTCGTGAGCTCAGCGGCCTAAGGAGTGTTTGCATGCGGCACAGATCTCGCTGTGGGTTCCGCGGGGAACACGCGCCTACGCGCGGCCTGCCTCCCTGGTTCTCTAAACGGTTTCAATTCCCTCCCAGGGCTGCTGGCAGGCCGGCGTATTTACCAGACTATTGGCAACTTCACACACGCAAATTACAAACTCCAGCTTCTGCAAATAAAAGATCTTTCTGTTCCCCGCTTGTGAAGTTTACTCGCAATTTCTGCGCAGAGCGTTGCGTCCGCACGTGCATCCAGAGCCTCTCTGAGCATCTCCGCCCGCTGCTGAGTAGGAGGATTCCTAAGAAAAAGGGGGTTGTGCTGGGACAGGCCTGGCAGCCCCAGCTCTTTCCACCGGATGTCTCTCAGACAAATGCGGGAGTGAAACTGTCACCAGAGACGCGGCGACCCCGATAGCGTGGCCAGCAAGTTTGAGAAGTCCAAGAGCAAAGCAAGCCCACAGCGCAGAGCCGGATAAGAGATTATTTATCAGGCTTGTAGTTCTGTTGATGAGATGACCGTTTGGGGCTTCTATGGGTCGTTCTGTCACTTGGTAGATATTTGAAATCGTGGATGTGAAAAGCCTTTGGGCCTGCGGTGAGAAATGAAAGGTTAGAAGCTGCTCTCATCACATATTGAGCTGCAGTCCAACACTCCATGCTGCATCGCAGAGGTGGGAGAAAGGGGTGTAATGGGAGGCTCAGAGCAGGCAGGGACTCTGCAGCCAAATAGACCTGGTTGGAGTCCAGCCTGTAGCACTTAGTAGCTATGAGACCTTGAACTTCACCTCTCTGAGTCTTTGGTTTCCTTACCCATACAATGGCGTAATAAGAATTACTTTGTGGGGTTGTTGGGATCATTTGATAAAATGATTTGTATGCAGTTTTTAATCTTATTAAAGCCTTAATTTTAAGCTTTAAAATCCCTTTCTCTTTTACCCATGTTGAAGGCATTTTTCTATATTAAGCCATTAGATGGACAGTGAAGCTAATGGGGCTGTAGAAAGTTAGAGAGGAAGCAATGGTGTCATGGAATAATTAGGAAGGCATCTCGGAGACAAGAAATTACAGCCAGGTATCGGGCCACAAGAAGTATGTCAACCGGGCTTTGTAGTTCTCTCCTGTGGAATTTAATACAATGTATTTTCATTGGCTCTAAAGATCATGGGGCCATGCCTGTTTCTTCCTGGTAGTGGTTCCAGTGTTTAGGGCAATGCAAGAGATCCAAAAATGGATTAATAAATATTGGCTGGCTGGATGGATGGATGGATGGATGGACGGGTGATGGATGGATGGATGAATGGATGGGTGATGGATGGATGGATGGATGGATGGATGGATGGATGGATGGATGGATGGGTGATGGATGGATGGATGGATGGATGGATGGAATGGATGGATGAATGATGGATGATGGATGATGGATGGATGACGAATGAATGGATAGATGATGGATGGATGGATGGATGGATGGATGGATGGATGGATGGATGGATGGATGATGGATACTGGATACTGGATGGATGGTGGATGAATGGATGGATGGAGGATGGATGGATGGATGGATGGATGATGGATGGATGGATGATGGTTGGAGGATTGATGAATGGATGGATGATGGATGGATGATGGATGGATGATGAATGGAGGATGGATGAATGGATGGATGATGGATGGATGGATGGATGGATGATGGCTGGATGATGGATGGATGCATGAAAGGATGGATGAGTAGATCTAAAGAAATCTTAAGGGTATAACATCCTAAAGAAGAGGAAAAGCAGTATCAGTGTTTGGAGATGGGGATCATGACCTGTTTTGGCTACTAATGAGCTCGTGATGCTTGGAGCAGGGACTGTGTGCTAGGGAACTGCAGGAAATTAAGTGCCCAGGTGTTACAAGCATAGTAAGGGCCCTGTGCAGGCTGGGAAGAGAATGCTTGCCTGCTATGGAAGTCAATGGGGGTGTCTCCTGCTGAAGAGGGAAGAGATGTCAGAAGGGTTCATCTTCTTACAGCCATGTGAAAAAAGCCCAAGAGGGGACAGAAATAAGAGACTACTATAGGGAAGCTGAGAGTGCAGGAAATAGAAATGACGTTGGAGTCAGAGGGCCCAGGGTCAAATCCTGGCTTGGTTTATGACTCTAGACAAGTTGCCTAACATTTCTGATTCTTTGTTTCCTCAAAGTGTCTGACATATGGTCCATCTCCCTTCCCATTCCCATTAAAATTACTTTGGGATTATCTTTTAAGTAATAATAATAACACACAATGCCGAGTACTTACCTGGTGGAAGGCCCTGCATCAGAGCTTTGTGGGCATTGTCAGCTTTTCCTAACTTAATAGTCACAACAGTTCTAGGAAATAATATTATTACTCCCATTTGATAGATGGAGAAACTGAGATTTAGGGCAGTTGAATGACTTGAGCAATCTGTCTCAGCTGATGGGAAAGGCGGGGTTTATACCCACATAAACCTGATGTCTGAGCTTGTATTCATTATTTTTTAAAGAAACTTTTGCTGAAGCATTAATGTCTATGGCGAGCAGCCTCCTAAAATGACTCCCAATGATTCCTCCCTCTTGGTATTTGCACCCTTTGAGTTTGGACTGGACCCAGTGACTCTCTTCTAATGAACAGGCTATGACAAGTGATGAGATGTCACTTCCACGATTAGGTGGCCAGTGACCGTGACTTCAGTCTTGGTAGCACTCTCTCTATTTCCTTCTTGGCTTGCACGCTTTGGTAAAGCAAACTGCCATGTTGGAGAAGCTCATGTGACAACGGTGGCTTCTGGCCTGCAGCCAGCAAGCAACAGAGAAGGCCTTCAGCCCAACAGCCCACGAGGAACTGAATCCTGCCCACGACCACGTGAGAGAGTTGGAAGCAGAGCTGCCCCAGTTGAGCCTTCAGCTGAGACCACAGCCCCGGCCGACATCTTGCAGTAGAAAGCCCGGGTCAGCTATGCCTGAATTCCGGACCTACAGAAACTGTCAGATAATAAATGTTGTTGCTTTAAGCACCCACGTTTCGGGATTATTTGTTAGGTAGCCCTAGATAACTAATGCAACAAGAAAAGTTCATAAATCATGCTTATGCAGCTCAATGAAGGTTTCACCGAGGAAGCACACTCGGGTAACCAGCACTATAGTCACTGATGAATCAGTGTCATCACGGGAGAGACCACCACCTGCACCCCAGACGCTGCTCACACACCTCACACCCCATACCCCTCCACCCCAAAGAAAACTTATCTCTTGATGGAGAGCGTCCTAGTTTTGTTTGAAAGTGAATTTTATGTAAATGGAATCATGAGGCAAGTCCTCTTGTGTCTGACTTCTCCCTCGGAGGCTGCCTTCCCAATTACTCCCTCAACTTCCTCATCAGTGGAGCAAAGGAGCTTCAGTATTAATCTTACCTTGCCATGGTTTTCGTCTGTCCTATAGAACTAGTCCTGTGCATTTCGCCCACCCCGTAGAACTGATTCTGTGTATGTATTCTGCGTAACAAAACATAGTACTCAAACCCTTTGAGTTGGGACTGAACCCCAAAACATAGCTGAAAAAAGTTCATCTTTCCCTGTCTGTGAAGATGTGGTGCTTATAGTTCTTATAAACCATTTAAAGAACTCGAACTACTGTAAAGGGATCACCGGTCTTTTTCTGCCCTAAATTCGCCTAGGAGACCCTGGATAAGTCATTTTACTTTTCGGCTTGGGCAAAATTAGGGAGGGCGACCTAATTTTAAGTTCCAGCCGTGGAGTCCTGAACTCGTAAGAGCCTCCGGTCTAGATCCCGGCACACCCCACGATGTCGCCCTTCCCCTCAAACATGTTGACAAATGTAATTTTCAAAATCTGCTTTAATTTTTATTCATCCCAAAGACTCACAAACGCTACCACTTGGGGTGGAGAGAGATGATGACGTGAGATAAATAATAAATAGTGTGTGAATTCCGAAAGTGTTGGGAATCACAGGCCTGGGGGGGGCCAGGGGGAATGATGGCTGGTCTTTCCCCGAGTGGAAAGCGAGACCAATAAAGACAAATTGCCGTGCTAATCGCGTTGTTTTAATCAGTGGCAAATTACGGGGAAGTGGTAACTGGGCAGTTAGTCCCAGAAAAAGCCGTTGGCTTTGTGATGTGAGACACAGATTTGAAACCTTGAGCCTTGAATAAGAACACTTGAAGTTCCACGGGCGATTTCCTTCCACGTCTGTGCGTGGAAACGCTTTCGGTAGGTTACTCAGAATCTGCACAGCCCCGTGTATGCCTGTACCCACCCCGATAAGGAATGGTACCCCTCAGAAATAGGGGCGTGAGATCTCGGGTGCGTGCGTAGTTTGTCCTGACCCCGTGACCTCTCCGGTGGCCGCCTTGCAGCCGTGCTTGTCTAAAAGCTCTACGATGGCCTTCTCCTTAAGGCTGATCCGCTTTAGAACCACAGAGTTTCCCCCCCTCATTCACCCACCCGCCCTCTCACGAAAGCCGATGAAAAGAAGCTCTATGCCGCCTTGCTGCTCGGATGCAGAGTGGCCCCCACTTATCCACGGTTTTGCTTTCTGCGGTTTTGGTGACCCGCGGTCAACGGGAGTCTGAAACTATCAAGTGGAAAATTCCAGAAATAAACAACCCATAGGGTTTGAACTGAGCGCTGTTGTGAGGAGCGTGAGGCCGCCGGGTTCCACGCGGCCTGGGACGGGAATCGTCCCTCTGTCCCGCGACTCCACGCTGTGGACACGCACACCCCTCGGCCACTTAGAAGCCATCTATCTCCCTTCTGGTTTTCAGACCGACTGTCACGGTGTCGCAGGGCCTGTGTTCCAGTCCCCCTTATTTTACCTAATAAGATCGCACTCACGTGACTTTTATTACAGTATATTGTTGTAGTGGTTCTGTTTTGTTATTAGTTAATTGCTTTACATTCCCACCAGCAATGTGCGGCCTTTCAGTCGCTCCACATCCCCACTGCACTCCTTAGTATCAACCTTTAAATCGCAGTCCTCTGGGGGACACGTGTGGGAATCTCTTCGTGACTTTCATCTGAATTTCTTTGATGGCTTAAGGATATTGAGGATCTTTTCACCTGTTGTCCGGGCTTTGGTAAAGTGTGTTCAAACCTTCGGTGATTTATTTATTGTTATTTTTTTAGTTATCTTACCACTGAGTTGTCAGACGTCTTTACGCATCCTGGATACAAGTCCCTTATCAGATACGTGGACAGAAGACACTTGCTCCCAGTCTTGGCCTTGCTTTTCCACTTTGTAAACCGTCTTTCAAGAAGCAGTTACAGCCAAATCCAATTAATCGTTTTTCCCCCTAAACGGATTGTGCTTTTTATGTCCTAATTAAGAAATTTTGCAAGCACAAAATATCTTTTCCCTGTGTTTTCTCCTAGAAGTTTTATAGTTTTGGCTTCTGCATGTAGGCCCAGAATCTACTCTGAGCTAATATTTGCCTGTCACGTAGAGCAAGGGTTTGCATCTGCACCCAACCGGGCCAGCGGATTTCTGAGAAGACTATGATGCTTTTCCCATTTAATGCCTTGGCTCCTGGTTGGAAATCCTTGGCCATACATGTGCGCATCTATCTGTGAAGTCTGGAGTCCGTCCCATAGAGCTACAAGGCCGTCCTATGTCAATGCTACACTATCTTGATGACCGCAGTTTGTGGTGAGTCTTCAAATCTGGTAGCAAAAGTCACCCGCTTGATTCCTTTTAAAACTGGTTTTTGCTGTTCTAGGTCCTTTGCATTTTGATATAAATGTTAGAAAATTGTATTGGTTTTTACAGAAAATCCTAATAGGATCTTGACAGGCATCGCAGTGAGTGGGCAGACCAATCTCGGGAGAACTGACATGTTCAAAATACTGAGATTTTCAATCTGTGAATCTATTTCCCAGGGATTTTTTTTAAGGGTCTCCCTTAATTTTTCCAGCCATGTTTTATAGCTTTCAATATTCATATATTTTTTTAAAAAAATGTATCTTTATTGATTTCAGAGAGAGGAAAAGAGAGAGAGAAACATCAATGATGAGAGTCATTGATCGGCTGCCTCCTGCACGGCCCTGACTGGGGATCGAACCCGCAACCCGGGCCTGTGCCCTGACCGGGAATCGAACCCCGATCGCCTGGATCCTAGGTCGACGCTCAACCGCTGAGCCACGCCGGCCGGGCTCAATATTCAGATCATGTATAGATTTTGATGTACTTACCCCTAAGTACTTTATGTTTCTGTACTACTGTAAATTTCACTTTTAAAATTTAATTTCTAATTATCGTTAACATATAGCAATAGAATTGTGCCCTGCTGTCTTGCTAGAATCATTTATTACTTAGAGTAGCTTTCTGAAAGGATCCCTTTTAACTTCCTACGTAGACGATCGCGTCACCTGAAAATAAACGTCCGCGGCCTTTGGCGTCTGTACGGCTTCTATTCCATCTTCGGGCTCCTCTGCTGCCCAGGGCCTTTGGTGTGATGTTGCATGAACGTGACAACGGTGGACATCCCTTCCTAAGTCCTGGTGGGGAAACAGCACTCAGGTTCACGCTTAAATACGGCGCCTCCTGTGTGTTTCCGTAGGGGCCCCTCGTCGGCTTGAAGGCATTTCGCTCCGGGCCTCCTCTGCTCAGGGTTGTCGCCGGGAAAGCGTATTGGAAACGCCCGGGCCTCCTGCGCCTCTCGCAGCGACCGTGTGGCTTCCCCTCTCTCTGTCCGTAAGGCCGATTCTGCCGGTCCTGAAGCCGCCCGCGTTCCCGGGGACATCTTCCCTCAGCCCCGCCCTTACTGCGCCTCGACGACAGCGCAGGGCTTCCTCACTGACGCCAGTTAGGAAGGCTGAGCCTGCAATGCTGCGGTTGTGTTTTCTTAGAATATCTTTGGTCCCGAGCCCATAAAATGAGCTGGGGGAGGCTCCCTGCTCTGTTTTCTGAGACTTTCATAGGATCGGTTAACTTCTTCCTCATGTGGCTGGCAGTGCTCACGCGTGACGCCGTCTGGGTTTTTCATATGAATTTAATTTTTGACAGAGAAAGGACTATTTCTATGCTGTGCTGTTTGTTACGCGGTCGTCCGATCCCCTGAGCTCAGATCTCCGTCTTCTCACGTAAGAGAGGCCCGGCCCCTGCCAGGCGCCCCTCGCTTCCCGCGTGGGCAGCAGGCTGCGGGCCGGGCGCGGGACGCTCCGGGGAGGCCTCGCCGTTCCCCTCCTCCTGGGGGTCACCGCGCTGGCCTGTCTGCTGCCTGGCGTCTCAAAACGATCGTTTCCGCGCCGCGTGTCTGGTTTCCCGGCTGTTGGCCGCAGGAGGGCCGGTCTGCTCCGCGTCTCCCCACTGTGGCTGGACGCAGGGGTCCTTTCTAGAACAGACTGTAAAGCAGAGTCCAGTTTGGCCACCTTCTCCCTGACCCTGACCCTGACCCTGACCCGTGAATAATGTATCCCAACCATCGTCTCATGTCTAGAATTGTCGGTGCTCTTATGAAAGTTGCAAAAGAATAACTCTGAGTTATTAAATGTTTGCTGTTTGTCAGCCGTGGTGCTAAGAGTTTTCCGATTCCTTCTGTCGTCAGAACCTTCAAGTTGAGGAAGCAGGCAGGGCAGAGGCAGGGGGCAAACTCCACTGCTGTTCCTTTGTGACCCCCGCATGTGCCTTACAGGTACCAGACCCCCGGGGGGGTGCGGAAGGGGGGGTCCATGGAATTGGGGTAGACAGGAGCTTTAAACCATTTCCAAACTGAGGCTCAGTGAAAAGGACAGTTCCTTGGGCTCTATCTCAAAATGCCTGAGTCATGCGCTGGCCGGTTTGGCTCAGTGGTTAGCGCACTGGCCCTTGGACTGAAGGGTCCTGGGTTCGATTCCAGCGAAGGGCACGTACCTCGGTTGCAGGCTTGACCCAGGCCCCGGTCGAGGTGCGTACAGGAGGCAACCGATCTACGTGTCTCTCTCACATCGATGTTTCTCTCTTCCCCCTCGCTCCGGCCCTCTCTCCCTTCCACTGAAAAGCAATGGAAAAAATATCCTCCGGTAAGGATTAGACAGTAATAATCATAAAACAACGTCTGAGTCATCACTTCTGAGTGATTATATTTACAATCTGTATTGTATTTAGGCTCCCGAGGGATTCTTACACACAAGCAGGTTTGAGAATCGCTGCTCTCACGGAGCCCGGGATTTCACGTCTTTCCTCACGTCGACTCTCATCTTTTGCTGCCTCCAAAGAGTCAAGAGTTCTCACCCTGCACCCTGCACACCTGCCCCGCCCCCTGCTCCACGATTCTCGCCTCAAGCAGCCGAACTCCAAGACCTGTGTGGTCCTCTATCCCCCCAGTCAGAAAACACAGAGGAATTTCAACCACAGAACCTGTTCCTTGCTGAAAAATTAACCATCTCCCAGCAGTAATCTGTACCTGTTCTTTGTCATTTGCATTTAAATATAGTGACATTTTGTTAGGGGGAGAGAACCAGAAGCCAGCGGGAGTTCAATTAGCCTCCGGTTCCACCTGCTTTGAGTCGTAAAGCTTCCCACGGCCAAGCCTTGCTTATATCACAACACAGCGTTTTAAACTCGGGGTTGAGGCTCTGGGCTCCGAAGGCCTCAGTTTCCATGGTGTTCAAGCTGGCAGTTTAGATAGTTGAAGTCCTTGCAGTCCTAATGTTCATTATTTAAAACATTCGCTGTTATAGAACAGAAAAAAAAAAAAAAAGTCATCGGTGTCCTTGCTTTGCTTTTAAGATGTTTTACAAACGTGGCAGCCTCGGGAAGCGAAACCACAGCCCGAACACCCTTTCCGGGAGCACTGCGGTGCGGCCGGGCTTCTCGACGTGGACAGGGCGGCTCATAAAAACGCGGTGCCGTCAGGGTGACGGAGATTTATCGATCAGGATGTAAGCAAACAGTCCGCGGAGATGCCGAGTGTTTGCCCTTCAAATAAAAATAAAAAATCCATCTCAAAGTCAAAACCAACCAGAAGCCCTTAGCTGGTTTGGCTCAGTGGTTAGCGCGTCGGCCCATGGACTGAGGAGGGCCCGGGTTCGATTCCAGCCAAGGGCACGTACCTCGGTTGCAGGCTCCATCCCCGGCCCCGATCAGTGTGAGAGCGGGAGGCCACCCATCGATGTCTCTCTCTCTCTCTCTCTCTCTCTCTCTCTCCCTTCCACTCTCTCTGAAAAGCTATGGAAAAAATATCCTCGGGTTAAGATTAAACAAAACAACCAGGACATTTCGTACTGAAAGTGCCCCAGCAAAGAAAAGAGCAGAGATTCGGATCTGTGCTAAGAAGCGGCTTCGCCCACTCTCCTTATTCCAGGGCCGTGTGCGGGTTGGGGACACTATTAATCGCTGAGCGGCTCTACTTACAGGGTCCTGTGGAGGGTATTTAACGACAGAGGGACAGGAAGCAGTTTTTAAGCCTAACCCTGGATTTTATGGCCGAGGACGTGAAAGGTAGAAACAGAACTTAGCGTTTATGTTTCGTCCCTGGCTCGGTCAGGCGGCCCTGGCCAGCTGTGCAGCCAGGGTGACTGGCATTTATTTGATCCGAAAATGATCACTGTGCGCCATCAGGGCGTCGTTCGCTTCCGATTACCGTCGATCTCCCGAGAGTCCCACTCGGATCTTGCCAGGAGGTTGAAATGGCGGGTGGCGGGGCTATATTTTCCTGTGATTAATTATAACAGTCCAGATTCAGTGATTATCGCTCATTAAGGAGAGCAGGTTTCCCATTAATGAATGCTTAGGGCCTGAATTTAAGACCGGAAGCTACCAGGCCTAGAAATAAGGCAGACACTGGATTCCGAAAGCGCAGTTCCTCCCCGCGGGCGTCCCTGGGGACAGTCACGCTCACGGGGCTCCACCAGCACCTGCTGGAACGCGGCCCGTCGAGGGCGTGTTTCCTTAAATATTGTCCACTTCCCCGTCTAGCCGCTGGAAGGGCTCTGCAGCCCAATGGGACTGTGAAAGTCAGGACCTATTTTTTCAAATATGTTTTTACTGATTCAGAGAGAGGAAGGGAGAGGGGGAGAGAGAGAAACATCGATGATGAGAGTCATCGATCGGCTGCCTCCTGCACGCCCCCTGCTGGGGATCGAGCCCGAAACCCGGGCACCTGCCCTGACCGGGAATCGAACCAGCGACCTCCTGGCTCATGGGTCGAAGCTCAACCACTGAGCCGCGCCGGCCGGGCAGGACCTAATTGTTGAAGCTCCGATTATCCGCTGCTTCTCAGTCGTAGCAAACTGGTCAGCGGCCGTCTGGAGCAACTGGCCTGAAAACCAAGGAGGGGATGGTAACGTGACGTTGCATTGGAACCATTAAAAACGATCTTGGGTCTGAGGCAACCCCCTCTTCCTCTTGGTCTCCTCCCCATTACCATGACTTGAGCTTCTTTGCCCACCTTGCCCCTCAAACCACCTCCACACGGCCTTCGGGGCTCAGTCCCGTCCGTATCCGGTGCTTTCCATACACAGCCTCTTGCTCACAACTTTACAGGAAAGCGGCCTCTACAATCGGCTGTTTCCCATCTTTTATCTAAGGAAAGGCCTCTTTTCGTAAACAGGATTGACTAAGTCTGCCCCCAGATGTAGCCTTAGAACAGCAAAGGCTTATGAAACTGTGCCACCTAAGGTACCGCCTTCTGCAACATTTGTCGGGAGGCTGCCACATTTAGGAGAAACCTTAGCAAAACAGCTACTCAGAGGAAGACAAGCGGTCAGGATGTGGGAAGACAGCAAGCGCATCGCCAAGACTCTTTCGGATGCAAGAAAATAAATGCCACTCAAACCCCCTTCTCCGAAAGACGTCCCGTAATGATTCCGATAACCAAACGGCCCAACTGGAGCCGGCTTCAGGCACGGTCAGATCCAGGCGCTGCGACACATCGTCAGAAGTCTCCTCCGCCTTCCCTCAGCTCTGCTTTCTCCTTCGTTAGCATCAATTCTAGGGATGGTCTCCCCACGGGACGGTGAGATGGCCATTAATAGCGCCGAGCCTGCAACCCGCTAGATCAGCAGCTTCAGCGGGAGGAAGTCGTCTTTTTTTCAACCGTTCCAGCAGGTCCCGGGGAAATTGTCCGTTGGTCTCACATGGGGAGTGTTCTCACCCCGGAGCTGATCACGTGGCCAGGGAAGGAGACTGAGGCCAGCGCCAGCTAAGCCGCGTAAGCGGAGTTCTGAGGGGGGATGGCCCGCACAGGGAATTCAGGGTGCTGCCGTTAGCAGCAGAGGGGTGGATGCTCTCAGGGGAAAGTGACAAATGTTCATTCTGCTGCTTCGTATGAAGAAACGTCAGGCGCATCGGGGAAGACTTGGCGGGGACCTGATTTGCAGACCTGGGCCGTGATCTCCGGGGGGCGGGGCGGAAGGTGGGTCCTTGGGGCCAGCCAGGTCTGCCCTCCTCCTGATCCTGGGTTGGCTCCTCCGATCCCTGCTGAGCTGTGGGGGTGCTAATCCAGCCCGGGGCCCCCAAGGCAGAGTTCCAGCCCAGCCTCCCGGCAACTCAGCCGCGTTATCTGACTTCCCGGCTGTCAGTTTCCCCAAATTCAAAGAAGCATTTTGAGGATTTCGATGAGCCCGTGTTTGGGTGACGCCAGCCTAGGGCTTGGCGCCGGGAGCCATTGCTCCGTGACTGCTGGCCCCCCTCCCGCACGTCCCACAGAGTCTGGTTTCCGGGTTGCCTTCTGGGACGGAAGCCTCATTTCACGGAACCTGCAATTAAAGAATCCCTAATGCTTCCTAAAGCTCGCTAATCACATGTCACAACACGGAGGGGGATCGCCAGCTCCCAACACCTGGGCGCTGCTCGGGCGGCCCGGCTGCGCAGCTGTGCCAGCTGTGGGGTGCCTCTGAACTCCCTGCAGGGCCTCTCTGCAGACGCAGGCAGAGGGAACCCAGGGCAGAGGGAGGGAGCCCTCCCGTCGACGGGCCCGGGAGACAAGGGGAGACAAGGGGAGCGCTCGTCCCTGCAGCAGAGAGAATTCTCTTTCTGTTGTTTTCCTGTTTTCTTTAATTCATTATTTTCCCCCCATTGATTTTTAGAGAGAGTGGAAGGGAGGGAGGGAGAGGGGGGTGAGAAAAAGAGAGAAAAACATCGATGTGAGAGAGACACAGCGAACGGTTGCCTCCCACACGCATCCTGACCAGGGCCCAGGATCGAGCCTGCAACCCAGATACCTGCCCTTGACCGAGACTGGAACCCGCGACCCTTCGGTCTGCAGGCTGGTGCTCTAACCACGGAGCACACCAGCTAGGGCTGTGCTTTGCCTATTTTTACTACCCAGATACAAAATCAGTCTGGCCTCACTGTGGGGGGTGGCTTCCTGCTGGGCAGTTGGAGGGCAAGAGGGGGTGCCGGGGTCTCCGGAGTCTCCGGTATCTCAGTCTCTGTCTGCTGCCTTCCCCCCCTCCCCTCCCCTCCCCTCCCCTCCCCTCCCCTCCCCTCCCCTCCCCTCCCCTCCCCTCCGAATTCCCAAATTCCCGAAGTGGCTCCGCTGGTTCAGGAGTTAGGCCCCCACGGTCCCTGCCCTAGCCCCAGCCGCGCTTTGTGCCCGTGGAGGCGAGAAGCAAAGGCCGGGACGGCCGAGCTCCCCCCAGCTGGGCCGCCTGCACCCCAGCGAATCCCCCAGCAGTTTGGGTGCACGCGTCAGAAGCAAACCAAAGACGGCGACTCCGGCCTGTGGTCAGGCCAGTGAGGTCCAGGCCCCTCACTTCCCAGCAGGACTTCCCGTCGGAACGGCGTCTCTGCTCTGAAACGACATAAATACGTGTATGAGGTCATCCGCTCCTTCAGGGGAGCCCAGGCAACTGGGAAGAAACTAGAATTTGATGAGCAAGGAGCCGGTTCTGTCTGTTACACGACACACGGGCAACGGGACCCGCGATTATCGCAGGGGAAGAGAGCGCCGGGCGTGCTCATCTGGGGAGACTTCTTGGATGAATCGCTAACCGAAAAATTCAGCCTGCAGGAGGGCAAGAGCTTACGTAGGATTACTCGCAGGGTGTCCCCCCAAAATATATACACACTTAAACAGCTGATAGCTCAGTTTTTAAACTGAAGTGTATTTTAATAAACACTGCCTTTATAATTATTCAAAGAGCGTGTATACATTTTGGGGGGGAGTCTGGATGGGTGCAAATGGAATTTAAATTTCCCAAAAGCCCCCTCCCCGGTTCCTATTTGGCCTCCCAGCTATCTGTTCATGTGTAAGAGGGGAACAGCCCCCCCTCTCTGGGAAGTTTGTGCCAATGCTACTCCCTGTGGTTGTCACTCTTGGTTGTCTCCCAAACCTCCCCCCTTCTTTGCTCACGGAAGGGGGTTACGTCCATGATCCTAGAGTCACCGTGTCGTTCTGGTGAGCTTGGACCCCTTCCCGCCTTCCAAAGAGAAGATCTCAAGCTTCCTGAGCCGGTCATGGCGTTTCTGTCTTCTCCTGCCCAGCGATGGCGTCAGGAATGACGCTGACTCTCTTCAGGCTCATAATGGGTGAAACAAAGGCCCCCACGTGGCTCCTGGGAAAGGCGTCCTCAGGAAGGAGAAGAACTGGTGGGAGGAAATGATCCTCTGTCCTGCTGTGTGTCTTAAGCAAACCCTGGCCTGCCGTAGCCAGCGTGGCCCCCCGGAGGAATCCGGCGTCCGCTGTGGTGGTGTAGAGGGCACCGGGCCTTCCGTGGCGCTGCTGAGCAAATTAGACAACCCTGGATGCGTCCCATCTTCAGGCTTCCCGAGAGATGGGTGAGATGACAAATGGCCTTTCCGTGTAGCACACGTGCCGTTAAGGTCTCTGTCGCTTACCGCTGAGAGCACCCTAAGTGTGGCGCCCTTTCAGGAGAGACCCGCACGGGACAGCCATGTAGAAGGGGCGCCCACCTGGTTGGGCAGGTAACCGAATCGGTCCTCGGCACCAAGGTGGTGAAGGTGTCACAATTCAAGACTCTGATAAAGAAAATACAAAAAATTCAACCGAGCTTTCAGCTCTCTCTGTTGGGAATTTGTAGATGAGTAACATCATCTAGAAATGGAGCGATGTGCGAGTCAGGGGTCACCGGAGAAACAGGGCCGGTCGGACGCAGAGATGTGAGGAGATTTATTACAAGAACTTGGCTCACCTGATTATGGAGGCTGACAAGTCCCAAGACCTGCAGGAGGAGCGGAAAGCTGCAGACCCAGGAGAGCGGATGGTGAGGTGCCCGTCCAAAGGCTGGTCGGCTCAAGACCTAGGAAGAGCTGATGTTTCAATTCAAGTCTGAAGGCAGGAAGGAAAAAAACAAAGACACAAGCAAAAAACAATGTCCAGGTCTACCACAGGCAGAAGAAATTCCCTCTTTTGGGGGGGAAAGCCAGCCTTTTACTCTATTCAGGCCTTCAACTGATTAGGTGAGGCCCACCACACTGGGGAGCGCAATCTGCTTCACTCAACCTAACAATTTAAATGTTAAACTTTTCCAAAAACACCCAGAATCATGTCTGACCAAGTTTCTGGACCCCTCGTGGCCCAGTCAAGTTGACATATACGATTAACCATCACAGGCAGCAACAGCTTCTCTCTAAAAATGCAACCTTTACTCCTCCCTGGAGTTGTCCGTAGGCCCTTCACTTTTTATCGCCGTTAATAAAGCACCTCGGGCCTGGGCCTGTGAAATGCAGGAGACACCCACCTTTTCATCGCAGGGCTTTGAGCAGCTCTCCCGCCAGCTTCCCCGGGAGTCTCCCAGGCTCCGGTTGTCTGGGATTTTGCATGACAGTGGCCACATTTGCATATCTGGATGCTCCACACCCGAGTCGCTGAATGTGCAGCTGGTAGAAACACCGACGTGGGAAATGGGGCAGAGGGCCTCCCGCCAGCGCGCTAGGTTCATGCATTCAGGGCACCCTGAGCATTTCCTCCTCGCCGGGCTTGCTTTTTGTATCATTAAATTGCTGGCTCATTGGAAGCTATTTCTTGTTTATTGTTGGGTCCCCGGTGCCCTATTTCCATGCTTTGCACAGCACAGTCATTCAAGAAATATGTGTTGATTTGGGCATTGAATTATGCAGCTCTTTTGAGGAGGTAACTGTACATACCCAAGTTTTACTGCTTTCCACGTCGCCAATAACGTTTCAGCGAGACTCTACTCCAGCAAACCTGGCAAGCGGAGGGCACTGACTCGCGGGTCAGGAGGACCTGGGTTCAAACCCCAGCTCGAGCAGTTACCGGGCGACCTCCAGCGGGTTTCTTACCCTCTCTCAGCCCGGATTGTCCTTCTTTCCCATAAGGAAAAACATACATCGGACTTCAAAGTTATGCTTTGCCCGAAGACCCCCCTCCGGTTGTTTGACTCTGACCTTGCGTGAGTTGTAGTGATGCGGGAAACTCGCCTGCGAGCACAAACCCCGCTCCGTCCCGTGGGGTCCTGCCGACTCCCTGGGCCGCTGTGCAGCGAGCCAGTCTGCCTGCAGCCCGTCACCCCAACTCCCTGAACGACAGGTGTGTCCTCAGACGACCATAACGTTTGCTTGGCTCCCTCATTACGAGTCAGTTTAACTTGTTTTAAAAATCGTATGTTCATTTCGTACCTGCATGAGAGTCATTGGTTTCCTGTTTTTAAATTAGCCTTCACAACCCTCATCTGTAAAATGGGGAGACGGTGGGATCTCAAGGGGTCGTTTCAAGGATGGCATCTGACGTCCCCCTGTCCTCGACTCTCTTCGCCGAGTTCTTTACAATGAAGGCAGCGACCCTGCTGAATCTGAACCGGGTCAGGCTGCTCCTTGACTCGTAGATCCGCAGTGGCTCCCGTCTCGTGACCTCCCGCTGCCCTCGGGTCCCACACATGCTCCCTCGCTCCTTCCCGGCTGCACAGGCCTCTGCCGTTCTGCACACACAAGGATGCTCCTGCCGCAGGACCTTGGCACAGGTCACTCCTACTTGGACTTCTCCGCCCTCAGTCATCCATGTAGCTGACCCCTCAGTTCCTTCAGGTCTTCACCCTCATGTCACCTCCCCAGAAGGTCTCCCCTAGCTGCCCATCTAGAATTTCAGTCCATCCACCTCCCCCAACCAACTCCTCCTGCCCCTCCATCCTGCCTTGTTCTCCTTGGCACTGACCGGCCCCTTTGGCACTGACCGCTCCCCGACAGTCCACACGTTGCACTATTGTAGCAGCCGTTTCCTGCCTCCCCACCCGCATGTAAGCTCCCCGAGGGCAGGGGTTTCTGTCTGTCCTGTTCGCTGCCATGTCCTCGGTGCCAAGGACAATACTTTGCACATAGCAGGCCCTCAATAAATGAACGCTCTGAATAATTCACATAACGCACTTAGCCCAATGCCGGACACGTAGGAAGGGGCCCAAAATAGCACCTGTCACAGGAAAAGTGAAAAAGGAAGCGTGGGGCGCCCGGGGGAAGGGGGTGGGAGAGGACATGAGAGAGGGAGCGGGAGGGACACCTCCAGGGCCCTCCGAGGCAATCGGAACTGACTTGTCCCATCAGGTGTGATTTTTCATCCCCTCCTGTCAGGGGGGCACCTTAGTGCTCGGCCGGCACCTGCCACGTCCCAGCTGGCACTGTCTTCTGACCGAAGTCCCCATAAATTCGAGAGAGCACCCGTGGCTGGGGATGGGGGGCGATTCGAGGGAAGAGACTAGGAAGGCTTTTTGAGGCCCCTCCTGCGTTTTTCTGCCACACTCAAAGAATTTAGGAAAATCGGTGCGAATAAGTGGCGATCGCTGTGCCCTGAAGCGGGACTGAAAGGTGGTTCCTCCCGGGTCTGGAGAGGTGACGGTGACGGGAGGGCCCACGCTGTGGGCCGGGGGCGGGTCTCCGGGACAGGCCTCTGCCTTGCCCCCGGGCCCTGTCTCCGCGGGGCGCCGTGCTGTTTCGGGGAGCCCCGTGCTTAAAGCTCAGGCCCTTCGGTGAGCTGCCCCCAGAGAGTCACCTTTTCGCTCCTGGAAACCCCGCCTGTGAGAACCGTGTTCGATCCGTGTTGATTTACCAATGGAATTTTTTTTTGTTTTAAAATCGTCCTTTCAGTGAATCCCTCTGCTAATTAGCTTCAGCTTTAACTGATTTGGGGCCCATCTGAGACACTGAGCACTGACAGGCAGCCACCTCCCTCTCTCTCCTCAGAAAGCTCATCCAATTAAAATCGCATGGCGCTCCCCTGGAAAGAAATGGGGGGGTGATGTTGCTTTTAAATGCCCCAAACCTTCACCCCGTGACTGCTACCTGAGGGCCCGTGTCCGAGTTTGCCCCCGTCCGCTTCTTTCTCTCGCTTGGTGACGGGTCACACCCAGAGCCCGTCCTCTGGGTCCATCGATACCAAGGGGTCCTCTTCCAAGATCCCACCCGTGGTGATCAAACTCCAGCTGCGTCCCCTGGAGGGCTGGTTCGGACCCCCTGCGCCCCAAGCTTCCCATTCAGCGGGTCTGGCTGGGACCCGAGTGCTGCCGCTCTCGCCGGTGGTCCAGGGGCCACCCTCTGAGCACCCCGGTGTTAGGCGATGCCTGCCTTTCAAACCCGGTGACGACAGCCTGAGAAATAATAGCTCAGGGCACCGAGCGCGGGGGCGATGCAGGGTTTTGGTTTTCTGTTCCTGGATTTCTCAGTCCTGTCCTAGTGAAAAATCACACACCAGGAGTTGTCTTCTGTGCGTATTTCTCATCTCCGTTCCCCTAGAGGGTCAGCAAACCTTCTGACAGGCCAAATCTACCAGCAGCTTCTTTATGACTCTCAAGCTCCAAATGGTTTTCACATTTCTAAAGGACTGTAGAGAGGAAACAGAAAAACAAATGACAGAGACTATATGTGCCCTGCGGATCCTCAACTATTCACTGGTTCTTCACAAAACAAGTGGGCTGCTCTCTGCTCTGCATCTGAACAGTGTCATACACAAAAGTTTTCAAACAGTTTGGAGAGCCACTGGACTAGAACCCGAAGAGGGTTTTGGTGTTTCTGTTGTTGTAAACGCACACCTTATCAGAGCCTTGGCCAATGACATTTCTGAATCTCAACTTAAGGGCTGTAGTATGCAATGATCCTACTCTTAGTTTGCCTCAGAATGTGTGTGTGTGTGTGTGTGTGTGTGTGTGTGTGTGTGTGTGTGTGTGTGTGGAATGAGGTTCGGGAACTACTTATATTAAGGCCCTCTTCCTTAGAGATGTGTTGCTCACAGGGCCATGGGATTTGGCTGGCAAATAAGGTCCTGCCCTCGGCATTGATTGGCTGCCTCCTAGGTCTTTGGGCCTCTGATACTTCAGAGCCAGAGAGCGTGTGGTTAAGAGCGAGGGCTCCGGAGCCTCGCTAGTTCGAAACTTCCCTCACTTCACCGCCTGTGAGACCTTGAGAACCACACTCACCTCTGTGCCTCAGTTTCCCCCGCCGCACAATGGGGGTGATCAGTGCAGCTGTCTCCTGGGGCTGTGGCCCCCACCCTGCTCGGGAGGCATGCCGATTCTTACTATTATTCATCTCTAAGGCGGCAGGAATGACGCCGGTGGACAGAGCTGTTCAGCATAATAAGGCATAGGGAAGGGATTCCCAGAGAATGCTGGATTTTCCTAGTAAAACGTCACCTGTCGTGGAAACAAACGCCGTAACCCTTCTAAGAGAAAGGAACGTTTTCCTGGTGTGAAGGAAGCGTGTTAGTTTCCTGGGGCTTCTGTGACAAAGTACCACACACTAGGTGGCTTAAAATATATGTTTTCTCTCAGCGTTTCGGAGGCCGGAAGTCTGAAGTCAAGGGGTCTGCAGGGCCCTGCTCCCCTGAACCTCTCGGGAAGGATCCTTTCTTGGCTCTGTGGCTCCCGACGTTCCTTGGCTTGTGGCAGCGTCACTCCCGTCCCTGCCCGCAGCTCCCCGGGCTCTCCCTGCGTGTTTGTCTTCACGTTGGCTCCCCTCATATCAGATCAAGGGCCCACCCTGCTCCGGTACGGCCCCGTCTTAGCTCATTACATCGGCAATGATCCTATTTCCAAGCAAGGCCCATTCGGAGAGTTGGGGCGAGAGAATTCCTCATTGTGGGGGCCGTTCTGTGCACTGCAGGGTATTTAGCAGCACCTCTGGCCTCTACTCACTGGATGCCAGTAACATCCTTCCCCCAGACATAACAATCGAAAAAGTCTTCGGACATTTCCGGATATTCCCAGAGAGCAAACCTGTCCCGGTTGAGAATTGCTGGGTTAAAAATATAGCGCTTTCTAGACCAACTCCAAACAAAACTGTTTCCCCCCGTGAGACTGCAGAGGCGGCCGGTGGCGCGGGTAAGACGCAGTGTGGATATTCCTCCGAAGGCATTTGCCGATAACAAGAGCCCCAGGGTCTGCACTGCCCAGCAGGTCTTTCTGCTGAGATAAAGCTCCCTACCTGGAGGCCGCCGTTATTACAGTTAGTTCACAAGCGAGTCGCAGCTTAAAAATGTAAATTGCTTGGAAATAAACCAAATCTGCTGACATAAAAAATAAAAAGGAAAGTCGATTGCTCCAGAAATACGCATCTGTTAAAGCTGTCTGCCCATCCACTGCAGCTGTTGGCACTTACAAACCTAAATATCTAAACATAACCCTTGCCCTGGACAGTTTGGCTCAGTGGTTAGAGTGTCGGCCGGTGCACTGAAGGGTCCCGGGTTCAATTTCCAGGCAAGGACAGGACCTACCTGGGTTGCAGGTTCAATCCCCAGGCCTGGTCAGGCGTGTGCAGGAGGCAACCAACTGATGTTTCTCTCTCTGTTTCTCTCTCTGTCGTCTCTTTCTCTCTCTCTCCCTCCCTCCCTCCCTCCCTTCCTCTCTCCCTAAAAATCAATGGGAAAAATATCCTCGGGTGAAGATTAACAGCAACCAAAAAAATCAGAAAGGAAAGAAAGATGAAGGCGCCCTTGTGGGAACCCCAGAAGTGTGGTCCTTCTGAGGAATGGCCGGGGCCCACCCCTCAGGGGAGACCGCGGCTGCCCCAGGAGAGCAGGGTAACCGGTGAGCGTTAATGTCGCCGCACTGTGCCAGGACCTCAGGGTAAACCGCACGCATCGGGACAGGTGGGCGCGGCTGGACCACCCTGGGAACGGGTGTGGGAGGAAGGATGCCGGTCAGTGGAATAACCGAGGACCAGAGTGACCTCACACCTCAGGTCAGGGCTGCCAGTGTCCAGGGACCTTAAATCCAACAGACTGTGCCTTAGCCGAGCTCCGGAGCCGGTCCGCCTGCTGGGGGCAGAGGCCCGGACGGCTTTCAGCTCCAGTGGGGACCCCGTGGCAGCCCTGTGCTGGCAGCCTCCAGCCTCCTCCAGCAGGACGACCCCTATTTCCAGGACCTTCGCCACTGAAATAATGAACCAATTGACTGAACCAATAGGTAATAAGGAAAAGCTGTTCCGAACTGGGCACTGCTTTCAGCTTGTCTTACTAGTTACAGGAGCACTGCGCGCTCTTGGAAAGAGCGCAGGAGGTTAGATTCAGCAGGAAGGGGAACCCAGAAAGGCAGCCCCCAGGAAGCCTGTCCAGGGCCCCAGGGAGTCACACCCACCTGCAAATACTCCCTGGGACCCCGGGCAGGTGTGACTCTAGGTCATGAGTTGACATACAGGTAAGAGTGATGCAAACGATAGAAAAAAGGTCATCAGCCTGGCGAGTGTGGCTCAGCGGTTGAGCGCTGACCCCTGCACCAAGGGGTCTCTGGTTCGATTCCTGGTCAGGGCACATGCCTGGGTTTGGGGCTCGATCCCCAGGAGGGGACGTGCAGGAGGCAGCGGATCAATGTCTCGCTCTCACATTGATGTTTCTCTCGCTCTCCCTCTCCCTTCCTTTCTCTGAAATCAATAAAAACTTATTTTATTATAAAAAAGAGGTCATCGGTTTGCAATATATGTGTATCCAATCAACACGTCCTACACCTTAAACATGCACAGGGCTGTATGTCAATTATATCTCAGTAAAGCTGAAAAATGTAAAAATGTAAAGGAACGCGGAGTGTGCCCCAACCCAGGGCCTCAGCACAGCCTGAGGACACGTGGCTGTTTCCTGTGGAAGGTCTCCGGCCTCGGTCACCGACAAGCCCGCACATGCAGAGGCTGACGACACCGCCCCGGCCCTGCAGGGCGCCCCGCAAGGACACGTTCCTGTCACCGGACATAACACCTGAAGCAGCACGAGCGCCTCTCGGCCGGCCTCCCGGCTGTGCGAACCCACGAACCCCGGGGCCACGCGAGCCCGTGGCCTGGTTAAGTGAGATGACCGGGCGCGAGGCACAGTCAGTGCGCGGTAAATGGTGCGAGCCTGTCAGTCCTTAGGCCCGGGTGTGAAACAGCTGCACCCAACAGCAACAAGAAGCCGAGCAGCGGGAGGCGAAGCGAAACGGTCGGCCACGGGCTTTTGGTCACGCCGGCTTTCCTGGGCAGAGCGAACGCCCGCGCGGGCCTGCGCCTGCTGAGGGGCGGGCGGGATTTGCTCGGCCGCAGGTCCTGCCTGCCAGCCAGACCCTCGTGGATTTCCCGTGGAGAAGGAATGCTGTCTCGCGTGGCAGGTGAAGGAAGGCGGCCACCTCACCCATCTCCCCTCCTGTTATTTCCGCGTGAACGCTAACGGGAACGAGAGCATTTTGTCACAGCGTTCAAATGGGTGTAGCTGCTCGGCGTAATATAGACATTCTAAAATCGCGGGGGGTAGGGACCAACCCGCCATGGAGATCTTTTTACCAGCAATTAGCTTCCCATCCGGCGGCCGGCCCTTCCGTGGGCTTCTGTCTGTTTGGGAGACGACACCCGGGAAGGAGCCTGGAGGTGCCGGGGGGCAGGTCCGAGGCCACCCCCTCCGCGGAAAGACCGAGCGTGATGATAGCCCACGAGTCCCGTCGCCTTTGACTCACGGAAATGCTCTCTCCATGGCAACGACCGCAGCCGGGAGATGGGAGAAACAGCAAGTCCACCGGCCTCCACCCCTTCAGGTTTCATCGATCCCGGCTCCTCGGGCTCCGTTGTCATGATGGCGCAGGCGGGCAGGTCCCCGGCAGCAGGAACCTGCCCGGGCAGCTGGCGTAACCCTGAGCCCACCGGTGAGTCGTCGGTGGTGTCACTGCCAGGCCGAGGCTCCAAACTCGATGTCCGTCTGTCAGGGGCAGACCAGTGACCTACCTTCCTGGTGGGGAGAGGCCCTGCTGACGCCAAGGCAAAGGTTAGGTCCCAGGCACATAGGAAAACTCGCCTGTGCGGTTCAGGTCGGGGTTTCTCAGCCTCGCGATATTGATATTTGGGGCGGGATCATTCTTCGCCGAGGGAACTTCTGCCCTGCACACAGTAGGAGGTTTCGCAGAGAAGACAAGAAATCGCGGAGAGGGAAAACATTGTTTCTTCGAGGCGCCAGGGGAATAACTTACCCCGGCTCCTTTCCTCTCACCTTTCACCCCCGACAGCCCCTCCACCCCCCCGTGGCCACGCCCAGCAGGAAGCGGGGAGGCGAGGGGAGCCTTGATCCCAAACTGTCAACCTCCTAGGGGAAGATGGACAGTGGATTTGAGGGGCGGCAAGAACATCCCACAGGGTTAGAAGGATGTGTCAGATAGGTAACCCCCCGGACAGCAGGGGGCGCCAAACAGAGCTGGGCACCGGCTGTGAGAGCTGGTGATGTGCCTTGTAAGACTGGAGCCTGCACTGGCACCGGTGAAGGTGCGTCCTTGGGGAAGGTGTGCCCATCCCTCCAGGGGACGCACGCAGCGTGCCCACAGCTGCTCTCCCGTGGCCACACCCGGAGGATCTGTGTGCCACCAGCTGTGGCTCAGACAGGGCAGAGCCAAGTCTAACCCTGCCAGACACACACGGACCGTGGCCCAGCGGCTCTTAGACATACGGACTCAAAAAAAAAAAAAGAGTGAAATTTCCTTTACCCAAGGCCAATGTCTAACACGTTTTCAAACCGTGAAAGTTCCAGAGCTTTGCAGAGGCCCTCGGGTCAGGCTCACTCTTTTAACACGGGATAAATTTCCAAACTATTTTGACAGATGAAATTGCAGATAATTAGCCCGGCTCTGCCAACCCGAAATGACTGCGGATGGTTTCCGTGGCGGTGTACCCGCGTTTCTGGAAGATCATCTGAAATGGAGGCACCGGCCGGGGTTGCCCTCACCTGACCCCTTCAGCGTCGTGATGCGTGCGGAAGAAAGCTCGGGGTTGGCCCTAAACACCTGCGGCAAATGTGGGGAGTGCCCCCCTCAGTTACAGCCCCGGAACCGGGACCTGCTTGGAGCAGCGAGGTGTTGAAAAGGTGCTGCCGCCTGGGTCCCGTCCGCCATCGCTGGCCACCTTCTCAGACGGTCCGTCTCCTCTGCCCGTGTGGCTTTTCCCCTCAGAGCAAGGCTGGCGTCTAAAAAGTAAAGGGCGGTCGGAGTATGAACCTGTGTGTCTCCGTCTCTGTTCCTTCCCGCTCTTCCATCTGGGGGTTCCGGTGACGGGGGGCAGTGAAGGGTTACGCTCCCCTTTTCCTAGCGAGGGCCTGGGGTCCACGTGTCTCTGTGCGGTTTGATTTCGTTCAGGGCCCCCCCGCCCCCCGATTCCTCTTTGTATTCATACCCTTTGCCCTGCAGCTTTAGGGGAGGGCCCCCCAGGAAGGCGGAGCATGAGTTCCCTCCCCACGTGTCTTAGCTCGGCTGCCGCAAGGAAACACCGTCGGCTGGAAGACGGAAACAGCAGGCGCTTATTTCTCACGGCCCTGGAGGCTGGAAGGCTGGGATCGGGGCGCAGGGCCGCCAGGCTCCGGGAGACCCCTCTCCTTAACTCGTAGATAGCCGCCTTCTCGCTGCGTCCACACGCGGTGGAGAGAGCTCTGACCTCCCCGTCTTCTGACAAGGGCGCTAATCCCGTCGTGGGGGGCCCCACCCTCACGATCCCGTCTAAACCTAACTGCTTCCCAAATACAGCGGCATTGACTTCATCACCTCATGGGAATCACTTTGGCCAACAGACTAAAGCAGAAGGAACAGTGCCCGAGACTAGGCTTCAAGGGCCCTCGTGACCCCTCTTCCTCTCCTGCGTCGGAGGCGGAGGGTGAGAGGCGCTCAGACCTGAGCTTCCCCCGCTACGGTGGCCGGCTCGCTTCCAGCCGAAACAAGCTCCTGGTGGACCCCTCGCGGCACGAATGAGCCCAGCCAAGATCGACCGAGCCCGGCTTCCACTGGCTGACTGCCAGCCCGCCTACGAATGCCTGCGTCCTTGCGTGCGTAATAAATAAGTGTGCTCTGGGGGTGCTGAGTTTGGGGGCCGCTTGTGATGCATCAATAGTTAACTGATGAGCTGGGTGACCGGATAGTCATTATTTTTATATTCTTCCTAGAAGGAAAGTCAGCCTAGCGCTTAAAAGCAGGGAGTCAATCCAAACTTCTCAAATGTTATTCCCGCCTCTGCCACTTTCTGTCGTGTGACCTTAGGCAAGGTGCCTCGGTTTCCTCATCTGTAAAGTGGGTATGGTAACCATAAGGCCCAGGGCAGCTGTGAGCATCAGGTGGGTTAATGGCTATAAAGTATTTCGGGACAGTGCCTGACACGGAGCAAGCGCCGGAGAAGTGTTAATCCTTCCTGAAAGGACCTGGGACCTGGCGAGCGCAGGCTGGAGGCTGAGTTGGTTGATGCCCAGGTAACTTCACCTCCTCTATTAAAAAAAAGGGCCTTGATCTCGCGTCTGAGCATGAGATGAGCTCGCTTTTCCTAAAATAGGAATGTAATCAAGGCTGCTTTAGAATTCTCCGAGAGGATTGTTTTTTATCTTCTCTGAAAAATAGGCGTCGGCATTTCGGTGGCATTCTCTCTCCTCCCCACGGAGCAGTGATGGGAGAGAGGAGCCATCAGCAGGGGACCCAGTGGGGGCAGCCACCCCGCAGGGCACGGACCCCTGTGGGTTGCCACCCTCTCCTCCCCGCGGCTAGCTCTCGGGTTCTTATACTTTTGCAAATATGTTACCCAGGAATGTCATTGCTCTTGAAGTCTTGGGGCTGCCATCACCACCACAATGACGTTTGTCAAAGTCACAGGGCTGGATAGACACTTAGACGTCACGTTGTCTGGTCCCCCCATTAAGGTTTGCATTCCAGGGCAGGTGCTTTCTCTCAGCCTATGCATCGTATACGTGGATGTAGCCCCAGGACACAGGATCAGTAATAGGGCGGGGACGGCAACCCATCCTTCCAGCCCCCGAGCTGGGACACACTCACCCCCCCATGCTGAGCTGGGACAGCAAGGGAGGAAAGGGCTCCTGTCTCCAAGTCACGCCACGGACTGCGACAGGTGCCATAATTACCTGCGTGCAGAGTAATAACCCTCCGTGGTCAGCATGTCACGCAGAAGCTTTATTTGGCTTATTAATCCTCAGTAAATGCTGCTACCTCCCTGCGCCCTCCCATACCTGGCCCCGCTGCACCGCCCATCACTTTGGAGCCTAAGGAATGGCTTGGCTTGAACCAGAGCACGGCCCTGCCACGTGTGGCTGGCCCACTGGAATTGGCATCGGAAACCGATGAAAAGTGAACACGCCGTTCTCATGCTATTCCCGCCTGCCTGGGGTGTGTGTGTGTGTGTGTGTGTGTGTGCATGTGCACATGTGATAAGCAAGAGCAATGATGTTATATAGACATTCATTTGACAAATGTATACTGAGTGGTAGGCATTTTGAGGGAGGTGGGATCCCATCCAAAACATGAAGCATAAATACCGCAAGCACGGAGCAAACAAGTTGGTCTGAGGCTGCCAGGGAGGGGGAGAGGGCAATGGATTTCCAAAGAGGGTGAGAACTCGCACTCACCACTGCTGGGACAACTGCCTTGCCGGGCATTTGTGCAGATCCAGTCAATATCCAGTTAAACTGAAAAAGTGCATTCACCACAGTCCGTTTTAGTCATAGACCCAAGAGAATGTCCCCACGTGCACCTGTGGAGACAGCCATGGAGATGTTCACTGCAGCGTTGTTTACTCTGGGACAGAAAACAAAACCTTAGAAACAAGTTACATGTCTGTAAAGAGGAGAACACCAACCGGCTCTATCCGTAAGAGGATTGCTTAACAGTGAAAGGAATGAACTATCGAAAATCCTTAAAGGCATCACGGTGACCGATGACAAAAACCAGATTGGGGAACGAAGCACGTCAACGCAAGTGGAAACATTGTTGCTGGCGTGTATGTAAAGGAGTAAGGCACAGATGACTTGAAGGACGCTCGATACATTTTTGCGATACATTTTTACAGAAGGCACCGAGCTTCACTGTGCTCCCCGGTGCCTGACAGTTTTGTCACATTATTGTAAAGATGAGCGCCAGAGAGAGCTTGTGCTCAGCCTCCCTGCTGGGAGCGCTTGTCTTATTATACGCCTTTGTGCATCCTTTATGTTTTTTTCACATTGCATTAAGGTAGCTAAGAAGCATTTTCATCTCTGTGCTTGGTGGGGGGTGGGGGACAGTGGATGTGAAGAGACCTGCCTCTTTCGCAGATCCCCTGAATCACACAGAAGAGATGCTTTCAAACTCGGGACCTTGCACACCGCTGCTCAGAGCAGATCCAGGCTGTGTGTTGTCATAACAACAAACACAGTGATTTGAAATGCAGATTCTTCATCTCTGACTCTGTTGGAAGCCAGGGAGGAAGGCAGGATACTTTGTATTGGAAATGAGCCTGTTAAGAGTCCAAATGTGATATTAGACATTGGTTGTGTGCCCAGCAGAGAAGAAAGTGTGTGGTTTATGAAGCATCTAAGCTAAGAATCAGACAGGTTTCTGAAGAAAGCCTGTCCATTTAGATGACAGAGTTTTGACACTTGCAAATCCTTTTTGAAGCGTGGGAGTCTTATAAGAGTAGTTTTGTGCTGTGTTGGGGAGGTGGTGAGGGGAATGGGGGGGGATGGTAAACATTCTGGCCCAGCAGCCCTGCCTCACCACCTCCCAGCTGTGTGGCATTGGGCATAACTTCCACGTTAGTTACGGTTCTCCGCAGGAACATAGCCTATAAGATGCGCATATATACAAAGAAATAGATTTATTATAAGGAATCAGTGCATGTGATTGTGGAGACTGGCAAGTCCCATGATCTGCAGAGTGAGTCAGCAAGCTGGAGGCCTTCAGTGGGAAGGCAGGTAGGCAGGAGGAATTCTCTCTTACTCAGGGGGAAGGTCAGCCTTTTTGTTCTTCAGGCCTGCAACTGATTAGATGGGGCCCACCCACATTAGGGAGAGCAATCTGCTTTATTCAGTCTGCCAATTTAAATATTAGTCTCATCCAAAACACCCTCGCAGAAACACACAGAAATTTTGGATTAATTATCTGGGCACCCCATGGCCCAGTCAAGTTGACACATAAAAATTAACCCTCACACGTGCCTTCTCAGGGTCCCGGTTTCCTCATCTGCAAAAGGCAGCTAATATTAGCAAACAGCTCATGGAGTTGAAGTGAGAAGTGAGTAAGTCGCCGTATGTGAAGAGCAAGCGGAGAGCTGGGGCTCAGTAGGTGCTCAATAAGTACGGGGGGAATCGATTAGATCTTTACCCGAACACACAAAAATCAGACCTGCGTGGATAAAACCTAATTTTTATTTTTATTTTTAAAAGGCAAAGCTCTAAAATGTTACAGAGAAAATATAGGAGAACATCTTTAGGACTTGTTGGTAGAGAATTCCGAAGAAATACACAAAGCACTAAGAAAATATGGTAAATCCAACTACAACACCATCGAAATTACCTAGAAAACAAGTCACTGCAAACAACGTAAAATCACAGAGTGGGAGCAGACGCTTATACATCAAACAGACGAACAAAGTTAGCCTCCAGAATCTATAAAGGATACCCTGCGGTCCAGCGAGAGAGAGACTAATAACCCCACAGAATGGGAGAGAATGGTTACAAATAGAAAGCTCACAAAAGACAAAACCTGAGTCGCCTACGAGGATATAAAAAAATATGTGTTCAACCTCACAGAGATCACGGGAATGCAAGTGAAGCAAGATCCTTTTTACCCCTCTCAGCCCTCAGCCAGGCCCAGGGGATGTGGGAGGGACAGAGAGCTGGTCACAGAAATGCCCAGGTGGCGTGACACGTCCTGGGTTAGATTAGCAGACGTTCATCACGACACCATCAAGGCTGGCGAGGGTGCAGAGAGGCAGGGATCTTCCTGCCCTCCCGTGAACAGCGAGTTAGTTCAATGTCGAGAGGGATGTGCCAATTTCAGCAACATGGGGATGTGTATATTCAAGGAGTCAGCATTTCCCCTTCCAGGAGTATACCCAGAAAAAGACTCCCACGTGCTCATGAGGAAATTAGCAAAGCCGAGAGTATTTATTGCAGCTCCATTTGAAATAGAAAAAAACCCACAAAACTGTTTTGTGGTGGCGGAGGAGAGAAGAGGCCTCTACTCCATTAAGAGAAAAGTAGATGCTCGTCTACTTTTATAAACTTGTGTAAACTTATACAATGTAACCCGTGCACAGCAAGGATGCAACTGTAAAAGCGATGCTGAGGGGAAAATACAGAATGATGTATGATTTATTCAGCACGAGGCCAATTTAGTATGTTTGAAAGCATGTGAAAGTCTCGTGTGCACGTACCATGCCCGTGTGCACAGGATGTAGCAAAATAGGCAAACACGCGTGGCAGTGACAACACAGCTGTCCCTCTGCAAGGACGGGGGAGCATGAGATCGCGGAGGAACAGGGGGAGCTCCAACTGTGTCCAAAATACTTTAATGCTACTAAGTAACAAAGGTTGAGACGTGGCAACGTTCAATGGCACAGACACAGTGCTCTCTGCTTGGCCGGCCTGCATGAAACATTTTATCACAAAGTATCTTTATAAATTAGCCGAAGGAGGAAAACCAGTCCAGACGCTACTGTCACAAGGACCAGGGCAGCAGCAGAAGGTAGAGAAGAGGACGGGACCACGATGTCCTGGAGGTCAAACGGTGGCCTTGGCTGCATTTGCTGTGTCAGCAACCCCAGGTATAGGGCCTGATCACTGTCCTGCCCGTGGCCTGTGGACCTTTCCAGAGCTGACTTCCAACTGCTGGTGTCTGCATCTCTGTGCCGAGGGCCCTTCCCCCACCCGCCCCCAACTGTGAGAAACTAAGTCCATGGCACCTGGCTACTGAGGCCGTCTGACTGGCATCAGCAGCAAAAGCGGGGGCGTGCGGTTCTTGGCATCGCTCTGGCTGCTGATTTGGAAGGAAAGATGCTCAACTTGATTTCACCTTCTCACAGGCGTGAAGAAAGGGGTCCCCGGGAACCCAGCGTTGGCCGCTCCATGCGCGATGCCTTAAACAGGGCCGTGGCGTCGATGGACCGCGTCGGTTCGAGGACCGTCGGTGAAGCCAGCCCGAGATACTGTCTCCTCCCGGCTGGCGGAGTAAAAAGCAGGGACCGGGTGGCTGCTGCAGGCACAGGCTGTGCATGGAGGCCCCGAGAAGAGCGGTCCCAAGCTCGGGGGCCACCAGAAAGTGCCTTGAACTACAAGAGAACTACATACAGATTTTCCACCTCTAGCCTTGACTGGTGTGGCATGGCCGTCGTCCCGTGCACCAAAAGGTCATAGGTTCGATTCCCGGTCGGGACGCATGCCCGGGTTGCGGGCTCGATCCCCAGTCGGGGGCGTGCAGGAGGGAGCCGATCAATGACTCTCTCACATAGATGCTTCTCTCTCTCTCCTCCTCTCCCTTCCTCTCTCTCTAAAATCAATTTTTTAAAACAACCAAAACATTTTAAAATTATATCTTTTCCACCTCTAGGCATGTCCATGGCAAGGGTTGGTCCGTACAAACTTGCTGATGGAACCCGATTATGTCCCACAGCCATTCAAAGAATCTGTGTGTCCAATGATGTGAGCATCGCGGGGCCGTGGGAAGGTCTTGCTGTGGGTGGAGTGAGACGTTAGAGGCTCACGGTCAGAAGATCTGAGTTCAGATTTCAGCTCCACAACTGTATAGCTGTGTGATCCTGGGCTAGTTGTTAACCTCTCTGATCTCGTTTCCCTCATCTGTCAAGTCTAAAGCCACGCGGGCTTGTTGCTACGGTGAAAGGAGATGGCACGTGTTAAATGGAGACCGTACGCGTTGAAGTATTTTTACAGGGTGCCTGGCACATAAGCACTCAGCAGATGGTGGCTGCTACTCTCAGTATGGTCAGAATATAACCGATGGAGAGGAGGGTCCACCTGTAGAGAATTCTATAGGAAATTCCACCTGCGTAAGTAGATTGTAAATGTTCCAGGGTTGCTCCTGGTGCAGAGAAAATTTCCTGGTAAGGAAATTTGAGATTAGGGCTTTGTCAGAATTTTTTCTCATCAAGCAGAGAAAATGAGACTTTCTAGACAGAAAGCCTGTTCTTTAGACAATTAATCCGAATTTCCTGCCTGGAGGGAGGGATTTTCCGGGGAATCCAGCTCCTGACTTTTAATCTTGTCTGTGACTTGATATAAATCAGGCGGACCAGGCGACGGCCCCCAACTCCTAAGCCAGGCCTTCCTCCCGCTGACCTGGTACAACCAGCGCCCAGCTCACCCCTCAGTGCCCGTGAGTGTGGCTGGTTCAGCCTCCAGGACCCTTCTGTGAGTACAAATAAAAACCTCAATAGAGCTTCTCCAGAACGGCGGCCAGATGGGGGTTCGTGGTGAGGCCGCCCCCCGCCCCCCAGGAACTGTCACCTGTGAACTCTCGGCTGCAACCCCGGCCTGCCCCGCGGATGCCGCCGGCCACGTCGAGCGCCCGGTCGGCACGTGGAAAGGGATGGCTGATCCCGCCTTTCTGTCCCAGTGGCGGTTTCACTGAGCATTTTCAACGGGAAGCGGTCGCCCTCTGTTGTGACGCTGTGCCCAGCGGGCCAGCGTATGCCAGGCCTGTCATACACACACCTTCTGTCGCCTTCACGGGACCCTGTGAAGACAGTGTTCTTGTCCCCATTTCACAGGCAAGTAGGCCGAGGCCCGGAGAAGGTCAACGGCTTTCTGGGCTTCACACAGTGGGAAGCGGGGATCCGAGCCTCAGGTGGTCGGTCTGAAGTCACATTCTTCTCACTCCGCCTGCCTGCTCCCGCCCCTTTGCCCGCGAAGCCGGGCCCCTCCCGGCTCCTCTGTCTCCCCGGATGTGAGTGACCGGGCCTGGGCCCTGTCCGGGCCGCCCCAGGCCGCATTCCCTGCTGGGTCTCACGCAACGTGCCTGGGGTTACAGCTAGAGCTCTGCGGCAATTCAAAGGATATAAATAGTTTATAATCACGTTATATAAATTATAAATAATTATTTTCTCACATTATTTGGGGGAGAACTCCCAGCGAGTTTTAAAATATTAATTGGAGTCATCAGTGGAGCGGCTCTCGTACAGCGCGGGCACTGGCGACACCCCCTCGGCGCCTGGTTATCGATTACAGGCCTCCTGCGTGCGCCCGTCGTAGGCGTGGTTGGGGTGCGAGGATCTATCTCCCAGCCGTGGCTTTGAAATCTCCGCCCCGGGGGACTGGGGAGAGCGACACTGTGAGGGAACCCACCTCCGTGTCCCTGGTTAGGGCGCAGAGCGCGCTTTCCCGTAAAGAGCCTACTAAGCGCAGCTGTTTCCCACAGTGTTACCCTATTAGGATGCTGGAGAACGGCCATTGTGGGGTGTTATAGGGCAAATAAACCGTGTCCCCCAAATTTCAGCCTTTGGATCATTAGCAGATTCTAAAAATAAGATTGAAAAATTCTGGGTTAAGTGCAGGGGTTGGGCAGAAGTAGGGTAAGTTCCAGCCGTCACCACCTAACAGATGAGCTCAAGCTAAGGATACAAAGTGACAGTGATACCCAGGAGGAAAAGACAGACAGTACAAATAAGTGATACAGTTGTTGCTAGATAAACAATAGGCAGGAACAGACTCCGTGTCCCGCGTACTCACGGCTGTAACCTGCGGGCGCCAGCCCGTGTTCTTGAACGGGGCGGGGAGGGGGTCTTTGGTTAAAGTTCCCAGGACCTTTACAGCGTCTGGGGCGCTTCCTCAGTCCCCAAGCTCGTTCAGCCGCAAAAACCCCTGCGTAGGCCGCTCGCGTTTGGCCAAACTCACCTTTGAAAGCGCTGACATAGATCTCGAACCCCAAACCCCACGGTAGGGCGCTGGGGGTGGGGCGAACTGCTTTGCAAAGTCTGGATCAGCAAGTGGTTTTCTGTCGACGCCCCAGGGCGACCGGGTCCGGGGCAGAGGGAGGGGTGCGCTGCTGCGTGGCACGTGGGCTGTTGGCCGACCCCCCAACCCGACGCCACGGCCCTGCCGACCCCCCGCCGGGATGGGGGAGGTCTGACTCGGGCCTTCACGATGCTCATGGGCGTAAGGTCCTTAGACATTTAAACCATAGCGAACAAAGAAAAGAGCTGATCGGCATTTTTACCTCTGTCGTTTAAACGTAAGCTGTGGTCTGTGCCCTGGCCTGGGCTGGGCACGTCACTCTCCGCGTCCTGAGGTCTGTCCCGGGTCACTCTCCGCGTCCTGAGGTCTGTCCCGGGTCACTCTCCGCGTCCTGAGGTCTGTCCCGCGTCACTCTCCGCGTCCTGAGGTCTGTCCCGCGTCACTCTCCGCGTCCTGAGGTCTGTCCCGCGTCACTCTCCGCGTCCTGAGGTCTGTCCCGCGTCACTCTCCGTGTCCTGAGGTCTGTCCCGCGTGTGCTTCGAAGGACAGCCGCCAGCTCCCGCGTTTGCTCGGCTGGCGGCCCTGAGCGCTCGCTCGGGGGCATGAGCGTGAGGCCACCAGCCGATCTACAGCGACAAGCCCGACGGGGAGGGCCTCGGGCTCCTCCCGCACACAGGCAGCCGCGGGGAGCATCGGCGGGCGGGAGCGAAGCCCTGCACAGGCCGCGAGACCCACGGGGCGACCGCAGAGCCACAGCCTGCAGCGACGCACCCTAAGCCGTGGCCTGTGCTTCATTTCTCTTGCCGTCTCCCCCCTGCACAAACAAGGGCGGAAAAAACCCAGAAGGCGTCTCACTGTGTGGCTGTGCGTGGCCCAGACGCTCACCGAAGGTCAAACGCGCGAGGCTTTATGGTCGCTTTCAGCCACCGGGAGTCCGTGTGGCGTCCGCACACCCGGAAGGTTTAAGGCAGAAAAGCTCCCGCGTCTCCCTCGTGGTCCAGGAGGGAGGTGGGCTCCTGAGGAACAGCAGCCGTGGATCCACCGCCTCCCGCAGGCCCCCGACTGCCTCCCGCAGGCCCCCCACTGCCTCCCGCAGGCCCCCCGACTGCCTCCCGCAGGCCCCCCGACTGCCTCCCCCACGCCCCCCGACTGCCTCCCCCACGCCCCCCGACTGCCTCCGCCACGCCCCCCGACTGCCTCCCCCACGCCCCCCGACTGTCTCCCCCACGCCCCCCGACTGCCTCCCCCACGCCCCCCGACTGTCTCCCCCACGCCCCCCGACTGTCTCCCCCACGCCCCCCGACTGCCTCCCGCACCCCCCGACTGCCTCCGCCACGCCCCCCGACTGCCTCCGCCACGCCCCCCGACTGCCTCCCCCACGCCCCCCGACTGTCTCCCCCACGCCCCCCGACTGCCTCCGCCACGCCCCCCGACTGCCTCCCCCACGCCCCCCGACTGCCTCCCCCACGCCCCCCCGACTGCCTCCCGCACCCCCCGACTGCCTCCGCCACGCCCCCCGACTGCCTCCGCCACGCCCCCGACTGTCTCCCCCACACCCCCCGACTGTCTCCCCCACGCCCCCCGACTGTCTCCCCCACGCCCCCCCGACTGCCTCCGCCACGCCCCCCGACTGCCTCCCCCACGCCCCCGACTGTCTCCCCCACGCCCCCCCGACTGCCTCCCGCACCCCCCGACTGCCTCCGCCACGCCCCCCGACTGTCTCCCCCACGCCCCCCGACTGCCTCCCCCACGCCCCCCGACTGTCTCCCCCACGCCCCCCGACTGCCTCCCGCACCCCCCCGACTGCCTCCGCCACGCCCCCCGACTGCCTCCCGCACGCCCCCCGACTGCCTCCCCCACGCCCCCCGACTGCCTCCGCCACGCCCCCCGACTGCCTCCCCCACGCCCCCCGACTGGGGACCGAGCCCACAACCAGGGCATGTGCCCCGACCGGGAATCGAACCCGTGACCCTTTGGGCCGACGCTCTAACCGCGGAGCCACACCCGCCGGGGCTGTTACGATCCCTCTCGTGCAGTTTGACTTTCTCCCTCGGCTCCCCACTGCCCCCCCTCGCTGGCTGCCAATCTTTGTGAACTCGGCCAGGGTCCCCGATGTCCTGGGGGGACGCGTCTCAGGAGGGTGCTCGGGACGGGTGTGCTGATCACCAGGTGCGCTCCTCCGAGCCGCCTGGCCCCTGCCGCCCCCATCAAAGTCTGCAGCTGCGACGCATTAAACCCCCCCCCCCAGCCTCCCCGCCTGTGTCTCTAGGGAGAGGGGGTAGGAGGGGGGGTCGGGGGGAAGCTGCAGCTCACGACTCCTCGCCCCCACCCCTCTGATGGCCGGCAGGCGCCTGCGTTCTCGCAACCTCACCGCTGCCCGCCGGCCAGACCGGCCAGCAACCCCACGCACGGCGGAGGGGGCGTTCAGGGCCCTTAATGGGGACCCTCTGGGCAGCGTGCACCCTGACCTTGTCCTAGGGTCTCGGCGGCAAAGGCGGGGGGGGGGGCAGAGAAAAGGCAAAGCAGAGAAGAGGTGTGCCAGCTGGCATCTCAAGGGGCAGGCTTTGGAGGCCACGCTGAGTGATCAGAGGTGCGCAGGGCGCTCGCTCGGACAGCGCTTCGGGGTAAAACGCGACACAAAGCCGCATAGAGCACCCGCGGAGGTTGGAGGTGGCAAAGCCTGGGGTCAGGGCGCAGCTCCCGGCCGGGATGCTCCGCAGGGGCCCCGCCGGCCCCGAAGCGGCTGCTAATCTGATTTATTATCAGTATTTTTTGGCCCCAGCTCCCTGCCTGACACTTTGACTTCCCTGGACCAAGGGCTCCTGTCCTTCAGGGGAGTCTGAGCAGAAACACCCTCGATCCCCGTGAAGCGGGTTCTGAAAACACGCAGGTTCCCTGGACGTGCCCGTTAGAGGCTGCGTGGAAATCGGTGAGTCAGAGCCGCGCGCCTCCCCCAGACGGAGCCGCGCCAGCCTGTCTCGGAGACTCGCTCCGGCGTCCGGCAAAGGCCTCCCCTCCCACTCGCCCGCAGCCTGCAGCCCGGGCTCCCGCTCGCCACCAGCCCGTCACTGCTCCTTGACTCGGACGCCTGGAGCGTATCTACAGCCCTGAGGATAATTTCCAGAAAAAAAGCCAGAGACGGGCGCGCGCAGGGGCCTCGGCTTCCCTTTGAGGCCCTCGCTGGGGCCTGAGCGTTTCCAGCCACCGTGAGGAGCGAGAAGCGGTGCTTTCTGCGGACAAAGGGAGCCCGGCGGCCAGCAAGCCCGCGCCCTGGTTCTCCCGCCTCGCCTCGCCGACCGCCGTCAGAAACAGGGCCGTGGAAATAATCGTCCCATTTCCCCCACGTGATCGATTTGCTGTAATTTTCTTAAGAGAAAGAACAGGAGGGGACACTGTCAGACGCCCTCTCTCCTGTCCCCCCGCCTCTGTCGCCGCCTCTCAGCGTCCCTGTCGGGGGAGAGGCTCGGGCTGGGAACCCAGGGCCCTGCGGCCCAGGTCGGACCGGGAGCCGGGACGCTCTCCTGCCGGGGTCCCTGCGGGTGACACACGGGGACCAGGCTTCAGAGGCAGCCACGGCGGTGAAGCGACAGCCACAAGGGAGATGAGGCAGGAGGAGGGGCCGCTGTCATCTCCAGAGATGGGGTGACGCGCTCCCGTTCCCGGGGCCTCCGCAGGGAGATAGCGTAGCTCTAGCAGTTCTCGCCCCAAACCTTCCTCCTTTCCTGTCGCCCACTCCCCTCCCTGTTTTCCCCAGTTAAGCTCTGAGAGAACTGGAGAAGCCTTAACCTCCCGGCGGCGGGGAACGAATGGCAGGCCCAGCGCACCTGCCGCTCGCGGTGGGCCCTCTGGGAGGGCTCTGGACGGCCTCCAGGTCACGCGGGCACCCTCTTAGCTTGGTTCATTCAACACAGACAGCTACCGGGTGCCCGCCACCCGCCGGGCACTGTTTGTTTTCTATGCCGGCGATACCTCAAAACAACGCAAAACTAAACAAATATTCCTGCCCTCAGGGGGCTGACTTTGTCGTGAGGAGAGAGTCAATAGGCAATAAAGGAGGCACCTAGAATGCGGGTGGAAAAGCAGAGGGGGGGACAGGGATTGTGGGGCAGTCAGGAAAGACGCTGGAGGGGTGAGGGAGTATACCAGGAGCCTTCTAGACAGAGGACACAGCCTGTGCAAAGGCCCTGGGGCACATGTGAGAAACCGCAGGCGCCAGGGTGTGGCTGGAGCAGGAAGAGCGTATTGGGAGGTGAGAGGGGAGACGTGAAAGGATTGGGGAGCCGGTCACGGAGGGCTCCGCCGGCATCGTGAGGACTCCAGCTTTCATCCTGAAGGAGATGCAGGGCCCGGCTTGAAGGAAACCAAGGAGAGTGTCCCACAAAGAGGGAAAATGAACTGAAAGGGAACAGCCAATGTCGAGGGCCCTGCGGTGAGACGGAGCGAGGCTCGAGCACGTCGAGGTGTGGTGGGAGTGACGACCGGGTTACACGTGGTGTGAGAGCGGCTGACCACCAGGGACAGGGCCCGGGTCAGGCTGAGGCTGGGTTCTCTCATTTCTTCCATCTCTGAAACCGGCCTCAGTCTCTGTCTTCACCAAATGTTCGGAACATTCATCGCCTAAAACATCTTTTTAACACGTTCAAGTGAGATTTTATGCAGAAGCCCCCAAATAACAGGTGTGAGTGGAGCTATTCTGCTGGCGGGTTGGAGGCCTGGAGCCACAGCGTCTCTGCTGCTTCTTGGCTCCCCTGAAGGCCCCTCGGGGACCATGGTGAACCCCAAAGACTCCAGGAGCTTTGGCTGAAAGCCCCCTGGCCTGTGGCCCGTGACGTCAGGGGGCTTGGTTCTGCCTCCTCTGGCTGTGCCGTGCGGGAGTCTTAGTTCAGCGAAGACTGTCACCTCCTTGCAGGCGGGAGCTGTCCTCTGTGGCATCCCCGGTGCGGCCTCTTGAAGGGCGGAGTATTTTGGAGAGCTCAGAAAGCCTCATTACCCATTAGTAAACTCCAGTCGCCTGCTGCTGGGCTCCTGTCCAGGCCCCTAGGAGCCTCCTCAAACCTCCGCGTGTTTATGACCTACCAGGAGAGCAAGTGGAAAAAAAATGCAGATTTACCCGGGCTGGTGTGGCTCAGTTGATCGGGCTTCGTCCTGGGCACCAGAAGATCGTCGGTTCCACCCCCACACAGAGGCCCAGGGCCTCTTCCATCAGGCAGTGGATGCTCCTGGGCGGGCCAGGCCCAGACTAGGTTGATTTTGTGCTGAAGAGGGGAGAAGACCTTTTCTGATAGCTGCATTGGGAACCCAAACAAAATTCCTGTTCGAACAGGTCAAAAATCCCTGGTGACCTGATTTAAGTACCTAAAATCTCGCAGGGAAAGCCCTACTCGTAAAAGCAAGTGTGTCCTGGCTCATTGCCACCTGGTGGCCGCTCAGCACTATCGCGTCAACCAGGTGAGCGGACACCTGCCTTTGGGGCACTCAGGACACCTGTGGAATTTCCTTTCCTGGGGGGCACCTTCTTTGTTTTCCTCAGTCTCCCATTTGAGGGGCCCAGGAGCCAGTAGCCTGTCTCAGTGAGACATCTGGGTAATCAGGGTGAGCCTGGCCGACCAGCCGGGTCTCTCTCCAGTCCCCACTTTTCCTTCCACCCCACCCGAGCTGCTTGACTTCCAGAACCTGAATTTTCAGAGGCCTTGCAACCCTGAAATGTTTTGGTTTTCCCAAAGGTGATCTGGGGCTTCCCGGGTAGTATATGAAAAGACAGAATTTATTTTGTATTGTTTGCTTTGCAAATCAAAATTACATCTCCGGCCTTCCCTTCCCCCCTCCTGATTGGGCCCCAAAGCTCCGCAGGATGACCCCCCCGAGGGAATTTCTGCACAGGGAGATAAGGCGGCTGGATTCCCCAGGGCCACGGGATCTTCAAACGTGCAGCTTAATTAAGTCCCAGCCAATAGGCTACGTCGGTGGCCAAGGGCTCTGGGAAGATAAGACTGAGACACATCCAGAGATGAAGGGCGGAGCTTTGCAAATGGGATGGAATAAATCGGGGGCGGCACAACCCATTTGCAAGCCTTCCAACAGTAGGCCCACGGTCATCTGAAGGAGCCAGGGAGCCTGGGCCTTGGACGGGAGCCTGCTGGCCTCTCTGCCCACTGTCCAGGGCCCCGACGGGGTGCAGTTAGGGTGGCAACTGGGGTGGGAAGATAAGGGAAGCCCTTCGTGGAGGAGACTGCGTCTCTCGATTCCAGAAGCGAATCCCCAGTGACTCCTTCCTTCTGAGCCCCCCGCAGGGATGTGGGGGCAAGAAGGGGTCTCGTTTATCCCTGTGACCCATGCGTGGGGCCGCCTGCCTTAAAACTCTAATTACGTTCTGCCATCTCCCTACTGGCAGAAGTTTTCTGGCTAATTTTTGCAGCAGTCGCTCCCCTGTTCCCAGGGCTTCCACTCTCCTCCGAGGCTCAAAAAAAAATTTTTTTTAAATAAGTAAACATAGCCCCTCACCCAAGAAATGATAACTGTTGCTCAGCTTAGAGATAGGTCAAATGAAAGCGGCGAGACTGAAGAGATTTCATCACCTCGACGCCTTCGCTAACCGCGGAGTGTAATGTTTCTCTTTGAATGTGCCTCGATCCTGATGGCAGAGTTGACAGGTTAGACACAAATCGGGGAGTTATTTCAGCTGAGGGGTGTGGAAGCTGAGGCATCCATCCCCCCACTTTGCAACAAGAAGTGGTTGGCACGGACTGGAACAGGGAGTGCTGATGCGAGCGTCAGCTACACACATGCAAAATTCATTTTAAAAATCTAGTCCCAGCCTAAACCCCTTATCCGAAGCTCATTCGTGCTCCCTGAGCGTACACAAAGCAACCCAGACCAGCATTTCCATGCCCAGGACCACGGCAGCCAGGGGCCCCGTGGTCCATGAGAGGAGCGTGTGAGAAGGGTCTTGGTGTCAGGATGCCGGTTGGTGCACACCTGAGGTCTGGGGCCCCCGGCCTGCGTGAGCTCCAACTCAGTGGGGAGACATCCAGTGGAAAGGGTGCTCTGGTGTGTGCTAGCCGCGGGGGAAAACAGTGATGGTCACCTGTCTCACCGGAGGGCCCTTCTCCCCCATTCAATGCACTCAGAAGCTCCGGGTCCCTTTTTCCCTTTGAGCTCTAGGTGGAGGGCCTCAGCTCGGCCTTGAGGACAGCTTGGTCTTTGTGAAAAATCTGCCCTTGTGGGGTCGAGGTGGGGCAAGTCCATGCTTCCCCAGGCTGTAGAAATAGGAATATTGTCCTAAGTGAAACTCACTGAAAAGCGTGTGTGCACGTACACGGGGGTGCTTTATGGAGGGGAGGGGAGTGAGACCTCCGAGGGGTAGGGAACCAGGAAAAGCAGCGTTTCCTTTCGGGTTATGTGTAGGGTTTTACTTGGCCTAAGGGCTGAGCTTTGAATCTTGTGGTCTTCAACCAATATTACCTAGAAAGCAAGGGGTGTTTGCGAGACCGGGGGCCATCCGGTCTGCTCGACCTCACGACCATTCCGTGCGCATCGGCCGCTACCAGGAGGCGTTTCCGCCCTGGCCTCACTCTGTCGTTTCCTAGGCACTCGGTGAGTGGGTGAGGGCGTTGAGCCCCCTGTGACTCTCACTTCAGGGGAAATGAGGGTGTACGTTCCCAGCTCCAAATGAAATTGTGGCGAAAAGAGTTTTGCCCAGTTTAACCCGTAACGGCCTCTCTGGGGAGAGGTTTATCGTTTTGTGCCTGGCTTCCACTTGGTGCTCTGATTCGCTCTTCCTGGGCCCTTGTTCTCATGCAAACATAAAACGTGGCACGCCCGGGAGATGCACCCCCACCTGCAGCCGCCCCCTGCCTGTCATCCATCCACACCTGCCTCTCCTTCCCCGGCCGCCTCCCTCTGGCTTCACATTTCCTTTCTGTTTTCTCAGCCTCTGACTGATGTGAGGAGCAGGATGCAGTTTCACGATAGGCTGGCCCGGGGGGCACTTGGTGTAAACAGAGCTGCCGAGCGGCCGTGCCCTTGTGGCGATGGTGGGGAGCAGGAGAAGCAATCGCCACCACCACCTCTTAATGTCATACACAACCCAGGAATTAAGCGCGGAGAAAGCAGGGTGGGCTGTCTGGATTTGCAAAGCAGAGACTTGGACAAGGGAGTTGGCTTCCTAGGGATCACCTGACTATGACCCCAAAACACATCCCCAGCCCCTCAGAAGCTCCAGCCCTGAAACAGAGTCAAATACCCATTATTCATGCTGCTGGAAATTACACTGACGCCTCAGAAAGGCAGTCGGCAAGAATTTGCATTTAGCGCTGCCCATCTGTGGGAGCCCATGGTTGCAAACAACCGAAACAAAGTAGAGCAAAGGAGTTTGGGGGAGGCTTCAGCATCCACAGAACTGGTGGGAGGCCAGGGGACCCGGCCCCGAGCAGAGCAAGAGCCGAGGCTGCCGCCGGGAGCAGGTGGCAGGGAGGCAGCCCTGGATGCTGCGAGGGGCGTGTCGCCATGACAACAAGCCGTAACCAATGAGAGCGTTGGTCCTGGGAAGGGCACGTCTGATTGGCTGAGCTCAGCTCACCTCTGGCTGGACCAGGGCTGGCACGCGGGGGAACTGGACTCTCCAGCGCCCCTGGTCCAAGACCATCACCTCAACTAACCTTCTTCAAGGCCGTGCATAAGGGGGAGCCGGTCATTCCTCAAAGGGAAACCGGGGGGATGTTTGCTGGGAAGCCCGCTGCCCGCGCGCGCACACACACGCACATACACACACACGCATGCACGCACACACACATACACACACGCACGCACACACACGCACGCACACACACACGCACACACGCACGCACACGCACACGCACATACACACACAATGGGACACAAATAAGTTCCCGCACACAAGGAGTTGCAGAGAAACAGTATCAAGCACAAGATGATTAAGAAGTAAGGCCACGCTCTGTATTCTAGCGCGTTCTGCCAACAGACGAAAGTGCTAGTTACGCAGCGCAGACTTGCGTGCAACGGGGGCTTCTGCACGGACAGGAGCGGTTGGAGGAAGGGGCCCCCCCACAGTGATGTTTCAGGGAAGTTGCCCCAGAGGGTCTTGAAACAGGAGCAGGAGGAAGGCACCAGAATTCTGACGACTTCCGCTGAGAAGGCCGCCCTGCGGAGCCAACCTGTCTGGGTTCGAATCTTCCTCTACCCCCATGCGACTGAGCAGTTTGCTTAACGCTTTGGGGGTCTTATATTATCTAAAAGATGCGACGAACAGGCCCTGTCTCTCAGGGGAGGATCGGGTGTGAACAGTGCCCGGTGTGCTTGGCTCCTATAGTAAAGATTTGACTAATAGGTCAGTTTTCTTTTCCTCTCTCCTTAATGGTCCCCTCTTTGTATTAGATGACATTGGTTCATGGGGAAGAAAGACTCGAGATTTAGAATTTGAGAAATAGAATCAGCCCTACTTTAACAGTTACAGAAAGCGCAGTGTACCTAACCCTGAGCTCCGCCCGAGTGAGATGCTGCAAACGGCCCATCCTCACCGGCGTCACTGACCTGCCTGCCGGGCCGCTTGGAGCCACGGGCCCTTGGGTCTGCCCGCCCGAGCCTCCCTTCTCTCCTCTATTTGAAGAGATTTTTCTGGGGCCTTTAGAAAGCACTGGCATCTCATTGTCCGTACAGTTCCTCTGCAGTTCATTCTTTTATTTTTTTTTAAGTTTGTTTTGCTTTTACCCAAGAGAATTTATTTATCAAAGCCCGGTGGGTCTGGGTGGCAAGGGCAGGCAGAGGGCACGCAGTCCCGGGCTCCGCCGCATCAGACCTTTAGGACCTGGGTTTCTGCCTGCACATCAGGGCTCTGGGGTGCAGCGAGTGGCCGTCTGGCAGATGCAGAACCTTGAAATGTGGGCGCTGTGGAGTCAGCGTGTGGTTGGACAGACAGCCCAGCATGGCGGCCTCGCCCCTGAGTTCCTCTCTATTCACATGTGCGCTCTAGTTACGTTGCCCTTGACTGCGCTTTATGGGGGAAATTACATGCTACAGTGAGGACCAGGCATCGAGGGATCCCAGGAGTGCTGGGAAACCGCCACCTCAGGGTCGTAGACTTAAACGCCTACGAGGACCGGGCCAGCGATGGTAATGAGTAAAGCCTCCCAGTTCCCATTCTTAGTGAAATATGGGCCTTTTTTTAAGTCTGCTTTTAATTTTCCCGTTTTTGATAGAAACATGGGCAGAGGGAAATATTTCTCCATTATAAGAGGTTGTTTTTTTCTGAGTGCTCCATCGCCATAATGTAAGGGTGATAATTGAGAATGTAAATTTTCAATTATTGCTTAATTAAAAACAATAACCACACCACGCAGGCCAAATTTATTCTTTACAAAAAATACTAGTGAGGACATCTGGTCTACCGTAGATGTAAAACCTGCTCTATCATGCGTACTCTGCATTCAATGGTCTATCTGTCATCAGCCCAAACCAGAAATATAAATGGAGGTGGGAAAAACACACACATAGAGCTTCTAATGTAGCTTCTTCTATTACCACATTCAACATTCTTGCAAAGAAGACCTTTTGGAGCATTTTCAGGGCAGCATTCGAGTGAGGTTCTGGTATATTTCACAGGCAATGAGCCCTTTCCTTTGACTGGACAGTAGGGTGGTATAAGCCGAAACAGGGATCCTCCAAGGAGCTTTGCAGAATCGAGGGATTTGGGATGAATTTTCTCTGTGTGCAGTAGGGAGCTAGGGTAAGAGAAGAGAGGTGTTACTTTGCCCAGGAATGGAAATGGGGGGGTTTTCTTTTGCTGTTTTTTTGTGAGTCATTTTAAACTTTTTTCTCCAGTAAGTCAAGGGAAAACTTCAACAAAAAATAAGAATCCAAATGCCCAGCCAGAGTAGCTCTTTTGGTTGAGCAAGGTTGCCGGTTTGATTCCCAGTCAGGGCACATACCTGGGTTTCAGGTTCTGTCCCTGGATGGGACACATATGATGTTTCTCTCTCTCTCTCTCCCTCCCTCCCTCCCTCTCTCTAAACATGTCCTCGGGTGAGGATTTTTTTAAAAAACCCAAACTATATTTCATACTTATACAAATTTCAGATCAGTTATTTGATGAGAAATGATTTGCCTGTTAGCAACCATTTATCCATTCAGTTGTCATCAGTGTATCGAGTTCCAAGGATGTGCTGAGGGCATCATCTCTGTTTCTGATTTAGAAGTTGTATCTCTCTGGCTAGAGTCTAACAAGCTACCTGCGGACAGAGATACTATGTTTCATTCCGCAGTCCCCAGATCGCCTGGAGCCGTCTACTCCGCATTGCAGCGGCGTCTAATATCTCCCCCTACAGAGGGCGTGTGTTCATTCGTCTCCGTACCCCAGCCCCCAGGCCTTGCCTTGCCCTTCATCAGTGGGAGCCCAGTAAATGTTCATTGACTGAAGACGTAAATGAATTGCACTGACCCTGGGGCATCATCGAGCAGCGATGACCACAGAAATGTTCAGTAACGAAGACATCGCCTCTTTGGTTGTTGCCGTGTTGAGAAAACAAGAGGGGTGCTGTCTCTGAACTGTGGAGGTGTTAGCCGTCCGTGGTCAGAAAATAAAATAAAAGAGTCCGGTATGAGTTACCTATTGCTGTAAAACAAAGGACCCCCAAACTGCAGCAACACCACGCACTTGGCACCTCACAGTTCCTGGGGATCGGGAATCTGATAGCAGCTTCCTTCTCTGGATGCTTCTGGCTCCGGGTCTGTGCTGAGGCTGCAGGCCAGCTGTGGTCACCCAGGGCTGTGGTCACCCGAAGGTTTCACAGGCTGGATGCGGACGGCGTCCGTTCCTCGCCAGGTGGGCCTCTCCAGAGATCTGCTCACTGCTTAGCAGCCGGTTTCCCCAGAGAGACCCAAGAGAAAAAAGAGAGACACAGTCCAAGACAGAGGCTCAAACCTTTCATGTTTTTATTTTATTTTTTTAGTATATCTTTATTGATTTCAGAGAGAGGAAAGGAGAGGGACAGAGAAAGAGAAACATCAATGATGAGAGTCATTGATCGGCTGCCTCCTGCATGCCCCCGACTGGGGATTGAGCCTGCAACCCGGGCATGTGCCCCGACCGGGACTCAAACCTCATTCTCCTGGATCCTAGGCCGAGGCTCAACCGCTGAGCCACGCAGGCTGGGTGAAGCTCAAGCCTTTTATAAACTATGCTCAGAAGCGACACCCCACTATGGGAGAGGCCTGGACAGGGGTGGGACCAGCAGGAGGCAGGGGTCATTGGGGCCGCTTGGGGGCTGCATTTGTTACATGGGGACATTCAGTACCCGTGTTGATTTCACAGAGGCGAGGGGACCCCTATCTTGGAAACTCTACAATCCTCTCTCCTGCGGCTCCGGTGTCCGCGTCTCTCCCTCCCCCTACGCAGGCAGGTAGAATCGATTCTCTATCCAGGGGTGAGGAATATTAGCTCATTTGCGTGAATGTGAACAGTGATCTGAAGGGAAAAACACACGATTCTGCAAGTTGTCCTGCCTGTGCAGTTCCGGAAAAAGCATCTCAGGGTGAGCTCTGCCCTCCCGGCCGCCCAGGGCCAGCGGGGAGCCCTCCGGCCTAACTGCGCTCGCCACAGGCCGCCAGGGGCTCCCACAGCCCGAGCAGTTCTCCTGGGCCCCACTCCTCCGAGGCCCGGCTGCGTGTTCTGCGTGTTCTGCGTGTGCCCCTGTGGCTCAGAGCCGTTTGGCTGTCAATGCAAAACGGGCCTCCTTTCCTGTGAACTCTCCGAAAACAGGTCGTGTCGGAAAAGCCCCGTTAGAGCTGGCGCTTAATGAATTGTCGTGGGACGAACGAGAGATCGCACGTCAGAGACTATCTTCTTAACAGGACCAGACTCTCTGGCGCTGTCTTGGTCCCGGCTCCGGAGGGCAGAGCTGCCAGGGTTCCGGGGGAGCTGTAGGTTTGAAATACCTTGTGCCCGTGCGAACCTGCGTGTAGTAGGTGCGAGTTTAGAAAAACACCGCCTGCGGTTCCCCCCACTTCCCTGGCTGGAGACCTCATCAGGTTTCATGACAATCACACGTTTATTTCCATCTTTCCTGGCTGCCTATGGGTTCCCTGAAGGCAGAACTGGCTCTCTCTTGTTTGCAGACACACACACACCCCCACACACACACCCCCGTTAACTGGCACAGGACAGGGCTCCAGTGGGTCTCCAGTGTGGTTGAGTGAATGAGGGAACAGCCCTAGACACCCATCTACTGTAAACTTGGACTCGGTCTTTGCAGGGTCTTAAGTTAGCCAACTCTGGAAAAAAAAAAAAAATCCAAGCTTGCAGAAGAGGGAAGCTATGGCAACCCTCGTTTCCCTTTTGTTGCTCCAACTGGGTGGCCCCGTTACTTGCTTCCTGCCTGGCATCTCCCGTGACCGGGCTCCCCCAAGGTTTGGCCCATTTCCTCAGCTTCAGTCCAGAGAGAAACAGACACCACTGGGCACTCGGACTCCGGCCCGCTCCCCACTGGTGGCCCTTTCATGTCCTTGGTCATTTGTCCACTTGCCCGCACCCTGTGATTCCAGGCCTCCCGCTGCTCTGGGAGGAAGGAGGGAGGGATCGAGCAGATAGGAACACGCGTGTGTGCACAGCTTCCAAAACGTTCCGCTCCGGCCTCGGCATCGCCTTTCTTTGAGCCAAACTCTGATTGATACGAAGCAGACATCAGACACCGCGGTCAAGGCGGTGGGGGGGGGGGCAGTAAGTCTCTGCTTTCTTTCCTTAATCAGATTGAGGCAGGGTGGCACGAAAGGAATTAAATCAGGAATGACGCATCGTTTCTGTCTTATCCCAGCCCCAATCGATTGGTCGTTGGCTGCCTGGGCCGCTGTGTCATGAAGGATTCTGAGGCCGGGGTCCAGCTCAGCAGAAAAGCGCGACAGGATCGATCAATAACGCCGTCCGCGGGCGCAGGAGGGCTGAGTGGCAGCCAACTCGCCACGTGCTGCAAGCCACAGCAGGGGCCGCGGTCCGGTGTCACCGGGACAGCGGGGGAGCTGGAATGTCCTGGCCCCCGAGGGAAATCCAAGGCCCTTGTTTATTGCAACATAAACACACAACTAAATAGCGTCACTGTGGGGAATACTCGGGCTGTGTTTGCACCAATAGAAAGGGGGGGACGGGTGAGCTTGGAGCTGCTGTTGCCCCTGTTCTCATTTCTGTGGTTTGGTTTGGTTTTTCCTTCCTTTTTTTTCTTTCTTTCTTTCTTGCATTCGTGTGATCCCATGGAAACCCGAGGCGCCTGAGTAATTAATACTCAGCAAGTTCAGTGTTAGGCAGGCGATGCATTTAGGGGGTGACAGCAAATCAGTTTTCTCTCATCCACCAGCTCCAGTTAGTTGGTGGGGGCTCCTCTCAAGCTCCTGAGTTTCTGAGCCCAGAAGGTGCTTGGAGGCCTGAGCCCCGGGGGCTGTTAGCTCCACCGTGTGTTTGTCCATTTATGTGGCGTTGACCATGCTTATAGGACGCACGCCGGGACACCGGTTCGCCACCGGACAGCATCTGGCTGAGCACCCAGGGACACACAGTCCCCCTCTGCCTTTCACACCGACCCCCATGCCCGATGCCAGACCCAGTCAACCCCCGGGAGCTGCCCCCAGACATTGGGTGTTATCTGGGGCCTCGTTCATTCTCTCATCCAGGCGAATGCCCTCAGCCTCACGGCGGACCCCACACACGGCCTGGAGGCAGCCAGGAGGCCGAGGGTGGCCTGAGGACCCAACCTTGGGGTTGTTTACTTTCCGGGGATTTGTCTCTCTTCTCCTGGCTCTGCTCGCCCTCCGAAGGGCACTGGCACTCACTCGGACCCTGAGCGGGGTCCCCGGGCCGTGTTCTGTGAGCCTGTGTCCTGGCTCCGCTGCCCAGGTGGCCCATCAGCATTCACTGCAGGCCTGGGCCGCCCTCCTCGACTCTCGGACACTGTCTTCCCTGACTTGCTTCAAGCCCCTGTCCGGGACACCCCTCTATTCCCCACACGCCGAGCAGAAGTCCCCCAGGTGGCTGAGGAATGTGCCGAGCCCCTCCCTCACCAGGTCCCTCCAATCCGACGTCAGACAGAGACGCCTCACCCTGACGTGGCATCTTCCAGACCCAGAGCATCCTGGCAGATCTGAGCGCATCGTTAATTTCATCTCCTTAAGGCCCAAAATGCCTTTGGGGGGGTGGGGGCAGTTTATGGCCATTTCTCAGCCAGGAAGCTGAGTGGCAGGAAAGTAAAATAACTTGCCTGAGGCCAAGCAGCAGGTCAGGGGCAGAGCCCACCTGCCCCGGGACCCACACCTGGTCTGCCCTCGGTAACCAGGTGCCCGCCTGTCTCCACACCTGCGCCATAGCGGCTGTCGGAGGTTCCCGGGGCAGGTTTTCGCGTCTTGTGAAGCCACTGCTTCTCGGCCCCATGAAAATGGGATTTCTTCAGGGTACCCGGAACCCAGCAATAGGCAAATTACTCTCTCCAGGCTGTCATCCCTTTTTCCCGGGGTTCAAACATTCCTAGGAGGGATAAGGCATCCGAATAATCACAGTTTAATTGGAATTCGTTTATCTGATGGCCTCTCCTAACGGAGGGGACAGGACGTGACTGACGTGAGCACAGGCAGAGAAAGATGCCGCGCGGGGGGAGGGAAAGGAGCGAAACCGCCCTCCTTCGGGGCCTTGCCCGTCCGGGTACAACCGGAGACGCGTAGGCCCTGCCGTGGAGCCAGGAAAGGGGCTAAAATAGAGCAAATCAAGAAAACAGAACCTGAAATTAGTCCTGGAGGGCCCCGCCTGGCTCTCCCACCGTCAGCTCCGGTGCCCTCCCAAGGTGAGCGAGAGGGGACTTCTGGCTCTGAATGTCGACTTGCATTCTCCCGCAGCGTCGCCAAGCGGTAAACGACACGGCCCTTCTCTTCTCAAGGGAGAGTCACACTGTCGGATTTCCACGGCTTTCCCCCAAACTCCTGGCCGCCAGGGCAAGGAGGAGAGAATGTCTGCAACTCAGGCGGGGGTCCCTAGGTTAACCCGGCACTCCGGGGCCAGGACGCCTTCCTGGGCACGAGGCCGATGTCCCACCGTCTATTTAGAGGTAATGAAGGCCAACGTTTGTACCAACCCCTCTGCTATGAACCTCACTTCTCAGGCCGAGAGCACAGGGTGGGGTCCTCCCTTCTAACCGCGACCTCACAGGCCTTTAATCCCACCTGAACTCCCCCCTGGGCACGAAGCTGCGTGGCCCAGCCCGCCTTCGCCTTGCCCGAGTCCCTCTGTTCGGATGAGCGCGCTCCTGTCGAGTGTTCCTGTCCCGGTCCCTGGCACGCAGCGAGCGCCCGAGAGACGCCAGTGACTATTACTAGCAACATGGCCCTCAGGATCGGCAGCCTGTGTTCCTCTTGAAATTTCGAGGTGTAATGTGACAATTTCCAGACAGCCAGATGATGCCTGGGCACAGTCCGCAGCCCAGGAGTCTTTCTCTGAAATGCCCCTTCCTGGGAGGTCAGGGCACTTCAGCGCTCGGCTCAGCCCGGCCCGGCCCAGCCCAGCTCAGGGTACGTCTTTCATGAAGGACAAGGCATGTTTGGGGCAAGGACCCGGACACACAGCTAGACTACATTTCCCAGACTGCCTTGCAGTGGGGTGGGACCACGTGACTGGGTTCTGGCCAATGAAATGTGAGATCTGAGGTGTGCACCCATCCAGGCCCGTCTAAAAACAAAAGCAACCCCCCACCCCCCACGGTTGAGCCTTCTGCATACCTGGGCCTGGGAGGGTGCGTCCGCCAGGGCCCAAGGCAGCTGCCGAGACAGGAGAAAGGAGCTAGGCCCCCATGTCTCCATTGGGGGGGCAGCAAAGAGTGTGCAACCTTCAGGCCCCCACTGAATGGCTGCCTGAGCGGGAACGATGTTTTTTCATTCTGTGAAGGTATTTAAAATTCGAGATTCTTGATTACGGCAGTTAGCCACCCTTAATGAATAGGTAGGTCTTCAGTTATGTGGGAAACAAACTAAGCAAGTTATTGAGCCCAACAGGTCCTGATGAACTTGGACATCAGTTTTTATACTTTTCTTTACCATAAAAATTTGTGGTACAGAGCAAATGTTACCGACAAGCACGAATAAAGGCAACAGATGGAAGCCTCGTGGCTCTGAGTGAACGCTGGTGGAGGTCCCGGGGATTTCTCTCCCGCCCCATCCCACAGTGACCCAGCCGTTCCCGGGAGTTGTGGGCTGTGGCCCTGCTCACTCTGGAAGGGTCCGTTCTGAGAGCTTGCTGAAGCCGTTAGGTGGTATTGTTTCCATTTCGGTTAAACCCAAGAACCCCTAAAGGGCCATCCATCTGAGAATGCTCCGTTTTGACCAACCACTGCAGGTCGGTGATGAGAGCCCCGGACCACGTGGTGAAGACCTGGCTGCAGGCTTTTTCAGGGTGTTCACACACAGTGGAAACTTAAGCACGATACATCTCCTGTCTGCGTGACCGTTTTCTCATCTGTATCTGAGGGGGTTGAGCCAAATTACAAACTGGTAGCTGGGGAGAAACTGCAGCCTGTGGGTATGTTACTTGGCTTGCAAGGGAACATTATGCTTTTTTAAAAATTAGCTCCCGACAGTTAAAAATTAGAATTTTTGCATTAAAAAGGCTGACAGCTCTTGAAAGGTCTGGAACACTAGGGATGTGTTCCCTCCGGGCAACAACTGGCTTCCCTCTCAGACGTGACACATGCTCCCTGGTTTTCAGGAGCCCTCCCTGCTGCCCCAGATCACTCAGCCGTTTGTGTCACCTGCCCGGATGGCCCTTACTGGTGCTAGAATGGAAGACCCTAAGTCTAGATGATTTCGTGTGGCCTCTTCTGTCTGATCCAGATGAAACAGATCACGTCCTTGTATGACACAGCCTATTGCTATACATCAAACATCCCCAACACCGTGGCTTAAAACAACCACCGTTTTATCAAATCTTGTGACTTTGTGGGCTAGGAAGTCAACAGGGCCTAGGTGGACATATCTTCAATGTCATGTCAGCAGAGGTCACGCACTGCTATTCAGCTGGTAGGGGAGCTGGTATGGAGGGTCCAGACGGCTCTTCTCACGCATCCAGCATCTTGGCAGGGATGGCTGGGAGGCTGGCCTCTGCTTGGTCTGTCGCCCGAAGCACCTGTCTCCCCAGCGCGGCGTGGAATTGAGCTAGTGAGACTCATATAGGGGTGTGAGGCTTCCAGGAGACCCAGGCGGAAGCCACAAGGCCTCTTGAGACCTAGCCTCCGAAAGCCCAGAACATCACGCCTGCCACATCCCATTGGTCAAGCAAGTCGCTGAGGCCAGCCTGGCCGTGGGGAAGGGAATCAGACTCAATAGTAAGGCTAGAAAAGAATTTATGGCATCTTTCATCTACCATGGGTCTCTTATCCAAATTCTGCTCTGCTGAATTAAAAGATACTTATTAGATTAAAGAATTGTCTTCTAATAATTTGCTGTGTTTCATAAACACAATATTCCTGACCCCCAGAAGCAGAAAGACAGGTTTTTATAGGAGAGAGCTCACTCTAGACTGTGTCCCCTGCCTCTTTAGATGTTCCCCACGGCATGCAATATTACACAGGACACGTTAGGATACAAGAAATTGAACTTCAATCTTTTATAAGAAAAAAAAGGAAAAGAAATTATTAATTCATACCAGTAAAAGTAACTACATAGCTAAATATGAAAAACAGGATTAACATATTTTTTTGAAATTCTTTTCTTCTCTTATCTGATTTGAAAGACAACTACACAAAGCAGTCGTTGCTACACAACTACACAAGGCACTGAGCCAATGCCCTATAATGTATAAAAATGCAATTTGCCTGATAAACATAGTATGAGGAAGAGAGAGGGAATTGTGCTTTATTTGAAGCAAACTTTCTGTATACTATTAAAATTAGGTTAGCATTAACCCAAATTAGATTATTTTAAATTAAAATGTTAATTACAATCCCCAGGGCAACCACTAAGAAAAATAACTTAAAATATATCATAAAAGAAAGAACACAGGAAGTAAAATGGTAAATAGAAAGTATTTAACACAAAATAATCATTAATGGAGAAATCAAAGAACAAAAAAGACAAGAGACATACAGAAAACAAATAGCAAAATGGCAGATGTAAATCCTACCTTATCAGGAATTACAGTAAATGTAAATGGATTAAACACTCCAGTCCAAAGGTAGAGACATTAGCAGAGTGGATTTTAAAAAAAAAAAACACCACCATTTATATATTTTCTACAAGGGACACTTGGGATTCAAAGACTCAAATCGGTTGAAAGTAAAAGGGTGGGGAAAGAAATGCTCGACTCGTGTATCCAAAAAGCTAAGAAATAGACCTTGCACCAACCTCTGCTGAATCTAGGAGTTTAAATGATGTTGTCAAGACTCAGTCTCACTCCTTCAAGTTTTCTTCTTTGTTAGCACCAGCCTAGGTAATTCAACCTCCCCTATTGCCCCCACCCACCCACCGCCCGCCCCCAGAAGCTTCAGGCCTAGCAAGTCCAATGGAAAATAAAGTTCTCTTTCTGCACCGGACCAGCCAGCTTCCTGGTTTGAGTTTCAATGGCCCGCTTCAGTCAAATGTCTCCACCTGAGCCAGTGTCCGTGACCAGACATGAGTCCTGTGCCCTTACCGGATTCAGAGGCAGTTTGGCTCAGCCTCCCCTGAACAAAGTGTTGAGCCGGTGAGGGTGGTTCTACAGTGAAGTCCAGAGGGCCTTCTAAGTAGCATAAAGGAGAGTCAATACCTGGCTGGCCACTAAACAAGTGCTGACCACACTTGCCTTGGGTTGACTTGGTTGGAAGGACATTCTCTGACTATGGGAAAAGCAAAGCTTAGTAAACTGGGAGGAGTACAAACTTACATCTTTACGCTCAGGTTCCGATTGTCCATTAACTTTAGAAATCCTTTTAGCATGCTCGCTCCCGGGAACATATTTAAGTGGAGTCCTAAGGGATTAGGAAACGGGATGTTGGGATCTCACATTAGGAAGCACCTGCTCCGCGCCGGGCTGCTTTGCTCTCGGAATCTCACTCGAGCTACATGAAACCCTCTGAGCTGGGTGGAGGCCTCAGCCCTTTGAAGGTGAGGGAACCAAGGCACAGGACCAATAAACGGGCCAAGACGCCCGTTCAGAAAGTGGCAGAGTCAGGATTACCGCACATTGTGCCCCAGCGACGTGTCTCCCCACACGCCCGCGTTCAGGCCAGAACTGGGAGGAGGCCGAGTGTCCCCGGGGGGTTCGGCTCACGCAGATCTGGGCCTGAACGTCAGGATTGGAGCTCCGTCAGCCTGAGCCATGACGGCAGAGTTTCTTGGCTGTCCCTTTACTGAAAAGGCATTTCCCCAGCGACGCCTGATTGTTGGTGGCCCGTGTCACTTGAAGGTTCGTGTGCCGCCTGGCCGGGCCTCTGAGGGAGGCAGCAGCTGCGGTTCGCAAGAGGGTCTCCTCACGGCGACGGCTCGTGATTCTCGCTTTTATTGGTTCTCCCGGTTCAAGTTCATATCCCAGCAGATTATCAGTCCCTGGCTTCATCTTGGTAGCGGGCGTGGGTCCTGTGGGACCGTCACAGCTTTTTCTTTCCCCTTTCATTCCCCTGCCCACTCTTTGGCCGAGGTGGATAAGCAGTGTTGAAACCAGAGGGTTCCCTAAACCCAGACCTTTCTTTGGAAACGCTTCTCTCCTTTTTGATGGAGTAAGGCAGCAATTCCTATATGTTCTGCTAAACACAGCTACCAAGAAACTCAGCCGTAAACACGTGGGGTGCTGCTATCAGATTATGGGGGGATATATGTCAGGCAGACCCGCCCCCCAAAAGCATCCACGACATCCCCCGTGAAGTTACAAAGTGTTACAATAGATCTTTTCTATTTTCTACCGGAGTCATTTGGCCAGCAGTCCAAGGACAGCCAGAGTCTGAGTGGGAAACGTAGCACTTTTATCTATCAGGAACGAAAAACCGGTTCCCACCTACGGCTAGCGAAAACCGAAAATTAGCAAGTTGGCTTCACGGGAGACATGAAACCTCTTTTACTCGTCTCAGTTCCATCCCATTTTTTTATTTTTTTTTTTATGAAATGAGAGGTTATTTTCCTAGCAGAAAACTGTTATTGTTGCTGAATTTGCTAAGAAAATTGGGCAATTTATCAGGGAAGATGGCAACAGCTAATATACAGGGTGGCTGGAGGCATTCGTTTGCTGTGCTCAGCAGCATTAACAAGTTAAAAAAAAAAGTCTAGGTCCCAGGGTGGCAATAATGCATGTGGGTCTCCGAGGCAAGACAGTAGATGGTGGATGTGTTTTCTACCGAGCTTGTCCTGGTGGACACCGGGGTTTTCTAGAAAAGGGGCCACGGTGTCTGATTCTTGTTGTTGACAGTGGGGTTACCTGACAACATCTCTGAACCTCACAGGACAAATCTCCCTGGAGGACTTGGGACCAGCAGTCAGGATGGGTGACTATTTCCATCGGACCTGCGGGGTGAGCTCTCCCTTGTCATTCCGTGTCGGTTTGGGGCTCTGAATAATGTCTAGTTTTGCAGAGAAATAGTGTCATGATTGGGAACAAACTGGATGGTGTTGCGTCGATACAGAGAACACTTCGGGGGAAATAAGTGAGTCCGGCGGTGATCCTGTCGAACACCAAAGCTATTGTTATTGACCATTTTATAGGAGCCAGTTCCTTTTAAGGCCGTGTGCTTACATATTTCACAAACAACGTGCTTGAGAAGTGCCTGGCGAGGGCCATGGGCGGAATGGGAATGAACGCTGGGCCAGGCGGCCCGGTGGAAAGGCCTGCGGTGCACGCGGGAAACACCCGCACGCGCGGAGCGGCGGCCCCCTCAAGGGAGGCGTCGCCATGGTTCCCTGTATACCGGGGGGCCCCTTAGTCAGTACTTGGGGACAGCAGCCAGTTGGTAGGAAAGGTAGGAAAAAAGTGGCCGTGGAAATGGACCAAAGCAGAAGAAAGAAGAAAGGAAGGAAAACCGGCCGTTGTGCCAACTCCGAAGCCCAGGGCGATGGCGAGCCCACCCCCCGGGCATTGCACGCCTGCCCATCGGGGTGGGCAGTTTCTTGGGGGAGAGGTTTGGACCGAAGGTAGGTTTGTTTATCTAAGCGGAAGAGCCACGTTGGCCAACAGTTTGTAGATACTGATTGGAGAGAGGCTGTTTTTCTTCTTGAAAAGTCTGCCCAGGTGAGAGAGTTGCCCTGTTGACCAGTTTGCTTGGTTTGTGGGCGAAGGGAGGCGTGGGTGACTGTGGGGAGCTGTTCCCCTTGCATTTCTCCCCTGTGCCACCATCCTCCACTATAGAAATAGAGTCAGTCTCCAGTCTGGCTCCCAGGGACCCCCTCCTGTTATTTATGTATGGTCCCTGCCACCCCGAGTGAGGATCACTTGTGCAACCAATAAAACATTGCATAGTGATGGAGGGGGACTTCCGAGACTAGGTCACAGAAGACATTGGGACTTCCATCTGGTCCTCGTGGATCATTTCTTCTTGGGGAAGCCAACCTCTCCTTTATTTAAAGATTTGTTATTGATGTTTAGCGAGAGAGGAAGGAAGAAGGAGAGAGAGAGAGAAACATCGATGTGAGAGTGAACCATCCATCAGCTGCCCACCCCCCACTACCCCAAATCAGGGATCAAGCCTGCAACCCGGGCAGGTTCCCCAACTGAGAATCGAACCGGCAACCCTTAGGTGCATGGGATGACGCCCAGCCAACTGAGCTACACCAGCCAGGGCAGGAAAGCCAAGTTCTGGTGCTGTGAGGACACTCAAGCAGCCCTATGGAAAGGCCCAGGGGGTGAGCTGAGACCCCTGCAGACAGCCCTGTCAGTGCCCAGCTTGGAAGTGGATCCTACGAACACAGCCTGGGCTTTAGATGGTTGACACCCTGGCCAACATCATGAACATAAACTTAGGACAAACTCAGAGTCAGAGCTACCCAGTTTAGCTCCTCCTAAGTTCCTGGCCCACAAGCAAAAAGACCATAGCTGGAGTGGCATGAGCCAGAAAGCAGCCCGTGAGAGAGGTGGTAAGAGTGACATCCAGGTCTTCAAATGCAATGGCAATGACATTGGAGGACTTGAATCAGGGGAGGGATATGCCCCTTGAGAAGATCACTTTGGTCGCTGCGATGAAAACGGAGTAGAGAGAAGCAAGCGTGGAGACCAGATAGGAAGCCACTGCAGTTGTCTGGACAAGAGAGGATGATGGGTCAGTCTAGGTTTTAGCATTGGCAGTGGAGAAAGAAGGGGACAGATTTAAGATAAAACTATGGGGCAGAATTAACAGAAATTGCTTAATTAATCAATGGAAGAATGCATATGTTGAGTGGAATTGTAGATGAATCGATGGTGGATTCATCGGTGGCTGGATTGTGGCTGGATGATGGATGGATGGATGGATTATGGATGGATAGATGGATGGATTATGGATGGATGGGTGGATGGATGGATGGATAATGGATGGATGGATGGATGGATTATGGGTGGATTATGGATGGTGGATGGATTATGGATGGATGAATGGATTATGGATGGATAGATGGATGGATTATGGATGGATGGGTGGATGGATGGATGGATGGATGGATGGATGGATGGATGGATTATGGATGGATGGATGGATGGATGGAGGATGGATGGATGGATGGATGGATTATGGGTGGATTATGGATGGTGGATGGATGATGGATGGATTATGGATGGATGGATTATGGATGGATAGTTGGTGGATGGACAGTAGATGATGGCTGAATAGGTGGATGGACAGGTGGACAGACAGACTGTCAAAAAGTCAGGCTCTGGACCCAGATCAATCTCCTTTTGAATCCTGTAGCTGAGAATCTTGAGGAAAGTAGCTCAACTTTAAGAATCCTTGTCTCCTTCATCTGAAAAAATGGGACGGACAGTCACTTGTGTTGATAAACAACGGGAGGAATAATGAGATGATGTCGCTGGCTCATCCTGCCAAAGCCAGAGTGCGTTTCTCACCTCTAGTATCTTGCCCACCAATTCGTCACTTTAGGGCCCTTTCATCACGCTCACCACCACTCGGTTCCACACTGTTCAGTCTCCCAGCCGCACGGAAACCCAGCACAAACCAAAACATTTATGTCCAATGTTTAAAGCTGTTTTTTGGTGTGGTTTTTTTTTTGTTTTTTTTTTAACGAGAGGAAGAGAGGGTGTTATGTGGGAAGTGTTATGAACTATTTAGTATTTTTTTTTTTTTTTACTCACAGTCCTGAAGTCCCTTTGATGGCATTTAATATAGGGAGGGCCCTCATGAGTATGTGTGAATAATTAAACTTCTTCGAGTCTGAAAAGACGTTGGAAGAAGCTCATTTCACTGTCAACGATGGGAAGCAAAGGAAAGCCCAATGGGCATCTTTCTACACTAAAAAATGTTGTGGGATTTTATGATGATGATGATGATTCCCCTCTTCTCAGACAGCCTGAGAAAGCCGGCGTTAGAAGGTTCCTCCTGTGCCGTCCTATCTTTCTGTTATTTTGATGAACCTTGATTGACAGGGATGGAGGGGGGGAGGAGGATGTGGATGCCCTTGCCGTTTGAACATTAAATATGCGCACAGGCCCAGAGCCTCCCAGTCACTCTCGCGTTCCCAGCCGCCCGGGGCGCAGGTAGCATTACTCCCCCATTGCGCAGACGAGGCAACTGAGGCTGCCTCGGGACACGTGTGGCGCCCGAGGGGCAGAGGGGATTCGCACTTGGCCCCCTCGCCAAGGCTCCTGGACGTCCCCGCGGTTGGCTGCTGGGCGCTGAGTCATTTCTCCGCATTATTTACCGCGTTTATTTACTCTCTTCCCTCCTCTCGGCTGACAGCTATTGATTTCCGCGCCTGACGGTGCCCTTGGCCTCGAATAGTTTTGCAATTTCTCCCCCAATTTTCAAGTGAACTTTATCATCCGCTTGCTTAGTGAAGCTGGTCTTTGTTCTTTGGACAGTAACGGATGACTCAGTAAATGGCGTGTCGCCGAGCGGGAGAGACGCGAGGGCGACCTTTATCAGATTAAATGCTTTCCCCCCCAGCGCGTGGTGTCCCGGGGAGTGAGCGGTGGCAGCCAAGCGCCCCTCAGACGCGCGTTGGCGATGACTGTTCCTGATGTCGCTGTAATTACCGAGGCTAATTTCCCACACGTTGTAACAGTGCGTATATCAATGCAGTTCCGATATTATGGATTGGACTGGCTTCAAAGCGCCTCAAGATTATGGCTTGACTCTCAGAGGCTGCCTTCCCACCCTAATTTCTATCTAGAGCCCCCCCCCAATTGGACGGAAGGCTTGTAGAAAAGTGTAGACAGATGATGACCGCGCGGCAATGGGGTCCCGATTCTTCGCTACGCTCCGCATCATCTGACTCCTGCCGGCCTCCTCCTGTTTCCCTCTGGTTCACTTTTCTCTGGCCCTGGTAGCTCCCACCTCCGGGCCTTTGCACCCCCCGTTCCCTCCGCCTAGCATGTTCTTTCTGTGCCCAGCCATCTCCTTTTCATCGCCCAGGTCTCAGTGAAAATGTCCCCAACCCGGAAAGGCCTAAGTAAGATCATCTCACCCGTCCAGGTCACCTTTTTCCTCGCTCTTAAATTTACTTTTCATCAGGGGGAGTCTTGGACGCCCGTCTCTGCGCCTCCTCTGGTTCCCACGGAGCCCCCAGCCACGGGGTCGACACGGCCTCGGCCCGGTTCTGCCTCCTGCAGCGGACCCGCCGGGCACATGCCCAGAGTTTCTGCCACTTCCCCATGTGAAGGAAGCACTGGGGTGCACAGTTTGGGCCCTGGCAGCCCCCCGGAAGGACTGGGTGTCCAGCAGAGCCAGCTCTCCATGGGGCCAACTCTGGCCAGTGGGAAGCAGGGAATGGACGGGGCTGGGGAGCCAGCAGGGAGACCGCCTCCCCTTTCTCGCTCCCGGGAGGTCCCCCGAGGCGTCACCCTGGGTGCGGGTGGATGCGCCTGCCAGGCAGCTACCCCGTCTCTCCACGGCTCCTGGTCAAGTGGAAGTTTCGCACAACAACACACCATTCACGTTCCCTCCACTTCGCAGTCTTTCCTTCTTTGTCGGTGCCCTGGCCTTACACCTCCCAAAGGAAACCTAAGATTTTTAATCTCTGCTTCAAGCTCTGTTTTCTAGAGAATCAGGGACAAGGCAATGGCCTGAGTGGGGAATATGTCTCGGGAAGTACAAAGTCCTTATAAATATATAGAGCGAGGAAGGAACTAAGGAAGGAAGGGAGGGAGGGGAGGGGAGGGGAGGGGAGGGGAGGGGAGGGGAGGGGAGGGGAGGGGAGGGGAGGGGATTCCCTTCCCATCTGCGCTCCTTTTCTAACTCGTTGGTATTCGAGGTTCCTTTCCTGACAGCCCCAGGCAGAGTGAGCCCCCTGCCCATGTTTCTATAATTCCCCTATTGCATTTTTTGTAACTATTGTCAATTCGGTGGCTTCCCCGCCCTCCCCACGCAGTGAGCTCATCGAGGGCAGGGGAATGACCCTCTTTCCCTTGGCTCCCCAAATTCCCAGAGAGGACCTGGGCCATAGTAGATGTGGCCAAATGGATGGCCGGTTGGATGCCTGCACAGGTGCTTGGGGCTTAATGTTAGACTCAGTCAGCAGAAAGCGGCAGGTAGTGTCCGCTTAGAAAGGACCCAAGGGGAAGCAGAGCCCGCGATGGAAGGCATCTTGACTCGATATCTCACCGGATACTGATCCGTATAGTCCACACCATCCGTTCGCCGTCGCTTAAGGACACAGACCGTGTCCTAGGTGTCCCTCGGGAAGGCTGACAGCTCCGAGAGTAAATTCAATTCCACAAACATTTGCTGGAGCGCTGAGGAGCTGAGTCACGGCTCCAGACCCAAGATAAGAAGCTGAAATGAAAATACCTTTAGCCTCTGGGCACCTGCGTGACCTGTGCTGGGGAGTCACACGAAGACGGAGACAGGCTAATCAAGGTGAGGCCATCAGCACAGCCAACCTTCGGGGGTCACGGAGGGTGTGGCCTCCCTCCTCTGAGCTCACAGGCAGGTGTCCACCCTGGAACAAGGGCAGCCAACCGAACCATTCGCCTGTAATCCCGAAGGAGACCGGCTGCAGGCAGGACGCGCCCTGCCCTGCGTCCAGCTGGCCGCAGCCCACATCAAGCATTTCCTGCCACTCTTAGCTCACTTACGACCCAGCCAGGGAGACAGGCACCCAGGGACACAATGGCAGGACAATGCCATGACCTTGCACGTGTGAGGCGTGCTGTGTACAGAGGTTGCACAGATGTGCGAGGGAAATGGAAACTAGGAGGCTTTACGTTGTCAGAATATCCTGGGATAAATGCATGCACACTTGGCCAGTTGCCTTTCCAACGTGTATATATTTGCTATCTTTTGATCCCCAAATGCAGCTTTTCTTTCCTTTGTAACCTAGTCGAGTAAGGATATAATGGGTCCTTCAATTTCAAGTGTTTAAGAGGGTGGGCTGCACTGCCTGGCCACCTGAGTTCAAATCCCACCTCCGCCTCTTACGGGTCGTGTCACCTTAGGCAATTTCCCTGGAAAATATCTCTCACTGGTGCTTCAGGAAGGAGAAAGACATCAGCAGGGGCGCCCACAACCCGCCGTGAGGGGCTCACGGCTCGGGAAATGCTCCCCAACAGTAGGCATCAGCCAACCCAAGAAGAAGCAAAGGACAACTTGTTTGCAGAAGGGATCCCATGCTTGTGTTTCTTTCTTGAATCAAATGTAAGGGGAAAGTAACTTATATCTTGCATCAGTTATCTCCGGTCCCGATAATGCTACGTATCAAGCAACCTCCAATCCCCAGCGGCAGACAGTAAACATCTGTCTTGGTTCTCGGTCTGTGGGCCGGCCGCCTGGTTCTGCAGAAAGGAGGCTGGGCCCAGCAGGGCTCATTCCCGCGTCTGTGGTCAGCTGCCCTCTTGGCTGGGCCGTGTCACACGCCTGGGGCCTCGGCTGGCCGCCTCAGCTCTGCCGCCTGGGTCTCACCCTCCAGCAGGCTGGCTCGGGCACGGTTCCCCGGCAAAAGCCAAAGATGAGTGGAAATGTTAAAATGGGCTGTTGCGCTTCTGCTGGCCTCACATTGGCTGTCATTCCCTTGGCCAAAACAGCCACATGGCTGAGCCCAAAGTCAGGAACCGGGACAGAATAATACCCCATACACACACATGCACACACACACACACACACACACATGCACGCACACACATACAGACAATGAAGAGGAAATGCAAAGTCCCACTGCAAAGGGTTTAGGCCCGGGCAGGCGTGAAGAGTTGAGCTCATCTGTTTATCAGTCTCTCACACATACTTGCCAACCTTGACTGCGGGAAAGGAGAGAGAAACGTTATGAGAGATCCAGCCTACTGAAAGGAAAGCCAGACTCACCCACAAATAAGGCACCCTGGGGGTATTGAATGACATCCCCCTTTTATGGACCTTTCCTAGTCCAAGAAACACCAATGCTCACATTTCACTCCGTACCGTCATAAAAGCTCAAGATTCCTGAGCCCAGCTACTTTGAATGAGTCTAGATATACCATCAGAGGTCGTTTTCCCAGTCATCCTGGTCCAAGGCCTTAATGTTCCAGGAATTACACACCCAAGTGGAAATAAATGAAAAATAACTCCAAAGAAATTAAGATTTCCCCACATTTCAGATAGGTGTGACCATTTCAGCAGTGAAAATTCGAGAGCTTTACTTTTCCCTTCCACCAGTTCTCCGTTGAGACCCACTGGGTCAGTAGGTCATAAAGGAAATTATTTTGAACATGATATAGGCTGAGGGACTCCTAGTCCCCACCAACCAGGGCTTGTGGTTGAAATCCTGGTGACTACTATAGATTCCAGGAGAATCAGCCGGTGATGAAAAGTAAAATTCCACCCGGCCGGTGTGGCTCAGTGGTTGAGTGTCGACCTATGAACCAGGAGGTCACGGTTCGATTCCCAGTCAGGGCACAAGTAGGTGTTTTGAGCTCCATCGCCAGTAGGGGGTGTGCAGGAGGCAGCCGATCAATGACTCTCTCATTATGGATGTTTCTATCTCTCTCTCCCTCTCCCTTCCTCTCTCTGAAATCAATAAAAACATATTTTTTTTAAAAACGTAAGATTCCATGATGAATCTTTGGAATTGTAGTTGACTCCTTCCACCACAGTCCGCTTCTCATGGAGAAGCTCCCTGGGGAACAGTCTTCGTTTTCCTCTGGGTTGTATTACAGGAGGAGCCGGCCACTCTGATAGCCGGTACATTTAAGATCCATAAACGATGATGTACAGTAAAGACAGTTGAGTGAGAGAGACTAAGCAGATAAACATTTTGATAATTAATTTTCAACTAGGTAATAAGAGTTGACACTGTGCCACTAATACCTTCTGGTTTGGGAAGAGACTTCTGTCCTTTGTCCTTTGTGGCGAAGTTCACCGAAGTGCCTGGCTGACTTCTAGAGCACTGCTGACCACTGGGGCGTACCAAGCACACGATTACACTTGACGGGACATCGGTTTGACCTCAGTCCTAAATTCCTTAGTAGTTGCCTATAAACGATGGGTTCTGTCACTTTAGCTGAAGCAATTATTCACATTTAGTGTGGTTTTGCTTGCAGCCAAGTTGAAACAGAGGAATCCATCAGCGGCGTTTGTGTTCAGGAAGAGCAGCTTTGTTTTGGTGGGGCTGAAAAAGGCCTAGAGGAGATTTCCACAAATCAGCACCAATGGCCACCATAGCGAATTGTCATGTGGAACTTTAGGACGCTGGAGCTAAATCCACAGGGCTGCTATTTTCTTCTACACTCGGTTGGAAGCTCTTGACTCAACACCAGCATGAGTGGCTCCGGCCACCAGCTTACTTTCTGTTTTATCTGACCTGGTTCTTTGGGATACCATTGGGAAGGAGAAAACAAATATCATTACAATAAAGTTTCCATATAACTCACTAAAAGCCTTCTAGTCTTTAAGGAGTGGCCCATATGTAAAGATATTAATTTCCTTTTCTGATATTACAGAGCAACCAGTGAAACAGTTCAAAAATATATGATAGTTATAATGTTTTTCTTGTAACGAGAGCTTTTAAGATCTACTCACTTAGCAACTTTCAAATATACAGTACAGTTATTAACTATAGTTGCCCTGATGAAATATCAAATCATTACCTTGTGCACCTGAAACTAATATAATGTCCTATGCCAATTGTACCTCATAGATATACCTGTCTACCCGGAATACAGATATACACACATTTCCCCCATCTTCATACTCACATGTAAAGAGAACAGTGAGGGTATGAGTGAAGTGGGGGCTGGAGCCAAAGAATTTTATGTTGTATTTGTTCAAGTAGAAAGGAAAAATCCAGGGGGTTGTAAGTAGAGGACGTGTTAGGGTCTCTCTGTGCGGCTACTGAATGGATGCAGAAATACCTTCAGGAGGCTGGGGCTCTAGGCCGGAGTATTTTGACTGGGGAGATGTGAGGGCGTCCCTAGCAGCTAGCACAGTGCCCTAGCACATGAGATGGGCAGGAAGACTGTATCAGGTTAATAGCTCATAACAGGGATTCAGAAGAGCCTCTGTGGAGGAAAACTCTCTCCCTGCCGGAGGCCCAGACCTAAGACCCTTCAGTGTCTCATAGCAGCTAATAATTTGGCACATCTTTAGTACACTTTTCTTTAAATATCTATTGGTTAGTCACTTGTTTATAAGAGAAGCTCCAAGCTGCTTAAGGTGGGAGAGGGAAGCAGGAGAGCAGGTGCTGAGACAGAGAAGCCTTTCCCGCTGTCTAAAGCCCTGAGCAATTCAGCTCTGCCCCAAACACGCATGCTCCTCTCTGCAGAGGGAATAAGAGCGAGGGCTCTGAGGGGAGACGGCGTGGATTCCAGCCCTGGCTCCACCATGCGCTGGCTGTGTGAGCCCAAGCACGTTAAGTAACTGCTGGGCCTGCTCCTTCAGCTAAAACATGGGGTTTGTCATTCTGCCAGCCTCATAGGCTTGGCCTGAGGAAGGTGCAGAACAGCACAGTTAGGCCGGGCGTGGCTCAGCGGTGGAGTGTCCACCTAGGATCCAGGAGATCGAGGTTCGATTCCCGGTCAGGGCACAGGCCCGGGTTGCAGGCTCGATCCCCAGTCTGGAGCGTGCAGGAGGCAGCCGATCAATGACTCTCATCATGGATGTTTCTCTCTCTCTCTCCCTTCCTCTAGGGAAAAAAACAAAAACAAACCAGTACAATTAAGATGTTTACAATGTTCACTGTTCACTTCACCAGCTGCACTTTCCCCCCAACCCCACAAAATGCCGTCCTTAGTAGAAACGACTTGGGCCATGGGGGGGGCAGGCACATCGAGGAGCTGCCCCCACCACAGACCCACCAGAATTGGGGGCCCAGAAAGCACCAGTGAGTCTGACTCTAAGTAAGAGGAAAAAAAACGAAAAACACTTTCCTGAGACAGGAAGGAGCCCTGAAATGTAGGCTCGCGGAGAGAGAGGGCACAGCAAGGTGCCAGGGGCTTCGGATAAATATTTAAACCGGGAGGAGCGGCGAGTCTCCCCAGTCTCCCCAAAGGACGCGCATCCTCCGCCCGCAGGAGGCCAGGGTAATGGGGCCGGTAGGGAGGCGGCCTCCTGAGTTATTTTAGTGGCGTTCCCACGTTAAAGTAGATTTCGTTTGAGGTCACCCGACAGGCAATTTTATTCAGGCCTGGTGATTAAAAGCAAACCCTAAAGACGCCGTGACAGTAACCGTTTTGGCTCGCTCAGGCCTCCCGTAGACCTAGAGGGCAGTGGACGGAGCTCGTAGGTCGGAACTGGGGTTCCGGACCCTCAGCTGCTCACCCCGCGCGAGTGTTAACATGGTCCCCCCGCTTTAGCCGGGTGGTTGGCCCACACCCCCAGGCAGAGGAAAGAAATTCATGTTCATTTCTTTTCTGGTAGATGGGGCACGTTGGAATCATTTGAATTAACAGCGTGGACCCAGCTTCTTTGTTGAGTTCCGATGACAGGTCCCAGTGAGTTGGATGAGGGAGAATTTCCGTCTGATGGAAGCGATTCCTTTGGGCTCCTTGGGCGCCCCGGGGTCTCTCCGGCGCTCCTGCTTTGTTAGGCGTCGCCTCGGGAGATCGGGAGGAAATGAGGCGCCCAGGACCGGGTACGTCTGTGATCCGCCGTTGGCTGGGTTAGGAATTTAGGGAAGAAAAGAGTCTCTAGAAAATGAAATCGCCTTCAGGTCTCGCTAACTGACTCGAACGCGTGCAAAAATGCATCCAGTAATTATCGCCTTTGAAGGGAAAGGGGCTTTCCTGTCTCCAGCGTTTGTCTTCAGGGAGCCAGCCGATGAAAGTCTTTGAATTAGGGGTGCTTAGGTGTCAAATGTCCTCTCTCTCTCCCCCCCCTCTCTTTTCTCTAATCGTCCGGGACTTCTAGACGTACATTTTACCTGATCCAGCACTCTGAGTCTATTAGACAAGATTTTCCAAGACTTGCTATTTATTTTCACAGACTCGCGTTTCACCGAGTCAAGAGGATGGAGAAGAAAGATCCTTGTTGCCATGCGGGGTGTGTGTGTGTTTTGGTTTTTTAATACAGTGCAATTTAAAGGGCGGTCGGCTGCCAGTTCACAGACACAATCAAACCCGACTGTAGTTTTCATATTAAAAAGAAAGAATCCCTGCTGTGAACCTAACAGGGGAAAGGGCTGCCGATCTCCCCTCGTTGGAATCAAACTGGAAAGGAGGAATGAGCGCCTGACATTGCGGAAGGCGCCCTGGAGATGGGGAAGGTCTGTGGGGAAGGGAGGACGCCAGGCCCTGTTGACGGGGTCTGTGCACGTGGACGTAGCCCCCAGACTGGAGCCCAGAGACCGCTAAACGAAGCATTAGGAGGCAGGAGGGTTTGCGTAATGGGTGATATTCTCATTTCCGTAAGGGCCAGAGAAACCAGGGGTGTTCCTCTGGGGACAAGAATAGCTTCTTGGGAGACTGTGACTGTCCTTGTGCGCGAGGAGGTCCGTGATCGCTTTGGGATGCGCTCGTTCAGGCGACAGGTGAGAACAGCGGCGAAGGAAACAGGCTCCTCGTTTCCCATTCCCTTGAAAGTTTCAGCTCTAAGCCTGTCGCCCGGCTCCCTAAGGCACAGCGAGGCGGCTCCTGGGGGCCCCAGCGCCGGCGAGAACGGGCGGGCGTGTCCCCGAGCGCAAAGCGTGCGGCTCCCGTGCCCGCGCTCACCAGGCTTTTCCAAGGCTTGGCCGAGGGGCTGGGATCCAAACCCAGAGACTCGGAGGCAGCTGCAGACGCAGCTTCGTGTGAATCCGCAGAGCCGCTGGCTCCCCTCCCTCGCGTTGATCCGGGAGCCTGACAACGGAGAGAGACATCTTAATCACCGCTTTCTGCTCGGGCTGAAGTCGTGGGTATCCTTGAATGCGACATTGTGTTTTATTTTCAACTCTGCCAAGATCCGATCTCCTGGTATTGAATGTCTGCCCCGAGAGCGCCAGGCGATTGCCGAGCGCGCACAAAGGCGGCTCAGAGAGCCCGGGCCCCGTCCTCTCTCCAGGCCCCGCAGCCGGTCGCCGGGATCCCCACGGAGAGGCAGAGGCCGAGGGGACGTGGAGCTGTCGCAACCGCGAGAGGGATGAGCGAACGGCACGCTCGTTGCACTGATGGAGTTTTTGGTCTTCTATATGCGTTACCTAATTCTGCTCTAAAAGAAAATACCTTTTCCTTACATTCAGCTGTGAAAACCCGCAGGGAACTGAGTAGCGGCAAACTGTGATGCGTCATTTTAAAAGGGGAAGCATTTCACAGAAGAAAATCAGTCATTCGGCTACCTTAGAACTCGAGTTTCTACTCCTTTCAGGATGTTTTCAAGTTCCGAGGGGATCGAGAAACCAGGAAAACAATCGATCTGGGTTTAAAACGGGCCACATGACGGAGCACAGCCGGCCAGAGGGCCGAGCCGTCCCGCCGGGAAGAGCTGCTTCACCTGGTCGAGCCAGCTGGTCCCAAGCCTGCCTGACCGCGGAGTCCTTGGAGAAACACCGGCCTAGGCTTCACTTGTTGTATTTATCTTTTTAGCCTGGATAACTCCACAGAACTTAAGTCGTACAACCTTGCATCTATTTTTTAAGTGCCCTCTGAGAAATGTATAGCTGTACATGCCTATTTTTTTTAAAAGAAGCGAGGTCTCAAATCAATCACCTAAGCTTTCACCGAAGGAAATCATAAAAATAAGAGCAAACTACACCCCAAGCGAGCAGAAAGAAGGACATCATAGAGATGAGCACAGAAGCAAATGAAAGGTAGAACAGAAAAGTAACTGAGAAAAGTAGAGCGGAACTAAAGGTTTTGAAAATATCAACAAACAAAAAAGAACTTTGAAAAGATCAACAAAATCCACAAGCCTTTCGCTAGTCTGACCGAGAGAGAGAGAAGCTTAATTAACTAAAACCAGAGATGAAAGAGTAGACATTATAGTCACCTGACAAAATTAAAATGGATTATAAAGAAAATGAATATTAGGTGATACTATAAACTGTGGTATGCCAACTAACGCTATGGCTTAGAAGAAACGGACAAGTTCCCAGGAGACACAACAACAGAAACCGACTCAAGAAGAAATAGAAAACCTGAATAGACCTATATAACACGGGAAGAAATAGAATTACTAATTTAAAAACTGCCACAAAGGAAAAGCCCAGGCCCAAATATCTTCACGGGTAAATTCTACTAAACCTTTAAAGAAGAATTATAACCAATTCTTCACACACTCTTCCAAAAGTTAGAAAAAGAAACACATCCCAGGGCATTTTATGAGGCCAGTATTTCCCTGCTCTGATACCCAAACCAGACACAAACGTCACACGCCAAACTCCACACCAATATTCCTTATGCATACAGACACAAATATCCTCAACAAAATACTAGCAGACTGAATCCAGTAATACTTCAAAGGACTGTGCGTTATGAGAAAGTGGGTTTTAACCCAAGAATGCAAGGTTGGTTCAACATACAAAAATCAATCCATGCCCAGCCCGGCGTGGCTCAGCGGTTGAGCGTCGACCTAGGATCCAGGTGATCGGGGTTCGATTCCCGGTCAGGGCACGTGCCCGGGTTGTGGGCTAGATCAATGACTCTCATCATTGATGTTTCTATCTCTCTCCCTCTCCTTTCCTCTCTCTGAAATCAATAAAGATAGATTTAAAAAAAAAAAAAATCAATCCATGTGTAACGCACTATAAAGATAAAATAAAGAACCAAAGAAGCCACACAATCATCTCAACAGTTTCCGCAAAAGCATGTGAGAAAAGTCTAACACCCTTTCATGATCCAAACACTCAACACATTAGACACAGAAGGGAACGTCTACGACCTGATCGAAGGCACCTGCAGAAAACTCGCAGCCAGCATCGTGCTTACTGGTAAAAAAACACTCAACGTTTTCCCTCCAAGTGGATGGGGGAGCCAGGGGGGCAGGTCCTAGGAGACAGGTCCTGGGCAGCCGGCCGTTAGACATCTGATAGACGTCCTCTCCCTGTGACATGGGACCTCACGCACAGCTGTACGCGATATGGACTAAAGCAACAAAAAAACCGAACACTCAGAAGTTCACTAGGGTGGAAGGCGTTATGCTAAGTCAAGGGAGCCAAATACTGTATGATTCCAACTAGAGTCACCAAAGTCACAGGGACACTGGTGACAAGTTACTATTGAATAGCTGCAGGGTCTCTGTCTGGGTGGATAAAAAATGCATGTGCATCCTTGATGCCACTGAGCTGCACAATTAGGAATGGGCAAAGTGGTAAATTTCCGGTTATGTATCATTTCCCACCAAAAAATAAAATGCTATCTAGGGAACCGATGGAGGGCCGGACCGCAGAGGCGATTCGGCGTGCCACGCAGGGGGCTGTTCCCTTTGCTTGGGCTGCACTTTCTTTTCTTTACCTGAGGAACTCTTAGTCATCCTTCAAGACCCCGCCGATATAACCCGCCTCCCTTAAGCCTTGCTCTACCCCCCCCCAGGGCAGATTTAATCACGTCCGTTCTGACGCTTGGGCAGCATGCGTGGCGTAGGATGCTATTACTGTATATTATGTGCCACAATCATGTTTTATTCATGTTTCTTTCCCACTGGCCTACAAACTTCAGGACAGGCTGACGGGAATAGTAGAGTATGTGGTTCCGACAGCAGACCCTGAAGCCCCTAATCCCAGCCTGCCTGCCACCCCCACCCCCCCGTGCGTGATCTGCGGCAAATTACTTCTGCGCCTTCGTCCCTTTCACCGTATCGAGGATCGTTACCGCATCTGCCTCTACTGTTGTGCGCATTAGTGAGGAACCCGCATAAGGCATGGCACATACTCCCTGACACGTCGTAGGTGCTCAATAAACTTCACCTGTCATTGTCACCGCTCACTGCCCTCGGGGGCATGGTGGCCGGTCTGTGTTTGTTGAATGGATGAACGTTCCAGGGAAAAAGAAGACCGCGTGTTGTGTGTGTGCCAACTGTCCGTCATGAGCCAACAAACGGACACAGGATTAGGAAAAGACACATTGGCTGCCTGTCACACTTGACAGTGGCCTCAGCTTCGCAAAGGAGGAGTCTAATATATTGTTAGGAGGAGTCTAATATATTGTTAGGAGGAGTCTAATATATTGTTTCCAGGGGCGGTTCAGGAAGCAGCAGAGCTCTAGGGACGGCATTGGGGAAAGTTAACTAGCCGTCCCACCGTGGGGCATCTGCATAAATGAGGCGCCCAGGATGTTCCTTTCCAAACATAGATTTTTATTCCACTTTGCCGCTATATCCTTGGGCTGTGGAGAACAGATTGGCACTTAAAGATGCACGTTGCTTTCCGATTCCCCCGGGGAGAGGGACGGATGGAGCCCCCGCTTATTTGCAGAGCGGGCCTGCATGGTGGGCCGGGCCTGTTCCCTTCGGCCGTCGATCGCTCGCTTTCTAGAACCCGCTGCTGCTTGAGGCCCCTCCCCGAGCCCCTTTTTATTTTCATTCTGAACCACTCAGACTTTGGAGCCCATAACCATGCTGAATAAATGCCCCGTTTCAGGGGAATGGGGGCTTGTGTTTCCTATCACCAACGTCCATCTTCTCGAAACGACTTACAACAGCTGCTCGGAGAAGTAAAAATCGGATGGATGGAGACGGAGTCGGCGTAGACATAAACATAAACATTAGTTGCTATGGAAACAAAGTTGCGGAGCGGTGGCTGGAAGACCTAAGAGCCTGAGTTCCAGGAATCAAATGCTAAACGCACAGTGAGAGCCTCCACCGGGGATCACACCAGCAACACCGAATTCTTTCTGAGGGTAGATCAGAGCGCATATGAGGTTTTGGCTCAGACGGACGCCACCTAGCAGAATCCATATGAGGGAAGCCAGGCTTTTCGGCCCCAAATTGAAACCATATTTCATTTCCTAATTGAAAGCCCCGGGCAATGAATCGAGCATTGATGGAATTCAGTCAACAATTATACCCAAGGGCCTCCGCTCTGGAGTCCGGGGAAAGCTCCGCAGGCCTAATGAAGGTCTGAAGTCCTACACTCAGAGAAAAACGTTCCCAAGAGGCCCCTCAAATGGACCCAATTCCCCTGTCCCTGGCAGTGGCATGTGTCCCTCGGGGCTGCTCGCCCCCCCCATCCTGCCCACATCATTGCAGGAGTCCCCAAAGCAGTCGTTACGTCTGAGGCGGAAGGACTTTGGTTTAATGACATTGGACAAACCGCCCCAGGAGAGCCCAAGGGTGTCTGTGCTAATGCATCAGTTTGCACCAGGAGAGACAGAGTCATGGGTACCGTGTTGGACAGGTTGACCTTCAGGTGTCCCCGAGACAGCCAGTGAGAGCCAGCCCAACCTGTCCGGTCGCTACTGCCACTTAGTGGCTCACAGAGACCTTTGTATCAGACTCCCAGATGCTGGGGTCCAGAATCTGGGCACAGCATCGTGAGAACTGCATGACTCTGCCTCATGATGACTGGAGCCTGAGCCGGGAAGATGCAACATCGGAGGACGACTTTTGGCTGGGTGATTTGATGACTGGGGCTTGGAGACCTCTTGAGGTGCCACGTGTCTGATGATTAAGGCTGGCTGTCAACTGGGACCTCAGCTGGGGCTGTCGACTGAACACCTGCTCATGACCTCCCCATGTGGCTTGGGCTTCCTCACAGCATGGTGGCCTCAGGGCAATCAGATTTACGTGATGATCACGATGCCGAAAACCCGTGCAATCGAGGCCTTTTATGACCCAACCTCGGAAGTCAGAGGGCAGCAAAGCACCCCCACTGTGTTCTGCTGGTTACAAGTAAGTTACTAGCCGGGCTTGCTCCCTGAGTCTAGGAGAGGAGACATACTCTCGTCTCTCCGTGAGACGGTGAGAATTCCGGGGCCTGTTTTAAAATCGCCGCACCAAGGTTAAAAAAATAATAAACTACAAGAAGCACTTTAAGACTTTACTGAAACAATTTCAAACTTTAAAATTCCCTAATCGATGACTGATCATTTCTGACCGTAGCACAACCCTGCCTCGTGTATTTCCCGCTTTCCCTAGACGCTCCCGCACAAGTCCGTGGGAGGTCCGTGGCTGTGATGCGAGTGGGGTTGGAGGGCGGGTGCCCGGGTCTGAGCGCCCAGCATCTCCCTACCTGGAGCACTTCAAGCCCAGCGCAGGAGTAATTGCTTTTGCTCTTTGGACCTCGACTGTTCTCCTGTCAGAGTTCGAGAAAAATCCCGGCCGTAAGAGTTACCATGGCAACGGCAACATCTGTAGCGGATCCGGCCCGGAAGATATTTAAGGAGCTGGACCTGGTGAGACAGGAATAGGCACCTACCGGGGTGTGAGCAGGACACAAGCGGGGTCTTCCCGGGGTCAGTGCCTGCCTGTTCCGCCCTCTAAGGAAGCAGAGAGCACAGAGCTGCACGAACAGGGCTCGGGGCTTATTGGAACCAGGGGAGATGTGGCGCAAGGGCCACGGAGAATAGGTGAGCAGAGCAGTGAGAACGGAGGGGTGCTAGGCCACGGGGAGGGTTTTACCGCCTCCGAAGCGCAGTGCCCACCAAGGCATCCGAGAGAGCCCTTCATGATGGGCTGATTCAGCAACTACTTATTAAAGTCTGGCTGTACTTATTCAAGGCCCCATTCTGGTGGCTTATACATATCACTGCCTTTCACTTTCCACTGTCTTCCTAAAAATGAGGTCTCTTATCCCTGTAAGGTAGGTAAGGAAATCGAGGCTCAGAGAGGAAATGACTTAACCAAAGTCAAAGCTGAGATTGAGCGCAGATCTTTCCACCGCCCGACGTGGGACATCCAGGCGGATGAAATGTGACCCAGCTCACCCGGTGGGTGACACTGCCCTGGGCGTGGCACGTCCGAGGTTTCCTGGGAAAAGGCTCCATCTGGGATGATGCTGAGGAGGAAGGCGAGGAGCCCCGGAGGCCACCGAAAGACTGGGTTCCATCCGCAGAGCAAACGATAAACGTTCTCTCACTCACAGATTATTTCCTGAGCTCCTGTCACGCACCAGGCCCGCGTCAGACTCTGGGGACCAGGCTGACGAAGCCCGCTCCCCTTCCCTAGAGGAGTCAGGCCAGAAGCAGGCAGGCAGACGAAAAAATAAACATATCCTCACCTTATGAAGGAATTGGAACGACACTGCAATAAGGTCAAGAGCTCTAAGGATGGGGAAGGAGTTTTTTCTGAGAGGGAGACATTGGAGCTGGGACTCGAGGATGACAAGGCGGAAACCAAGCAGAGGGCTGAAGGAAGGGACTTCCAGGCAGAGGGGGTCCCAGGTACAAAGGCCCAGGAGTCAGAAAGGACTTGGCATACTCAAGGCCACGGTTGCGGGGGCAAGGGGGAGGGAGAGGAGGGTGAGATGAAGTTTGACAAGTAGGCGGGTGCCAGGCCGCAGAAAGTCTTATAAGGAGGGTCCCCAAATAAAATGCAGGACAGCCCGGCCGGGCGTGGCTCAGCGGTTGAGCGTTGACCTAGGATCCAGGCGATCAGGGTTCGATTCCCAGTCAGGGCACAGGCCCGGGTTGCAGGCTCGATCAATGACTCTCATCATTGATGTTTCTATCTCTCTCCCTCTCCTTTCCTCTCTCTGAAATCAATAAAGATATATTTAAAAAAAAAAAAATTAAAATAAAATAAAATAAAATAAAATGCAAGACACCCACTTACATCGAATAGTGGACGGTCGACAGATACCTTTTTGGTATAAATATGTCCCAAGTGCCGCAGGGGACATACTTCTACTACAGAAAACAATGCCTGCTGTTGATCTGAAATTCAAGTGTAACTGAGCAGCCTGTGATTTTGTTTGTTTGTTTTTTAATATGTCTTTATTGATTTCAGAGAGGGAGAGAGAGAGAAGCACCAATGATGAGAGTCACTGATCGGCCGCCTCCTGCACGCCCCCGACTGGGGATCGAGCCCTCACCCCAGGCCTGTGCCCTGACCGGGAATCGAGCCTCGATCTCCTGGGTCCTAGGTCGATGCTCAACCGCTGAGCCACGCCGGCCGGGACGGCCTGTGTTTTTATTGGCTAAATCCGGCGACCCCGCAGAGTGAGCCCTCGGGAATCAATTCTAAGAACAGTGGGAAGCCACTGAAGGGCTTCGAGCAAGGCGTGGGGGGAACTGTTGCGTTTTGAAAAGATTCTTCCAGCCACCGTGTGGAACTGGATTGCGGGGGAGCAAGAGGCCTCGAGGAAGAGCGCGACTGTGGACGGGGCGAGCGTCAGTTGAGGTGCTGGAGGGCAGTGAACTGACTCAGGGCATGAACTGGAGACAGAGCCAACCCACCTCCGGCCGCGCGGGGGGATGGCAGGGTGAAGGGTGAGCCTTGGCCGCGAGGGGACCGGCATGTAGGCTTCATGCCTGGGAAGCCTCTCAGGGGTAGAAGGTCACTGGCCTGGGGTATCTCCTGGGTGGTCAAGACGCATGGTGACCTGGGTGGTCTTTGGTGGTCCCCCTTGATTCCGTAGCCTTGTCCAACGCGTCAGGAACGGACCATTTACCTTTTCAATCAGACGCCACGTGCCGCGGAGCTCTCCGGGGGACTCCCGCTCTCCGGCCTGCGGGCCACACTCGTTCCCGGTCACTGAGTCAGAGCCAGACACAGCAGGCCCCTGGGGGTCTGGACTTTTCCATTCGCCGAGCCGGTTTTGAAAGGTGAGGTTAGTTTAAAACCTGAGCTCCAGCAGCCCGGCCCGGGAGAGACACAGCAGTTGGTCAAGCTCCGCGGGCCTGGCCGAGAGCGCACCCCAGGCCAGGAAGGATTCAGCGGCCCAGCGCCCGCTGCCCACCGGGCGCGGCGGGGCCGGAGCCAGCACGGGAGGGCTCGGGAAGGGATATTTAGGGAACAAGTTCTAAAAATGGCAGGACCAAACAAAGAAGCACTGTTCCCGGGTCCGTGTGTAGCCTTCAAGACACTATCCCCACTGTCTGCTCCCACAAAAGCCTAGAAATAATCGCAACACATTTATCATTCACCCGGCGCAATTATTTTGGCAAGAAATCTATGCTCCGGAATACATTATACTCCCTGACAACATATGCTGGAAAATGTAGGTCTTTCAGAGCTGGTAGGAGCCTGTGCAGCCACGTCGGGCCAGGGGACCGAGCGATCATGTCACTATCTGCATGTCAAATAGTTTGGATAAATATTAAATGATCCGCAGAGCCGGGTCTTGTTAATGGGGGGAGTGGAAAGCGGCGGCTCCAACAAGCTCATATGAAAAGCCAGACTCCGGGAGGCTGATTTCACACGAGGCTCCCGAAGAATCTGTAACGTTCCGGGTGGAAGGCGGCGTTCGGCATAAATAAATGCATTAGTTTAAACATCAGGATTCCGGCGCCGGGGGCAGAGCTGCGCGTCCTCTGGGCACCGCTCGGGCAGTGGGGGGCGGCCACAGGAGAACGTTTCGGGGGGCGCGAGGGAGGTCACGGCGGGGGGCAGGGGGCTCTTCCCTCCTCGTGCAAATGTGTGTTCGCATCGAGCTTTTGTGGGTTTAAAAAACAATTTTTTTTTTATTGATTTCAGGGAGAGGGAGAGAGAGAAACATCAATGATGAGAGCCATTGATCGGCTGCCTCCTGCACGCCCCCTGCTGGGCATCGGGCCCACAACCCGGCCTGTGCCCTGACCGGGAATCGAACCGCGACCTCCTGGTTCATGGGCCGACGCTCAACCGCTGAGCCACAGTGGCCGGGCCACGTTGCGTTTTCATCCAAGATGCTACCAGATTGGTGGCCTGTCTCTCTCCCTAGGAATCCCCCAGAGACAGCTGTTAAGGTGACACTGGGTGTCCAGGGGACGCGAGGAAGGGTTCTCTAGGACGCGTCCTGTGCCTGCACGTTGACTTGCGGGGACAATGTGAAGTTCTGTCTCATCGATGGTTTACGGCAACACTATGGACACGGGGGGCCGGGTAATTCCGTGTTGTGGGGAGCGCCCTGCACATTGTAGGATGTTTAGCAGCACCCCTGGCCTCTGCCCACGGGATGCCAGTAGCACCCCCATCCCCGTGTAACGGCCAAAAACGTCTCCAGACGTTTCCAGATGTCTCCTGGGCGGCACCGAGAACCCCCGTTTGAGAACCACTGGCTTTGGCACGTAGGAAGATTCGAGACATGGCAACCAGCGTGTGTGAGTCACCGAGAGGCCTGCTGAGCACCAGTCAGCTCCTTCCCAGCCCCCAGTTTCACAGGCGAGAAACCAGCGCCAGAGACGGGCAGGTTGGGGCCCGAGGTGCCCGCCGGCCGGGCCTGGGCTGCGCCTCCTCTGGCCCCTGGCACGTCCTCCGCCCAGATCCGTCTCGCCGGGCGTGTGAGCGAAATGATGGCGGAGATAGCGTCAGGCGGCAGGTCTTATTCCTGTCCCGGCCGCGGCGGCAAAGAGGCACAAGGGTACTTGGACCTGACACCCGGGACCTCATGCTCCCGACCACACCTTTCCTAGGTAATCAGACAGGCTCACCCCCCCCCCCCAGACAAGCAACACCTCGCTCTCAGACTGAACGTGGGAGGGATCGGGGTACAGCCCTCCCTGGGTGGTCTTCCAGCTGCCCGAGGAGCGAGAAAGCTCCACATGTCACACAGCAGGCGCTGACTTAGAAAAGATCCCCGCGGTGCGGTCCTGCCGTCTTGCGGTCCCAGCCAGGCCGCCGGGGTGGTCCGGGTGCGCCCCCTCGCCCCCCTCCCTGCGAGACGGGTCCAGCCCCCTCCGCCCTGGAAAGAGGAGGGTCGGCACCGCCTCTCCCTGGGGCCTGGTCCACCAGGTCTCCTGCCTCCGGGGCCGCCCCGCCTCCAGCCTCCGTCGGGAGGCCTCCCTGACTCCGCGGCATCAGGGAGGGGACGCTCCCGTCACCCGAAAGCCCCCCTTCTTAGGCTGCTGAGCTTCTCCTGGAACCTCGGCCCGGGCGCTGGGCTCTGGGCGGCCGTTTTCATGATCGCCCATCGCAAAACCCGGCAAGCTCGTGTTGGGCGCTCGGGTACAGGGTGTCCCCAAGAAACGCACGCACACTTTGCCCGGGCTCGGTGGTTAGAGCGCCGGCTGGTGGACTGACAGGTCGCGGGTTCGATTCCAGTCAAGGGCACGAGCCTCGGTTGCAGGCTTGATCCCCGGCCCGGTGGGGGCGCGTCGGGGAGACAGCCGACCGATGCGTCTCTCGTCTCTCTCATCGACGTTTCTCTCCCCCTGCCTCTCCCTCTCCCTTCCGCTCCCTCCACGATCACCAACGGAAACACTGTCCCTGCTCGAGGACAACAAGACCGAAAAAGTACACGCACTTTAAGTGATGACGACGTCAGTGTTTATTAACACACGGCTCATTTTCAACATTTAAAGGAACCTGCGGGAATGGACGGTTCTTTCCGTCGGCGCCTGTTTGCAAACTGACGGCCGCTCCGGCCCAGGCCCTGCCGACCGCGGGAAGCAGCGGATTGCGAACGTCACGGGGCATTTCCTGCGGCATTTGTGCGCCCTCGGGGCATCGACTGTTGCTGGGTTTGTACGTAAACATTTATCTTTTATGTGTCCTCATAAAAAAAACAAAGTCTAGTGGCACTTTAGGGTAGATTTTGTGTGTTCAAAGCTTAGTCTGGCTTCACCCATTATTTCAAACCCATTAAAACTGAAAAAGGAGTGAAAGTGAAGGGAGTTCTCAGCTGTGTGGACCTTTCTCGGGGACACCCTGTATTTCCAGCCAAGCTGAGGAATGGGCACCCTCTCAGCGGAGGGCAAAGGACAATCAGATTCGTAAAAATCCAGGATCCCACCCGATTTACTGAGCCCTGGCTCACGAAAGAGAAAGCTTGATTCTCAGCGCGGAGTGTTTTATGTAAACTGGGCGTTGAAAACATCCCAGGGTGAGCATTGCGAAATAGAGAACTTATTTCAACTTCACATCCCCAAAACGGTGTTGTTACGCGGGGTAATTACATAATAAATTTGTCGGGGGATAGAAAGCAATAAAAATGGTGGTAATGGCCTGTCCTTTAATAGCTGAATTGTAAATGAGTTTTTCAGCCTCCGTGCAGCAGGTTGCTGCAATTAGGAGATCATTCTTACGGGTGTCTCTCATTTCTAAAATAAGAAATATTCCGACGTTCAGTATCATTAATTTCTCCGTTGGAAGACGCTACACATCTCACTGTTGGAAGTCAGGGGATTTTTGAGGAGCGGCGGGTGGGGGAAGGGAGAGAACCGTGAGGTCAGGACGGGTTCGTGCCTTTTCCTCGCGAACTGCGGGGCGGGATGGCGCGGTTCTCGTGCTCCAGGAGCTTAGAGCTGGGGACAGAGGTTTGGAAACGGGGCCAGGCTTCCTCTTCTTTCCACGCCCTTGAATTTATGCACGTGACGAAAGGCAGGGGGCGAAGTCTCTCCTTGAACCGTCTGGGCTCGCTTAGAAGGAAGGGGTGCAGGTGTAGCTCGGCGCACCTCTTATTTAGCCTGCCCAGCGTCCGAACTGTTTCTCTGGTAACAGAACATTGGTCTCGCTTCACGGAACCGTCCCTGCTCACTAGCGAGTCGCAGTGGTTCCGGGGGGTCCACCCCACCGCTTGGACCCAGAGAGAGAGCGTGTGACCCAGGCCCGGCCCACGGATGTTTTCCACTCCCCCGGCCACGGCGTTTGGTTCAGAGATGAGCGTGTGACCCGGAGCCAGGCCAAAGAGGCTCCATTCTGAGATTTTATGCAAACGGGAGGGAAGCAGAGCTCCCTTTTCCTGTGGGCGCGGCCCGGCTGGCGGGACATAAGGATGCCACCCGGGGGACCAACCCGTGTGAGAGTGAGGCCAGCACAGAAGAATCGGGGCAGAATGGTCACGAGAGAGGAAAGAATGACGCCCCTGAGGCTCCGGCTCGGCTCCACCCGAAGCTAAGTCCACCTCTGGACTTTTCGATTAGTGGGCCGATAAAAACCCCCTTTTATGACTTGCTCCGTTAGCGTCATTTGCAACCAAAAGGCTGATGCAGGAACCAAAAGCGATGCTCAGGTCTGGCACCCAGGCTTCAGCACAGCCCGTGGCTCCCAGGAGGTGCTCACGTTCCTCCGATTCTGCGTATACGACATCCCGGCCTCCAGTCCCGAGAAACACTGTAAATAAAGCGAACGCTGGAAATATTTGGGTAGGAAAGAGCATTTGTTTATCTTCTGGGCCAGGCACCGTGGATGTGCAGTTCTAATCTCTCTTTAAAGGGCAGTTCTTTGGAACGGGATGCTGCTTAAATATCAGGCCCAGGCCGCTGCCGGGGGGAACATCGCCCGTTATTGCTTCTCGGCAGCGGCGGAGTGAGTGGCCGCGCGTCTTTTCTTTGCCATAAAACAAAGCGGAGGAACAGAGGTTGTTTGAGCTTAAGTGTGTGCTCGGCCCTCGGGGCAGTGAAGAGAAAGAGGGGGGTAAGAAATGAAGCTGACTCCCCCGGACGCCCACCATGTGCTCCAGAGCCAGCGATAGGTGCCTTCGGTCCTTAAAGTCCCTATGTCTGGGGATCAGAGTCCTGGATTCAGGCCCAAGTTCTGCCGCTGACTGGCTACGAGACCTTAACCAGGCCCGTTGGCGTCTTCGGCTGTCCCATGGGTGGGAAGCATCTTCATCAGAGGGCTGTGCTCCGTTTGCCCGAGGCTCTCCGGAGGCGTTTTGAAAGGGGGGTAAGAAAGCCTTGGTCACTTAGTAAGCTTGTCGGTGTCCCCGGTGATGACGTTGCCAAGGAAGAGAAGATCTGTTCTCGCCTCTTGAGCTACCACGGCTCGGACTTGCTATGGTTCTATATAATTGGAAATTAAATGTTTTTTGAAATAATAAAAATGAAGCCCTGGCCGGTGTGGTTCAGTGGGTTGGGCCTCATCCGGGCACCGGTGCCCAGGCTGCGTCCTGGCGGGAAGAAGGGGCGTGTGAGAGGCTGGAGCTGAGACGCCCGTGCAGTGGCTGCCCTGGGGGGGGGGGGGCAGAAAGCAGCCTCCGGGACACCCCCCCCTTACTAACAGCCAGCAGCAGGGCCAGGTGAGCTGTGCGTCCAGCCGCGGGGTCCTGTGGGCAGATCAGTGTCACGGGCTGGGCCCAGTGCACAGAAGTGGCTGTTTTCTCGAAGCAGCATCAGGAGAAATGGAAATAAAGACCAGGCTCGGGGGGCAGGGGTCTGAGGATGCCCCCGACACGCCGGTCAGCACGGACTCTAACACTTACCTGGACGCCGGTGACCGCGTTAGCCAAATTCCGTCCCACCCGGTGTGCCCAACGTGATATTTAAACAGAAATGTCACCCTCGTGGCCTGCATGTCCCAAACCCTTCAGAATTATGTCTTTGGTTGAATTGGCTCATGCATGGTCTCTTTCTATGGCCAAAGTGAAAACTGCCCATGAAAACAGAAAAAAGTAAGCTGGACGTTGTGACTGAGGCCAGGCCTTTCAGCGGAAGGCGAGCGTTGCCCTGCTGAGAAGGTGAACTAGCCCTTTTCTTTCAAGGCGACTGTCTCTACTGGATCCTTTGCCTGAGGTGACAGGGTGACCAACCATGGTCCCCGCCAGGGAACACCTGAGGGAAGACGCCTGGCTTTGAACTGAGGCCTGGGACCCACCTGCCCTCCGTGGGAGGCCACCCAGGGGTGCAGCCAGCTTCATCCTGGTTTTGAACACTGTTTTCCTGTGAAAGTTGGGGAAAGGAAAGAAGCCAGGTTGCCCCATATTTGGCTTCAATCACCCTCCAGTTGGGGGTCCAGTTACTATAGATCATGACATAGGTTTTCAGAATTGATTTTTTTCGCAGCAAATGTACCCTAAAAACCACATTTTTTAAAAGCGGGCAAAAGTGTGCCAGGAAAAGAAATTAGCATTTGTGGTCATCGGCGCGTTGCGGCGAGCGCTGGGGCCGGATCTGAGAGAATGTGCACTTGGAGACTTGTAATGTGGGTGCGCATTCGTGTCAGGGAGGGGCCGCGGGACGCTGTGTCCCAGCTTGTGCAGCACACACCCCCGGCAAACACGGGAGAGCGTAAGCAGGCCCACGACCCGGCTCGCACAGCAGCCCCTCTGCCAGGCAGTTTTCTGGTCCCATGTCACCTTCATCCATTGAGCACGGTCTCGCTTCCTGCTCTCTGAATGGTCGTGACACTCGCCATGTCTGCTTTGCTGTCCCCCCAAGACGGCTGCAAGGGACCCACCTTGAAAAAGAAAGGTCCTGCATCCCATCCTCAGAGGAACAAGCCACCTGAGACCCAGTTTCACGCGAAACGCCCCGTGGGCGACGAAGGTTTGCTTTTAGAACGGAAGCTGGGGGCTCAGCTGGGAGACCTGAGCAGACACAGCTCCTCGCCGCCGCCCCCGTTGAGCCCGAGCGGGACCCTGACAGTGAAAGGAGTCAGGGAGCGGGCTCTTCGGGGGCTGGCCTGCGAGGCTGAGCCTCTGCCGTGCCCCGTCTGGCGTGCTGGATTATGCGGTGATTCTCGGTGTTTTTATTTCTTTCTTTCTTGTTAATTCGCACCCGAGGATATTTTTTCCATTGATTTTTAGAGAGAGTGGAAGGGAGGGGGAGAGAGAGAGAGAGAAACATCGATGTCAGAGAGATACATCAATTGGTTGCCTCCGGACGGCACCCTGACCAGGGCCGGGGATGGAACCTGCACCCCAGGCAGGTGCCCTTGACCGGGAATCAAACCCACGACCCTTTGGTGTGCAAGTCAACGCTCTAACCACTGAGCCACACGGGCCAGGGCTAATTCTCGGTGTTTTTAAGAACCTGGTTTTAATAAATAGCCAATAAGAGAAGAAATGCACATGCTTATGGAGGGAGAGTCCCCATCCAGGGACGCAGCAGATAACCGCGGGCACAGCTACCTGGCCGCTCAGTCCGCGCAGGACCAGGCGTGGGGTAGACACGGGCCTTACTGTTTCCCGGGTGCAGAAGGAGTGAATGAATCAGGCCTCACACTCAGGCGTGGAGCGTCTCGTCTCTGCTGCCCTCCAGGCAGCTTCATTTCAGGCGTGACGACTTCCTGGCCCCGTGTAGGCAGGACAGCCGGCTCCCCAGCTCCTCAGAGCTCCCCGCCCCCACCCCACAGGGTCTTCGCCCAGCGCCCAGGTGCTGCAGGGCCCCCACCCCCCAGTCCTCCGCGGGACTCCCCGGCATGGATGAGCCGTGAGTCGTCAGAGCACACTGGTTGCCATGGAGACACACATGTCCCAGTCTCCTGGTCCCTTCGGGTCTGGGGCTGCTGTTCCTGCTCCTCACACGGAGGCCAGGGGGCCACCCTGCCCCTCGGCACGCTCCCCGCACCCCTGGGGAGCGGGGTCCTGGTTCCCTTGGCTCTCAGAGTCTCTCTCGCTTCTGGCCCCAGGAAATCCGTTTTTATCCGAAGACCGTGTCTCTTCTGTCCTCACGTCTCTCTCAGAGGTACCTCCCCCGCCCCCACCCCCACCTCTTTGATTTTAAACTTTCACAAACCAAGCCCCAAAGAGAAATGACGGCCCACCCCGACTCTCCACCCTGCCCCGAGGCCCCGGCTCAGGGCCCGTGGCCTGTCTGAGAGGCAGAAAGCCCCGTGAGTGTCACCGCCGTGGCCGCGAGGGGGAAACCAGCCGCGACGTTCTGCACCGTAAGCAGCAGCCTCACTGCCATCCCCTTCCCGCGCCCCCCAGCCCGCCTGCCTCCCAGCCCCACTCCCCAGCCGGGCATCTCATCGCAGGAGCCCATCCAGTCCCCCGCTTCTCCTCGGGGCCCCCACTTAGTGACGGCAGGGGAAGCATGGACACGGGCAGGGAGACCCACGGCAGACAGAGCTCGTGGCCACGGGCAGCCCCCCGAGGCTGGGCGGGAGGGCGGAGACCGTGACGTTGAGGGAGAGGCCCGGGGACAGGGCACAGCCTCACGAGGTGGGATGAACAGCCAGGGGAAAGCGCTGTGTCATTTGGAAGCATACGCCCGAACCGCGTATTAGCTGTTTCTGTGCATCGGCTTGTCACCCAGGACGCGGGGAGCTGGGCTGAGAGGCCTGGGCTCGGAGCCCGAGGCCAGCATTGGGGACCCGGCTGTCCCACCCAGGGGCCCGTGCCCTCCGGCCAGCCATCCCCCGATCTGCCCCTTCACGTGCTCGTCTCTAAAAGCAAAGAGGTGGGCCCGTCAATCACCAGGCCCCGTCCCGCTGACGGTCCTCGGGGCCGAGTATTTTCACAGACAGTATTTTAAATGCCTTTGTATGGTGCTCGGGGCGCCTCCTCGTTAGATAACTGACACCCTGGTGGATGTCGGCCCCCGGGGCACCAGCCTGCTGCGGCTCTGCCCTCGCCGCCCGACTCCGTGAAACCCAGCAAACCTCGCGCGTGTTAAAGTTTAATAGCAGCCGGGGGCTGAGGGGCGAAGGAGCTGTGAGCGGCGCCCGAGGGGTGTCTGGCCCTCGCTGGCTCCCCGTGCGTGATAAGCAGCTCCCACACCTGCTGCTGCCACGGGGGCGGGTTCTGAAGACTCCAGCCCCTAAGGGACGCGGCATCTTCCACCGTGAAAACAGCCCTGAAATGGTCAGCAGGTACGGAGAGACCTCGCGGGTACAGAGAGACCCCGCGGGAACAGTGAGACCCCGCGGGTATGGGGAGACCCCGCGGGTATGGGGAGACCCCGCGGGTGTGGAGAGAGCCCGCGGGTGTGGAGAGACCCCGCGGGTGTGGAGAGAGCCCACACCCGGGCCCCAGGTCCTCAGCCCAATTCGCCAGAACCACAGACCTGCCCTCATCTGGTGCCGCGGGTCCAGCGCCACTCGGGCAGCCCCGGCGCCGGGGCGACATTTGCTGTCCAGGCCATTCTGTTCCCAAAGGGCGACGGTGGCCATTGTGCCTCAATGAGCTGCTTTCCGGGTTGAAAACGTGTATTATTTAAAAGTTTAATTTCTCTCCTGGCTTCAAAATAAGAACGAAATCACTCTTCTTTTGAGAGCACTTGCTTCTTGGGTGCTGAACAACCCCCAAAATGCCTGAGCATTCCTCGGATAAATGCAGTTCCCGGGACAGGCTGTCAGGCAGGGAGCCGCGGGAAACGGGGGCCGCCGAAAAGGCGCGTCCAGCAGCCGCGGGAGGGAGACCGGCCCGTGTGGTGCAAGGAGCAGAGAGAGGCGCAGGTGCCACCCGCAGCCGCGGCCTTCTGGGCACCATCGGGAAAACGTGGGAGCTGCGTGGCGCGGCGCCGGGGCCAGGGCTCCCCCCGCCTCGGGTCCATCCCGCCCGCCTCGGGCTTCCTGGCGTTTAGATCCATCAGGTCCGCAGCAAAGCGGCCGCTCCCACGTGCCACAGCCCATTCGAGTTTTCAGTTGGACCTGGCCGCGCCATTGACTTTTAAGGCAGCGGGGAGACCCACCGCCCGCATCCATGCTCTCGACTCCCCGCCCCGCTCGCCCCTCTTCCCCTGTGCTTCGCACGCTCGGGCTCCACGAGCCCTCGGATGTGTCTCTCTTTTGGATAAACAACTCCGGTGTGTTTTACCAGGAATTTTTTTTTGGGGGGGGGAACACTTCAGCTTGCTGTATCTTGATGAGACTTAGAATTCTCTAATTCTGCCCCCACATCAGAGTTACGTCATGGAAGGAACCCCGGCGGCCTGAGCATTCAGCCCCACACGGGAGCATCCTTGCTCTGGCGCCGGGCGCGGGCCTGCAAAATCGTTTGGTCTGACCCTGCCAAGGCCTCGCCAAAGAGAAGCAGGCCCAGCCACCACGTCAGGGGTGAGCTAATTTAACGCTTGACCGAATACAGCAGGCTCATTTTTAAGTTGATAATTTTGTATGGCCCTCGAATGATGTTGTAAATACCCAAATGGCCCTTGGCAGAAAAAAGGTTCCCCGCCCCTGACCGAGTCCCCAGGCAAGAGGTGAACTCCCCTGCGGCTTAGAGGTGGTCTCGGGGGTTCCGTTTGTTTATGGGTTTCCCTGAGCCTGAACTGCGCTGGGGTGACAGTCTCCTTCCCCAAGGCTTTCCCTGCCCACTCCCCGAAACTCGCGGAAACTCGCTCCAGAAGGATGAGATCGGGAGGGTAGTGTGTCCCCGCAAGAATAACCCCACTGTCCCCTCCACACCTCCTGCAGGTGCCGCTAACTCCCACGGGGCCCTTTTAACTGTGTGGGAAACGGGGCGACGGGTGTATGGAAACTCCCCGGGTCATCTTCGCAACTTTCCTGCAAATATAAAGCTTTTCTAAAATAAAGGGAGTGAGTGGTGTGGAAGGATGGGCGAGGTTCATGAGGCCCCCGGATATTTTGGCAAGACTGGCCTTTATGATACCGCTGGGAATGTCAAGCGTGAAGGGAGGGGTGACAGCGCTCTAATTCGGTGGAGAAACATATACCGGATTTCTCTTTAAATCCTTCGTTGATTCATTTTCTGTTAATTCTAAGAATTAGTACCTCGTTGCAAATATAACCTACATTGTGTTAGAGGCAAGATAAATTAATCTCCCTAACGTTTAGTTTTGTTTTTTCAAGAGGAAGGCCGAAGCCTGATTATACAATACCCCCACCGTTTGCGCTGAAAGTATCCCTCCCCCGTCACCCAGCTGGCACAGCTCAGTGGTTGAGCGTCGACCGCTATGAACCAGTAGGTAACGGGTTCGATTCCCGGTCAGGGCACAGGCCCGGGTTGTGGGCTCGATCCCCAGCAGGGGGCGTGCAGGAGGCAGCCGATCAATGACTCTCATCATTGGTGTTTCTCTCTCTCTCTCTCTCCCTCTCCCCCTCCCTTCCTCACTCTGTAATCAATAAAAAACATATTTTTTTAAAAACAAAAAGAAAATATCCCTCCTCCGTTGAGAGAATGCATTTCAGTCGCCTTTCTGTGGTCCCAGTGACAGGCGGGTTACGTGGCCCCCCCTCCGTTCCCAGCGTTCTCCGTGGGACTCTCTGGGGGGCTGGGCGGAGGGGGCCTGTGAGAGGATTTACCTAAATAGCTTTACCTAACAAAGGGCCCCACAGCCCCTGAAATACGGTCACTTGACGCCATGGTCCCTGAGAGGCCGTCAGTAAAATCTCCATTTTGCGTCAGTGCTTCCGAGTAGGAGTTTGTTTTGCTTCGGGTTTTCTTGAGACATATGTTGACATTGGCCTTAAAGACGAGCGCCAGATGGTGTGGATTCCTGCCGGATACCCCACGAATCGCCCTGTACTGGGGAGTGCCCGCCACCTACTTTCCCTGTACCGTGAGCCTGTGTCATCTGAGACCACCCCACGGAGGGTCACACGGCCGCCAGGCGGAGCGCGTCCAGGCGGGTGATGGGACCACGGTGAACCGACGCCGGTCCAAAGGGCGAGGCCACACAAAACGTGGGTCTGGGGCAGAGGAAGGGAGAGAGGGAGACATGGATGTGAGAGAGAAATAGCGGTCGGTTGCCTCCTGTATGAGCCCCGCCCGGGGGTGGGACCCACAACCTGGGTATGTGCCCAACACTCCAACCAACCGAGCCACCCAACCCGGGCAGCCCATCTGATTTTTCAAAAGAAGCCAGTTCTCTGGATTTTGGGGTGCAACTGCTCCATGGCTCTTCTGTGTTTTTATTTTTTTAAAAACAGGATCGAATCATCAAATAAGTCAAGTCTGCAGTCTCTATACAGGTGACCCTAGAACAATAGGGGGGGTTAGGGGTGTGACCCCCCCATGCAGTCAAAAATCCACAGGTAACTTTAGACTCCCCCAAAACTGAACTACTAAGAGCCTACTGTTGACTGGAAGCCTTACCGATAACATAAAGTCCATTAACACGTAGGTTGTATGTTTTATGTATCATATACTATATTCTTACAATAAAGTCAGCTAGAGAAAAGAAAAGGTTATTAAGAAAATCATAAGAGAAAATACATTGACGGTATTTGTTGGGAAAAGTTCACGTATAAGTGGACCTGTGCCGTTCGAACACGTGTGGTTCAAGGGTCAGCTGTATGTCCAGGGGCAGCCACTCTGTAAGCTCTAGGTTTGGAAAATATTAAAACTAGGGTTAAACGTACAGAGTAGTTTCCTGCCAATTTAGAAAAGAAATGTACTTTGTCCTAATATAAGTGATCTCTACCTTTCCCTCTATATATTAGCCAAATCTGGGTCACGGTGTAATTATAATCCATAAACGTGTGCACATCTGTGTCCAAAAGGAGAGATTCCAGCCCCTCCTCTGCTTCTCTGCTCCCTTCTCTTGGCTCTTTAAAGCCCCGTTGCTAATCGGATCGAGAAGGAGAGGCGCTTGCGGGCCGGCGTGGCTCAGTGGTTAGCGCTGACCTAGGAACCAGGGGCTCGCGGTCCGACTTCCCGTCAGGGCACAGGCCCGGGTTCCGGCTCGATCCCCAGGAGGGGGGTTGCAAGGGGCAGCCGATCAACGACTCCCATCATGGATGCTTCTCTCCCCCTCTCCCTTCCTCCCCCTCTGAAATCAAACATGAGATGCATGTTCTTTGCAAGAGGCGGCACCTTCTGGAGCGCGGGCACCAGACCCCAGGGCCGTGCAGAGCGTCTACCTACCTGCCCAGCGCAGGAGCCAATTGTGCTTTTCAAAGGCATATTCAGATGTGGGCCTCCCAGGACCCACCATGCCCAGCGATCGTCCTCGGGCCATCTGTCAGCAGATAGCACGCTGAGGTTAACAATTTATCTTAGGCTCCTGCCTCCCCCAAGGACGGGTGAAATGGGTACACGTGAGCTCGCTTTTCCAGATGGCAACGGCAGAGCCAAAACAGACCCCCGCGGGAGGGACGGGATTGGTGACGGACCGAGGAACCGAGTCCTGGAAGCGTGATCTGGGGGAGACAGCAGGCTCTTTCCCGGGACATGTAAATGGAGGCTTTTCCCGTTTTTGGTCAGAAAAGCATCGAGGTCAAGGCAAGGGCAGGGCCAGGCAGGGAGGGTACATCCCGGACTTGTCTTTTCCAGGGAGGCACCTGGGGCCGGGACACCGACCCAGGACTTACCAATGCGCCAGGTGACCTTGGGAAAACCACTTAGCCCCTGGCACTTCCTCTCAAACTGCCCACGTGTCTGGGGGATAGAGTAGAGCTGCCCTGGGGCATGTGTGTGTGTGTGTGTGTGTGTGTGTGTGTGAGCGTTTCGGGGGACCTGGTGTCCGGCTGGGGCGCGGTGCGCTGTTACCCAGAGCGGAGGCCTTGCTGCTGTTATAAGTGTTTCTGTCTGTTTCCGGCTCCTGAGTTGCGGGTTCTACTTTCTCTGGATCCTCAGTTTTCAGCTCCACCCGCGAAAGGCATCTCTCTGTTTCCTTTCGGAGGCCGAGAGTTTGGAGACCTGGCCCGTCTCGTCTTTAAGGCGTCTTCTCTGCCGCGTTGAGATGCTCTGTCGATGGCCAGGAGCATCCGATGGAAAGTTCCGGTGATTCGCGCTGACGGCCCTGTAACCTGACTTCCGGGCAGGGGCCTGCTGAGCCCCTCCCGTCATCCCAGGACATGCCCCGCAATGCGGGGACTGGCGAGGCCGCCAGGCCGGGGTGAATTCACTCCAGGGGGCAGCCTTTAGACTCACAGGCTCCTTTTGCTCACAGGAGCCCTCGGGATCTCTGATACAAATACCACGTGCACCGAAAAGGAGCTATTTCTTATATTAAGGGCCCCGAAAATCAAACAAAAATGCAGCTTTCTCTCTGCCTCCTGCTCAGGGTCAGTGTTCACTCGCCCTGGGCCCCTGGGGGAGCCGCAAGCTGAAGTGCTGCTTGAAGTGTGGGAGTCGCCACACCCCACAACTCCAGGGGGCGCTGTTCACATTGGGCCTGGCTCAGCTGGCCCAGCCCTGCTAGCGGGTATGGAAAGGGTAGAAGGAACAGGGAACCAGCCTTAACTAGTATTGGGGGAAATGCCTCCTTTCGGGGTGTTTTCCGTGTTACTTGCCCGTCGGTACCATGATGGGAATCATGGGCTGGTAACGAACCTGGTGACCGTGGGCCCTCCTCCCCCTTTCTAAGCCTCAGTTTCCCATCTTTAACTGGGTGACTTGGCCGGTGTGATAATATACTTTGAAAACCTTTTATCACAGGCAGTAATTTTCGACATATATAGAAGTTACCAGCAACGTGCACCCCAGGGTCAGCTGAGTGGTGTTTGACACACCTTAATGACAAACACACACTCCGGTGCTTGCACAGGCCCTTCGAGGTCTGCACCAGGCGGCTCATCTATCACCATGAGCGATGTTATAAACACATTTTTGGGGGTCAGTGAAATGAAGGTACCAGGTAGCTGGAAAGACTTAAGGGGCTGCCACTCTGCGTTAATAATATGCAAGAATGTGGCCGGATCAGTAACTCTGCAGTCCCTGGGGAGCAGCCCCCACACCCCAGGCTTCAGGGGGGCCCTGGCTCTGCTCTGGGAAAAGCAAGCTCGTCCCCTGGCCTGTGAGCCATGAAGTTGGCTGGTCCTGAGGGAGCCGATTGCGTGCCACGGGGCTGGGGGCCAGAGGGTGGCAGTGCCCGCCCTCCAGTGCTTTCAGTGGCTTCCACCTACCCTTAGACAACCATATCCACTCAATTCAAAGGTGGCCTCCCCCACGCGGGAGGGGCGCCCTCTGATATTTCGTGGCACACGCTTTCCACGCTGCAGAAATCGCCTCGCACTTGCTGCGACAAGTCGGAAGATTACGGGGTCTCGTGCCACAGTCGTTTCCATCCTAACGTGAAAGCCGCCCGCGTGCAGCCAGGTCCTGGGGGGCCGCCTGCGTTAAAAATAAGAACACGAACGTTACATGCATTAGGGCTGCTCGTGTCAACAGACGCATCCATAAGGAACCACATGATCGGGGGACCGACTGGATGAAAGGACAGCCCAGGCGTCGTTAGGAAGAGTTCGTTGCAGGGCTCTCTGCATCTCCCTGCAGCGTTGCCTATTAAGATAATGAATTGCCTCTCTGAGATTAGGCCTAAAAACATGTTGAACCAGGCTCCGCGAGGCAAAGGATCATTATGTTTATGACTTCGTGAAATGCATATTTTTACCAACCCGTTTTGAAAGGGGCTTATTTCAAAGGTTACGAGGAGGGAGCTCTTCTTGTTTCCCACAGCACCCACTGAAATCCGAAGTTTAAAGAGGAACCTCATTATCAAAAGAATAATTTGGGGAAACGAGCACCCAAATCTTCTTTTGATTTAGAGAACGCTTTGAATAGAGATTTCTGATGAGTGGGCTGGGGATTTTTTTTTTTTTTCCTTCTAAATGTTCTCAGATTGTCTCAAATCCCAAAGGTGATGTAGGCAAACCACGGATTAGCACTGTGGGGCTCGGGGGGTGGGGGGGGAGTTGTCAGTTTGGATTTTGTTTGTTGGTGTTTTTGTGGTTTGTTTTTCTGGTCCCCCCCCGCCCTTGAAGAAACTTCTCACCAATGCGGAAAGGAGATAAAGTGAGTCCCCTCTAATCCCAAGCGACTGAGAATTTCAGTGGGCAGGATCCAGATGTATAAAAATCACACAGATATGCGAGGCAAAAATGGTAGGTTTCTTTGTGAAAGTCAAAAATACTAGTGTTTCCCTTCTCGCCTGGGGACATAAAGGAGACTGTTTTAGGATGAATTAAAAGGAGGCCCTATTTTAAACAACTCTTCTTTCTGTAGGAGGTAGGATGGGCTAAAAATACCATGAGCTTCAGGGAGAGTTTGGATAGATCCCGGGGTTTCACATCTATCAAGTGACTGAGGAGAAACAACGACCCTCGGAGGACATCCCCTGCCCTGGGACACCCAGCCCAGCCTCCCTGGACCACCCGGCCTCCCACCCCGGCCTCCCAGTGAGCACCCGGCCCAGCACTGAGCACATTCATTTATGTTCCTCTCCCCGGCTCAGGGACAACGTCTTAAAGAGCATCAGGTCCACCAGCAAAGGGTCTGATACAATAAATACTGGACCAGGCTGCAGGCCGATGTCAGGCAGTTTCCCTCACGAGAGGCCCCAGGCTATGTCTTATGATCTTTCTATTTCTATTTCACGTTGCCCCCGGAAGGAAGCTCAGGCCGCGCTCTTCAAGGGCAGAGCGGCTCCGCCTGCCATTCCTGTACCTGGTCCTCCGGCGTCACCGACTTTATTAACCGACTGCCTTTATGCCCAGGGGGCGCGAGGTGGGAGGGGAGGGGGTCAGCGGCCGGTGTGAAAAGATGTTTCCTCTTCTTCCCCATGTGCAACGCTCCAGCTTCCGTAAGTAAGCAGCCCGTGGAGCGTTGCGGTTTTGTTGCAGGTTCTGGGGACCGCGGCCTGGGTTGTGATTCTAGCTTCATCCCCTGCCCCCTCCACGACCTTGGGCAAGTAGCTTCGCATCTTTGTGCCCAGGGTGCTGCATCGGTAAAAGGAAGATAACCGTGTCCCTTGTCAAGGCTGTTGAAAGAATTAAATGAGATGCCCCACATGCCAGTGTTTACCGCTTACCCGATCATAGGAAGAGTGTGATAAGCGTGTATCAGTCAGTATAGGCTAGGATACGCCGCAGTAACAAAAGGGGCAAGATCGGGGGCTTAAAGGAGCAAAGTTTTACTGTGCCTTTATGCTACGTGTCCCTAGAGGCAGACAGGGGTGCCTGTTCACTGACGTCGCTCAGGAAGCGAGGCTAAAGAACCGGCCACCTATATGTCACGTCCAACGGGGGTAAGAGAAAGTGGCAAGTGACACTGGCTCTTAAATCTCCCACCAAAGCTATACATGGCGCTTTTGCTCATATTTCATTGACCAAAGCAAGTCACCACGTGACCCACTGAAGCAGAGAACTGTAATCCTACCAGGTGCCTAAAAGTTGGGAGAACTTTTCTATATTTCTAGATGGTACGGCTGAGCCCCACCAGGGGCCAGCTGATACTAGAACAGAGGCTCCTATGCGACGTTCCTTCTGTGTGTCACCAGCAAAGGTGCAAAATGTTAACGCGATGAAACCGGCAGGTTCTTGCAGGTCTCTAGCCTAGCCCAGCACTGACTGCAGCAAAGCACATTTTCTTTCCCTACCACGTCTTTCCAAACACAATATTCTTTTTTATAATAATGCACGTTGTCAGTAGCCAATCATTTCTGAGCAGTCTTAATGTGAACATTTCATTGCGGTTGCTCGACAGATGGAGAGGAAAGCTTCCCGGGAGAAAATGGAAACAAAATTCTCTCCCCTTTTTTTTTTTCTTCTTCCAAAGTGTAAGAAACAATGACATAGTGCTTAAGAAAAATAACCCCAGGTTCCCAGTCCTGTCCACGAGTTTAATGTGAGGGCCTTTTTTTTTTTTTCTCTCACTCATTCTGTATGGGGTGAGAGGTGCTAGAAGCTGAGACAATCTCTCCCCAGTTCTAAGTGGTTTCTTAGGTGTGAGGGGTTTTTGTTCAGTGATTTACGTAGCAAATAACTAAAACACACAAGGAAGCTGGTAACTTCTCATTTAATCTTTCCTGGAGTGAGGATTGAAAGGAAAGGCTGCCTGCAAGACTTCAGAGGCCACTAAACTGCTTTCTATTGATTTTATACTAAGCTACTTTATCACTCTTGTTGCTTTAAAAAGAAATGCAATCTGTGTCAGGGTCTAAATAGACTTTCCTAGAAAAATCAGGCCCCGCACTCCTACGTGAACGGAGGGGGAGGATGTTTATCAGCTCCGGCAAATCAACTTTAGGGAGGTGTTGGGTTTTTTTTTCTTTCAAGAGGCATCTCTCCTGATGTAACATCCCAGTGCTTGAAAGGGTCGTAAGTGGGGCCTTACCGTTGTCATTAGCTAGTTATTAATAATAAGAAAGGAGCAAAGGGGGAAGCCAGAATTATAAGCATGTTGTTTGGGCAGCTTCACCAGGAAGCTGCAACTTTGCACTCCCCAGGGAACCACGGGCCAATTCCCTGTAAAACACTGGGGGAAGGGATCCAACAAAGGAAGACAGACTCATGCCCAGTAAAGTTGGGGTGACATAGGGAAGGTACTTACCTGTCAGTCACACCCCGGGAACAAAGATCATTGGCCAGAATGGATGTGGCCCCTGCAAGTGCATGAAATTGTGGGAATACGTTATCTCCCAAACAAAGGAGCTCTCTCTCTTTTTGCCCTTCTTGCTTTTGTGGCTCGTGACTCTGGCCCATGGGGCTCTCTTGTTCCCGCCTCCTTGCATTCGCCTGTAGGGCCCCTCGGCCGTGCAGACCTCGCACGCAATGCACCCACGGGCTGTAACTGGGAACACAAACCAAGCTAGCCCGACGCTGGACTGGAACCGGCTCCAACACAGAAAGGAAGCTCTGGACACTGGCTCTGATTTCAGCCGCACTGAAGCCCCAGCTACGCTGCTTCTACGGCTGGCCGAAGGGAAATGGAACTTTGGAAACTCGGGGACTTAATTCCACAGAAATAAGAGTCACTCGCTTCCCCGGGCGCGTCTCAGAAAACCCTTTTTCTCAGGACGTTGCAAGGATTCCAGTCCCACTAGGAGCCGGGGGAGGCGAGGACCTGTCCCCTCCGTTAGCATTACTTCCCGAGGTTAAACTCTCTTGGATCTGGAATTCACCTGAAAAAGCGCCTGTTCAGTCCCCTGCCTGCATTCCTGGGGAAAACAGGGCTCCGGGACGTTAAGAACTTGCTCAGGTTTGCTGAGCGAGCAGGGGCGGACTCCACGCTCAAACCCACTGACTCTTCCCACCCATAAAGGTGATCGGGCTGTCTGTTTAACTCGGATGTTACGTCTCTGAATGGTTGTGTAGTTTTACCCACAGCTGGCTTGCATACGTTGCTTAATCCGCTCCTGGACGCTTGAGCGTTTCTGGTGCTGTCCTAAGCGGCCCGGCTGTGGGAATGCAATTAATTTTTACATACCTGCCTTGTAAGCGCGCATGCTGGTCTCACTTATTAATCCTCACGATGTTTCAGGGGCGTCTTTGCCGTTTCCTACGTGGGTAATCGTCTCGTCGCGTCGTTTTAGTTTCTGTCTCTCTAATCCCCGTGCCTGGGGTTGACAGCACCGGCCTCCCAGCCGGGTCCCTCCTTCCGCCTCCTCGGCGGCAGGGTCCGGGCTGTCCCCTCGGCGGTGTGCCCGGCTGAAAACACTCCACCCGTGAGTCTTGCAGCTGGGGGAGGGGACGTGCGTGGCAAACAGTTCTGGCCAATGGATACAGATTTAAACCTTGGTGCAAAGGCCTTTCTTCATGAAAAGGCCAAGCTTTGGGTGAAAAAGGCTCTGGGACGCCCCGTGTTCACGCTGGGGTGCAGACATGGGCGGCACCAGCCAGGGACTGCTCTGCAACCCTTTCTCACCTTCAGGTTTCCTGGACCACGGGGGCACGAAAATTTGAACCCTGAACCTATGAGCAGAGACAAACTGTGGCTGGGAATTTTCCGGGTTACCCATTTTATCTAGGACAGAACAGGAAAATGTCCCCCATGGCCCACAGCCTTTCGAGAATCCCAAGCGCGCGGTCGCCTCAGCTTCGTCTCCCCAGCTCGGCAGGTCCGAGGCCTGCCCGTGTCCCCACCGAGCCCCGAGCCCCGGGCGCCCAGGCTGCCAGCAACCCCGCAGCCGTCCCCTCGGCCCCCGCTCAGCGCTCTGGCGTTCAGCCTCTTTATTTTCAGTCCTTGGAAATTTCCCTGCCTTTTTTGCAGGCTCGGTGAAGCATCTGAGAGAAGATTTGTTCTGTTTTGTGCAATATTTCTAGATGTTTGCCGGTGGAAGAGTTTCCAGATTGGAAATGGCAGTCCCTTCTGCTATTCATTTAGCTCAGGGCGCAGTCGACAGGATCCATACCCGCGCACGCCCGTCACGGGCACCTCTGTGGCGCGGCCGCAGCCACTCGCATTCACCCCTGGACGCAGGGGTGAGCAGGGCGCACCCGCTCTGCACCCTCGTGAAGCTTACATTTAAGGGGAGACACAAAAAGTAAGGAGACAAATGCACAAGAAGACCAGAGAGAGAGAGAGATGCTAGGAGGAAAATTGAAAATTAAACAGAATAACGCAGAAGAGAACAGAGTGGGACGGAACAGCCGCCAAGGTAATTAAGACATTTGACCCAAAGCCTGAGGCCCGGGCACCGGCCAGGTAGCGATCTGGGGGCAGGGGTGCCAGCTGGACAGATGGGCAAATGCCGATACCTGAGGCTGCACAGATGCTGGCTGGTGTTTGCAGGGCTGCAGCCAAGCGCATATGTTTCTTCATTTTCTATTTTGTTTCTTCCCAGAGCCGGCGGTGGCTACAATGTATCCTTTCTGCGTGGAGAGATGTCTAATTTAGACTGGGGAAATCTGAGCCTTTTGTTTTGTTTGGTTTTAGAATAAGTTCATTAGCAGCAGCCAAAACGTGAACAGCCTTCATTCCCTTCATTTTTTTTTTTCTTTTTGTAAGATGACAGAAGAGCAAAGAGAACGCGCTCCTCAGTGGATCTGTTATCAAAACCCGGGGGCGGGGCAGGGCGCCCCCTCCGAGAGCGCAGCCCAGGCCTCGGCTGCAGACAAGGCCACGCCGCTTCCCTCGGGGCTTCGCCGGACTCCTCCGCTGACGGGGAAGGGAAGGGACAGGGCTGCTGCTGCTCCAAGTTCAGCTGTTTCCCCTGCGGTCAGGTGGGGTGAACGGGGCCGAGCCGGAGGGACCCGAGAGCGGAGGCAGAGTTGAGCTGAGCCCCGACGGAGGGAGGGCGACTGTTCAGGACACAGGGAGAGACCCAGGAATGGAGGTGGCCGGGCGGGGGCCCAGGACTGCTGGGTTCTTCGGCGTCTCCGTGGCTCACACGCTCTGTAGCCTCAGGCGGCTCCCGTCTCTGGACTCTAGAGGCCACCGGCTGACCCTGTCCTAACGGGATTTACCCCTGCTATGGGGGCCCCTTGGTGACCAGCTCCTGGCACGTCACCAAGTCTGGCAGTTTCCTCTAGTTGGGGGATCATGACAGGGACTCCCTCCCAGGGACATCAGCATGAAACGCGGTCATGACCATGAGGTGCTTGTCACACGCCGATTTCTAGATAAACCTCGGCCAGCATTGCTGTCACTGTATGTCCCGGGTGCAGAGAACGTTTGGTGGGGAGGAGCCACCAACCACTCAGGCTGGGGAGATGGGTGGTACCCCACTCTGATGGAGCTCAGGAGCCAGATGAGGGGTTGGAGCCCCCCCTAACGCCAGCCCGCATGCTCTCTCAGCCCCTACTCATCCAGACACCCCCAGGGTCAGACCCCAGCCCGAGGGGTGGCTGCCCCCCCCACGCCGATTCTCTTGACCCAACCTCTCCCAGCCCCACCGCACCCAGGATGCTGCCTCGGTCTTTCCAGCAAAGCCTCTTTCCAGATGCCTCCCTCTCCCCCTCCTAACCTGGGTCCTTGCAAAGCCTCCCCTTCCCACCATCCTGCTCCATTCACATTTCCCTGCTCCCCAGAAATATTACTTTATTCACCACTGTGCTGATTATAGATTGACATGCAAATAGGCAAACATTAACCCGAACATCCATTTACATTCAATGTATTCTGAACACAAAAATAGAAGGCCCCCTGGGTCTTGGCTCCACCAGCCCTTTATTCTTCGGCCCCTTGATGATCGACTTCGGACCCCTCACCAAGCCAACATTCACCGGCCCCGCAGGGGCCTCGCTGGCCTATGCCGCCTGCACTTGCAATCACGGGGACACTGATGCCAGCCTCCCGTTCCTTACCATGGGCCGCGCTCCTTGGCAAACTTTGCGCAGCTCTCCCAACCCGCTGGCATCAAATTAAACGCCTCTGGAGGGCCGGGGGCATCTCTGTTTATGCAGCTCGGCCGGGCCCAAAGCCAACCCTCCGGAAAGGCGCCGCCCACAGCAAGTGACCGTCTGCTGGCTGGGGGGCGACAAGTAACAAAGCAGCCTGGTCCTTGCTCAGACCCCAGCTTTTCCCTGGGCACGTCTAAGCACAGGGAGGCGCCACCCGGCCAGGGCTGAGCCAAGACTGCCCGGCCCCTGGAACCCCTCTCACCCCCCGAGGGGTAGGAAAGCAGCCCAAGGGACCCCACAATCTCCCCTCTGCTCCTCACCGGCGGAGAACTTCGACAGGGGTGCTCTCTGTCCTAGTCTTTTCCATTCTTGTTTCTCTCTCTCTCTTTTTTTTTAGTGCCACCATTTGTCTGAGTGCCCTTGACCAAGATTTCTAGGACTTGGTTCAAAGCTGAGAATCTGAATTATTCCTTTGGTGCCCTTAATATATAATTTACCCTTTAGAATATAAATGGTTTGGAATGAAGCAGACAAGGGTTTCTCACAGTTGGCAGCACTTCTCCCGTGGCCACCGCCCTCTGGCGCCCTATTGCCACATCGCGTGGGTGGTTCTGTGCAGGCTGGGGCTGGGGCTGGGGCTGGGGGGGTGGGGGGCGGGGGAGGCTGGGGCCGGGCGGGCAGAGCCTCTGTGCTGGTTGTGAGCCCTGTGCAGGGAGTGGCCAGGCAGGAGGCCTGGAAGCAGCCTCCCGGGGCCACTGGCTGCTCAGGTTTCCAACTGCAAAGTGTGCCAACCTGAAGCAGCAACTTGGGGGTTGCCAGGGAAACCACTCCCTGTTGTTTTCTGGTGGAAAGTGGTGGTTGGTATGTAGCAGCTGAGTCTGGGGGAGTCAGGGGCATGTTTAAAGGGGGTCCCCCTTTCATTATAAAACCCGGAAGGGTGCCCACAAATGTCTCCACGCACCACTGGGCATGAGCTTTCCAAGGGAGGTGGCCGGACCCAGGATGGCTGGGCGGGAGAAATAATAGCAGTAGAAACATAGAAGTAGGAGGAATTTCTGTGTATCAACTATGGGCCCCAATGCTTATCTAATTTAACACTCAGGGGGCTCACCAACTCATATGCCCTGGGGCCAGTCCAGGTTGGTGTGAGACAGAAAGGGTGGTAGGCAGGGGACCGGCTGGGACACGGCGCCCCATCAGGGAGGCAGCTGTGCCCACCAGGTGGCTGTGCCCATCAGCACCGCAGTGTTCAGGCTGAGGAGACCTGATTTTCCAGAAGTTGGAAATACAGATTCTTATGTGTGATCTCCTGATTCTTAAAACTTGGTAACTAATTCAGAACCATGTCCAACCCTGAGCGAGTGCGAGTCAGCGTGACGTTCAGGGCTAGTCCTTGGTCACCCGTCTGTCCCCTTGGCCTTGGAGCCCCGTGAGGGAGAGGGCGCGACGCCCACTGCTCAGACAGGAAAACTCAGTCTCTTTTAGTTTGGCGGGAAATGCCTCCACTCCTGACAGTGCTGTAGGAAGTAGCTTCACTTGGGGGATGGCGTTGAGTCTGCACTGAAGATGTTGGGAAACAGGAATATTTTCTGATATCCTGGAGATGTAAGTGCTGGGTAGGAAAGTTGAGGCTGTGAGTCTTCAGTGCAGGAAAAAATAAAGTGATTCTAGGGCGTATTAGAGCCACTTGCTTTATTTTATAAATAAAAGAGCAGATAAGTCAGCCACCAGGTAACAGAATTCTGTTGAATTCTGCGTGAGCTCCAAGCATGTCGAGGACTGTGTCTGTCTGGCTCACTCCCGGATCTGCAGGCCTTACCCAAGGTCAGGCGATAGAAGGAAGCTGCTGACCTCCAGACAACTGACCCAGGCATTTGTGCAAAGCAGGGGTGTGGGCATGGCTTCCTCGTGCTTATGAGGCATTACGTCTACAGAGATTAAAATGTTGCCTTGAAATTACAATTTAGGTGGCTTCTGAATGATACACGTGTGAAACAGTTACATTGAGAGCCCATTGTATGCATGGCTTCCCACCTGTGCACGCGTGATGTTATCTTGGTAGCTGGAAACAAGCCGGGGTAGGAGTATTGACACCACGGAAATGGGCACATGCCACAAGTCACGCTGTTTTGTGTGTGTGTGGAAGGGCAGTGGTTACACATTTACAGCAAACCATTAATTCACATGCATGTGAAAATTAAATTTTCATACGGATCTAGATCTTTTAAACCTTAAGCCAATCCACTGAGTGAGTTTCCCTCCTCTCTTTTCAAACTAAACCCAGGAAAGACCCCAATTTTTTTTCTCCAGGATGGTTTTCTCAATTGATGTTCTCTTTTACCCAGAATGATAGTAGCTCATCGGCAGATAAGTTACTGTGCAGATGAGAATTCCTGTCTGTATCTCCCTCTTATAATTACTGACATGGCAAACAGGTGGTCTCGAGCCCCCACGCCCCTCTGACCTGAGTGTCCCCACCTCTAAGAAGAGACAGCGAGGACAGATGAGCTTCCACGGCCCATTTATCTGATGTTCAATTCCCGATTCTGATAGGAAGCGCTTAGTCCCAGTTTTAAACATTCCTAAGGGCCCTGGCATGGCTGGCTGGCTTGTCTGACGAACAGGTTGTCACCATCTTCAGAAAGCAGTGAATGGCAGACCACTGGGAAGCTGGCGGGTGGGCACAGGAGTGTCTTAGGGCTGGAAACACGGCAAAATAAAGCTACAAATGAGATAGTTCCAGGGCGGGGAAAAGGGGATCTTTCCTAAGGCCAACCAAAACTGAAATGCCACAGATGAAACTTTAGCAGACTGCAGGAAGGAGAGGATCGGAAAAGCAGAGTCGCCGTGACTCTTTAACTCGCCTCAACACCCGGTAACAGCTTCATGATTAAGCTGGAACAGCATAGGAGACGTCTGTGTTGGTCCCGTTCACTCACTAAACGGAGCTCTTTGTTAAAAGGTTCTTTTGTGTATCCCAACTATCCAAGTGGGGACCAGATAGAAGAAAACTCTTTCAAGCCATTGGACCAAAGATCAAAAACTCAGGTGTGCCTAGCTACCAGACCCAGGACACCCAAAAGTGAGAGAGTCTAGGTGTCTGAGAAGTTGGTGTAAACACATTTTCCATAATACTATATTGATAATGATGAGTTTTACAAATATATAAAGGTAAAAACATAGAATAGTCTTTAGCTTCATGGAGAAATTTAGCTCTGCCTTTCTTCTGGACAATGCGATCCTCTTGGGTGAGGACCACAAGGGGAGAGAGCTCCTCAGCTGGGGGGCGGCCCTCACGTGGCGCCTGCTGGCCACGGCCACGGCCACGGGGGGCTGGGCACAGTGTTGCCTGTGGCCCAATCATTCACATTTCTCAAGCATCCCAAGAGCCAAGCAAAAACATCCGTAGGGTACAGTAGCCTTCTCCCCTGCCCAGACCACCAATTTTCAACCTCTGCCCAAGACCACGAGCGCTATCAAGGTGGGAGTGACCTTGCATGTCTAATGAATAGTTGCATCCCCAGCTCCTGCAAAAGGGCCTGGCATTCAATAGATAGCTGGTGACGGGTTGCCTCCAGAATGGGAAACCAGCAGGTGCATTGAATACAGAGCTTGACTTTCATAACTCCCCCCACTGGAGGAGCTCAAGCAACTTGGCAGATCCAACTTGTGGCGGTGTGGGAGCCTCCCAGCCCTGGCGTCGAGGGTGACAGCGGTCTTCCCGAATCCTAGGGCCACTCCTTCGATAACACACTGACACAGGAGATGAAGAATCCTGTGTTGTCTTCCAGTTCCCCAGCCACGTGTCGCCATAAAACAATGCCAGCCTCACGTTAGGTGGCCTGGAGGTGGGTGACGGGCCACCCTCCTCCTACGTCCTGCATGAGCTCCACCCTTTGAATGTGGAGGGCTTGTCCCCAGCTGTTTTCAGTAGTGGTTCCACCCTAGGAGAAGTGCCATTTACCATCGTGTCACATGAGGTGCCCAAATGAACCAACACCAGTGAAATTTAGAAGGTGACCAGACAGCGGAGCACAGCGTGAGGGGCAGGAACGGGACTGCTCTGGGAGCCGCCCGACCGCCCGCGGCGCAGGTGCACAGCCTCCTGCTGTTTTCACTACCTGTCACTCATCTGACCCCGGGGAGCTTAGCAGGGGTTAGTGTTTGTTAAGAGATCCGAGGACGAGCTAGGTGTCCGTTGTGATAACTACAAATTGGTAATGCGGACAGAATTTCTAAATGCCTTCCCAGCTGGGCTTCGTTTCGGTTCCCCTTCTTTGCACACAAGGATCCAAGCCCTGTTTCTGGGTCAGATGCTTGGGAGAAAGTCTCAGAGCCTCTCACGTCAGCCTAAAAAGGTGTCAGGTCAGTGGTTAGAGCATCGGCCTATGGACTGAAGGGTCCCGGGTTCAACTGCAGCCAAGGGCACGTACCTGAGTTGCAGGCTCGATCCCTGGCCCCGACGAGTGCAGGAGGCAACCAATTGATGTGTCTCTCTCACATCGATGTCTTCCCCCCCCCCCCCCCCCCGTCTCTCTGAAGAGCAATGGAAACAATATCCTCAGGTGGGAATTAAAAAAACAAAACTGTGAGGCTCACACAGTCACACACAGACCGGTGAGGGTGTGCACAGGGGAGCAGCTGCCTTGGGCTCCCGCCTTCTGCCCCCTGCTGGATCATGGGCCCCTGACACGCTCTGGTCTCCAGTTCTCTGTGTTCCAGCACCTACCCTAGGGCAGGTCCAGGGCAGGCTCTCCTGGCTAAGGATCCCCTCTGTTGCACAGAGCAGACACCTCTCAAGCCAGCTCGAGGTGAAAGTGGGGCTCAGGAAGGGCGCCCCGGGTCTCCTGGGGAACAGGGGCTCGAGACTCGTCTTTCCTCTCACTTTGCTCGTCTCCTCGCCTCCTCTGCTTTCTCGGGGTGCCCACCCCCAGAACAGCTGCTGCAGTGCCACTGAGATGTGACCCAAGCGTACGTGATGTTTTAGCCCAAGGACCAACTTCTTTTTGTAGCTCTTGGCTCAAAAGGAGGCTGATTGGTCCAAGCCAGTTCCTTTGGGTCACATATTCCAATCAGCGGAGCGGGGCCTGAGTGGAAGGGGCGCGGGTTGCGCACGGGGGGCTTTGGTCCTTCAGAGATGCCAACCTGTGTGTGCAGGGGGCGTGCACACGCTCCAACCACGCTGGCGGCCTATGCAAGGTCGGCCAGCCCATGGATTGGCTGCCCTTGCGTCACGTGTCCCTTGCTGGCCCAATCAGCTGAGGCAGGGGCGTGGCCGAAGCCTGGAGCGCACCTGAGCGCCGCTGAGCGCCCGCGGTGAAGCGGGGCCGCCACAGGTGGAGTTTACGCTTCATTTCCCGCCAATCCGCGCGTGGAAGTGGGAGGGCAACACGAGAGGCCCGGGACCAGGGGGTACAGGGAAGGGGCTAATGGTGAGGGGGCTTGTTTCACGACTCGGCAGCTTGGAGGGGCTCACACCTGTCGGCCGCGTGGAGGGGCTCACACCTGGTCGGCCGCTTGGAGGGGCTCACACCCGTCGGCCACGTGGAGGAGCTCACACCTGGCCCGCTCAGCTGTGTGGGGCGGGGCGGATCGTGTGACCAGAAACACGGGGACCAGTGACTTCAGGCGGGAAGTCTCTCCTCCCTTGAAGCCCGGGAAGATCAATCCAGGACCAACAGCGTGTATGGAGAGTTTCAGGCAGCTCCTGAAATTCCTCCAGGTTGGAGAGAAGTGACTCCCAAAGGGAAAGCGTTTGGAAAGCCCGGGGCTGGGGTGCCGATTTCCCCTGGAGGCAGAGCCACCTAGCAGAGCAGCGCAGCTCAGTCTTTCAGGAGGCGCGACGCACACCCGCTCCCTGCGGGCGGGGCTGCCATTCTGTGTGATGGGCAAAGAGGTAGAAATCTTCCAGCTAATTTGGAGCCACGCAGGCTACTAACTTCTAATTGAGAAAAGAGCGAATTAGTTGTGAGCGATTGCCTGGGAGTCAAAGCTTCTCAGCAATAGGGAAGGGAAGGGGAACAGAGGTAGAGTGTGTGCTGTGCAGATGGAAGTGTGTTGCCTCTGACTTTAGGGGGTGATCGATGCTAGTTCTAAAGTCGTAGACATTTTGTGGCTTGGCTCACCTAGATCAGTTTAACCATGTGGACCTCAGCAAACCGCCAGATTGCTTCTGAAAGTCCTGTGTCTCCTGAAGGTCCTAACGGTTCCTGAGACCCGTCGTAGGGGATTCTCGGTGATGTCCTAGCTGATCTGGAAATCCTCCAATTTCCTGGTGGATCTGTCTCCCTTCAGGTTTTCAGTCTCCGAAATAGCTGCAGGCATTCAGTAACATGCTTTTGTCCCGAGCCTCAGGAGCCTGGAACGATGTGTGGGCAGTTTTGACCTATTTCTGTGGATGTTGACTGAGCACCTACTAAGTACAAGGAACACCATGGCTCCCCATGCAAATGTGCGAAGCCTGCCAAAGGGGGAGGGGGCTCCTGCTGCAGGAGCCAGGGCCTCCAGACTTGGGTTCTCCCCTTCAGTGAGAACTTACCTACGGTTAGAATTCCAATGCGTGCAGCCAATCCCGGGTGGCACCTGGGGGCCAGGTTACACCCCCGTGGGGCCTCCTTAGTCACACATGTGAGTCATCTGGGAGCTTCTCAAAAATGAAGATTCCCAGGGCTCACTCCCAGAAATTCTTTCTCCTTGGTGGGATCCAGGGAGATGTTGGAACCTAAGTAAAATGAACCACCCCAGGGATCCCCATCAGGGGTTCCCCGAAACCACGCCTTGAGAATAATTATTTATAAGGTGCTTCTATCGTGGTCTCTCTTCTAAACTCCTGGCTCGGATTGTCAACATTTGTACCAGGCTGTCCCAAACCTTTTGTGGCGAATCGGCCTCTTCCCGGGTTTATCCCATTGGGTGGCACCCCCCCCGCAACCTAGGCCTCAGCTGGAAGCTTGGCAGTCACCTTAGTCACTCAACGCCCACAGAGTGCCGCTCCCGCATTCCCAGCTCTCATCAGCGCCACCCCCTGAAGAGTATTGGGTCCGTCTGTTCCTCTTGACCGTCCCACAGTTCAACTGCACCCCTCCTCTCTCTGATGAGTGCGGGAGCTTCCCAGCTGCTCTCATCTTGGGTCTTGTTTGCATGCTTCCATCCAGCTACCAACGGTATGCTTCAAAGTGCAAGTCTAATTGTGCTTGCTCAAAGTCTCCAAATGGGGCTCAAACTCCTCAATGTGGTCCTGTGATTCAGGGTTGGCATCCCCTGAAATTCACATGTGGAAACCCTAATGCCCCACGTGATGGTAATAGCAGATCTTCTGGGAGGTGCTTAGGTCATGAGGCTGGGGCTCTCAGGAAGAGGATCAGCGTTCTTATGAAAGAGCCCAGAGAGCTCCCTTGTCCCTTTCATCATTGGAGGGCCCCGGGAGAAGGCACCAGCTATGAACCAGGGAGGGAGGGGGTCCTCACGAGAACTCCAGCTCCCACAGTATGATCTTGGACGTCTCACCTCCAGAGCTGTGAGAAATAAGTCACTATTGTTGTAAGCCACCCAGTCTGTGGTATTTTGTTACAGCCGCCCAAACGGACTAAGGCACGTGGCATCTGGGGCCTTGGGTGCCCACTTCCTACCTCTCCGTGTCCTCTCATCTCTCAAGGCTCCCCTTCCTGATGACCAGGTCCTGGAATGAGTATCTGACTTGACACCATTCCCTGTGAGGGGAACGCTCTCCCCCACTTTGTCCGCCCGGTGAACTCCTTTTGGAAGTGAGACCGGACTCTGTCCACCTGTGACTGTGGGTCCATCTGGAACGCAGCCCAGTGGAGTGCTCGGGCCAGACTGTCTAGGTTCAAACTCAGCCCCACCACTTCGTAACTAGGTGGCACCTGGTAAATTATTTAACCTCCCTGTGCCTCAGTGTCCTCACCTCCTATATTGGGTGACAGTAGAAGCAACCTCATGGGGTCAGCGTCTGAATTAGATGAAATAATGTGTGTTAAGTGCTAGAACAGTGCCTGGCCCAGAGCATGTGCTATAAGTGATTACTGCTTATTGTTATTTTTATTATTTATAATATCCGTGGAAGCATGACCGAGACATTGCCAACAATATTTCCTACAGGAAGAGAATTTGGATAACTGGGGTCCAAGAGTGAAAGGGAGACATAAAGAATTTATTATAAAGCTTTGCATACTTCAAAAAGGTATAAAAAATGAAGAACACTGGCTTACCCACCTCCCAGCTGATAAACAGAGTGTTACTCATACCAGTGGAGCCCTCTGGTGCCCCTCCCTGAATGTACCACCCTCCCAACCCTCCCTGCCCTACTCTAGGAGCCAGGCCTACTTTCTTCTCAGGTACTTCTCTTTCAAGCCCTTGGACTTTTTCAAGGAGTCCCTCTTTGAACCCTAGAAAATGGCATTTAGTAATATAAGTATCAGATGCTCATATTTAAAAACTATACAACTTAGAGAAGTGATTTTGTTGTTGTTTATAAGTCCAACTACTTTTCTCAGTCTGTTAAGGATCAGCCCCTCTGGAGAGCCCTCCTAGCTGTCCCCTCACCCCATTCAACAGTTGAAAGCCCTCTCCCCTGTCCCTTCATCCCATACTCTACAATTATACTTAAGATGCTGCGGCAGGCAGAACTCTAAGTGACCCCCACGACCCCCACCCCTGGTGTACACACCTGAACACTCCCCTTCCCTTACGTGTGGGCAGGACTTGCAAGTATGATGGGATTTTACTTGTGTGAATAGGTCCCATTATATGCCAAAGGCAAAGGGATTTTTCAGATGTAATTAAGGTCCCTAATCAGTTGACTTTTAGTTCATTAAAAAGGAGATTGCTGTGAGTAGGCTTAATCTAATCAGGTGAGCCCTTTACTTGAAGAAAGAGATTGAAAGTGAGAGAGGTTCCCCCGCTAGCTTTGAAGAGGCAAACAGCTAGGGCATGAACTGCCTGTGGAGATGGGCATGTGATGGGTCTGCAGGTGGCCTCTAGGGGCTGAGAGCCTCCATCCTACAACCATAAGGGGTTGAATTCCACCAACAACCCCATGAGCTTGGAAGAAAATCCCAGCTCCAGATGAGAACTCAGTCTACTGGCATGTTTGTTTCAGCCTTGTGAGACCCTGAGCAGAAAACTCAGCTGAGCTGTACCCAGACTTCTGACCTATAGAACTGTGAAATAGTAAGTGGGTGTTATTTTAAGCCACTAAGTTTGTGGAGCTTGTTTCTAGCACCAGAAAACAAAAACAGACCCTAAGGGTCTCCCCAACTACACTCTGTTCAGCTCAGCCACAACTTTGATTGTTGACCTACTACTGTGTGTTTTGTGGACCTACTATGTGTCTTGCATTTATATTAACCCTGGGTAAACTAAGGCAGTTACACATTACATGGTATCCAGGCGGGCCCAGAGATCACTCAGCGAATGCTCACTGGATGAAGGAATAGCAAAACATGCCCAGGAAACTCACGAGTATTCGCTCATGTCCTAGATAAACTTCTGACAGCGGCCCACTTTTCTTTCTAAAGCTCCCCCCTTTGTAGCTGCGCATTTTGTTCTTACTGTTCTGACCACATCCAGCTTTAATGCATGAGTCTTGTGTAACAATCATAATTGTTGTAGATGGGGGGGAAGTATTTCAAAAATGTGTTAGATATTACTTTAGACAATAGTTTCAGAAGTCCTGCAGAACAGAAACTTGTTTCATACAACTTTCCAGTCTTACTTAACCACAAAACTACTGCCACCCCCTTTTTACTGAAATACTCAGAAATATCCATCCAGTTTGGGAAATTTGCTGTCTGAAATCACAAGTCAGGGATACCTGGGGATGTCCCATCAGTTAGAAGGGGACCGTCAGCCATGGTAACTGCAGCCAGAGGGTTGGGATCAACTTAGAGCTGAAGTCTCAAATCAGTTTTCTGATTAAAACCAGGATGCCCCCCCAGCCGGTGTGGCTCAGTGGTTGAGTGTCAACCTGTGAACCAGGAGGTCACAATTCAGTTCCAGGTCAGGGCACATGCCCGGGGTTGTGGGCTTGATCCCCAGTAGGGGGTGTGCAGGAAGCAGCCCATCAATGACTCTCACCATTGATGTTTCTCTCTCTCTCCCCCTCTCCCTTTCTCTCTCTGAAATCAATGAAAACGTATTTTTGAAAAGCCAGGATGCCGTCTCAGGTTCCCTGGTCCAAGAGTCAGGCTCACACCCCAGGTTCTGTCAACTAAGTTCCTTCATTCCTCTACTTTTGTTTATTCTTTAACAGCTTTATTGGGATATAGTTTATATACCGTACAACTCACCCATCTTAAGTGTATGATTCAATTATGTTTTATATATTTACAGAGTTGTGCAATCACTGCTGTCTGATTTCAGAACGTTGTTCTCACCCCAAAAGGAACCTCAGAGCCGTTCACTCCCGTTCCCGCCCGAGCCCCAGGCACCCGCTGCCCTACTTTCTGTCTCTGGTTTCACCCATTTCACACAGGCAGGCAGTAGGGCAGGTGTTCTTCTCTCACTGAGCACAATGTCCTCCAGGTTATGCATATTGTAGCACCGACCGGTGCTTTGTATCTTTTTATTGCCAGATAGTAGCGCGTTGTGTGGACACACCACATTGTATTTATCCATATTGTATTTATCCATTCATCAGCTCATGGGCATTTGGCCTGTTTCCACTTTTTGGCTGTTATGAATGATGCTGCTGTGGACATTCGTGTACGCGATTCTGTGTGGACACATGTTTTCACCTCTCCTGGGTAGATACCTCGCAGCGGAATTGCTGTGTCGTGTGGCGATTCCGTTTAACATCTCGAGTGGTTGCCAAACTGGTTTCCAAAAGGCCTGTAGCATCTTCATCCCAGCCAGCAGCGTAGGAAGGTCCCAGCGTCCCCACGGCGCCTCTGTTTTAAATGAGCAGCTGTCCTGGCCTTCCCCCCTCTTTACTCCTGAGCTCTGAATCCTGGCCCACCTACCTGGGCTCCTCACCCCGGCCTCCACTTTTGCTCCCTAAACTCAGGACTTTCACTTCTAACCAACTCCAGCTCTACTGCTCCCCATGGTCTATGCATGACAAAAACCCTTCGCTCGGATTCCTTCCTTTCTGTTTAAAAAAAAACCAAGACTAAATCTAACCTTGCAAACCATACATAGAATTTGAAATGAAGAATTTGTGCTCACCTTGTGAGCACAATCCATTTTTCAGAATGCCTTTGCTGTGCTTTTTTTTTTTTTTTGAACTACTATTGAGGAATAAAATTCGGCCTAGGAGTAAAAGACTTAGTGCAATACCGGCTCCATGCAATGAGTACACCAGAGAGAAAGACATGAGTTCTTGGTGCCCATAATTGCTTACCTTTCTCACGTGCTGAATGTCGGTCCTCTGCTCGCTGAGTCCACTCTGCAGAAATGGCCACGTTCTCTTCAACGCCTGCTTTGCTCTGGCCTAATTCAGCAGGACGGGCTCTTTGCGGGGGTTCATTCCTCTTGGGGAAGCTGGTCCGGGCCCCACGTGAGATCAACGGCTACAGGCACCTAGGCTGCTCGAACCCGGCCAGGAGTCTTTCGGCAAATTGGTGGGAGGCCACGGGAGCCAGCGTGAGAGCAGAGAACTCCCCTCCCATAAAGGCGGCCACCGATGGCTTTGTATTCCTTTGTGCCGCTTGAACTGGGAACACTGTGGGCTGTGAGAGTCCTCCCCTCCACCAGGATCCCACGGGGATTTACCCTGGATCAAATGATCCATCCTCTCGCCTGCTGGCGACCGGAGCTAAGCAAGGAGAGCAGTGGGGGAGAAGCCGCTGTTGCTGTTGCCTTCAGCTGGCACCAGAGAGCTGGCTGCTGGCAAATACAATGTAACAACGGCATCTGGAATTGAACCCACAGCCTGCCCCCCACTCCTGTGCAGCAGGCCTGGGGCACGCGGCTCTGAGCTCCCGCAGGCCTCCTCCGGGGAGGCCTCCTGGGGAACAGGCCCCGCCAGTGCTGTGGGAGGCCGCCCCCTGCAGCTCCCGGGAGGCACCGCTCGGGGTCCCCACCATCCCCACCATCCCACCATCCCACCATCTCCACCATCCCACCATCCCCACCGGCCCTCTGCGCGCAGCCCCTGGAGACGGGCCAAGTCAGTTTTTCCATTTAACGGGTGGGTGGGAAACTTTTGAAATGCTCAGTCGGCCGCATAGGCCATTCACACACGCTGCGGGCTATTTCAATGACGGCCAGCGGAACGCTGGGGGCCTGGTATTTCTGGATGCAGATTAGGGACCTATTGGGACAAAGGCTGTGGGTTCACATGGCCAGCCATCCGACAGAGGGGCCTCGGGAGGCGCTGGCACCGGTTCAGACCCAGGGGTGGGAGAGAAAGGGCCGCACAGTCTCCGCTCCCGGAGCCTCCTGGCCGAAAAGCAGCCCTGGCTTCAAAAGGCCTTCTTTTCCGTCCAGCCCCCAGGAGGAGACCCTCTGTCATGCCTCCCTGTCCCCAGGCCTCTGGGCCGTGTGACTTTGGGCTCTCAGCGCAGGCCTGGGAAGCAAGAACGCACTGGCCTCCTGGGCTCCGCGGCCCGGGAGCAGCGGGGTCCCGGTGAGCCTGGCCTGCGGCTCATGCGAGGTCAGCAGCAAAGCCACGGCCCGCGGGCGGCGGAGCGTGTAACGGCCTCCAAGCCGCGTGCAAGCGCGACCTGTGACTTCCCCGGTGCAGCTGAGAGCCCTGCCCTGCGAGGGAAAATGGGAAAAACTGGAGATGCCAAGGGTGGCCAGATTCAAGAAAAGAGAACCCCTTGCCCTGGCCGGTGTTGCTCAGTGGCCAGAGTGTTGGCCTGCGTACAGAAGGGTTGCGGGTTCGATTCCCCATCAAGGGCACGTACCTTGGTTGTGGGTTCCCTCCTGGGGCACGTGCAGGAGGTAACCAGTCGATGTGTCTCTTTCACATCAGTGTTTCTCTCTCTCTCTCTCTCTTCCCCTCCCTCTCTCCCTTCCACTCTCTCTGAAAAGCAATGGAAAAAAATATCCTCACGTGAGGATTAACAAAAACAAACAAAAAAGACAAAAAATAAAGAAAGAATCCCTGCTCGACCTCTCGCTTATCTACGGCGGCATACGCACCTCCCGGAGGAAGCGTCTACGCAGGCATCCAGCGCCGACTATGTGCCTGGCTCGGCCCTGGGCTTTGCTGAATGGAGACCCTGAGAACCCGAGAGCGCGTTCCCTGGGCGCAGAAAGCTCGGAGCCTCCTGGAGAAACGCTCCACTCGGGGAGCATCGACGTAACAGACGGTGCACAGGCCGCTCAAGGGTCCTCAGCCCTGCCGGACGGGAGGGGTGGAGGGCAGGCGTGGAGGGCCTGTGTGACGCCGAGAGCCATCCACTTCTGATTCATTCAGCTCCTCTCTCCGCGGGGTCAGTCAGCTCACTCCTCCTGGGCCGCACGGAGCCTCCCACACTCCGCCTCTGAGCCCCGTGTGGGTTTAGGGAAGTTTAGCTGAACAATTTCAAATAATGCAGAGCGTGCTCATCAGAAAGAAACTAAAGCTTCGTAAAAAGCCCGGTACGTTTTCAGGAGTCTACTTGAGGCTTTCCCATAAACCTGCGAAATGGAAGCATTAGAAACACACTTAAAACTCTAACTAAGCGAGTACAGGTCAGAACTCAAAGCAAGCAAAGACCGGGTGGGTTACAAACCTGGCAAACAGTATTCTCACATTCTGTCTATAACAGTTTTTAAAAATTAAGAGAAAAAAATTTTTTAAATCCTCACCTGACAATATTTTTTCCATTGCTTTTCAGAGTAAAAGGGGGGGAGAGAGAGAGAAACATCGATGTGAGAGACACACATCACTTGGTTGCCTCTTGCAGGTGCCCCAGCCGGCGCCAGGGATCTAACCTGCAACCAAGGTCGTGCCCTCGGCCAGAATCGAACCTGCGACCCTTCAGCCCATGGGCGGCACTCTGACCACTGGGCCAAACCCGCCAGGGCTGTAATGACTTTTTTAACTTGAGTTGGCCGGTGTATTTTACTCTGAAGATGGTCACTTTGGGGGATGGGGAGAGAAGGGGGAATTCAGGCACCTGCAACTAGTACTTGAAACAGAAAACACCTCGATTAAGAGAAAATACCTTCATTTAGATGATATTTCATTGATGCCCAGGTGGCTTGGAGCTCTGATCCTATCTCGGTCCAACCATTCCTGTTGGTCTAATGGACTTTCCTCTAAAAACGTGTGTTATTATTCCAAGTAGCTGTGATTTCATGACCTAAAGTTTCCCATGAACGACCCTCGGTGTGCATCTCAAAAACTCTAAAGAGGCCCTGGAGAGGTTCCTACTGGAGAAAAATAAATGTGAATGCTGAACCGGATGGGAGCAAGTCACCGCCTCGCTGTGTGACTTCAGGCGAGTGCATCGCCCCCTCCCGGCTTAGCTTCCTCCTTTACAGCACAAGGAAGCTACAGTCTGCGATGGCTCCCGGAACTTCAACAGCCATGGGATCGAGTTCTCTTTCTTACAAATCCAGACGGGCCATCTCTGTCCACACGGAGCTCTGCCTTCATTCACTCAACCGTCATCCATTGAGCACCTACTGTGGCCAGGGTGATGCTGAGGAACTGAGGGTGCAATGCTCGGAGAGAATGGGGCAGGGCTTCCTCTGCTCAGAGCCCAGGGGGTTGGGGGGAGGGGGAGGAGATCCCCAGGTTGGGGCCCTAGCGAGCCAGCAGCAGGTGGGAAGGTGCAGGCAGGTGAGCCCAGGTGAGAGTTCTGGTAGGTGGGGCCAGGGACTGGGTCCAGATGGGCCCTTTATGCCCATAAAGGAGCCTGGGTTTATTCCTAAAGATAGCGAGCATCCATGGCAGGGGTTAAGAGAAAGAAAGAGCTGATTAAACAACAGCCCCTGAAGGCCGCTCTGGCAGCTTGGTGGAATTTCAGTTGGTCCGGGGGAGGGGCGAGACCAGAAGAGGTGGTCAGGGAACCAGTGAGGAGGCCTTGCAGGAATCTAGGTGACAAGGTGACATGTCATCAGTACCTGAACTAGGTCAATGGCTGTGGTCGAACAGAGGAGGGGACAGAACTGAGACTCAGGAGGCAGAATCTGAAAGCTCTAGTAATACATCGTTGAGAGTTCAGGTTCTCCTACCCCGGGAGTAAAGTTTTCAAGCCACCGAGGAAAGCTACTAGATAGTTGTCCATTGAGTGTCTGTCTGGTAGCCTGCAAGGTAGTTAGGTGAGGGGGGCAGTGTCTGTGCCTTTCTTGTCCACTGTTACATCTCTAGGACTTAGCGCAGTGCCCGGCACATCAATGGATGAAAACTCATTCCCTTAGATGAACATGTGGTAGGTGGGTGGTCATTTCTCTTTTCAGATCTTTAGCTGGTTACACTTGGACAATTCAGGATTCTTACCTGAGGTGGCCATGTTAGTCGTGGTAGGGATAAGAGCCCTTGGCTTGGAGGTTGGGGGAGGAATGTGATGAGTTCCTATCATTCTCAAATGATCTGTGTGACTCAAATAAGTCACTTAACCTCTCTGAGCCTTAGTTTCCTCATCAGTAAAGTGAAGGTGATATTAGTGTTGGACTCACAGATGGTGGTGAGCACTAAATGAGGTTATCCGTGACAAAATTTTAGCATAGTGTCTGACAAAAATAAACACTCAATAAGTGCAAGTTAGACTAGAAGGCTGGAAGGCTGGGGGATGGATGGACAGATGGATGGATGGATATATGGATGGATGGATATATGGATGGATGGATGGATGGATGGATGGATGGATGGATGGATGGATGGAGAGATGGATGGAGGGATGGATGGATGGATGGATGGATGGATGGATGGATGGATGGATGGATGGATGGAGAGATGGATGGAGAGATGGATGGATGGATGGATGGATGGATGGATGGATGGATGGATGGATGGATGGATGGAGAGATGGATGGAGAGATGGATGGATGGATGGATGGATGGATGGATGGATGGATGGAGAGATGGATGGATGGATGGATGGATGGATGGATGGATGGATGGAGAGATGGATGGATGGATGGATGGATGGATGGATGGATGGATGGATGGAGAGATGGATGGATGGATGGAGAGATGGATGGATGGATGGATGGATGGATGGATGGATGGATGCAATTGTTGATGGATGTGTAGATGCATTGATGATGGATGAGTGGACAAGTGAAAGGAACATTCTGAGGAGGGTGTATCTACCAGGCCATGCTCTTCCAGACCACCCTTAATTCCATTTTGTGGGCATCTGTGCAATAAACTGATTAGTCTGAGAACTTCAAAAGCCACCTGGTCCTGGTTTCTTTGAAAGTCTTATGGCCTGCTGCCACTGAGTGCTGAAGATTTAAAGTTCTTATTTTAGGTTCTGTCTAGACACCTCTCTAAATAGGAACTTCATGCTAATCTGCAGGTGTTGCTTATGAACAGGTTATTTCTAAATAGTAGCTGGTGTGTTACCAAAAAAAAAAAACAACAAAAAACCACAAAAGAAAAGACAATCCAAGAGCAAATAATAACTTATTGAGGCCAAAGTCTCCAATGGGACGATTTCTAGTCAATTTGTCCAGGCCCCCCTACCACCGGGTTCCTGCTTATACCCTACCCAATTACTGCAAATCAAATATTCACAGCAGGTGGAATTAATTCAATGCATTTTTCCTAATTAACTTAAGAACTGGTAAATAGGGCCTCCCCTTGGTCGTCTGAAGATGCAGCTACTAGTGCCGCTGATTACAATGGGAAGGGGACCTGGCTGGAAACCGGCATGTAATGGATGCGAGCCCTTTCCCAATGTTTCTTTTTAAGGTTTGTCAAATCGTATCCTACTGATACTGCTAACGCCCTTTAATCAGTAAGTATAAAATTCATATAAAATTCATCCAAGAGCATAAAACACATCTGACGACGGCATACATCAAATCTAAACTGGACGTTCAGAATACATTGTATCGAGGTTTTGTCACAGTCATTGATCTCTGCCTCTCCAGCTGGTTTCTGAGGCAGCCGCGTAAAAGTTAAATACAAGCTGTGTGGGCTCATTGGATTGCGGCAATTCATTAAGCCAGCCGTGGCTTTAATAAATCCGGGCATAAAGATGCTTCCGGAGACACCCTCCGCCTGGAAACGTGCCACCAGTCAAGGAGGGTGGCAAAACTGATCCCCTCGGCGCGCAGCGGAGGTGAGAGGTAGCTTTGGAGGGCTGCTAAGGGCTCACTTTCAAGGGTGGCATCGGACTTCAGATGTGACCTCGGATCACTGGGGACGTGAGAGCCCTTGTGGCACCAGCTCCTCAGCAGCTAGTGGCGGGTGCGCAGGAGCGCCGGCCGTGGGCTCTCTGAACAAAGCTGGTTTTAGTCTCCAACGTGAGCCCACTTGTTGAGGGGTCTTCGGTCTCATTGCTCGATTTCCCTCCTTGTGGTCACTTCCCAGTGGTGGCGATAGTCACCGGGCTCCCGGAGGCAGTTTACGCAGCATTTTCCCATCCGGTGGCGATTGCCATCTCCATTTTACAGAGCAGAAAACTAAGGTCTCGGAAGCAATGTGATTTGCCGGAGGTCCCCCAGCTGGCAGAGCTGGACCCACAGCCTGTCACAAGCTCAAGCTCGAGGTGAGATCCCGCGCTTCATGCCCGTTTGCTGTTCCTCGCGGAGACTAGGAGGTTGTCACAAAAACAAAAGCCAGCTGGACAGGCCGGAGAGCGCGGCGGGTTCCGGGTCCCACCCCACCCGCGCTGGGAATCCTCGGCCTGTGGCGCACGAGCCCTCCCGGCCGGGAGGCGCCCGCCCCTGGGCATGTGCTAAAGGCAGCCGAGGCTCGCGGGTGAACAGCGGAGCCGCGAGATGACAGGAATTTAAACACACCGGCTGGCAGGGTTTTCCCGGAGAGGGGTTCGGGGGAAGATAAAGAGCCATCAGAAAAATCTGCACAAACCCTGTGATCTTAAAAGTCCTCACTAATGGAAAGACATCTTTTAAAGTTCGGGGCGATTATTTAATCGAAAAGGGAAGAATTTCAACGAACCGAGTCGTAGGAGCAGAGTAGATTTATGTCAACTGTAACAGCAACAACAACAACAGAAAAAGATGTTTCTTTGGGAGAAAATAGGTCCATTCATAGCCAAGCGAAAATTTAAGGAGTAGTGAATTTGGCCATTTGTTAGGATTTGGCTCAGCCCCTGAAAGGGGGTTGATCTTAATGTGAATTATGAATTTATTTTTTTAAATCAGCTTCCTATTACACCGTTTTAGGAAAGAGAGTGGTCTCCTATCCATTAATTTACTCAAACTGTACAACGACCCTCGAAGGTAACTGTTACCCCCCATTACGCCAGTGCATAATATAGACTTATTAAGGGTGGGGACCAGGGCTCTCTGTCTTTTTTTCTTTATATCCCCAGTGCCTGACTAATAAAAATGTGAGCTGAATATAAGGGAAGAACCTCCTAAATGTTCCGCTTACGACATCGTTCTTTTTTTTTAGGAGGCAGCACAGAACGGAGGTTGACTCCAGTGTTGCCGACTGTTGGCCCTGAGTTCGAACCCCCGCTCTGCCACTTGCTGACCATGTGACCTTCGGAATTTTTTTTTTCTCTTGGAACCTCAGCTTATTGCAGCGTTAATAAAATCCACTGCATGGAGTTGTTATAATAATTAAATTTTGAGGTGATAAAAGTGCTCCATCTGATACCTGACACATATTAATGCTCTAAAATTGTCATTTTCACTATCTTGTGAGGACCCTCAGAAATGCTGGGATAGGCATGCCTTTGACCACTGCTGGGTGTGTGTTTTTAAGCAACCCGTAATCCCCTGGTTTGAAATGCACAGGAACACTGCGCGGCTGGCGTGTTGCCGGGTCAGGAGCAGAACCCGGGGTTCTCGACGGCAGCCAGGCAGGAATCCTCAGCTCTCCCGTGCAAGCCCCTCCTCCAATTTAATGCAATGGCCTCATATTAACAGCGGCAGGGGACCCGGTGTGAGTCTGTCTGCTACCTTCCTACCGGGTCCATTCGCTTTATTATATTCTAGGACATCATATAGACCTTTTGTCAACGGGAGGGGGGGAAATCTGCTTATATAATTTCCAAGTAAGAGATAATTAGTACCGATCACGATTCACAGCGACAGGGGTCCCTCGTCTTTTTTTAGGACATTTGCAGACTCACCGGCCGTTGCTGGGACTTCCGGGGTAATTAAAGTGTGTTGAGTGCGCTCAGTGTTCACCGTCGCTGGCATCTTTAACATATGTGACTGGCAAAGCCGTCCGTGTGTAATGAAAACTTGTGTGGCCAGTATCGATAGACGTGGGGGTTAAGCATAAGTGATTGGTGGCCGTGAGTCGGACAAGTTGCGTAGTAAGTAGGGGATCAGGAGAAAAGGGGCGGACATTGAATGAGCATCGACTGTGCACTGGGACTTAAACCAGGCGCGTTCTCTATGTCAACCCGCCAGGTCCTCCCACCCCCTGCGACGCCCGTGTCAGGGCCACCAGCTTCCCCATCTTCAGCTCTCGCCTTCTCCTTGGCCTGTGGGAAGGTTTGAACCGGACCTCCTTTTTAAAATACGTCTTTATTGATTTCTGAGAGAGGAAGGGAGCGGGAGAGAGAGAGAAACATCAATGATGAGAATCATTGATCAGCTGCCTCCTGCACGCCCCCTGCTGGGGATCGAGGAGCCTGCACCCCGGGCCTGTGCCCTGACCCAGAATCAAACCTCGACCTCCTGGTTCCTAGGTCGATGCTCAACCACTGAGCCACACGGGCCGGGCAAACCAGGCCTCCTTTAAACACTCTCCCTACACGCTCCTCAGGATATCACAGCTACTTCTCCCTCCCATTTCCCTTACTGCTCATCCTCAGTGTCTTTATGCCCCGACCTCTAAAGGCTGGACGACCACAGGCTCAGCCCTCGGGCCCCTTCTTCCATCCACAGGCGTTTGTTAGGAGGTTTCAGCCAGTGTGATGCCTCTGAATGACGCCCAGAGGCTGACAACGCCCGAACTCACGCTTTCACTCACACCCACCCCCTGAACTCCAGGCCCATGGGTCCCACCCCCTGCCCGCTTGGTACCTCCACATGAATGCTCAGAATTACACCCCCCAGCCCCAAGCTGCTCCTCCCGCAGCCCCCCCCAGCCGGGAAGTGAGTTTTCCATCTTCCCAGGCGCTTGAATCCAAAGCCTTCGGGTCGTCCTCAACTCCTCTCAGCAACATCCCACCGCCAGCGAGTCCTGTGCCTCTGTCCTCACTGTGGCCGGGGACCCACCATCGCTCCCTATGTTCTGCCTTCCTTCCCTTCAAGCTCCACCTCTTCCGAGCTACCATCACAGCCCGCTGGACGCAGCAATGGCCAGCGTGGGGCGGTGGCGAGGTGGGCGAGGACATGGTTGCCTGGCTCTGCCCACTGTCCCGTCTCCTTCTGCTCAATCGCTCTGCCTCCCACGGGGACATGGGCCTTCCGACTCCGTGCCCCTCTGGTGGGGCCATCAACCCGGTTCCCCGAGGCCTCCGGGGTGGGCACACACACAGGCCTGGTAAGTAGCACCGCGCGCCGGCCCAGGGGTCGGCCACCTCGGGCCTGGGAGCCACGAGAGAGAGAGAAGCCCCCTCCCCTGAGGTGGGGGGCGCAGGGCGGTGGAAGCGAGGAGCCGCCGGCCCTCCAGCCGCCCCTGCGTGGAGACAGGCCACTGCGCAGGCGAGTGAGAAGCGAGGCCTGTGCGCAGACGGGAGCAGGAAAGGGCCTCCCGGAGGCCTCACCCGAGCTCCGGGGCTGCCGAGGTCAGACCCGCCACGCCTCCCAGCTGCGGAGCCAGTCACTCCCCGTGGGTGCCTGAGCCGGGGCCGCCGACCATCCTTCACCCGCAGGTGGGACGACGCCTGGAAGTCAAGGTGCTGGTTTCTCCGATAGATTCGCCGGCTTCTGCTGCGTCCCAGCTTCAGGTTCTCAGGGGCTTGTCACTTTTCTCGTTCATGGATCCACGTGGGTGGGGTAGGGCTGGGGTCTGGCCGGGTTTTGCGCGGGGCTGTCTGTCTGCTTGGAGTTTGCTCAGTGCGGGGCTGAGACTAGTGAGGCGCTGCCTGGGGCGGGTCCTCGTGCAGGACCACCGGAGTCGGGGTCCCGCCGCGTGCACGCGAAGGCCTCGGCTTGCTGCAAGTCCACAGACATTCCCGTGGCCAGAGCAAGTGGCGTGGCCAGGCCCGGATCCATGGGGCAGGGCAAGGCTCTCTAAGAGCCTACGCCCCCGAGAGGAACCGAAAAGTCCCCCGGCGGAGGGCAGGGCGGGTGATGCTCTTACGGGAAGGGAGCGAGGCGTTAGGAATGACCACAGCCCGCAGATGGGGTGGGAGAAGGATCCGAGGGTGGGAAGTGGGTCCTGACACAGCAGAACATCCCTGTCAGCCACGGTGTCGTGTGGCCCACGTCCCAGGGGCACAGCGGCTGCTGCCGACTGTCCGTTAGAATTACAGCACCGTCAGCCGAACCCAGCACCGTCTCCGCTGCGCGCAGCATCTGAGGCCACGCTCCGGGCACAGGGAAACCGGACCCTTCGGGGGGACCACAGTCAGTTTCAAGTAGAGGCGACTGTTCCCTAGCGGGGGCCTGGGGCCGGGGGCCTGGGGCCTGGGGCTGGGGACCGTGGCAGGACACGCTGGCTTGCTTTCTGTTCTAAGCTGTTGGAATAACCAAAGGAGGTTTTCAAGGTTTGAATGTGGGTTTCTGGGAGGATCGGTTGGCACGTTCGCTGGCATTTTCAGGAAAAAGGAGCCTGAGGTCAAAGGGGCTTCAGCGCAGAGATTTTCACCTCGGACTGAGGCTGGGCGCTCTCGCAGTCGCGAGGTCCGGTCCGGAGCAGGGCGGCTGGTCCCTGGACGTGCCCCCCGCGGCTGGTCCCTGGATGTGCCCCCCGCGGCTGGTCCCTGGATGTGCCCCTCGACGGAGGAACGAGGGAAACGCGCGGCTTCACTTCCTTCGGCAAATGTTTGCTGAGCCTCTCCCACGGCCGCGCTCCCTTGTAGAAACAAACGGCGGGAACAGCAAGCGGTGCCGCTGCGTGGCCGGGTGGCCGGGCGAGCCCAGAGACCTCCCAGGGGCTCCGTTTCTCCCGCTGCAAAGAGAGCATGTTTGACCTACGCACCCGGAGGCCCCTCCCGGATCTGAAATTCTAAAGTCCACAAACGGGGCGATGGTCTTTGCTCACCGGCCGATAATTACAATTGCGGAGCCGTGCGTGAGAAAAATCAGACCTGCTGAGGCGCGAGCGCCAGAGGACTGAGCAGGGATGTCCAGGTCGCTCCCAAGGACTTGCCAGGGATTCCTGAGCAGGCGGCCGGTGGCTGCACCCACGTTCCTCACCCGTCCCCCGCCTCCTCAGAGAAAGGTGTATTGTTTCCCCGGCTGTCTCCCTCCAGCTGCGCATATAAACCCCGCCTTTAGCACTGTCTTCAGCAGGTCAAAGGGCAGTTTGGGGTGTAAGGAGGTGATAACAGAGGAGTGATTCGGCGCAGTCCACTGGCATCCCACTGACCCGAGTCCTGGCCCTGCCCCTTGTTCGATGTATGACCTTGGGTGAGGGGCTTAACCTCCCCGAGCCTCCGTCTTCTTGTCTGTGAAATGGGGATACTCACAGCGGCTTCTTCGCCAGAGGGTTGCTGCGAGGGGTGTAAGCTAAGTACTTGGCACCGCGTTTGATGAAAGAACCCACGAGGATTACTATTATCACTGTCAGAGCTCCTGTTCCGTGCACACTTTCCGGCTCATAGAGGCTCTTCTCGGAAAGCCCAGAACTCTGCGAAAAGAGCCGGGCTACACCGTCGCTGGGCTACACCGTCGCTCGGCGGCAACGCACAGCGGCCGCCTCGTTCGCTGTTCTTCGCATCAGAGTTGACGTGGGTTTGTAAAAGTGAGCGTGGCTTTGAGCTGAACCGATAATAACAAAAAGGTCTTTATGAAAAAAAAAAAAACAGAACCCGGTTCTGCTGCAGAAACCCGCTGAGTTAGGGTGAAAAGCCAGCTGGGGATGGTCCCTGGGATCGCTTCCTGCCCGGTTTCCGAGGGGAACCCCCGCGCCCAGGCCCCAGCCCATTCCCCGAGCCTGTGCCCCCAGGCGGGGCTGCGTTCCCCCGGAGGAAGGGGACACGTCTCTTCTAATTGGCACAAAGGGGCTCTGAGGCAGCCGGGTCCTGGGCCTGGAGACACCCAAGTTCACACTGTTGGATGTCTGCAGGTGGCAGGACAGGCACCTAGACCTGCGCTTCTGCTCTTCCCAAAAGCTGCCCGGAAGACTCGGGCTCGCGGGCCTCCCCCGAAGCTATCGGCTGGAGGGCTCAGTGACTTCCGAAGGACTCCCTGCCCCCGCCCCGTCCCCGCGCTCCTCTCGGGCCAGGGGCAGAACTCGGCTCTGGTTCTTTGCCCAGAGGGTCACCTCTTAGATACAGGAACCAGCTGCTTCGGGGCCTGGACAGGTGCGCCCCTGCGCTGCGGGCCCCGTGGCGTGGCGAGGGGGCCGGCCGTGGACGGGCGTGAGGAGGAAGACTGGGCCCCCCCAGCGCCAGCGGCCAGCTGTTCCCGGGCGAGGGTGTCCGGGTGCCCTCTGGCTACCAGGACGGCTGAGACGCCGACCAAAGCGCTGTAGCCGACACGGCTCCGAGCAAGTGCAGCCACCTCTTGAGCGGCCCGCGCCCTGAGAGCCGGCCCTGAGCGTCCAGGGGCTGGGTTGCGCATTGTTTTACATCCGCCCGGCGTCCAAGGGCAGGTGGACAAAGGGGCCGTCCATTCCGATAAATGTGGAAGCGGCACAATGGCCTGGCCAGCCACACCTTACCCGATGAGCCCAGCCTTGAATACAAGAGCTCTCCTCTAACTCTGCGGACGGTTGGCAGCGAATCCCGGGGTGGGGCAGGCGGGGCAGGTACAGTCCTTCATGGCACCCTGGACGGAACGGTCTGAACTATTTTGGCTCATAAACATTTTTCCCCAGAAACGTTTAGCGTTGACTCAAGGAGCTCTATTCCAAGGCCCTTGCCCACTACAGCTCCATCCAATTCCTGAGAAAGGGGCGCACACGGGTCCCCACATCCGAGGCGCCTTTGCAATGAGTCGCCGAGGGGCCTTAGGGTCTCCGTTTCCTTGGCTGGTGGGTGCCTAACAGTGTCTCCTCTGCGGCCTTGAGCGAGGGTCACCCTGTCCTTCGCCGCCTGGGCGAGGAAGCACCGGTCCCGAGCCGGGTTCTCCGCGCAAAAGGCACCTGAGGGGAGAAAGGAATGTATGAGGAGCGAAGCAGAAGCTCCCCAGGGCCTGAGCAAAGGGCGGGGGAGGGAAGAAATGAGTGGGGGACGGCTTCCCGCTCAACATACTGTTCTGGGGAAGAGAGAGAGAGGGAAATATGGGGAGAAAGCGATCCTGACAATGCCGTTCTTGGGAAACCCCTCTCTGCCGCCTACCAAGTTGAATGCACTTCAGTTAAAAAAAAATCCCCATTTCCCCCCTACACCCCCAAATAGCTGGAAGAAACAACAACAATTTTTATAGGCCGGAGACCACAAGAATAATGCTATCGGCTAGAAGAAAATAAATTTCCCACTTAGGGTAGGCCTATAAACTATTTCAAGCCGCTTGGGTACCATTTCATGAACCAAAGGAACTAATTTACCGAGTGGGTCTCCAGGGCCCGGGGGAAGGAAAGCACCCGGCGGCCGCGGCGGCTCCCTCACCTGCTTCTCCCTCAGATCGGCGCCTGTTGCAGAGGAGAAGGGCCAGGGTTGGAAGGGACACAGGCCAGGGCCCAGAGCCCGGGCCGCACGCACACTCTGCCGTAATCCCCGCACCACGCCAAACGGGAAACACGTCCAAAACACCAAGGCACGTTCGAGGAAGGAAAAAATTGCATTTCTCTCAAGAAATAGGTGCTTTCAGTATAGCCGTGTGTGCGTTTAAGTCCGTGGTTAGTGTGGGTGTTTAAAGTTTACCCGTTTCGTACAAAGGGGCTTCCGAATGACAGGTGATTATTAAAGGGGTTTGCAAGGGGAAAGCACGCGGAGGCCGCTGGGCCGGTTAAACACCTGCGCAGAAGGGATGTGCCCGCTGACAGGGCGGGTTCCCAGACCGAGTGTCACGGGGGCACTTAGGCGCCCAGGTGGCACGGCCCGCTCCACACCTGGCTCTGCGGTGCGGCCGATCGCTCCCAGGCTGCAAGCCTGCACAGCGTGTTCCTGCCCGGGATGCTGAGGCAACTGTGACACGGCGGCAAACATTGTGTGTCTAAATGTATCTAAAGGTGGGAAAGGCGGTAACAGTAACATGGTATCTAGCACTTTATACCACAGTGCAGTGCACTTGTTTACACCGGCATCACCACAAACACAAAAGTAGCGCACTGCGCGCTGACGTTACCACGGCTACGACGTCACCAGGCGATGGGAATTTTTCAGCTTCATTAAAATATGATGAGGCCACATCACAAAGGTGGCCCACTGCCGTGGTCCCAAAAGGCATTATGCAGCGCATGGCTGTGTGTGTGTGTTATATATGTGCGTATTCTACACACACACACATAGGGTGTCCCAAAAATGTATACACACACTTTGAATCATTATGAAAGCCGTGTTTATTAAAATGCCTTTTCTTTTCAAAACTGAGCTCCCAGCTGGTAACCAGGACTCGCAGGTGACAATCTGAATACATGGAGCGTCCATCTGCAGAACAGGAGGGGGTTCCCTGGGGACTCTGGTGGAGGGCTGCGGGAAGGACGGGACCGGCGGCGTGAGCACGGAAAGAGCGGGGAGCCTCCCCGCCATTCCCGAGGCTCCGAGGGCTCCTGGCCTTTGGGATGTCACACGTGTGCGCGGCGCATCCAGAACCCAGTGCCCAGAGCAGGGGGCTCGGGCTCCACCCCGCGCCAGGCGCTCCGGGGGGCTCGCTGCAAACGCAGATTCCAACACTGCCCACAGTCCTGGTGGCCAGGAGGGGGCCCAGGGTCTACACTTCACAAGCGTCCCCGGAGACCCCGTGTCAGGGGTCTTCGTCTCCACTTTGAGAAACACTGGAACTGGCCTGAAGGCGGAGGTGCTTCACAGAGCCTGGCAGGGACACAGGTAGCAGGCCGTGGCCTTTAAAGTGGAGTGCAGGCCGCAGGACCACAGTTCTCCGTGGCTCCTGTGGGCAGCCGCCTTTCCACCCGGGGAAGCATCAGGGTTTCTCAGGGCGTCGACTGCAGGCAGAAAGCTCCGTCACTCCCGGCCTCTCTTTCAAACCCCTTTACCACCCTATCCCAAGTCTGAACTTCACCTTGACGGGGGAGCACGTGAATGCTGCCTCCGGGTCCTGAGCCGGACAGAAACCAGGTCCCCGACTGAGTCAGAGAGGAAACTGGGCCACGAGTGGATCTCCGGGTCCCGGCCCCCAGCTCACACACTCCACGAATGTGTGTGAGCCGCAGGGCGGAGGGGAGGAAGGCCAGGCAGGCAGGCGTCTCCCCTCACGGACCTTCTAGTCCAGGTTTGTGCTCTTAGGACAAAGCCCGTCTCCTCAGTGTCGCAATCTGCCCGGTGCAGGTCGCAGGTGCCCCTCTGCCCGATGGGTGTTTGCAAGGAGAGAACAGGAAGAGAGATGGGAGAGCACTTTGGAAAGTAGGGTGTGACTGGGATTCTGGGCCGAGCGAAGGTAGGAAGGGTTTCCCGCGGGAAGCGGTGCCTTTGTGGGTGTGACTGCCGGGGACGGAGGAGGGAGTCTGCTCAGTCCGCCTCGGGCTCTTTGGAGAGGCGTCCACTGAGCACCAGGCAGTGGGAGCAAGGAGATGGGCTGAGCAGGAGCCCGGCCTTCGCGGGCCCCCAGACCGGCAGGATGGGTGCACCGGGAGGTGGGGGGCGCGGTCTCACCTGGGCATTGAATTGCACGCAATGGAAATCATCAAGTTAGCTCCGGAAAAGGGCGTTTATTTCTTCCGAATTCCATGGAATTCAAGACAAGGCCTCGGAGGGTGTTTGGCTGCCAGGGAGGGATGACAACCGGTGACACTGGGAGACGGCGGCGGGTCCCTAGGAAGCGACTCCATTTCTGGGCTCGGTTCTTCACATCAGCTCCCTGAGGCGTGGGGCGGGGACTGCTCTAGGAACTGGGGGAGTTCGGATCCTGAAACGGATGCGCGGCACCCCCGAGTTCCCACAGTCGTGGGCCCCGAACAGAGCGAGCTGTGGGTGGGGACAGCTCTGGACGCCCCCCCCCAGCAGCTAATGCGCGTCTCCCAGAAACGAGTCTCATATGCACAGTGGCCCCCAGATAGGCACGGGGGGGGGGGCTTGCAGTAGGGTGCGAGGCAGGGATCCTGCGACTAGCGCTACCCGAGATAGCCCAGGGAAGGGGCGACGGAAGTTGGGGGGAAGAGACTAGAAACCTTCTTGGTTTAAATCAAGTCGATTCTAGAGGCTAATTGGCGTCAGACGTTCCGTCTGAGATCCGGTCCTTCTGCCTGTGGGCGAACACAAGGAGACACAGCTGGGGAAAGCCCCTTTTCTCATGTTAAGGAAAAAAATTCTCAAAAAATAAAGTTCTTTAAAATCCTAGGAAGCACCCTGGGAGTTTCTGAAATGAGTTTCCTGAAACCCCAGTGGCGGGGCCGCAGGCCGGGAAGAGGAGAGAGGGGCCCGAGGAGCGGCCTTGGCTCTCTCTGCCTCGGGGTGCTTTGATTCCTTTGGGATTTTGAGATTCGGGTGTGTGGGCGTCACCTCGCTGGGGAGGGAACCGGGCAGCACTCGGTCAGCCCGCAGCGGACAGCTCGCCCTGGTTCACGGGCGGATCGCTGACTCCGGTGGGCGGGGCGCAGGGGTGAGCCCGCGGCACCCCCACCCTCCTGCCCCGCGGCCACTCACGGGGACCTGGGGGAGACGCGGAGACAGACAGGCTGCCCGCCTCTGATGGGGGCTGCCACGGAGGCGTGGGCGTCTCACACTCACACTCACACACTCACACACACTCTCACACTCACACACTCATACACTCACACACACAACCATACTCACACACACAATCACACTCACACACTCACACTCACACACACACACACAATCACACTCTCACACTCATACACTCACACACACAACCATACTCACACACACAATCACACTCACACACAACCATACTGACACACACTCATACTCACACACAATCACACTCACAATCACACTCACACACTCACACTCACACACACACACTCACAGTCACACACTCACATACACTCACACACACACTCACACTCTCATACACACACACTCACACACTCTCACACTCATACACATACACAATCACACACTCACAGTCATATACACATTCACACATACACTCTCACTCATACACATTCATACACCCACACACATACATACACACTCACACTCACACTCATACGCTCACACCCCCACACCCACTCACAATCATATACACATTCACACATACACTCTGACACTCATACACACTCACATACTCATACACACACACTCAATCACACACACTCATACATTCATACACACACTCACAGTCACAATCACACACACTCACTCAATCATATACATATTCACACATAGACTTGCACACTCATACACAATCACACACGCACATTCAAACACACATTCATACACACATTCATACACACCCATACACACACACACAACCACACACACTCAATCACATACACACACGCATACATTCACACACACAATTATACACTCAATCACACATTCTCACACACACATTCAATCACACACATTCTCACACATTCACACACAATCATACACTCACACACAATCACACATTCACACACTCATACAATCACACACACACACACACACACACACACACAAAATCACATACACACACTTTCACGCACACACTCACACATACACACAATCATACAAACACACACACAGCTCTCCAAACAGCTGCTCTTTTTTTCTCAGGTTTGTCCCCAGGACAACACCCCCACACTTTTTCTGTATTTGCATATATGCTGACTTTTTATTGAGGTGAAATTCGCATAACCTAAAATTAACCATTTTAAAGTGAATAGTTTCGTGCAATTCCATGGCATTTAGTATAATCGCGATATTGTGCGACCACAACCTACATCTACTTCCAAAGCATTTTCATCGCCCCCAAATAAAGCCGGGTGCCCATGAGCAGTCACTCCCATTCCTCCCTTCCCCAGCCCTGGCACACGGGTCTGCTGTCTGTATCTATGGAGCTAACTTCCCCGGGTGTTTCATATAAATGGAATTGTGAAGCCTGGGACCTTCTGTGTCTGGCTTCTTTCACTCAGCATAAGGTTTTTGAGGTTTATCCACATTGTAATGTATCAGTACTTTTTATGTTCCTTTTCATGGTTGGTTAATATTCCATTGTATGGATATACCACAGTTTATTTTTTTTTGGATGGACATTTGGGTTGTTTCCACCTTCTGGCTATTGTGAGTAGTTCTGTGAATGTTTGTATACACATTTTTGCCTGAATATATTTTCAACTCTGTTGTAGATACTGAGGAGTGGAATTTCTGGGTCATATGGTAATTCTATCTTTAACTTTTTTAACTTTTAAATAATCTCACCTTTTTCAGTTTTTTTAAAAAATGTTTTTATTGATTTTTAGAGAAATAGAAACATCAATGAGAGAGAAACATCATCGATCAGCCTCCTACCCCCCCCCCCCCACACACACACACAGGGGATGGAGCCTGAAACCCAGGCATGTGCCCTCTCAGTTTGTGGGGCAACACTCAACCACTGAGCCACACTGGCCAGGCTCCCTTTAACTTTCTGAGGAACCACCAAACTGTTTTCCACAGTGGCTGCACCATGCCACGCCTTGTGAAGACCCACAGAGCTCTAACATTTTGATTCCCCTCCATAACTTAACCCCAAAGAACTTCAAAGAACTCAGTCCTGCTTCACAAATACGCCAAGAGGGTCAAGCACTTATGTTGGCCCAGTGGGTCAGGCCCTGTGCTGATGAGGTCAGGGTCAGTCCCCAGCTGGCCAGTTAGCCGAGTAGAGGGCACAGAGTGAAACCGGTGCTGCCACATGCTCCACCATCAAACACCATCCTGTCCTCCTGCAAAAGCTTCTTGGTGGTCAGGAGCATGGAGCAAGAGTGTATGTTTATGGTTCCCTACAAAAGATAAACCACCCAGCATCCAGCGCCCCCTGGAGGCACGACCCCAAAATCAGATGGCCACCTGCTTCCAGTCCTGGTTTCACCTGATGTCTCTGTGCTCCTTGGGGAAGTTGCTTGAGCCGGCCCATAGCCTCAGCTTCCCCATCTCCAAAATACTCCAAAGAGATGATAAGGCCTCCTGAGCACTTTGCACACAGCAGGCCTCCAATAAATGCTGCTGAGGCTCAAGGGTGGGCCATCCCAGTGTATGCAAGAGCACGGGCGCGCTTGGGCCGCGGCTCTGAGCTGCCCTGGGCTGTTCTCCCGGGTCGGCCAGCTGGAGCGGTGGCGCAGGGGTTACACTGGCTGCTTTAAATGGTCCTATTTGCATGGAATGAAGCTCGCTATGGCAACACGGTCTGGTGGCTGGAATCCAGGGCCCCAGAGAAAAATGCGAAGCCTGTGCTCGGGGAGGAAGAGGCGCTGGATGGGTTTATCAACTTGGAGGTTACCTCGGGTCTCCGTGGAGAGAGTGGGTAAGCTGAGGCAGCTGGGCTTCGAGGGAAGCGCCACCGAGGCCTCTGCGCTTCCTCTCCGGGCCTCACCGCTCACCCCGGCCAAGAGGCCTGGGACCTGGCTAAGGCCACCCCTGCCCCTGGGGCGCGCACGCCGGGGCTCGGGTAGGAGGGAGGCCGGGCGCGCGCGGCCCGCTCGGGGAAGGCGGAGCGCTCCTTCGGGGCCGGAGCACAGCGCGGGGCGGGGCGGCGAAGTTGGGGTGGGGCGGGGGTGTTGAGCGAGGCACGCGGGTCCCCAGCCCAGCTCCCCGCGGCAATTTCCTGCCCGCATTTTAAGGAACCCGCCAGGCAAGACCTCCACTCCCAAGCTCGCGCGGGCTGCGCCCTCCCGCGCAGCTCCACGCCCGCTCCCCTCCGGGGCCCCTTTCCCAAGCACCCCTCTCTCTCTCCCAAGCACCCACCTCCTCCCAGCCCCTGCTCCGCGCCCGGTGCTAGTTCGCCAGGGCGGGGGGCCGCCCCACCACCGCTCCCAAGGAGGGGACGAAGGGCCGGCCTGGGACCAGGCCCTCCCCACCCTTGGGCGGGGACACCACCTCGGCCCACGCGGAGCCGCTTCCCCGCCTCCTCCGCCCCCTGGAAGGGGGTGTCCCCGAAGTGGGGGGCGCGGGAGGCCGAGGGTGCACCCCGGCCGCCAGCCCCGGCCCCCTCCCGCGCGCGCGGCGAATGGTAGGCTCCATGGAAAGAGCGCCGGGCGGGCGGGCGGGCGGGCGCGCGGTGTCCTTCCCGGAGCCGAGCGAGCGCTCTCGGCGCGGGGGTCTCGGCGGTCGCGGCTCCGCCTCCTCCGCCTCCGCCCCCGCCCCCTCCCCCCGCCGCCTCGCTCCCGCCGCCGCGCGGGCTGGAGGCGCCGCTGTCATTCCTGCGCCCGAGGAGCCCGGCGCTGCCGGTGCCCGGGAGTCGGGGCGCGGGGGAGCCGGGCCGCGGGGGACCCAACAGGTAGAGCCGGGGGTGCCCGGCCGCGCGCCCCCCGCCCCCCCTGCATCATGCAGCTCTTTGTCACCTCTCTCGCCCCCAGGCCAAAATCCTGAGCATGATGGAAGACAATAAGCAGCTGGCGCTCCGCATCGATGGGGCGGTCCAGTCGGCCAGCCAGGAGGTGACTAACCTGCGAGCCGAACTCACGGCCACCAACCGGAGACTGGCGGAGCTGAGCGGAGGCGGCGGCCCCGGCCCCGGCCCGGGCCCGGGAGCGGCCAGCGCCTCGGCGGGGGACTCGGCCATGGAGAACCACCAGCTCGGCGCGCAAGGTAGGGACCGCCCGGCGCCCCGGGGCGAGCGCGCGGCACCGGGCCTGCAGGTGGCCGGAGGCTGGGCGTCCCCGACCCCCGGGGCGAAATCGCCGTGCAAGGGGGCTCGCCAGCCTTTCGGTCCGGCGGTGGCCGCGGCTGCTCGCCCGCGAGGAGTTGCAGGCGGCTGTCATTAAGCAAAACCCGGGCGCCCTGTGCACGGGCGCGCGCGCGGTCGCACCGGCCCAGGGCGGTTCCGGTGGCACAAAGTGCCCTTTAGGTGTCACAGGGCCCCCCAGCTCCGGAGCCTGCTGCCTTTCGATTGCCTGGATCCTCGGGAGAGCGAGCTCCAGGCTCTTGCTGCCCTGTTTGGGGTAGAGAATTGGGCTGCTTTGCACTTTCCTCCCCGGATGCCAAATGCCTCGTCTCCATTGCATCTGGACTTTATTTTCTCCCCCTCTGAGATGGAGTAGACAGCAGAATAGATCAGTGCAACAGTAGATGCCCCTGCTCAGCAAGGGAGTTTAAATTTCCCCAAATATAACCCCCCGAGAGCACTTGGCAGGGGGCACAGCTTAGCTCTCCAAGGCTGAGTGATGGGCTCCTGTGGAAATAACGCTTGGATGGGGGGGCCGCAGGCAGCCGCTGCCTGAAGGGACCCTTTGCACTTGAGGGGGGGAAAAAAAAGACAGCTGGTCTGTGTTGACATTGACAGTGAGGGAGCTCGGAAACCCCCTGCAAGGGTTAAAGGTGGAGGAAGCATTTGAAAAATGTGCTGTTTGTTTTCTGTGCATTGCAAAGTAAAAGGGTCAAAGCTGGCTTCTGGGGCTTTTGCTTTTTCTTTCCCTTTTTTTCTTGCTTAATTGCCCTTTCAGAAACGGGTGCCACTGGTTATTAATATCATTTGCCTTGTAAACTAAACTGCTGAAATCCAGAACTCGACAGAAAAAAAAAAAAAAATCCAGGGTCACTTGTATAAACATGTCACTGGACAGAGGAGGCACCAGAGGCTCCGTGGCTCAGAAGGAATTTCTGGTTTTGTTGTGATTTCAAGAGCTTCCCCCAAGTGTGGGGAGTCTGTTTTCCTGTGGCCCCGGTGGCTCTCCGGCGGTCCCGGTTCCGCCTTCCCCTCCTAGGGAAGGTGTGCTTTTTGGGGTGTGAGAGGCTCAGCCTGCACAGTAGCGGTGTTGTGTTGAATTCCGAGTCAGACCTCAACTTGGTGCTCCGGGAGCCCCTCTGAAGTCTCGGGAACCGAACCCGGGCAGTCATTCGGTACCAAAGTAGCCATGACGTAATGGTGGGAACGTGCTGTGAGGCTGGTGTTTGCTGCACAGTGTTCAAGGTGGCTGTCTGGGTATCCTGTCATTTATCCCTTGCTGTGTCACTGTGTGTGGAAGATGGGTTTTTTGCTGGTTCCCTGGCAAAAAAAAAAAAAAGCACGGCGGTGTTTTACTTTTTTATAGGCCAGGTCTCTCCCAACATTAAGAAATAGCCAACAACTGGCGTTTTGCTAAGAGTCAGAAGCCACATGGGTGAAGGAGACTGAACGATGCCGGTTTATTTCCCCGCCAAGGGGAAGTGAAGTGGCTTTTATCCGAGTCCCAGGTCTCGTTGCAGACCGAGCGCTGAGGGGCCCGTGCAGTGATGATCTGCACACTCAGCCTGGAAGTTGAGGTACTTCGCTGATGGTGAGATGGGTGTAGCGGAGCAACAGGGGCCTGTTTCCGTTTCCTTTCTTTCCTACAAAAATGCACGAGGCTGTGGAAATGGCCGTGGCTTTCGGATCTCTTGCTATTCTTAAAAACACACCAACCGGCAGCTCCCGGGTGCTCCAAGGGGCATGCCTGCCCATGTCGGTGGCTGGCTGTGGGTGGCTGGATGAAGGCTGGCCTCGATTTTCCCTCTGTGTACCACTGGTATTTTTCAAAACCTTTCCTAGGGGGGCACTGAGTGATTTTACAATCAGAAAATAAAATGTTAAAGGTTGTTAACTCAACTTAATTGTTGGCCGCATATCCCTCTAATTGATGTGCGTTTGAACTGATGTGATGGTTGGAAAGAAAACCAGCCCCCCTTATAAATCCAGTGGGGCGTCCGTCGGTTACTCATCTGCAGCCACAGGACGTCAGTCCAGCGCTTTTCACGTGATTCAACGTCCGTGAGTTTGTTGTTGTTTTGTTTGTTTTGCCAGCGTTCCGCTAGGACAGGAACACTCTGCAGAGGTGGCCTGGTAGCTTCCGCTGCCTGAGGAAAGTGCGGGGTTCCCCTCAGGTTAATTTTCTCACGCGGTGGATTGGTTTCCTCGTGTGTCTTCCCGACACACCTCCGGGAAGGCTCACCGAAGTGCGCTCTGGGGGTTCCCGACTGTTCTTCCGAAGTAGTCTTCTGTTTTAATTCTGTGGGATTCGATGGGCCCAAACCCTAATAACTTAGTGCTATTGAGTTATCACTTTTCAAATCAAGGGGTTTTTGGTGGGTTTTTTTTTAGAATGAAATGAGTTATCTTCCAAAATGCAACCGTATAGGTCATCTTTTAACCAGAGGGCCTTATGCACATATTCAGTGCATGCACATGTACTTTTAATAATATTAGCACAAATGGTTATGGGAAAGAGTCACCTTTGGCTCTCCCTGCCAAGAAATTCTTAGATTCCTTTTAAATATTGTGTTTAAAAAAATGTGTTTTAAATGAATGAAACAAGCTCGTCCACCCACCGTTGGATGTTTTGTTCCAGCGATGGTATCTGACGGATGGAGAAAATGTGGGTTTTCCTGTTGGGTTAATGCAGTTGTGTCATTTAAACCAAATATTAGCCTGGTCGGTACCCTCTGTGAGCTGGCATGGTTGCTACGTGACGGAGTCTAGAAAGTGAGCTGCTGAGAATCTGGGCTTTCGACACTTTGCAGGATCTTCTTTCGGAATCTGTGTTGAAAGAACTCTTGGCAGCCAGCCCATCTTCTCTCTCCCTGCTCCCAGCGAGCTGGATAATCCCTAATGAGGATGCTGGCATCCGGAGCACCGAGCATCCGTGCAGGGTGGCATATTCACAGCGCCCCAGGCCGCCTCGTGGGTTGCTGGGGTCAGAACGGCCCTTGACAGGTGGACAGGAGGAGCCTTGGAAAGAACACATAGCCGAGCATGTGTCCCCAGTGGGTCTTGTTGTTGGGTAGCCAGAGAACGAATCTGTTTAAAGTAACATTTCTAAGCTGTTTTCCTCAGCATAGCATCTCTGGGAAAAATGTGTTTAAAATCCTTGCTGCTCTCCGAGGGGGAAAATAGAGCAGTCTGTTTCTCCGAAAATGTTTTATCTGATGAATGACTAATATTAGATTCAATTGGTTGCTTTGCTATGCGTAGAATGAAACAATTAAGTGCCACTGCACCCAATTCAAATAGGTGTTAGCTGTATGTAACATAAAATACTCATGGCCCATAGGATGCCATTAGCTTGTTGGTGTGTTGTGTGTTTTTTAAGGGAGTATGTACTTCGGCACCTCTGCAAGTTGAAGCGCTGGTAGCATCTCTCGTGGGTGGTGAGGACTTGCAGGCGTGGGGGACCTTTTTTATGCCAAGGGCCATTTGGATATTTAAGACATCATTCGCGGGCCACACAACATTTTCAACTTAAAAATTAGCCTGCTCTATTTGGTCAAACATTTAACTGAATTTATTGGGTTTTGCGTCCCGCCTGCAGTTGCCTTGGCAGGACCAGCCCAAACGACTTCGTGGGCCGTATATGGCCCGCAGGCCGCAAGTTCGCCACCCCTGACTTACTGCATGTTGCGTTTGTCAGGCCTGGGATGGACAAAGTGCCATTTCCTACACCTTTTTACAAGGTTCCACAAGTGGATGCAGGTTTTATTTTTTTCTCCCCAGGCATTAAAATAGGCTGTTAGTCCAGGTCCGACTGCTCTTCCGGAGCATCGCTACACCCTGGAAACCCCTCACTGGGGCTGAATTACCCTTGGACCGGGCCGAATGGGCGAGTAGCCTGCAGAGGTCTGGACGCCGCTGCAAACTCCGTGTGGGCTCTCGGCCTCCCCTTCCCGCTTCGTCCTGCCTCTGCCCTCGGCTTCCCAGGGAGACTTTTTATCTTTTCTGAGAAAGAGACTTTTCTAAGGATGGAACCAAATGTGGGGGGACCTCTGGGGCCTTCTGCTAGCTCGGCCCTGAGTTCCAGAGCTCACCCCGGAGCACGGGCCTCGGTTCCCGGGCACAGGAACCGGGTGAAGGAGACCCGCGGGTCTTTCCCGAGCCTGGAGGGCTGTCGTGACGTGGGGCCTCGGTGTCCCTCCGCGGATCCCCCTGCCCGGTCACAGATAGATGACTCACAGGTCCGTGCGGCAGGGCCGAAATGAGATATTGATCGGCCATTATTGACTGTCTTTCCATTGTCTTTGGAGAAACGCCTCCGGAGGACCCCTGAAGTCAAGTTTCTGGTTCCGGTTAATTTCACGCTTTCAAATTTCCATGATTTATTGAGGTTTTTCTCAACTTCTGGCCTATGAACCAGAAGCCCAAGCGGGCCAATCTGATTTTTATAACAGGAGCCTCGACACGTACCCGCCCGGTGCCAGGGAAGGCGCGTTCTCTCTGTTCCTTCACCCCCCTGCTCCCCAAGACTGCTGGCACTTTTTAGGAATCCTGTGGGTTATAATTTGTGATTTCTGGCTGCCAGGCAGCCTGTGGCAGATGGGCTTGGCAGGTGGGGATGCCCGTTGGATCGCTGCCTGCTCGCCGCGCGAGTCATACGGGGCCCCGAAGGTCAAGATCGTTGTGCGGATGGGGGGATACGTATGTGCCTCGGCTGTGTGGCCAAGGGAAGCGAAAGCAACAGGAACTCCCCAGTTCCGTCCAGACCCTTTTCCGGGATTGGTTTATATGCCCATCAGCGGTTGGCTTCCTATCCCCCTGCCATCCATCAGGCAGGAACACGGCCCATTCTGCCACCGAAGCCAGGGAATGAGTTTTTAAGTGATCTTGTATACGAAAATTAGCCCGCACTGTTTGGGCTGGATATCAGGGCGAGCGGCACGCGGGTGGACAAGCGGTGCCACCGGCAGCCGTCATTGCACATCGTAGTCCTCCGAGATGCGGCAGAGCGGGGTCAGGAGGAATCAGTTAGGAAAGACGGCCTCCCCGAGGCCAACAGAGCCGCCATCGGTCGTGGCAGGTTGTACCCGGCCATTCAGAGCAGGTGGGAGTCCTGCTGGCCCCTGTCTCCATTCGAGGCTCCCTGCCAGCCCGTGCCTGTGGAGAGGCTGCGGGAAGCTCTGCTCCCTCCCCAGCGGCTGGACGAGACCCAAACGCTCTTGCCCGCCGGTGCGGCCTCGGATCTGAGCCGCGGGGTCTGGCCCGGTGCCGCGGGCATTGCTGCTGCCCCTCGGACTCGGTGCTGCTGGGAAGGTGAGAGGAGCCGGCTGTCATCGTGTTTGAGCAGGTGGCTTCCGTGTGGCGGGAATTCGTCGGCCCTCCGTTTGGGTGGCTTTGAGGACTTGGCCTTGCCGGACCTCTGGGTGAGACTTCTGCAAAGCTTGTGTCCCCTTCACCCCTGAAGAACTGAGGCCCGAGCACAGGAGCTCTGGTGGAGCTCGTCCCGGCCGCTCTGGAGCAGGTGTCCCCGCGGCCCCTGGCTCCCTCCTGGGGCGGCCCCTGGCTCCCTCCTGGGACGTGCCCCGGCTCCCAGGCCCTCTCGTCCGGGTCAGAGCAGGCGCCGGGATGGGCGCCTTCGCGGGGATGCGCACACCCTCCGCTCCCTGTAGCGCCCCAGCCCTGCGACTGTTTGAAGTCAGTGGAGCCTGGAGACCCAAGCGCCCTCTAACCGAAGGTGCCCAGAGCTGATGCAGGGTGGGCGACAGCCGGTCTGCAGTTGTGACAGTGGTCGGGAAGCAGTAATACGAGGCTGACGTGCGTTCCGCGCGCTCGCAGCTGGAAGCCCGCCTTGCCCGCCCCGCGGCTTCCACTCGCCTTCCGCGCTGCGTTGCGGTGCCCGGAGCTCACCTCGTGGGTGCGTCACGGGACACGGGGAGTTCTGGGACCGCCCTGACACCACCGAGTGTTCCCTTTGGTGTACCTTCATGCAGGACGAAATGAGAACTAGTTTCAGAGCCCTTGTTACACTTTTCAAAAAGTAATGATGGGCTGACGGCATCTCAGGTCCTGTCCGGCCCCAGAGTCCACACCCTTACTCAGCCTGGAGACCCAGTGTGGGGTCACTCAGCTGGCAGGGACTGGCCCAGGAGTTCACACCCGCCGGCCGGTCTCTCTGCCGTCTGCACCCCAGCAGGCTCCCCGGGGTGTCTCCTCAGTCAGCAGCACCCTTCGGTTTGTTACACTAGAAGGCGGAGGGAGCTCTGGGCTCGTCTCCCTTCTCCTTGATTGCTGTTGCCTTCGTCCGAGGGCGGCCCTGGGCCCTTGTGGCGGCTGTCATGGCGGAGAGGTAGGGAAGCGTCCATGCCTCTCAGCTGGGTGTGAGATTAACCGATAAAGAGGGACCTTGACCCTGCCCGTAAGGTTAGCCACCCAGGGCTCGCTCGTCACCAGTGAGGAGCGTCTTGGTCCTGAGCTTGGGGCCTCCTACTTCATAGACTTTGCATGTTTCTCTTTCCCAGGAAGGGTGCGTCCAGGCAAAGCTGGGAATGCGTGGGCCTCTTGTCTTCCATCCGACCCGCATCCTTCCCTTCCCTGGGTTCTCTCCCTGTGGCCTCAGTGGCCTCCAGTGGCCCAAGACCACGCCCAGCAAGGGACCTGTTAACTTCGTACGGATTCCCTTACACTAGAGCTTCTCAGCCCTGGTACCGTGGGCATTTGTTGGGGGACTGTCCTGTGCCTTGTAGGATGTGTAGCAGCACCCCCGTCCTCTGCCCACTAGATGCCAGTAGAACCCTCCACACCCTAGCTGTGACAACCACAAATGTCCACAGAAGTTGCCAAAGCGTCCACTGGGGGCCCATGTCATCCCCGGTTGAGAACTGCTTCGTATGCCAGGCCTTGGGGAGACCCGACTGCGAGTCCTAGAAGGATAGCTCGGTGCGAGCAGGGTTTTGTGTGTCTGTCTGTCTTCTGCTCCATTCACAGCACCTAGCACCTAGAACTGCCTGGCATGTAGTGAAATCTCAACAAATAGTTGTTGATGGATGAATGAATGAATGAATGAATGACGTCATGAACCCATGATTATTGAATCACAGAGAATGCGGAACCTGGTCTACTTGTCACATTGTTCGATGTATCATGAAGATCGCTGCCTTAGCGATGGGTGGTTGTAATTGTTCACTTACCGTAGGTCATGATCATTCTAAACCCTTCCCCCTGTCTTACCTCAGTTAACCCTTTAAACTACCTTCTGAGGTAAGTACAGTGTTTCCCATTTTACAGATGAGAAAACTGAGGCACAGAAAGGTTCTGAGACTCGCCCAGGGTCACGGAGCCAGCAAGTGGCAGAGCCAGGATGCAAACACAAGTCAGTGTGACCGCAGCGCCCGCCTGCCGTCCCAGCCAGGGTGCCGCACAGCCTTGCGGGGTTTCTCCGGGTCCTGCCCCAGAACTCACCTCTGCTCCAGAGCTGGCGCTGCAGAGACTGTAATTAGGGTTGGCACGTCGGACACGAGGCCGTTCATCATGAGTCCTCAGGGCACCGCTGGACGAGATACGCTCTGTCACGGCCGGAGCACCCGTAGCCAGGAAGGGCTGGTGTCTGGCCAGGGGTAGGAGGGCAGCTTCGTGACCGGGCCACGTCCAAGTGTGAGGATGTCTCTTGTCGCCTCCCTGCTGGGCGTCGGCAGGAGAGAGTCACAGAGAGGACCCGAACGGCTTCCCGCTCTGGGAAAGGGACGGGGCCCCGGAGCTTCTTAGCAGGGACGTGATGTGTTCCTAGAACAGGGACGGTCCAGGATGGGAGCTGGGGAGATGGAGAGGCTCCCGGGTCGTCGGAGAGTTCAGTACCCGCAGTGGCCAGTGTCGGGCGAGCCTCTTTTGGGTTTTCCCAGACACTGCGCTTGGTGAACATATTCTCATCTCACTTTCGTATCGGGGCGAGTAGGTAATGTTATCACGTCCATTCTACAGACGGGGAAACTGAGGCTTAGCAGGGTTGCTTTCCCACGTTCTGGAAAGTGGTCATCCGCTGAGGAGGACGGGGCTTGGAACCCAGCTCAGCTGACCCCGGGGCCTGCCCGCTTCGTGACAGCAAGAATGTCAAGCCGGCACGGACACATCAGCAGGACGGTCTTACCTTCCGGCGCACGTCTCCCCTCCCCGTCCCTCTTCCTTTCTTCTGCCTGTCCTCTCCGTCTCCATCCATCTTGAGAGACTGGGCACCCAGGCCCAGGGGCCGGAGATTTAATAAGATACCGGCTAGGCTATCTGGGCGATCGCAGTCTGGTAGGTGTGACTGACATGGAAACATAATTACATTTTATAATAAAGGTCTAGCAGGCGTAATGGGAAAATAGATGGAGACGTGACAGCTACAGGAGCCCTGGCAGAGGCACCTGACAGTGGCCGCGGGGAACGGAAGTGTGCCGGGAAAACCATCCGCTTCGCCACTAGGGGTTAAGCTGCCCACGAGAGGTCATTAAGAAGTGCAGCTTCTTGGGTGGGTGGGGACTGGACGCTGCCGAGAACAGCTGCTGGCTGGGACCTTCTCCCCAAAAGACCATTTCTTCAGGAGGTGGGAGATGTGGGTGATCTAGGAAGGTTTAGACCTTGAATAATGCCATTTTTTTTTTCCCCCTCCAAAGAAAACAAGGGCAGTCCATCTCGGTAGGCCCCGCGTCGGTTTAAAATAAGCTCTGCCCTTGTGTTTTCTTCTGGGCCGAGACCGGGGCTCTTGTCAGCTGCAGCAACTGAATGAGTTCATTTTCCTTGATTAACTTGAACTTTTTGAAAAACCGCTGGACGTGGTGTATTTGCTTTAATTCGGTAAAGTGCTGTTTGGAACACGATAGGGTTTCTGTCCCCTGTTCTCGCCGTCGGAAACCCTGTGCTCCCCATTTCTTGATGACAACAAGGGATGAAGTTTAGAGATTTGAGGCCCGGCTGCTGTTTTGTGGACACTGTCGGCCGGTTTGCTCGCAGACCTTTAAGTCTTAACCCCAAGCCCTGTGGGGAAGGAGCGTGATTCCAACGTCGGCTACTCTCAGTGGGGTGCAGAACCTTGTTAGGACTCCCCTGGCCAACACACGGTTTGGTTCTACCCTGGGGCAACCCCAAACCACCCTCCAACACCATTGTTGCCACCAGCGTCTACAGCAGAGGGCTCGGTGCAGCACCTCCGTGGACGAAGCCCCTTTCTCCAGGCCCCCTCTCTGGGACCCCGCTATTCACCCCCTGCTCACCCTCCTCTCCTCCGCGCCCGGAGGCACCAGGGGAGCACTGTGGCTGACCCCCGGCTCTTAGTCGTGTAGAGATGCCCGCAGGCGCCGTCTCCGTGGACCCTGCCCACCGGCTCGTGTGATTGAATTGAGGTAGACACAGCAATCTATTTCTCAAATAAAGAAATGGAGGTGCAGTGATTTAAGCTGACTTGTCCGAGATTATCGAGCTGGTCGCTGAACCAAATCTCCTCTTTCTCCCAGTGCGAGCAGGCCCGGTGGCCCGGCTGCGCAGTGGTGGAAGGGGCTGCCCTGCGCTTATGACTGGGTGAGGCCTGACCTTGCCTTGGCCGCTCCCTCTTGGGCATGGGCCACCCTGTCCTGTAAAGGCCTGCGTGGTGACATCATCACCCCAAGACTGCGCCCACTTACTCTCAGCCCCCACGCCCCGTGTCCACTCATGGCGAAGGGAAAATCCAGTTTTACAAATTTAATCCCATTTTTTACACTGTGTTCTTTCATCGGTTCAGTTACAGATTTAATCCCATTTTTTACAAGTTCTTTCATCATTTCAGTAGGGTTTTTTCTGTGGTTAATCTTCACCCAAGGATATTTTTTTCTACTGCTTTTCAGAGAGAGTGGGAGGGAGAGAGAGAAAGAGAGAGAAAAACATCGATGTGACAGAGACACATGAATTGGTTGCCTCCCACATGCACCCGACCAGGGCCAGGGATCAAACCTTCAACCCAGGTACGTGTGGGCCCTTGACCAGGAATCGAACCCAAGACTCTTCGGTGTGTGGGCCGACACTCTAACCACTGAGCCACACTGGCCAGGGCATTTCCATGGGGTTTTATAGTCATTTGAGTTTTTTCCCCTTTGCGGGGAAATCACTCCCTAGGTGGGAACCACCAGTTTAACGGAATAACACGCAGTGTGTCTGGCACAAAGCGCGGCAGACTTTGGGTTCAATGGACAGAATTCATCATTATCAATAGCATATTATATTGAGCTCCAATTCTCTCTCCTTCGATGAGAGTTTATTTCCCCGGCTGATTTCTGACTCCCAAAGGCAAGATTGGATGTTTTTGTTCCAGACCCTGGGTCTTTCTCCTGAAATTTCTGTGTTGCTTTGACACCTTGCTCCTGGGAGGAGCCAAACTTCCCATGTCCCGTCGACTATGCTTTCCAGCCCTTTTAACACACATGTGCCCTAGACATGTATTTGAGGTTATGGCTGGAATCCATGGATGATTCTTTAAGAAATCACCCAGGCCCGGCCGGATGTGGCTCAGCAGTTGAATGTTGACCCAGGATCCAGGCGATCGGGGTTCGATTCCTGGTCAGGGCACATGCCCGGGTTGCGGGCTCCATCCCCAGTCCGGGGCGTGCAGGAGGCAGCCGATCAATGACTCTCAGCATTGATGTTTCCATCTGTCTTTCCCTCTCCCTTTCTCTGAAATCAATACATTTTTTTAAAAGTTAAAAAACAAAAGCAATCACCCAGATGTCTGCAATATGAGCGGACCGGGAGAGCTAAGGACTGAAAAACGTGACTGGCAGTGGCTGGCAGGCTGAGGCGGTAGGTTGTACTCGGAGGAAACAGATAACGGACCACGGCCAGGACCAGCGGAATCCTCACTTCCCCGGTGGCCCCGCCACACTTCTAACGTTAGTCAGGAGCCAGTTTCCAGTGGTTTACACTTCAGCCAGGATGGCAACTCCAAAGCATCGGTTTACACCTGGATTTAATGTTTTTGCCATTCATGTTCCCACTGGGACGGTAGTCCCCAGTTTTTACATACACTCTCTTTAATGATGAGGGGGTGAAAGAGAGAGGCAGGGGGGCAGATTTGAATGAATGCTGGTCCCTACGTATGAATAATTGCATTTTTTCTATCTGTTTGAGAAAATAAATGCATTAAATACAATTCAGTAGCATTGTCAAATGGATGCTTCTGCATCTGCATGTATTTGAAAAATAAAGGTACGTAGATGAAAAATGATTCATTTTGTCCTCAGGCTGCACATTGGTGACATGTGGCTCTTAGACTCCCTGCAAGTCACTCTGGCTGCCCGGAGTCTCTGTGGCCCAGATTGGGAACCGCTGATACTGGATGCATTTGGGCATGTGTGTTCAACCTGTTCAGTGTGGTTCTCAGCGATGCCATGTGCAGTTAGGTGCTTGATAAGTGCCTTAGAAAATTATGGCCGGTGTGGCTCAGTGGGTTGGGCGTCGTCCTGTGCACCAACATGTTGCTGGTTCGAGGCCCGGTCAGGGCACATGCACGGGTTGCAGGCTCCATCCCTGGCCGAGGTGCTTGCGGGAGGCAACCCATCGATGCTTCTCTCTCAAGTTGATGTTTCTCTCTCTCTTTCTCCTTCTCCCTCCCTCCCTCTCTAAAATCAATGAAAACATATTAAGAAAGAAAGAAAAAACAATGGCCTTTGGGTCTCTGCTGATTAAAGGATTCTTCTGTTCCTCATACTCTACTCTTGTTGTGATTCAACCAGATTAATGTATGATTTGGGCCCTCAGCTTAAGACAAAACAACCACCCTCCTTTATTTCAGCAAAAATTACTACCGTGCCTTCCTCCAATGAATGTTGGAAAGCTCCAGTCAGAGTCGGAAAAACAGAACTGGCCCTAAACTAGATTTCGGGCAATATGATTTGATTGGCCAACTGCCATCGCTAACGAGCGTCATCCTGCCCCATCTCCATCTAACTCCTAAAACCCCTCAAGCATGTGATCCATCATATCATTTTCTCATTTGTGCCGGCGCCGGATACCGGCCCAATCTCTCCAGCAGCATTCAGATCTATCAGAGGAGATGGCACTGACACAATCGTCTCGCCGCCCCGCCGCAAACACCCGAAGCCGCTGCGCTTTCTTACCCTAAACCTTCCTTGTAACGAGGGTTTATTACCCGCAATTAAAATCACCCGGGAGAACCCAGTCGACGGTTTTGGTTTCGTTTCCTTTGCGTTAGTGTCTGGCTGGTGGCCCCCCTAGAACTTGGGCACGGAGGTTGGAGAGAGGCAGGTGTCAGCTCAGGATGAGAGGCGTCCAGGGGGGACGCGGTCATCGCTCCAGCCTGGGTGACCATCTGCCAGGCGTGTGGGCAGAGCCACCCCCTCCTTGGTTCAGAAGAAGGAAATATATGGGATGCCAACTGTGACCGGGCCGGGAGGAACCTGCCCTTTTCTGCGTTTTGCATTCAGATTGGGCATCGGCGAAAAGGAAAAGCGTAGCAGCCACAATGTGCCATCGCCCGGGCACAGCCCAGAGCAGCGGCGCGAGGCAGCGAGCACTAGCAAGGGTTTCATGCCCTGGGCCCTGTGGCTCCGTGGCTGCAGCATCGGCCTGCAAACCGAAGGGCTGTGGGGTCGATTCCAGGTCAAGGTCACGAGCCTGGGTTGCAGGTTCGATCCCCAGCCGGGCCAGGGTGGGTTTGGGAGACAACCAGTGCATGTGTCTCTCTCACATCCGTGTTTCTCTATCTCTCCCCCTCCCTCCCTCCCTTCCATTCTAAAAAAAAAAAAAATCAGTGGAAAAAATATCCTGCGGTGAAGATGAACAAAAATAAAAAATAAAAACAGATAGGGTTTCGCTGGCTCCAGTGAAGCCCAATGACTTGCTGGAACAAATCGATCCGCCCCCACAAGCTCATTTACAGGGTAGGACAGAAATCCCCGGAGCCCGTCCCCTGCTCGCCTAACACCCACTCGCTGGGAAAAAGGTGCGCATGTTGCTTTAAGGCCCAGGCCTCAGTTTCCCCGCAGGGAGCTCGAGGTCCAAGGGCTGTCGCGAGACTACGGGGGCCGGTGCGCGCGCGGGGCAGCCCGAGAGTGCAGCGCAGGCGCGGAACCAGCCCAGGTCTCCATCTACGTGTCGTAAACGGCGCGCGCGTGCCGTAAAAGTGCATTACTCTACGGCATCGTCCAATCGGCGGTCACTGAGCACATTTTTTCTGATTGACACGCACGGTGATGGGCGCAAGGGATGCCGGGAGCAGGACACCCACGTGGAGCAGCCGGGGAGGCGCCCAGCTCCGGGCTGCAGGCGCCTGGCACGTGCCAGCCGCCCAGGAGCTGGGCCGTGGGCGCCCTAAATAATGAGCGCGTTGGGCAGGACCTGGCTGGAGCTGCGCCCGCTCCTGAGCCCGCATCGCTGCACCAGAGGGTTCCCCGTGAAAGAGCGTCTTGCAGCGCACAGGTTTCCAGGGCGGGGGGCGGGGGCACTGCGCAGAGGGAGTGTGAGCCCTGACTCTGCAACGGGCATGCGGGAGGGGGGCGTAGGAAACGGGGTGGGGGGAGAGGGGTGCACCAGAGGAAAGCTGGCACCTGGGTCCGGGCACCCCGGGGCGGCTGCGCTGCGCAGAGGTGCCACCGAGCTCCATAGCCCGGCCCAGGTTGCAGAGGTGACGCTGCCTCCCCGGCCCAGCCGTGTCCCCGCATCTCCCGCTCCCCGTGCACTGTCCACAGCGCAGCCCGGGTGCTGCAGGTCCAGGCTGCAGGGCCCAGCAGAACCCTCAATGCCTCCTAAACACGCCCCTTCTGGGCCCTCGAGGAACTTCCATTCCCAGCCCCAGGAGCCCTCCGGGATGCAGCTTGGGGTTGGGTTTTGTTTACCAGCGAGCGTAGGAGAGAATGATTTAAAAATAAATAATAAAGCGCAAGCCAGATGCCCAAATTAAAACACTAAATTTTCTCGGGAGTTTCTGTGCTCTGAGCAATGTAAATAAAGGTGAGGGCCCGGCCCCTCTGCCTATAAATCAGCCCCAGCCCCAGGCTCAAGCTCCCGGTTTGTTTGGGCATTTTAGCCCATCACCCGCACCTCCTGGCATTTCCAGGATACAAGGGGGAGGGTTCCATTTGTCATCCTGATTGTCCTCCCCTCGGTGTTGCCTTGTGCATGAAATATTAAGCTCAGGGATGGAACCAGGGCGTTTCAGTGCAGGCAGCATACACCCGGGGAGGTTGGTTTTCTGCCCTCGTGGCCTCATTTGCATTTATTCTGCTCCCGACCATTTGTAATATAGTGGTGGGTGTCCATCAAACAGCTATTAACTCTTACGGCAGCTCCTAAGGGGGCTGTCGGGGTTGCATCTTACAGGTTCGGGGGATAACATGGCTCGTACGTTTAGGCATTCAGTTGGTGTCATGAGCCACTGTGGCTGTTAGAACTTCTTGTTTCTATTTAGTCTCTCGGGGACCCTGCAAGACAACCGCCTTAGTTGTATGACTAACATTCCTTTAACTGGACTCAGATTCCTGGGTCTCACCAACAGTTCCACCACTTTCTGGTGTGTCATCTTGTGGGGGTCACACAAGGGACATTTTCTTATCGGTGGAATGGGGCTGATGCCTTACGGGATTTTATAAAAATTAAGTGAGCTAATACATGTGAACCCCCCACGCTCAGTGCGTGGCACCTCCGTGCTAAGGATTCAGTAAGCGTCAGCTGGACGGATTTAAAACTGTGGCTAGAAGTCTCTCATGGAAGACCTCTGGTGTCCAAGAGGGACTTCTTAGGAGTGACCACAAAGTCATTGAAGGGGGAGCTCGTTTCAGCTGGAATCTTGGTTTTGCAAGTACAAATCCAGAGTGTTCGAAGCCTTAATGTCCTCATTTATTTTGTGGTTTGATCTATGGGGTTTCTCATTTGGCGGTGACAGAAGGGACTCCCCGAGTACCCACTGCTATCTGTGCTCACCTTAAATTCGCCCCACCAAAGTCTAATCTGAGACAGCTCATGCATCATCCTCCCTGCGAGAGGGCGCCCCACGGACTCCCTGACAGACCCTCTGTTCATTCCTGGAGTATTTTTTCTCAATTATTTATAGCTTGCCTGCTGATATTTCAAGTTCTGTTGTTAAGAAGAGAAAGGCCTGGAGTGCCAAGAGGTGGCAGCTGAGTCCAGCCCTTGCTCCACTCTCATTGGTCAGTTTTGTTTGGGCTGCAGGATGGGGGGGGGGTGAGGTGTGTGGCCCATGTCGGTGGAAACACACTGTGATGGATGGTGCCCTGTGTCATGTCCTAGTGGCGAGTGAGGATTCGACATGGGAAGTTCACCATCCCCTTGTTTCCAACTGTTTAAATCACTTTCATGTTTGAGCCTCAGTTTCCCCATCAGTAAAATGAGAGGAAAAGAGCAGATGAATCATAGCTCCATTCCACATGTATTCCTTGGACATCCGCTCTATGGCAGGCTCTGTCCTGGGCTTGCCCGAGATCACCGTGCATCTAAGCATTGAGCACAGGAATTGAACTCAGGTCCCTCTGCCCCAGAGTCCCACTGCAGGGCCACTTGAAACTGATTCACCGTGGGTAATCCACTCGGACTGGAAAATGCTTCCGTGTAGGTAATCCACAAAGTGATTCCCCTTCTGCAAGGAATGTAAATCGGAAACTAATTTGTATTTTGTGAGTTGGATGCACAAATTAAAAAGAAGCAGACTTAGAGTGGTATAGGGTGGCTGATGCCAGCTGGAATACCGCAGTGGGCGAGAGGCTCTGGAATCAGACTGCTGTGGGTTCAAGCCCCGGCCCTGCCACTTACTAGCTGTGTGTGACCTTAAGCAAAGTACACAGTCTCCTAGAGCCTCGGGTTCATCATCTTTAAAATGGACATGAGCCCGGCAGGCGTGGCTCAGCTGTTGCGCATCGACCTTGGATCCAGGAGATCGAGGTTCGATACCCGGTCAGGGCACATGCCCGGGTTGTGGACTCGATCCCCAGTAGGGGGCATGCAGGAGGCAGCCGATCAATGACACTCTCATCATTGATAGCAGAGCCCCTCGCATATACTAAATAAACCTCAGCCAGCGTGTCCTCACGGTCGCAGTCAGCACCAGCTCAGTGGCCCAGATGGGGCTTCCTCACCTCTGCCTGTCCTGGAGGCGGGAGCCACCCTACCAGCCTCTGTGTGGGCGCTTCCTCGCTGGCCTGGGGAAGGACCACAGAGCAGATGGGCAGCCTGGGGGGGGAGGGCGGCACTTTCTTGGAGCTCCAACCTCCCGGGGGAGCTGCCAAGTGAAAAGACAATTACTAGAGAGGAGGCTGAATCCTTTGTGCACCATCCACTGGGGACTGGACCAGGGCCACCCAGGTCATTTGTCATCTGCTAATGGGGCTAATCAATGGCCGGCGGGTGGGAAGAGGGGGGCTTCCTGCCTGTGGCCGGCAGATCCATAGCAGGGGCTTTAGGGTGACGATTTTTTCTCAGCAATGTTTGCTGCCTCTCACAGATGGGTTTCTGGTGCTTCCGAATGCAGGAAGTGCATTTAATCCACGTGATCGTTTAAGTAAAGCTCTGAGCCTCCTCATTTCTGCTGTGTCTTTTAACCCTCTCCGTTTTGAAGGAACCCCTGGGGCCGTCACCCCCTCCCCGACTCTGCCCCTGACCTCTCAGGATCACACTGCGTCTTTGCCTTGAAATGACTCCAGGGCGCGCACTCTGCTTTCTTTGCTTCTCCATAGGCCACTGTCCAGTGTTTACCCCGGAGACTGAAACCTTTAGCCCAGGCCTGCCTTCTTGGCCTTCGCTCTGTTTAACTCGGTTTTGCACAGGAACATAAGCCCTGGCAACCTCCCACAGCCTGTCTCAGGCAGAGCATAAGGTGCAGGAGCCCAGGGCCCAGACCCTCCTAATCTCATCCACTGCAGACAGCTGGCTGCTGAGGCGCCACCTCCCTCCCTCCCTCCGGGCACCTCTCCAAGGGGCAGTTTGGAAACAAGAGGCCACAGATTTATTTCCTCCTACACCTGTGAGCTTCTTGAGGTCTCACATGCTGTCTTCCTTAGAAACTCAGCGGGCATTGAGTAAGTATTGACCGACCCCGAGTCCCTAAAGTGAGCCCCGCGAGCCCCCTGAGGCTCCGTCTTGGAAGGGGAGGCTGTATTGATGCATTTTGATTGGAAAGGACGGGTTTGCCTAATATTACATCTTCATGGGACATAAAAAAAAAATAGTGACAAATGACATTATGTTTAGTAAAATAACAATGCACAATAACACTCTTACAAAATATGTTTTTGTAACGTATTAATACCTGTCAGACTCTCCACTTCACCTGTAAGCCTTACCCAAAATGAAATTCCCGTCACGCGTTTATCCACTTATTGCGATTCATTATATTTTGGACGGTGTTAAAGGTCTTTGTCTTTGGAATCCAACAAACCTGGTTCAGATCCTTACTCTGGCTTAACTAGCCGTATGGCCTTAGGAAATGTGCTTAACTTCTTTGGGTGTCAGTTTTCTTACATGTATCTTTTCATTACAAAAATAAAAACATTCTGAGGCTTCAACGAAATGTCCACGGAGCGCACGTGGCAGATGCTGTGAGACTTGGACAGCTGAGGGCTCAGGGGAGAGAGTTCATTCGTTCGACAAACATTTATTGGGTCCTTGCCATGTGCTGAACATGACCTGGTTCCTGTCCGCCAAGAGTTAAGACTCCCGCGGTTTGTAGTGATTAACCGTCAAGTTCAGCCTTTCACGGATAGAGGACTTTTGGAGGCCGGTTAGGGACCCAAGAGCCAAGGGCCTTCTTGTTTCCTCAGCTCGCCCCTCCCGCCTACCCCTCCTGCTCTCAGCAGACGTTACCCCAAACTTCACCTGCGCAAACAGGAACAACATTCGGTTTTGGATGAGGTGATGTCTGGTTTTTCTAAATTAAATATCACAGGTAAAATTACTAGTCTGTGCCAGAAACCAAAATGCAGGCATCACCCCGTTTCTAGGAGAAGAGCCCGAGCCCAGCCCGTGGCTCCCGCCCGGCGAGGGCCCCCCCCCAGGTAGCCGCCCTGGGGAAATGAGCAGCTGGCCCGGTGTGAGGAGCCGGCTTTCCCGGCTTTCCCCGCTTTCCCCTCGAGCGTGTTTTCTGCACGTGTTGAGTTGCTTTAAGCCCCTGCACACAGTTCAGAGGGTAACACCATTAATTAGACCAACAAGGTCACGAAACGGAAGGCGCAAGCCTTCCCGGTGCGCTGCATTTACCGCCGATGAGCCCTCCCCTCAGAGGCCTTGCTCCGCTACCCGAGGATAATGCTCCGGTTGTAATTAAAACCAGGGGAGAGATTCCAGTCTTCCCTGAGTGGAAAATGAACAGCTTAAAAGCCAAGAACCAAACGAATCACTCAGAGAAGTCCGATCGCCCGAAGAAGCCCCGAAGAGGCTTGACTTATAATTAGCAGCTAAAAGATCTCCAGCGATATTTCATCGCTCTTTGTGTAAAAAAAAAAAACCAAAAACACTTTTAAGATTATTTTGACAAGATAGAGTTTTGACTGAAGTTGGGGGAGCTAAAAGCGTTACTTTAAAATGTAATTACGTGAAATTTCCATGGTCTCTTTCAGGAGCCTCCGATTGGCCAGGCAGCTAAGGGCGGCGAGGTTTGCGCGGTCTCTTCGCAGGGACGGCGCGTTCGGTGTAATGCCCTGTTTCCAGCTTCTCGGAAACGGGGGAGTAGGGGGGACAGTCAGTCATGGGGCTGGTGAAGGAATCTAGACACTTCAGTGACCCCCTTTCCTCCCTGGACACCCACTGGGATTTCACCTTTCAGGGGACCTGAGAGATCCTGAGGTGACGCTGCTGTCCTCTGAGTGGGGGCCTGAGCCGGGAGAGCTGGCGCCTAAGGGTCCTTTTCTTCCCCATCTCACCTGGGGGAGCTGGAGAGTGAAGGCATCGGCCAGTCGGACGGGCCCTGCCGGGGAGTGCAGGTGCCATTATAGGCTTTCGCTCTGCCCTGTTGCTCGTTACCCTGCATTAATGCCTTTGTGCCATCAATCAAAGGGCAATTATTTAAATCCATCAGAGTTCGGGTTCTGACACGGTCTCTTAAGTGCTGTGCAAGGATGGAAATGCGAAGCCGCAGCCATTACCAAGCAAGCTACCCCCCCCCCCCCCAACTTGCTTTTGCTGGCCAGGTGGGAAATCCGAGGTGCAGGCAGGTCAGGTGACCTGCCCAGGGCCACGGGTTCCTGAGACCGGCTGGCTCTGCTCTCTCCGGGGCTGCCATCCTGGCCGGGGGTCTCAGCATCTCTCTGCAGGCCCCCCGGCAGCAGCACCCCCCAGCCCCTCAGCCGCCCACGTCCTCCGAGCTCAGCCCGAGCGGCCTTCTGACTTGCGAGCCTCCCGGTGGGGCTCTGCTCCGGAAACCCTCTGTGTGGCTCTTCATGGCTCAGGGTCAAGCCCGACCCCTCACTGTGGCTCTTCGGGGACTGACTCGAGGGCCTCCCTCCTGGCTCTCACTCTGGGCCATTGCCCTGTAGGGCCGGCGTTGCAGCCACCAAGACTCTCAGAGCCTCTCAGCGCCGTTGCTGCTGCTTGCAACCAGCCCTCTTCCTTCCCCATTCCCCATGGAAAACCTCCCTGACCCTTCAGGGCCACTCCCGGGAGGCCTTCCAAGCTCTGCGGAGACTGCACTCCTACTCTGTGCTCCCCTGGCACCCGCCAGTCTCTTATCATGACTCTTGGGAAATATATGCTGAGTACCTACTGTGTTCCAGGTGCTGTCGGAGGCTCTGCAGATAAAGCAGTGGACAGGCGGACGAGTGGAGAAAAGACAGTGGACACGTGTCTACACTGTGGGAGGAGATGCTAAGGAAAATAGCTGAGGGGGACAGAGTGAGGGTGGGTGGGCGCCTGATCCAGGTCACAGAAGGCCCCACACAGAGCAGGAAGGAAGCGAAGGAGCGAGCCATGGGCTGTCCAGGGACAAGCATCTCAGCAGGAGGAAGAGCGCTGCAGGCGCCCCTGAGGCTGCCACTGCTGGGTGTGTTTGAGGACCACCCAGAAGCGGGTGTGGCTGGAACTGAGCGAGTAGGTCGGGTCAGTAAGAGATGCGGTCAGAGGGCTGGGCCGGAGCTAGGAAGTGGGCGAGAGCGCAGTGCTCGCGAGCTGGGACTCCCAGCCGGGAGAGGCGTCTCTGCGCAGGCCTGATGCCGCCCCACTCAGATGGAGAGACTCGGTCCCCACGCCCCTTGCATGGCTAGTGACTAAACTGCTCCCTTCCCCGCTGTTTGGAAGCCCCACAAAGGCGGGTCTGCGGCTGGTTTCATCGCCGTTGCCTCCCGAGGGCTTAGCACAGTGCCTGCCTCCTTGACGGTGCCGGGGTCCCAGCCCAGCTGGCCTCCCCTGAGACTCACGGCCACTGACAGAGCCGAGGGGCGGGGTGTTCATGTGCTGTGTAATGTGACCCCGGCTCCTAAAAAGCACCAGCCAGGGGGAAGCCCCGCACCCAGGCCTGGCATGCGCGGCGCAGGTGCGTCGGGAGGGGGCTGTCCGCAGGGGGCACAGGCGCTCTGCTCCTCGGGCACCGAGTGGGCATCTGGGTTCATTGTAAATACAGATGCGCGGACAGCTGATGACTGTGGGCCAGGCCACTAGGAACCCCCGCCCGTCTGACCTCCTTGCCCTCTCCTGCCCAGGGTGGGCAGCATCCGTCCACTCGGGAACACATGCGGTGTCTTCTCTCAAGTTATTTGCCCCCTCGGGCTGGGACACCCCAGTCCCCACTGCTACAGAACTTGGTCTGCGGCTCCGTGCGTCTGGGAGATTGGATTCGGGGCGGGGTCCTGGGTGCCATGTGCGTGCACAGATTCTGTGGGTTTATTTGAAAGGCCACAGCCTTTTGTTGGCAGAGTAATTTTAGTTTTAGTAGGCTCCCGACACAAAGCCGCCTTTCAGCGCCCCTGCAGCATAGAGGCGGCCGGGACTTTTTCAGTGAGATCGCAGGCAATTTGCCAAGTCGACCAGGGCCTGTAAATTAGGCCTTGTTTAAAAATTTAGATAAAGCCCAATGTGAGAGCGAAATGCTTTCTAACACTAACCGTGAATTGCACTGAAAATCCCGTGAACGGGCCGTCGGAAGCTCAGAGACGTGAAATGCTTCAGATGTCGAGAGTTTTCATTTCTCGTCCAAGTGAGATGAGGGCATTTATGTGGTTTCTAGTTCAGATGTGCGCGTAAATGGGCTTCATCTGCAGAGTGCGGGGCCTGTGTGGGCATCTGTTTTCACAAACCTGCCTGATTTCCGTGCATCTCGGCTGTAGCCCCGCGACACGGTCCCCCGTTCAGAGATGACGGCAGCCACTCCTGTCAGCTGCATTCCTGCCACCACCGTGTCCTGCTTCCGTCCTTCATCCATACAAAGCGGTATTTTGTATTCTGAAGGACTGTCACATCTTAAACATTCACCTTAGAGACCCGTTGCAGTTGGGCCACCTGGAGGGGCCCCGGGGCGGCCCAGGAAAGGTGTCGGCATCTGTGTGCTAATGTCTGCCGCTGCGAGAAGCTGTTTTCTCCCTCAGCCTTGCCTGCGTCGGTTGCCTTGTTTACTGCTGCTCTCCAGCGGCAGCCACCTTGCCCACTGGGTCCTTCTGATGTGCTGCTGTGTCACCTAAGATGGGGTTGGTTGCAAGGAACAGAAACTCCAGGTTAAACTGGCTGAAATGTAACAGCTCTCAGGATTGGAAGCCTCAAGGGGTGCCAGCACTTTCCATGCATGCCCAGCACAGCCGGATGCCGTAGCTCGGCTGAGATGACCTCCAGCCCTGACTCATCTTTGCAGTGTCCACCCTCCTGTCCATGGCGATCTTGTCCCTTCCTGTCCCAGGATGCCTGCCACTGGCTCGGCGGTATCTTGCTTCCTTGCTACTAGGAGATGAATGCTCTGCACTGGGACCTGGGAGACTAAAAGGCTGGAGCTGCTGCATCCGTCTTGCCGCCATGAGGTAAGATCCAAGGAGTGTGAGCCAAGAGATGGCAGAAGCCAGCATAGTATGAGCCTGCATGAAACCCCTCATCCTCACATACTTCCTTTGCATACATCATGTATTCTTTTTTTATAAAAAAAAAAAAATAGTAGTTTGAGCTGGACATTTCCATCAATGGCAATCAGAAGAGTCCTGTGTGATACATTACACCTGGAGAAACGGGGCCTCAGAGAGGCGGAGCAGGCAGGAGGAGGCCGCAAGGCCGGTGAGCAGAGGAGCAGAACCTCGGGGCCAGGCCCGCTGGCTCCGCATCCTGCCTGCTCCCACCCCAGGGCCCTGTCTCCACCTCAGGAGGACCATTCTCAGGCTCCAGCCGGCGGCCCTGGTGTGCGCTGTGGAGATGTGTGGCTCGAGACTGCACATCACAACGTCTTCCATCACTGTGTGTGCGTGAGAACAGCTCGGGTCCGAGCCCCCGAGCTTGGGCGGCTTGGGGCCCTCCCAGGGAAGCAGGTGGTGAAAGTCCCCAGCCTGCCCCCGTGGAGGGAAGCCGTGGGTAGAATGCATTCCAGTGGGGTTTGCACCTGAGGCTCTGTGCTGTTTGAGAGAGGAAAGAAACACGGTGAGAGGGACCCCGGGTCAGCTCCCCGACTCCCCCGCAGAGTCTGGCGAGCACCCCAGGTTTTTAATGCATGTTATTTTGATTGGATTGAGAAGTTTGGAGAAGACAGAGTGACACATTTACACAATTCCCTGTCAAACCAAAGCGTGATTGTCAAACTGTTAAGTTAAAAAAAAAAAACCATCGCAGGAAAGGGAGCAGCTTGTGTCAAACGTCTCCATGGCAATTTCAAGCTTCTCGGGGACTTTGCCGTAACTCACGTTCCCCGTGATCGTTACAGGTACAGGGACGCCCACGTGATGGAGCCGGTGCTGCAGGGGTCAGGCCTGGCCAGGGCCCAGGGGAGTGTTCGCAGCAGTGTTATGGTCAAAACGTGTTTTGAATGCACGGGGGGGGGGGGGGGGGGAGCGGTGCTTGTTTTTATTTTAAGGCAAACTTGTCTGAAGCACAGCAATCCTTCAGTGGTTTCTCTTTAAAGGAATTAGATGTGAATCCTTTTGTAAATAAAGAACCCTTCTATTGGGGAAGGAATTACCCTGGTGTCTCCATCAGAAAATGCTAGGACCTAGCAAATGGAGCTGAGACTCCACATGCCAACCCTGCACAGGTCCCTTGTTTGGCTTTGTCCTGTGGGCACCGTCTGGGTCCCTGAGCTTGAGCACCTGCGTTGGTGCCCATCTTCCAGGCTGAGCCAGGTGGGGGCTGTGGCTGAACCGGAACAATTGCTCACCGGTCCTGGACTAGGGAGTAACTCCAGGTACTCAGTCTTCAAGGACAGTGCCCCCTGCGGGAGGGAGGGCGAGGTGCACTTCACATCAGATCTGCTTATGGCACTGTGGGCCTGCTAGAGGGGGCGTGTCAGGCAGCCAGTGGATGTTTTGCTCTCCCATCGATTGTTTCTCTCTCCCTTCCCCTTCCTCTCTCCCTAAAAAGAAATCAATAAAAAATTATTTTTTTTCAAAAAGGAACTGCTGGGCACCCCCCTTCACTATACCCCCCCCTCCCAAGTTTCTCACTCAACAGGTCTGGAGGGGTGTCCAACAGTTTGCATATTTTACAGGTTCCCGGGTACTGTTGCTGCTGCTGGCCTTGGGGTCCACACTTTGAGAACCACTCATCTGGGCTCTAGCAGAGCTCCCAACTCGCCTCCCTGACCTGGTTTCTCCAGTAGAGAAAGCGGAGCAGGGAGGCCGGGGTGGGGTGGGGTCAGGGAGGCCTGTCCGGCTCTTCCTGGGCTCTCCCCCCGGGGCAGACCCATCCACCAGCAGACCACACCAGGTGCGCGTGGCGTGGAGCTAAACTGTAGCCTGCTGTGTAGATATTTGGCTGGTTCAGTAAAGTGAATTTATGTGCCAACAGCTTCTTTGGGTTTTAATTATTTTCTCTCCCTCGACAACGCAGCGTATTTGGATGGGTCTCCCAGTCATTAGAGTGAATTGTGAAGTCCGTCCTCATAGGTTTCTGTTTGTCTGAGCTCCACAGCGGTGGTGGTTGAAACCGCTGGACCCTGCTCGCCCATCCCCGAGCGCCCTGGGGAACCATCCTTCTCAGCAGGATCAGCAATTTGCTTCTCTGTTGATGGGGAAACTGTGACATTTTGGTGGCTCTGAGACAGAGTTGCTTTTCAGAAAGGGGATGCCTCCCGTTTCTGTTCAGTTCTGAGTAATTCAGCTAGTAAGAGCCTGGGGATGGGAGCCATCTGGGCGGGGGGAAGGGGTGTCTTCAGGTCGGGAGGGAGCTACGCGCTCAGCAGAGCCACCAGCTCATCCCAGTTTGCCTGGGACTTTCCCAGTTTGTGCCCTGAAAGTCCATCCGGGAGACCGTCGTCCCAGGGAGTCTGACAGGTTGGCTTGCCCAGAGCACAGGAGCTTGGTGGCTGGAAACTCCAGACAGGCAGGGCTCAGATCTCAAAATAGTCATCCAACAGGTATCACCCAAGTTTAAAACTCACAGACCAGGTACTTAATCTACGTGTCTCTCATTTCTAATTCTTCCCCCAAACAATACCAACCAGTGCTGTTAGCACCATTTTACAAGTGAGCAGAGCTGGGGCTCAGAGAGTCCGCCTGCTGTCATCCCAACCCAGACAGTGAAAAGCAGAACTGGTCATGGTCAGGGACCAGGCCCTGTGCCTCAAAGCCAGTGACCTCAGTCTCACCTTGATGGGTACTGGCCTCCCTGGGGGCTTGTTAAAATGCAGATGGCTGGGCCCCAGCCCCAACTTCTGACTCAGTAGCTTTGAGTTGGGGCCCAAAATTTGCATTTCTCACAGGTTCTGAGGGAATGTGGATGCTGCTGCTGCCCAGGGACCATACTTTGGGAACACTTAAGGGCTGTCCCACCCTGCCTGTGCAGGGGAGGTAAAAGTTGTCACCTGTGCCACGCTGAACACCTGAAGTTTAGGAAGTGTCTTCCCACCCTGAGCTCCTGAAGGTTGGGGATTGCCAAGTTCTTATGTGACAAGCACGAGCTCTCGGGCAAGCGTTGATGCGGGGGCCAGATCTCTCCTAATCCCAGGTGAAACCCTCCTGGGAAGGGGTCTCAGGTGCTGTGTTCTCAGCCCCGGGTGGAGTCCACAGTGGCATCTGGAGGCCAGCTTATCAAACGAATGTGGTCACCCAGTGAGGACACACTTCCCCTTTATCGACCCAGATTGTGAGGGCAGGACAAGGCAGCATCCTTAGGCAAAGTCATTGCACCTGTGGGATTTTCGAGGCCTGTGTGAAACTGGCTGGGGAACACGGGGCACTGGAAAGAGGAACTTCAGAAGCATGACCAGGAGTGGGGTCAAGGTGTGTTTAAAACCTGGAGCAGGCTGCAGGGGGGGCTTCCACTTCTTAGCTCTGGGACTGTGGGTGTTGTTCAAATTCTCTGTGAACACCCTGCCTATGAGGACCTGAGATAACACATAAATAGTGCCTGGCATATGGTATGCACTAAATAAATGTGAGCTGACATTTTTATCATTATTCTTCCTGTGTAACCGACTCCTGGCCTCAGTTTCTCTATCTGCAAAAGGGACCCAGTGATAACTGGGCTCACCGCAGGAGGGCAGGATTAGATGAACCAGCGTACAGAAATCTGTGCCCAGGGCCTGGATGCCTGGGGAGCCCTCAGCAAATGCCACCATCATCATCATGCGCTTCCCAGGCCAAAATCCTTTGAGAATCTTATAAAAACTGTAGACTCAGAAAAGAACGTATAGATAGTGACATTTTCAACATTAATCAGGGACTTCGGCCCCCTAAGCCATCCCTTGAACCAGGTTTAGAATCTGCAGTAAAACGCTGCTCACCAAAGAAGTCCCTTAGGCCACTGTCCACTGGTGAGTTCTCATAGTCCCTGTGTTCACCCCGTATTCCCCTCCAGCAGCCCCCCAGGACTGTCATCCTCTGCATGCTGTTTCAGGGCACTCCAGGTAATCCTCTAGGTAATACTGGAATTATCCTGATTCACAGGGAATGTTCAGAGACTGGCCAGAGCTGCTGCTTTCACCTGCTGTGACACTATTTATGTTTTCAAGGCAGAATCTAGCCAAAGGAATGTATTACTAATGGTGGACCTAGTTCTATAGATCATCAAACAAAGGTGCCATTGAGCCTTGATGAAATATAGGGCATTATGGATTTGGGGTGGTAGTAGATATAATAATGGGGGGAAGTAGTGAAAGATAAAGGAATAAAAATCACCAGTTACCTAGCTCTCCGCTACCTTTAAGCCCAATGAGTTCCTTTTCCATTCTTGCTCAGGCAGCACTACATGTTGTGTCTTTTATAATGAGTGGAAATTTCTAGAATTTCCTTGGTCCAGCCTGGGAAAGTACAGTTTTATCTTCTTCCGCAAATACAAGATGAATGGAGCATTCCAAGCCTCCCTGAATTGGATATATCATCTTAAAGCAAGTTCCTGCTTTTAGAAACCGTGATCCCTGTTGGCCCCACAACAAGGCAATTTTCAAATGAGGCCGGTGCTGGCATCTGGGAAGACTGGCTGTTTCCTTTGTTGCCAGGGAAATCATTTCGAAATGGAAAATCCCCTACATCCCAGCCCCCAGCCATCTCCAGAGCAGGAGGCACTCTTTTAAATAAAAAATCCAAACACCAAAACAATAGACAACACAGAACCGGCACATTACTGTACATGAGGAAGGGTGTGTTTTTTCCAACTAAGGGCATGAAAGGGCATCATAATTTTGTTTTCAAATGTGTTTAAGAACCTGTTATTAAAACGGAATTAAGCCCAAGTCCCAGGGCAGCAGCTCTGTGACTACGAGGAGATAATCTTGATAATGCGATTAGCGCTGCTTGAACGGGGCTGGGAGGGAAGGGGAGCTGCTGGGCCCCAGCACAGATGCCTCGGTCTCCCCGGGGGCGCGGCGACCCCTGCCATCCCGAGGTGTTGGGGCCTTAGCGACGACACCAGCGATACCATTTGCCCGCGGCTCCCCTTGCCCGGGCGGGGTGCGGGACACTGCCCATGGGAATTCTCATTGCCTCTCAGGTACTTAGTACCCACAGCGGGTGCTGCTAGAGCCACACGCTCAGCCCCATTTTCAAAGAGAAAACCGAGTGAGAGGCTGGCTGAGCCTCCCCGAAGGCACCCAGCCGGGAAGCGACAGAGCCGGGACTCAGGCCAAGTCGGCCCCTGGCAGAGCCCGGCTGTCCACGGCCACGGTCGAGCTGCGGATTGTGCGGTTGGGCACTTAAATGTGGAAGATTCAAGTGTGTTAGGAAACTTTATTTAATAGCAGTTCCCACCCTCATCCCGCAACCGAGTAGCCGGGAGGCTGTGCTCTTTGCTCAGGGGCTTGCCAATGAGGTGCCCCCGTGTGTGCCACACGTGCCTTTTGCTTCTGTGCCCGTCCAGAGAGCAGGGCCCTCTCTGCACCTCTGCCTCTCTCTGTAGCATTTCATTTTCCTAAGAATAATACTATTTATTGAGCACCTACTATGTGCCAGGTACTAAGCTGGGCACTTTTCACCCATTATTGCCTTTTTTTTTTTAAAGGACATGTTAGAACTGCATATTCCTATTTGGAAACGATGAAACTGAGTTTGAGAGAGGGAGGGAACTTGACTGCCAGGCCACCCAGGACACGGGAGGGTCAGGAGCCCAGCTCAGACCTGCGTGGCACAGAGCACGGTCTGTCTTTCTTGATCCCCAGCCTGTCACCTCCCCCCTTTAACCAGCCCTCTGCAGAGCCAGTGCTCGTGGTGGCTGTTTTTTCCAATAGGTATTTTCCAGTAAAGTTTGCTATTCCCTGTCAACTTAAAAAGATACCAGCATATCTTACATTGTTTTGTTAAAAGAAAGTGAGTTGCATGCCGTCCTCAGTGTGCTGGTTCCTCAAAGAAATTGAAAGTGGAACGAGCATATGACTCACCAACTCTGCTTCTTGGTATATACCCCAAATCATTGGGAATAATGGTCCCAAAGAGAGCATTGTTGACAGCAGCCAGAAGGCAGAAGGCACCCAAGGGTCCATTGGCGGGTGAACGGAGAGACAGGTGTCGTCCATGAGCACAGTGGAACATTACGCGGCCTTCAAAAGGAAGGAAATCCCGACAGACGCTACAGGGTGGAGCATCTGCCTCTCTCTGATGAGAACCTTACACTAAGTAAGATGAGCCAGTTACAAAGCATGAGGTACCGAGTCACATTCACAGAGGCGGAAAGGGGAAGGCTGGTTGACGGGGCGACTGCCTGGGCATCCTTTTCACCAACCTCCTGCCTCATGGGAAAAGTCAGCGATGCCCACTCCTGTTGGTGCATCAGAACGAACCCTCTGGTGAGCTTGTTACAAGTCAGTCACCCCGACAGATTCGACGTGGGTTCCTGGCTGCCTTTCAGATCTCCACGGGCCGTGGGGCCCAGGAGCCTGTTTTCATCAGCCCCCCCGATTCTGACACCGAGTGTTCGAGAACCACCGGCAGAAACAGTTCCTTTGCCCGGGAACGAGACGAGCTCTGTGTCCTCAGCGAGGCATTCGGAGCTGCCTGTGTGTCCCTGCTGCCCCCGTGCCCCACAGAGGTGGTCCTGTCCACGTCGACACTGTGACCGCAGGCTGTGACCGCCCCGCATCGCCAGCAGCATCCCCTGTGAGGACAGCGGAGTGTCCCAGTGAGCGGGAGACGCGAGCGGACGGAGCAGCCCTCGCTCCCCGTCACCCTCTGGCAAGCTCCAGAAAGGTCCAGCAGCTGCCTCTGGGAAGGAAAAAAAACAAACAAAAAATAAGCTTGGAAATGCGTTAGCACCGTTGGCAGTGCCGCAGTTTCAGCCCATGGGCTGGTTTGGCATCAGAAGAATGGCATGTATCCACTCTGCTGGTGGTGGGATTGATGAATAAGTGATACAGTGGTTTCGCTTCCCAACGGGATCAATTATTTAAGCGCTCTGCATTTTTATTGGCCTGGTGTCGCAAGAGTCAGCCCTCGGGTGCTTGTCAGGGTTGGGACGGCGGTGGCGAGGCCGGATGGCGGTTTAGGACACAGACGCTGGGGGCCTGGCATCGAAGCCAGCTCTTCTCGCCCAGGGGACTTCTCGTCTGGTGCCTGGTCCCCTAACATGGAAGCAGAGGTGACGATCGTCCTTGCCGCCCAAGAACCCGACTGGAAAAAGCCCCTAGCGCTGGGCACGGCACTGGGCCCTGGTCGCGCACTGAGTTCCCGAATTCCATCCGCTGTTACCGTCACAGACCGCTCTTTGCAGTCGAGTGGTTTTGTTAAACACACAGCCGCCTCCTTTGGGTAAAATCGGCTCTGGAAAGGAGACGGTTTGCGGAGAGAGGAACCTGCTAGAGAGTCGCAGCTCGGGGAGCGACACGTCATGAAGATCGCATGTTCGTTTCCTGGGGCTGCCATACCCGTGGCCAGAGGCCGGGTGACTTAAAACAACAGAAATGTATTCTCTCATACAGAAATGAGAAAATCAAGGCGTCGGCAGGGCCACGGTCCCTCTGAACCAGGAGCCCTTGGTTTAGGGCAGCCTCGCCCCAGTCTCTCTTTCCAGCAGACCCCTTCCCACGCCTGCCGCCCCTTCGCGTGTCTCTGGGTCCCCTCCGCTTCCTCCAAGGACACCAGCCATTGGATGTAAGGCACGCCTTGAATTCAAGGAGATTTCATCTCTAGATTCTGAACTAATCCCACGTACAAAGACCCTTTCTCCAAATCAGGTTCACATTCTGAGGTTCCAGGCAGACATGCATTTTGGGGGGACACTATCCAACCCGCCCCAGCCGTTACCTGCCTGGCCGGCCCTGGCAGCCACAGGACAGGTGAGCAGAGGAGAGTGGAGCCCCTGCTCTCTCCGGAGCTGCATCGGTCCGTCAGCGACCTCGGAGCTCCGGGCTGCGGCTCTCCCTGGAGACCTGGCCCTTCCCGAGGGTTAGACGCAGCCGAGGAGGCCGGCGGCCGAGCGGACGTGGGAGACCCAGTCAGCGGGCGATCCGTTTGCCGCCAGATGTCTGCGCGCAAGGAAGCAGAAGAAGTAGTTTTTACTGAGAATGTTACAGGAATGTGCTATTCTCTCTTTTAAATAGATCTTTATTGATTTCGGAGAGGGAGAGAGAGAGACAGAAACATCAGTGCTGAGAGAGTCATGGATCGCCTGCCTCCTGCACGCCCCCCACTGGGGACCGAGCCCGCAACCCGGGCCTGTGCCCCGACCGGGAATCGAAGCGCGACCTCCTGGATCCTCGGTCGACGCTCGACCGCTGAGCCACGCCGGCCGGCGGTGTGCTGTTCCCTCAGGCACGTGCCTCCGAGTGTGTGTCTGAGGGTCTGAATTAATCCACAGCACGGCGCCCCGAGCAAACCGCTTTTGCAGTCAGGCCGCCGAACCAATCTGACGTCGACCCCAGGCGGACTCCCCTTCGGGTCGTCGTCAGTCGGGAGCGCGGTTCAAAGGGCCTCTCCTCAGAACATCCCTTTTCCCCGTTGGCGCGTCCCGGGCTCCTTTGGGTGACACTCTTCAGAGAGGAGGGTGTTGCCAAAAGCACTTGCTAATCACGGTTGGCCTTTCGTTAGCCCAGCGCTTCTGCCGCCGAGAAATGCAGACCCTCGGCCGAGAGTTCTGTCTTTTCCTCTCTGGGGGACGCGAGCCGTCCCCACGGGGTCGTTCCTGGTGCCCGAGCTGGCAGGACATGTCTAATGCGTGTGACGTCAGAGGGGTCACGGCCACAAGGAGAGGAGCAGCTCTGAGTTCACTTGCACTCCCTCGGCTGCTCCGGGAACAAAAGCCCAGCCCACGCCACGGCCTCCGCGTCACGGTTCCCTTGCTTTGGTTCATTTCCTCGGATTGAGTAGTAGATTCAGAAGAAATAAAGCGTCCTGTTTTCCTCCAGCGTCTCCAGCAGGGCTGTAACGCGGGCGGGCCGTTGTTGCATCGCCAGAAGGCCGGGCCTTTGAGCCTTTGACCGTGGCGCGGGCCCCACCCTGCCTGTCCCGGGTCAGCTCCGTGGCTGCCTGGGGCGTCTGGAAGAGCTTGGGGGGGGCTGAGCATCTTACAGAGCCCGCTCACCAGGTCCCACCCAGAGATTCCCCGGAGCCCGGCGTATCCCCGGTACTTTGCTGCAGACGACAGAGTTGCTCTCTGGCAGATTTAATCAGAGAAAGAATTTGTCAAAGGCCATCGGGGGCTCGGAGGACCCTGGGGCAGCTACGCGGCGCTGTGCGGAGATGGGAAGAATGGATTTGGGGAGATGCCCGTGTCGCCGCCGCTGGGCGCAGACAGTGCGGGCGGATGCCGGCCCCAAGTGCCACCTCTGAGCTGCTGTTACGCCGCCCCGGGAACTGGATGGCGTAGCCGTGCCCTTGCCCGAGATCTGCCCTGGCCCCGTTCCTCGCGGCCGCCAGCCTCACCCAGGGCTTGGGCACAGTCTGTTGGGGCCCAGGCGACACGCAAAGGAGGAGGGGACAGTTCGGCTTCTGATTCGGGAAGAGGTGGGAAACTCTCAAAACACAGAAGGGGTGTTCAGAGTTCAGCATGACCCAGGGGAGGACAGGTGTCCAGCCGCCGGGAAAGGTCTGTCTGGTGTTTTGCGCCATGGTGAGCCCGAGGTTTCAGGGTACGAGAGAGACACCTGTGAGAGCGCCTCGCGGCCCCTGGCTTCCCGTCCGGGGCAGCAATCAGCTAAGCCGCGCTCGGAGTTGCTGGCCTCGAGTCCAGCCCTTGGCCGACGGTGGGTTCTGCAAGGGGTCCCCAGGGGACGCAGAGCCCAGCCCGCCACCCACGGCAAAGCCCCGGACACCCTGGGTGATGGTGTGGGACTGGCCAGGGGCTGCACCCTTTTGTTTCCTCCCCAGAGCAGCCGTCGCAGGCTCGGGATGACTTATTTCAAAATCGGAACCAATGATGATTGAACAAAAGCGTGCGTGATGTGAGCACAGTTTGCTTAGAAGAATCTCTGAAACCCAGGTGAGGGGAGGAAGGGCCTTCGCAGATCACCGGGGCAGGGGGAACGGCTAGGAAGGGAGGCCCGCAGATGCTGTTGCATCCCCCACTCACGGCGCCGCCTCCGGGGTGCCCGCCAAGGAGAGGGAGGCAAGAGGTGCCCGAGCGTGTCCGTGGAAAGGCACCAGGCGTTGGTCCAGGACAATGTCCTCATACGGCATCTTCCCTGAGTTCTTGGTACCAGTACCCTGCTCCCGTCTCCACCTCGAATCTCTTCTCCCGGGGCCGTGCCCAGGAATCTTAGCACCTTTATTATTCAGAATCTTAGAAGGAAAAAAAAAAAGACCCTAATGGCTCATCAAGTCCCGGGTTTCTAAAGCGAGCTCCTCAGTTCTCCGGCATCTCACTCACCAGCGGCCCTTGGTCAGGGTGCAGGTGTCCTGGTCCCATCCCCAGAGCTGCTGGCTCCAGCTCTCGGGTGGCGCCCAGGGTGTGAGTCTCCGCAGGGACTCGGGTCATTCCTGGGCACGGTGAAGCTCCCCACCACCGATCGAGCCCCCCTGCTTGTCTTCTGGAGGAGACGATACGGGCTGGCTCTGCTCTGCTCTGTTTTGTATTAGGAGGCACTGAAAGTGAGCAGTAGAACGAACCGTGAACCCTGTTTAGTATTTTATTATTTTAAATATTTATTTATTTTTAGTGGGAGAGGGAGAGAGAGAGAGAAACATTGATGAGAATCATCGATTGCCTCCTGCACGCCCCCTACTGGGGACTGAGCCTGAAACCTGGGCGTGTGCCCTGACCGGAATCGAACTGGTGACCTCTTGGTTCCTGGATCGATGCTCAACCACTGAGCCACACCGGCCAGGCATGCTGTCAGTGTTTCTACGGCCACGTGAGGGGGCCCTTCGCTGGAGGTAGAGGTTCAGCTTATAAACGAAATCAATTGGGAAATCCCGTCTGCAGATGGTCTGAGTGAGATTGTTTCCATCACCCCGAGTGCCTGGTGATGGCACTGGGGCCGGTCCCACGGTGTCACTTATTTGGACAATAAATAACTGAGTGACTTGGCGGCAGTATTTTGTGCAGCCCATCGGGACAGCTGGCTTGTTCCTCCTCCGGGGACCGCGTGGCTGCCAGGAGCAAAGGCCACAGGCTGTCACCGGGCTGTGCTGCATCCATTCTGCCAGATCGGTCACATCCTGACCTGACCCTGGAGGGGCAGCTGGGAGGGAGCCCCTAGAAGTCGCATCCTGGGAGTGAGTCACAGATGCTCAGCAGCAGGAGGGGGCCTGCGGGTGACCCCCCGACATCTGGTAGGAGATGACTGAGCGGTGGCGGGTGGGGCCGCAGAGCCTTTGGGACTGTTCTCCAAACCTGCCCCTCCGGCTTCGCCTGCTCTCTCCTGCAATATTGATCCTTCCTCTGGGAAGACGCTCCTGGGCCTTCCGTGCCTGCACCCCCCCGTGCCTAGACCAGCGTGTGGCCCCTGACCCCCCACTCTCATTCCCTGCCTATTGCTTTTTCTCTCTGTTTGCATACCTGCTCTGTGTCTCCATCTGGGAATCTGGACCTCAGAGCTGCGCCCTGTTTGTCTTCCTCTGAAGCTGACTCCTGATGCTTCTAGGCCTGACCCTCAGTGGGGTGCCGAGTAAATATTTTGGTGGATGAACGTTAAATAAAAGCACGTGCCCTGTCCCTGTTTGTGCATTGCCTGTGGACATGGGGACTTTCTGGGAACAGCCAGGGCTGTTCTCGGGGACTGGCCCTGCCTTTGCTGGGGCAGAGACCCCCTCCCCCCGCGAGGATTATTTCCATCTTCTGCTCTGACTGCCGGTGGCTTTCCTGTTGGCTTTGTTCTCTGTCACATGGACGATCGGCCCCTCCAGGTCTAAGCACAAGGGAACTAAAAAGGGGCAAAGAATGTAGAGGAGCCGCCGGAGGATCTGACCCGACACGTCGGGAATGGCAGAGGGAGCCGCGTGGCGCACGTAAGCGAGCGGCCCGGGCACAGCCTCCGGGGCGGGGCGGTTGTTCCCGGTTCCTGGTTGGTGGGAACGGGCTGGTCCCCCTCCTCGGGTGCTGGCACCGAGCCCCTTGGGGTCGGCCGGGCTCACGGAGCAGGACGCTCTTGAGTGGCGCTCGGCGCCCTGCCCGCGAGGCCCAGCGGAAATGCGCCGTCACAGCCGCTGGCCTGGCCCCTCTCCGAACGCAGAGCAGCGGCCCTTCCTGTGTCGCTTGGAGACGCTGACCCAGCCTGAGCTTGGGAGGGCTGCCCGTGGTCCCCAGCTTGTGCCTAGAGAGCTATACGCAACCTTACGGAGGTCACCGCACCTCCCCGAGCCTCAGTCCCCGCCTCTGTGACGGACAAAATCGTGCCTGCTCTGTGCGCCCGCAGGGAGGGTTGTGAGGCTCGAATAAAGCTACGGGTGGGCGCCAGAAAGGGGAGACAGCCCGAATGTGGGTCTGCTGGTGAGTGTAGACAGGTGCGGGGTGTCCTTACCGCGGGGTGTTATTTGGCTATGAAAAGGAATGAAGTTGTGATACGTTCTGCGGACGAAACTTGAAAACACACTAATTGAAAAAAGTCAGACACGAAAGGCCGTGTATCATGTAAAAAACCCAGAACAGGAAAAATCCGTAGGTAGAAAGCAGATCAGTGGTTGTCAGAGACTGGGGGGCGGGGCGAGGGGGATGGGACGCAGCTCCTGGTAGGACAGGGTTTCTTTTAGGACTGATGAAAATGCTCTGGAATTAGTGGCAGTAGGGGCACAGCTTTACAAATATACTAAAAACCACTGAGTTACGTACTTTAAAGGGTGAGTTCTGTGGTATTAGAATTATATCTCAGTAGCAAAAGAAGGAAACGCGCGCACTGCTCGGGAAAAGGGCTGTGCGAGCTACACGGATGGGCGCCTGTGAAAGCGTCGCATCGACGGCACCTTCATGCTCCAGCTGTGTGCCTACTGTGTGCCTTGGCGCCTACTGTGTGCCCGGCGCCGTGACGAGCGCGCGGCATGCTTTGCTTTGCCTGACAAGTCCTGTTCTTTTTATCTTGTGAGGAAGGCCGACAATCAGAGAAATTAAGCCGTATGACCAGGGTCACAGGGCCGCCGAGAGAGGCCAGGTCGGTGTGACCCCAAAGCCGAGACCCTTCCCTGCACCCCATGCTGCTGCTGCCCCTGGGTTCAAGGACGTCTGAATATAATCAGAGGTTTTGTTTTTTGGAGACCCGGCCATTGTCTGACTGAAAGGGGTTCTTAGAACCCAAGCGATGGTACGTAAGACCCCCACCGGGAAGGCAGGAGCGTCTCCACGGTCAGTGGCAGTGCGGCTCCCACGAGGCGGAACCGGCCGGCCCAGGAGTTGCTCACGTGTAAGGCGTGGAGCCAGCCTGCTGGTTGCAGGGCCTGGGGTAGAACCCAGAAGTTCCAGGAGTCGATGACAGATTCTCAGTCACCCCAGGGACCGTTTCCCAGGCCTCGGTGATGACAGGCACCCACCACCCCAAAGCCAGGGTTCCCTCGGGAAAGGTTGAGAATCAGCTTGGGAATTACATCATCCGGGGACAAGACCGCTTCCAGGCCCAGGAATTACTGATGGGGGGGCCCTTGCGCCAGCTTCCACCTGTGAAGAGGGACTGAAGACGTGGCCTGCCCAGTCCAGAAGAGCTTCAGGGTCTGTACCAGAATATCAGAAAGCTGCTGAGTGGTGACAAGAAATGGTGACGACTGAAAACAGTGTCACTGGACAGAGCAAAGGACAGCAGCCGGCAAGGAGACATCCCTGCAGAAATGGGATGTTCGGGGGTCCCAGGCGCTCTCCTTGGCTTACGGGGTCAGACCCCTGCAGGAAAGGCCGTGGTACTGGCCGTGGCTTTTTGGAGGGCTGCAGATTCGGGACTGTGACCACGACGGGAATAAATGTCACTCCGAGCCTTAGTCTGGGGGCTGCAGGGCCCGAGGCACCCACGTTCACCCTGGGTGCCTGAGACGATGCTCGATGTGGAATCTTGCCTGTGGGGAAGACCATTGATCAGAGCAGATCTCACTCACCGCGCCACTGGCACCCCTGGACTGGCTGGGTTTCTTCCTCTATTTTATGTGGGACCCCCCTGCAGAGCTGGCTGGGGAATAGCCCTCACCCCAGGAGAATTGGTTCGATAAGAGGAGCCTGGAGACCCATCGAAAGACTGATGAGGGACGGGCTGGCCCTCGGTGCTCATGGGCAGGTTCGCTCGCCTCCAAATGGAAAATTGATCAGCTCACGGTGTGGTCACCAGCATTCAAAGTAGCCTTCTCTGTTTGCACTGCGGTTTTATTGGCTTTTTTTTTTTTTTCTTAAGGAAATATCAGTTGGCTGGTTGGCTGGAATGGTAATTCGGACGCTCGAACGTTCAAGTGTCAGAATGGCAGCCTTCTGTGAGGCTGGGTGAGCAGGGCAGGACCCTGTTCACTTATTGTTTATTGGGTACCAGCTGTGGTTGGGCCCCGGGCCACTGCGGGCATGCAGCTAAGACATAACCTTTCCTTGGCCTAGAAACATGAGTCGTCAGGCACGTGGTCAGTGCCACGAGGCAGGTACATACAAAGAACTGTGGAGCCCGGAGCGTGGACAGCCTCCCCGGCTCTGTGCGGGGTGGGGACGTGTTAACACATGTTCCTGGGAGGTGACCTCTGGGCTGAGGTGGGAAGAGTGAGTGTGGGTTAGCCAAGCAGGGAAGGTGGGTGAGAAGACTTTCGGGGAGTTTGCGTGGCCAGGATGTAGGATAGAAGCCAGGAAAGATCAGTCTGGAGATGGAGACAAACTCCAGCCAGTGGGGCCGTGGGATCTTGCTAGGAAGCTGGGACCTGACCCTGGAAGCAGTCACTGGCTATCCCTGATTTTTAGGGCATGAAACTCAGCTGCAAGTGGGAGACTAGGGACCTGAGGGGTTTGCCTGTGTAATAATAAGTCACGTTTTAGGCGTTTTCTGCTCATTTCCATGGGGCCAAAGCTGACTGGCAAGTCTGCTTTTAAGTTTTAATTACGCAAACCCCGGAGGCAAACATTCTCTTCATTTTCAAAGTGGACCCCGAAGTCTGTGCCCTGGCCCCACACTTAGGGCTCGTGCTGGGATTCTGTGGCGCTCGGCTGCGCAGGGTGGCAGGGGACCTGATGCCCGCCACAGATGCTGGGATACCCAGCAGGGCCTGGTTCTACCCCCACCTGGGACACGTCTCCTCTCCTGGAATCCTTTGCCGTTACCACGTCCCTCCCTCCTCCCTGCTGCTTCCCCCGGCTTCCAGCCTGTGGGCGCGCAGCCCCCTTGCAAGGTTGTGTTCTGGGTCATCCGGCGTGGTGGGAAGAGGGGGTCTGGTTCCAGCTGTGTGGCCCTGGGCAGGTCCCTCGCTGAGCCCGCCTCCTCGCTTATTAAGAGGAAGCACTGCAGTAGGCACACTGTCCACGTCTTTCGGATGTGGCATCTGTCCTGGTCACGGCTGTGTCCCCCAGCTCCAGGCACAAGGCAGGCACTCGGCACGGAGCTATGGAATGACCGCAGGGACACCCATCCCGTGCGGCGCCTGGGAGACGAAAGCAAGCCCCCTGCCCTCGAGTGGGGAGCGGGGAGGGTCAGTGTGGTGTCAGAGCAGCGCCAGCAGGTGTGAGATGCCAGTGGGCGGGACACGCAGGGCCGCCCGTGGACGGCTCCATGCCCCATGGGCGCCTTCATCCCAGCGGTGCCCACGGAGGAATCTCGGCAGAAGGAAGCCGACAGGACTGCGCAGCGCGCCCCGGGCGCAGGTGGGGCCTCACCAAGGGCCCTGACGTCCAGGTGTCCGTCATCTCCCATCGCGGGCGCAGATCCCTGCCATTCCACGTGCAGAAAGCGCGGGTGGCACACTTACCCCCGTTCACAGCTGAGGTGATGCATTTGGATGAGATCGTTTTTGTCTTTATTTATTTTTTTTTTTATTTTCATTTCTCACCCCAGGATATTTTTTTTCATTGTTTTTCAGAGACAGTGGAAAGGAGAGAAAGAGAGAAACATGATGTGAGAGACACATCGATTGGTTGCCTCCCGCACCGCCCAGGGCGGGGGATCGAGCCTGCAACCGAGGTACATGCCCTTGACTGGAATCAAACCCAGGACCCTTCAGTCCACAGGCCGATGCTCTAACCAGTGAGCCAAACCTGCCAGGGCTCATTTTTTTCTTTATAAAAATAATGCTAGTAACAGCTTATAGGTAAAAGCACTCTGAGGATTGTGTATTGGAGTTCGGGAAACCGACCCATGAGTTGCTGCCCAGGACCTGGCCTGAAGGTGACTCACACCCTCGGGACAGCCGCCAAGGGCCCTGTGAGCTTTCTCCCCACCCCCGCCTGGCTGTGGGGGAGGCCGCTCCCCGGAGCTCACCTCTGGTGAGGTTTGGGCGAAGGTGCCGGGCGAGCCCTCGTTGGCCATCAGAGCACGTGCTCTTGGGGAGGCGGGGGTGACAGACGGGCGACAGATGAAATGTAACAGCTCTGCCTGGATTATGCCCCGGCGGGACCCTGCTGACCCTGCTGGAAGAACCCAGAGTTATTCTCCGTGTGAAAACCTGAAGTGCCAAGGGGAAAGGAAGCAGGTGCGGGGCCACCCCCACCTCCCGCAGCCTGGAGCGTCACCCCAGCCGCCTCACCAGGTGGCGAGGAGCCGGGAGCTGGGGAAGCGCAGGGCTGCCGGGGCCCCTGGGGATGCGCTGAGGCTGCCGTTCAAGTGTTCAACTCGTCCGGGGGACAGAGGGCCTGGGGGGACCCTCAGACCAGGGGCAGAGGGCCTGGGGAGACCCTCAGACAGACCAGGGGCAGAGGGCCTGGGGAGACCCTCACACAGGGCAGAGGGCCTGGGGAGACCCTCAGACCAGGGGCAGAGGGCCTGGGGAGACCCTCAGACCAGGGGCAGAGGGCCTGGGGAGACCCTCAGACCAGGGGCAGAGGGCCTGGGGAGACCCTCAGACTAGGGGCAGAGGGCCTGGGGGGACCCTCAGACCAGGGGCAGAGGGCCTGGGGAGACCCTCAGACAGACCAGGGGCAGAGGGCCTGGGGAGACCCTCAGACCAGGGGCAGAGGGCCTGGGGAGACCCTCAGACCAGGGGCAGAGGGCCTGGGGAGACCCTCAGACCAGGGGCAGAGGGCCTGGGGAGACCCTCAGACCAGGGGCAGAGGGCCTGGGGAGACCCTCACACAGGACAGAGGGCCTGGGGAGACCCTCACACAGGGCAGAGGGCCTGGGGGGACCCTCACACAGGGCAGAGGGCCTGGGGAGACCCTCACACAGGGCAGAGGGCCTGGGGGGACCCTCACACAGGGCAGAGGGCCTGGGGAGACCCTCACACAGGGCAGAGGGCCTGGGGGGACCCTCACACAGACCGGGGGCAGAGGGCCTGGGGGGACCCTCAGACAGATCAGCGGCGGGAAACATGCTCCATGCAAAGCCAGGCGCGTGTGTCGCTGAGCAAAAGGACCCGGTTTCCCGGGGTAATTCCCGTTGCACAGTGAACCGGGCGTCCGCGCCTGCAGGCTCCCTGCGTGGTGGCAGCTTCCCCTTCAAGCTGACGGAGTCCGTTTTCCCGGGATTCCCGAGACCCCGCTCTGTGGCCGCAGCGTCTCCCTTCTGGCCAAAGCGACCTGCTGCCCTGACACCGGCTCTTCCACGGTCAGGAAGTCGGCTGCTGTCGGAAGAAGTGAAGCTGGGCGCACCCCCCCCCAGGGCGGCTCCGGCCCTCGCGTGAATTTCGCCTCCGCGAGCCCGCTGGGCGCTCCGTCTTCCCTCTCGCGTGCTCGTCGCAGGCAGGGCCCTGTGGAAACGCAGACTTGGAGCAGTCTCGCGTGGCAGTGAACCCGAGGCCCGTCCGATGCTCCCACTCGGAAGCCCGGGGTTTAAGGCCGAGACGCTGCAGGAGGCGTCGGGGAGAGCACACGCCGCGTGGGTAGGTCCGTGCCCACTGCGAGTTCCCCCAGCCCGTCGGACGTGGAACCTCCGCACGGTCTGCCTCCCTGTCCCCAAAGTCATTCACCCCTCTGGTGGCACATCTGGGGTGACGGCAGCCCCTGCAGACATAAGGAAGTTTTCCTTCAAGCTCGCTCTACTTTTCCAGTCCTTTTTTTCTTTTTAAAGATTTTTTAAATTGACTTTTAAATAGGGAGAGGGAGAGAGAGAGAGAGAGAGAGAGAGAAACATCAATGTGAGAGCAAAGCATCGATCGGTTATCGGCTGCCCATCGCCCCGCACTGTGCCCTGACTGGGAATTGAACCAGTGACCGCTCGGTGCACAAGGTGATGCCCAACCAACCGAGTCACTCTGGTCAGGACCCCAGGTCCTTTAAATCAGAGACGAAAGTCACGTTCTGGCGTTGGCCAAAGCCACTCACCACAGAGGAACCTGCTTCCAGGCAAATCCAAAGCCCTTCGTTGTGTTTTTTTTGGTTAACCTTCACCCTAGGATATTTCTTCCATTGATTTTTAGAGAGAGTAGAAGGGGGGGGGGGAGACATCAGTGTGAGAGAGACCCGTTGGCAGTTTGCCTCCTGCACTCACCCCAACCAGGCCAGGGGTTGAGCCTGCAACCCAGGTACGTGCCTTTGACCGGGATTCGAACCCTCGACCCTCCAGTGCCTGGGCCACTGTTCTAACCACTGAGCCACACCAACCAGGACCCAAAGGCCTTCTCTACAGGATGGTTTGCTTTTGTTCAGACGACCGTCGTCTGCCAGACATGAAACTTAATCACGCTGCCTCAGACGGGACTCGAATATCCATAATTCAGTCAAGCAGGCGGACTCCAGAGGCCGCGCCGTGGTTTATTTTTATTTCGTATAATTACAGTCCCCCGCACACGGGCTGTACACAGTGATTTACAGAGCTGCCGGGATACCTGGCGATGATTCCTCACTCCCGCTCCATTATTATTATTACTCTTAATTTTGCAGAGTCATTTGCTGGGTAAGGCCATTCAGACAGCAAATGCGTATTTTAATCGCTGACACAGAATTTATACTTATATCTCAGTTGCTTAGGGGTAGGGATGTGGTCATTGAAGGCAGATATATAATTTTTAATTGTGACTAGGGATTGCTCTGCTGACAGATAGGTGCTGACTTAGATATTTAAACCAACATTAAATTTTTTAGGGCTTTGGGGATTTTTGACTATTGATAGATGACTCAGTACTTTCAAATATCAGGTGGGGGGCAGAAATCCCCCGATTTTGCAGATTTCATCTAGTGTGCAAATGTGTGTTTAGGTGCCTCAGAAACATGTGGCTAGTTTATTAAATACGCTTACAACGTATAGATAAGTTCACCAGACAAGGTGTCAGCAGTATACAGGGGTGGGCGGGAGTAGGCTTGCAGTTGCAATGCAATGAATAAATAAATAATACAAGAATAAAGTTGGTGTTTCATGTACTCAACACTGCAAACCTAATTTTGCCCACCCCTGTATATAATGGAATATTATTATTATTTAGGCTTAAAAAATAAGGACATTTTGCTCTGGCCGGCGTGGCTCGGTTGGGCGTCACCCTGTGTACCGAAAGGTTGAAGGTTTGATTCCCGGTCAGGGCACAGGCCCGGGTTGCGGGCTCGATCCCCAGCAGGGGCCTGCAGGAGGCGGCTGATCAGTGACTCTCATCATTGATGTTTCTCTCTCTCTCTCTCCCTTCCTCTCTCTGAAATCAATGAAAACATATTTTTTAAGAAGGTAACCATACAAGGCAAAGGTTACGTTCATCTGCTTGCTTGTGAAAATCATTGCCCAGTGTACACGCAAATCAAGACGTCACAAGTTTTATCATTCATACCTCGGTGAAGCCGGGGAAAAGAAATAGAGGAAAACCGCCCTCTGAGGGAGGGAGGGAGTCGTTTCCCTGGCGGCTGGACGCTGAGGGGAGGGGAGCGAAGGGATCACTTCTCCCACCGGGAAGCAAGGAGCTGGGTGCCCTCGTGCTGAAAGTCAGGGTCACTGATTGCCGCTGGGTAGACCTCGTGGAGAACCCTCATCTCTGGGTCCCGTCCGCACCCTGAGACCCTCCCCTGGGGAAGAAATGCATCAAGTCCTCACTTAATGCCGTCCGGGGGTCTGGGAAACTGTGACTTTAAGCCAAACTATATATAACAAAACTGATTTTACCAGAGGCTGACTCATCTACAGAAATGTGCACTTAGCTCTTGTTTGTGTCAGTTGGCCTGTGTTAAGATCGGTGAGTCAGTTTCCAGGAACCTATGGGCGACGTTAAGTGAGCACTTACTGTATTCTAACATTGGTGCTGGACTTGTTGCCTTGTGTGTGTGTGTTTTTTAAAAAATATGTCTTTATTGATTTCGAAGAGGAAGGGAGAGGGAGTGAGAGAAACATCAATGATGAGAGTCATTGATCGGCTGCCTCCTGCACGCTCCCGACTGGGGACCGAGCCCGCAACCCCGGGCGTGTGCCCCGACCGGGAATCGAACCTCGATCTCCTGGATCCTAGGTCGATGCTCAACCGCTGAGCCACGCCGGCCGGGCTTGTCTTGTGTTATTTTAACCTGAACTTGGTCGGCAAAGCAGGTTCATGGGGTGTGCTGGCCTGAACCTGGGGCCCAGCAACTGCTGGCCCAGAAACGTAGATGCTCTTTGAGACAACCCGCTGTGTCACCCTTACCTCGCTTGGCCTTCGCTCTCCACCCATACATCTGTTTGTGGGGGGCGGGGGGCGGGGGGGGGTGCAGGGTCCGGTTCCTGCCATTCAGGGGCCAGGATTGCCCTCTGTTGGCAGGGGCAGCCCGTCTTCCTCGGGTGTTCGGAGGTGAGTCCCGAAGGCTGCTCCAGGAGAGGGACCTGGTGTTTATTTCCGGAGCCAGGGCACTGAGTTGTGCCTGTTGTCCAGTCACTCCGCTCGGTCCCCGTTAAAAAGGCCCGACTGAGAGTGGCGCCGATGTGCCGAGGGGCCCCGTGCGGCGATGGCGGTGGCCTGCGGGCCCAGAGGGTTTAAAATGTCGCACGCAGGCAGGCAGGCGTCGCTTCAACCCGGGCAGCAGTGCGGTTCCGCGCCGGGCGAGGAGGGGGTGGCCTATTAATCCCTTTGACAGCCCCTTTGAACAGCGTCATATTTCAGTCCTGTTGAGCCGCTCGGCCCTTGTGGACTGGTCTCCCTCCAAAAAGCGGGAGAGGGAGCACAGCTCCTGTTCTGCTGAGGCTGCAAACACTGCCCAGCTCTGTGCCTTTCCGACGACCGTTGGCCCGGCCCGGGAGCTGACCTCCCCCTCGACGGCCCGAGACAGACGCAGGCAGCTCCCAGCGGCCGGCGCTCGCCCAGCTGCCAGGCCGAGCGGGGGTCAGTGGCCTGGCGCCCTTGTTGGGATGCTGAGGAAGGAAATAGGAAAAAGCACGTCTGGGAAGGAGAAGGGGGGGTAAGGCACCGGAGGAGCTAGAATTCAACTGAGACTGTCCTCGCCTTCCCTCCCTGTTCGACCCCCAGCCGAAAGGTTCATTCATTTTTTATTTGTTCATCAGACACCTGCTGAACCCCTCCCGGTGCACTGTGCGGGGTGCCACAGGCCAAGGGACGCGCACAGCAGGTGAGGCCTGGGCCCTGTGGATGGACCATCTAGGAGCAGGATGGATGGACGTTGGCCAGGGGGAACTGAGGAGTGTCGGGAGTGCAGGATTTGGGGAGCTGGGGAGAGTCGGGAGTGCAGGATTTGGGGAGCTGGGGAGTGGCGGGAGTGCAGGATTTGGGGAGCTGGGGAGTGTCGGGAGTGCAGGATTTGGGGGTAGGCCGTCCGGGCTCTGAAGCCTGACCCTGCCACTTTTGGGCTGTGTGACTTAAGCCTCAGTTTCCTCATCTGTAAAGTAAGATTAATAATGGAGGTACCTGTCGTGTAGGGGTTTTGAAAGGTCTAAATCAGCCACCGCCAATAACACAGTAAGGGGACGCAGTAGTGCTTGGATTTGTTATTAATTTACGTCATAAATGGTAAGAGAGCAAGCCCGGGCCCTGGCTGGTGGCGCGGTTGGTGAGAGCGCCGTCCCCATACACCGAGGTTGAGGGTTCGATCCCTGGTTGGGGCTCATACACGCATCAACCAAATGATGCGTAAGTAGGTGGAACGGCAATTCGATCTCTCTCTCTCTCTCTCCCGTTTCCTGTCTCTAAAATCAATTAAAAAAAAAAAGAGGACGCCCGTGGTGTGAGGGGAACATCTGACGTGACCTTTGCCGTGCGCGGAGGTCAGGAAAGGTGTCCCGATGCTGGGACGTTTAAGCTGAGAGCTGGAGGTCAGTCCCGCCTCTTGTCTCTCTCAGGATTTTCCTGTGAGTCCAGTCAAGCCTGGGCTTCCCGACCCCGTGTCCGCTCTGCTAGGTGAGAAGGTCCGTGCAGGCCGGGAGCACACCTTGCACACCTTTCTTGCACTTTCCACCACAACGAACATGTTGCATTGCTTGCCCCTCGTGGGGCAGCCAGATAAGTGTGGGGCCGATTTGCACCCCCGCAGCCCCCCGAGGAAGACCCGCAGCTGGTCTGTTGCACCGTGGTCCCAGGGGCAGCTCCTGCGGGCCTTGCGGCGGGTGTGCAGGATCTTCTTATTGCACCACCTCCCGTTTCTCTGGGGGGTTACCCGGGGCAGGGCCTGGAGCTCTTGGGCTGTGGGCAGGAAGGAACCCGGCAGACCCCCTCTCCCAGGGGGCAGAGGAATGCAGGGAGCTCGGCGCCCCGGTGACTGTGGAGTGTCACCTCTTTCCCTGGCCTCTGCCCCATCATGTGCACCACTCGCTCCCCCTGCCATAGGCCGCAGCTTTCTCGGGAGCTGTCACCGCCCCCCCCCACCCGCCACAAGCTAGCATACGGGTACCCTTGACTTGCACCAGAGGTGTGACCTTGAAAATCTGTTTATAAATCTTGATTGTTTTGGTGAATACAGTAAAAAATCCTTCCAAGAGAAGTGTTCATACACAACAGGTTATACATAATTCAGTTTTCCTTTAGCTAGTCCATTAATTTTGCATGAACTGTGTTTTTAAATTGCCACCCATGCTGAGCTAGCTTCTTGCCAGGGGAGCCTGAGGCCTTGGGAGGGTCTGAGGACCGTTCACTCATCGCCCCCCCTCCCGGTGCCCCAGCCCTTTGTTCATTCCAGAGGCATCGGTGCGCACTCCCCTGTGTGCCAGGCGCCGTGGAAGCAGCAGTGTCGCCAGGGACTCAGAGCCAGGCGCAGAGTGTCATTCTACTGAGTGCCAGGAGGTTCGTACAGGGAATTAGTGGGGTCCCCAACCTGGGGGGCGTTAGGGAGGGGGTACAGGCATTGCAGACAGAGGAATCGAACCGGCGGCCTCTCGGTGCAGGGGCGACGCCCAGCCAAATGAGCCACCCCAGCCAGGGCTCTGTCGGTTTTTTATACGCACGTGCTGGGTAACAACCAACCACAAAACGCAAGTTCTTGACTGAGCCCGCGCCGTTCCCGCAGGCCGTCTGCCATCCGCCAGGGCCGCGGGGGTTACTGGGCTCCGCCCCACGGTCTCCCTCCACGGGCCAGCGTGGGCGTGCTCTCGGGGCAGCTGCGGAGGCGCAGGAGGCCAGGGGACAGGCTCTGCTGCGCAGGCCTTTCTAGGCGCTGGTCCGTGTTTGCTGCCTCCCGTTGGCCAGAGCACGTCCCGTGGCCAAGCCGAGGGTGACCAGTGGGGCTCTCTGAGTCTTCCCTAGACGCACCCGATGGCCTGCGCCCTCGGCAGCGCGGGTATTTCAGTGCTCGTCTTTGTCATCTAGGGAGCTGGCACTGCGATTATTTCATATCAACTCAGTGGCTCTCGACTGGGTATTTTGTCCCCTGGGAGACATCTGGCAGTGTCTGAGGACAGTGTTGGTTGCCACACCTGAGGGGCAGGGTGCTACTGGCCTCTGGTGGGTAGAGACCAGGGAGGCTGCTAAACATCCCACAGTGGCCATGCCGCCCCCGTGACAAAGGACAGATCAGCCCCGGCTGTCGATGGGGCCGAGGTGGAGAGAGGGGCCGGCATTCACTGATGGCCCTGCCACTCGCGCTGTGCAGTGAGTTTTATTAGATCCATCTTCTCTCTTTCTTTCTCACCCCGTCACCTAGTCTTGGCCTCGGGGGGACTGATGAGGCCACCCCTGGTTTGGGTTCAGGTCCTGCCGGCCGGTTACCCTCATTCCGGTTCCATTTCATTCCTACCACGTAGCCCGGCCCCCGGCAGGTGCCAACGCTGCCCCCCGCCTGGCTCTTGATGGGCAAACTCCTTCTCTGGTGCCACTGTCCTCAGCAGGTGGACAGTGTGGCGGATCCCGGCTCCCGGTCAGCTGCTGCTCGGCGCTGACGGGAATTCTCACGGGCGGTGTCGGAGAAGCGATTTTAAAGAAATTCCGAGGAAAGGAAAAATGTTCCTAGGCGGCCAGCACGTTGGCATGGTCACCTGGTCTACCCCCCGGAACCTCTCATCGGGTATGTGGCGTTATTAGGGCACATGGCCGCCGGGGGGGCTGGGGTGGGGTGTTTGGGGTGACTGCTGGTGCTCTCGCTTCCCCTCACTCAGGCAACTTCTCGAAGGGCAGCTGCTGGCCCCGCTGGGTGCTCTTCCCGGGGGGGAGAGGGGGGTGGATATGGCTTGGGTCCCTCACTCTTGGGTGGCAAGACAGCATGGAAGCCGTCGGCTGGGTGGCCCATTGAACGCAGGACAGAGTTTTTGCCTTACCTTGATTGCGAATGCTCTGCCCTGTCCCTAGAGGCCCCTTGAGGAGTCACAGTAAGAGCCACCAACATCTGGACCGGGTCAGCCCGGTGTTAGCACAATAAATGCATCTCATCATTTATTCCTGACAACAGCCCTCTGGCATCGGTTCTGTTCTTCCTCCCATTTCATAGATGCAGAAACTGAGGCACGGAAGCTACACTGTGCGGGGTGCACGGCTAGGGGAGCTGGCAGTCAGAGCCCTGCCGCCTGGCTGCAAAGCCTAGCTCTTGGCCAGGACACGGGGTGGGGCTGCTGCTGTGCAGCCCAAGGAGTGTTGCCTGCATAGACCTGGCCCCCAAGTGTTTGGTACGAGCAGCTGCTTCGTGAGGGTTTTCCTGGAGCCTCTGAGAAGGCTACATGGCGCCCCGCACGGGGATGGCATGAACATCGAGGTCCCGGGGCCTGCTGTGGTCCCGGCTCTCCCCTGGGGGCGTTGTCTCCACTCTCCGGTTTGTGCACAGCGTCGCCAATGGAGCACTTACGAGGTGGCCTCTAGGACAATCGGTCGGTCACACGGTGCTTGGGCCTCTCCGGCCTTCAGTCTCCCCACCTGTGAGAATGGACACGAGGGAGGCGATTCTTACCGTCCCCACCCCCAGCTTCAATCTTCAGTGATGCTCAGAGCTGAGACCAGGCTCGGCTGAGGCCAGCTGCATGTCCTCTGGGTCCCTTTTGGCCACAATAAAGCACAAGACTAAGACGCCTGCTCCTCACACCGACACTCTGAGTTTAAAGGAAGTTCTGAGGAAAACAGAGGATTCGGCGGCCAGAAATGATGTGCTTGCTTGGCCATGTCACCTGGCAATTTGTCTTTCTCGGGCCTTTTCAGTGTCTCATTCCTAAAATATCCATTAAACGCCCACAATGTGCCAAGAGCTGTCCTCTCCTTAAGCCTCTCACCATCTCAGAGCAGACCGCCCAGCGGGCTGACCTACACCCACAGGTTCCCAGGGGCTGCTAGAAACTCTCTGCTCCAGCCTGTGCCCATTGTCACCTCCTCTGCTTGGCCATAGACACGCCCCCCCCACCCCTGCTGTTCTTTTCACTCTCCCCCCTTTCCCCATACAGGCAACCCTCCATACGTGTGGGTTCCCAACCACGATCAAAAATACCCTCAAGGGCAGGGATCGATGATCCAGTTACGTACACGGGGGCGGGAAGCTTGTGAGCCCTTTGAGAATTCTGCCAGCCACAGAAGGAGAGGCATAGAGCAGGTGTCAGGGGAGCAGATGGGGGCCCCACCCAGCTTGAGGTTGGTGAGGAAAGGCTTCTCAGAGGAGGGGCAATAGAAGTCAGTAAGGTGAGGTGGTGCCCAGCCGGTGTGGCTCAGTTGGTTAAGCATCATCCCAGGCACCAGGAGGTCGCCGGTTCAACTCCCAGTCGGGGCACATGCCCGGGTTGCAGGCTCGATCCCCAGGGGGGGTGCAGGGGGCAGCCGATGAATGTTTCGCTCGCATCGATGTTTCTTTCTGTCTCTCACTTCCTCTCCTTTCCTCTCTGAAATCAATAAAAACTTTTTTTTTAAAAAAAGAAAGAAAATTTTTAAAAAAAGATGAAGCGGTGAGGGGGCACCGCAGGTAAGACAGCGTGTGCTATACCATGTAGCTGAAGTTGGAAACGTTACAGCTGCGGTGAGGGGAGGCGTGGAAATACAGGGAGAGGAGAGAGCAGGCCTGGAGCTGGGCCTGAACTTGATCGGGTGCTGGAATCCCCATTGTACAGATGTGGACACTGAGGCTCGGGACGTTTGAGCAAATGCCCACAGCAGCTCAGCTTGTCAGAGTCAGAACTGGAACTAGAACAAACCCAGGAACTCACCCATGCCCCCGGGGCCCCGCACATCCCCCACGCCCACCTTAATTAAACAGGAGCCCCCGCCTTTGCTTCGGTGTGGCTGGCCCCGCACGGGTCACACCCGCGTGGCGATGCCCCGGACAGCACTACATTTGCCAGAGGACGGACTGTTCTTTCCTTCCTCCGTGAGCGGGTTCTGTCTGTGATGCTTTGTCGCAAAATACGGTTTCAGGAGCATTTGCGTCTGGTGGGTTTACCAAATGGCTGCTCCGCGGGCTTCTGGGGGCAGCTGCGTGTGCCTTGGCCTTGAAGACGTGGGTCTAAGTTTCAGAGCCGGCAGGTTTGCTGGCGACGAACACGCTGCTCGGGCGAGAGGTGCCCAGGGAACTGGGGAGGGGGCTTGGGATGCAGATTCGAGGAAATGATGACAATCGTCCCGGCCACCTGTTAGTTACATGTGTGCGTCACTTCATTCCTTCGTGTTTTCTTTCAGCTCTGCACACGAGTGAAATAAGCACAGGTGTTTATGAAGAGCCTGTAAGTTGCCAAGCACTGGGGCGGATCTGTTACTGCATCATCTCATTTAATTCTCACAACTTCCCCTCTGCAGCAGCACTATCAGCCCCATTTTACAGAGGAGGAAACTGAGGCCCAGAGAGGTTAAGTGTCATATCTGGAAAGTTTCCAGACTGGGTTTCCACCATCCCAGCAGTCAGGGAAGCCCCGGCATCCCTTGCTGGGCTTGTCTCCTCTCTGGGGAGTGTCCTGCTCATGGACAGAGCAGGCTCCCTTATCCAGGGTCCCTGCAGGTCCTGCCCCTCCTGCCCGTCAGCCTCGCCCGGGCTGGAGTTTAGTTCTGCCTCTTTGCCAGGTCTAACTGTGCAGCCGCAGAGAGGGCCCAAGACTTAGGGGGGTTGCTCTGGGTGCCTTCCAGCCTCTGTGTCCGGGGGACCCTGTCCCAGCCTTTTGAGAGCCCCCAGTCTGCGGGAAGGACACACCCTTTGCCTCTGCACCTCACCTTCCAAAGGAAGCAGGCGGTACGTGTGCTTTCCTCGGAAGGGCCTCGTCTGAAGCCCAGCGCTGGGAAAACTGAGGCTGCGTGTGCGGCGGGGGTTCGGGCCTCAGTACCAGTGTTTCCCATCTCGAGAGTGCGTTTTCCTCCAAGGGCCCTCTCACCGCGGAGGCCTAATGCAGGCTGATGGTTTTCCTTTACTCTGAGAGGCTCTGCAGCACCTGTGAGTCGGAACCACTTTTCTGATGGAGCTAAAAGTATCGCAGCTTCATTTTCTTTCCCCTTTGGGTTAAGTCAATATTTGAAAGGTCTTTCTGAAGAAGGAAGCTTCGTCTCACTTAAAAAGCTCCATCACGGAGATGCAGGCCGAGCTGGGAGGCAGGGCCCTGGGTTCTGCTCCTGCGCTTGGGAGCCATCTGTGCCCTGTAGCTGGACGCCGAGTGTGTTCTGAGGCGGGAGGGAAGCGGCTCCACTGCAGGCCTTTAGTCCGGCTGTGGCCACCAGTTAAAGGCGGTGGCAGGGTCCTTGAGTCACTGAAAGGTTTGTGTTTCTCCATCAGGAGTGTTTTCAGAGCAGACCCTGGGGTTTGTTGAAGTAGGACATTAGCTTCCACGTGCCAATATCCCATGACTTCCTGGAGCCCAGAGCAAATGTGTGTGTGCATGTGTGTGCACAAATATTGTGTGTGTGCACATGTGTATGCATGTGTGTGCACAAGCACTGTGTGCATTGTGTGGGTATGCAAACGTGTGTGCATGTGTGTACACAAGCATTGTGCAGACATATGTACGTGTGTGCACAAACATTGTGTGTGGGCGTGTGCAAATGTGTGTGCATGTGTGTGCACAAGCATTGTGTTTGCATGTGTGCATGAACATTGTGGTACATGCATGTGTGTACACAAGCATCGTGAGTGTGTACGTGTGTACTGACAGGGACTTCTTAAGTTTCCGTCCAGTATTCTCTGTTCCCAGAGCAAATGTGGGGCCGTGGCTGTGACAGGTGTAAGTTAACGAGAGCAGATTCTCCCGTTTCTCGTTCGGGCAGCACCGAGTTCAGTTCGCTCTGAGTCCCCATCGCCTCTGCACAAGTCCCTTCAAGTCATCTTCGTCTCTGTCTGAGCTTGGGGAGACGCAGTCGAGCAGATTTCTTTCCCTTTCCAATCTCTTTTCACATCTCCCTGCGCCTTTCCTATCCCCACTGCGTCCCAGCAGTCAGGCCCCGGTAATCTTCCCCTTGGCCCTCTGCAGTCACCTCCCTGCCTGTCTCCTCCTCTCTAACCCATCCTGGATTCGGCGCTGGGTTAATTCTTCGGCACCTCGTCTCTGAGCCGGCTGTCCTGTCATCGAAGCCGCTGCTGGCCTTAGAGCCCCCCGCAGGCTGGCGTTCGGTGTCGGCCCGCAGGCTGGCGTTCGGTGTCGGCCTGCAGCCTTCCCAGCCGCCTCTCTGCTACCCCAGCTCACCCACACCCTCCTCTTGGCTCCTGGTCTGCAAAGTGTACCTAGGGGAGGGCGAGGGACTGAAAGGAGAGCCCGCCCAGGCCCAGAGCCCAAAGCGTGGCTGTATCCGCTGCAGGCCGCTCTGGTTTGGTTACAGTCACTGCACAAGTCCCAGCTTCCTCCGGAGAAGAGGCTCTGCCGCGGGGAAGAGATGTCTTCAGCTCGGCTCCCTCCGGGCATTTCTTTTCCCTGAGCCTCCCTCCCTCTGGAAGGCCTTTCCCTCCAGACCCGTCCTTCAAACCCAGCTGGGAGGCCCCACGCCGTGGTCGCCTGGCCGGACGAGCCCTGAGCCCTCTCCAAGCGTCTGTGATGCATCTGGTATCGCTGGGCCCGCAGCCTTGTAGCATCGTGGTCTCATAGCGTCATCCCTCCTCCACTCACTGGAGGCAGAATCAGTCACTCACTCGCTGATTTATTCAGTCAGGAAACATTGACCCCCAAGGACAGGCTGAGGTCGTGGCCATGAGTGAGAAAGACGCTGCCTGTATTCTCATGGACGCTACATCCTAGCCGGGGAGAATTTTAAAAACAAATGCAGAGATAGCAACTTGGCGAGAAGTGGGGGGAGGGCCACTAGGGAGAACCCTTTGTACAAAGTTGGGGGTACCGGTCAGGGCCTTGGAGCCGGGGAGGAAATGGCAGCTGAGACCGAGACGGATGGGAATGAGCTAGGGGAGGGTCTGGGTGGGGGACCCCAGAAGAGCATGTGCGTCCCCCGGATCAGTATGTGTGAGACGCTGAGTGGGACGGCCTCCGAAGCCACCTGCAAGATCAGTGTGGCAGCCACCAGCGAGCGGGGAGGCGAGGCAGGGGAGGCGGGCAGTGCAGGGCGAGGAGGGCCCGTGGGCTTGTCCCGTGGGCTTGTCCCGTGGGCTTGTCCCGTGGCAATGGGAAGCACCGGACCTGGCGCGCAGTGGGGGCGCCTAACTGCGCTGGGCGGTGGCGAGCTGTGTAGACGCTCGGAGCCTCGGCACACCACCCCTCTGAGGTAGCGGTGGGCGATTTGGGGCATGAGTCTCAAGCCAGGGGACGTGCTGATTGCAGGCGAAAGTTTAAATGGGAGACGAACAGCACCCGTCCTGTGTCGGGTCCCACGCTGCCCAGGTCACAGGGTTCTACGGCCGCTGTAATCAACTCCCAGGCCGGGTGGCCCCAAACGACAGAAAGTTATCCTCTCTCAGCCTGGGAGCCAGAAATCCAAAGCCAGGCTTTCGGCAGGGCCCTGCTCCCTCCAAAGGCTTCAGGGCGGGGGAGAGGATCCGTGCCCCCTCTCCCGGCTCCTGGTGGCTCCTGGTGTTCCTTGCTTGTGGTGGCATCACTCCCATCTCCCCTGGCCTCCTTCCCTGGGTCCCTGTCTTCTCTCTCTAATAAGGACACTCATTGGATCTAGGGCCCACCCCAACCCAGCGTCATCTCATCTCTATCCTGACCCTAATTACATCTGCAAAGAGCCTCCTTCCAAATACGGTCTAAGGTTCTCGTTGGACATGAGTTTGCCAGGGGGTTGGGGGGGGTGATGACACCATTTAACCACCACAGTGGCCCTCCCAGCATCCCTGTGGGATTGGCGTGGAGGTGGGAACCGAGGCCCAGAGGGGCGCTTTGTCCCGGGCCTCACCGGTGAACTTGGCCCAGCGAGGGCTCCAGCCCAGCCTTGGACGCCACAGTGGCTGTCCTTCCGCACACAGCCCCCCTCCGCTAGAAGGCCCGTCTGGCTGCTGTCCCCTCGCCTGCCGCGCTCAGCCTGTTCCTGGGCTCAGACTACGGGAACCACCCGGAGGCCCCAGCCCGTCAGGTCACAGGCAGGGTCCGCAGCCATGAGATCGGGAGCCCCTCTGCCGAGCCCGGCCCGTCCCCTGTGGCAGCTCGAGAGACAAAGCCGAGGGCCGGGGCCTTCGCCGCTGAGCGGAGAAGCGCGTCCCCGAGAGCCGGCTCCCGTCCAGCCTCCTTTCGATGCTCCATGTTCTCATCTCCCAGCCGCTCACGTCGCCTCTCCCAGTGGCTGAGTCTGTTTCTTTGTAGAGAAAACGTTGCTCACTCCCCCTGCCCCACCTCCCCCCGTCTATGCTGCCACCGGACATGCGTCCCGTCCTGGCGGGCAGCGTGCCCTTGGCAGCTGGCAGGCCCCTTAGTCCTCGGCTCTTCCGGTGGCACGGACCGGAGCCCCCACCCGACGTGCCGGCGTCCTCGGGGACTTTCCCTTCTTTTGTGGAGCGTTTCCAGTAGATCGCAGCATCCTTTCTGTAATAAAAAGAGGAGAATTGCTGACAATTTTCACAAATGTGGCTCTTGCGAGAGCGCTTTCCTCGGAACCGGACGTGACAGGCATCCCTCGCTCTGTGTGCGGGCGCCTCCGCCGCCCGGCTGACCCGCACGCGCTCGGTGGCCCGGCGCCTCAGTTTCCCAGCTGTGGGGGCCTGCCCGCTGCGGGGCAGTGGGGGCCACAGGTGCAGGGGTCATCTGACTCCGAAATCGCCAGGCCTCCAGCCTCTCCTTCTGCCTCTCTTGCGGGAGCCCTAGTGGAGGCCGAGGGGCCCCCAGGTGTGCCTGCGAGGAGGTCGCGTGGTCAGTGGGGCCTAGAAGGACAAGGCGGGGGGGCTAGACTTAGGTTGTCTGCGTCTCTATGCAGCCTGGGGCCCCGCGGGCCCGGCCGGCGTGGCTCAGCGGTTGAGCATCGATCTATGAACCAGGAGATCGGGGTTCGATTCCCGGTCAGGGCATGGGCCTGGGTTGTGGGCTTGACCCCCAGTAGGAGGCGTGCAGGAGGCAGCCGGTCAGTGACTCTCATCATTGATGTTTCTGTCTCTGTCTCCCTTCCTCTCTCTGAAATCAATATCTCTATATATATACACGCACATATATATATATATATAAAGAGTGCAGCCTTGGTTTCCAGGAGCTGTGGGAACCTGGGACTATTGCCAGAGTGTCTACTCCCAGTCACCATGCGCTTAATCCATGCTCAGCTTTGCACGTATGTTATTATGTGTCTGTCCGCTCGCTGGCCTCGGGGATTATGTCCAGTGTACAACTTAGTAGGTGATGAATAAACCCGGGGTGAATTAATGAAATAATTCTCATTATTATTATTATTAAAGATCCATTACCTCAGTCAATAAATAACATGTTGGTTGCACACTATGTGGCAGGTATCTGTGCCGGATGCTGGGGATATGGCAGAGAACATACCAGGCAAAAGGCCCTTCCCTCGTGGAGCTTAGATGATAGATTGAGAATTTAGACAATAAAGTAAATAAGTAGATTATGTTCAGTGGCCTGTTAGGTGACAAGCACTATGCAGAAAGACCACGGAAGGCGGGGGGGGGGGAGTGCAGTTTTAAAAAGAGGGATCAGGGTGGGCTTTTCGGAGGAGGTGACAGATGAGCACAGATGAGAGAGAGGGGACAGAGCCATGCAGGTGCTGGGAAAGGCATTCCTGTCAGGGGAAACGGCCAGTGCAAAGGCCCTGTGGCATCTTTGAGAAGCAACAAGGGAGTCAGGGGGACTGGATTGGACAAGAGACGAGCAGGAGAGTCAGAGAGTTAACGGGGCAGAGCCCAGGGTCTGGATTCCAGTTCCCCTGCCGCCTCTCACCATGACAGGGTCCACTGGCAGACGGCACCTTTTGTGACTTGGCACCTTCTGCGCCTGCGGGATGCAGCTGTAACTCGGAGAAAGGAGAGACTGCGTGTCCCTCTCACCCCTGAGAGCCTCTCAGTCGGGGGACAGGTCTTGGTGGCCTCCTTATTTCAGTCTGAGCTCCCCTCCGAAGTCCCTAAGACGTCTTTCTTCATGGCCCAATGTCACGGTGACCGATTCCTGTCCATGTTTTCCTCTCTTGCTCGGAAATATCCCCGCTGCCTCCGCAGCCACCCTCGTCTCTGGGGCCGCGGATGAATTTAATTTCGGGCCCTGCCTGCACAGTCAGTAAATTACTTTTGCTCATTCGCTCGCGCAAAACCGTCTTCCTTCGCTGACCTCTGCCTCGTGTTCCTGCTCAGCTCTCTTTGCTCAGCTCTCTGTGCCGTCTCCTCTGCCACTGTCCCTCCCTGCTTCTCTTACCGTGTTTACGGGCTGTCCTTCAGCTGCGAGTCTTTCCTCTTTCCTCTCCATGCCTCGCCTTCACTTTTGATGGTTGTTGTTTTTTTATTGCTGCCTCCAGGGCGACTGAAGGGCTTTGGAGACCCTCGGACCCGCTCACCACCTGGTGACCTTCCCCACTGTGGGTTGGCCTCTGCCTTTAGCGGTGTCACCTACCCAGAGGCAGGTGCTTCTTCCTGCACCGAGCTCTGTGCAGTTTTCCGAGGAAACTGGGACTGGGCAGTGGGTTTTGATTTTGTTTTGATTTTTGTTTTGTTTGTTAATCCTGACCCAAGGATATATTTTTTTTCCATTGATATTTTAGAGAGAGTGGAAGGGAGGGAGAGAGAGAGAAACATTGATGTGAGAGAGACACATCGATGGGTTGCCTCCCACACAGGCCTGGACCAGGGCTGGGGAAGGAACCTGCAACCGAGATACGTGCCCTTGACCGGGAGTCGAACCCAGGACCCTTGGGTGCTCAGGCCAATGCTCTAACCGCTGAGCCACGCCCGGCCAGGCTGGGTGGTGGTTTTTGATGGCGCCTGGGGCGGGGATGAAGCTTCGTGCTTCTGTGAATCAGCTGAAGGACCTTGAACGCAGCCCTGTCTGTCGCCTCAAGGACGTCATTTCTGGGCTGACAGGGAGGGTGCCGCTCAGTGCCGTCCCTCTGAAGGGCACCTTGCTGGCGTCCGCGCAGGTTTCCGACACTTTTCTGGGGCCCGAGAACCGCTAAGCAGGCTCTGCAGAGGCGTGAGTGGGAGGCTGCGGGCCGCGGCGGGGTGACGGCGAGATGGAACTGAGACCCTCGCCGTCCGTTGGTCCATCAGCGGCTGCCCCGGGTGAACACCTGGTGGTACATAAGCTCCGGAATCGTGCGAGGCTGTGGGAAACGGTGAGGGTTGATTTACGTGGGCACGGAGACGGGGCCAGGAAACGGCTGAGTTTAAAATAAGCAAGTGGCTGTGCCCTTGTCCGGGGGCGATCCATTTTGGTAAATAAAATTTTACATTCTCTGTAGGTGCCCTTGCCTGGGGGATGGTCCACTTTTGTAAAATAAAATCATACACCCGCTGTACGGCACCCACGATGTTGTTATTAAAAGGAGCTTGGTGGGCCTGGCCCATGTGGCTCAGTGGTTGAGCGTCGACCTGTGAACCAGGAGGTCAGGGTTCGATTCCCGGTCAGGGCACAGGCCCGGGTTTCAGGCTCGACCCCCAGCAGGGGGCGTGCGGGAGGCAGCCGATCAATGATTCTCTGTCGTCATTGATGTTTCTCTCCCCCTCTCCCTTCCTCTCTCTGAAATCAATAAAAACATACTTTAAAAAAAAATAAATCAGGAGGAAACGTGGATTTTTTGGAATCGGCACTGAATCAGCCACAGAGCAAGCAACGGAAGAGATGTTTTTCCTTCTGTGTGCACAGTCGCCACAGCATCGCGGCCTGGCCCCGGCACAGAGGTGCTGTGGGGAAACGGGGACTGTGGTCCCCCGGCTCTGCGGGCCTTTCCCTAAACCCCCTTTTCCGGCCTTAATTCCACAAATGCAAACAATAATCACCAACCTAAGTAGACTGCGCGGAATAGTCAGCCGCCGGGTTCCCGGGCGGGTCGCATTCTCGACGGCTCACGATGACTCTAAACGGTGAAACCACCTGCGTCTCGGTTCCTCCCTCCCGCTTTGCGCCTGGGTGACGCTCCCGCTAATGCATCGCTGGAGCCGCTGTTTGTCCCGCTGTGTCCGTGTTGGTCTCCAGGGCGGAAACGTTCCGTTAACACGAGCCCGTTTCCCTGCCAGGCCTCCCGCACCCCTGTCCTTGTCCCTTCCCCACACTGTCCCTTAGCTGCGGCGCTGGGGCCAGGCGTCCCGCGCATGATGCTGCTGTGGGCCGTCCAGCCCCTCAGTTTCCCCGCAGGCCCCCTTCTTTCCTCCCTCACTTGGCTTCGTCAGCCCCGCTTCCCCTGTCACGTCTGAGAGAAGCCGGTGCAGCTGCTTCAGCTCCCCCCCACCCCCACCCCAGCATCCCGGCTGAGAGTCAGGAAAGGGCCAAGGAGCCTGAAGACCCGGAGAAACGAATTCAGAAGTATTTATCGAGTCCCTGCTAGTGCAAGGCACACAGGATGGCTGCAAAAACTAGAACGTTTAACTCAATGCAGGCATTTGGGAGGTGCTTTGCTGCGCAGCCACAGATAACAGCACACGCCTCCCCCTTCCTCGCCGGCACCCCCGCGCCCGGGGCTGGCCGGGGGCTTTCATTTCAAATGTGCTCACCCGTCCGGGGCACCCTCCCGCCTCCTCGCCTCCACCTCCTCTTCACTATGTGTCAGCGGGGACGTCACTTCATGGGACCCCCTCCCCCAGGCTCTGGGCGGCACCCTGTGTTCCCCTCTGTGGCACTGACCTCAGCTGTAAGCTGTCGCTTGCTTGCGTCATTTATTCAGTATTTCCCCACGCGGGCACGGCTGGGGTTTTTTTATTTTCTTAATGTATCTCAGGGCCTCTCAGTTCCTGGCACGTAGCACGTAGCAGGCACTCAAATATTTGGTACAGGAATGAATGAAGCCTCCTCACAGCTGTGTTACATTGGTCCCATTTTACAGATGGGGAGACTGAGGCACAGAGATGGCTGTTACTCACATTAATCACCAGTTTGGGGAACCAGGATTCAAGTTCCCGCTCTTTCATGACTGCCTTCCCCAGCGTATGCCTGGGCTCAGCTCAGCACTTTTTTTTTTTAAAACTGATTTTTTTGTTGTTTTTAAAGAGAGAGAAACACTGATTTGTTCCACTTATTTATGCACTCACTGGTTGGTTCTTGTATGTGCCCTGAGCGGGGATCGAACCCACAACCGTGGCGTATCAGGACGATGCTCTGACCAACGGAGCTGCGGGGCCAGGGCCTGGGCTCAGCACTTTCTGAGCTGTAGTGGGCACAGAGACCACCTGGAGGTCTTGTTCGACTGCAGGCCCTGACTCAGCAGGTCTGGAGCAGCCGAAAAGCTGCATTTCTGATCATCTCTGCCGGTTCTACTGGTTAGTCCCGAGCGCTCTGAGCAGCGAGGCCCAGGGGCTCCCGAGGGAGGGAGCGAGCGGGGCAGCTTCAGAACCGGCGAGCAGATCCGCGCAGCCTCGCGGCGACACTCAGCGCGGTCCTGCTCCAGGACTCCGAGTGCCTGTGTGCGTGGTCACAGTCTGAACAAATGGTCAAGCAGGCGGGGCTGGGACAGGGGGACGTTCTGCATGTCGATGTCACACCTGCCACCAGCTTTGTGAATGAGGCTTCCGACTGTTTGGTCCCCTGGGCGAGGCCACTCACAGCGCCAGCCCTTGTGGAGGTAGCTGGGCCTTCCCGAGGACACAGCTCCCAGCTGGGCAGAGACAGCTGGTGTTGGGAGAAGCAGATGGACACCCTGCAAAACCACCAGGGGAACTAGAGCACAGATGCGGTCCCTGCAGGCTGCGGAGGCTCTGTCCCCGGGGAGTCCCCGCTTCCTGCCAGGAGGAGGTGTCTCCAGGGAGATGTGTGCCCAGCATCTCAGCATCCCCAGCGAGCCCTGCCCCAGGGTCCTCCAGCACCTCCCCTCCTGAGCCGTCAGCTGAGGGCATTGTCCACAGAGGCCCTTCCACGGGGGACTGTCCTGGGAGTGTCGCCTGGGCTGGGCCGGGCTGGGCGGAAGCAAGACCCTTGGAAGCCGTGAGTCCTGCGACACCAAGCTGCTTCGGGACGTGTTTAGGAGTCTACACCCTGGCGGAAGACAGCAAGGCCCTGATCAGGAACCACCGGATGCTCCTCTCAAAGCTGCTTCCCCCGCGAGGACCAGACCGGGGACTGTCTGGATGGCCACTGGGCAGAAGACACGTTCCTGGGACGATCCAAACTGGCTCCACCCTCCTGACTGCCCCCTGTCCCTCTCCCAGGGCGGTGAGAGGGGGCCTGGGTACATGGTGACCCCCACCTTGGAATCCTGCATCGTGACTTAACTCATCATAAATACTCTCTGGAAAAGGGGGGGTGGAAAAGGGGGAGCAGCTGTGAGCCTGCGAAGCTTATGGCGCCCCCTGCATGAAACAACCACCAAAGGAAACAGGGATCACCGACGTGGCAATTCCTGCCCTGCCCGTGGGTCAGACGCCCTCAGCTGTTCTCACAGTGAGGCCCCCAGGCCAGCAGCTGTGGCATCACCTTGGAGCTTAAGGAAAATGCAGAGTCTCAGGACCCGCCCAGACCTGCTGAATCACAAACTCGGGGCCCGGGGGGCAGGGGCTGGAATCAGAGTTGTAACCTGCCCTCCAGGTGACCTTGATGGCGCTCAGGCTTGAGAACCTCAGACCTAGATGAACACATTTAATCCCGAAAGCAACCCTGCTGGGTACAGATTGCTGAAGGGACCTGTCCAGAGTCACCCTGCCGGTCAGTGGCGGCGGCAATATTCAGACCCGGGCCCCTGGCCCCACCGGCCGCGTCCGGCCACTGTTCGCACAGCGACAGGTGTTTCTCCTGCAAACCGAGTGCCCGGTGTAAGCCATCAAACACAGGGAGGACATCAGAAAACATAACGCGGTGTTTCTTTCCTATGGTGGCTCGTTTGATATTTTTAAGAAATACACAAAACCTTGGATTTTCCCCAAACTGTTTTTTCGTTCTCGCTGCCCTTCCGCGCCCGTGTCCCTGGCAGGCTGCTTGGAGCGGAGCGGAAGCGGGACGAGGCCCGGCCCGGAGACTCGCACATCTGTGGGAAGGCGCACACCTTGGCTTTCACGGCGCGGAACAGGTCACTGCTGTTTTCCGAGAGGCGTTTATTTATTTTTATTTTTTAATATGTTTTTTATTGATTTTAGAGAGAGAGTAAGGGAGGAGGGGGGAGAGAGAAACATCGATGAGAGGGAAACATCAACATCGATCGGCTGCCTCCTGCACCCCCCCCCGCTAGGGATTGAGCCCGAAACTCGGGATTCGAACTGTCGACCTCCTGGTGCAGGAGACGACACTCAACCAATTGAGCCACACCGGCAGGGCAAGAAGCATTTATTTTTGGCAGGAATACAGGAGAGGAATGGGAGCTCCTTCCGGTCGGCCCTGCTCTGGTTTTCACGCACTTTGGGTGTTTGGGCTGGGCCCTGGGGCCACCCACTGTCCACGAGGCCCAGGTACGCAAACCATCCAGGCAGCCGGGCTCTGAGATGCGACACCAAACCTCAGCACACCCACGGGTGCAGTCCCCAGGCGGAGACCAGATCCGAGCACCCGCACGTCAGAGGGCTGCTGCGGGGAAGCAGCGGGACACGCAGGGCCGCTCCTCAGACGCCCCCGTCATCCCCCGCCTGCTCCGATTTCCGAGCGGCACCCCCGGTAATAGCCACTTTGCGCCGGAAAGGAGAGACGCCGAGGATTGGAGAGCAAGCTCCTTCCCCGCGCTGGGTTTTATGAGTTGTAAACAGAGCTCGCTGTGAAATAGCCACTTACCGTCCCGGGGACATTGTGATTTGTAAGCCTCGGCTTGAGCGTGAGGCTGGCAACGATCTCACCCTGCGGCCTCAGAAGGAAAGCATTTAAGGGGAACGTGGAGCCACCGCAGGTAGAGGGGTGACGTCCGAAGAGGGAAATGTGAGGAAGATCCGGCGGAGATCCGACCTGGAGACGTGACGCACCGGCTGAGATCCCAAGCCCACCTGGTCGTGGGCAGCCAGGGTCGTTGGCCCCGTTACGTCCCGTGGACAAGGCAGATCACCACCGGGAACTGTCCACAGCCTCCAGAGGGAAGGAGTGGGCGGAGGGCGTGTGTGTTTCCTATAAGTCAGCATTCTCCGGCCGGTGTGGCTCACTGGTTGAGCACAGCCCATGCACCAGGAGGTGGCCGGTTCGATTCCCAGTCGGGGCACATGCCCAGGTTGCAGGCTCGATCCCCAGTAGGGGGCATGCAGGAGGCAGCCCATTGATGTTTCTCTCTCACATCGATGTTTCTCTCTCCCTCTCCCTTCCTCTCTCTGAAATCAATTTTAAAAAACTAAAAAAACAAAAACAAAAAAATCCATATTTATAAGTCAACATTCTCAAACTTCCGTGTGCCTAAAAGTAGGTCAGGGGAGGTACTTACTAAAAGTTAAAAATATAGTTTCCTGGGCCCCCGGCCTACTGGGGCTGGAATGGACTCAGGGGTGTGTGTGGTTTTTTTCAATCTTCACCCAAGGATATTTTTTCCATTGCTTTTCAGAGAGAGTAGAGGGGAGGGAGGGAGAGAGAGAGAAACATCGATGTGAGAGAGAGAAATCCATTGGCTGCCTCCTGCACGCACCCTGACTGGGGCCAGGAATCGATCCTGCAACCGAGGTACGTGCCCTTGACCAGAATCAAACCCGGGACCCTTCAGTCCGAGGGCCGACGATCTAACCACTGAGCCAAACCAGCCAGGGCGGGGGGGGGGGGTGTTTTTAACGAGCTCCCCACGTGGTTTTGGGGCGGGTGATGCGATTTCATTACATTAGAAAGGGCTCCTTCTGATCTCTGGATCCTGGCTCAAGGGCAGGGGCAGGCTTTTCTCCCTTGGGCCCCACAGAATGCACCCAGGGGCTCAGTGTGGCGAATGGCTGCTTCTGTCTCATGGGCCCTAAAGGACTCAGTTAGAGCCGCCGGCTGAGACTGTGGCGGGGTGGGGGGGCTGGCGGGGTGGGGGAGACTGGTGGGGTGGCCACCAGCCGCCTCCGTTCCAGCCCCGCTCGGCCTCGGCCTGCAGGAGCCTTCTCTGCGGCCCTGCAGTCGTGCTTTTAAAAGGCCCTCTGAGCCACCTGTGGCCCGTGGCCCGACGACACAGCATGGCCGCGGACCTGGCTGCCGCCCCGGCGCACTCGGTCTTAGTGTATTGACGTTGGCAGCCCTGCAGATCTCGCCATGCCAATAAGGTAATTGAAATGGAATTGTCTCCAAGCGTCCAATTAATCAACAAATAAATCATAAACCTGTGGCCATTCATTCAGGGAGGCGGAGAGGCTCCTCCCAGGCTTTCTGACCTGGTTGAGCTTGGACTCCGTGTACCTCCGACGGGCTCTCGAGGGCAGGTGATTCTGGGAGCGTTTCCTGCAGCCTCAGGAGCTGCGTGCTTTCCACGCGAGACCCTGTTCTTCCCTCAGTGGGGTGCACACGCTGGATTTCGTGCATAAAACTATCCTCCTGAGGGTTTTTATGATCCACATTTTGCAGAAGTTAAACAAGTAGAGGGCAGAATCTAGATTCACAACTGGGTCTATCTACGCTCTAGAAGCCATGTTCCTTCCCCTCGGTGCTGTGCCAGGAGTAGATTTAAGTAAGAAATAGATCCGGGTGTTGAGCCAAATTTTAAGTCCAGGATCGTGCAAAGTGAGAAAACATTTGAATGGCTGTCATCTGTCTGCACCCCTGTAGCTCGGCCTCGGTAGGTACTGGCATCGGATGTAGAAGCAAGAGACAGAGACAGAGAGGGAGATGGAGACAGAGAGAGACACACAGAGAGGGAGACAGAGACAGAGACACACAGAGAGAGAGAGACAGAGACAGAGAGAAAGAGAGAGACAGAGACACAGAGGGACAGAGAGAGAGGAAGCATTCTCTGGCGGGTTTTCATTCCTGTGGGGGCCCATTCTCATGTTCCTGCGATCACCGAACACCCCTTCAAAGCCCTTGAGTGCCCCAGACTCTCCCACGAGCCCAGCGCTCCCTGCCCTTTGGAGGGTGGGAAACGCTGAGCGACCCTTCCGGCTGTGGCTCGGCGCGGGGATGGGGCATCTGCACTTGGAGATGCTTCAGAGATCTTCCAGCGTCTTCACTCCAACTCCCCCCGCTTTTTCTGTTCTGCAAAGTTCAAGTCAGCGAGTTAAGTGGGTTAAGGGGCAAGTGGCCGAACAAAGGCCTAGGGCATTCGCAGGAGCAAACGAATTGGGGTGTCCTCACGGAGCCCCGGAATCCAGGAACGCGCACCGGTCCCCCTGCCCGCCCGCGTGCCGACGTGTGCCGAGCCCGGGACAGCTCCGTGCGCACCTCGGGGGGTTGCCTCTGCTCTGGGGTTTCTCCAAGCAGGCAGGAGGCTTCTTCTCCGGGTTCGGAGTGAGCCTGCGGGGTTCTGCTGTCGGAAGTGCGCCCCTGAGCCCGTCTGGTGGAGGAAGGGGGGAGATGCTGGCCCCTGGGCGGCTGGCTGTGCGATGGGGCAGGAGAAAGCCGAGCCTTTTCCTGCAGGAGGCTCCTGGGCACAGCTGCGGGGGGCCGGTTCTGGGACTCTGTCCCCTAGAGCCATGCTGAGTGCCCCGTGGCCGGAGCTGTGGCAAACACCGAGCTGCCCGGAGGCAGCGTTCCCTCCCCCGCGGCTGTCACTTCCGAAATCCTCGCCTCTCGGAGCTAACGATGGGGTGATGGGACCAGCACCAAAGATGCTGTGTGTGTCCGGGACCCTGTTCCTGGGCAAGAGGCCTCCACAGGGCCACACAGAGAATTGCTGGGGGAGGGGAGCCAAGTTCGCTGCGTCCCCGACACCCAGACCCTTCCTCCTGTCCCTCCTGCTCACCTTCTCCCCACACGGCAGGTGTTTTCTTCTCTTATCTGAATTACTACGGCCGCGGGCTGAGGTCTCTGCCACTCTGACTCCATCCTGCCGTGTGCCGGGAAAAGTGCGAGTCTGGTCCGGTCACTTCACTTCTGTAGACCCCTCCGTGGCCAGGCCCCAGCCCCACGGGCCTGCCCCCGGGCTGCCGCGCTCCGCCTGAGGCTCCGGCCGCTGTGTTGTGCCCAGCGCCAGGCCGCGCTCGCAGTCCTTCTGTGCGTTTCTCCCCTTCGCCCGAGTCTCCCCGAGCTGTCCTTCCTGCCGCCCTCAGAAAAATGGGAGGTTCTAGCTTTACTGGGCTCTGGGGGATTCAGTCACTAAACCTGGGAATAACAGCCCTCAGAGTCCAGCTTTGTCATTTCCTGGGGAATGACCTGCACTTTCCCTCCATGGTGCCCATGGGGGTAGGGGCCTTATGCTCTGTTCACAGGCAGGAGGGAGGGAAAGTTCTGTGGACAGTGAGCCTGAGTGTTGCTGGGAATTCTTCTCTGAGGGGTGCACACCCCGAGCAACTGGGGAAGAATGATGCTCCCACTTCCCTCTTTATGCTCCTGTGGAGGTCCTGGGGGCTGGTGAGCATTCGCTCCAGGACGCTGGAACTGGTGGTTTATCTGCCCCTTCTGTGTCCAGGGCCCATTTATAATTGGTGCTTGACTTTCGGATGGATGGATGGATGGATGGATGGATGGATGGATGGAAGGATGGATGGATGGGTGATGGATGGATGGATGGATGGATGGATGGATGGGTGATGGATGGATGGATGGATGGATGGATGGATAGATGATGGATGGATGATGGATGGATGGATGGATGGATGATGGATGGATGGATGGATGGATGGATGGATGATGGATGGATGGATGGGTGATGGATGGATGTTGGATGGATGATGGATGGATGGATGGATGGATGGATGGATGGATGGATGGATGGATGGATGGATGGGTGATGGATGGATCTTCGATGGATGATGGATGGATGGATGGATAGATGATGGATGGATGAATGGATGGATGGATGGATGGATGATGGATGGGTGGGTGATGGATGGATGGATGGATGGATGGATGGATGGATGGATGATGGATGGATGATGGGTGGATGGATGGATGGATGGATGGGGGATGGATGGATGGTGGATGGATGGATGGATGGATGGATGAATGGATGGATGGGTGATGGATGATGGATGGATGGGTGGGTGGGTGGGTGGATGATGGATGGATGGGTGGGTGGATGGATGATGGATGGATGGATGATGGATGGATGGATGGGTGATGGATGATGGATGGATGGGTGGGTGGATGGATGATGGATGGATGGATGATGGATGGATGGATGATGGATGGATGGATGGATGGATTATGGATGAGTGGATGGATGGATGGATGGATGATGGATGGATGAGTGGATGGATAGATGATGGATGGGTGGATGGATGGATGGGTGATGGATGATGGATGGATGGGTGGGTGGGTGGATGGCATTGCCTTTCTCCTGCTTCAGGATGAGGATTCCGTCTTCACCATCTTTGCCTCCCCAGCTCCCAGCTCAGTGCCTGAAGCACCTAATTGCTCAGTAAGTCTCAGGTGGAAGGATGCCAGAGGAGGGGTTGGCTGGCAACACTGGTTACGGTGGTTCCTCAGCCCAGGCAAATCCCATGGGCTCTTGGAGACCCAGAGACCTAAAGTATTTTCCAGGGTTTGTTGCCTTGTAGGGTTCTAACGGTTCTGGCCCCTTCTCTTGCATCTCCTGGGCGGGGGGGGGCTGTGCAGAGAACCTTACCGCCTCTGGACGGTGTGGTGGTTTCCTCCTCAATGATGCTCAGCTACGCACTGAACTTCCAAGGAGAGGGGGCAGAGGGCTCGCCCGCCCTGACCAGCATCGCTGCCAACAGCTTTCTACCCACTCAAAGACCCGCTGTCCAGGCTGCCTTAGAGACACAGATGCTGTCGAGGTAAATTAAACAAAAGTAGCCTTTGATAAAATTTCATTTTGATGGTATATTTTACGAGAAACTGATGAGGGGCCCTAAACTATATTTAAATCTTGCCCTTTGAGCCAGAACCCCAATATCGCCTTCCTGTCAACCAGCTCGGTGTTGCCCGTGGGCTGTGACTTCTTTAGGATTCTCCTTGGAGGAAGGCACACATACCTTCTTTACGCTGTGAGATAAGTAGGTAAAAACAGAACCGTCCACACGCAGTGGGATTTCTCACACTTGGAAAGAGCCCGGTGTGAGCAGCGGTTCTCCCCAGCGTTCAAAGGGCAGGACACACAGAAAGACGAACCGTTAGAAGGTTGGTCCCACCACTGCAGTGTCAGCTCCGTGAGCGAGGGGCCGTGCTTGTCTGTCCTGTTCACTGCTTGTCCCCAGCACTAGCACAGTGCCTGGCACATAGTAGGTGCTGAATGAATATTTGTGAATGAGCTGAGGGCCATTTCCACATCCGTTTCATTGATTAGTGTGTTTCCCCCGCTCAGCACCGTAACAGGTACAGAATAGAAGCTCCTTCGTTCGTTGAGCAACTATCATGTGCCCGGATCACTCGGGGCGCCGGAGCAGTGTTTGCTGACTTAGCCAGTGCCTTCCTGTGTGCACGATTGAATGAATGGATGAGTGAGTGAATGAATGAACGAGAGAAAAACAAGGGGCCGATTGTAACCAATGTCACTGGCCTTTGTTCTGGAGCCAAGAGCCAGGAGGCTTCTCTCCCTGCACTTTCCTCACTTGCTTTGACCTCCCGACGTGGCTGCCCCAGCTCTGCCCCCCGAGACCCCCGTTACGCACCAGCTCCAAGGGCAGGCTGTGAATCCCCCGTCTGGTGAGAAGCGAACTCTCCTGCTCTGTCGTTTTTTTCATCTCAGCCGTGGTGCATGGTGCACAGTTCAAACCGTCTGCTGAGCCCCTCCTGCCTGCAGCCATGCCGGTGGGAGCCAGGGGCGCAGAGGTGACAAAGGGCCAGCCTGAGTCGCTGGAGTCCAGCTGGGTCCTGCCTGCCTTCCCCGGGCCCTAAGAGCACCATGGCTGTGAGGCAGAGGCTCACCCCGCTTCGCTACTGCTCATAGCACCAGGTCTCCCCACGCTCCCCCAGGGGATGGACACCTGAGACCGCAGCCTCTGACACCTTCCCTTTGGTGGGTTTAAAACGGGGGTGCGGTGGGGTGGGGTGGGGTGTGTAGGGAGCAAGCCAGGCTACACTGCGCTTCTGCGGGACGGTCTTTCTCCCGTGGGGGCTCGGAGGAGGCAGGGGCTGCAGGGAGGAGCCCGGGGTCCGGCCCGAGGGCCCTATGTTACGGACACATTATAAGAACACAAATAGGTGCTAGCGGGGCACTGCAGTGGCGAGCGTGGGGACGTCCTTCACAGCAGCCCAGGTGCTGTCTGAGGTTGCGTAACAAAAGTAAAGCAGAACCAAACTTTAGGTCCCAGGCCTGGGAGCCCCGGTCATCACTGGCATCGGGAGGGCTCCCCAGTGGCTGGAATGTGTGTGTCTCCCCTCGGCTCTCGGTTCTGCTGCCCTCGGGGTGACGTTGGCGTGGGCAGGCTGCCTCCTGGGCCCTCCCCGCCCTCTGCTGTCCCTGGCTGCCTTCAACCATTTTAGCATCGCTGGTGGCAAGGAGACGGAGACACTTTTCCCGTGGCTCCAACAAGAGTCCTGGGGTTGATCCCGGGTCCCTCGTGGCCAAGAGGTTGGAATATGCTGGTGACCCAGCCTGGGTTAGGTGCCCACCCACTGGAGCGAAGAGCTGGGTCAGTGTTTACCCAACTTCACGGACTGAAAACGGGGTGAAGTTGGTTCCCTGAGGCAAAATCAAGGTGCTGGTACCGGAAGGCGTAGAAAGTGCAAGTGGACACCAGAAATCACTGCTGGTCGCTGCAGAGTTATCAAGAGAGGCAAACGAGGTGACCGAGCATCCCCCCTAGGGCCTGCCCCCCCCACCGCAAGCGATGTTGTGTTGTTGGAGCGGAGCCCTGGAGCCTGCTTAAAATGGGGCACACACTTGGGGTCCTGCTGTGTGACCTCAGGCAAGGCGAGTCCGCTCTCTGGGCCTCTCTTTCCTCATCTGTAAAACCATGGAATTGGGGGCAGCCGCCTGATAAGACTTCACCATGTCTTAGAGGTGAGGACTCTCCACGCCCGTGGTTTTGAGTGGAGCTGCCATCCACGGGCACCATCGTGGCCCTGACCGCATCCCGAAACGGCGCCTTCTGTCCAGGTCGCATTAACAGGGCCGTTTTCGCACTTTAATACTAACAACAGCGGTATCACCAACGGCTCCCACCGCGCTCCGTGTGGCTTCCACGCGCTGGCCAAGTGCCATCCACACTCAGGGTTCTTACTTAGTGTCAGTTACCCCCGACAAGGGAGGAACTGTTGGCCCCATTTTACAGATAAGTTAACTGAGGCCCGGAGAGGTTAGTTCATAAATGAACATTTAGGAGGTTTTGCCACACGCTCAGCGCTGAAACCGAAAAGTTCAACTCCACCAGCACCGAGGCCCCGCGGCCCCTCCCATCCCCGCCTGTCCCCTAGGTAGCCGCAGTCCCCCTTCCGGCTCCATCCGCACTCGGAGCCACAGCTGCCCAGGGTGGTCTGGCTCCAGAGCCGCCTCCCTGACCTTGGCGCTGTCCCACCGCTGGACAACGATGCCGCCTCATCGCAGACTGACCCGTGGCTCAAGTCTCAGGAAAGGACGCGGGTGGACGGAGGTGTTGCTGAGACGGTCGAATTGCCTCGCGACCTGTAACCAGCCGCTTTGGCCGGAAACGCAGACAGAGCCCGGGGCGCCCGTGCCCTGCAGACCCCGGGCCGCCGGCCCACCGCCCCGTCGGGGAGGAAAGCCCCACCCTGCCCTGCCGAGGGGGCCTCTCCGCCGTTTCTCAGCGACAGGCAGCGGGAAGCCAACAGTCGCCAGGAACGGGATCCGATGAGGCAAATCAAGCAGCCCTCGAACAACAGTTAGAGGGCATTTTTTATTTTTTTTTTTTGCTACCGGTAGCAAAGCCAAGAGTAATTAGCACTGCGAGACGGGGGAGGCGACTGCTGCCTCCACAACACTAATTAACGGTTACTAATAGTCACAATAAAGCCGGGAGGAGGCTTCTCGGCCGCCGTGAGGAGCGACTGCTCGGGATGGAGAGACGTGAGCATTGGGCTCCCTGCCTCTCGGGCCGTGGACGTGCCCGGGCTCCCCGCCTCTCGGGCCGTGGACGTGCCCGGGCTCCCCGCCTCTCGGGCCGTGGACGTGCCCGGGTTCGTTTCTGTAACGCTAGGGTGGGTGGGGAACAGTGGCTATACAGGGCGGAGAGGGGGGTCTTTGTGGTCGGCAGAGTTCTTACCACTGATAACAAGATCGACGGCGCCCGGCAGAGCTCTCAGTGCTGAGTTGGGCACTGTTTCCTTGGCTGCTGCCACCATCGTCTTCATTGGCACAGTTTGCCCGTCTGCTGGGGGCACCAGCTTCGTTCATCACGAGTGGCCTTCCAGGCGGCCCTGGCAGAGCCCCGTGCCGGGCGTGGGCAGCCTCTGCCCTCGCGGCGTCGCCGATCCCGCAGACACTCAGCAGGGCAGGAGCTGGCTCTGGAGAGGAGCTCACCTGCTGTGCGGTGTGATCCCTCAGGAACGGTGGCGGGCTTGGGGTAAAGGGCCGTTTGCATGCACCCAGGCGGGGTTATCGACGTTCAAAACCGCCCAGAGCCCTCCCTGGGCCCGTGTGCAGGGTGAGCGCCGGTGTCTTCGGGGTGATTCACGACACACGGTCTGCAGTGTTGAGGTCAGTCAGGAGAGGTGGTCTCCTCTTTAAAAAAAAAAAATTCTGCCCGGCCGGGCGTGGCCCAGTGGTTGAGCGTCGACCTAGGATCCAGGAGATCGGGGTTCAATTCCCGGTCAGGGCACATGCCCGGGTTGCAGGCTCGATCAATGACTCTCTCGTCATTGATGTTTCTGTCTCTCTCTCCCTCTCCTTTCCTCTCTCTGAAGTCAATAAAGATATATTTTTTTAAAATAATAAAATAAAGTGATTAGCTATTTAAAAAATAACAAAATTCTTGCCCAGCAGACGTGGCTCAGTGGTTGAGGGTCAACCTAGGATCCAGGAGATCGGGGTTCGATTCCCGGTCAGGGCACATGCCTGGGTTGCGGGCTCGATTGATCCCCAGCAGGGGCCATGCAGGAGGCAGCCGATCAGTGTTTCTGTCCCCCCTTCCCTCTCCCTTTCTCTCTCTCTAAAATCAATAAAAGCGTATTTTTTAAAAATTCTTTTTTTTTTTTAAATTTTATTTATTTATTTATTTTAAATATGTCTTTATTGATTTCAGAGAGAGGAAAGGAGAGGGAGAGAGATAGAAACATCAATGATGAGAGAGTCATTGATCAGCTGCCTCCTGCACGGCCCCCACTGGGGGTGGAGCCTGCAACCTGGGCATGTGCCCTGACTGGGAATCGAACCCCGATCGCCTGGATCCCAGGTCGATGCTCAACCGCTGAGCCACGCCCGGCCGGGCCTTAATCTTGATTGAGTGCTAAGGGACAAATATAATCATATTATTTAAAGTGTACAACGTGACGATTGGACATACACATTGTAGCAGGATGACCGAGATCGAGATAACTAACACATGCACCCCTCGCATAGCTCTGTGTGTGTGTGTGTGTGTGTGTGCGCGCGCACGCGTGTGAAAACACACGTAACACTCCGTTTACCCTTTTAGTCATTTTTAGTCATTTTTAGTGGGCAATTTAGTGGCGTTAAGTACATTCACAGTGGTGTGCAACAGTTGACACTAGTCCATTTCCCGAACCGTCTGGTCCCAGGCAGAAGCTCTGCACCCATTGAACACTCACCCCCCTTCCCGCCTGCCCCCCGGCCCTGGGGGCCTCTGTTCTGCCTTCTGTCTCTCTGAACTGACTACTCCGAGGACCTCGTGCAAGTGGAATCACACAGTTTGTCCTTTGTGACTGGTTATTTCACTCACGCTTCACCCGATTAGCCCAGGGCATGTCGTCACCGCCAGGACTGCTGGTGCCAACCTCCAGTGCCCCGAACAGGCAGCTGGCCACCCTTAGGTGGAAGGATCGTGAAGCTGTCGAGACTCGGTGACGGAGCCGTCGCCTCTAAGAAGGCTTTGCAGGCAGCACAGCGATCTCCTGAAGTCTGCGGGGAGACAGAGCACTAATTAGTCAAAAAAATATATATCTGTGTTCATTCTCTGCTCTGTCTCCAGTTTTCTGTTCGGCCCCCAGGCAGGTCACTCCAGTGCCTTGGCCTGTTCCCTGTTGTGAAAGGATCCCGTCCGGGGTGGTAAATAGACATGGTCCACGAGACACCACTCCCCAAGGCAGACGTGACTAACAGCCCAGCATCTCTTCAGAGACCAGCCTCAACCTCAGAGTCCTTCCCAGCACGTTGCTACCAGCAGCAGCCAGCAGTCGGCTGCAGTCCACTAATGCACTGAAACCTCTCGGATGTTCTAAGTGGACGCCCCGACTCTGATACAAGCTCTTTCCTGCACCACCAGAAACGCGGGCAGACGCACCGAGGTTCCTTTAAAGACGTCTCGCCGCTTTTCACTGAGTGTGTCTGCAAGGCCAGGCGCCTGAAGCACCTCGATGGAGCAACAAGTGCCCTGCAGCCCCTCGGGCCTCCTCCAGGAGCGGCCCGTCTCTGGGCGAGGGGCAGACATGAGTCTGGGAGTCAGTCGGAGGGGAAGCCACAGGTGCCCTGGTGTCGCCCGGCTGATGGGGGGGAGCAGGCCGCAGGGGCCGGGGCCCTGTAGTTCCCAGTGGGGAAGGCAGTGTTTCTTCTTACGGCTGGTTTCTCTGGGCCTCGGTGCCCAGGACCTGTGCGTCCCGTGGCCAGTCCTGAGGGGTTATACATGCGGTGAAATGTCCTGAGACAAAGACATACCCCACCACCAAAAGGGAGAGAAGAAACTGGTGGGATGGGAGACACCGAGACAGTGTCAGGGACCTAGCTTTGTGCTGTGGTGACGAAGACGCCACCTTTGGGTGGGAGACGCTGATTGTGCCCGATGCAGGGAACCCCTCCCTGCTAGTTTTGCAACTTTGGGTGAGCATGTCGTGTTTCATAATAAAGGGTCTCTTTCCGGGAGGTCCTTGAGAGCGCGTTGGGCCGTTTCGCGGTAGTCCTCGTGGGCTGTATCCACGGACACGAGCTCCTCCGCCCACTCCCGGGAGCCCGGGTGTTATGACAGGGAAGCCGTTGCCGCCCTGCAGGTGCTGTGCCGGAGGCTGACCGCCTCGCCTCGCCTCGCCTCGCCTCGCCTCGCCCTGCAGGTCCACTGGACACTGAGAGCACGAGGGGAACAAAGGCCCGGTGGCCCACTTTCCAGATGTGGAAACCGAGGCGCTGTCTGAGCAGCCCTGCCTACCGGGAAAAGCTCCTAACCTGGCAGCTTTTTGCTTTTCCAACCCACAATCTAGGATGCTCGAAAGCTTTCTACTTTAAAAGGAATTGCTCCTTCGATTTCTATACATGACAAGATTTCTTTTAAAAAAAAAAAAAATAGCTCCAAACCCCGTTTGTCTTCCATTGCCTCTGCACAGCCTTGCGGAGCCCACAGCGGGGGAAGAATTGATTACGTCGGAGGCTCGTTAATTACTCTTGTGTTGAGGGGATCCTCTGAACCTGCCCGCATGGCCAAGGGTGATTATATTTGAGCCTGTGCCGCTCGGTCGGTGGCCAGCAGACTGCACTTCAGAAAACGCTCCATTTTAGAGAAGTTGTCAGGAGAGTCCTCACACCCTGAGACTGTCGCTGGAAATAGGCAACACATTCTGTTGGGTTAAAGGCCAGGCCCAGCTTCACCCTTTTTGTTCCCAGCTGTGTTACCTTATGCAGGTTACTTAACCTCTGAACTTCTGCTCCTGCCGCCGTTTATAAAACGGGAACAAAGAACATGGCTTTCCCAGGCTGAAAAAGCCCAGCGAATGGAGGCTCGCCAAGTGCCCTCGCTGGTCCCTAAATTCTTTCACCTCCCCCAACCCCTCCACCTGGAGGGTTTCCATATCAGTTACAGTCCGAACTCCCAGGTGAGAAAAGAATTTGAAAGCTTTCTGTAAAAAATATATATAAAAACTTAAAAAAACCCAACATGCACGTTCCGTGGTGGTAGATATTTTTTAAGGAAGGAATTATAAAGCGCTGCAGGAAGTTTGCTCCCCAGGAGCAACGCATTCATCGGGAGGGCGGGCTCCGAGCAGGTTCCCACGGGCCCGCAGGGGAGGAAATGAGATGCACACTGGGCTTTGCATAGTAACCGCCCCGGTTTGCTGCTCCTCTGCAACTTTGCAGGGGCCTGGGGTGGAGGGCAGCCCCTTCCTGGCCCGGGTGCCCGATTTCTGCGGGGTGCCCCTTGCAATGGTAATTTAAGGGTCACTCAAGTAGCATTTAGGTTCCAATTAAGAGCAAGGAGGAGAGCACTGGCCAAGTGGAGTGAATGTCCCGGGGACGGTGCCCACTCGGGAATTAGCAGGCGCACGAAGCTCGGCTTCCTTCCAGACGGCCCCCGGCTGGAGAGGAAGCTGGCTGCCGGCTGACCTGTCTCTAGATTGGACCGTGGCCTAAAGCTTGGAGGCATGTCCACGGCGTCTCTGCCCGGATCCGTGCCTCCGGCGTTCGTCTAGTGGATCTTGTGCTGTGGATCGTATGTTTGTGTCTCTCCCTAAATCCGTGGAGATGACGGCATTTGGAGGTGGGGCCTTCGGGAGGTGTTTAGGTTGGGATGAGGTCATGGGGTGGAACCCCCAGGGTGGGACGGGTGCCTTTACATGGGGATGGAGAGACCTGAGTTCCCCGCCCCCCTCTCTCCCCCTCTCCCCTGCTCCCCGCAACCCCAGCCGCTCCACCATGAACTCAGACTTCCAGCCCCAGAGCTGTGAGGCTAAATGTCTGTTGTTTAAGCCCCCCCCCCCCCGTCTACAGTCTTCCGATATAGCCGCCGAAACGAACACTCCTCCCCTCATACCTGCCCATGGTAGGCCTTGTGAAAGCCCCCTCCAAATGCCAGGATGGAAATCAGCTCCCCGGGTCAGAGGCAGGTCTCAAACCCAGGTCTGTCTTTGTTTTTACTGTAAAGATATTTTTATTTTGAGAGAGAGAGAAACATCGATGCGAGAGCAAAACATTGATCGGCTGCCTCCTGCACGCCGCCCCCCCAGGAATGGAAGCGGCAACCTTTGGGCGCCCCGGTGACGCCCGGCCGGCTGAGCCACAGCAGCCCGGGCACGGACCCCGCTCTCTCTAACTGTAGAGCTGCGCGTGGTCCTCGGCGTCTGCGCGCACACTGGTCTCTGGGAAGAACCCGTTGGCCGCGGTTCGTTGCCATCGGGTCATCTGGGGTCAGCCTCCGTCCCCGGCCGGCTGCCGGCAGCTTCTGCCTGGTCCACCCCTCACTGCGAGGAAGCAAGTCCAGGCAAGAGTGATGGGAACCCGGCCCGGTTCTCCGGCCGACCCACCTTCGGCCGCGCCCCAGGGGCCCCGCTCAGTGTGATTATTAATACAGCGCATTTGGGTGTGAGGTTTGGGAAATGACCCTTCTGGTATCGGACCAGGCCGTGCCTCCCTTGCCCATTTATTTCCCATTAAAATGCACTTCAGTGAAATCAGCTGCGAGCCCACAGGGGGAATGGAACCGACCTTCTGGGGCCGGGGCCCTTCACCAGGCCGCCTGGGCCACCCCCCACCCCCCTACCCCACCCCCGGTCCAAAGTGGAAGTGCTCCAGCCCTCCGCTCCCCTTTCCCACCCCGGGCCCGCATACTGAGAATCCAGCGAGGGGCAATTGTGGGACTCGAGTGTCTTCTTACTAAGGAGTTTGCTGATAGAAGAGCATTTAATCTCTTCATCCTAACTGGCTTGGGCACATTTCAGGACTGCGAGGAGAAGAGCAGAGCAGAAAGAACAAGCCTTTTGTGTTTCTGCCAGCAGAGGGGTGAGGGACAGGGTTGTCATTTTGTAGACATTTTTGGCTAAGTGTCCTTTTACCTTCGAATCTCTGTATCGAGGTTTCGGATATTCTGTTGCAAGGGGGAGAAATTGTCACACGTCGTCTGTCTGGCGAAGGGTCGTGAGACTCCCTCAGAACCCCCGTTCAGGAGCCCAGAGTTCACAGAGGGGGCACGTCGGGGCCAGCGCCACGGGTGACACACGCCTTCCGCGTCACCCGCTCCTGTGTCCCCTGGGAGTTAATAGCTCTCATACGCGGCATGTTGTTGTTCGCAGTGTCCACGGACCGTATCTGGCACCGCGTGGGGCGGAATCGTGCATTACCGCAGCCTGCGGTCCCCTCGGCTCCTGTCTGTCCCTGCTTTCTCTGCGGCGCCCCGTTTCTGAGCGACGGCAGGGGAAACGTGGAGCTGGCTCCTGAAGCCGGGAGCAAGGACTGGCACTCGTGAGAAGGGACAGAGGGGTTGCAGTCCAGAGCCTGGGTTTGAGCCCCGGCTCTGGGACCTGCTAGCTCTGTGTGACCTTGTGCGGGTTAGCCACCCTCTCTGAGCTTCGGTTTCCTCATTGGGAAAATGGCAACAGTAGCAACCGCCTCCTGGAGTTTTATGGGAGAAACAGATACAATGTATGGAAAGTGTGTCCTGGAGAGTTACACAAATACCACGTGGCGGAGCGTCCAGGAAGCAAACCAGGGCTTTTTAGGGAACCTGGTTGACTAAGATGAAACGTCCTGATGGTTCCGCGTCACTCTGATGTCGTATTGGAAGAATCAGAGCTTCTCCTATGGGCTCCGGGCGTCTCTTCTGATGTCAGCCTGTCCGGCCTGATTGCTTATATAATCTCTTATCATCCTGATGATTTGCCTTCTGTTTAAGAACAGAGGGAGGGGGGAGAACATTTGGAAAACAATGACCCCATTGCCTCCACCAAACTGTGACGGGGGCTGAATGACTGGTCCCAAGTCCCCCTGGCGGAACGGTGTTTGGCATCCACGCTGTTGCCATGGCCACGTGGTGGGCGGGGTGAACGTCCCCTTGACTTCAGACCCAGCCGCGTGACTCGCTGTGGCCAATGGGCTGTTCGCTGCTGGGACGCAGGCGGATGCGGGCCGTGAGCTGGGGCCGCAGCATCCTCTCGGCTCTCACGGGCCTCCCGCCTCCCTTCCTAGGACGGGTTCCGAAGCGGGGGAGGAGAGGGAACCTCAGGGAGACCGGGACTTTGGGGAACTGTTTTGCGTTCACAGGATGAAAGGGGCGGGTGTGGCCTGGCATTGGTTACTCTTATTTTTCTGGGGAGCAACCTTTTTCAAGCGGGGTCATTTGAATCCAGAAACGAATGAAAGAAAAACTGCGAGCAAGTTAGAGAGAGAGAGAGAGATCCACACAGACTTTAATTTTATTTATTTTTTAATCTTCACCTGAGGGTATTTTTTCAGATTGTTTCTAGAGAGAGCGGAAGGGAGGGAAGGAGGAAGGGGGGAGAGAGAGAAACAGCGATGTGAGAGAGACTCATTGATCCATTGCCTCCCGCATGCACCCCGATCGGGGCCGGGGATTGAACCTGCAACACAGGCATGTGCCCTTGACCAGGAATCAAACCCTCGACCCTTCAGGGCTCGGGCGGATGCTCTGACCACTGAGCCACACTGGCCAGGGCTCACACAGACTTGAATCTGACCAGGTCACCTGGCCCAGGAGCTGGCCCAGGGCTAAGCTAGGAAACCCTGAGGGGCACTGACGGGAATTCTGAGAAGGGAGGCAGGACTCTCTCGGAGATTAACTCTGGGCTCTGGCTGGTTGAGTCTCATTAGGGTTTAAATAGAAAGCCAGGGAGGGGGCCTGTGGAAGGCAGCGGCCGCCAGGAGCGGCACAGCGCCTCCTGCCCGGGCCTGACATTTCTTATTTTGATAACTGATGTGGCCAAGTTGAAGCTTGTCACTGGGAGAGCATCATGCCCTGCCTCTGGCAGAGCCCTGGCTATGTGAGGAGCGAGGAAAATCTATTTCCACTGTCCACGGAGTGTTGTTTGATTTATTGCGGCTGGAACAGGAAATGCCTGGTCCCCCGACCCCTCTCCGAGCAGACGTTTTACTGTCTGCTGTTAGAGACACTCCATAAAAGAAGTTATATTTACCCAAACTCCGGTATTTTGATAACCTTCCTTGACTGATCAGAGGACGTTGGACATTCCCGATTTTCACGACCACCGTTTGCTTTTGATTAAGCCGTGACGGGCATTAAAAGGCTGCGGAGCGCGGCCAGGGCACCTGCAGGATCCTTCCCTGCACAGGGCCTGTCATTGCTCGTGGCCTTGGAGGGGGAGGGGGAGGGGGCTGGGAGGGAACAGAGGACGGGTTTGGGGGCAGACGTGGAATCCTGACTGCGTTTGGAGAGCAAGTCAGTGAGCCTCGGTTCAGGAGCCCCAGTCCCCTCATCTGAGCAATGGGTGTGTGGAGCGGCGAACACACCACCCAGATCCCCTTCTTCCCTGTCAGCCTTGTCTGCGCACCACCCCCACCCAAGCGGTGAGCTTTCGCTTCCCGTGCCCTGCACCTGGGACACCTCTCCTGAAAATCGCCCGTGGCCTCTGAGCCCCTCTGCCCACGTGCCCACAGGGCTGGGAGTGCCTGGGAACTGACGTCTGTCCCGGGCAGCCCTGAGCCGGTGACCGACCGATGTGGGGGATGCAAGCCCAGCTCCCTTTTCACCTGAGGACCCTCTGAGGCGTGACTTACACTCCAAGCCCCCCACCCCCTCAGGTTCTGGCCTAGGCGCCCTCCCCTGGGCCCTGCCCCTCCCTTCCTCGGTGCCCCCAGTGGCAGGGTTCTTTCCTCCCTCACTTGTGCCCCCATCCTCGCCTTGGGGTCTGCGTCTGAGAATCCCACCTCCCCGAGCAGATGGATGCTCCTTGCCAACTTTTTACAAGCTATTTTATTAACTGGTATTCAAGCCTTTGTGTGCCAGGCATGGAGGTAAGTGTTTGAAATGCATCGTCTCCTGTGATGTGACGAAGGCGAGGTCTCGGGGCGCGCTCTGCACAGGGACTGACCCGGAGCAGGCGCTCGGCACCCCGGCCCTGTGCAAGCGGGTTGGTCTGCAGGGGGAGGGGGAGGGAAACACGGAGGCCTCACGCTCTCCCCTGTCCCTCCTGCCCCTCCCAACCTTCCTGCCAACGTGATCTTTCAAAACACGTCAGGCAAATGTGTGAGACCTTCTCGTGGCTACTCGATTGACCAGAGAATGAGACCCCAGCTTCCCGCCGTGACAGTGACCGGGGCTGGCAAACTCGGCCTGTTCAAGGCCGGGCCGTAAATACCGCCGTCTTCGTGGGCCCTGTGGTCTCTGTGGCGACTGCTCCCCTCTGCCTGGAGCCCCAAAGCAGCCCCAGACATGCCAACAAATGGGCACAACTGCTTCCAAAAATACTTTATTCATAAAAGCACAAGTCGGCCCGGTGTGACCCCCAGGCTGTGGTTGGCAGACCCCTTGTCTACAAGAGAGCTGAAGGGTGCAGACCCTGCCCCCCTCGGCGGCCACTGGCCGCATCCCGCTCACTCTGCTCCCCTTCGGTGGCTCCAGTGGCTCCCAGCGAATTCCGGCCCCACTGGGAGGAGCAGGCGACGTGGCAGGGGGAAGCGCGTGTCCCAGCTCGGGCTTCACACAGGGAGCGCTTAATAAACTTTAGCTACTCTTCTAGCTGTTGCTGCTGTAAGGGAGGAAGGAGCACGCGAGGTCCGGGGGAAAACAAGGGCCGAAGCAACTAAATCCGCTGGTGGGGGTAAGATCCAGCCTCAGCGCTGCACCTTAGATCAGAAGGAACCGTGGCTCCTAAGCGGCGGGACAATGTTCTTTCCCATTTTGCAGAGCCTGGTTTCTGAGGTCGGTTAATAGATAAGGGGGTGTAAGCCTGGCTGCTGGGAGCATGGGTAGGGGGAGGGCAACTTCAGTGATGTGTCTGACAATAGCAGTCTTCTTACCTCCCAGCGTTGGAAATTCCCGTTACCTCTTTTTTTTTTTTTTTTAATGTTTTTATTGGTTTGAGGGAGAGAGGGAGAGAGATAGAAACATGGATGAGAGAGTCATCAGCATCCATCGGCTGCCTCCCCGGGACCGAGCCTGCAACCCGGGCATGTGCCCCGACAGAGAATCGAACCGGTGACCTCTTGGTACAGGGGTCAGTGCTCAACCACTGAGCCACACCAGCCAGGCCCCATCAGCTCTTTGTTCTGTTTTCTACCTGAACTGATGGCTGGGTGGGAGGGACTCTTATGCAAAACCCGCAGCCAAGGAACAAATACACCTGACAGCTCCGTCCGTAAGGTGCAAACTCGAGAAGCTGAAAAGAGATAATTTTGAATCCCACAGAGCAAGAAAGCTCCAAGCTTTTATTTCCCTGGAGATTTCATCTAGCTGCTGGCAAAGCCCGGGGATTTGGTGCTCTCCCTGTGGCAAGCACTCAGCTTTTACTTAGGATTTTGCCTCCTGCGCGTCCACAGAGCATGCGGGGGTCGGAGAGCTGGATCGGGAAGCGTGTCCTTCTGGGGAAAACCAGCTTGGAAGAATGTCGCAGAGCAGCCGGACACTGCAGGGAGGACAGGGAAAGTGCCCTGCGGAGGGTCCTTGTCTGGTGGGGGCCCGTCCACAGCCCCTTCCTAGTTTGGTATGTGTGGCCGGAGCTGCGGGGCTCCCAGCGTCACTGGGTGACAGGAGCCTCAGCAATGGATGGCCGAGTGTGACCGGCGGAAAGCAGGTCCTCCTGGGCCAGGACTCCGGGATGCTAATTGAACTGCCAGGGTGTTGGGACGTGTGCTGGAGTGATAGCCCGGGGGGAAATAAATGTCACTTTCATTCCGGAGAATATTACCAAGGTGCCTGCGAAGTTCAATTTTCCTTCCCGAGCCTTTTATTCAACCTCAGGGCCCGGTTCAGGCGGAGAGGCATGGGCTCCGTGCCTTGGCCTCGCTTTGGTCCTGATGCATTTATATGTCACTGCTGAGGTTTAAGTATTTCTCAGTGATCAGCGACCAAAAACAATGAGGAAATCCAAGGATCTGCTCTCACTACGGTACGAATGTCTCTGAGCATTTTCGTAAGGAGCGTAGATTCCTGTTATAACCGGGAAAGAAAAACCAATAAAGGTGGAGGAAAGATCTGGGTGCGAGGGTTTGCTGTAGACTGTCCTGAGACATAAGTGTTTGTTACCGGTGAATTTGTGAAGATGTGAGTGAGACTGGCATAGCTGAGGGGGCTAGGAAAGTCCCGAGTGTGGGATCTGTACCAGGGTCAGACTTGTACCCTTTCAGGTCCCCAGAATCATGTCTCCCCAATGCAGGTTCTCAGTTCGTGTTCAGGTGAATGAATGAGGTCAGAGCGGCCCTTCATTTGCTCGTGCGTTGGGTGAACATGGACTGGCTCCCCCCGCGTGCGGGCAGGGGGTCCAGCGGTAGGTTGCTGACCTGCCCGTTGCCCACAGCCTGGTGGACGGGTGGGTGTCGAAGAAGTAACCCCGAGTGTGCTGGGTTTGGGGCAGGGCCCTGGGATCTTAAGATCTTGAGTGTAGGGGGGTGTGTAACTTAGCTTGGTGGTCCGAGACGGCCCCCTGAGGAAGACCCCCAAGGGCTTTTTCTTAAAGGGTTCATAAGGGATAGAAGTACTGCCCCCAAGTCCCTGTAAAAGGAAGTTTTGAGGATAAGTGAGGGCAAGGACATGAACCCATTCTGGTCTTGAAAGCGAGATGCCGTCAGAGCAGACAGCGTCTCTGAGATGCCGAGGAGGGAGGACACTGCTCTTGCTAAGATGACAGAAGTGCTTACCCTGGGGGAGGGAGCAAGGCCTCTCCAAAGCCCTCCCCAAAGCCCTCCGCCGGACTTGCCCTGGGTCTCTGAATATCTGCCCTCACCCTAAGCTCAACATTTTTCTCAGTGAGTCCTCCTCGCCACAAGGGGGAGTAACTCTTAAAACATCACGCTGCCTCCTGCACGCCCCTTACTGGGGACCGAGCCTGCAGCCCGCGCCTGTGCCCTGACTGGGTATCGAACCGCGATCACCTGGATCATAGGTGGACGCTCCACGGGGAGTCAGCAGGGGTCCCCACTGGGTTGCCTTCAGAGGTCAGCTGAGCCTGGGAGCCTGAGACCTCTCTCTTTCTCCATGTGCCTCTTGTCACGTAACTAGCTTGGACATCTTGGTCGAGGTGATGAATCCCAAGATTGGGTGTTGCCCCAAGTCAGTGGCAAAGGTGGAAACGGCAGATGGCTTCAGACCCAAACTCGGGATGTCACTTCCCTTACTCCTATTGGTGAAAACAAGGGACAGGGACCACCCAGATCCAAGGTCAGGGGGAAATATTGTGCTCCTCTTTGGAAACACAACCCACCAGGCCTAATTGCTGGATTAATTCAGACCACAGACTGTATCGCGCACTTTGTGTGTCCCGTCTCTAGGGGGCACTGTGGGCTCCTCTGGCTTCCCTTGGAGGCCTCCCTGCGGCCTTCCCAGCCTGTGGCATTGGAAGGTAGGATCGGAAGCTTCCAGGGAGCCCTCGCAGAGCGTCCCGGGCCCTGGCACGTGGTGCTGCCTCGGGTGACTAGCAGGGCTCACCTCGTGCTGGGAGAAGCCCATGAATATATTTACCTCTGAATCTGGGAACCGTAATGGATTGGCATGGCTCCTGACCTCGCAGAAATATTGAGCCAACAAGATGTAGGTCTGCAGGGCAATTGCTTTCTTTTTGATTTCCTGGGCTGATGACTATCGATTATCTGCTGTGCACTTTGTTAATTTTCTTTTGACGGCTTCTCTTCTCTGAACAATTCCTGGGAAGGGTTTGGTTTGATTACTTTTTCCTAGGATTAAGGCTTTTTGTATTCTCAGCAATCCCATCATTCAACAGAGCACTCAGTCTGCTTCCTTTCTGTGGTGGCCGATTTACCGGTGACCAACCCCAAAGTGAGGCGACAGGCCAACAACCTGCAAGAGGTTTCCTCGCCTGGGCGAGATACGGAGCGGCAGGGTACCCAGCGTCTCCGCCTTTGCCGATGCTAATTGCAGTGTCCCTGGGGTTAATGCTAATCGTGCCATAACAGGTAACATTTCATTTGTGTAAGGCCCTCTGCTGACTGCTTAATGTGCTTTATCTCATTTATTCCTCCCCACAAACCCGCGAGGTAGGCCCTGATATTGTCCCCAGCTTGTGGGTGTCCAAAGTGAGAGCTTTAGACCACGCGCAGGCTTTGGGGCGTCGGCGCCAAACATGCTTTTTCGAGCCAAACATGTTTCCTCTTTAGGGCTTTTGAACTTGATGTCGTCTCTGCCTCGGAGCCTTGGCCCAATCTTCGCTCCGTGCACGGTCTCTCCCTGTCATTTTTCAGGTCTCCGCGCAGATATCACAATTCCCAGAGACTTTCCCTGGGGAGCCTGCCCCTCCCCAGCCTCACTTCTCTCGCATCCCCCTGTCTTATTTTATTCCTAGCGCGGATCTCTAACCGGCAGATACCTCTTCTGTTCAGAGGTTAGCGGAGTCTCTCCTCCATCCTGGTGCACACGGAAGAGCTGCCAGCTTTATTCCTTCGCCAACTCGAAACCATCTGTTGAGTGAATGATGAACCCATTTACTCCCACTCACTCACTTCCTACATGACCATGGCAAGTGACTGAACTTGGAGCCTCAGTTTTCTCATCTGTCAAATGGGGAGAGTAATCAGAACCTGCCGAAAATGGCTGGTGTGAGACTTAAGCTCCCTCATGACACATAGGCATGTGCATCGTCCTTGCACCGAAAGGTTGCGGGTTCGATTCCCAGTCAGGGCACATGCCCTGGTTTTGGGCTCAGTGCCCAGTAGGGGGCGTGCAGGAGGCAGCTGATCGATGTTGTGCTCTCACACCAATGTTTCTCTCTCCCTCTCCCTTCCTCTTTCTCTAAAAATCAATTTAAAAATATATTTTTTTAAAAAACACAGTACTATTCTAGATGCTAAAGAAACATAAGCAAAGTGAAATTTAGAAAATACAGTATTTAGCACAGTGCCTGGCATACTGTGAGCACCCAGAGGTGATCATTGCGCAGGGTTTTCCTTCTGACGATTTAGGGACAGTGGCAAATGATCACCAGCCAGGAGTGGATTGAGTCCCGAGCTATACTGTGGGCTGAGGTGGGAACCAATCAAAAACTTTAAAGTTCAGAAGCCTTCGTTTTCTTGACTTAGAAGTGGAGAAGGGGGAAGCTTAGGCGACCCAATGTTCTGGAAAAGCAGACAGTCTCCCGTAGGCCTGCAAAGCCCAAATCCCAGGAGCCCCGGGTGCTGGTGGGCAGGGAGGGCGTCGGAACATGAGCGAAAACAACATCATTAAAAGGCACGAAGCGTCAGTTTCTTTTTTTTTTTTAAATATATCTTTATTGATTTCAGAGAGAGGAAAGGAGAGGGAGAGAGAGAAACATCAATGATGAGAGTCGCTGATCAGCTGCCTCCTGCACGCCCCCGACTGGGGATCGAACCTGCAACCCGGGCATGTGCCCCGACCGGGAATCGAACCCCGGTCGCCTGGATCCTAGGTGGATGCTCAACCGCTGAGCCACGCCAGCCGGGCACGAAGCGTCAGTTTCAAGTGCTCGGAAGTCTTACCCCCGTTCTTAAAAGTTCTTTTGGACGCCCAGATTTTAAAATGAGTTCTTGCATTGTCTAAGCACACGGTCAAGTTCAGAAGAGAATATGGACAAGCCTGAGCTCCGCGCCTGCGCAGTCTCTGCGGGATCGGCGCAGACGGCGAGCTGTCACGTGGCGACACTCGCAGCAGCACACGCAGGTGCTGAAAGCAGGGCGCAGCGGGGGGGCCGCTCAGACCGCAGACAAAGGCAGGGCTAGACTAGCGACAAGGCCGTCGGCCACCCCAGTCGTCGTTTGTACCTTAAAGCCCGTCGGAGAGCAAGAGACAAACTCCTTGAGCCCGTTTCCTCGTGTGTAGAATGGGAATAATTGCAGTGCCCTCTACAGTGTGTTCTGAGAGTTAACAAGGAAACAATGCAGGAAAAACAGCGCAATCCCGGCACATAAATGTGCTTAATAAAGATAAAGCTATTGCTATCTTTAAATTAATATTAATTCAATCCCCAGTAATAAAAAAAAAAATCTTCACTAATTGGTAGGTCACACACGGGCCGAGCTCCCCCGGCCCTGCCGTGTGCCTGCTAGTCACGGCTCCATCGCTCCTGGCTCTGTGTGATGCTGGGCGAGGCCCTCACCTCCCCAAGCCTCAGTGTCCCCATCTGTAAAATGGGCATAAGAATGGAGCCTGCCTCGTGGTGACCTGTGGTCAAGGGTAACCACAGTGTCTGGCACGTGTAGATAGTGCTCTATACATGTCTGCTGTTATTAGCATCAAAATGACTATTACTCGGAACCAGCAGTTTTAAATGTGGCTCAGTGGCTAGAGCGTCAGCCCACACACCGAAAGGTCATGGGTTTGATTCCCGGTCAAGTTGCACGTAACCTGAGTTGCAGGTTCGATCTCTGACCCCAGTCGGGGCACATGCGGGAGGCAACCAATGCATGTGTCTCTCTCTCTCTCCCTTCCTCCCTCCCTTCCACTCACTTTAAAAAGCAATGGAAAAAATATCCCCAGGTGAGAATTAACAACAACAACAAAAAATTAAAATTAAAAAAATGCCCAGAGGGAGACTTCTGCCCTCTGTAGGGAAACCTGCTTCCCTGTAAGTGCATGGCTGCCCTGTCCTGGTTCTCAGCTCCTCCTTGAGACCTGCCTCCCACGAGAGCTCGGGTCAGGGTGAAAGTGTGTTCTCTCATTCGAGTGATTGAAGAGGCTCCTAAAAGCCGTAATAAATATACTTAGGTTTCTATGGAAACAAGTATCTAATCAGGTTTTCCTTTCATCAGAGGCCTCCAAATTTAGGAACTCTTAGTACGTTCCCCATTAAGGCCACTGGTGGTTTCCGGAGCGGAGGCTTCGCCCGGCCTTGTTGCGCATGTTTCCATCTGACGGCAGGTGACGGCGGGAGGCCGGGTGGCATCTTCAGACGGGCTCATTTCTCCTGTCAGCCCTGCTAGACTCGGCCGATCACCCCCTTCCCTCGGGCAGTCCCGGCAGGCACAGAGGCAACGGCAAGGACTCGGGGCCCATTGCCCCGGCTGGTGGCTTTTCAAAGGGCCAGCGCGACACAGAGGAAGCTGCTGCCCTTCGCGCCCGGCCTTGAGGGGCTCCCGCAGCCCGGCTCAGGCTGGCGGTCACCTGTCAGCGTGTGATGAGGCTGATATTTGGAGTTCGCTACTCAACACAGTCCTTGCAAAATGCCATTTCCGGCACCTAATACCTGTCTGGGGAGAGATCGGAACGTTTAGTTTTAATCTTAAAGGTCACGCAGGAATTCGTCCTGATAATGGAGCCCCGAGCCAGGCGGGGAAGCCAGGGCGGTCTCACCAACAGGCCTCCCTTTGTAGACCGAGCCCCTGCGAGGAGGAAAGCTGGCGTGCAGGGACCCGATAAGGGCCAGCCGGCCTTCCCAAGGTGACCCTGGGGTGGCCGGGCCTCCTTCTGCTCCAGAACCTCCCTTCTGCAAAACCAAGGTTCCTAAGGATGGGTGTCGGCATCCCTGCATTTATTGAACAGAAACTTACCTGCGTGTCAGGATCCGAGCGAGGCCCTGGAGCTAGGAGATGAAAAGACAACTCTCTGTCCTCAAGGCGAGAACTGCCCAGCCAAGGAAACGGGAAAATGATAAAAACCGGCCCCGCTGCTGTCCATCTGAGGATCGATGGCAGGGCAGCCCGGCTTGTCCAAGAATCTCTCTGGGTGTTTGGGTCAGGTGTTCACAGGAGTCCAGCCAGCCACGGCCTGAGGGGGGCGCCCTGGGCCTATGGCTGCGGAGCTTATGGGGCACGTCTCAGGGGAGGTCCCATCTTCTGGGATTATCGTGGGGGCTCCCGTTGCTCCCTACCTCCGGGGGCCTTCTGCCCTGACCTTGACTAACCTGCTGTCCATCTGCCCCACGGCTCACCCGTCTGTACAGCCCAGGGCAAACGAACTATGCTTTCTAAGCCTCAGTCTCCTCCTCTCTGAAATGGACGTGAAAATAACACCTGTCTGGTAGAAGTGCTGTGACGATTAAATGACGTGCATTCAGCTGTTAGCCCTTCAAACGGTTGTCGCCGCGGTCACTGCGGTCACTGCTGCCTGTCGCTGGTGTGGAAGTGCGACGTTTCTCACCGCCTCGCCAGGCTTGGGAGAAAATGACAGCGCGGGACCCCGTGAGGACGGGGAAGGCAGGGCGTAGAGCGGCTGTGTCTGGATTGCAGCCTCACCCCTGCCACTTAGTGTCTGTGTCACAGGTTCCTGTGTCCTCACCTGCGAGATGGGAGCGCAGGGTAATGACCTGATCTTGCAGGGTCCTGTGAGGATCAGGCGGCATCCCGGGCGCCGGGCACTTAGCGGAATGCCTGGTATGCGGAGGTGCTCAGTCCGAGGGAATTCTTAGCGTCATTAGCGTTATAATCCCTGCGAAACCACTCGTTTAGTCCGATAGGCTCCCCCGCTCGGTCTTGCAACAGGCCGCTGGTGCACTTTCCAAATCCGATGTCATTTATGTCCCAGGCGCCTGCAGAGCTGGCTGGCATGCCTTCTCCCACGGGTGGCGCTGCAGTTAATATTCTCTGAGCTGGGCAGGGCCGTCGTTGGCTTCAAGGGCATCTGTAGTTTGGGGAGCGGCTGCATGGTTTTTGCACGGGGCGTTGGAGGGATCCGCTTTTCGCGGAGACTGGAGGTAATTTGGAGCCCACGCCGCCTGCATCTCACGCCCCTCCGAGCACACAGAGCTGAGACCGCACCCCGGGCCAGTCACCCCGCATGTGATTCGGCACCCTGAAGGGACCGCAGGAGAATTACGCTGAAGCGAGGAGCCACTGTGAGTGTGTTTAATTTTCGTCTGCCGTTTACAGAGAAAGGCCACTGCCCGGCCTCTAAATAACCTGACGCCTGTCTTTAAGAGGCACCCACTCACTTTCCCAAGTCAATCAGGGGTAAAGAAAAAAACGCCTTTGCACACAGCGGTGCCCGAGCAGTTCACACCCCCTGTCATTCTCACATGACCCTGGCACCCTCCGCTCCTGTGGGACGTCTAGCAGGCGGGCGCGGAGCTGGCGTCTGGTATGGCAACGACACTGTTACCCGGCGGCTGTGCCCACGGTGAGCTTTCCAGTAAGCGGTGAGGAGCCGTTAGGAGGCTCCGAGATGACCCATCGCCGAGCGGGAGCCGCGCACGCTCAGGGGCGGGAGGCCACGTCCAGTCTTGTTCTTCTGCTTATTACTCTCCGACTCTCGACTCCAGCACCTTGGTATCTGGACTGGCAGGTGCCCTCGGCTGGTGCCTCGCGACGTGGCGCATCTCGGTTCCCTCCCTGGAAGGCGGTGTGGCTCAGTGGTTAAACTCACAGAGTAGGGGGTCTGCTTATCTGGGCTCCGGTCCTGTCGTGGCTGCTTTCTCCCCACGTGACCTTGGATGTGTTAATATTAGTAATGGCCAGTCCTCGTATTAACACATATTAGCCCACACTAAGGAGTGTGTTAAGTACTCTGTGTTCTATGTATATTGGCTCTTTTTTTTTAGCTATATCTTTATTGATTTCAGAGAGAGGGAGGGAGAGGGAGAAACATCAATGATGAGAGTCATTGATCGGCTGCCTCCTGCAACCCCCCGACTGGGGATCGAGCCTGCAACCCGGGCATGTGCCCTGACCGGGAATCAAACCGCGATCGCCTGGATCCTAGGTCGATGCTCAACCACTGAGCCACGCTGGGCAGGTTGTAGATTGAGTCTTTTAATCCTCAGATTTACAATGCTATGAGGTAGGTATTTTTCTTGATTCCCATATTAAAAGCAAAGCAAAGCATGGCGTGTGGAGTAACTTGCCCAAAGTCAAGCGGCAGCCTTGACCCAGCTGGCCTTTGAACCCCGGGTCTTGCCTCTGGAATCCCTGTTCTCACCTGGTGGGCTCAGCGTGACCTTCGTGAAGGTCGTCTTCCCCGCCCATGAGATGACAGCAGTGCTCCTCCCTGCTCCTGGGGTTGTATGAATGATGAAATGTTTGAGCCAACGCACGTAGAATGCTTAGCACGCTGCCCGGAATATAGTATGAGCTCAATTAATGTTGGCCGTTCCCCGATTAACAGCTGCTTTGTGGGACCTCGGCCTTGCAAATCTCTGGGGTGCTGATGGGGACCTTTCACTGGGTCCTAGGTGACTGGCGCCCCCGGGTCATGCCTACGACAGCCCTGTTGGCTCAGAGCAGGCAGAGGCTGGAGGGAGGGAGGGGGCTGTCAGGAGTGCAGGGCTCTCACGAAGTAGCCCAGGGAGGAGACGGCCAGGCCGCACCAGGGCTGTGGCCGAGGGAGAGTGCGAGAGAAACTGATTCAGTGGAGGCATCGTTATCAATGATTCCGCCTTTTGAAAGATCAGCCAGGCTGAGGGCCATGTCAGGGACCCCAGAAGAAAAACCAAGCCAGGTTTGCATGCAGGACCCACTCTCGAATGTGCACCATGCAAAAGGAAAACATGTGTCTAAGAATTTCAAAACAGCGGGGCGTTAAGCAGACATGGGCATTGGTAAGCGAGGGGCCCTGTGCTGCTGCAGAGGTGACATGACCAGGAAGTCTGCCACCACCCCCGTGTCACCCCCACCCCACCCCACCCCCACGAACTAGAGATGGGCCAGCAGTGGCTCCCACCCTCCAGCCTGGCCAGCCCATCGGCCGGGTTAGCCCAGATTCCTCCCTCCAGGAGCGCGGCCGAAAGACAAATGGGTAGCAAGTGGGAAAAGATGGTTTGGACCCCAACAGGGGCTGAGCACGGAAGAGAAACCTTTAGCCCAAATGGATTGTGATTAACTGCAGGTACCAAGGGGCGCTCCAGGGAAGCCAGGATGGGTAAATTGAATTCTTAGGGAGACGGCTCACAGAACCTTCAGGAACGGTTCCTCTTCAGGAAAATCGATGCAGCAGAAATGCCTGTAAGGTTTTCTTCTCCTTGTGACGGGCTGCTGGAGTGCCGAGGCATGAGTTGCAGGCACCTATCTGCAGGGATAGAAGTTGTGCAGAGACCCGGAGAAGGCGAGGGCACCGGGCACCGACGGGCCCCGGTTAAAGCACCCGTGATGCAGGGGTCTGGCCACAGTGAGCTCACTGCCGCCAGCACTCACCTGCCAAGCCAGAGGTGGCTTTTCTTCCGCACCTGCATCACCTTTCAGGTGCTCGGGCACCGGGCAGGTCAGGCCTAAGAAGGGCGGCGCCGTGGTCTGAGGCTTCAAATGGACGGACACCTCTGCCCAGCACGTGCCCAAGGTGCTGCCGTGAGAATCCCCTGGGCTAAGCCTTCCCGTAGAGAATCCATTCACAGATGCCGTCCTCTTACCTAGGGGGGCGAGACCAGTCACTTCTCCAGGTGCCTTCACGGGAAACCTCGGCTAGTAATCTGGCTCCTTTCTAGCGAGTCCTGAAGAAACAGGACACTGGACAGGAGACGAGGGTCTTATCTGTCAGGAGCATTTGACCATTCATGTCCTTGCTCATTCACTCGTCCTGTCATCTAACATTCACTGAGCACCTTTTAGGGGGCATTCCCACCAAAGCTGAGGGCCTTGAGGGCAGGGTCATGCTGGGAACGTGGTGGATGGGAGGCGGGGAGGGTCCCCCAAAGCAAACCTCGCCGTCCTCGCTGTTCATAACCAGGCCCACCCCCGAGGCAGGGAAGGACACACCCGGCCAAGTCACTGCCCCGTGAGAACCTGACCTGGGCCGAATCCACCGCGTGCCGGCGGCCGGCGGGCTGGCCTCTCCTCTCCAGACCCGCCTTCCCCTGCCGCCCTGCACACACCGCCCGCCCGGGCAGGCAGGTTAAAGCACCTCGTATTTCCCAGCTGCCCGGCCGTGGCTCCTGCTGGCCCTTCCACCCGGACCACCTGTCGGGACGCTTCCCGACTTTCAAAGTCCGTCTCCAACTCTGCTTCTCCGAGTCTCTTTCCCGGTCCCTGGGACTGGCGGGACTTCGCCCCCCATCGAGCCCCGTTAGAACCAACCCCCGGAGCCTCTCTCGCTGCCCACGCGTGCCCACCGCCCGCTCACGTAAGTCGTTGTCCTGCACTATTCCCCACTCCCCCTCTGAGGGCGAGGGCCCTCCCTCCCTCGTGTCCCGGAGCCGAGGCAGTAGCTGGCGCGCAGGGAATGCGTTTGCGCGGCTGGAGGTTGTGCCCTGAGCTCAGGAGCCGCGCGGGCACCGCGACAGCCCGCCGCTCCTGCCCGCGTTTCCAGCTCGCTGCTTGCTTTGTCTCCGTTCTTCGCAGAATTCGGTTTCCTGGAACCGAGTGACCACTTCTTTGTGTCAGTTCAGTTTTCTGACCCAGGGCGGGACATGGAATAGAGGGGACTTTCGCCGCGGTTTTTATTGTGACGGAATCCACACACCCTCGCCCTCGCCGTTTAGACTCGGTGCGCGCTTCGGCGGCCTCAAGCCGATTCAGCAGCGCGCAGACTCCCGGACGGCACAGCGCCCCGCGCAGCCAGGGGCCGTTGGTGACTTCCAGGACCGGACAGTTCTTTGGTTTGGAAATCCTTGCTGTCATTGCCCAAATCCCGCCAGGCGGGGGCTTGGCTTTCCCGGCCAGTTTCCCGGAGCCCGGAGCACCGCTGGGTTGGGGGGCGGGGGGCCGTCCTGCGTTTCATCCGTTGCGCCCCCGGCTCCCATGCGTCTCTCCCATTCCACTTTCCTTCTTGCCCACGATGCGCGTAACGGAGACCCCAGCTCTGCAAACGGCCTTGAGACACGTCGAAGTCGTCAAAAGCGACCCCTCTTTGAACCCTGTCCCATCGCTGTCCATCTGTCGGGACGGCCTTGCTGCTGGCGCCGTTTATTAAGATCTCATTGCCTGGGGACCGGGGCTGGCATCTCGGGCCTGGTGAGCGGGTGGGGGAACCTTCCTGCCGCTTGGGAGGCCCCGGTCTGCGGCGTTGGGCGGGGGGATGCTGGGAAGCCTTCACAGGTGACACGTCCACTCAGCATGCTCCCTTTTCTGTCCTGAAATGTCACTCTGGGCGTCATCCTCGGACAGCTCTTTCCAGACGTGTCCGTTAGCTCGTTAGTGCCACCGTTTAAAGGGCTCCTCTCGGCTCTGTTGGGCTAAGGCGCCAACAAGCTGCGCGAGGAATGCCACCCCGGTCGCTGGCCGTGCCTCCTGCCTCCCTGTCATCTCCTCCACTTGCCCACGAAGCAGCCAGGACCGCGGCAGTGACAGGTGCAGGACTCCCGGGGACGTGTGCGTGGGCTCAGCCCCCAGGAGAGCAGGGGCAGGGGGTGATCAGGGAGCGGGCCAGCTTCCAGCTCCCCGAGCGCCCGTGGGCTGACCCATCCCGTCGCCGAGAGCGGTTCCCGGGCCCGGAGCTCGTCGCCTGCCGGGCGGGCAGAGGGAACGCTCCGCAGCTTTAATCTCCACGCACACAGCTGGGGCACGTTTGATCCCGGGGCACGGTGCGGCATTGCCGAGTGATCGCCGGCGCCGGGGCAGGCGTGCCTTTCCCCAGGAGCAGCGGCATCCGCTCGCCGTGTGACCTCTGTCCATGCTGCGGGGACTTCGGTGGTCACGACTGTGACTGTAGCTTTCAAAGAGCCTGCCCTGGCTCCCTTTCATGTTAGTCCCGACTCTCCTCTTCAAATACCCTTCCTCCCCCTGCCACCCCCAAAGCTCGGGGTGCCTTTGACTGTCAGATGTAGGGCATGAATCAGAATTGCTACTTGGTTGAATCCAAAGGTGGCCAGCCACTCATTCACTCATTCACCCGTTCATCCAACCGTTATTTTTATTGAGCACCTACTATGTAGCAGGTACTATGCTGGATGTTAAGGAAACAATAGTGCACAAGACCCCAGCCCTGCCCCAGAGACTCTCACAGCCCAGCAGGCAGGCAGACAAGAATATCAGAGACTATGCAAGGGTAGAAGAGTTCTGTGGCTGTCCCCAGGGTGACGTGGGAGCACAGAGGGTCTCTTAGCTCAACCTGGAGGTCAGAGTGTCTCCGGGAGAGGAACCTTGATGAGTATCAGGAAGTATTAGTAGGTGCAGAAAATGGGAGGGGGTGTTGGCCCACACCCGGGAACAGCATGTGCAAAGGCCCAGAGGCAGGGAGAGCAGCATGCATTTGAGGACATGCACGTGGGACACCGTCACTGTGACTGGGCGGGGGGAGAGGAGAGTCAGGCCAGCCCGGCCTGCGCGCTGTGCTCAGACAGTGGGGCTAGTGACGGCCTTGTGCAGGAGAGTCGTGGAGGTGGACACCTGCCCCGGATGTGGAGGAGGCAAGGCCGGGGGCAGGGGCCTCCAGGAGACAACTGCGCGGCCCCAGCAAGAGACGATGAGAGCAGCACGTCGGGCCTCGGCGATGGCGTCTCTGGCTTTGTTGGGCAGAGGAGGGAGAGGTTTGGAGCCCAAGGACCCGCAGCACTTTCCTGGTTCCCTCTTGGAAAATGTATACCACATTCAGAGGCTTTCCTGGTGCTTCGTGGCTACCCTCTGCATCCCCCCTCCCATGCAGCGCGGTTGGTAGGGGTTGGGCATCTGGAGCCAGACCAGCTGGGTTCAAACCTCAGCTCTCCCACCACTTCACTGTGTGACCTCAAACAAATGATTTGACCTCTCTGTGTCTGTTCACACGGCTGTAACACGGGGGCGAGGATAGTGAGGCGGTCTGGGCATAGGGCATTTGAGGATTACATGTGTCTGTGTGTACACACGTATTTAAGGTGCAGGGCACATAGTAGGTGCTCAGTAAAGATTGGCTTTTATTCTTCTGACTTGGAGCTTCCTTGCCCTGTGGCTCAAGACAGGTCAGGACAGAGCTCCTTTTATATTAGAAGCCAGTGGGAACTTGGAGGATAGGGGACCCTGGTCAGCCCCCAGGAGTGCCCTCTGGGGGGCCCCTCTTGGGCACACAAGCCTTCCCTTCGCAGGCTGCCCCCTCCCGTTAGCACCCTGTGCACCGCACAGCCCGCAGCCTCCACCTGAGGAAATTGGAAGCTGGGTTGGTTTTTTCAATCGAAAGTGATGCCACGGAGCCTGGCCTTTTCACCTGTAGTTATACAAGCGACATTTGCCCAAGTCTCACCTTGAGCCTCTATTTCCCCCGCCCTCCTCTCTCGCTCCCAAGGACGCAGCCTGGGATGGAGCTGGCTCCCCCGCCACCTCCCCCCCTTGTGATGGTGGCCTTCAGGGCTGAGCAACCGGGCCACCCTCTTCATGGAAAACCCACCGGGGATTTCTGGCTTTAATCAAAACCAAACACAGTGAGAAACCGAAAGATGTGGAAATCCCTAAAAACTCCCACGGCATCCAACATGAAATCTCAGCGAACGGCTGCCAGAGCGGCTGCTGCCAGAATCGCCCCCCGTTGGCCACACACTGTCCCCAGCCAGCCGGCCACTCCCTGGACTTGGGGCACTGCCATTCCAGGGCCGGAGTTGGGAGGGCCTGGGTTGAAATCCTGGCTCCGCCTCTGGCTAGTTGTCAGACCCCAGGCAAGTTACCCCTCCAAGCCTCCGTCTGCTCATCTGCAGAATGGCGTCGTAACATCCCTACTGCATTGAGCTGCTGAGAGGATTCGACAAGACGATCCGGAGTTCAGTCCCCAAGTCAACACTCAGAAGAGGCTCTCGTTACATGTTTATCAAACACGGTGCCCTCAATGAGCCAGAGACCCTCTGGGTGTGCTTGACAGGCACTGAAGCAGGACTATTATTATTTCCCCACAGATGAGGAAACCATCTGTGAAGGCACAGAGAGGTTAAGAAAACCGCCTGGGTCACACAGCGTGGGGGGTGCCGGAAGCAGGATTAAGACCTGTGAGCGTAACCTGCATGTGCTCCACTCTGCCGCCTGCCACACAGCCTGGGATCCGGGGCTCCGGGCTTGGCCCTGTGGTGAGGTACTAACGCTAATGGAAAAGTAGAAAACCTGGTCCTGTCTTTATGTGGCTTGTAGTCTTAGTGGGGAGCTCCCTGTCTCTCATGCAAGTCCTTCGTTTATAATGAAGAAAGTAATTAAGCAGCACAGTCCCCGAGCAACTTTTAAAAATTCTGCCCATAAACGCCTTTCTCTCCCTGGAGAAATCAATAGTCCTAATAGGCGAACTGTACTTTCCTTTTCAGGGTTAGATGAGCAGAGCTGCAGTGAGGAATAGGCGCTGTGACATTGGGGGGGATGCTTGTTACGCAGCATGACCTAGCCCATCCTGCCCACCACCCCTCTCAGTGCCACTTTCTATCTAAACCATACAACGTGTTCACAGGAGATGTGCCGTGAGCACTTGTTGGATTGAGATGAGCCCCGTCAGCCAGATTGCTTGAGGGCTGCAGGAGCTGAAATGGGTGTTTTCATCTCTTCTGCCCAGAAGGGCGTCATTGGCGACGCCTGTGGGAATGACTGTGTGGCTTTCCCGTTAGCCCATTCTTAAAGCTTTCATTAGCTCTGATAAATTACTCAGAAAGGAGGAGCACCTGAAACCTCTTTAGAAGACTGACCTGGTCTGGCAGTAAATGAATGGAAACCTACCACCAGGTCTGGCGCTAACTTCCGTTTAATTTTTAGAGGACCCGGTCGGGTTGTTAAAAATGTTCAGAAAGGGCCCTGGCCAGAGCCAGCTCTGCAAAGAGGGGATGTCATTATCTCCGGGACCATTAACTTAATCAGATCACATCCATGTCAAGGAAGCAGAACTCCTTCCGTGACCGAGGGACCCAGGATATAATTAATAGGCGGATTAGACTTTCCTACGGAAGCCCCTTAAGAATGTTTTTTTGAAGAGTAGGCTTTAACTAAATTTAAAAAAAATTAATGTACAATTTAGTTTCATTTCTGGAATCTTACACGATATTTCACAGGAAGCCTTAGAGACCCTGCTCAGAGTTCCTTTCTCTTCATTTTTATAGCTTCATGCATCTAATAAAACAGCATTAGGTAATAGATGTCCCCAAAGGCCACAGTGGAGCCATAAGTTCCTGACATGTTTCTTCTACTGAGTTACAGAGACATCGTCAGAATATCTTTGTACCCAGAGAACTGGTGCCGTGGGAACTGGAGCTGGGGTATAAATAGCTTCTGAAAGGCGTGGGCGTGTTGAGAGTCTCATGATGAACCAGACAGAAAGACGGCAGGGACTTGGGGTGGCCCAGAGCCCCAGCCCACAAATACCCCAGGACTGACCCCGTGCGGCAGACCTCAAAGCTTTTATGATCTCGAAACCAAGAACCACGAATGATTCAGCGGCTCGCCTCCCACGTGTCCATAGATCGATGAGAAGTGAGCACCCGTGTCCGCACAAACACTCGTGTGTGGATGTTCATGGCGGCTTCACAAGGTCACGAGAAGGTGGAAACTACCCAGGTGTCTGTTGACTGGTGAGCAAACACAACGTCCATACAGTAGAATATTTTTCAGCCTTAAAAAGGAATGAAGCACCAGTACATGCTACGACATGGATGAACCTTGAAAACGTCATGTTAAGTGAAAGAAGGCAGACACAAAGGACCATGTGTTCATTGTATGATTTCATTCATGTGAAATGCCCGGAACAGGCAAATCCACTGAGACAGAAAGCGGGTTACTGGTTGCCAGGGGCTGGGGGGAGGGGCAATAGGGGTGACTGCTCGAGGGTCGAGTTCCCTTTGGGTAATGAAAATTTCTGCAGTTAGATAGTGGTGATGGCTGCACTGCCTTGTGAATATACTAAAAACTACCGAATTGTACACTTTGTTTTTTTAATATGTTTTTATTGATTCTGAGAGAGAAGAAGGGAGAGGGAGAGAGAGAGAGAAACATTGGTGAGAGAGAAACATCATCGATCGGCTGCCACCTGGACACCTCCTACTGGGGATCAAGCCTGCAACCCGGGCATGTGCCCCAACCCAGAATCGAGCCTGTGACCTCTTGGTTCCCAGGTTGATGCTCAACCGCTGAGCCATACCAGCCAGGCCTGAATTGTATGCTTTAAAAAGTGAATTTTATGGTATATGAGGACGACAGATGGGAGGGGACGGCCTCTGATGTTCCTTCTTCAAAGGCCACAGTCTTTTTCCGACAGGCCCGGACAGCAGGAAGGACTTCCCACAGGCCGTGTGACCTGCAGGGGAAAGCCCCCAGCCCCTCCAGACGTGACCACACTTCACCCAGGTGCTCACACGCCTCTGCTCCTTTCGCCTCAGCATCCGACACCAATTCCTTTCCATCCTGTCATCCTGGAGGGGGCAGCAAGCCATGATTGGCACCCTGTGGGAGGGGAGGGGTCTTAGTGACCAGCTTGGCATTTCGGCCAATGCCCCGCCGTGTTCACTTTTGTTGACATTTAATTATATTTCGTTTTTGTCAGCTGTCAGGCCAGCTCCCTGACAGGACACTGAATTATGCCTGAGGCCGGTCATCCCCTGCAGACACCTTCTCATTTGGGCCTCCGCAGATGGGTGGCCCTCGGAGGAAGCAGACACAGGTGTGACTGGCGGGGAAGACCCCAGGAGCCAGCCAGCACGTACTCAGGCTCCGCCTCCCGTCTTCTTCATTGTCACCGGCTCCCATTCAAAAACACGCGAGGCCCCTTGGCAGTGCCGTTATTAAGGAATTTGGACAGGTTTACCTATTTGTTGACCTGGACGGAATCTGACACCACCCCCCATCCTAACACTACCATCTCTATCTAATCTTAAGCTATTATTGGGGAGTAGCTTGAGAGGGGCCAAGTTTTGAAACGTGATGACAAACACTTGTGCGGCAATTATTAGGTACCGGCTGTCGTTCTGTGGATTTTTCGTGTCCAGCTCTCCCTCCCTTTCTGGGTCATTTCTGTTTCTGGGCCCCTGGCGGCAAGCAGGAAGGGTTTGGATAGAGGGGCTAGGTAACCCTTGTAACAACCCTATGAGGTGGGTCCTGTTAGCATCCCCACTTTACAGATGAAGAAACTGATGCACACTAATTGCGTGGCACGCTGCAGGCCACCAGCTAGCCTGTGGCAGAGCTGGGTGTGAACCCAGGCGGTCTGGTTTAGCGTTTGTACCCACAGGCGCCATGCAGGTGGGCGTGGAGCATATGAACTCAGCCTTTCCACCCCATTTAATCACGCCAGAGACTTGCCCTTGCACCTCCGTGACTAGAACAGGCTCCTGTGCCCATCCCCAGAGCAGTCACCGGCAAAGGGGAGGGGACGGCCATGGCTCGTTTCAGCCAGTCTCAGGGCTGAGCGCTTTCCCCCCCAATCTGGAGGCTGGCACAGGGGAGTGGGTATCGGTGGGGAGGCGATAGCGGTGCCACCTCGACCTGTTTCTCAGTTCTGTGTGCATAACACAGAGGTGCCCAGCGAGTCCCAATGGCCCCGGGCTCCCCGTGCTTCCCGAATTCTTCTTTCTCCCTCCAGGTGACACGGCTCTTCCCCCTCCACCGTCAGGCCGCCAGCTGTCACCTCCTGCCACACCTGTGTGCCTGTTGGAGGCAGCGTCAGTCCCTGCTCGTGACTTTTTCTTTCACTGTATTTTTTTTCTTTAAAAGTCTAGAAACTAGAAGGGAGGGAGGCGCACTTTGTGGACCATGCCGATGTCTGTCTGTGGATTCCAGGCGCGCTGGTCTAGAAGTAATCCTGACCCATTTTCCCCGCAGCGGACTAGAGCCAGCTCCAGATTCCTATTTTGTTTGTGGTTTGCTTTTTTTTTTGTATCAGTAGTGAGCAGAATAAGCTTTATTGGGATAACCTGGGCCAGGAGGGGTGGGGCCTGAAGCCGGCCTCTGCAGCATCACCGTGCCCCTGAATACCACGGGCAAAGGCAGGGGCTGTGGGTGGCTGGCTCTCTGATGTCACCCATGACAGGCCATGATGACGGAGGGCCTGTTTCTTAGCCAGGTCCCTTCCGCTGAGGGGTTTCCACAGGCATCAACTCTGTTAAGTATCATGAGAAACATAAGACAGGGTAATGGACTGGATCAGGGTTTCTCAGCCTCAGCACTAGTAACATTTGGGGCCAGGTAATTCTTTGGGTATTTTTATGGGGGTGGGGGGTGGGGGGTGTCCTGTGCACTGCAGAGTGTTTAGCAGCATCCCTGGCCTCCCACCACTAGATGTCAGTAGCAACCACAGCCGATGATGATGATGATGGTGGTGATGTCACTAGACATACCAAATGTTGTCTGGGGGGGCTGGAGAATCACTCCCGGTTGACAACCACTGGGCTGGAGAGTCATGGGCTGGGGGCCGAGGTACCTTGCGGGCATGGCCTCCCCGCCACCCTTCCCAAGGTAGTCCCGCAGCGCCCCCACGCCCCCTCTCGCCAGCCGCTTGTCCTGCTTTACTTTCCCCAGAGCCCGTCTCCCCCACGGAAAGTGTCTTTGCTTGTTTGTTTGTTGGCTCATCTGCTCCCAGCCCTGGACTCTAAGTCCTGTGGGAGCACAGACCAGATCTGTCCTCCTCACCACAGTGTCCCCACCCCAGCGCCTGGCACGCCGTGGGGTTCAGCAAGTGTTGGTAGAATGTGAGTCAGAGACTCCCCCCGGGGGCTTCCGAACAGGGATCGTGTACTGAGTGTCCCTTCCAGACACGCAGATTCCCCTGCGTTCGCTCACTCAGCCTACAGACGTGGAAACTGAGGCACAGAAAAGTCCAGTGACAAACCACTGACAAGTGAGCGATAGAGGCAGGATGTAAACCAGGTCCGTCTGGTCCCCAGGTATGGCCCGTTTGGGGACGCCAGCCAGGCCGCTGCCCTGAGGACACTAGGGCGGCTTGGAGGGGCTCCTTCTGGTGCCATGATTGGGACACTGAGCCAGGAGCAGATGGCCTTCGGGGCTGAGTGGGGCAGCTCCAGCCCGGCCCCGGCCTAAGAGGACCCAGAAGTCAGCACTCGTGTCCTGGCGCCTGACACGGGGCCGGGGCCGGCTTGTCCTGCTGAGGACACGTGACGCTCAAGGCCCCGGAGAGCTGACTCTTACAATTAGAAGCATTACGAATCCACTGCCCTTTGGTGGCCTCCAAACTATTTCATTTCTTTCCAGACGGAAACCGCAACCCAGAGCTCTCAGCCATTTCCTCCCCCGGCAGGCCGGGAATGTGGCCCTAGGAGCCCCCCCCAGCCCCCCCGGATTGTAAGGAAACCCTGAGGCTGAGCAGGACGCGCAGTGGCCCTTCCCGCCCTCCCCGCGTGGTGATCAGCACCCGCTTTCCCCTGTGGTGCTCATGTGTTTGGACAGGACAGTTCACTGTCTCCAAATGCTGGTCAATTCTCTATAAATCAGGCCCGAATCGCGACTCCCAGCCCACTGGCTGATTCTGCGCGAGTAAACCGAGTAAACCAGGAGGGTGGGGACGCTGTGAATGTAGGAAGGCGACGCAGATGCCATAAACTCAGCGTTTTTCTAGCTACTCCATGGGAACATTAAAACGATGGCATGAGGCCCGAACATCAGTCTCTAAGATGAAGTCACTTGCAAGTGCATTTGTCGAAGAAGAATTAATATTTTTAGTGCTTTCTCGTTTACAAAGCCTTGTTCACAGGGGAGGCGACAGCCCTGAGGTGTTACGTGCTTGGCCCAAGGTCAAAATAAACGGAAGAATCAGAACTCAGACCCGAGAGGGGCGAGACGTTTAGAGGGATATAAACACCGCAGAGAGAGGTGATCAGTGAGTTGTCCTCTGTGGAAGACGGTCCCGGTGACAAGCATTTTTGTTTTTCTGATGAGAGTGTGCAAACTTGGAGCCGGAGCAGAACTGCTGGAGGCGATAGAGGGGAGACCGAGAGTTGTCTCCTGCCTCCCCCCTTTCCCTCGAAGTGTTCGGGCTCCCGCTGGGTAGTTCAGATCGCGTGGGTTGGAAGTTTGCCCCAATACTGACTCCTCTGGAAGGTGGGTCCCCATGGCTGCCTTGAGGAAATGGCACCCTGACTCCGGGTGGACTCGGTCCCGCACCCTGACCTGAGGCACAGAGGAAGGGGCACAGGCGGAGGTTCGGCCCCTTTGAACCTCCTCTGACCTCCTTGGACCGGACCCTGCGCATCCTGGGCGGCTGCACACGGCGCACCTGCGCCCAGGGCGCCCACGCGTCTCCATCGGGTCCTCGGGGTGGGCCGCAGGACAGGGATGCTTGACAGAGAGGAGAGGGACAAGCCGAGGAATGACTTCTGTGGTCTAGATCACGGTCACTGCTCAAGCCTGGTTGCTGTGTGTGGTGAAGTCTCAACCTGTGAAAATTCCACCAAGCTTGGCTCTCACTAAAGAAACTGCATGCCTGGGGAGACTCGCATAGCCTTAAGAAATTCAAGCTTGGTCTTATTTTTAATGGTCTTTCTGTTTGGCTCACGCAGCCCACCATTCGTATCAGCTTGCTGGTCTGAAGGACTACTTGGTAGAGCAGAAAGAGCTTGTGTCCGGAGCTTGTTCAGAGCTGGGTTCAGATTTGGGTCTCTGCTGCCTTCCAGCTGCCCACCGTGGGAAAGTGTTAAATGTGTGTGAAACCTCAGTGTCCCCATCTGTAAAATGGGTGTAGTGGATTGAGGAGAACTGCCTGCTTGTCCTCCCACTGAGAGGTGGGATTTAATCCCCTCCCCCTTAAATCTGGGTTGGCCTCGATGACTGGACTGGCCAATCGAATGTGGCAGAAGTGATGTCAGGGACCTCGGAGGCTCGGTCACACACGAAGCCATGTGCCTTCCACCTGGACAGCTTGGGACTCGGCCGCCATGCTGTGAGGCACCCCAGGCAGCTCCGTGGAGAGGTGACCATGGAGAAAAACGGGGGCCTGAGCTGCAGCCATGAAGCGAACCAACGTGGAAGCGAGTCCTCCAGTCCCAGCGGAGCCGCCACGGCTGACGCCACATGGCGCAGATACAGGCTGCCCTGTGCCCACGTTGCAGACTTGTGAGCAAAGTGAGATTGTTGTTACTTTGGGTCAGTACATTCTGGGTGGCTTCTCATGCAGCGGTGGGTGAGCGGGACACTGGGGATGGCGCCGGGAATTAAAGGAGGCCCCGTACGTAAAGCACTTGGTGTGCTGTCCAGCGCATAGTAGGCACTCAGTCAAGCCGAGTTCTTTCCTTCCCTTACGACGAAGTGCGTGGTCCACTTAGTTACTTGCTGTTCTCTCCCTGGGACTCGCCTGATCACCCCCAGGAGCTCAGGGCAGGGCATCCCCCGGACCCGGAATGGGTTGGACCCCACTTTGCTCTCTGCCTGACTAAGGCCAGCAGCACCGTCAGCCACTGCAAAGCACACTTGCTCTTGGGCGAAACTCATCAGTAGCCTGCCCACCCTGATGTCCACTAGGGAAAGTGTCCTTGGGTTCGAAGGTTATGACTTTCCATGGTCACCAGAGACGGTGAGTCAGACAACACATCCAAGGCTGCATCTTCCAGCCGCCCGCTGCCTGGCTCTGCCTGGCACCCTGGCCACAGGCAAACGGGTGCTGGCCTCCCGTTTTCTTGATGGGAAACTGAGGTTTAGAGAGGTATCTTCCCCAAGCTCAAGCCAGAGTGTCAGACCACGCCGGACACTTCTGTGACACCATCAGAGCACTTCCTTCCATGCCGTGAATGAGCAGCGCCCATTACCTGTGCACTGGCTTTGACCGACTTACCTGGGGCAGAATATCTAGTACTTTCTCTCTGGTGACATTCATCACGCTGATACTATACTTGTTCAGGGTATATCTTGCCTCTACACCCCTACTAATGCAAGGACTGTGTCCACCTTGTTCATGGCCACAGCCCTGTGCTCAGAGAGGTTCTCGGCCCAGCCTGCTCACCCTGTGAACAGTCACTCAGTCATTCAACAAGCGCTTGTCGAGCTGGGCTGCCTGCTTTGGATACAGAGATGACAGAGACACAACTCTGCCTCGCTCTCTGGCAGAGCAGCGACATAAAATAAATAAATGACACAAAAGTGTGACGTGGCACAAAGATTGCCATGGCCCCCTTCTCAGGTTGGCCTATCCTGACATCCCCAGGGCCTAGCAATCGCAGAGACTGGCACATAGTAGGTGCTCCGTGATGTTTGTGGATTGTTGCCAGTCCTGTTACTTGGCATGCCTCACTCTCTTCTCTCCCGCATAGGGCAGAAAATAAAAATCATGAAAGATTAATTGGCCAGGAAAATCCAGAGAAAGTTATAAAAAAAACACCCCAGAATCGCATCCCAGGCTGCCTCAGGGGTCTCTGACACAGCCCTGCAGCCCTGGCGCCTCCCTTTTAGAGCAGAGCTTTGCATTTCAAAACAGAATTTAAAAAGAAAGACTGTAATTATTAAAATTGTGTATATAGGAGAATTTAGCCTTTCATTTGAGGTGTCCTAATGACTCTTCAACAACTGCTAGGGAAGATAATAGGATTTGGAGCAATTACACAGCCCATCAAATGCCGAACATGAGCCATTCAGACTCATGCTTGGAGCTGGAACAGTTCTCATCCGCTTTGCTCCTACACAGCTGTTTCATTTAAAATACTCTGGCAGAAAATTGCAGAGTGGGCCGTGCTGGTCATCCCTGCGTGGGGAGCTTAACTCCTTCCATACCCGACCTCATCCGTCTCTCCACCCACCCCCAGGCTCCTCACCTTCATTGCTTCTTGATGAAGTTTTTGAGCAACATGTTCAGGAGCCGAGACTTGGCCCCTGAGCTGAAAACGCTGGGGTTTCATTGCTCCTGACCCTGCTGGGAGATTCTGTCGCTTTCTCCCTGGTTGCTTTTTTTTTAAAATCCTCACCTGAGGATATTTTTTCTATTGATTTTTAGAGAGAGTGGGGGAGGGGAGAGAGAGGAGAGAGAAACATCGATGTGAGTGAGACACATCAATTGATTTCCTCCCACACGTGCCCCGACCGGGGCCAGGGAGGTGCCTGCAACCCAGGTACATGCCCTTGACCGGGAATCAAACAGGCGACCCTTTGGCAAGCGGCCGACACTCCAACCAGAGCCACACTGGCCAGGGCTCTCCCTGTTTTGATTCAGTCAGTAGGTATCGTTCACCCACGAGGGGGCCGGCCCTGTGTGTGCAGCCAGAGTGTCCGGGTCAGACGGCCGAAAACAGGTGGCTGGGTGGTCTGGGAAGAGCCCTGTCTTAGTTCAAGCTGCCGTAAGAAAATTCCACAGACTGGTGGCTTCAACAGCATAAATTTATTCCTCACAGCTCTGGAGGCCAGGGAATCGCACCATCTAGGTGCCAGCAGATTCGGCGACTGGTGACAGTCCCTTCCTGGTTTTCAATGTCCTCACATGGAAGAAAACGAGACCTTCTTGTGTCTCTTCTTCTAAGGGCACTAATCCCACTCCCGAGGGCTCCACCCTCATGACCTAATCACCTTCCAAAGGCCCCACCTCCTCCCACCATCACATTGGGGGGTATCGTTTCAACGTATGGAATACCAACCTTCAGTCTATAGCAAACTCAGTTAAAGAGCACTTTCTAAGGGTTCGGCTTGATGTAGAGAAACCCACAGGGACAGTGCCCTGGGGATGCCCTAGCAGGGAGCTGACTGATACCTCCTTTAGGTTTCAAGGGACAAGTGACAGAGCTCAGGTAACAGGATGTGAAGAGTGCACCTGTATGGAGTAGGAGGCAGCCCAGAGGAGCTGCAGCTTTGAGTTCAGGGCATGCAGCCAACCCCCAACAACAGTGAGGGAACCCCCCTTCTGCTCCCACCCTCCAAGCTCCTCCTGGTGTCTCCCCTTGGCCAAACCGAGCTGGAGGCCAGAAGTCAGGGAGGGCCACTGATACATCCCTTCTGAGCTCTGGGAAGGGTTGGATTGAAGATACCCAAGCGCAGAGGAGGTCCAAGAAAAGTAAGCGTGGCCTCTGTCCTCCGGGTGGACCTCTAGCTGCAGACAAGATCCTTGTAAACACACCTGGTCATGTGGTCGCAATATAAGGGACACGTTCAGTCACCTCGAATCATTGAGAGTTCACTGTGAGGGGGCCTGATGGGAACCCAGAAAAACCAAAACTCGGGTCTCAGAAAGGGCTAAAACTGACCCTCTGTGACATTACATGTGGGTGTCAGCCTGGCTACTCTCCGGCGCCCAGTTGTTTCATCAAATGTTAATCTAGATGTTGCCGTGAAGGTATTTTGTTGATGGTAGTAACCTGTATAAACAGTTGGCTGTAGGTAAAGGAGATTACCCTCAATCAGGCGGGTGGGCCGTATCTAATCAGTTGAAGGCCTTAAGAGCAAAAACTGAGGTTTCCTGAAAGAGTAAGACATTCTCCCCCTAAGACTGGGAATAGAAATCCTGCCTGAGTTTCCAGCCTGCCCTGCAAATTTCAGACCGGCCAGCTCCCATGTCGTGTGAGCCAATTCCTTGAGATAAATACACAGATAAAGATAAATAAAGATCTCCTATTGGGTCTGTCCTCTGGAGAACCCCTGACTCACGCAACTTCCCATCACCTGTGAGATGACCCCGAACTCCTTTCCATGGCCTCCGAAGCCTCACGCGGTCCGGCCCCGCCTGCCTGCCTCCGCTCAGACCTCACCTCCTAATCCAGCGCCTCCCCAGCTTCGCGCACTCGGGGGCCGCCTGGAGAGCGTGAGAACCGTTTCCCGGCCCTCAGACCCAGCAGGAGGCAGCAGGGCCCAGGAATTTGCCTCCTAACAAGCTCCTGCAGGACACTGACGCTGCGGAGCCAAGAAACGCAGCCGAGTGACCCTGGCTAGTCCAGTTAGCCCACTGCACCCAACCATTCCTGTCTTCAGAGCTTCTGGAGGTCACTTAGCTAAGTCATCACAGTGCCAATCGCCACCTCTTCTGGGTGCCCTGGGAGCCGAGCCTGTCTGCCAGCCTGGACACAGCCTTGGCGGCTGGGATGTGGTCCGCCGGCGCCCCCTGGGTTTGTTCTCAGCTGCGTCCCCGGCCCTGGGCTGCACAGATGCCTGAGTTAAGCTGGAGCATCCAAGTAACCGTGCAGAGCGTCAGGCTGGGCCTCCCGCTCTCGCCTGCGATGTTGGCAGTGCCCGGCTAAGTGGGCTCTATGGCCTATGAACTGGATCTTGGAGTACAGAATTTTAGAAGGGAGATTAGGGCCCCAGCCCTGGCCGGTGTGGCTCAGTTGGTTGAGCCACATGCACCAAAAGGTTGCTGGTTCGATTCCCGGTCAGGGCACATGCCCTGGATTGTGGGCTTGATCCCCAGGAGGGGCCGTGCAGGAGGCAGCCGATCAATGTTGTGCTCTCACATGGATGTTTCTCTCCATCCTTCCTCTCTCTCTAAAAATCAATGAACTATTCTTTAAAAAAAAAAATTAAAAATTAGGGTCCCAGCAAGGGAGGCATTCTGAGCTTGAGCACACTATGGAGGTGAGGGAGGCGCAGCTTAGGTCTGGGGAGTGGTGATGATAGTCTGGTTCAAATGGAGTAGAAGGTTCCATGGAGGAGCAGTTGGGGTTCAGACTGGAGTGGGCCTTGAGGGACAGTGAGGAGCCCCCAAAGGTCTGACGCAGGGGAGAGACGTGCTCCAGGTGGATGGAGGGAAGAGGCAGAGGCAGGATGAGCCCGGGACCGGCCAGGGCTCCCACAGCGTCCTGACACTGAGGAGGGAGACGCCCGGGTGCAGAGGGACCGTGCTCTGTTCTTGGTGGACGGTTGGGAGCGGACAGGGAATGAAAACCAGGCGGCGTGATTCTGAGCCTAGACGCCTGCAGAGTGGAAGCCCCGTTGACCAAATCAGTAGAGTCTGGAAGAAAAGCTGATAGGTGATGGGTTCGTGGGCTTGACAGGGTCCTTAGACGTCTCTGTTACGGGTTTAGCTGTGTGTGTGCCCCCCCCATTCACATATTGAAGTTCTACCCCCAGTATCTCAGATTTGCTGTATTTGAAGACAGGGCCTTTGAAGAGGTAACTGAGGTCAAACAAGGTCACGAGCGTGGGCCCTGATCCAATAGGACCCGTGTCCTTTTAAGAAGAGATTAGGGTGCTCTCTCCCCCAGGGGAGCACGCCCGTGCCACTCCCTCCCCGCCTTCTTCCCTCTAAGGGACCCCACGAGACCTGCCACCAGGGGAGCGATGGGCAGCAGCAGCCGTCCCGGGGTAACCCCCAAACCTGCCCCCAAGGCCCCTTCTCTCTGACTGCCCAGCGGGCCAGCACAGCCCCTCCTCGGCTCTCCTGCTGCTGCTTCTGGGCTGGGCCCTCCCTTGGTTCCCTGTCCTGAGTGCGCTTTTGCTGCAGCCAATAAATTCTTGCTTTCCTCGCAATTAAAAGAGAAAAAGGTAAAAGAAGGCGAGGGGATTAGGACACAGGCGCCCGGAGGGGGGACTGTGTGAGGACACAGGGAGAGGCCCCAGGAGAGACCAACCCTGCGGACACCTTGATCTTGGCCTTGCAGCCTCCAGAATCGTGATGAAATGCGTTTGCTGTGTAAGCCGCCTACTCTGGTACTTGGATGTGGCGGCCCCAGCAACCAAATAGAGTGACCCCGTGGACTCTAATTTCACAGATGGGACGACGGAGGGAATGGCGTCCCTCCCGGTGGCAGAGTCCCCTTCGCCACCTTCGCAGGGCTCTTGACTCCACGAAGGTGGCTGTTCGTCACCACCCCACGCTGCCCCTTCCGTCATGAAATATTGACCATCTCCCTGTCTGCAGTTTAGTTTGTTCAAACAATTTGCTGCCACCAAAGCAAACCAGCCTCTGTTTGTTTTCTCAATAATGATTTTCTCCTGGAGCTCTCAGGTCCCGTGCCCCTGCTCCAGCCCTTCCCCTCTCCATCCCTGGTCCCGGTGCCGGGAGAGCAGAGCTGTTGTCCCCGCCCAGTGACGCGATGGGGAGCTTCACCTGGGACCCCTGGGGCGGAGGTGCCCGTGGGGCCTTCGGGCAGAAGGTGCCAGGAGGCAGTCGGAACAGGACCATCGGCAGGGAGGAGAGTGGACCGGAGCTACCGGTTCAGGAGCCGTCAGCGTGGAGGGGGGTTGAGTGTTGTGAGGATGTGACATCGGAGAGGCCAGGGCACCTCTGCACCCCCCCCCCACACGCACACCCACACCCACACCCACACCAGGCCTAAACAGGGAGGGCTCGCGTCCTTGGCAAGAGCCAGAACTGCCCCTTGATTCGCGTGAGCTCCAAGGCCTGGGTGGGCCGGGGGGGGGGGGGGGGGCACCGTCCAGCTTTCCCCAGGCTCCCCGGCTGCCCCGAGGCCCGACAGGCGCCGGATCTGCCTCCTGTCCTCACGGGGCCGCCGCCGTCTCCCCCCGGGGGCAGACGGCTTTCCTAGCCGGTGTCCCTCCTCGGCAGTCCTAGAAAACGGCACCTCTGCTCTTTCCTGTGAGCCCCTCTTGTCCTTTCCCTTCACCCCGCGGTGTCCGTGGACTGTATGTAAACAGGCGTGTGCCCCCGCGTGCGTGGGCCTGAGAAACACCGCGTGTCGTGGGCAGTAGAACCGCCTCTATCCGGGTGTGAGCGCCTCAGTAGAGCCCGTGTCACCCTCCGAAACCTCAGTGAGCCAGCCAATTCCATCATCACCCCACTTCCCAGAGAGGCAAACCGAGGCACAGAGAGACCCAGTCGCCAGCCCAAAGGCACAGTGCAGTGGGTCACAAAGCTGGGACTGGAACCCGGGTCCTCCGTCTCTAACGCCTACCGGCTTGACCCCCAAGCTGTTCTGTCCCCTCTCTGCCTGACCAAGCTCTGCCCATCCGTCCTGTGGACTTCATCCGCGTGTCCCCGACCCTTTAGGACTGGCTTTCCTGTCCCACCTCCCCACTCCTGGGCCCCTGTGGCCACGGCCCTCACCTCTCATTTGTCATTGTGCCCCCCAGGAGGACCCCCGGGCGCCTCCCGCATAAATAGGTGCTCAGAGAACATGTTGTGATTAGCGGATGGCTGGATGGTCACGATACTCCTGGCGCCCGAGCTCCAGTCCTGGCTTAGCTGCCGGGGACCTGGGGTTGGCCAAGCCCCAGAGGTTAAATAGCCCCAGAGATTAAATAGCCCCAGAGGTTAAACAGCCCCAGAGGTGAAATAGCCCCAGAGGTGAAAGAGCTCACACAGCAAGGGAAGGGGCCGAACCTGGGTCCCGTCCCAAGTCCTGGAAAAGCGGGTCCACGCTGGCCTCCCAGTCCCCTGCCTTTTGGGAGCCACATGGAAATGTCCAGCCGCAGCCCACGCTTCCCATCGCAAGCTGCCCCTCCGAGGGCTCCTCCCGATGGCGCAGAGGGGCCTGTAGCTGAAGAGCGTGGCCGTTCCCCAGCCCCTGGCGCGGGGCTGGGCCGCGCTCTGGGCGCTCACGATGGGCGTGGTCTCATCTCTGTCAGGCTCCCGGCTGGCCATCTGGGTTCATTTTGGAGGATTTTTGTCTTGTGAAAACACTGGGGGTCAGGCCAAGTGGGGTTCCGGGGTGAGTCATCGTCTGCTTCTGCCGTCGCTCCCCGGGCCGGGCCGTACTGCTTCCACCAGCACCCTCCGAGGGCCGGGTTGCAATTTCCAGAAAGTTCCACGGAGCCCCCTGGCTGCTCCCTGGGGCGAGATGCCCTGTTCTCCAGGACTGTCACCCAGCCTTTGTGCCTTTAGAGGCTGGGCACCCACCGGGGCCCCTCCTCCCGCAGATGGGTGGCTCTGTGCATTCTTTCACCTACTTGCCCACCGAGGCTGAAGGTCCCCGTGTGGCTCGACTGGGTGTTTTTCATCTTGGTTTCAACAGAACCCGGCGCGCCCACGTCGCCTGTGGAGGGACGAACCCGTTGTGTCTGTCTGACCATTGGTGTGCCTGGCCGGACACCCGGGTGAAAATAGCTCGGGTGCTTTCGCCTCGATCCCACACGTGTATTTTCATAGCGGACAAGCCGGTGCCAAGAACAGAATAAACACTGGGGGTCAGGCCAAGTGGGGTTCCGATCCTGGCTCAGCTGCCGGGGGACTGGGGTTGGCCAAGCCCCCCAAGTCTCAGCGTCGTCGTTTGTACCGTGGGAATTAACCTCAACTAATGGAGCTGTCGTAAGCGCTAAATAAAATACCGTGCACGCGGCTCTGCCCGTCGGTCTTTCTCCCCACCTGGGAAAGGGACAGGGACTTGTGGGCCCAGTCCTGGGGCATCTGTTGTCAAAAGTAACCTTTCCCGCCCTGGCCGGTGTTGCTCAGTGGTTAGATCGAAGGGTCCTGGGTTCAATTCCGTACCTCAGAATTGCAGGCTCGATCCCCGGCCCCCGTCGGGGCGAGTGTGGGAGGCAGCCGGTCGATGTCTCTCTCACATTGTCTCTCTCTCTCTCTCTCTCTCTCTCTCTCCCTCTCTCCCTCTCTCTCTCTCTTCCGCTCTGTCTGAAAAGCATGGAGAAAACATCCTAACAAGTAGGCTTCCCTGCCGCAGCCCAGGGAGCGGCCCCCCGTGGCCGGCCTGAGGACGCCAGGCCCGCGCTCTGCGCGTCTGGCTGCCGCGCTCTCCCTGCCTCGTCCCTCGCGCCCGCCCGGCCCATGGTCAGGACCCTCGGGCAGTGGCTGCTGGACCCGAGAGGCGTGTTGTCAGGAAACAGACTGACCCTTAGGGAACAAGCCCCAGAGGCCACGGAGCCGCCAGCACCCGCCCGGCCCGTCACAGAATGTCCACAACTCAGGGTCCTCCTGCCTTGAGCTCCCGTCTCGAGCGACTGTCTGACCGCAGGTGTTTGGGGAGCAGAGAGGAATGGAAGTGTCTGGGGTTCATAAGCCCTCAGCCCCCCCAAGCATGGCCTTCCAAAGGCAGACCAGGGCCCCACCCCATTGTCCTGGGAAACGTAGAAATCGCCTGGGGTTCCCTTTCATTCTTCCTCTGTTGGCACAAAAGTTGGCTGCGCCCTGTTTTTGTCTGAGGTTTCGGGGTCGCTGACACCACCGTCACATCTACGGCAGGAAGAAGGCAGAAGAGATGGTGACAGGGACCATGGTGGGTAGGCAGACGATGGGTGTCCCCTCTACCGCTGCCTAAGACCAGGACCTCCCCGAAGCACAGACTTGTGTGAGCACTTGACTTTTGTGGGGGCAAATGGGGACGGGGTCCCAGGGAGCGCTGGTAGGGAGGAGGGAGTGAGACAGGGGAGGGAGGGGAGGGGAGGGACGGAGGCCAAGGGAGGGGACCCCTATGGGCAAATGGGGTTCGTGCTGCTGGGAGCTCTGGGAGACAGTGTGGGGCCCACACCTCAGGGATCCCATTTGAGAGGCGAGGAACTGGGGTGCTCCTTCTCCAAGCCCTACCAGCCCCTGGGCACTGCGCACACGGGCGCCTTCTGGTCCCCACCCAGATGGCGGCTAATAGAGCCTCATCGATGCGGGGACACCTGGGAGACGGCGTGAGTGAGCAGCTGCTGGGACCCGGGAAGTGAGAGCTTTCCGCTCACCCTCCCCGGACCCTTGCCGAGGACCCTGGAGCGTGAGCCTCGCACTTGACAAGCGGTGGGGGACGGCCCCGTTCAGTTCGTAGCCCGGAGTCCCGTGGTTCGCACCCAGGACCCCCCTCTCCTTCTAAGTAGCATCGCATGGCCTCCCCCCTCCCTGCCCTTTGTCTGTGGCACATAGCACTTACAGGACTGTGATGCTTTAGGTGATGATATTTGAAAATCACGCAGCTATAACAGAAATCATCGTTTAAGGTTTACTGTTATTGCCCAGCCGGCGCGGCTCAGCGGTTGAGCATCGACCTAGGATCCAGGAGATCGGGGTTCAATTCCCGGTCAGGGCACAGGCCCGGGTTGCGGGCTCGATCCCCAGTCGGGGGCGTGCAGGAGGCAGCCGGTCAATGACTCTCATCATTGATGTTTCTCTCTCTCTCTCCCTCTCCCTTCCTCTCTCTGAAATCAATAAAGACATATTTTTAAAAAATAAGTAAAAAATAAAGTGTACTGTTATTAGCTCGACAAAAGCATTGAGTACCTCGTGCCATGCACTGGAGATAGACGAGTGGGGGGAAAAGTAGTCCAGATTTCGTGGAAGCTGAGAGCCTCGTGGAATTTGATGATGGCGATTATATAACAGCGGCTATTGTTATAATAGTGAGTCTGCGTGGGATGGGCTGTAGAGTGCTAGTTTGGGGCATTCTTCCATTTTAAGTGATTTTCTGCTAAATGAGACTTATTTTCGCAGGGCCTGCACTATAGGTTCCCTGCTGGTTCTGTGTGTTTGTGTTCGGTTAGAGCTATTTGAGCGAGCGGGTTCTAAGAGTCTGTCATAAACAGATGAGTGTGTGACATTGATCCACTGAACGGTGCCCATCCCCCGGGCGGGACTGGCGTCCTGGCCACTCCCGATGATCTTGTCTTCCTAGAAAGTGTGACAGGTGGCAGAATCACCTACCTGCCTTTACGTCTGCTTTGCCCTGCAATCCCCACAGACACATGCTGCCTGAAGGCTGCTGCGGGAGAGAGAGGATGGCATCTGTGGCCAGCTCTAAATGGGAGGGGGAAAAAAAATTAAAACTTGCCGTAAAGTTTTATGGTTCCTGCAGAGCAAATCCAAGAAGGAAAAAATGAGGACTGGGCTGCAGCCCCAGACAAATTTCTAGCCTTTAAAGTACCCGGCAGACGGAGCCAAGGGAAACCCGGGGGCGGGGGTGTAGTGTGAGTGTCTCTCTTGGCGCCTGGTTTGGGCACTGGGCCCCGCCAGGCCCCCTGCTCCAGGAATCACACGCATTACGTCATCCACTCTCCATGCAGCCCCATTCGAGCTCCTGTGATTAACCCCATTTCCGGGGGAGGAGACTAAGTTACACCACTGTAAGTGGCAGAGCTGGGACTTGAAACCAAGCTTCTGTTTGAACACATTGTTTGCTGGGAGCCACCCTTCCTCAGGAGGGGAAATGGGTGCTGTGTGCCAAGGGCTCCTTTGGTCCCTAGAGCCTATCTCCTGCCTCCACCTACCCCCAACTGGGACTCCTTTCCTGACTTGTCCCCAGCCCAGGGAGTCCTCCCAGGCTAGGAAGCTCCCCAGGGTGTCCCCTTCCTCCTTGGTATTGAGGGTCCAGGGAACCAATAAATGACACTCCAGTTTTCCCTGCCGATTCATAACCAAATGTGATTGAAAATAAGTGTTGGCAGAGGGAGACCAAAACGTTACCTCTACTACAGGCAACCCGCCAGGTCAGAGACAGAGCAATGGGACTTTGATTAGGCTGCTATACAGCCAAGGGGCCCCACCCCTAAGTCAGAGACCTGCTCTAAAGCTTACAGTATGGAGGGCTTCCTGCAGGCTGTGGGCTCCTAGGAGAGAGGGAGTAGGCTGAAGCCTGCAGTGACCGAGTGAGGCACAGAGAGGGCCCCAGTGTTACATAAGCCCAAGGACAGGTCACGGTCTAGGACCCCAGGACCCCTTGCCCCAAGCCACCACACCCCATCCCTCCCCAGACAACCTGAGGAGTGGGTAGAGCATCCCCTCTGTCCCTCCTCCCTCATGGCCCCAACCAGCCTGCCCCTTTGAGTTCAGAGGATTTTGTTGAAAGTGACCAACAGGAGGCGCTGGTGTCCCAAAGCCAGGGAGCTACAGAGGTTCCAGGTTCTGGACCCTCCTGTCCCTTGTCTCAGTGCTGAAGCGTCATTGGCCCTAAATGAAGCTCAGCCTCATCCAGCTTTTGTTCTGAGGGTGGGGCCCACAAGCCTGCTCTTTCTCTTCATTACAATCTGGACTCTGTCATTACCAGAGAACTCCTATTCATCCTTCAAGACCCAACTAAGAAAACACTGAGCCATTCTTCTCCGCCTCCCTATTCTGACAGCATTTGGTGCCGAGCTCATAATCCCATCTCTCTGGTTTTGTTTTTATTTCCCTGTTGGTGGTTTTGTTTACTGTTGTTGCTCTTTCTTTCTCTGACTAGACTCTGATGTGTTCCAGGACATGGGCTATTTTTCTCTTGGCCCTCTGTCCTGGGGGCCGGCACAGAGTAGGTGCTCAGTTTGTGAAGTGAAGGGTCTTAGACGTGTGTCGAGGCTGCTGCTCCCTCTCGCGGTTGCAGAGCAGGCGAGACGGGGAAGCCGGCCTGACGCCACTCACTGGGTCGCAATAATTCCGAGAGAGGAAGAGCCAGTGGCCTTCGTCCTGCGTCCTGCCCGGGCCCGCACCCCATCAGAGCCTCCAGGAGCTCCAGCCAGATGCCCAGCTGGGCCTCCAGTCCTGCCCCCAGCCCTGTATTTTTTCTGGCCCTCCCCACCACCTGGCATCGCAGAAAACTGACTTTCCCTCCCATTGCTCCCAGTGGCTCCCGTCGCTGCTTCAGACTAAGACGCCCTTTCGGTCCGTAATGGAGCCGGGAGAGGGCGTGCGCGGGGGTTGCGGGCATGAGCGCCTCCTCCGCGCAGCCGGTTACCTTCTCTGTTTGAATTGCGGCCCCGGCCACGGATGGACGGCTGGGCCCTGGGCAGTCCAGGTGGGGTCTCATCACGCACGGTCACAGGCAGGTTGCCTCGTCCGGCCTTTTCTCCCTGACCGCGAGCTGCTCCTCCTCTTTTGACCACCCGGCCCGCTGCCCGCCTCCGAACCCCTGCCTGTGGGAATGCGGGTGCCGGGAGGGGACTCGTGTAGCAAGCACTTAAATCCCTTTAACCCAACTCCAGGGGGCTTTCCTGACGCCAAGGAGAGGCGATGCCGTAAACCGCCTGCTGAGGTGACTCCCATTCTCGGCGGGTGACGGGGGCTCTGCTGTGGTTTTCTGAGCTGTAATGAGGGGCTGCCATTCGACCACAAGCTGCCCTCAAGACCGAAAGTCCAACCCTCCTCCAGGTGGAAAGAGCCACACCCCCTGGTCATTTAGCCAGGAGGCTGCCTCTTGTCTGCCATGTATGTCACTAGTCCTTGATGGAGACAAATCCTTCACATCCACGCAGGGGGTCATTTATTCAAGTGCCCTTGCTGTAGCTATCAGACAGGAGGGCCAGGCATTCATATTTATTAAATGCATCCCTTCTATGCACCAGACACTATCTGGGCACGTGGATGTATAGAGCGATGCCAGCATCCAGATATCAAAGGCAACGGTCCCCTTAGTACTGTAGAAGATGATAGGTAGGTAGGTAGGTAGGTAGATAGATACATAGATAGATAGATAGATAGATAGATAGATAGATAGATAGATAGATAGATAGATAGAGGTAGATGATAGATAGATGATAGATAGATAGATAGATAGATAGATAGATAGATAGATAGATAGATAGATAGATGATAGATAGATAGATAGATAGATAGATAGATAGATAGATAGATAGATAGATAGATAGATATAGATAGATAGATAGATATAGATAGATAGATATAGATAGATAGATATAGATGATTAGTAGACAGACAGACAGATGATAATAAATAGGTAGGTAGATAGAGTAGTAGATTAGGCGGGTAGGTAGGTAGAGTAGTAGATTAAGCAGGTAGGTTGAGTAGTAGATTAGGCAGGTAGGTAGGTAGATTAGGTGGGTAGGTAAATAATTAACTGAGATAATGAGAGAATTAAAAAGAGTAACATGAAGGGAATCATGGGGGACGCGGGGAGACCAGAAGGGCTCTCAGGAAGGGACATTTGAACTGAGATCTGAATGTTAAAAATGAACCAGTCACGAAAGGATCAAAGAAAGGACATGCTAAACTTCGAGAACAAGTGTGAAAGCCTGTAGTGAGTCTGCTGGGCACATGTGTGACCCTGTGTGAACTTTTACAGGTAATTCACTTAAAAGTGGAGCCAAAAACAGGTTGTTTTCCAGTGCGCAAGGCTCAGACTACAGAAAGGATGGATTTTGTCCAAAGCATTTAAGTGAAGGGTCCTGGGGTGTGAATTCCTTTTTAAAAATCACTGTAATTTTAAAGGGTCAAAGGCCATGCACAGGCAATAGGGTGCTGGAGCTGAGGCCAGATGTGCCCATCCCTTCCCAACTCTGCACTCAGTGACATCACCACAGACGTCAGGTAATACTACAAATCAGGGATTTTTTTTAAGCCAGATTTTAAACGTTTAGAAGCATCCCACTGACTACAGGGCCTCCCTGGGAATGAACACACTGAGGCATGGATCGGCTCTATCCAGTTTCCTCCCTCACCTCCTGGGCTCTAGTCTCCCCTAGACACCCTGTTCTAGCCACTCCAGCCCCAGGGCCGGTCCCCAAACAGGCCAGAAGTGCTCCAGCCTCCAGACTTTTGTGCGTGCTGTTCCTCTCTCCCCAGACATCTGCAGGCCTGGCTCTCTCACCTCCCTCAGGCTTGCTGAGATGTCCCCTTCTCAGGGAGCCCCTCTCTAGACACGGGCCCCTGCCGTTTCCCTTGCTGCCCTGTCTTTCATTGTAGTACTTAACGTCATCTTACTTATGGTAGCTTTTACTGATTTATCTTTTTTATTCTCTGTCTCGTCCCCAGCTAGAATGGAAGTGCCCAGAGGAAAGGGGGATTTTCATCTGTGTGGTTCACTCTTTTATACCCAGCACTTTAAACCGCGCCTGGCCCACAGCTGGTGTTTGTTCGTCTTGTGTTGAATACATGGGTAAACGGCCTGGTCTGTGTTTTCTCTTTTCCCTCTCCTGGATCCCTCTGTCTGGTGTTGTCTCTTATTTCTAGAACAGTGATAGACACATGGAGTCAAGCAGGTTTCAATGAGGAAACCGAGGCAGCACAGTGGGAGGAGTGAGAGTCTTGCCTACAGCCAAACATCAGTTCACGGCCCCAGCCGGGAGGCCCTGGGCAGGGCCACTCTGTTCTGTTGTGTGAGGTGGCAGCGCTGGGAATCCTTCATTGTCCTGCGTCATTAAGGGAACTATTCCCCCCAGAATTTAATATCTGAAAGTCATTACTGTGCTGAATGGAATTGACGTCTATTTACATAACTCTTCCCTCGCTCGTTTCCCTGGGAAATCTGTCTGCTTTGATGCCAAACTATCATTTTCGGGGATGTTCCACGAAAGATCAGAGGAGCCGTACAATTCTCAATGGGATTTTTTTTTTCCTTTGCGCTTTCCTTATTTTTTAAAAAATGTTTTCATTTCACCAAAGTAATACATGCACATAATTTAAGAAATCAAAGAGCAGTAAAAGACTTACAATGAAAAATGCCAACCCCATGCCCAGCCGCCCTCCCCCAATTCCAGCTCCCAGAGCCACTGCTTCCCACACTTGTGGCTCTTCCCTTTGCCCGACATCTCCATACTTTCAGACGCGTTGGGTGTTGCCATTTCTAGGCTTATCCATTTTAGACGTTATCTCTTGACGTCCTGTGATGGGGTGAAAGTTTAGCGCTCTCGCACCCCCATTCCCCTGCCTCTTCCTCTCCAATCTTCCCCCTACACTTGAGTCCCACGTCTTCGTTTCAGTCCATGGTCAGTGTTGACGTTTATCACAGCCATGCTCGCCCTAGAGTCAGAGGGTGCCCCGGAGTCCCCCAGAATGGCTGTCCTGTTCGAATCTGTGTCTACGGCGTGCATAGGTGTGCGCCAGACTCAGGGCAATGGGTGTGGTGACCCAGGAAGGAAACAAGAAAAAGAATCATAAAGGACCCATTTAGGTGGGTGGTGGGAGGAGGTGACATTGCAGCTGAGCCCTGAAGGGTAACGAGGAGAGTCAGCCGAGGGCATCCGTGGCGAGATGGGTGGCTTTGCAGGCATGGAGAGGACACGAGAGGCCCCACATGTTAGCTTCGAGTCTCATGGTGCAGCAGCCAGAAATGGAATCGGGCTCCCTGGAGGAGCCGGCCTTCCAGCCAGGCCCTGGAGCTGAACCAGGAGTTGGCGGGCAGGCCTGGGGTGGACGAGCGGGCAGGACACAGGGACCAGCACAGGCCGAGACCCAGAGGTGGGACCAATTTTAGCAAACTGGCCTCCACGTCACTGACTATAAATGTCTTCGTTTTATAACCTTAAGAATTTTTTAAGGAACTATCCCACCACCCTGACACCTCTTTTTATTCCCCAAATCCCCTTGTCATCCTCGCCTCTTCGCAGACACTTTAACGTGGTTGTCCTTGTCGCTGGTCTTGAGTTTGTCGAACCTGCCGCTGGGCCTCCAGGCGCTGGGAGGAGCGTGGTCTCCACACAGACCTGGCCCCGGGTGTGTCTTTGTCGTGGCAGCTTTAAAAAACACCCGGCGTTCTGCCCCTGCCCCTCCCCCTGCACCTCACAGGGGAGGAGACCAGACGGGGGTCCTCGGGGGCCCAGTTGCCTTTTCCGGAGCGTGTGCTTTGCACTCTCATTGCAGCCTCGGGGTCCAGTCTGGGTGGAGCCCGGTTTTGCCTGGGAGCAGCCCAGCCCCAGGGAAGCCCCCGCCCCGCTGTCTTCTTGCAGACTCACCTTTCGGGCGGTGGCTTTGCCTTTCCGCGCCTCAGTCTCTTCATCTGTAAGGTGGGGATAATAACCGGACCTACTCCCTTGAAAGGCAGCTGTGGGGGTAAAGCGAGGTGCGGCGAGTTCAGGGCCTGGACGGGGCAGATGCCTGACGACTCTCTTTCACCGCCTCCCCCGTTCTCAACAGCAACTCCCTGAAACCTTTCTATTAAGCAAAGCGCAGTTCTATCAGCCGCACTTTGCTTAATAGCCTCCCTCCTGAGCTGTCAGCCTGGCTGGACATGCACTGGAAGGTGTGTCTTGCAGGCATCTTTTCAGGGCACAGAGCCAAGATTTAAATAAGATTTTCTCCATGAAGAAAGTGGGAGATGGATACCTTTTTATTCCACCTAAATGGGAATCAACTCAGACAACAGAGTCCTTTCCCAACAGGGAGGAAACGAAGCTTCTTCCACAGTCTCTTCTTGGCTCCCCCGGGTTATTGGGTTATCGGGGCAGCTGAGGAGCTGGTGGCCTCATAGTCAGGAATGTCAGTGGCTTGTCCGACATCCCATGGGAGTGCGTGGTTGGCTTGTGGGTTGGGTGGATACGTGGATGGATGGCTGTATGCTTGGCTGGATGGCCAGACGGGTGGGCGGGTGGGTGGATGGATGGATGGACAGGTGAATGGATGGACGGATGGGTGGGTGGATGGATGGACAGGTGGGTGGATGGATGCATGGATGGATGGGTAGGTGAGTGGGTGGGTGGATGGATGGATGGATGGACGGATGGGTGAGTGGGTGGGTGGATGGATTAACAGATGGATGGATGGATGGATGGATGGATGATGGATGATGGATGGATGGATGGATGGATGGATGGATGGATGGATGGATGGATGGACGGATGGGTGGGTGGGTGGGTGGGTGGATGGATGGATGGATGGACAGATGGGTGAGTGGGTGGGTGGGTGGATGGATGGATTAACAGATGGATGGATGGATGGATGGATGGATGATGGATGATGGATGGATGGATGGATGGATGGATGGATGGATGGATGGATGGACGGATGGGTGGGTGGGTGGGTGGGTGGATGGATTAACAGATGGATGGATGGATGGATGGATGGATGGATGGATGGATGGATGGATGGACAGATGGGTGAGTGGGTGGGTGGGTGGATGGATGGATTAACAGATGGATGGATGGATGGATGGATGGATGGATGGATGGATGGATGGATGGATGGACGGACAAGTGGGTGGGTGGGTGGATGGGTGGATGGATGGATAGGAGGGAGGGATGGGGTGAACAACTCCTCTCTTTGGGTTTGAATGTCTGTGATGGGCCAGCTGTTGGTTTCGCCGATGGTCCTCTGTGGTTCACCTGTATTCCTTGTGATGTTCCTAGATGCTCTTCAAGAGGTGTGCATTCGTCCAGGTCCTCTGAGATGGGGTTAAATGCATGAGGTTTCATTGGGGAAGTGCCTGTGTGAGGAGAAGTGGGGAGAGAGCTGGAAGAGGCTGGTGAGCCCAACACCATGACACAAGTTGGACCCCAAGTGACGGGGAGAGGAGGAGGGCTGGTGGAAGCGTCTGGACTGCCATGCAGCCCCTGGAAGGTTTGGAGTCCATGTCTCCCGGCATGGGCGTGACTTTGCCCGCTGCTGGCTGGGAAGCAGAGCCTCTGTGCAAACGCAGCAGCCGGGGCGCTTGGCCGGCAGCGCGCCCTGTATTTGGAAGTCATCGAGGTGCATTCCCACGGCTGGCAGAGGGGAGGAGAGCTCCACAGACAGAGAGCTTTGGAATCCCTGCATTCTACAACTCCTGGGGACTCGGGGGCACCTTGGCGTGGCCCTTGGCATAGCAAAGTTGCCAAGAAGCCCTGCCGTAAAGAGCAGCTGAAGTCAGCGTTTCCTGAATATATTGGACTACAGAGCCTTTTTTTATAGAATGGTTCCAAGTGATAAAGCTTGAGATCCGGTGGCCTACGTGCAGCCCAGGAGTTCCCAGGCTGAGACAGAGGGAAAGAGAAGGAACACTGGGAGGGAGAGAGAACCAGAGAAACAGCTACACACAAACAGAGGCGAAACTAATACAGAAACACAAATCAGCCCTGGCTGGTGTGGCTCAGTGGTTAGAGCGTCGGCCCACGGACTGAAGGGTCTTGGGTTCGATTCCTGGTCAAGGGCACGTACCTCAGTTGCAGGTTTCATCCCCGGCCCTGGTCAGGGCATGTGCAGGAGGCAACCCTTCAATTTGTCTCCCTCACATCGATGTTTCTCTCTCTCCCTTTCACTCTCTCTAAAAATCAATGGGGAAAAATATACTTGGTAAAGATTTAAAAAACAACAACACAAATCGGGAGAAATAGAATGTCGCTGGTTGTTTTCAGCGGACCACAAGATACCACAAATATATAGGTGGAACCCAGGCGTTCCTGGCCAAGGCTCAAGGCTGCCCCAGGAAACAAAGTCATTTCACTGGACTTGCTAACAATCAGGCTTCCTGTGTGGACAGTGCACCACAGTTTATAAAGCCCTTGCCCATCTGCATCTCCCATGCGTATCACCCCAACGCAGCGGGAGAGTCCAGGCTAGAGACTTTTTACCCTCATATTGTCCCTAATGATGACACTGACCGTGGTGACGATTACTGAGTGTCCTCCGAGTGCCAGGCACTAATCTGAGCAGTTCCACCTTCACTACTTTATTGTTCCTACGCGGCAAGGTGACCGGGGCTCAGAGAGGGTAAGTGAGTGATTCGATGTCACACAGCCAGCAGGGAGCAGACCCTCACCCGAGCCAGGCCCGTCGGGATCTGCAGCCCCTGAGCGGCGGCCGGAGCCGGGCCCCTTCGTGGGCTGTTTAACCTGCCCCGGATCACGGCCGGGAGGCTCCGGGAATGTAAAGCGAGTCGTGACTTTTCTCCCCTGTTCTTTTACTGCCTTTGTTTATTGAGGGACAAATCGTTGCTGTTTTCGTCTGTTTCTAGCACAGTAAAAATAACAGATACGCCGGCAATCTGGTTAAAAGCTTATGCGGCTCTAGAGTTCGCGCTATTGGATCCATGCAGCATGCTGATGGCAGACACCCCGGTGCCCGCCGCCAAGCCACCCTGGGCTTCGGCCGTGCCTCTGGGCCCCTCTGCCATCCAGTCCTCACCCTGGTACAGAATCAGGCTGCTCAGGGTGGCCTTGCGGCCTGGTTGGGGCCACTTGGCCCATTGGTGCCAGTGCAGGAGTTCACCCGCTTCAAGAGGTCCCACTGGGAATGAGACTCCGCTGATGGGGACCCTGGGCCACAAGGAGCAAAAATCAGAGAAAGAATGAAGACAGCCCGATTTGGGGGTGTGCTCTGGGTCAGGCTGGCCTGGATCTGCATCATGGAGAAGCTACAGTCTTGTGAAGGGACAACCTACCTGGCCTCTCGTGGACTGAATGTAGACGTCCCCTGACCAGCTTGCTTAGGCCACCAGACAACTCAGGCCAGCAGGCTCAGTGCCGTAAGAACTTCAGGTTGCCCCCGGGGAGACCCTCTGGCCCTTTGTGAGTGAGCCCTCCCCCTGTGACAGAGGCAGGAACCGAGGCACAGAGAGGAAAGGGCACTTGCCCAGCACTTTGTCATTGGGCCACATGTTGACTAGTAATTCGGCTGCCCTGGTGCATGGGATGGACCCGGCCTGGGGGAGGCTCCCTCGCCGTCTTCGAGTCACCTCTCCTAGTTCCCGAAGGGAAAGGAGGGGTCCCTTCCACAAACCGTGAGGCCAGTTCAGGGAGGGCCAGGCATCTTTCCCAGTCCCTCGGGTGTTTCTGAGCGGGTCAGGGTCCAGCCAGTGTTCTCAGGAGGTAACTTTCAGAATTAGTAACACTAGGTGGTGTCATGGGTGAAAGTCACCTGGGCAAGGAAGCTGAGGGAGAGACCGACAGGTGCAATTATTCCTGGAGCCAGCAGACCCCAGTGCAGGGAAGGTGGCCGGCGGGAAGGTGGCTGTTGTTTTTAATTTAGCCCTGCCCTCGGGGGTCTGGGGAACATGACTCCAGAAATATACGAGGGTCATTACAGCCTGTGTCCAGCCGGCTGAACGGATGAGGGCTTCGGGAATAGGCCGCTCCTTTCCTACGGTCCCCGCCTGAGTGGGTCCCCTGCCACCCTGCAGCTATTTTTATCTGGTGCCTATTGTTCTGAGTGGAATTACTCTCTCAGCCCTGCGGGTAAGGAGGGTTTTAAATGAATCTGCACCTTGCTGTGTGGCTCCCTGGCTGCCTTTTGTGATTTTTGTCAACAGACCCCAGCCCTGCCCAGCACACACAGGAGTCCATTCTCAGTCGGTCTTCTCAGCTCCTGATTCACTTGTCGCTGGATGCGCGAGGGACCAGGTGCAGTCTTGCACTGAGATGGATCCCGGGCATGGTTCTGTGTGCCACTAGGCTTGGTGCCCCTGACCCAGGTGAGATGTCCTAAGGAGGGTCTTCCCTGGCCTTGGCGTCAGCCTGGGACACAAAGCCAGTGGCTGTCGTGCAGCCGGGAAGGGAAGGGAAGCAGCCCCCATGTTGCACAACACAGCGAAGGGCCGGCCCTGGACTCCACGTGGAAGTACGAAGCCCGGGCCCACCTGGCCCAAGGACACGTGGCAAATGGCAGGGTGGAAACCGGAAACCGCCACTGAGGTCCTGCCACTGCGCTGTCCCCAGCTCGCCCAGGCTGCTGGAACAGAAGTTTCCAGAGTAAAGAGGAGAGGGAGGTTGCTCCCCCGTTTGATAAGAGGGGGAGACTGCTTCCAGGGCTTCTGTCCAAGCAGCTCCATTGAGGGATTGATTTTTCTTAATTTTTTTTTTTTAATATGTCTTTATTGATTTCAGAGAGAGGAGGGGAGAGGGGGAGAGAGAGAGAAACATCAATGATGAGAGTCATTGATCGGCTGCCTCCTGCACGCCCCCCGCTGGGAATGGAGCCCGCAACCCGGGCATGCGCCCCAACCGGGAATCGAACCGCGATCCCCTGGATCCTAGGTCGATGCTCAACCGCTGAGCGACGCCGGCCGGGCGAGGGATTGATTTTTCAATAAGTAATTGGAACACGCTGGAAGTAATTGTTACAAGCCATTGGGATACGGCAGGCGGGCAATAATATGACTTACGTCCTCGGGGACGCGGGCTTAAGTCACGCAGACCTTACTGCCAGGACCCGAGGCGTAAAAGCAGATGAAGACAGACGCCCCCGAGGTGCTGGGAGCTGCCTCGGCGCTTGTGAGGACAGCGGCCGTGGGAATTGGGGAGGGGGTGCACGCAGGGGAAGGGGGCCGGGAATAGCGCATTTACCAAGCGAATGCGAAGAGTCCAGGTGCCCGGCTTGCAGAGACGCGTCTCGGAGGAGCCTGTGCTTTTCCTGCTTCCTAAACCTTAGATGGTTCTCACAAGCCCACAGCCCTGGTGCCCGCTGTTCCAGGATCAGCGTGAGCACGTATCTGCCGTCAGGCTCTGCGGGCTCGGCCAGAGCTTCTCCAAGTCGATGGGAGTGGGACTCCTCCCCGGCGTCACTCGGGGCTTCTCTTTAGGGGGCCAGTTGCTTAATTAAGCAGAGAGAGCGAAGAGACGCTTTGGGAATTATCTTCAGCCGCATGCAGGGCTCTCTGCAGAGGGCTAGGAACTTAAATACACCAGGAGGGGTGTGGGGAGCGAAGGGGTCACGGTAAAGAGCTTGGGTTCTGGGGTCCGATGGGATTGGGGCCTGGATCTCGCAGGTGTCACGTTGCTTCTCTGAGCCACGCTCTCTCCTTTGCATAACCGGCGGTGATCGTGGCCCCTCCAGAGGTTCTTGGGACGGTAAAATGGGAGAATGTGTGTCCACCCTCAGCCCGGCGTCTGGCCTGCGGCTCCCTGTCAATGTCCCCGTCGTTGGATATCAGACCGTGAGCACTGGGGGGACGCACGAGATGTCTTCAAACAAAGACAGACCCAGCGGCGCTGCTCTGATCGCCAGCTGCGGACAGAGCTCCAGCCCGGGGGCTTGGAAGGGGCCCTTAGACACTCTGGGGCCGGCGCTCATTGCATTGTTGAGGGTTCATTAGCACTGAACCCAGGGACTTTCTCCCAGTGAAATCTGTTGTCACTTGATTTTCCCTGAGGCTGTTTTGCTTACCCTCTGGGAGAGGCCATCCCAGCTGTTTCCATGCAGAGCAAGGGTGCCCCCCCCCCCCCCGTTTTTCAGCGTGTTGGAAGAGTTTTATTGAGATACCATAATTCACGTACCACACATGGAGCCTGTACTTTCCACGTTTATTAAATCTTAGATGGTTCTCACAACCCCAATAGCCGACGTGAGCCCCTCTCTGTCTTCCACCCACAGGGGCCGGCCCTCGGGACTCTCAGCCCTACTTTCTATCTCTATAGATTTGCCTGTTCTGGAAATTTCACATAAACAGAGTCGTTGCCCTCTGTGGATATATACCCCGCTTTGTTTATCCACTCTCCGGTTGATGGACGCTCGGGTTGTTTTCCACATCTTGGCCGTTGCCAATAACGCTGCGGCGAACGTTCGTGGACAAGTTTTCAATTCAGTCCTGCTTCTCCCTGAAAAGCCGATCTCCATGGAAACAGCTAAGTATTGACAATATGAACTGGAATTAAAGGCCGCATCCTTTAAAAAGATACCAATTTAGAGAAAGCTGCCAAACCCCTTTCCTCGCGTTGTGGTCCCCGGCCTGCACCTGCGCGGAGGGGCCGCGGCAGAGCCGCCCCGGAGCTCGCCAGCACGCCGCCCGGGGAGCCCTCGCTGCGGACGGCGGCCCTGCCCGCCCTGTGCGTCCTGCGACGATGCGTCGGGCGAAATGCTCTCAAGTCAGGGCGGTAAGAGCTGTAACCTCTAGTAGCTGATTCCTTTTGGATGCCCAGTCGTGCAGCTGCTCATGCTGGCCCTTGGCTGGGGCCACCGGGGCGCCCGGAGGCAGATTTCCCAGCCGGCTCTAGCCACTGCTCCGTGCAGGTTCTGCGCCCAGCACACTTCACACGTTAGTCCGCCTGGTCCTCTGACGGGCCTGCGAGATGCGGGAGCTGTTATGACTCCTGTCTCACGGGCGAGAGATCAGAGGTAGAGAACCTGGCAAGGTCACGCAGCAAGAGGTGTCAGAGCTGGGATTTCAGTCTAATTCTTCTTTACGCTGAAGCCCGAGCCCTGGAGCACTCCCTGCTTGGCTGTATGCGTTTTTAAAAATCCACCTCAAGCTGTTTCTGAGAAGCGGAGGAGAGACGTAGGTCTCCTTAATCTTTCTTTCGTTCACTGCCTTTTTTTTTTTTTTACACCCCTGATCTGATCCCAAATCTGATTGTCACTCACCCACTCTGAACCTAATTGGAATGTCCTTCTGGATTTGAAGGCCATAGGGAGAGCCCGGTAGCAAGAGCCCTCACGTGTCAATGTCTTTTCTCTATCGCGGCCATCGTCGCTTGCTCCAGCTAATAGAGGGCAGGATTGTTTTGTCCTTCGAGGCTTTTCTGAGTGTCTAAAGCACCCTTACTGTTTGCCCTGCTGTTCCCCGCTGTATATCCTCAGGCCTCTTATATCAGCCATCAGAGATCAGCAGAGCAAAGCGATGAGGCTGGAGTGATGGGGCCATTCTGGATGTGCCCCAGCCACCATCGCTTCCTGGCACAGAAGCCTGGGCAGCCGGGACAGGTGAGGAGAGCACCGTGGCCGCCCAGCAGCCTCTCAAATGAGAGCAGAGCCCCTGCTCCTGGGCCCCGAGACCCCTCCGTCCCTTCTCCAGGTACAATGCAAGTGGAGCCTTCCTCTCTAGTCCCGCCTTGTGGTCAGGGAGGAGGCCTGTAGCCTCTCTTCCAGGATTTACTGAGATTTTCTCTGTGGTCCGGGATGTAAATAGCCCGTGGACTTTGGAAAGAAAATCGGCGTTGTCTGCTTGGTAGCCACAAATTGACACCACACACTTTTATTATCTACACATACTTCATAGCGACGCACGCGCATCTCAATCGAGTCGCTTCCTTGGGCCTTCGGGACACAGGCAGGCGGAGCCGTTTATCAGCTGATGAGATGAAGCCTTTTCTCAGCAGGCCTACGTTAAATTATTGGGAGAAGCCGAGTCTCGTTAACGGTGTTTCTGTCTGCATTTTGGTGCTGGGGTTGGTCACGGAAATCACCTCTTACCAGATTCGAGCCGCCAGCGAGGGCGGTTCTGCCCTCACTCGGCCCTCCTGGCCTTGGCACGTGTGATCCGTGCACTGCCCTTCCTTCTAGAAGGGATAGAAAGGCAGAACCCCGGGACAGAATTCCTGCCCTGGGGTCGTAGAAGGAGCAGGAAAGGAGTAGCGAGGAGGTATTATTACCACTGAGCCCTAAGGAATGCTCACAAAGGACCCGATTCCCTCCCTGGTGTTTCCTACCCCATGGCGTGCTAAGGTAGACCTGCTACATTACGTTCACTCACCACCCGTTCCTCCGACTTCCTTCCAGGGAATGGCCTCTCCCACTGTTAATCCGTTTAGTTCAGGGAGTGATCGGTTAAGTGTTAAAAGTCCCCAGGCCACACTGATTGGCTCAAGGATGTGTGCTTGACCCAGTCAGTGCTAGACAGACTCCACAAGGCTGTTACTGGGACCATCGGACAAGAGATGCATCCTTCCCAGTGAACTTGAACAGGGACAAGGTGAGGCTGCGGCTGCTGGCAGCCATCTCGCCACCAGGAGGAGAGAGCCCATCTGAGCCGGGAAGGGGCCAGGCGATGCTGGAAGAGAGAATCCGAGGCCAGTGGTATCATTCGAGCTCCTCGGCCAATTTACAGCTGAATATAGAACTACCCATGGACTTCCCAGTTCTGTGAGCCAATAATTTTCTTTTTGTTTAAGCCGGCTTGGGTTGTGTTGTCCATCGTTTGTCACTGAAAGTCCTGGCTGACGCCGGTGCCTACAGGGTGTGCTGGACCCGAAGGAAGAAAGTGTAAACAGAAACAAGAACCAATCCCGCCGCTCCAGGATGCAACAATAGAGTCAGAACGACACAGGCCTGAAACCACTATTAAAATGCAACTTGAGCCCTGGCCAGTTTTGCTCAGTGGTTAGAGCTTTGGCCAGCAGACTGAAGGGTCCCGGGTTTGATTCCAGCCAAGGGCACGTACCTCGGTTCAGGCTCGGCAGCCAATCAATGTGTCTCTCTCACATTGATGTCTCTCTCTCTTTGCCTTCCACTCTCCCTGTAAAGCAATGGAAAAAATATCCTCAGGTGAGAATTAAAAACATAATAATAATTATAAATAAAATAAATAAAATGCAGCTCGACAATGGCTGTGATAAATGGATGAACCGAGTGCCCGGGACCCAGAAGAGGAAGCGTGTAAGGAACCCTTTTCTCTGTCCGTCTGCAGAAGACACCTTCTCAAAGAGAAGCTTAAGGCACCCGTGTTGGGTGGTTGAACCTGGGAGGGGACAGCTGCCACTCTGGGGGTGCCATGGGCCGAGACCCCCAAGGTTCCCCATTCCAGCGCATTTCCAATCTGTCCGTCTCCTGCTCCGACCAGACCTGGTAGGGGCTTAATTGCTTTGGATTGATTTTTGCCAGTGGTGCCTTCCAAACCCCCAGCCCAGGGACAGGGGGAGATTAGTCACCTCAGGGAGACTCCCTCCTGATAATGGCGAAAAAACAGCCAGGGGCGAGGACATTTAAATGGATTTTTTAAAACCAGCATTCCCAGGTGCACCTGGCATATGAACAGGCTTTCTGGCAAATGGCGACAGGGCACTTCGGGTCAGTAAAAACACGGCGACGTTAATCATAGGAGCTACCATTTTTACCGACACCGTCTGAGCCCTCTGCGTAAATCCCAGGGTGTCCTCAATCTCGCAGACCAGCGCGCGGGGCCTGTGTCCCCAGTTACTGCCCACTGGTCAATGCACGGGCTTCGTCGGTTATTAATTGTTCATATTGTTTCCCCTGCAGACACCATCTCATTTAATCTTCATGACAAGGGCTGTATTGAGCCCATTTTACAGAGGAGGGAATGGGATCTTTTCCCTCCAAAATGTACTGACGTGAGCCCTGGCCAGTTTGGCTCATTGGTTAGAGCATCAGCCAGCGGACTGAAGGGTCCCAGGTTCGATTCCAGCCAAGGGCACATACCTCAGTTGCAGGCTCCCCCCGGCTGGGACACGTGCAGGAGGCAACCAATGGATGTGTCTCTCTCACATCGATGTTTCTCTCTCTCCCTTCCACTCTCTCTAAAAAGCGACGGAAATAAAGTCCTCAAGTGAGGATTTTCTTTAAATGTATTGCCACGAGCAACAGGAAGGCAGTCAACATCCAAGGCAAAGATTCTGCATCCGGGGGAAATTTCCACCTCTGCCCCCTGCCCGAAGTCAGGGATACCTGTCTCCACACCAAACACCACGCCTGGAGATGCCACAGGAGCAGACGTTTCCAGGCAAATGTGGGCGCAGCGCCTTCCCGTATGAAAATAGATCGCCCCGGGACTGGGGGAGCTAATGAGGGTGATAATGAGAACCGCTTATTAGGGCCCGTCTTCTAAAGCTCATTTGTGCTTTTAATAGAATTTACAGCCATCTGCTTAGCAGGGATGACAGATCTCGATGGGGTGCGTTTCTAACCAGATCTCCTTACCCTGGCTGCCCCTGGTCTCCCCGCGCCCACCTCTGCCCTCTGCCGCCCAGGTCGCCTTCCCCACAGGAGCCTGGACCTTGGGACCTGCTGACCGCTCCACGCCGGCCGAGCACCCGTGAAGCGCCGACTGGTCTAACCCTTTGCCCCGCACGGAGCTGTTGTATAGGCGAGGAAACTGAGGCTCTGAGAGTTGAAGCAGCTCACCCGGAGCCACACAGAGAGGCCTGGGAGTCCACAGCCGGCCGCTGACCCCAAAGGCCGAGAGCTCCCCCACCCGCTGGTGGGTCCTGCTCGGGGCCAACGCCTGACCTCTGCCGCTTTTCCACGGACCCTGCAGGCCCAGAACAGCCGGGCGGGTGGGAGTGTGGGGACCCACGGGCCCCTCGGCATGTCCTTCCAGACGTAGGACCAGAAGGTGACAGTTGAACTCGGAGGCCTGCGATCTGCCTCAGTTTCTCCTTGTGCACCCATCTCCCGCCCCCCCTCTCCAGGACTCCGTGGTATTGTCGCATCAGTGAGACGCTGAACAGGAAGCCGGTTCCCCTTCACCAGCCCTGTCAGCATCTCAGGGTGATCTCATTGGCGCCCGCCAGTCCCGACAACCTGTGACAGCCGGTTCCTTCCCAATGGCAGTTGTGATCAAAGCCTTCCGGCTCCTGTCGCCCCTCCCGCCACCCCTGCCTGTGTGGACCCTTCCGATCTGTTTCCCTAAACCTCCGCTTGCGTGGCACGGTCCCAATAGTCTCACGTGTTTCCAGACGCTGGTGTTTTTTCTCGCCGCTGCAGGTGAGCTTGCCACCTTCCATGGCCGTGGTCTTCCGTGGCCGTGGCCTTCCCAGTGGGAGCACGGCGCAGGGATGGCTCTGGACGGTCCTGGAGCCTCAGTGCAGGGCCCGCGTGTGTGGATTCAGCTCAGCTCTAACCACAGGCTGCTGGAACCAGTCATTAAATGAGTCGTTACCATGTGTGGCTGGGGCTTGACAACATCTTCCGACGGGTTCTGTCGTTTTTATCTCTTCACCTCTGATGTTGTTTTCAGTGAAGCAGAACACTCGGGGGAGGGGGGGCACGGCCCCCAGACCTTCCAGCTCCGTGTTACAAGGGCCTCTCCTGCTGTCCTAAGGAGAGAAATACTGATCAGCACTGCTATTTGTTGGGACAGAGAAGACTGGGGCAGAAACAAGTTTACAGGGTGTGGGGCGGGGGGCTCAGAGGGGGGCTCGAGGGGTTGAAAGCAGGCCTGTGTCTCTGTCCCTTGCTAATTGATATCCCAAAGCCATGGTTGGGGTCGTGTTTGAGCCTTGGCTCTGTTTGCCCTCAAGTTGGCAGATTGCAGGGTCTTGGGTGAGACGCGTTCATTCCGCAGAGCCCGGGAGGGGCAGGTTTAACCAGCGAGCAGACCTGGAAAATTCCAGCGCTATTAAGGGCCTCGCTCCATGTGGTGACTGCCGGGTGGAGCCAGTCCTCTGCCCTCGGCCATGTCCTGCCAGCAGCCCCGCGACACCCATCCCCCCTCAATTTTGCCATTAGCCCCAAGATAGCCAGGAAAGAGTAAGAGAGGGTGAGAAAAATTCCAAGTCCAGATTTTTCCCCAACTTGGGATAAATTCTGGGGTTCCCGCAGGGATGAGACCACTCTTGCTCGGAGCAGGGAAGGGGAGCGGAAGGACTGCGCCCACAGCTCTGGCCTGCTGTTTCACAGCAGTGGGACCAGTCACCAATTATTATTTCAATAGGGCACGTCACTCCCTGACTATTAGTGAGTCTGTGACGGGGTTAAGGAAGACGCCTGCTGGGCATCTTCCCTCCACCCCCCGCGGGCCAAAGACACCGGCTGCAGTGAACCCGAGCCGCCTGCATGAATGGCCGCGTGTGTGCGTGTGTCCCACGCTATGTGTGTGTGCGTGCACACGTGTACTCGTGTGTCCTATGCCACGTGGCATTATCAGTTCTCGATGTCATTCATCCACCGAGTACCAAGGACGCAGCACCCTGCCTGGCGGACTCAGGTCACATGCGCGCCCCTGGAGTCAGCAGCGCGGCAGGAGGCCGTCACCTGCAGCAGACCCTCAGCTCCTGGGTCAGCGGTTGAATTAGGGGCACGTCTTCGGGGACCGGCCCTTAGACGGCTTCTGGAGAGCAACGGGCTTGGAGTCAGAGGCCGGACCTCAAGGCCAGCCACTGTCTCACGCTGGCGACGGGGCCTCTCTGGGTTTGTTTCCTTGGCTACGATTTGCAAAATAAAAACGATGTCACGGAGTAGATATGTAGCAGCACTGTCCGGGAGAACCATGTTCGATGAGAGACGTGTCCTGCATCCGCACTGTTTAATACGAAGGCCACAAGCCACATGTGGCCGTTGAGCCCCTGAAATACAGCCAGAATGACGAAGGGCCTGAATTTTCCAGTGTATTTCATTTTAGTGAATTTTAAGGGAGACGGTCACCTGTGGCCGGCCGTGGCCACACGGTCCAGCACAGCTGTGGAATATTCAGCAGGATCGAGGGTGTGAGATCGCTGTGTAAGCTGCGATGTGCAGTGAAGGAGAAGCCACTGCAGGTGTAAACGGCAAGGCCCCGGAGAGGGCCGGATGCTGTGTGGTGGCGTCGGGATCGTGCTTGTGACTCTTGCAGCCACTGACCTCAGGGAGGCCTCGGCGGGAAGCCAGAGGTGAATTCTGAGAAAAGGAGAGGTGGGGTCTGCCGCGTGTTTATGTTGTATTGAAAATAGACTCTAGCCCGGCCGGGCGGGGCTCAGCGGTTGAGCGTTGACCTGGGATCCAGGCGATCGGGGTTCGATTCCCGGTCAGGGCACATGCCCGGGTTGCGGGCTCGATCAATGACTCTCTCATCATTGATGTTTCTCTCTCTCTCTCTCTCCCTCTCCTTTCCTCTCTCTGAAATCAATAAAGATATATTTTAAAAAGAAAAAGAAAATAGGCTCTAGGGAGGAAGAGACAGAAGCAGAGAACAAAGAAGGGGCCATTGCCGTGAGCCAGTGAGAGACGATGCCGGCAGGGAGCGGAGAGGGGCGCACAGTGGGGCCGACGGTGGGTTCGGGGTCTAGTGTAAGGCACAGCCAGCAGGACTCTCTGGGGGGTCGGACGTGGGACAGGAGAAAGAGAGAAGTCAAGGGTGACTCCGGGACGGAAGCTCGGGTAACTGGAAGGAAAGCACTACTACTTGTTGGGACAGAGAAGACTGGGGCAGAAACAAGTTTCCGGGCCACGGGGCGGGGAAATCGGGAGTTCACTTTGGGGCATGTTAACCTGGAGATGTGTGTTAAACACCTTGCTGACCAGTCATAAGTATACTTGTGTTTCCATGTCCGAACATTACTGACCGGTCACGAGATAACCCGTGTCTGCACTTACGTTAATTCAAGTGATTTTAAACACCTTGCCCACCAGTCATGGTGGAAAAGTAGCCGGTCAGCAAGATGTTAATCATCCAAGAGCTTGAGACTCAAGGGAGAAGCCAGAGCGGGTCATAGCGATTCAGGAATGATCAGTTCAGAGAGGGTACTCCCAGCCTTGATACCACCAAGCCGGTGAGTGTGGCTGGAGGGACGAGAGGCCTGGGAGGGGCTCGGGGCCCTCCGACGTGGAGGTCGGGGCGGAACAGGCTCCCACGGAGGCCTGAGGCGGTGGGGGCGGCGGGGAGGAAACCAGTGGAGAGCAGGTCCCGGGAGCAAGGTCCGCCAAGGAGGAGGGTGGTGATGCTAGATGCTGCCGGGAGGCCAAGAGGGGCCGGAAGACTGGCCACTGGGTTTAACAGCGTGAAGGTCATGGGTGACCTTGGGCTGTTCGGAGGACTGTCGGCATGAATTGCTGGCTGGATGGATGGATGGCTGGATGACTGGATGGATGGCTGGATGGATGGGCGGATGGATGGGTGGACAGACGTATGGAAGAAAGGTTAACTTAACGAACGCGGCTGCCTGCAGCATCCTTTGCTTGTCACCCCACTTAAGCAGATGTTGCCTGACACCCTGGATGCCGGAACGAACCTGTCGGGATCAATCCCCTGCTGGCTGTACGATTAGCGTCTTGGCGCCGTCTGGTTTCATTTTTCTGTTTTGGCTCACCTGTCACGCTCTCCATTGAATTGTTTTCCTCTCTTTGAGGCTTGAGAAGGGAAAAGAGAGGGAAGAAAATGAGAGAAGAGAACCAGCGCTGGGATTCGGGGTTTACTTGGGTTTACAGTGCCTTTGCCAAAGGGGTTTGCTTTGCCAGATACCCCGTGCCTTTCAGGGAGATCGGGTTTGCAGAGGCCCCCTAGCTCCACAGGGGGCGTCCCTGCTGATTCACCTCCACTTGAAAGCCAAGTGAGAAAATAGGCTTCTCAGTTGTAGTTAGGGAGTTGGAGACTTTATGTCAAGTGTCATTTACCTTTTCATGGGTCTACTTGGCGGTTGTCATTCATTGGTCAAGGATGGAGAATGGAGCCTGTGTTGCATTATCCTCGGGCATTTTCTTAAAGCCCCGTTTCCCATGAAGCAGGCTCTGCCTTCTCCTCATAATGAAAATCAAGTAACAGAAGGCATAGACTCAGATCCCATACTTTCTACCCAGAGTGTACTGGAGTCAGCCGTTCCAGGCTCATAGGAGTCAAGGGTTTAACTTTCAGGGATACCCTGAGCCTCACATTGATAGCTTGAAATTGACAATTAATGACAGAGTATTTACACCAAGGCAATTGGCAGCCACTACACAGCAGAGCTCCTCCCACCTCCAGAGCTGGTTTTGAACCTTTACCAGCACACCACTGCCCGTGGCCCTCAACACTAGGAGAGAGATCCTCTGGGATCTATCCGAAGAGCAGTCTCAGGAATTCCCTGCTTCCCTAGCCCAGGCGACTCCCACATAAACAGACATGCTCGGGAAGATATGTTGCCCACAGACTTTTGGAGCTGACATCTCCTGCTTCAAGCTCTACGGGGCGACAGCGTGATGGGAGAGCGTTGCCCCACCAGTGAGCAAGGAGATGAAAAGCAGTTGTTTGGCTGAGAAGAGGAAGACGAAAACCGAGACATGCGGGGCAGGGCTGTGACTGTCGCAGGTGTTAGGATCTCATCTCATTAGGGCTTCTCCGAGGCCGGCTGCAAAGGCCGACACAGCAGATGAGGCGATGGCTTTATGGAATTGTCAGTGTTATCAGTTCCTTGTCCCTCATCTTATCTGCATGATCACCACCTCTGTTGTCATCGGTTGGGTTTTCAGTCTTGTGGTAGCTGTGTTTATTTATTACACACATAAATGCAGCCAGCCACCAGGGCGGCATCGGTGATTGTGGCTGCCGTGGGCTCCTTACAATGCAAGCTGGAGAGGGAGCTCTAGGCAGGTGACGAAACAAAGCAAAGAACAGGTGGTTGGGAGGGCACACCTTGGGTGTGCAGGTAGGAGCCAGCGCTTATGACCATCACTTCCCTGCGGGTGTCTGCGGGGTGAGCAGACGCGGTGTTGTGTAGTTAAGTGGGGCGGGGCGGGAGGGTGTCTGGAGCTAGATTGCCTGGGTTCCCGTCTCGTTCTTCCACTTGCTAGCTCGTGACCTTGAGCACGTTTCACCTTCTCTGTACACCTTAGTCTGCCATCTGTAAAATGAGATGATGACAATGATCGTACAAAAAGTAGTGTGCTTGTGGGGATTAATGAGGAATCTGTGTTAAACACGCAATGCAGTGCCTGGTACGCTTCATAAATGTTAAGTCTGACAGTCCCTGTCCAGGCCCTTTTACAGATGGGCATGTGGAGATGTGGAAAAGCCAGCCTACCGCTTAGGATACGGTAGAGTCATTCACACTGAGATCAGAGCTTAGGAAAACAAATAGGTCTTTGGGCAAGTTGAAACCACCTTGAATTAGTCAGACAGCCTTGATTTTCAGGTGAGAGAGACTTAACCCAAACTGTCTAAAGCCAAACACACAAAAAAAAACAACCAAAAACTGTTCAGTAGCTATGGCTTGGGTCATTGAAAATACCAGGGCGTATCCTTCAGGCATGGCTGGATCCAGGAGCTTAAGTAGTCTCACCTAAATTCTCTTATACTCTCTGCCCCCTACCAGTCTTGTGGCTCTGCTTCCCTCTGGGCCCCTTGTAGGAAGGCCCCATTCTCTGCTACTGAGGAAGGAAGCCTTCCTCCGTGAGCTGTCAAGGTGGCCTCAAGCGTCGTCCTTACATCTAGGGATCCCCAGGGAACTGACAGCGTATTTTCTAGGAGCTCTAGAAAAAGTCCCAGAAAGAACTCTGACTGGCCCATTTTTTAATCACATGCCTGTCCCTGATCCAATCATGACGGCCAGAAGGGATTGTTCTTGGAATTAAATGAATTAAGATACAAGGTGTCCCAAAAAAATGTACACGCACTTTTAACAGCTGATAGCTCAATTTAGAAAATGAAATGTATTTTAATAAACACTGCCTTTATAATTATTCAAAGTGTATGCATACATTTTCTTGGGACACCCTATATGTGCAGCACTTAGCACAGTTCCTAACACATGGAAAACACTCGAGACATAATCTTATCAGCAATTACGTACAGGGGTGGGCAAACGTAGGTTTACGGTTGTGAGTACGTGAAACACAGAGTTTACTCTTGTATTATTATTTATTAATTATCATACTATTTTCCATATGAACAGCTGTAAACCTCCTGCCCGCCCCTGTATATTGTGATTGAGAAATCAAATAGGATTATGTATATCCGTGGCTTTGTCAACTGCTCAGCGCCACAGACGCGAGGAAGTCGCTCCGAGATGTTCCAGCATCGTGACGCTCACTGGCCGCTTTCCAGGGAGAAGAGCGGGACCATCTCCCGTGTGCTCGTCCATCGGCATCAGACGGCGCTCTTTCCGGCTTCGGGGTCAGAGACAGCCCGGCCTCTAACTGGAAAAATCATCTAGGGATCGACTCCTTGGCCCCGATTGACTCGGAGCCTCACTCTGGCCTCACTCAGACCACGGAGCTGGGCACGTGGAGTCCAGTTGGCTCCAGGATGCGTGACTAGGATACGACCTGGTGTGTGTGGCTGTGCGCGAGTGTAGACCCTCCCGCCTGGAGTGGACGTGCCTAAGACAGTCACAGGCTCAACCGCATCATCCAAGGGGAGCGACCATGTGGCGGGGCCCACGTGCGAGCCGCCACGTTAGGTCCATCACGGGCATTACCTCACGAATCCTTACAGCAGGTACTAACCCCCGTCGCACGGCTGATGTGTCTAAACCAGCTTCAGGATGAGGCTCGGGGATGTCATGTGCTCAGGGGGATTCAGGGAGTGGGGGTGGGAGGGGTGACATGACAAGAGTAAGGCGCCCCGTGAAACTCTGATCTGGTGACAGTGGCAGGTACACCAGATGCGTGCTAAGTGCTCCGTGTACACTTTCCCACATGGTGCTTGCCAACAGCCCTTCAAGACGGAGTCCCTGTGGGGGCCCATTCTATAGAGGAGAAAGCCGAGGTCTGCAGGTTCGGTGACTTGCCCTAGGAGACGTTTGTGATCATTGGTGGGGCTAGGATTTGAACCCAGGCAAGCTGGCTGTAGAGCTGTCCTAGTTCCCACGGCGACATGACAGATCACCCCAAGCTTAGTGATATAAAACACTAATCATTTTATTGTGCTCAGGCATCTCATGGGCCAGGAAATTGAACAGGGCTGGGGTATCTTGTTACTGCCTCCTAACGGCTGAGTGTCAGCTGGGGGCGACTCAGATAGCTGGGTGCGGGGCCTGATGGGTCCGAGGGTCCACTTCCCGAGATGGTGTCTTCACCTCTGAAGAAGTGGGCTGTCCCTGGCCAGTGTGGCTCAGTTGGAGTGTCGTCCCATGCACCAAAAGATCGTGAGTTCAGTTAGTGGTCAGGGCACATACCCAGGTTGCAGGTTCAATCCCCGTATGGGAGGCAACCAGTCGATGTTTCTTTTTCACATTGATGTTTCTCTCTCTCTCTCTCCCTCTCCTTTCTTCTTTCTCTAAAGTCAATAAAAACATTTTTTTAAAAAAAGGTTATAAAGAAATAGGCTGGTTTGACCCTAAGGCCAGGCTCAGCTGGGCTGCTGCTCAGAGCACCTGCATGTACATGGTCTCTCCAGGTCACCTGGGCATGGTGGCTGGATCCCAAGAGGGAGCCTTCCAAGGGAACAGCTGGAGGTGAGGCCTTTTATGACCTAACCTTAGACGTCACCTGGCGTCACTTCCTCTGTACTTTAGCGGTCAGAGCAGCCACAAGCCAGCCCAGATTCGAGGGGATGGGGCATAATTCATCCTGGGCTCCAGGCTAGTGCTGGGGATTGAGAGAACAGTAAGGCCAACGCCGGTCCTTGAGAACCCCCCGTCTGTGAGGGGAAGCGATGGAATCAAACACGGAATTACAGTTCGGATGGCGCAAGCTCTCCGGGCCCCTGGATGCTGCGGGCGTGGCGCTCATTCTTGGAGTGTGCAGTAACTGTACTCACGGCCTAATTGCCAGCAATGCTGTATTTTTGGAGTTACTCATGATCCGGCTCAATGGAACGTTTCCGAAAGTTAATTCTCCTGTGATAAGCAGGGTGTTTCCAGTTGTACCAGAAAAGCCGGAGCAACTGGTCAGGTGGCTTTCCCACAAGCCACCTCCCAACCCTCAACCCTTGTCTCACCTGGAAGGTGCAGAAACAGAGAGCAGCAAACACCAGTGGCCCTGTGAAACGCCGGCCCAGGGAGGCAGAACTTCTTCTTGAGGCCCTTGAGGCACAGGAAGGACCTGAGGGACAGGCTTTTGGCCACCCATGCCATGGCACCGTTGGCCACCTTGCCTCAATGTCCATCGTTCATTTATTCCTTCATCCCACAAGTGTCTGTTGAGTGCTGGTTATGTGCTAGGCATTGTCCTGGGCCCCGGGGATACGGTGTTGAGCAAAGCAGATGTCCCCACCCTTGGGAGCTAATGGTCTCATGACTGCATGGTGGGTCCAGGTTCAGGCTCTGGAGTCGGATCACCTGGGCTTCAGTTTCTGTGAATTTGCCAGAAGACGTCGCGAGTCACTTAACCTCTTTCTTGCTCCATCTGAATTTGTTTCTGCATCACTATACTGGAAATAATAACAGGGTCTTCCCTGTATGGTCGTTTAAATGAGATTCTAGTTTGCAAGTGTAGCTGCTGGTGCCGGTGCTGGGGCCAGTATGACTTGCCCAGGGTTTCAAGGGAGCCCAAAGAGCACCCCGCGCCCACACGTCGCTCACTGCTGTGCCGCTGAGTTAGAGTGAAATTAGCACCCAGGACCGTGTGTAACAGAAGCCTGGACCGCACGGCTTTGCTGAGACTATACACACTGTCAAGGTCTCCGATTTAGGGGTGTTTGTGGCTGGAGACATGGAAGCCAAGAGCCGTGCATTTTTGAAGGTCATTTAGTGTTTGAGGTCATTTAGAACCGAACTTCTCAACTTGATGCGCATGACAGTCATGGGGCTCTTATTAAAACCCAGAGCCTGATTTGCCAGCTCTGGAGTGGGGCCAAGATTCCGCATTTCTAGCAGGTTCCAGGTGAGGCCCACTCTGCTGGTCAGGAGACCACACTGTGCGCAGCCAGAGGCTGGACCACCCTCTGGCCTTTCCCTGAACAGTTTTGCATAGTGAGCCGACAGCACTGTCATCCGAGGGCCTCTGAAGGTCAGCGGGTGGCAGTGGTGGTGGGAGAGGTCCCCGCTGGCTGGGGCAGAGGGGCCATTTAACATGCCACACAGAGCTGTGCTCACCAAGGGCACCAGCCAGGGGCAGGAGGGCATTACTGTCCACGGGAAAGTGCTCAGGAGGGAACTATTATCTCTCCATGTCCAGTCTTCTCTGAAAACATTTTAACAAGAAATCAAGAATCAACAAAAAGAGCATTACCTCCAAGTTCCCCTTCATTACCCCAAAGTGAGGAGATAATCGCCGCTCTCTTGCTTGTGTTAACCCGGGAGTCCAGCCTGGGAGGGGCCCCGCCTCCCTCCCGTCGCCCCCCTCCCCCCTGGACAGTCTGCCTTCCCCCAGGTTCTCCAAAGCTCCCAGGGCCTCTGCCCCACCCCCCGCCTGCTGAGCTCACTGCCCCCAGAACGCCCTTCCCCCTTCTCTCATCTGGTGCACCCCTACCATCATTTGGGGGTTCCCTGTAAATGTCCCACTCCCCAGAGAAGTGTTCTCTGATTCCCAGTCTACCTCAGGACCCCAAAGCCTCTGTCCCTGCTCCCTTAGTTTCCCCCCTAGCGTTCCTCAGACAGGAACATGCGCTTCTGCGCCTGAGCCTGGCCCGACGCCCGCCTCTGCTGAAAGGGTGCAGGCGCCTGCTCCCCGGGCCGCGCGGGACTCGGCACCTGCCGCCGGATGTGCTCCGGGGCTCTCCCGCAGAGCCCAGCGCCCCGGCCGCTCTTCACGCACGGTGCCCCTGAATATAGACCTGTGTCCCGGGAGGGGGTGTGTGAGTGTATGAATATGTGAGTGCACGTGTGTGTGTGTGTGTGTGTGTGTGTGTGTGAATATGTCAGTGCGTGTGTGTGTGTGTGAGTGTGAATGCATATGTGTGAGTGCATGTGTGAGTAGGAGTGTGTGTGTGAATATGAGTTTGTGAGTGCCTGTGTGTGAGTGCATGTGTGTGTATGTCTGAGTGTGAATGCATATGTGAGTGTGCGTGTATGTGTGTGAGTGCATGTGTGTGTGTGAGTGCATGTGTGTGTGTGAATATGTGAATGTGTGTGTGAGTGCATGTGTGTATGTGTGTGTGAGTGAATGCATGTGTGTGTGAGTGCGTGTATGTGTGTGTGAGTGTGAGCGTGTGTGAATATGTGAGTGTGTATGTCTGTGTGAATGCAATGTGAGTGTATGTGTATGAGTGCATGTGTGTGTCAGTGCGTGTGTGTCAGTGCGTGTGAGTGTATGAGTGTGTGAGTGCATGTTTGTGTGTGAGTGCGTGTGAGTGGGGAGTGGGGCGTTCTCAACTTCAGAAGCATGGCATTTGGGGCTGGGCCGTCGTCTGCCTTGGGAGTCATCCTGTGCATTGTAGGGTGTTTAGCAGCGTCCCTGCCCTCCGCTCACAGGTGCCAGTGGTGCCTCCCCCCAGTCATGACAAATGTCCCCTAGGGGGTAAAAGCACCCTGGGCTGAGAACCTCTGAATACATACACACACACGCGCACACACACACACACACAAAAACCACGTGCACATGCACACACAAACACATGTATACACACACATGAACACCTCTCTGTTTAAGCGCCCGCGCGTGTGTATGCGCTTGGACACATGTGTGTCTGTGCTCACTCGTTTTCGAGAAGCCGGCCAGGGCTGTGTTTGCAGCCCCGAGAGCAGCACCCGCCGCGTGCCCGTCAGCACGTGGTGAGCGGGTGACTCAGCGGCCAGCAGCACCCGTCCCAGCGTGGCCGAGGGTCGGGCGAGGCGGGTACTGCGGCTGGCGCAGGCCTTGTGTTGGTGAGTGACCAGTGAGGAAGCCAATCTCCTTTCCTCCTCGCTTTCCCCACTCGCTCCTCCCTTCCCCCAACTGCCAAAGCCCGCTTCTATTTTACTCCGTTTTGAAAGATTTCTTTCCTAAGCTGATAAAATTATAATTTATTCCTCCCCCCACCCCATGCAAGGAAGCAGACACGTAGTCACATTGGCTTCCCCTCAAGAACCCAAATCCTGCCCAGCCGGTGTGGCTCAGTGGTTGAGCATCGACCCATGAACCAAGAGGTCACCAGTTCGATTCCCGGTCAGGGCACATGCCTGGGTTTCGGGCTCCATCCCCAGTAGGGGGGTGCAGGAGGCAGCCAATCGATGTTTCTCTCTCATCGATGTTTCTCTCTCTCCCTCTCCTTCTCTCTCTAAAATCAGTAAGAACATATTTCAAAAGAAAAGAACCCGCGCCCCTTTCAGCAAGAAACCATGACCCCAGATGTGCCGTGGGCCGCCCCCCAAACCCCAGACACTCGTGTGATGTTATCAGCAACCCATGAGACCCCGGGTTGGTATGTGAGCTAGTTGCCCCGAGCTGATGGCACTGCAGCCCTAACCAAAGAAGCTCGACATTTTTAGTTTGTCTGCCTGAGCCGGCTTATCAGGACTAAAACAATAATTCCCATTAAGCTTGTTTTTTTATACGTTCTTCAAGCAAACCCACATCCTTCCCTGCAACTCCCCTCCCCGGGAGTGGGGTGCGGATCCCCAGTTTGGGAACCATGGGCTTGCGGCGCTGCTCTGCCCCCCACGCTCTCGGGGCCGCACAGGCATTTTCCAGGGTGCACCTACCGGACCGCGGCCCTTCCCTGCCCCCGGTAACGGGCCTCGGCCTGGTCAGAGTGAACCGTGTGTCTCCATCATCATCTTTATCGTCGGGTGGACTCGCCGCTGGGCCCGCGCTCTCCCTCTCCTTACGGTTTCATCGCGGTGCGCCCCCGTCTGTTCGCCGTGTGGATGGGAACAGTTAGGGGGACCCCCTGGCACTGGGAAAAACAAAGCAAAAAAAAAAAAAAAAAGAGGGGCCAGGGATAAAAATGGCACCAAACGAGCCTCTCTGGACGGTCATCGAGAACCAGGGCGCCCAACACAGCAGTATCTGTCCTTCCTCATGGCCGTCGCTTTAATGAGAAAGGGAAATTAACCCATCCCCGGGGACATTCCTGTCATCTTGCAGCGAGGGAGCACCGTTGTGAGGTCCCCATGAACCCCCCTCGCCGGAGCTGCAACTCCGAGGCTCCCGACGCAGGAGGCCCCAGGCACCAGGCCTCTGCCCAGACTTGCTTCTGCCCTCTCTGTGGAGTCTCCGGGCTTTCAGCACATTCTCCCCCACACCCCGCCTGCCCCATCCCCCAGCTTACATTTTTTTTCTTCCAATGTGTCACCTGGCATTTCTAGAACTGGGGCCCCCAACGCTGGAGTCTCCAGACTGGGCCCTCGCTCCCTCCTGCACCCTCTGTGCCTGAGAGTTAACTACAAAGGCCTATGGGGGGAGGAGAGGAAGTGAGGGACCCCAGAAGTCAGGTAGGAGGGGCTCATCAGTCCCCCAAGCGCTGATTATCTTCAAAGCCCTTTCTAGTTGTTACTGAATGAATCACTCGCAGTGCACACACTGGACAGGGTGATAGCAACCCTGTTTAACCTGCTGAATGCGGCCTTACGCATTGCTGATTAATTCAGTCTCCTGCGAAACTGGCCACTCCCTCTAACCCCTGCACTGGTGGAAAGAGCGTGATGTATCAGTTAGGATCAGGTCCCTTACGCTGCGGTAACAAAAGACACCAGAGATCTCGGTAGCTTTCGACAACAAGGGTCTATTTCTCACTCATGCTGTGTCCAGGGCAGCTCACGGTGGCTCTGCTCCCAGCCGTCTCCACTCCAGGACCCGGGCCGAGGGAACAGGCTCTACCTGAGACATTGCCAGGGAAAAGAGAGTGAGGCAGACCATATGCTGACTCTGAAAGCTTCAGCTCAGGGGCGACGCACATCAAACCCTGTTCACATTGTATGACCCAGAGAAGGTCACCAAGCCAAGCCTGCCGTCATCAGGGGACAAGCGTAATCCTCCCCCAGCGAGAAACAGTGAATATTCCTGAAAATTAGTGCAGTCTACTGTGATGGACTTATAGTTTATAGTCACAAAACAAACAAGCGAACAAAAAAGTCCAGAAGTTACGATATATTCACTTAATGGAATAGTATGCAGCAGTGACACAGATGCACTCTGGCTGTACACACAGCGCGAGGATCTTAGAGGTGTAATGTCGAGCGGAAAGAGAAAGTCCAACAGACAGTGTATATTAGACACCATTTCTAAAAGCTCAAAGAAAAAGTGGAACTAAACAATAGATGAAGAATACATATTGATTGCCCGGCCAGTGTGGCTCAGTTGGTTGAGTGTCATCCCATGAACCAAGAGGTCGCCGGTTCGATTCCCAGTCAGAGCACACGCCCGGGTTGCGGGCTCGATCCCCAGCAGGGCGCCTGCAGGGGGCAGCCGATGGATGTTACACTCTCACATGGATGTTTCTCTCTCGCTCTCCCTCCCTCTCTCTCTAAAAATCAAAAAAAATTTAAAAAAAGAAAGAAAGAAATCTTGTTTGTTGACACCTGTCTTAACATGGCACAACGCCAACTCGCAGTGTCACCAGCGGGAACGTCAGTGAAAGGTACCTTGAAAGTGACAGCCAAACCCTGGAGCCAGAACCCAGTGGGGGGCTGCGGGAAGCTTGCCGTGGGAGCCCCAGGGGCCTCTCAGGACGTGCCAAACCATCACTGTTTCTTTCCCAGCTCGGCACGTTTGGGGTTAGGGTCAGTGAGCCCGGCTTGGTGGGCGGGAATGCCCCCCGCCGGGAACAGGCTGATGTGGGTGACTGAAGTTTCTCCTGGGAACGGTCTGAGCTGCTCCAACCCGCTTTCCTGGTGGCGAAGTCCTTGCGGGCACCATCCAGGCTACCCATTGCCCAGGATGGCGTGCGGCACCAGACTGCCACAGGCCCCACGGTGGGACACTGTTTGTGCCACAGGAAGTGCAGGCTGAAGAAACTGAATCAGCCAAACCCATGGCATCCCCTTAAAGCTGATTTTTTTTTCTTTCTTGCTTGCTACATAAATAGAAACTTCCATAGCAAACACCCTCTGCCTCCTCCCTTGCTCTGAGTTACCCCTGTGGTTATAACCGAGACCTCACACCATCAGGGAGCCAGGAGTTGGACTTTGTGAATTATCAAGTAAAAATATAAAGACATCCAGTAAAACGTTTGTTGTAGCCAATACCTATATCCTTAGTACCTATAAAAGCTGAATTTTTAGAAATTCCTGATGTCAAATTGAAATCTTTTTTCCCTTTCTCCCCCTTGTAAAAGATATAGGAATGGGCTTTAAAAAAAAAAAATATATATATATATATATATATACACACACACACACACACACACTTTTATTGATTTCAGAGAGAGGAAGGGAGAGAGAGAAACATCAATGATCAAAGTCATTGATCGGCTGCCTCCTGCACGCCCCCTCCTGGGGCCTGTGCCCTGACCGGGAATCGAACCGCCATCTCCTGGATCCTAGGTCCACACTCGACACTCGCTGAGCCAGGCTGGCTGGGCAGGGTGGGTATTTTTCAAAGCATCCTGTAGGTAGGTCAGGATTCTATGAATCAGTCATCTCGGGGGTTTTCTGTATATAGACTTCCGGACCCAGGGGATCCGCCGATGGGTCTCCAGGGGGTGGGGGGACTCTGTGTTTTACCAGGCCCCCAGTGTTTCTGATGGGTGTGCCAGATTAAAAACCGCCAGTTTAGCGTTATACGCACCTACACAGGGAACTGTCTATGGAATACTGCTGGATTCTTTTCAAAGTTAAGATAGTCTGTGTAATGCTATCTGATTTCTGGAAAACTCTTTGTTGCCATATGATTGTCTAGGAGGGGAAATAAAAGCCAATGAAAGTATTCGCTAGGATAGTGGAATTTTATAGGTGATTTACACGTTTTTCTTTTTACTTCCACTTGTTTGACTTTATGTAATGAGCAAGTATTTCTTTTAAAATGAGCAAATAGCCTCTTCTTTCCTAGCCGGGGGTGGGGTGGAAAGCAGCGTCCTGGGACCTGCCGTAGTTGGGGTCCCACTGGGTGAGGGGTTATGGTGTCTCCTGCTCTGGGGTCTGGCCCTGCCCGTTGGTGGGACCAGAGCTACTGAGAAGTGTGGGGGGAGGCTGGCACTCCCCCTCCCTCCGCCTGCCTTTGGTCTCTGGCTTCCCTGCCTCTGGGGCTGTGAGCCCTGGGGACACCAGGAGCAAGTGCCCGGGCACAGCGGCAGGCCGAGCCCGGCAGGGGTGGTGGCCCTGCCGTCTTCTGTGCTCGTTCCCAGCCTGGATGGAGCCCGGCGGTCTCCTGGGAGCCTGGCCCTGCACTAAATTCTCCCAGGCTCCAGGGAGAAAACACTCCTGCCAGAGTCGCGGCCCCCCCCGGGGGCGTGCCTCTAGGCCACCTTGATGCCCCGGGTACCCGGGTGCCCTTCCTGTGCCCTCATCACAGGAAGAGGGGTGTCTGCCTTCTAGAGGCACCTCTCCCCCCACCACACACGCACACACACACACACAATCCCTGGATTGTTTGAAGACTAGTTTCCCCCACGACGTCCCCAGGATCTTCCCCTCCCCTGGCAGCCCACAGGAGCCCACCCATGGGGTCTGCAAGGGACAGAGCAGAAGGCAAGGTTCTAGAAGTTTGTAGGGAAGCCCCAAACCGTGTCTCCAAAGCAGAATTACCTTCTGTCTCTGCACCGCTGCCCACCAGCCTTGTCGGTGCCGAGGGTTAGATTTGTCATCGCCCTCGGATGTGGGCAGAGGAGCCTCCTGCAGGCGGTGCCACCTGATGGCCAGGGCCGAGGCCCGGTCACCCGACTCATCTTGTATCCCCAGCACCTACACAGGACAAGTTTCCAGAAAGAAGAAAGAAAGGGAGGAAGGGGAGGCAAGGAAGGAAGGAACGAAGGAAGGAAAGAGGGAGGGAGGGAGGGAGGGAGGGAGGGAGGGAGGGAGGGAGGGAGGAAGGAAGGAAGGAATCGTCTCTCTCCCAAGGTTACTCATTTGTGCACCCTTCCACAAATACTTAGGGCACCTACTATGCGCTCAACGCAATTCTAGAGGCCACGATGTAACAGTGAGCCTCGTCAGGCTGACCGTCTACGGGAGGGAGCCACAATAAGCAAAGACTCATTGAAAGAATAGAGAAGCCCGGCCGGGCGTGGCTCAGCGGTTGAGCATCGACTTAGGATCCAGGCGATCAGGGTTCGATTCCCGGTCAGGGCACATGCCCGGGTTGCGGGCTCGATCAATGACTCTCTCATCATTGATGTTTCTGTCTCTCTCTCCCTCTCCTGTTCTCTCTCTGAAATCAATAAAGATATATTTTAAAAAAAGAAAATAGAGAAAAGCCCTGGCTGGTGTGGCTCAGTGGGTACAGCATCAGCCTATGAACTGAAGGGTCCTGGGTTCGATTCAGGCCAAGGGCACGTACCTCGGTTGCAGGCTCAGTCCCCAGCCCCGGAGGCCACCAATCGATGTGTCTCTCTCACATCGATGTTTCTCTCTCTCTCCCTTCCGCTGTCTCTGAAAAGCAATGGAAAAAATATCCCCGGGCGAGGACTGGAAAAGCAAAGACTAGAGAGAAATGGCCCTGGACAAGAGCTCCACGGGAGGGGGAGGGGCCCTTTGATCTGCTCAGGGGGCGGGTTGGGGGCTTCGGTGTGTTGCAAAGACCCCCACCCCCCTCCCCCCACACCCGAACTTTAATTGCCCACCCTCCGTGCCCCCTGCTCACACCCACCCTCAGCCACCTTCCCTGCCCCAGGGCCGTGGGCCAGGAAAGCACAGAGTTGGAAACAGGCCCCTGACCCTGTTGTCTGGGGCCCTTGATGACGCTCTGCCCGGGAGGCCAGTACTCTGAAGCCAGAGCGTGTCAGAGCTCAAAGTGGGCCGGACGGATCCTTCCCGTCGAGGCCCGTGTTTAAGGTGCGGGAGTTGTTCCGTTTACAGGGAAGGCAGTCCCTGAATGTAGAGATCCCAGCCCAGCTTGGGAGCAGGCGGCCTTGCTTACCGAGGTGTCTCGCAAGTTGTGTAAATGACAAGCTCATTTTTAGCTGGAAAGGAGACACATCTGAAATATTGATGCGGCCGCCGGAGCCCAGCCACAGGGCCGCCCCCGAGGGAGGCGCTGGGTGGGGAAGCGCGTGATTAACCCGCGGCCGTGGCCTCTGGCTGCAGGTCCCCAGCCAGCTGGTCCCCAGCGCACAGCTCCGACCCTCTCAGAGCCAGCGTGAGTCAGGCTAAGCATCTGCCCTCCAGCTGCCCCAGCCCCAGCCCCGGCCCTCAGCCCCCAGCCCCCAGCCCCCAGCCCTCAGTCCCCAGCCCCAGCCCCCAGCCCTCAGCCCTCAGCCCCCAGCCTGAGCCCCCAGCCCCAGCCCTCAGCCCCCAGCCCCAGCCCTCAGCCCCCAGCCCCGGCTCTCAGCCCCCAGCCCCCAGCCCCCAGCCCTCAGCCCCCAGCCCTCAGTCCCCAGCCCCAGCCCCCAGCCCTCAGCCCCCAGCCCCAGCCCCCAGCCCTCAGTCCCCAGCCCCCAGCCCCCAGCCCTCAGCCCCCAGCCCCCAGCCCTCAGCCCCCAGCCTGAGCCCCCAGCCCCGGCCCTCAGCCCCCAGCCCCCAGCCCTCAGCCCCCAGCCTGAGCCCTCAGCCCCCAGCCCCAGCCCTCAGCCCCCAGCCTGAGCCCCCAGCCCCAGCCCTCAGCCCCCAGCCCCAGCCCTCAGCCCCCAGCCCCGGCTCTCAGCCCCCAGCCCCCAGCCCTCAGCCCCCAGCCTGAGCCCCCAGCCCCCAGCCCTCAGCCCCCAGCCCCCAGCCCTCAGCCCCCAGCCCCCAGCCCTCAGCCCCCAGCCTGAGCCCCCAGCCCCGGCCCTCAGCCCCCAGCCCCAGCCCTCAGCCCCCAGCCCAGCCCCCAGCCCCCAGCCCCCAGCCCCTGCTCCCGCCACTCCTGCCTCAGCCCTCAGCGCTTCTCATCAGTTCTCCCCTCCCCCGGGAACCCTTCCCCCTCCTTGGGCACCTAGCCCACTCCTGCTCCTGACTGGCTTCTTACCCACTGTGCAAACAAACGCCAGCAACGTTTCCTACTCTCTTTGTGCCTCAGTTTGCTCATCTGTAAAACGGGGAAGTGTAACAGTCACCGCCGTGTAGGGTCACTGGGAAGACCAGGTGTTGGCGAGCTCAAGGATGCAGAACAGGGCACAGCACATCCTGTTTGCGCCGTCGGTGTTGGCCACCGATTTTTGCCCGTCCCTCCTAACAGCTCAAGCGTCATCTCCCAGAGCCTTCTCGGCGGCGGCCCCGTCCGTGGCCTGTGTCCCGCTGCACCTGTGCTTAGACGGCTGCACTGTCACTCGGTGCCTGGTCTGAGGTCCTTGCTGGACTCTTGAGCGCATCGTTCGTCTCTGTTCCCAGTGGCGGGTGCTGGGTACACAGTAGGTGCCGCATGAGTGCGTGAGGGAGGGAAGGAGGGAGCCTCCAGGCCGACTTCTCCGGGGTCTGGCTCCTTCGCTCTCTCATCGGAAATGAGCAAATCAACCCCGAACGTCCATCTCTTGTCACTCGAGCTGCACGGTGCCGCCTGGGCCCCGCTGCGGGGGCGGTCGGGTCGCTCCTCCTGCCGCCTTATGACACAGCTGCTCTCCGCCCCAGGCGACTTGTCCATCAGGCGTGTTGGCCACAGTCAGGATCCGCACATGTCACGGTGCAGCCTGTTCTACCAGCCTCACTCGGGGCTGCTTGGGACAGCGAGTCTCGTGTCCACCTCCCCACCTTGGGAGTGGGACGTCTGAAACTGCCCCCCCCCCGGCATTTCCTTCCTCCTGCCACCTCCCCGTGGCCTCTCCCATCGTCCATGCCCCTTGCTCCCAATGCTGGGGCGCTGGGCAGCCCTGGAATCTAGGGTGCAGCCATGGGCTGGGTTGGCTTTTATCCAGCATTAGTCGTCCCCCCCAAAGCCTTGCGTACTGGGCACCCGCTCCAGGCCCTGGGCCCCCCTGCCAGCAGGAAGTGCAGGCCGCCTTGATTAGTATAAGCAACATGCTTCCCTTGGCAGGGTCTGGGCTGTCGCGGCCTAATTAGCAGAGCCGCCCCATCAGCAGGTCTCTCATTAACACGGATCCACTCCCGCCTCAGCTGTCGAAGCCCCCGGCCATCCCTCAGCAGCCTTCCCCAGGATCACCATGGCTCCAGGAGTGGGGGTGACAGCCAAGAAGGGCCATGCCATGCCCTGTCATCAGCTGATGTGTGACCCAACCGGGGCTCATCTTCCCGGAGGGCAGGACTTGAGCTGGGGGGCGGGAGGGGGGGCAATCCTGCAAGTTCAGTGCAGCCTCACGTCCTCAATCTTGTCAATCTTTAATTCTACAGTGACCCTGTGCTAAGTACCGCAAAAGATGTCGCTGCCCAGCCTCACAAAGCTCTGTCCTTCCCTCCCGGTCCAAGCCACTCTGCTCCCAGGCCCGGCTCACAGCCACGGCCCCCTTGCTGGCCAGCCCTGGGGGTGTGGTTAGGTGAGCTCGGAGCGCCCGAGGCCAGAGAGCGAGAGCAGCAAAGGGCTAGGAGAGGGCAGTTACTTATCTTTAAGTATCAGGCAGGCTTCTCGGAGGAGGTGATGGTCTAGCGGAGGCTTGAGCGGCAAGGAAACGTTGGCCAGGCAACCACCTGGAGGAACGGTCTTCCGAGATGAGGGCCAGCTGTCAGAATCAGAAGTGAGGCCACGGCACCTGGGGCGGTCAGGGACACTTTCGAGAAGACACGAGGCTTCTGTTCTGCTGCCCCATCGTAGAAAGAGAGTCTGTGCAGTGCGAGAGACGGGGGACGTCGTGGAGGGTGGCAGGGGAGATGCAGGCGCACAGGGTGGTGCTCACACGTGGCGGCTCCCTCGCTGTTTTATGACAAGTCTCAGTTAATGAGCCAGGTGCTAAGCAAGCACTTGACATATCTGCACTTCGTTGGACTCACAGCAACCCTGCACTGGGTATCTGGAGTTGTCACCACGTTACAGTAAGGAAACTGAGTCCCAGAGAGGCTAAATCAGCTGCCCAGGGCTCAGCCCTCATCAATGATGGAGCTAGGCGTTGAGCCCAGGGGCTGGCCCCTGAGCCCACACATGCTCCCAGCTCAAGAGTTTGCCTTTGCACGTGGCTAGGGGGTCAAGCCCAAGTCCCTGCCGGAAGATACGTATTTATTTCCGAGGAAAACTTGTGCCTGGACGCTGGGGAGCTCAGACCCGCCAGACACACCAGTTAGGAGCCTGGAAGTGGTTCCCCAGTGTGCTGAGTACATTTCTGCAGTAGAGAGTTATTCATCCTTCAGGCCACAAGGCATGCAAACCTTTCTGTGCTTGAAGAAGCCCCAGCTGCTTTCAGACAGACCTGCATCCCTCAATCAAGTTGAAAATGCCAGCATCCTCTCTCAGCTTCCCTTGCAGCTACGGCGTAGACGTGTGACCTGTTTTCCACCAATCAGATGCAGCCATCCCACCCTTAGCACTGGAAGCCAGTACCCAAAGAAGAGACAAAACATGGAAATTCAGATTCTTCCGTTTCTAAAGGTGTTTGTGTCAACACCCATGGGCCCATCGTCAGTGGTGGCAACAGGCAAGATAGAGCGTCTCTGCCCAACCGTACGGCCTGGTCATACGGACTAATTCAGCCGCTTGATTTGGGGCATTAATTTTGGTTTCACGCCTTCCAAGCCTGGCTCCCCGCCCTCCAGGAGCTGTGGGAGCTGGCCAGACAAATGCACCTTTTCTGTTTAAGTTTAATTGCTTTCTGTTGCCTGTAACCATCTGCTCTGACCGACACACTGTCATTAGGCCTCCTCAGGTCAGTAGAGAACTGAACTTGGGGCGTGAGAGGCACGCTCAGGCTGTCCCGAGCAGATCCAGGGACAGCCTCAAAGCTCCCGGGGGCGGGATAGGGAGCCGGTCATTTCTGGGGCCAAGGGAGGGACTTTGGAAGACGCTCCTGAGCGTGATACTGCTCGGCTTCCCGCGGCCCCACCCGAGGACGTTTCCTTATTATCTGGATTCAAGACAGAGAAAAGCAAGAACTTAACTCTACTGAAAGCTACATAACCTGGTGGGAAATGAAAGGTTTAGGCCACAAAGGACCTGGGTTTGGATTCTGGCTCTTCCACCTACTAAACCTTCATGGGCCTGAGTTTCCTCATATGTAAAATAGGGTACAGACGTGTAAATGCTTCCGTCTCTAAGGACTCAGCACCCAAGCCCGGCTGGCATAAAAAACAAAGATGTTTCCTGAGTCATGACTCCGCCCTTGGAGATGCAGGTCCACTTGGTCTGCGGCCCTGTCGCCTTTCTTGGTGATTCCCTTGGCTCTGCCCCCCTCTGGGTGTCGGCTCCACCCTCGGGCTGGACGTGGGACCGCGGCTGGAGTCCTGACCCCGCATCTGGTCACAGTAACATCAGAGAAAGAGAAAGCGTTGCTCCCCTAAGCCAGGGTCCCGTAGAACTTCTTCAGCAGCTGGTAGAAAACCACTCCACCCATCTCCTCGGCCCACACTGGGTCACATGCCCTTCCTCCTGCCAATAGCTGTCACCAAGGCAGTGCCACGTGCCGATTGGCCTGAGCCTGAGCCGCGAGCCAGTCCCTGGCAGGGGCGATGAGATCACCGTGATTGGCTTAAACCAGCAGTTCCCAGACTCGCGCTCGGCCCCAGGGGCGCACTTTGAGAAATTAGAGAGCAATCCAACAAGCTTTTGTGTGGATTATATTTATCGATGTTTACTGTTTCAGAATCTAACACTGAAAAAGATTAAATATTTATCCATTTTAAAATAACAACAAATCCATTATACATGTTAATATAAATAACATGCTTTATGAGTAATAACCATACTTTCCAAAGGGAAATAAAACGTTAGTGAAACGAACGGCATTCTTTTGTACGTTCGCAAATCCCTTAAGTCCGGCCCCACCCGAGACAGCGGGTGCCCGTATCTGCTTCTGCGCTGGCTGTCGCCGTGTGTTCTCTGGGTCGTTGTGTATGAAGCGAGTCCAGCCTAGTGCAGAACGCAGGTGGGAGCAGGAGGCCCTCACAGACCTCCTGGGACGGTCTCGGGGGCCCCGGCGGCCCTCAGAACACGCTCTGCCAACCACTCGCTTCAAGTAGCCAGGGCTTCCCCCCGGAGCTGGCCAGGGTCGGGTCCTGCAGACGACACGGCAGCCACGCCTGGGAGGGTGACACAGGCGTGGAGCAGGCACCTGCCGTCCATCTCCCAGAGATACGAGTCACCCCACGTCCCAGCGCTGCTGAGAGGGAGCTAGGGAGATTAACCCGGGGCTCAGCGAATGGGGTGTGCGAGCGAGCACCCCCGGTGAGCGCAGGTACAAGCAGTAATCCATTGCCCAGATGAGCTGGCGGCTCCGTTCCTTTCCCCGGGGTCCCTCCACCCACACGCATCCATTAGGCCATTCTCCCTGCATCTCCGGGAGCAAAGACACACCCTGGTAATTGCCGCAGAAAGGAAAGCGGGGTGTTGTTCTACAGACGGGGGGACCAGACCAAGCCATCAAGCTCGAGCCCGTGAGCTTCCCTGCTCAGAATGAGAGGCGGGAGCCAGAGCCGCCCCTGGCCCGGGATCGGAATGAGCCTCAGATTCGCTGATGGTCCCACCATGGGCAGGATGGGAGCCCTTTCTCAGCAGGGGCCATGTGGACAGAGCGAGACACAGTCCAGGGCCCGGGAGCCAAAGCCGAGCAGCCGCTGTTGGCACCTGGTGAGCAGGTTAGGGTTGGGGACAGGGAGCTGAAAACTGGGTGGTATCGGAGAGTCAGAGCGGCGCAGGGGCGAGCAGAGGGGGATTCTGAAGCCAACAGGACCTGCTAGTGGGGTGGGTCCCTCCAGGTCACACCCCGAGAACAGCCACTGTGGGAGAAGCTCCCTCGCAGCCCAGAGCCCAAGGTCAAGGTTACTGGTTGGTGGCCCTGGAACCCCTGGAATCCCCCTCTTTGGAGGGAAGGCTGAGGGCTCTGTAGTTGTAGCAGGGGTTTCCCACTAATGAAACCCATGAAAACAGTTTCACGGGTGTATGTAACACGCACACACAGAACCAGCCTGTCCGCAGGGCACGCTGGGGACATGGGGACCCAGCAAAGCGCATGGCACCGGGAACGCCTGAGCTGCGTGCATCTAAGCTCGCCACCCGAGCAAGGTGCTGGGAGCAGCCGAGGGCTGAGGCCGCGTGTTGATGGATGTGATTCTTTACAGGCTTGAAAATCCGTAGTTCTGAGAACCAGTTTTGTATCGTCCCGAGTTATTTCTGATATGCAGCCAGGGAAGGAAAAACGCAGGTCCTTTCACCAGTTTCACCGACATTCCGGGAAATGGCATCATTGAGCCCGGGGAACGCCGCAGAAGTTCTTGTACAAACCTACTCGCGGGGGGCCCTGGCCGGTGCGCTCAGTGGTTAGAGCGTCGGCCCGCGGAACCAAGGGTCCTGGGTTCAGTTCCGGTCAAGGGCATGTTCCTCGGTTGCAGGCTCGATCCCCCGCCCCGACTGCAGGAGGCAGGCAATCCATGTGTCTCTCTCACGTTGCTGTTTCTCTCCCCCTCTCCCTCCCGCCCACTCTCTCTGAAAAGCAGTGGAAAAAATATCCTCAGGTGAGTATTAAGAAAAAAAGCAGACCCAATACCTCATGCAAACTTTTCACAGGAAGGTAACGCACCTCGTGAACTGCCCAGGGGAGAAAGCACTGACGCCCAGGATGTGACCTGAGACTTTGCAGCTCAGCAGGTGGCACTCAAGCCTGTGGTCCCTGGACCGACGCATGACCATCTATCTCCCGGGAGCTTGTTAGAAAAGCAAACTCTCAGACCCCACCCAGAACCTGCATTCTACAGGACCTCCAGGAGACGCACCTGCGGGGTGGAGGTGGGGACGCCTGCAGGATGCTGTCCCGAGGGGCCAACTGCGTTCGAAGCAAAGCTCTGGGCACAAAGACCAGGGCGTGATTGCTCTGCCTGGGCATGTCCCGGGCTGCTCCGGAAGGAAGTGGCCTCTGAGCTGGGTTGGAAGGGGTTCAAAGGAGGTGGAAAGGAGCACATTCCAGGTGGTGGGGGGGGACAAGTGATCAAAGTCGTGGAGATGTTAAAGAGCATGGGTGGGAGGTGGGCCTTGGGGGGCTCGAGACCTGCAAGTGGGAGATGCAGGGCCCAGACCCTGGCTCAGGTGCGTTCTCTCCCGGGTGGAGGCGCCGTCCCTCTACCCCACCTGTCCCAGGGCCGACGCGCCCACACGGGACAGCTCGGGCGCCCACACAGGACAGCTCGGGCGCCCTGCTCTCACTAGAGCTGGAATCGGACCTTGTTCCACACGATGGTGACTGTGAGATGTCGCAGGTCCCGGCCAGCATTGTGCTGGGCACCTTCCCTGCTTTATCTCATTGATTTATTTTAATCTTCACCTGAGGATATTTTTTCCATTTCTTTTCAGAGAGAGCGGAAGGGAGAGAGAGAGAGAGGGAAAGAGAAACACCAATGTGAGAGACACATCAACTGTTTGCCTCCCGCACACACCCCGACCTGGGCCAGGGACGGGCCTGCAACCAAAGTACGTGCCTTTGGCAGGAATCGAACCCGGGACCCTTCAGTGCGCGGGCCCACGCTCCAACCGCGGCGCAGAACGGGCGGGGCTGTCTCATTTATTCCTAAGGACAGCCGTCTGGGAAGGTTCTAGAGGGCAGACTGGCCCCCAGGAGCCGGTCTGCCTGGGCTCACACCCCCCTCCGCCCCTCAGCTGCACCGTCCTTGGGAAGTCGCGGTTCCCTTCCTTACCTCTGTCTCAGCGCTTCCTCCTCTAACGACGGCAATGATGCGAGCGTGTGCTCCTCGGGGCTGCCGTGAGGATTAACCACGTCGCGCACAGTTCGGCGCCTTGACGCGTGTCACGTGTGGCAGCCGGTGCTCCTCTTATCATCCGAGAACTTCGGTGGCTTCTCGAAGGTCACGCTGCTGATTACACTCTGCAAGGATCCCCACGGGCTGCCCTCTCCCCCCCGCTTAGCTCGACTCGGAGACCCTTATATTCCGCCCACAGTTTCCTCCCACTTCATGCCCTTGCTCCCTGTCTGGCTCCCCTCCCACCTACCGGGAAGCGTGTCACCTCCCACGTGTGCCTCTGGGCCTGTCGCAGCCACCACACCTTTGCACAGGCTCTGCGCAGAACGCCCGCCTCCCCGCCTCTGCCTACCCGGATTGCGCCTCCGAGCCAGGGACAGACAACACCTCTGCGCGTCCACCTGGCCGGAGGCGCCCCGCCCTCTGCGTCCCCGTGGTGCCCCCCCTCCCTTTACCCACTTCTTCATTGTGGACCTTGAATCACAAGCAGCTGTCACGGTGTCGGCTTTCTCCTGGGTGGCATCGAGCGAGGCTCCGGGTCCTTGGCAGTTACAGAGAAGGACTCGGTCTGCAGGGCTGGCCTGGGCCCCCCGGTGTGGGTGACCCGCCTCTCGGGGTCCCGGTCCTGGCCCGGAGCTCTTGGTGTCTCTTGATTCGGCTCGGGGCTTCTCCGCCTCGGCACTGCTGACATTTGGGGCCGGATAGTTTCTTGTTGAGCAGGCTGTTCGGCACATTGTAGGGCGTTTAGCACCATGCCTGGCCTCCACCCACGAGGTGTAAGTGGAACCCCCGTCTTCCCAACAGTGGCCACCAAAAATGTGTCTAGATGTGGCCAAATGTCCCCTGGGGACAAAACTGCCCCCTGCTTGAGGACCAGTGATGACCAGAATTTCCCCGGGGTGACCAGGATGAGAGAGGGGTGACTTCAGCGTGGGCGGCTGCAGAGCGGGGTTCGAGACCCCCACGTCTCCATGCCGGGAGCTCGCATGGACCGGGGACCGGGGCTGGGCCTGGCGGCCGAGAGGGAGCGGGCCTGGCTCCTGCTGGCATTGCCGGGCGGACATGTGGCCCAGCTTCCGCCAGATCTCGAAACTGCTCAAGAGGAGCCAGAAATCCTGTCTTTTATGTGAAATCTCCTGATTCTGAAATGTTGGCAACTCATGTGAATTTTTTCAGAAACATTGTGGGAAACACAAAAATGTGGGCCGCCGTCTGCCAGGATTGCAGCCTTTCCTACGAGCCCCATCCCAGACGTTTTGGGCGGCTCACTCCGTCCCGGAGCCCGAGGGGCCCATTCTCTTTGCAACAGTTTGGGTCTTAGACGCCTGCAAGCCCCACGCTGAGCCTCTGAACCAGACAGTCCCTGCCCGTGTGGGTCCCTCCAACCCCCTTCGGAGGCCCAATTCCAGGAAATTGGAGGGTTCTCAATGCCTAAGGGAGAGAGAATGGGGGAAGCATCCCAGGAAGGGGGCAGAGAAGCCTGAGCATGTGCCAGCTCGGGCACCGATTTCCTGTGTGGCCTTGAGCGATCCCTCCCCCTCTCTGGGCTTCAGCGTCCTCCTCGGTCAGATGTGTGCGGGATGGAGAGAGAGGCGGCTGAGAGCTTGCTGTCCGCTCCTGGAACTTGAGTGAGCATTTCCCTTTGGCAGTGCCCAGCACCACTGGCTCGCCTGGCGCCCAGCGGGCATCCTTGTCGTCAAACTGACCTGGGCAGGGACATGCTGGCTCCGCCTCCCAGCTCAGGCCTCCTGCATCTCAGAGGCGGGCTCTGGGTCGTCCCTGATGGGCTCTCTCCTCTGCGTAGTTAGGTTGTTGGTGCTGGAGGCTGCTCCAGGGGTAGAACAGACTCCCACATCTCCTGACTCCCTGTCCAGTGCTCCTTCTGGTCTAACACACTGGTATCTCCCAGGAGCAGGCATAGTGAGATATACAAGAGAGACAGACAGGTGGACCCAGGATGATCCTCGCCTGGAGCTAACTGTGGCCTGAGACCAGCGGAGGGGAACTCCATGCCGGAGAAGCACCCTGGCAGGTCACTTGCATGAGTGAGGGAGGCAGGCGTAAGACCGTGGGGAGCAGCGGGGATTACTGGGGTTGGGGGCACACTGTTACCATGTGGGATGGAATAGGGGTTCGCTATTTCCAGACCTCCTGATTAGCTAACTATCTGAATGTTTTGGTGTAAATTATCCTAACTTTAAAATGTTGGCAACTGGTTTTTTAAATATTTTTTAATAGGGCGCTAAGGAAAGAAAACACATCTGCAAACTATACTTGGCTCTAGTTTGCAGCCTCTGCTCCCTTCTCTTACCCTCAGTTTACTCTGCTTTAAAATGGGTATAATCACAGTGCCCCTTTCTCATAGGGCGGTTGAGTGATTAAATGAGATGATGCCACTAGAGGGCCTATCATACCTCGGGGCCCACAGTAAGTGGTAGTTATTGCTATTTATTAAGACAAGGGGTACTTAGGAGAAATGGGAAGGGGCTTGTTAAGGTTAGTGCAGGGCAACTGGGAAGCCCTGAGCCAGAACTCGGGACCCTTCCATCAATCCACGCGTTCGGGGGCGCGCTTGCTGCGTGCCTGGCCCCGCGGGCATATATCAATTTAAGACCCATTCCTGCCTTGGATCTACAGGGGGGTAGAATTAGGCGCATCCAGCCACTCTCCAGGCTGTCCTTCACCCCAGGAATCCCCGAGTGTCCCTCCGCCGGGCCCCGATTTGGAAGGAACAATCCACTTTCAAAGGTCAGGTTTAAAAACAAGACTGCAGCTTCTTTCACATTTGGCAAAACACATTTTGCTTGTTTGTTTTAATGAGAAGCTCCGGGGGAAGGTGCCAGTCCTTCCCACTGTCTGTTTCACAGATCTGCCTCCCGGAACCAGCTCCAAAGATATTTAAAGGACAACTCTGGGAAAAGAAGAATTTAGAACAGATTCTAATTAGTCCCCTTGGGACTAGGGGCCACTGTCCTGAGAACACGGAGACCAGGGCCTCGAGTCACGGCCCGAAGTCCACAGTGCAGACCGCTCTGCCTTCCTCCCGGGCCTGGCCCACGCTGGGGCAGCTGGGGGCAAAGGCAGCCCATCCGGCTTTGCTGGGGGCCCTTGCAGCCCCGAACCCCTCATTGCTTGTGTGTGGATGAGGGAGGCCCTGTGTGCTCCGCCTTCAGGGTTGGAGGAGCCCGAGTCCCTCCGGCTGACGTGCCCAGGTCTGGAGGGCAAGGCGGGCAGGCGGGGAAAGCTGGTAATTACGGGAAAGCAGCCGCGGGCGTGTGCAGACAGGCCTCCTGGAGCCCAGGCGGGTGGCCTCCCCACGAGGGAGGGCCCGGAGTCTGGACTCTGGGTGCAGGAAGCCACTGGGGTGGGGGAGGGGAGTTATGTAACTATGGCTCCAGGGCCACTGAGAATGTGACCTTGCTCCGCTCCACTGCCTCCTTCCTCGGGCGCAGAGGGCGTGAAGACCTGGCGGCCCTTCCCTTAGGTGCAGCAGTGGCCCTCGCGGTCAGCATCTGGGTTACCTGGAGGGACGTTAAAACAGACAGGTTCTGACTCAGGGGTGGGGGCGGGGCAGGGAATTTGCATTTCTCATAAATGCACAGGGTGGTACTGACACAGTTTGTCCCCAGGCTACTCTGAGAGCCACTGCTCCAGGGCTTATGAGGTCAAAGTCTGCCTGGCCCCCCCGGAATTGCTGTGTGCCCCTGGGCAAGTGTCTGAGCCTCTCTGGACTCCTGTTTTTCTCAGAAGGAGAACCAGCTTTGTCTTTGAAGAGCTAACCTCTCCCACCCAGCCCCAGGTTGCCCAGCCTAATTGTTGTTTGCAGGTAGCTCCGAGACCTTCGCGTGAAAAGCCCGGGCCTTTGCGCAGGGTTCTCACCCCAGGGCTCCCACTTGCTTGTGGTCACGGTGGGAGCTGAGCTGCTCTAGCAGAGAAAAGCACTTTCAGCCTTAAAGGAACACGCCGGGCCAGCATCTCTGGGCCTCAGCGCTCACCCTGCTGCGGGAATCTTGAAGCAGCTCCCTAGCCTGGTCTTTGGGATCATTTTCTGTCCTTGGGTGGCGGACGCAGAGGCATCTGTGGCGTGCAGAGTAGAATCCAAGTCACATACGTGCCAGCAGCGCCTTCTCAGCTTAACACCCACGTGCCCCGTGAGCAGCTCGCACGCTGGGCTCCTTCCTGGACTCTGCCCACCGTGCGGAGCTCAGGACTCCAGGCAGGTGCCGAGCGCAGACTCGCCAAATGAGACGGACAAACACACGAACAAGGTGCGCCATTGCTGAGCAGGCCCCGAAGCCCAGCCGTCCGCCTGGCCCTCTGCAGTCACACGGGCTCCCACCTAGGGTCTCCTTTGCTCCTCAGAGAACAGTCTTCAGGAGACAGGAAAGTATTCCTATGCTCATTTCACAGGTAGGGAAGCTGAGGCCCCAGGAAGGCGGCCTGACTTGCCCAACTTTACCAGTAAGCAAAAGGCCGTAACCAGGAGAAGTGTAGAGCTCCCTGCCTGGACCCTCACGGGGGCCGCTGCCGGGTCTCATCGGTTTTGTGTCCCGTGTCTGTGTAAGAGCCATCCTGCAGGTACTGGCCGTGGGGATGGAGTCGGGCGAGAGGTGAGCCAGGAAGCCAGGCCCTCTTTGGTTCCTGGGGTGAAGGTGAGGAGGCGGCAGGGCCAGCAGGGGGGCCCAGAGGAGAGCTGGAAACCGTTTCTCCTTTGCAGAAATTGCCAGGATTTCCCGGGGGCCTGCCTCGGGCCCTCTTGGTATCACATGCTGGCACATCGCAGGTGCCCTTGGCAGGCCAGATGCACCGTGGTCTGCCTCCAGAGCCCAGTGCGGTGACTGGCACATCCAAAGCCCAGTACAGTGACCTGGCTGAAGCACTACATCCAAACTTACCAGCTGTGTGATCTTAGACCAATCCTCTCACCACTCTGAGCCTCGGTTTCTTCAACTGTAAAAGCGGAATAATAATGTTATAATAATAAATAATAATAAAGAAAACAGGCTGTGGAGCCAGGCCTGCCTGTGTCTGAACCCTGGCTCCACCGTATACTGCTGGGTGGCCTCAGTTAACCGACGAAACCTCTCTGTTCCTTGGTTTCAAGTGAGGGTAATGATAGTACTCCTAGAGTATTGTGGGGATTAAAATAAGCAGTATGTGTAAAGTGCTCTACCCAGTATTGCTAATAACCCTCGGCAATGATGATTCTGTCCCTGCGCATCTGTAAATTAAATAAATTTTAAGTAACAAGTACCTAACAGGATGCCTGGCACAAAGACAGAGACAGAAGTGCCTAGCAAATAGTAACCATCTTTCTTGTCGTGGACGCTCGCTGCCCACGGTCCTTTGTGTCTGTTGAATCACAAAGGAAGTGGTGACAAAAAGGCCTTGACATTGCTGCGGTGGGCATAGGCCACAGGCCCGGAAGCCACCCGGGTTCAGGGGTCCCGCGTGGGGAAGGTGAAGTACCAGCGGGGGCCACCAGGGGCCACCAGGGGCCGCAGGGAACCCATCCGGGCGGCTGCCCGCTGAGGGTTCCCAGAATCCGGCCTTTAGGAAATAATAAAAAACTGGTTGGCTCTTCCGCCCGCCACATACCCCTGACGCGGGCGGCTTTCCCGGAGAGCCCTCCGCCCTTCTGAGGTTAGGCTCCCCGCACTGCCTTTATCAGCCGCGTCATCTTGGGTAGGTCCCTTTGTCTCCTTCAACCTCGGTTGTCTCACCTGGGACGTGGGATAGAGTGATTTGGGGGGTTGAGTGAGCTGGAAAGGACAGCCCCTGGGGGCAAGGTGAGCGCTCAGCCAGGGACACCTGTCGCCAAGGCGGCATCGTGATTATTAGCATGAGCTTCAGTCCCGCCTGCATCGTGCTCTGGCTGGGGGCCTTTGGGGAAGTGACTTGGCTTCTCGGTGCCTGTTTCCTCACCTGTAAAATGGGGGTGATAACAATAGTACGGGAACCTCTCAGAGCTGTTGGGAAGGTTGAACAAATGAGCAAATCAGTGTAGTAAACACTGTGTCAATGTCTGCCAGTGTCATTATTTTAAATCTTAGTAGTTATGATGTTACTGATTTTATTACAAATAAGCTGCAACATTTTAACTTCCTGAAGAAACCTCACTGCTTGGCTTGAACTGCCCAAAAGGGGCCTTAGAAGAAACAGGAGAGGTGTGGCCCCCGGGTAAGGGAGGACTTCTTCCTTCGCCGCAGTTGAGACAGAGCCAACTGCCCTCTGTGAAGCTGGTTCAATGCCCAGCCCCGGGCTAAGCCTCTGCCTCCAGGGCAGGTCATCCGGAAGCCTCCAGAGGGGATTAGGACCTTCATCAGGTCATTGGGGGCCCCAGAAAGGTCATCAAAGCATCCTGGGGAGCCTGTGACAGGTGCACAAAGATCTCCAGCCAGGAAGGCCTGGCCAGGACAGATGGCAGGGTGGACCTTGGATAAAATCACTGTCGCCCCAGGGCGAAGGTCTAAGTGGGTTTGGAGCAAAACCCCAGCCTAATCCTTCCCGCTGCACCTGTGCCCTGGAGTCCTGCTGGGATGGCCTGGGGAATATCAGCAGGTGGCCTCGGCCACAGAGGCATCTCAGGGCCTGCCAAAGGACTTCCAAGTCACTTTGGAGTCCCCAGGAATGGATCGAAGGCAGCAGATGTCCGTGGAGATAGCAGGCGGCGCGTGTCTGGCTTAGGAGCAATGAGCATGTCCCTCGGGCCTTCTCTGACAGTGTCCCTCAAGCCCGCTTTTTGAGGGCTCACCCTGTGCGAGCACCATTCAGACAGAGCCCTACCTGTGCCTCCTGTCATCCAAGCTCCCACCACAGGCCTACAGGGTGGCAGCCACGCTCACCTCCATTTGACAGGTAAAAGCCTGAGACTTCCAGGAGTAAGATCGTTTGTGCAAGATCCAGGATTTGAGCCCTGGTCCCTCTGCCTCCAGAGAGTGTGTCCCCAGCCCCCTGGGGTGGGCAGCCTCTAAGGTGGCTCGCAGTGATCTCTGCCTCCAAGGACTCATGCCTTCCTGTGATCTCTCCCACCGGGAGCCGGAGGTACCTTGTGACTCACTTCCAAGGGAGAGAGCGGGGAAAAGATGATGGATGTCATTTCCAAGTGAGGTTACAGAGAGACCGTGGCTTCCGTTTGGGCACGCCGGCTCTCGACACTCCCAAGCCTCTGGATGACACCGGCTGTCCTGTGTACGGAGATCTATAGCTCTGTAGCGAGGCACCGAGAGCAGCCTCTGGCCAGCGGCCAGCAGGGAGGTCCTCAGTGCGACACCCACGGGGAGCCGAAGGCTGCCAGGAGCTGCCTGAGTGAGCTCGGGAGGAGACCCTCTCCAGTCCCCGCTGACACCGTGGCAACAGCCTGAGAGGGGCCCTGGGCCGGGGGCACCCAGCTCAGCCACCCTGGATTCCTGACCCATAGAAACTGGGAGAGAATTAATGCTGGTTGGTTTTGAGCCGCTGAGGTAATTTCGGGGTGATGTGCAAAGCAGCAATGGGTAACTAGCACACCGGCTGTCACTACTAGCAACACACACAAAACATACCCGCACAACCACCTCGAGAAGGATGGGAAGGACCGAGGCAGCCACAGCAGGCTGAGCTGGGCCAGCCCCCCTCACACCGCCGACCCGGCCCTTCGTATGCTTTTGCCGGTGGTGGCGCCCAAACGCATTGACAGGAGGGCCCTTTGCCAAGGTCACACACAAGCTCGGGGCTGGGGGGGGGCTGGCATTGCGGGTGAGGCCTGCAGGCTCCTGGAAACTGCTGCCGGGCGTCCCCGAGGCTGTTACCCGCAAAACTGCGCGTATTCCTAGGAATCCGAGCCGCTCCCTTGTCTTAGCCCCGGGTGCTTGGAGAGGGCACAGTAATGTTGGCTGGAAGGTCTCAGTAAAACTTCTGCAGATACTAAAACCACAGCCAGGAAGAAAAGCACCTCATGAAAAATGCCAGTGGGCTCAAACGTTCGTCTCAAGCAGATTCCAGATATAGTGGGGGCCTTGAATGCCACGTTTCTGGGTTTTGTCCCTTAAGCCAAATATTTACTGTCATTTTTCTCCTGTAACGTAAAGGAAGTGGCACTGGGAATGAGAACTGCCCTGACCCTGTGTGGCCCTGACCCCGGCCTCCTTTTTCTTTCGTTGGTGGCCTGAGGTCAGGGTCAAGGGGACAGGGTCTGGCCTCTGAGCTCAGATCTGGAGCAGCTTCCCCACCCTCTGGCTGGATTGCCCCACCCCCCAAATTCCCATTGAGCCTGTGCTTCTTGCTGAGATGTCCTGAGGACTGGACAGGGACAGAGTTCCTGCAGCCTCTCCCCCCCATACTCCCTTCCTGCCGCCTTGCAGAACCCGCGCACTGCGTGCCCTGGCGGAGCGAGGGAGCCAAATCCCAGGCCCAGCTGTCTCCAGCATCGATTCCCAGCGTCCCTGGGAGGCTGGGAAAATCTTCTGGGAATTGGACCAGCTACATAATTTGCGGATCCCAATGCAAAACGAACGTGCGAGGCCCCCAGTTAAAACATAATTAAGAACTTTAAGGCGACGACAGCAGAGAATCAAGTCGGGCGCGGGGCCCTTCTGCACGGTTTGCTCGCTCAGGAGCTGGCCTGGGCTCGGGCTCTCCAGTAGAACCCGCTGAGTTACCCTCCCTGGGGGCTCGCCCAGGCCGCTCAGGGCAGACAGGGGGTTGTCACTTCTTGGCTCCTGGATCTCCTGGCACAGAGCTGAGCAGAAACGTCTCCTGAGCCCAGGGTGTCCTCAGAATCAGAAATACCCCTGAGTGTGGGGACCCGACGCGCAGCCAGGCCAAGCTGTGCTGAGGAAGGAAAGCGGTGGGGATTCGCCAGGGCTGTGGGCTTGAGAAGCGGCTGGGATTGTTGAAATGCACGTGGAAAGCGTGTGCAGGCGTCTGAGAGGTTGCTGAGGGGACCCATGAGGGTAGCAGTGACCGAGCACTGGCGGCCAGTGAACTTCCGGATATACTTACTTTGTTGTTCTTTCTCCCCCCTCATCTCTTAAGTTTTTTTTGAATTGCGAACATTTCAAACTTAGATTTCACATACAAATTCATATTCCTAGTAGCTCTAAAAATGAATTAGAACCTGTGGTGACACCAGAGCCACGTTCCTGCATGACAGCAATCTACCGCCTCCTCTACAGGGGCTGGTGGGCTCTTGTTTGCCACAGTCCCCGCCACTCCCTCATGTCTCCCTGACACAGAATCCAGGTGACGAGCACTGCCTACCCGTGCCTGTGCAGCTGGCTTTGTCATGAAGTTAGGAGGGAAGTGCATGTATCAAAAGTCAGAAGAGAGAAGGTGGGCCAAGAGTTCCTTGACCTCCGAGAAATACGGGAGAGCATGTATCTATGTGGAAATGAAGAGCCTCCCCCCGCGTTTAATATGCAAACAGTATCTAAGTCAAAGGAATACAATTAAATGCTCTTATGGAACAAACCGGAGCAGTCCCCACACAGCCCACCGCACTCATTCGTGTCCCCGGTTGGGTCCCTGAGGGCATCAAAACAGAGACTCCTGGGCCTGAGACTCCAGAACGCAAGCGCAGTCCCAGCTTCTCCACCCACCCGGGCTCAGACCACTCTTTTTTTTGGCTCAGTTCTGCCTCTTATCCCAGGAAAGGCAGTGGACTTGGGAGATTCCCAGCATCTCCTCTCACTTGCCGTGGGGTCAGCTTCCTTCCCCCAGAGTGGTGTGGGTGTGTAACCTCAGGGCCCAGCATCGGGGCCCAGTTAGGCAGGGGAAGGGAGCCTGAGGCTGCCCTGTGCACCGCCACAGCTGGGAAGGTGAGGAAGACGCGGGGCGGAAGCTGAGGAAGCCTTGATGGGTGGTGGCCAGGCCGGAGAGCATGTGAAAGGTGGGGCTCCTCACCCACAGACAGGAAAGTGACAAAGGGGAAGGTTTTAGAGACCCGGTGGGGAAGGTAATTCAGTTCCCACAGCATTGTAGAGCCAGATGCCAATGACCTAGCAATTCCCAGAGCTCAGACCAGGGCCAGCGGGAGCCATAGGTTACCAAGTAGGCCTGGGAAGGGTGGGGTGCATGCTGCCCGGAAGGGGAGGCTGGGGATGCCATGGAGAGTGTGTGACTCACCATCTGGCCATGTATCCTCCCTATAGTGTGTCTACAGTGGGGGAGGGGCAGGGGGCCAGACTTGCCTCCTGGAGCTTTGGGGAGATAATTAGTCCTAAAGAGCATCTAAACCCCTAGATCAAAGAGGGCTCAGACCTGCAAACTTTCTTGACAGGGAGTGAGCATCGCTGACCACTGGAGCGCCCACTCCGGTGGGAGGGTGCGGCCTCCTAGGCGGCTTTGCTGGACCCCCGAAGTCTGGGTCCTGGCCTCACTTGGGAACCACCTCACCTGCCACACGGCTGCCTTAGAAAGGACTTCATAAGCAGCACCGATGGTGAACAGAGGTGGGGATGACTAGTACCCCATTTTCTAGATGGGGAAACTGAGGCCCGAGGAAGTGAGGTGCAGACACAGGGCTCCCCCACCGGATCGGAGCCTCCTCGTGGGCATGGACCGTGTCAGTTTCTTGCCCGCCCGCACGGCGAATGCCCTCAGCGTTACATTCGCTTTAAGGACAGTTACAATGTATCAGGGAGCGAAGTTCCGGTCCCAGGGCCCCCCACCCGCGCTCCTGCCCTCTCCCGGCCAGTGACTGGGACTGCAGCCCTTCCCCGAGGCTGTCGCAGGGGTGTCCGAAGGGGGCCGAGGGAGACGCAGACTGGGGTGCCAGCCCCTAGATGCGCTCGCTCACTTGGGGCCTTCGAAGACCTGGGTTCAGGCCTGTCCCTTCCGACCCCTGGGGCACTGGCCGTCTTGCTGACCGTCGCTTTCTCCAGGAATGACCGTGCTGGGGACGCACGGAGCAGCCCGAGAGGGCTCGCAGCGGGGCAGCGCGCTGCTCCCCGAGGCGTTGGGGCGAGTCCGGGCGCCTCGCGGGGGCCGGGGGCGGGGCGCGGGCGGGGCGCGGGCGGCCCGGGGCGGGGCGAGCGGCGGGCCCTCGCCGCCCGGAAGGAGCGGGAGGAGGAGCCGCGCCGCGGAGAGTCGTTCCCACGTGAGGCTCCGCGGCCGGATTCCTCGCGTGCGGCGGCGGCGGACGGCCCGGCGCCCGGCCGGACAGAGAGCCCTGGTCCGGCGCGCGCGGGCGGGCGGCCGGGCGGCGGCGGCGGAGCGCGGCTGCGCCCCGATGCGGCGGCGGCCCCGGGGGCTGTGAGCCCGGCGCCCGCCGTCGGAGACCCCGCGCCGCCTCGGGCAGCGCCCCCCGGGCACGCGGCATGCGGGCGGCCGACGCGGGCACCTGGGAGCGCGTCCGGCAGCTCGCGGCGCAGGGCGAGCCGGCGCCTTCCTGCGGGCCCGGGCCCGGGGCGGGGGCCGGGCCGGCGCGCCCCGCGGGACCGACCGCTTACGAGCAGTGCGCGGACGCCGCAGGGCCCACCGATCGGCCCCGCGCCCGGCCGCCCTTGGTTCCAGCGGATGGCGACCGCGGCCAGCCGGGTAGGTGCGCGCTGGCGGGGCGGGCGGGGCGGCCGCGGGCCGGGGAGCGGCGGGGCCGGGCGCGCGGGGGCGCTGCCGACCGGGATCGGGGAGCCGCTGGTGGCAAAGTTCTCGCCGTGCGCGGAGCCCGGAGCGCGCGGCCGGGCGCGGGCCGAGAGGCGCGGGGCCTCGGAGTTAGTTCTTCAGCGTGGGGGCGGGGATCTCGGCCACGGCTTTCCCGCCGGCCCCCCTCCCCCACCCGCACCCCCACCCCCACCCCCACCCGAGGGCCGCAGAGGGAGGTCGAGGCCACACCAGTCGGGGCGGGGCGGCACCTGGAGACCTGGCCCAGGGCGGGACCCAGCGCCAGCAATTGGAAAAGGGGCCAGCCCCGCGGGAGGTATGGGCGGCCCCTGGAACCCACTTGGTAGCCCCATAAAGTGCCAGGAGAGCCCTGCTTTACCGAGAGGAAAAGTAGTGATTTGCATTGGCTGGGAGCGAAGAGATTTCGCAGGCACTGGAAGGGCTAACGCGGAAAGAGGAACGGCAGCGGCGAGGCGCCTGCAGTGGTCTCCTGTGTATCGCTGGCTAATCCGCCCCGAGCGGATCAAGGCGTTTTAGTGGTAAAATACCCCGAGTGGGTGCGCTCCTTCCGTTCTGTTCTGGTCTCAGCTGGTCCCCCAGTAACACCCCCACCCCACCCGCAAGTTATGTCATGGGTGGGGGAATCCCTGGATCCCCTTGTCTCTAGGGTAGGAGGAAATTTAGCTGGAAGATGAAGGGCTCCCTGGAGGAGGGAGGGCCTGTCATCAGCAGTTTGGAAGTCTGAAGTTTCCTTTTCCCAGGAAAAATCCGAGGGGAGCATGAATAATCATGCCTTAGTTCTTGAACAGCTATTGTGTTCCCGTGATTTGCATGCAGGGTCTCCTTGAATCTTATCACAGCTCTGAGAATGAGGCTCTGTTATCTCCATGGAGTGGACAGAAGAAAAGCCTCAGGTTAATCAACTTTCCCCAAGTCCCACAGACCTAAACCTCAGTGCTGGGATTTCTAGTTTTGTCTTTCATTTGACACCAGGCAGCAGTTATACCATCTGGGAAACACGCGGCTTATTTACCTAATAATTCTTTTTTTTTTCCTACAAGGAAAAAAAAAAAAAGCTAGCAGCAAGGGCCCCTAATTCCAGGCTGCCTGTTGGTCTCCCCAGGGGATGGAATCCTGGGGGCCGTGGTTCCAGCCACAGGAACTGGGACTGCCGGCCAGCCGGCTCTAATTGGCTGAGGTGCCGCTGGTGTCCTGGAGCAACTGAGATCTTGGGTCACCGTGGGTCTAGAAGAGGAGCCTGAGCCTGGCAGGAGCTTGAGTCCCCGGATGTTGGGCCTTGGGACTGAGCCCGCCAAAGACAGTCCCACCCCTTCCCCAGCTGCGTGGGACAGTTAGAGGCCAGGAGTTGGTGTAAAACATCATAGATGCAAAGAAGCAGCACCTGGGAGAGCTTGGGCACGTTGCTTGATCTTTTGGAGACTCAGTTTATGGAAATAACAGTGTCGACTAATGTTTGGATCGTTCAAAGCTGGTGTCTTCACAGCGCCTTGCCTAGGGCATAGTTGATGCTTAACGAATTGGTTGCCAGCTGCACTTGCGGGGCGCCCGTCAGCACCCCCATTGACTCAGTTTTCCCCTAGGATGGGATCCTGTCTGCCCCATCTCCGCCCTCCCGAACTGTGTGGAGATGACTTTGGTCTGATCTGTAAAATACTTGAATGATCCAAGGTCAGTGGAGGTGGTTATTATGTAAACATTTTAAAGATGGCTGGGCGGAGAGACAGCTGTTTACTTTGTGTCTATTATGTGCTTCATAATAATCATAACCTGATGACATGGTGTCTCCCAGAGCACGCGTCTCCGGGGTGGTGGGTGTTCCGATGGCCCTCGTGTCACCCCGTAGGGCAGAGGCAGGGCAGATCTCCTTGCCTGACTCAGGCGACATCACCGGCCAGCAGCGAAACCAGAAAGTTTGGGGTTCTCTCCGCCTCACCACCCTTCACCCTCTGCTAGTCTGGTTCTTAAAAGCCTAGTGAAGTTGCTGAGAACTTCCATGGTGTCCGGGCCTTGAGGACACCCCGTCTCAAGCCACTGGCTGTCAGAGGGGATTTCACCTGGGAGGTAAACGGGAGCTCTTCTGGCTTGTTGTTACCAGCTGAAATTATTTGCTGAAGTAAACATTTGGGCCAGGCAGCGAGGTGACGCGCCCCGGGACCTCAGCACGCCAGTCCCCAGCTGAGCGCGGTGCTCGGCTTCTGGAGCTGAGGGAGCGCCCTGTTGGATGGCAGAGCTCGGTGTGGGCAAGGGGAGAGGGGCAGGAGATGCTAGATTGGAGGGGTGGAGGACTGGACATCTTGGCATCACTCACAGGGTGTGTCGTCCTTAGATCAGCAGGGTGACCGGCCTTGTGCTGGTGACAGCTCAGGCCTCCAGGGTGGGGCTCCTTCCAGGGGAGGGAACTGTTCTTTGCACACAGACTGGGGACTAGAGCAGGAGATGGAGACATTAGATGCTTGTTCCGTCGGCACCGATTCTGCCGAGATACTCGATAACTCTGTTTCCCGCTGGGGGCTGTGGGACTAACTCTGTCTGAAGGGGGACCTTTCAGGGGAACCATCCCGAGCCCGAGCAGAGCGAGTCAGGTGCTCACTGAGGGCTCTTGAGCCGAGAAGGTGAATTGTGAATTGTTCCGTCTGGTTGTCCATTCATTCGGCCGAATCTCTTGAGCATCTATTTCTGCCGGGGGGTGTTGTAGCTGCCTGGGATGTGGCAGCGAAGGATCAGCCACAGCCCGTGTTTCCATGGAGCTTATGTTCCGTGGGAGGAGATTTCCAGTAGGCAAATACGCTCGGGATGTGTCAGGGGGTGGTAAGCGCCGTGCAGAAAGGTAAGGCCAGGTAAGGGGTTAGCGTGATGGGAGTGGGTGCTGTGCAGAATCTAGGTAGGTGGGCAGAGAGAGAGCGAGGTGCATGGGTGCTGGGTCCCTAAGGCCAGAGGGTGTTGCCAATCAGCTCAATGTACCCAGTCGCTGTTGAAAAGTTCCTGGTAAGTTAGTATCTTTGTAGACTGGGCACTTGATCTGTCCATACCTGAGGCCCTCCTAGACTTCAGCCCAGTTCAGATGCCCTGCCTCATTCAGCTCTTCCCTTAACCACCAGTTTAAAAGGCCCCAGGACCCCGGAGCCACTTGGACCCTCTGCCTTTTTTATTAGTCATTTGGGTCCTTAACTCCTCTTGCGCGCACCCCACCCCTTCAAGTGCAGGGAGGAGGGGACCAGGCCTTTGTTTATCTGTGTGTTTAGCTCCCGGTGTGGTGCCCTCCTGAGCCAGGCGTGGAGCGAACCGAACTCTGAGCTTTGTCTTAGCCAGCAGCCGCAGGAGGAGGCGCGGCTGCTAATCCCACCTACCTGTGGGGAACCCGGTGCTCAGGAAAATTTAGTGACTGCCCAGGATCCCACAGTAGGTGTCTCAGCCCAGACTTGGCCCCAGATTGCAGACCTCTCAGCACAGTGTGGGGAGACCTGGTACCGATAGTAAGAAAGTAGACCTACGTTAAGTTTCCAGTCTGGGTTTTTTTTTAATTTTTTTTTTTTTAAATCATCACCTGAGGATATGGTTTATGTGGTTTTTTATTGATTTTTAGGGAGAGTGGAAGGAAGGAGGGGAGGGGAGAGAGAGAGAAACATTGATCGGTTGCTTCCTGTCCGTGCCCTGACCAGGAATCAAATCCACAACCTTTTGGCGAACAGGACATGCTCCAGCCGCACTAGCCGCCCGGCCAGGGCTCTTTAAATTTTTATCTTTTATAGGAAGGTCTGTTCTCTCCTTGACATTCCCTGTTTTAAGCAACTCAGGTATTCGCTATCTTTGTGATTCAGCAGTAGGGTCGGTCAGCTTGGCCTTATCCTGAAGAATTTCTGCTGGGTTAGAGGTGAGATTAAATCTCCGCTTGGAGTTGGATGCTCTTAGGAAACCACCCACTGGCTCCCTGAGGATTCAGGGTGGGCTTCCCTGGCTAATGGGTGGGACCAAGACAGTGGGGGGGGGGGGGGTTGGCTATCCTGGACAATTAGGAGTGAAAGTTTTTGCTCTCTAAAGAAATACAGATTGGTTATCGGGAGGTCTCCTGTGGCCCAGCAGCCTCCCCACCCTGTGTAACTGCTCAGGGAGATGGGCCGAACCTTCCTCTGCCAGGGCAGGGGGCACACCATAGCGGGTACCGGGCCCCAGCTTTGCAATCAGACACCCTGGTTTCAATTCGCCAGCTCTGTTCCTTACTAGCTATGGTTTCCCAAGCAAGGTATTTAACATCCTGAGCCTCAGTGTGCCCGTCTATAAAATGGAATCATATTACCCACCTGAGCGCTGTTGGGCAGGAACCCGTGGCATCCTTCATCCCCATGGTGCCAATGCTACCTCTGCCGTAAGAGGGAGGCGGAGTGTCCATGTACCCAGAATCCACAGAACTTGAATGAGTGTGGGTGTGTGAATTTTTTTATTTTTTTTTTAATTTCCAAGTTTGAAATAATGGGGATTCGATGATGAGACAGGTGATTCTGAAGGATGGCTAGCGATTTATTCGGCCTTCAGAGCCATCAGGAAATGTGTGTAAAGGTTACCATGCACCCTTTATGTTCTTTCCAGTGTTCCCGTTGAGTTCGCGGGACAGTTTGCTGGGACCTGCAGCCATTCTGGAGAAAGGGGAGTTTCATTCGCTCTCAGTCATTTCAAGGGCCCCCGGGTGCACTGGCTTAAGGAAACCAGCAGACTCGACCCTGGAGATAGCCTTCCCATGCCCAGCACGGCCAGCTGACAAAAGGGGACAGTCGGGAACATGGGCAGGGGCACAGAGTTCAGCCCCAGCAGATAAACACGCCCAGCGTATCGGTGAAGCTGCCCAGAGCGATCGCCGTGGGGCCGGTGTTTGCAGTGAGTCGCTGAGGGCCGCGAACCCTCCAGGGAGGGTGGCAGGCCGTGGTCACGAGGTGTGTGCGTGCCCGCGTGTGGAGTTATTTGCATGTAAGTGCATTCGTGTTGAGCGTGTCAGATGAGCGCCTGTCGGGGAGGGGAAACGTCAGGATCGCCCCCTGTTCCCAGGGACACCCCCCTCCGGGACCTGGGCAGCAGTCACCATGAGGGTGGGGACTTCAGGCTTTATCTCGTCTGCTGTTTGGATCCCTTCAAGAGAGGACAGTTAGAGGACCCTGGTCCTGGCAGTTCCTCGGAGCCCTCGCCGAGTGGCATTAGCCCAATAGGTGCCGCCGCGGCCCCCAAATTGGGAGAAATTCGCAGGCGGAAGGGCATGGCAGGTAGGTGAGTCCACCTGGAGCCCTCGCCCAGGCCTGGGTGGTGCTGAGCCTGGGCTCAGGAGCAGGGGCCCGTGGGGTCAGTGGGGGTGACCCTCGGAGCTCTCCTGGGTTCACGCGCTGGGCCTCGGGACCGTGTGAGGGAACACCCACTGCCTGGAGGCAGATCTGCAGGGGCTGACGGCCTCCGCTTTTGTTGCTGCGCAGATTTGCAGGCTGGCTTAGGCTCCCAGCTAGTTCGGGCTGTAACTTTATCACCGGCATTGAGTGTGCGGTACCTTTTAATTGTACCCAAGCTGCAGGAAGCTCTCCCTGGGGGTGGGGAGAGCTCAGAACCACAGCTGCCAGCTCCCTCCCCCAGGCACAGCTCCACCCCCCTGCTGAGCTCCTAACTTTGAGGGCAGGGAAGGATGTGTGTCTCCCTTCCATAAGGTCCCATGATTGAGGAACCACAGAGAAGGACCAGCCGGGAACCCAGCATTTGTTTCTTACGATCTTATTGATCTCTCTTCACCCTGTAAGATGCCCATCTTCCAGGCGACGTGGTTGAGGCTCAGAGAGGCCACACAGGTTGTAGAAGTAACCACTCCAGGCAGCCCTGCCGCCTGCCCCAGGACTGTTGCATCTTCTCCCTGCAATTTCTGTCATCAGGTGATCCCCCCAAGGGCCACCGGGATACTGGGCGGAGGCTGTGATCCCGGGAGTCGGGGGAGTCTCTCGCTGGCCTCTTTGGCACACTGGCCTGCCATCAGCCAGAGGCAGCTGGGAGTGAGGGCCTCTGGGGCCTACACTGCTCTCCCGGCTCTGGGAGACTGTCCCCCACCCGCCCCTCTGCCCCAGCCAGAATCAGAGGGGCCAGCTGGCCCCTGACAGGTCCAACCCTGACCGTTTGGGAACCTAGAACACAGAGTCCTGAGAGGGAGACCTTAGCAGCGATGGGGGCAACTCACTCCCTCTACAGGGGAAGAAACGGGCCCAGAGAGAGGAAGGGCCAAATGCTGTCATCAGGGTGGTTTCCGGGGTCAGAGTGAAAACGAAAGGCACATGGATGCCTTAGCCAAACAGCAAGTTTTCTCCCTTCACCCTTTCCCTGACTCCCCCAGACTCGGCCACAGGGGCCTGGCTGCTTCTCGGTGTGTAGATCCTCGGGCTTCACCTCCATTCTGACTGCAGGGCTGGGAAGGGCCCAGGAATCTGCATTTTTATCAAGTGCCCCTGGTGATTTTTGAGACAGAGGTTCCACAGCCCAGACTTTGGAAACCTCGGCCGTTTGCCTTTCTGGGATTGGGCTGATTTTAAAGTAAGAAATTAGGGAGGCCCTAGACGCTTTACCCCCTGCGCCCCGACCTCTCCTCAGCGGCATCCTTCCCCCCCACAGGTGTCCCCAGCGGACAGTAGGTATCTGACACCCTAGTTAAGCCCCACCCTGCGTCTCCTAATCCAGTCTCCACCCGCCTTCTCTGGGCTCACGGTCTCAGAGTCTGTCAGGAGGAGGCCTGTGCGTCTGTCCTGTGATCAGCATGAGCAGCGGTGAGCACGCAGCCGAGTGCGGCCTTGTCTGCCAGAAGCCCACGCCTTCCGAGAGCCCGCATTCCTTCTTCCCTTGCTCCTGGGGGCGCCAGGCGCTGGGCTGGCTGGGCGCTGAGGGGCAGAGACCGCGCCCTTGACCTAGGTTCGTGCAGACTCTTTGGACTTGGCACCAGCCGCCCCCCCCCCCCGCAGGGCCTGCTCTTGCAGGCTCCCCGCCCCCCCCGCCCGCTCCGATGCCTTTCGCTGTCGCCTGAGTGGCTCCTCTGGGCTCCCTCCGGCTTCTCACGGTCCGCATGGGGGTGGCGTGGTCTCTCACTTTCTATGCTGTGGGCTTTCTCACTCCTCTGGGTGGGAAGCCAGGGGCCTGGGTAGTGGGGGTGGGAAGGCTCTGCCTGGCTCTCCCCCTGCGTGGGAGACCTGCAGAGCCCGCTCCCGGGGGTCGGGTTCGAATGCAGATTCCAAGGGCCCACGCCTTCCGAGAGCCCTCAGAAATTGTCTCTGTAGATCCAGGGTGGAGTCAGGGACCCTGCACTTTTTTTTCTGATTTTTTTTTTTTTAAATAAGTTTTTATTGATTTTAGAGAGAGAGGAAGGGAGAGGGAGAGAGAGAAACATCGATGAGAAATAAACATCAACATCGATCAGCTGCCTCCTGCACGCCCCCCGCTGGGGACTGAGCCAGAAACCCAGGCCTGTGCCCTGACCGGGAATCTAACCGGCAACCTCTTGGTGCGGGGTCGACACTCAACCACTGAGCCGTACCCGGCTGGGCCCCTTTTTTTTTTTTAAATTGTGGCAAAACACACATGACATAAATGTAACCATTTTTAGGTGCACAAGTCAGTGCCATTAAATATATTCACAATGTATGCATCCAGCACCACTGTCAGTTTCCAGGACTTCTTTATCACCCCAAACTGAGGATGTCCCCAGTGAAGGATCATTCCCCAGCCCGTCTGCCTCTGTGCGTTGGCCGGTTTGAGGTGCCTCATAGCCGTGGAGTCCCACGGGACTTACAGGGCTCTGCGCTTTCAAAGTGCTGTCCTGTCCACCCCTCTCCTCTGCGGATGGTCCTGGGGCCACTGTCCAGATCCCCCACCCACCATATGTGTCGCCTTAAGGCACAGCCACCTTGCAGGTGTCCCGGGAAGCTGTGGGGAAGAAATCAGTTCAGTGGGTGTTTTTCCTGTGATTAAAACCAGTATGTTGTTGATGCCTCTGGTAGCAAGATGCATTAAACCTGTCATTTTTGTTTGGGTGATTTGTCTGATGTAGCTTTTTTTCGAAGGGGAATGGCTCGGGCTTTTGTTAGTTTGGTTTCCGTAGCATGCTGTGGCTGCGAAGCAGAAGGAGCACTCAGGGCCCTGGGGCTCTACCTTGGGCGGGCGGGCAGTGATGCCCAGAGGTGCGGGGAGACAGCGTTCCTGCTGAGTGTGCCCTGCAGGGCCTGGGGGAGGATTGTCAGCCCTAGGGTGCTGATGGGGGCTTAGACCAGCATCCCATCCAAGTGCCCAGTTTTCCCATCTGGCCGCCAGGTACCGGCAGGGTTGGGGGCAGAGAGAGGCTGGACCAGGTGGGCCTGTGACTTTGTAGCCCCAGACTGTAGCCACCTGCACACCCTGAGTATCCCCTGTTGCCTGTCAGCTTCAGGCATCTGCCCGAGGCTGCCGGTCATCACTGATCCCGGGGCGGGCCTTCCTCCATCCCCCCGGCCTTTGCCGGGCGGCCCTCTGCGGCGTCTCCTGGCCCGGGTGGGCCTGCCCTGGGACTTGCCCTCCTTCCCTCAGCACCAGCCCTCGCCTTCCTGAGCTTCCCCGGGGCCCTTCTGGCTGCACTCGCCGCCCACCAGGAGCGAAGCTCGCACCCCGATGTTCCCTCTGCGGGAACAGGCTGTCCTCTCGGTTCTGGGCAGACGAGGAGCCGCCCTCCCAGGCGGGCGCAGGGGGTCTTTAGGTGTGGGGTAGAAACGTCTCCCCTGGTGGAGCCTCTCCTCTCTCTTGCACCCCAGGAAAGACCCAGGAGGAGCCCCTCTGCAGAAGGGGAAATGGAGGCACACAAAACGTGATCTCTCCGGGCCAGAGTTGTCCACTAGAACGTGATGCGACGTTGGAAACATATATCTGTGCTGTCCGCTGACCTACAGTGTAGTTAGTGTGACCAAAGGACTGAATTTCAAATTGGATTTAAGTGTAGGAGGCCACGCGTGGCCAGTGGCTGCCGTCCCAGGCGGTGCAGCTGGCTCTGGCTCAGACATGACATACAGGTGTCCCTGGCCCCTCGCAGCCCTGAGGCGGGGATGCTGGCCGCTCCTCTGTGCCCCTGAGGCCGCCAGCTTCTCCGCGTGGCCCCTGGAGCGCCTGTGTCAGAATCGCTCGGGAACCTGTTGTTGTGGTTTTTAAGTCCCGAGACCCCCAACAGACCTGAGCAGTCGAAAATATATGGGGAGTGGGCCCAGGAACCTGCATTTTAAATACGTTCCCTCCACCCCCAGGTGATTCTGACCCAGGGCCTCCAGCACCGTCCGTCTTTACTCCTGTGGGTCTCCAGCCCCCAGGGGCCCGTCGGTGTCCATGTGCCTTTGCCCGCCTCCCGCAGCGCATGAGCCAGGCCAGTGGTTCTCAAGATGAGGTGCGGGGACCAGCAGCAGCGGCCTCGGGAGAACTTGTCAGAGAAGCAGATTCTCCGCCCTGTGCAGCAGTGTGTTAGCAAGCCACCCGAGGCCGTGCTGGTGGGGCGACCGCCGAAGCCGGCCGCTGAGCACAGCCCTTCCGGGAACTCCTTCCACTTAAATTTCCCCCCAAATCCTTTCTGTCTTCTCCCTCTCCCCCTCCCCTTCCCCTGTACCCTGGTCTGTCCTCTTACCAGCTGCCAGGACCCTGTCCCGCCCAGTGACCGCTGGGTGTGTTGCCTCTCACGAGGGCCTTCAGGGATCCTGGCCTTACCCACGGGGCGGCCGTGACGGGGATGTTACAGGAGAGGCGAGCCCAGCAGCGGCCAGCAGCACCCCTTCCCCCCCTCGTCCCTCCCGGCGTCCCAGGTGGTGGCCGTCTGCTCACCCCGGGGCCGCAATCTCAGAAGAGCAGAGGGCCAGATGGCGCCCTTTCCCTGGGGCCCCCCGGCCCTCTCTCGGGGATGGGGCCTCTGCTGCGTCCCCTGGCGTCCACCAGCCCAGAGGGAGTGGGCCCGGCCCACAGCTGTGCTCCGCAGGCAGCACTTGCCTGTCCCCGGTCATCCCGGTGAGTGGAGACAGCGGGGGAGGGGAGGCCAGCTCATCAGGCCTTGCCCACTGGGGGCCTTCCCCGAGCCTGTCACTCCCCTCTGAACCTGTTTCCTGTTCTGTGAGATGAGATCCATGGTGCCAGCCCCACTCAGCCCACGGATCTGTGGTTGCTTTGCACAAGCCATGGACCTGGGCCTGCTTTGCACACTTCAAGGCACCTTGCGGATGGGGTGGTACCGTCAGTGGTCTTGTTCCCTCTGGGATGCTGGTGAGGGCAGACCTGTGCCTAGGGAACTCATCCCTGTTTGCCTGCAGCGCCCCTGGGCACCTCTGCCTCCTGGTGCTCACATTCTGCGGAGGCCTGCTCTGCCAGAGCCCTTACCTGATATCAGAAGGATGTTCTCTCTCAGCCCCTCCCCAGATCCAGCAGGGCTCCCTTTGCATTCCCTGCAGGTGGTGAGCACCTGCTCGAGCCTGCATTTGGTGCTGGGAACCACACAGCGACACCCCCTCTTCTGACTCCTGTTGCTGGGCTCGGGGTGTCCTCAGTGTCCCATGAACCAGCCACCTGCCTCCTTCTCACCTGCCACCGTCTTCTCCCCACCAGGATTATCTTTCCATCTAGAACTAAGTGCCACCCTGTCCTGGGCCCCAGCCCCTCCTCAAAGCCTCTCTTGCTCAGCCCCTCCCCTCGGCATTTGTCCTTTCGAGGCCCTGGGTGCATGTCATGTGGACACACTGTAGCCGAGACCGGGTCCTGCGTGAGTGTTTCTTGAGTTACCCTGGGTACCCCTCCTGACCCGTAACCTCTGCAGGGGCAGGGACCGTGGGGCGCTATACATCTGTCCCCCTTGGGACCTCAGGAGGAACCCTGTCTGTCTGGTCTGTAGACTCACTTTTCGATGAGCCTCACCTGGCAGGCAGCACAGCACCTGGAGAACACCTGCAGCCCCACCAGTAACTGGAGGGGTCAGTGAATATACCCTGGTTCCCTTCTGGAATTTAGAACCTGCCCAGAGATAGAGGCAGGAGAGAGCAGGTGGAGAGTGTGACCTTGGAGCTGCCCATGGGCTCCCTCGACATCGTCGCCCCCTCCCCCCCGCACTCCACCTGTTCTCAGACCAGACAGCCACAGGCCTGGGTGAAAACCTGGAGAAAATGCACAGGCCAGGCTGGGCTGGGCCCTTGTGGAGCGGGAGGGTCTTGGGGCAATTCTGCAAACTCCAGCCAGAGGCCAGGTGGGGCGAGTTCTGCACCGGTGTCCCTGATGGCTGGCGGTTTTCTGCTGCTCTCGGCCTTAGCATGTTAAAGTTAACAGAGGTCATAGGAGGGTTCAGGGACTGTCCCGTTCACCCTGCGAGGCAGCGAGGCATGGTAACCGTCCTTCAGGGTGGCATCTGAGGTTCAGAGAGGCCCGTGCTTAGTGCTCAATAGCTGTTTATTTCATGGAAAAACTAACTTTGTATTGTTTGTACTTCCCACTTTCCTACGTCCTGCCCAGACAGCCGTGTAGTTACAGGACTATTTGATTTGCAAATGTTAGAAACACAACTGGAACTGACTCTTAAAAAAGGAAATTAATAGCTCCTGGTAGCTGAAATGATCAGAGGTAGGGCTAGCCTCAGGCATGGCTGCATCCAGGGGCTCAGATAATGTCATCTCCCAGCTCCCCTGTCATCTGTTTGGGTGGCAAAAATGACCTAACGAGCCTGAGTAACCATTACCTTCCTAGGATTCCAGTGTAGAGAGCACGCTTCATCCCCAGGATATCCAGCAGAAATCCCAGGGCTGATTCTCATTGGCTTAGCTTTAATCATGTGACAGCTCTGAACCAATCACTTGGTCCAAGAGCATGGAATGCATTGCTCGGCCAGGCCCAGGTCGTGTGCCCTTCCCTGGAAAAGGTGGTGAACCTCCAGTGTGCTACGCCGGCTGAAAGTGGTTTTTTTTTCCCCAAAGGAAAGTCAGGGAGAATGTTCATCGCTGGGAATGGGGGCTGGGGGACAGACCCAGGAGCTGTGGTGATGATTCCTGCAGCAGCTGTGAGTTTGTGCACCTAGTGGTGTAGGACTCAAAGGAAAGCCTCAGATGTGGACCTGGTCGGCTAATTATTTTGCAGATTTTCTTGAGCCCCTGGTACGGGCCAGGCCCTGTTCTAGATCCCTATGGAGGAGCTCAGTCTTCTAATTGTTCGGTCTTTCTCCCCTTTGCCACCTCTCAGGTTCCCCTGCACACTCCTGGTCATAAGTAATTGCGACCCTTCCTTTCTCTCCCATCCCTCTGTTTATGCTTCGTGTATCACACCTGCCCCTGGTGGCTTGGTGGCTTCCTGGCCATGGGGCCTGGGTGGGGTTGATTTGAGCACCTCCACCCCAGCGTGCCTGCCGCCTCCGGGGACACATAAGTGTGTGCTGTGGCCAGCCCTGGTATTGCTGAGCACACCGAGGTCAGCCGCTGGCAGCCACTGGTGCTCGGGCACTTCAGACAGCAGCTGGCTCCTCTCCACCTTCCCGTCTGGAGTCAGAATTTCTGGCTGCATCTGGAGCTTGTCCATCTCCTTGGAAATCACGGATTGATCCCCCTAGATATGTCCTGAGTCCATCTCCAGCCTTCTCCCAGCAGGGCAGGGAGTGGGTAGCCCGGGAAGGCAAGAATTTTGCAAAAGGGTGCAGCTGGCTTGCCTCTGTGCCTGAGGTTGTTTAGGGCATAGGTGCTGGCTCCCCATTTCCTTTGGTATCAGCCCCAGGGAGGAAAGTGAGCTCTCACATTGAGACAAGTGCCTGGACCCAGTCCTCTGAGTGAGGGGACATTGGAGACCAGATATCAAATGCTCAAGGCCATGGAGCCAGACCGCCTGGGGGCAGATCGTTCCAAGCTGCTTAACCCCTCAGCCTCGGTTACTTCATCTGTAGATTGGGAAGCTATCCCTATTTAGTAGGAGTTTTGTAGAAATTAAATGAGTCTATGCATGTGCTTAGCACTGTGCTTGACATATAGTAGGTGCTCAGTAAACATCGCTTATATTAGCTAGACCCCAAAACCGGTGCTGCCGTGATATGAGGCGACCAGAGAGATGCCCAAGTTGGGCAAACCCAGGTTAATGATCCGTAGGAGGTGAAGTCCTTGCGGCGAGGTGAGGTCTTGTCAGGAGAGGTTTTTGGAGAGGGCATCTGGCAGGGCTCCGCTCTCCACTCAGGTGGGCGTCAGGCAGCACTTTGTCCCCGTGCCCACACCGGGGCTCTCGGCCGCACTGCTTAATCTTCCTGAGCCTCCGGTTGCTTGTCTTCTGAAGTGGGAATGATGGAGCCCACCCTGCGGGGCTTGGTAGCACCTAGCGGGTGCTTAATAAGTGGAGCGACTGGTTTGTTAATAAGCATCTTAAACGGATCGTGTGTCGTGAAACGATGCTGATCAGCGTGAGGTCTGCGTTGGTGTCGGCAGTGCAGGAAGCGCCTTCCCGTAGGGCGGGATTGTGTGCTTTGAGGGCGTGTGCCCACCGCGAGCTTTTCTGCCTGTTGGGTACTGGGAGTCTTGGCCGTGGCTGGGCTTTGTTCTTCTTGGCATTCGGGCAGGGCCTGGGCACTGTGCTGGGCAGGAAGTAAGTGGGGCACAGGGGAGGGGGCACACAGGCTGTGCTTAGCCCCGGAGCCACAGGGAGCATGTGGTGGCCTTGGGGAAGTCCTAGGGCTCCATCCCCTTCACAGCCTCAGGATGCCTGGCTCTGTGGCATTGGCTGAGCCTTTGCCAGCCTGGCCGTCCCCCAGGGAGGGCCCTGCCTCCTGCTGCAGCGATCCCAGCCGGGGAAGCTCAGGTCAAAGGAGGGCTTGTTTTAAGATTACAACAGGCAACCTAAAGAAGGTCAGTGCCAGCCACGTAGGGTCGGGACAGGAGCACTGGGAGCCTGCGGCCATGCCCTCTCCCTCCCTCCTATTTCCACTCTAGGACTCTCCTTCGCTTTTGCTCCTGTGCCAGTGGCCCCTTGGCCTTGCATATAACCCCTTAACCAATCTCCTCAGTGCCTGGGAGACAGGGAAGCTGCTTGGGCCCTGCCTAGCCAGTGGTTTGGCAGAACCTGGGTCAGGCGACCGCCCTGGCGCAGTCGGCTGCACCTGTAAGAGCGGGCAGGGTACCTCGGTGGACGGAGCTGCTTCCTTCCAGGGACTGTGGGAGAGGAGTTGCTTAGGGGACGTGGGGCAGGGAAGACTAATTGCCTCATAATGTCCAGGACAGGTGCTCCTCCCCAGCTTGCATGCCTTCCGGGACGGGAACTCACTTCCTCTCCAGGCAGCCCCTACAGCTTTTTATTCATTTTAGGCATTCACTCACCTTTAGATTGAGCCAAAACTCCATCTCATTGCAGCACCCACCCTCTGGCTCGTGTCCTGCCATTTGAGGGCCTTACACACTAAATCTGCTTCCTCAACATAACTCCTCTGACAAGAGACGACAGCCAGCCACCGTGGCTTCCTGCGCCAGCTGTGTTTCCCCAGGTGCCTTTCCTCCAGCCTGGCCTGAGCAGACTGTGCTGGGAGGACCGGAGGACAGGGCGTCTTGCTTTGAGCCACCCAGCTTGACCACGGGGAGCCCTTGTCCCCCACGGAGAGCCCTTTGTGAGGGTGGTCAGAGCTGCCGGAGCCAAGAATCTTCCCTTGCGCATCCAAGGAGAGAATGTTCCCCAGACTGAGCTGTGTGTCCCGGGCCCTCCTGATGTTTGTTTAAGAGGACTCCTCAGGAGCCCGAAGGCATCCGGAGGCCCTCCTGGGAAGAGGCGGGGAGAGAGGGAGCTAGAAACTCCACAGCACGCTTTTAGGGCAGGTGGGGCGGGCGTGGTAGCCTGGGCCAGGACAGGGCTCTGGAGCTAGGACTCCATTCCCTGTTTTTGCAGCCCCTCCCTGCACCACACAGCTCTTAGGCCAAAAGGAACCCAAAGACATTCAGTGACAAGCTCACACAGTCCTCTTGGAGCCCATAAGCGGCGTCCGTGGCCAAATAAACAGCACTCACCTTTTGGCAAGAGGGTCCCGTGAACATGTGCGTGCAGCCAAGAGCTTACAGAAGGAGATGGAGAGAAAGAATACATTCAGTGCTGGCCGGTTGAAAAGGAGATTGAGTTTCTCTGCCTGGGAATGTTGGAGGCCGCCGCCTACCTTTGGTTGGGGGTTTGTTTGTGTGTGTTTTTCCCCACGACTCCCCCAAAAGTAGCTTCTTGCAGGTGTGCATGCAGAGAAAATGGTAATTTGGAAGATTTATAGCTTTCCCCAGAGAGCAGGGGCAGGAACAATTTCCTGGGCGGCGGGGTTACCGTGGCTTAATCGTCACGATTACCCAAAGGATCGTAGCTGCAAACTCGTGTGCTGAGCCCACGCTAGCCGCTCGCCTGCTGTCCCCCTGGCCTCTGGCCTCCTGGGTTGGGGCTGCGTCGCCCAAGGCCTCACGGCTGAAGGATAACCAGAGCTGGCACTGCAGGGGGTTTTTTGTTTCTTTGTGGGGTTTTGTTTCTTTGTGTTTTTTGTTTTTGGATTCCTGGAATGTCTGCAGCTATGTACCACCTACGGCTGGAGAAGGAGCCACCTCCCCGGCCCGGCTGGCGATCCGCCCGCAGGTCCTGAGGGACGTGGCAGCAAGCCCGCGGGACACGGGGCCTTTTCTCGTTAGGAGTCCAGTTAGAGCGCGGACACCTGCTCCCTGTTAGGACACTTCTCCCACACTTTCTGCTGCTTTGCCCAACCGCGGACGCAGGTTTTAAGCACCCGCGGACTGCGGGGAGGGTGCGTGTGGCTTTACATCACCCGTCCGCCGGCCCTGTGTGCCCCGTCCCACGTGCCTGTCCTCTGTCTCCCTCCAGTAGCCACGAGCGACCATCGTATCTCAGATGTATCAGGAAAGGATCCCAGCCTAAGGCCCGGTGTTCCAGGTTTGAGGTTGGTGGACTCCGGAGAAGAGAGAGGAAAGATCTAGAAGCTCAGCCGAGGAGAGCAGAGCAGGGGGACGACCTAGGAAAATAAAACGCGTAGGCCGACAAAGAGCCTTGGACCGGCTCCAAACCGTTCCCGTCGGCATCTCTGCCGACACGGACGCTGTGGCCACCAAACCGGGCACCTGCTGTCCTTCCTTGGTGACCCTCCTGGTTGTGTGTGCGTGGGGCGGAGGGCGGGTGGTAGGAGAGGTTGGAAGGAAAAGCGTGTGTGGTGTTGAGGCACCTGTATCCAGGTGTCCCGGAGAGTGCGGTGCCTGATCCAAGGCACCCTTTGCCCCGGGCTTGTGCCCTGGGCTGAATTCAGCCCAACAGATGCTTCTTGGGCTCCGCGCCTGGGTCAGGGCCACGCTTGGTGCCGGGGCACGTGATACGTGACGTGGCTCCTGCCAGGAGGTGCTCCAGAAAAACCAGGAGGGATGCTGTCCTGTGCAAGAGATTTCCTTGTCTGGGTTGGCAGGGGCACTCAGTGACAAATACTGGAGGAATACTGGTCTGTATTCCTCCAAGGAAAACAGCCCGGGGGCCGTCACCATTGCTGAAATCTGCACCATTCCTTTGCCCGCCTACTTGTTTTTTGGGGTTTTGTGTTTTGTTTTTGTAATCCTCACCTGAGGGTATTTTTTCCATTGCTTTTCAGAGAGAGTGGAAGGGGGGAGAGAGGGAGAGAAACATCGATGTGAGAGAGACAAATCCATTGGTTGCCTCCCGCATACACCCCGACCAGGGCCAGGGATCAAGCCTGCAACCCAGGTACGTGCCCTTAACTGGGAATCGAACCCGGGACCCTTCAGTCTGTGGGCCAACGCTCAAACCACTGAGGCACACTGGCCAGGACCCACCTGCTTGTTTTTAGGACCAAGGTGCTGGGACAGGGTCCTGCATTCTGTGGGACTGGGTGTGGGCCTTGCACGGGAATGGGAGCGTGATGCGAGTGCGTGGGAGGGGGGAGGCTCGAGAGCCATGGGGTTTTTTTCAGTTTACATTTTTCGAATAGTTTTCTCCGCTGCTCTCCCAGGAGGCAGCATGCGGGGTGGAATGAGCGTTTGACCTTTGCACAATGTTGGTGGAGGGGGCCAGACAGACAGGAGGCGATTGGTGGCAAGTCGGCGGCAGCTCAAAGCAGGAATTCACATTTCCCTTCTCCCTTTTTCGGTCCATAACCTGGAGCCCGGGAGGAGGGCAGGCTGCAAAATAGAGGGAGCCTCCCGGGCCCGGGCCTCCAGATGAGCCCGTGTGGGGCACTCCCTCGGCGCCCGGCGCCCAGCTGCTGGGAGCCCCGCTCCGCACACCTCTCAGACCCCAGTGTGTTCTACCCGGGGATCCAGGGCCAGGACTGCCAGGCGGGGGTGGACTCAGAAACCCAAGGCAGTGGCTCCCAGGGGAAAGGGGAAGAGAAAGGAACTGGCATATGTGTGGCACTTGGCGTGTGCTGAGCACCGGTCTTTTTTTATTTAATATGTTTTTATTGATTTTAGAGGGAGAGAAAGAAACATCAGTGATGAGAGAGAAACATCGATCGGCTACCTCCCAATCGAGCCGGCAACCTGGGATCGAGCCGGCAACCTGGGCATGTGCCCTGACCGGGAATCGAACCAGTGACCTCCTGGGTCATAGGTCGATGCTCAACCACTGAGCCACACTGGCCAGCTGGGCCCAAGCACTGTTCTTTATGTGTAGTTGCTACATGTGTATAGTCACTCATTGGATTCTCATACAACCCTCTAAGATAGGTACTGTTATTGCCCCATTTTACAGAGGAGCGAGCTGAGGCACAGAGAGGGTAGTAAGCGGCTAGCGCTGAAACTCAGACCGCGTCGCCTCTCAGGCCAGGTGTCCAGCCAGTGCTCTCTCCAGAACCGGACATTAGGGGCGTGGTTTCCTGCAGGGGGCGGAGCTCTGTCCACAGGCAGAGCAGGAACTCGGGGACTCAGGTTTACCCTCCTCACCCCACGGCTCCTCCCCCACAAAAAGTGCCCCACATGTTTTCCTGTGTCTTGATTATATGTTCGGCTCAGAGGCCACGCTGCTGACTCTCGCCGAGTGAAATAAGGGTGTTTTCCTAACCAGTTGTTCATGTTTAGTCCTGATGTTTGCGGCCTGGTGTTTGCAGGGCCGTGGGGTCCCCTTTGGTGTCCTCTGTGGAAGTCTCAGGCTCTGTGACTGCAGAGGCTGCTGGAGACAGGCTGGACCCCCTTGGAACTGTGGGCACCCTGGCCTTCGAACAGACCCGGGGCTAGGAGGGCAGGAATGGACGCAACAGCCCAGAGGCAGGGCTGGGATGGCAAACGAAATAGAAAAGAAAATGTTAAAAGTGGTCAGCTTAGCAATACCAGCCCCAAGCGTGGCCTTCGGCATGTGAAAATGCCATCTTGTTCCGGGCCAGGCAGTGGGCCTGAGTTACGTTGTTAGCATGTTGCACTGGGGGGCCCTGTGGCACAGAACAGCGTCCCAGGAGGAAGTATTGCGGGGCACGAGCCCAGGTGACCGTGGCCCATGACGGCCGTGGTGTGGGCCCTTGGGCCTCCCTTAGTCTTTGGGGTGGCTGGGCACTGCATGGGACATAGGCCCAGCACAGAGAGCGGGCTCTGTCCCTGGAGTGCCCAGCATGGCTCCGGCGTTCCAGCTGCAGGCTGTCGAAGTCCAGTCAGGCTGGGGACCCAGTAGCGTCCCCTGTGACCCAGCCCCTGTGGCCTGGGCCTGCTGTTTCTCAGCCCAAGGTAATTTTTCAATTAACTCGATTGGCTGGAAACCAGGGCACCCTGGGAGTGTGGGAAACTGTCCCAGGCCGGAAGGGCCCTCGCCCCTGCCCCCCGCTGGCCCAGGGCTTGGCCTCCGAGGGAGTATCCAGTTTCATATCAGGACAGCAGAGTGCGATCCCAGCGCCCCTCTGAAAAATCCCAGATGGCGCCTTCTGGGACCCCAGTGGGCTCCGCGCTGGCGGCCAGCCTGCCCTCCCCCGTCCTCCGCGGGCTCCCCCGCCCGCTCCAGCAGCGGCGAGCGCCTCGAACACCATTCTCGTTACTGACTTTACTGCTAAACAATTCAGAGAGGCAGCCCTGCCAGTTTTCATAAGTGAAGCATTTAAAGTATGCAAAGCATATTTTATTTCTTCCTGGGGCAGCTGCTCAGCGGGGCTGGAGAGTAAGCAGGAGTGGGTTAGGGGCGGCTCGGCCTCGGGCGGCTCCCGGCAAGTGACCACGGAGGACTTGGGTGGCTGGAGCCCGAGATGCCCTCTTCCTTTCCCGCCCCCTCCCTGCGGCCAGGCATCCCCTGCGGTGGCACCGGAGCTGCCGTCATTGTTGGCGAGGGTTTCTGTGGTGCCAGCGCGCTCTGCATCTGTAACTGTTACGCACAGAAGGTGATGTTACCTGCGACGTGGAGACCATCGTTATCTCCAGCCCCCGAAAGACAGAGAAGCAACCTGCCGGGGTCAGGCAGCTAAGGGACAGAGCCAGGATCTGGCCCCGGCAGCCTGTCCAGAACTGCTGCTCTTAACCCGTCGCTGTCACCCTCTCCGGGAGGGGAAGGCGAGGGAGTTGGGGGTCATGCCACAGCAGTCCGCCTCTGGTTCCCGCATCGAGACGGTGGGTCCAGGCCTGCCGTTTGTTTGGGCCGCGGTCGGACTTGGTTTAAATTGTTTGGAAAGCCCAGATCCGTTCGTGATGCGGATCTGAAGACGTGGGAATTTCAGGCTCCCCGCCCTCGCGTGATGACGACGTTTAGGGGAGCCTTCGGGCGGGCCCCGTCGCCCACTTCTCTTCGCTGCATAATTGTTTACATCTGCGGGGGCCCTCGGCGGGCCAGACACATTTCGGTGCACTTAACCCCTGAGTTGGCGGACGGGACTGGCTGGGCAGGGTGTCCTACCCAGAGCGTGTTTCCAGCGTGGCTGCCAGGTCCTGGGAGCCAGTGGCCTAGTGGTGGAGGTTGTGGGTTCCAGACACCTTCCTCCGGGCCTCAGTCTGGCTGTCTATAAAATGGGGATAGAAATGTCCTTCTTGTCCCAGTCTTAGGAAGGTGGCTGTCCCTCCAGGAGCTGGACCCGGGAGAACCGCTCTCCTGACAAGCAGACGGGCAGCCTCCACCCTCTCTGTGCGTTCTCGCGGTGGGTGGGGAAGGAAACTGAGCTGTGGGTGTCCTTCTGCTGACTCAGACTCGGGTGGAAAGAAAGCGAGGGCTGGGCTTTCCCTCGGTGTCATGGCCTCTGTCACGGAGGATCCTCCCAGTTTGTGGTGAGCTCTATGCTCACTGCTCGGACGGTCTGGGTCATAAGTTGGTGGGTGTAACTAACACCAGGCCTTTTCCTCTATTTTTCCTCTTTGTGTTTAGGTAATTTTTTCCCTGGGTGGTGAGAAAAGAGGGAGGAGGGATGAGAGGCGAGAGTCACACATGGTGAGAGTGGCAAGGGAAACAGGTGATGCCACCCCAGTGGTCACTTCCCCTCTCTTGGATCGGGCCTTTAGGAGCCAGGCTTTGGGGAGGAGAGAAGCTTGTTGCAAGAGCCAAGGGTGGGGGACCCGGCCGTTTTTACCAAAGTTCAAAGAAGGGCCCAGTTCTATCTCTGTGCTCATTCATCAGGCTCTCTGTCCTGGCATGTAGTTCAAGAAATATGCACAAAACGCTATTTAGGGCTGGGAGCCCTGTCTAGTGTAAAGAACATGAGCTTTGCAATCAGACTTCTGAGTTGGGACCCTGCTGTGCCACCTGACGCAGCCCTGTGACCTTGAACAAGGTCACCTGTCGTGGCCTCCACCTGTGATGTGCGAAATGGAGAAGCTAGCACTGCTCCCGCAGGCTCGGCGCAAGGATTCGGTGGCCAGGGCTCAGTGCCAGACACGTGGTCAGCCCCGAATGGAAGCTCAGGCAAAGGACGGTGGCCCGGTGGCTGTGCCGTTGGCGCTCTCAGACCCCTTTAGGTAGGAGGAGACGACCATAGCAGGTGGCCTTTGTGTTTGTGGGGATGCTGAGTGCCCAGGAAATGGTCCCAGACAGAAGCAGTTTATCGAGATTCTTTTTTAGTTGCAAAGGATAGAAAATGCAACTCATACTGGCTTAAGAATGTATTATCTTGTGTCCAGGGGTCGATCCTTGGCTTCAGGTGTGGTGTGACCCAAGGCACAGGTTTTATCTGAATCCAGCCTTTGTCTCGCTGGTGGCCCCTCGGTGGCCGGGTGGCGGCCAGTCGCTCCAGGCTCCACCGTCCTGGCTCCTGGTCCAAACACTGACTCTGGCCAGATGGGTCACGCACATCCCCACCCCTGAATCACAGGCCTTGATTGTGGGTGGCTCCCCAGAGGGAAAGGGAGGTACTCTGTCGGAAAGACAGTAGGCGTGGATTTCAGCTGGACAGAAACACCTGCCGCCCCATCCAGGGGTGATTATGAGGACCTTTGAAAAGGTGGGATGAGCCAGCCTCCCAGAGGAACAGCCGCTTTGAGGCTCGCTGGACAGGAGTATTAAGGTTCCTCCTTGTGCCCTGGCCGGCGTGGCTCAGTTGAGCGTCATCTGTGCACTGAAAGGTCACCCGTTTGATCCCCGGTAGGGGGCATGCAAGAGGCCACTGATCGATGACTCTCATTATTGATGTTTCTATCTATCTCTCTCCCTCTCCCTTCCTCTCTCTAAAAAAATCAGTAAAAATACTTTTTTAAAAGAAAAGAGATTCCTTCTTGCACCAAGAGGGTGTCCCAGGCCAGCGCCATCAGCCCACTGGACACCATGAACTGGCCTCAGCTTGCTGCTTCTGGGCCCCGGTGGAAACTGTTCGGTGAAGGCGGGAGGGGCAGCTGGCCAGGCCCTGGGGAGAGGCCAGCCCTTTCCTCTCCCATCCCCCCTGTCCAGCAAGTACATAGTAGCAGGCTGCTCGGGGTCACCAAGGGGGCCTGGGCATTGGGCTTTGGGACCAAGCTGTTATTGCTGCCACTGTCCATCAGGGACACAGCCACCCAGGGGACAGGAGAGTGCCTGCGTCTCCCATCCCCAGCCAGATGGTTTATTTGGAGGTTTTCATGCCCCCTCTGAGCTAGAATAACCTGCTGGTGACCCTTGCGGACCACGGAAGGGAGCAGGTCAGTGCTGGGTGGCGTCCAGCCACAGGCCCAGAAACAGCTGTCTTTCCTGGGCTTGCAGAGCACTGGACGCAGGACGACCTCGCGGGACAAACTGGCACAGCGTAGGGATCAGGCCGGGCCACCCACGGGGACTGCGCTGTGCGGCTGATTCTCGAGTTTAGTTCTGCCTGAGAACTAGAGAGCTGCGTGTTGGAGGTTTGCGACTCCTCGACTTCCCCGGGGGGCGTCTCTGCATTTAAATCTCTTCCAGGCCAAGGGACTTGTCTCCACGGCCGGCGCCTGGCCAGCGTCGCCAAGTCAGTGCTGGGTGAGGGAGGGTGAGAGAGTATAGACCCCTGTCCCTGGAGAGAATCGGGTTCCTGGGGTGCGGAGCTGTGTGGGCTCAGCCCTCCCGTGGGAACCGCGGGCCCCCGAGATCATAAGAGGATCGGCTTGGCTGTCGGGCCCAGGGCGGTCTGGCTGAAAGTTGGGTTTGTGGGCTGGCAGCTGCCCGCGAGCAGCCTCGGCGGGAAAGGCAGATTAAACGACACCTAAGGGAAAAAACAATGACGGAAATATGAGAAAGGGAGAAAGGCCGCATCGCCTGGCACCTGCCCCCCCCCGCCCCCCGCAGTAAGAGCCACCAGCCTGGGGGAGCCCCTCTCTCACAGTGATTTTGCTCGAATGAATCATTGTTCGTCAGTCTTCACGTTTTAACCCTCCGAGGGCCTTCGCATTCTTAATTTTTAGAACAAGCGACATCCCAGTGAACTGAGACACGGCCCCTTCCTGTGCCCCCCCCAGATTTGGCCCAAACCCAGTCACGATCAGAGCAGCAGCCCTAGAAGCAGCGGCACTTTGCAAATGTTCACAACCTGCCGGGCGCTGCTGGTCGGGTCCGTGGCGGGCCGGCTTCAGAGCCTCGTAGACGGGGCTTGATCCCACACTATGTCACTGAACCTCCACCAGGGTCACCCCAGCCCTGCACGGTGCTGTGAGGACCCGCAGAGGTGAGGCCAGCGTGTGGCATCCAGCGGGGTCACCGCTTAGGAAATGGCACTGCCCTCAGCCGCCGTCTGAGAAAGGGCGTCTGGACTGAAGGGACCCGTGGCGGGTTAGACGGAGTGTGGTGTCCCCCACAGTGACCACGTGTGGCCCGGGCCCGTGTTCCACATCTCTCCGCCGGGCGTGTGTGGCTCCAGGGAATGCCTGGGGTTCCCTGGGTGCGCAGGCCCCGTGCAGGAGCGGAGTCATCCACGGAGCCTTCCAGATTGGCGGGGGTTGGACGGCTCCCCTTCCACTGCGGCCCTCAGGGGGGCCTAGGACCCGTGGGCTCTCCACCTGGCTTTGGGAGGAAGGGCTATAAAAATGAATTTTTAATGGAAAAACCTGTAGTATGTTACCCCATATTTAGATTTTTTTTTTTTCTTGAGTATAATTTACACGCAGTGACAGGCACAGGTCTAAGCGCACAGTTTGAGCTCGGTGAGTTTGGACAGATGTGTGCTTGGCTGATCCACCCACGACAGGCAGCCAGGGACAGTCGCCCCCAGTCTGGCTTTGAGGACTACCAGGCCTTCACTGCGAGCCCTCTGTCCCCTCCTCCTGCCGGGACCTCGGGGCAGTGACTCAGCCTCCTGCCCTTTAATCTGCTGCTCAGGGTCGCTGCGGGGCCAGAGTTCCACGGTCAGGGCTCTGTGGTTAGTGAGGCCGGGCCTCCCTCCAGCATCAGGGGGGTTTGCCCTTTTCTATAGTGATGTTCATGACCAGCTACATCTGACCCTCGTCTGGAACCTTCCCGCTGAGACAATCGCTTTGTTTAATGTTTACCACAGGCCTTGGAGGCTGGTCTTGGCTCCGTTTTCAGATAAACTCAGGGGTCATTTGTGCAAAGCTCAGATAGTTGGGATGTGGAGGAGCCAAGAACGAGTCCAGGCTGGCCGGCCCCGGCCTGCCTGTCCCCACTCTGCCTGGGCTCCTCGCTGGGCATCGTGCTGGCCTGTCGGCCAAGAGCCGGGCACTGGGCTGAGCCCTGGGTGCTGCTGTGAGCAGAGCAGATCCCCTGCCTGTGTGGCAGGCACACCCTTCTCCCCGAGCCGCGTGGAGCCCGGCCCCATGGAGGGCCCAGAGCACCGTGCGGGGAGGCGGGCTCACTGTGACCCAGCTCCACCGGGGAAACAGGAGCAGGCTCCTACCCTGCCGGGGGCGCGCCCGCCTCCACTGCCGCCCACCAAGGTGCCTGCTGAGGCCCTGGGCTCCCTCCGTGTCACCTCCCACCGCCCCCCGCAAGTGATACAGTGCAGGAGTTAAGACTGTGGGCGCTGGAGCAAGACCACCCAGTTCAGACCCTGGCTCTGCTCTTTACTCTGTGTCACCTTGGTCAAGTCACCGAACTCCTGTGCCTCAGCTTTCCTGTCTGCAAAATGGTGTGATGCTACTGGGACCTACTTCATGGGGTTATTGTGAGGATTAAGCTCGTTAAGGCGTGTGAAATAGTTATAACAGAGCCTGTGCACATAGTGTGTGCTAAAGAAATGTTAGTAAAGGGGCGATTGTTATTTTGACACGTAGTAATTATAAGATTATTAGTAGTAGTAGTAGTATTGAGACCTTGGCTGGGAAGGCAGGGCTTACTCACCTACGACTCACCAGGAGACCTTAGGAGTCTCTTGGTCCCCCGCTGCCTTGTTTAGGCCATTTGTGGGGGTGCCCTCCAGTCACAGAAAGCAACTGTATTCCCTTTTCTTCTCCTGCCCCTGCTCCCGCAGGCTCACAAAAATACAGCCTGGGAGAGGCTTGTCACAAACCGGAGCTCTTCCCCCGGCCAGGTGTGCGCCGTGCTGATCCCTCCACGGTCCCCACTGCCTCCCACTCCCTGGATTCCGCAGCCGAGCTGGCCGAGGGCAGCCCGCGGGGGCGGCTGAACTCGGACTCGGAATCAGCAGCTGAAATCAAAGGCTGTCCTGTGCCGGGCAGCCCTGCCCAGCGGTGCCGCCTCAGGTCGCGGTGCAGGCACACAGCTGAGTCGTGCTGCGCAGGCCCAGGCCCCGTGCTCTCTCCTGGGCCTGTTTTCCGCCCTGTGCCTCTTGCCTCCTTGTTACAAAGTGGCAGCCGCAGCTCCAGCCCAAGTCCACTTTCCAGGCAAGAAGGCGGAGAAGGGGCAAAGCCCTTTTTTCTTTCTTCTTCTGCAGTGGTTTCTGTGCACTTGAAATGTGGCTGGTTCCACAGAGGAACTGAGTTGTTCATTTTGATTAATTTGTACTTAAAGAGCCACGCGTGGCCCGTGGCTGTCTCACTGAGCCAGTGCAGTTAGACCAGAGCAAGGACCCTGTTCCCACCAAGGGGGGAAATGCATAATCGATAACATTTATCTTGATTCATGGAGTGGGTCCCTCTAAGGGCGCTGATAATAGGAAGGCTCAGAGAGGGACAGTCACTTGCCCTGGGTCACACAGCGAGGTAGCCATCCCTCTGCGTCAAAAACCGAAGTCTTCCAACTCCAGCGCCTTCCTCGTTTCTGGGGCGTGTCGTCGCTCCCCTCTGTGAAGGGGTGGGGGGTTGTGGGCACCAGCAGTGCTCACTGTGCTGAACACGTTTAAATGCATTACACGGGTCTCATTCCCACCAGCCTCATTTACAGGGAAGGTAACTGAGGCCCAGGAGAGGAAGTGCCTGTCCCGGGTCCCGGAGCCCATAAATGACCGGGCCAGGACCTCACAAGGCTCTCTATCATTTTAGCCCCGGAACTGTCTCGAATCTGCCCTGAACGTCCAGGGCGGCATGTGCGACGTGGGCTCGCCCACGCAGCTGGGGCGGCAGGTGCGGTGAGTAAGCTCGAGCAGACCTCTCTCCCTGGAGTTGTTTTTCCAGCCTAGTCCCCTCTGGGACTTGGCTCCTGCAGGTGCCACACCTGCTCTTCCGCCCTCCTGCTCATTCAGGGCTGGACGCGAGGGGCGGGGCCTGTCAGGGACACCTGTTGGAAAGGTGACCAGAGGAAAAACCCGCCTTTGCCACCGGCAGCCCAGGAGAAGGGCGCCTGGCCCACCTCACTCTGCGCTCTCTCCTAGGTGCAGGGACGCGGAGCCTCTGTGCCCTCCCCTCCGTCCTCTGAGGTGCCCTCCCCTCCGTCCCCTGAGGTGCCCCGGCCACGCCCTGCTGGTGACAGCCCAGTTCTTTGTGCCAGAATCCCTGTGGGGTGAGAGTAGGGTTACAGGAGAAAACAGCACACCCGGCTGAATTTGCATTTCAGATAAACAACAAATGCGTTTTCCCTGCGACCCCGGCCGTGTGATATTTAGGACATTCTTGTACTAAAAATGATTTGTTATGTATGTGAAATTCAAGTTTAATTGTGCATCTGGGGCTTTCTGTTTGTTTTGGGTTGCTTTGTTTGCTCAACCTGGCGAGCCTAAACGGGTGGCGTTGTCCCCACGCAGCGTACGTGACAACCAAGACCCTGAGAAGTGACAGTGGGGCGCGTGCGCGGGTCCCGGTAGGGCCCTGACCGGGACTGGATTTTGCTGTCCGGGTAAAGTCAACGACCTCGCTGGCTTCCTCGGGGCAGTTTGAGGCAGCCCGGAAGGCACACTCCTAAAAAACAAACCTAAACAAGCCTGTCTTCCGCCCGCCCGGATATGTTAGTAGTCACTCGCACCTTACTGTGAAATAGACCTTTGGTGACAGTTCAGTGGGAACAGACCCTGGCGGGATGGGCGACTGGGGAGAAGTGATGAAGGAGAGTCTCAGTCCATTCGGGCTGCAGTAACTAAAACTCCATCGGCCGGGTGCTTATAAACAACACAATTTGTTGCTTCAGGTCCTGGAGGCTGGACGTCCATGTTCAAGGCACTGGCAGGCCCAGTGTCTGTCGAGGGCCGTCTTTCTGGTTTACAGACAGCTGCCTTTTTGCTGTGTCCTCGGGTGGTTTAAGGGGCGAGGGAGCGCTCTGGAGTCTCTTTTAGAAGGGCACTAATTCTATTCCTGGGAGCCCCAACCTCATGACTTAATTACCTCCCAGAGGCCCCACCTCCAAATACACATTAGGGATTAGCTTTCAACATATAATTTTTTTTTTAAATGTGTTTTATTGATTTCAGAGAGAGGAAGGGAGAGGGAGAGAGAGAAACATCAGTGATGAGAGAGAGTCATTGATCGGCTGCCTCCTGCACGCCCCCAACTGGGGATCGAGCCCGCAACCCGGGCAGGTGCCCTGACCGGAATCGAACCTCGATCTCCTGGATCCTAGGTCAGTGTTCAACCACTGAGCCACACTGGCCAGGCTCAGCATATACATTTTGAGGAGACACAAACATTCAGTCTGTGGCAGGGAACAACAATAATGCAAGTTCCAGAGTCTTATTTACAGCTGGAGATGGTGAGCCAGGGCTGGGGGACAGAGCAGTGGTGCTGGTCTCACCTTGTGCCCATTCATTGGTCACCCAGGGACCGCTGGCATTCCAGCCTCTTTGTCTTCATTCTTGCTGTTCCCTCTGCTCATCCAGCTTCCAAGTCCCATCTCAGATGTCCTTGTGCCCTAAGCAGACACCCCCCTCCCCTTTACTAGGCTTACTTGTGTGTACTCCTACTCCCTGGAGGCTTCTGGAGGCCCAGGCTGTTCCCTGCTTTCTGGACACCCTGTGCCGGGCCTGCGGTGTTGGTGGCCCACAAATGTTTGCTGGAATGAGGGTGGGGAGAGGCACCAAAGGCAAACCTTCTACTTTTCAGTTTTGCTGAGAGATTTGGACGGTTCCCAGCAGACACTCGAGTTGATGTCAGAGCAGAGCCAGTCGCTCCTCTGCGAACCACCTGCCTCCTGGAATGCGGGTTTGGGGACATTCGACCCATGTTTGCAGTGGCGTCTGGGAGCGCTAGCCTGAGGGCGGGCCCTGTCTGTGACATTGACCTGGGAGTCCCCTGTACCTCGAGCAGCATCTGACACATGGCAGGTGCCCATAAACTCTTGCTGGGTGGGCAGATGGGTGGAGGGACTCATTCACCGGTCATGTGTTGTGACACACTGTGTGGGGCACTGGAGACCTCATAGTGAAGGGTATGACCAGGCCCGCTCTCCGGGAGCTGCGCCCATCGGGCACACAGGTGGCAAACAAGTGGGCCTCCCTGATGATGAGGGGTTTTGTGCAGGTTGTCAAAATTGGACAGCAGGCGGGGGCCACTTTAGGCCTCTTGAGGTGACAATGGAGCTGAGACCAAGTGACAGGAAGGAAGTTCTCCAGCTTCTGTGAGTCTAGGACCTTCCAGAGCTGGTGGCCTAAGGGAGGCTCAGGGAGGGCTCCTGGGAAGACATGTCCAGTGAGCTGGGCAGCCAGCGAGGGTTTCAGCCAGGGTGAAAGGGGACATGCTCTGCATTTACAGGGGCCCCCAGGCTCCTGTCGGGGGGCTAGAGGTGGTTAAGGAGGCGCTGGGAGGGCAGGGGGGCCTCCCTCACACAGGTGGCAGCTGGACCCAGGTAGCCTCGGAGGAGGTGGCAAGGGGGCCGGGGAGCTGGAGTCGGAGTCCAGACCACCTTTTCCCACGGCCTGTGGTGGTGGAGGGTCACCTGTCCTCAAGGCCTCAGCTGTGACCCCTTCAGCCTGTCTCCCACCCCCAGACCTGTCTGGGCCTCCAGGCCCAGGATGCCCAGGAGGAAGGTGCCTAGGGAAACGGCAGCCCCACCCCATCAATACTGAGGGCGCCCCGTGTGCGTGGAGCGCACCGTGGGCTGAGCCCGTGTGAGGGGGCTTCCTCCTGGTCTCCTCGGAGCCACACCCCCCGGTGAGCACTGGACCCATTTTACAGACGGGGCGTCTGAGGCTCAGAGGAGAAGGGACTCGCTGGTGACCACACGCCTGGCAGGTGGGGGAGTCGGACCAGTGGCCCGGCACCTTGAAAGCTGTGTCACGGTCACGTCCCTCTGCAACCCTCACCGTGGAACTGTCCCCAGGAAAGAGCGAGCGCAGGCCAGCGCCCCCTTCCTCTAACCGTGTGCCTTCTCCCCTAGTGCTGCTGCGGGAGGAAGTGTCGCGGCTCCAGGAGGAAGTCCACCTTCTCCGCCAGATGAAGGAGATGCTGACCAAGGACCTGGAGGAGTCCCAGGGCGGCAAGTCCTCCGAGGTCCTCTCGGCCACCGAGCTGAGGGTCCAGCTGGCCCAGAAGGAGCAGGAGCTAGCCAGAGCCAAAGAAGCCTTGCAGGGTGAGTGGCGAGTCCGCGTGGTCCCCCCTTCCCCTGCCAGGGACTCGGGCTCAGGCCACGGGGGCTCCGGGGAACCGGGGTGCAGCCTCTGCAAGGGGGGGCAGGGGGAGTGACATCGACATGGGGGTGTCTCAGCTGCCCCTGTCCTTTGGGGGTGGAAAGCTTCCTGTTGCAGGGTTGGGCACATACATCATCCCCTTCTCTGGTGTGACCCCCACTTTCCTCCATCATGACCGGTAGTGGGGCAGCTTCCCCCCGAGGCATGTGTGGCAGGTATGTGGGCATCTTTGCTGAATCGGGTGCCAACCTGGCAGCTGGGTCTCCTCGGGGGCTTTCTCGCCCCCCTTCCCTGGACAGCGCTCGTGTGCCAGATTCTCTGCTGGATTCTCTGCTGGAGGCCGCATCGGCCTCTCCCAGGGGGGCGGGAGCCCAGGTCCTCTACTCGAGTTGCTTGGCGGTCCCGTCGAAGGACAGCCTCTGGCCCAGGGAAGGTGGAGGAGTTGGGGGAGAGCGTGGTGTAGGTGCCCAGGTGGTCTCCTGCCAAGGTGGGCCTCGGACCCATACCAGAACCCTCTGTAGGGAACCAGGAGATGGTGGGCCCCCTGTTCACCTGCTCTTCTGAGAGCTGGGCTGGGGCACCAGCAGCTAGGCACCCGTCTAGGAGCCGCCTGCCCTCGGTGCGGCTGGGGAGGGGTCTCGGGAAGTCACTTGGGAAAGGCTGGAAGCCCTCCCCGGACAGTGCTCGGAGCTCTCGGGCATGAGATACGGGGTCTTCATTTCTCTTGCGGGAAAACAAGGCAGTAAAACTCGGCAACCTGCCGTCCACTTACCATTTACTGGAACGATACTCTCTGAAGACTATTTTTTAAGCCAAAGCAGGCTAATCACTCAGATTGATCGCACGCTGCTGTGGCAGAAACCCCAGGACAGAGGGCTTAACGCATCTGCTTGTCTCTCCTCTCACCTTCCGGAGGAGCATTTCAGGGTGGGGGGGTCTCTGCTCCCTGCTCCCTGGCCTGTGAGAGACCCAGGGAAAGAGCCAAAATCGAGGGCCAGAGGTTCCCTGCGGCAGCAGCTGGGTCGTGAGGCCGCGCCTGGCTGCGGGCCTGCTGGGCAGTGTCCTTTCCAGCTGGGCGTCCTTTCATGCGGGGCAGGGAGAGTGGCTTTTGCTGGGCAGTTGGTCAGCTCTGTCCTTGCGGGTTTCCCTGACCGGAGGGGAGTTGTGAGCAGCAAACAGCACGCCGCTGGGCAGGCTGGGCATCCCGCACCCACTGCCCTTCCCCCGGGGGGCCTGGGAATCGTCTTCGAGCGGATTCCTTACCCAGATGTTACAGTGCTCTCCAGGTGTGCGCACTTCTCAGCAAAACAAATCACTCTTAAAGGCGGGAGACCCTCTGCCGCTGGGGTTTTGTTTCCCGTGGGGTCGCCGAGACTGTTCTGGGTGGTCTCGCCAGGCCGCGGTGGGCAGGTGGCCTGTGTTACAGTCCAGCTGGCGCTGCGTGGCCGGGAGGCCCGGGTGCCAAGCACACGCGCTTTCTCTAGGCAGCCGTCCAGCAGTCCGGGCAGATCTGGGCCGGCCCCCCGGCCCTCCCAGCTTCCCGGGGCCTCGGGACACCCCCCCTTCCCAGGACCGGACCCAGCCTCAGAATCCCCCGAGGAAGTGCCTCGGGGTCCCGGTCCTGAGCCCGCGTCCTTTGGTCTCGCTAAGCTTCGTGAGCCCGGGGGCGCCGGGGCTGCCTCGGGAAGCAGCAGCCTCGGCCGCCTTTGCCAGCTTTCATCGCGGGGACGGGAACCTGCCTTCCCTGTCCTTGGCCCGGGAAAGGGCTCTCGCCCACGTGCGCCCTCTGCTCCTGCGGGGAGGAGACAGACCTCCCGGCTGCCCCCGGGCCCGGAGGAGCAGCCAGGGCAGTGAGCAGAGGCTCCCGTGCCCCCTCCCGGCTCCTGGGACACACAGCCCGCCCTCTGCAGACCTGGGACCGTCCTGGTGAGTTAATGACGTAACGTCTGTGGCGGTGCCCACACGCGCTTGCTCCTGCAGTGAGAGCGGCTGCTCGCCCGCCGGGGCCCACGGGGCACAGAGCCGTGCGGGCGTTTTTCGTCCTAACTCTGTGCCCTAAGATTTCTCGTCCATGACCAAAGGCCTTCCCAGGGACCCAGAGGTCCACCCGACGGGGTGGCTCCTTTGTGGGAACAGTCATCTCATCACCAAGGATACGCCAGCACTCCTTAAAGGAGAGCTTTCTCGAGCACCTACTGTGTGCCAGCACTTTTCTAAGCACTCAGTATACACCCCAATCCTGCTAGGAGGCTGGAACCCTCTTCTACAGATGGAGACGCTTGGGTGAGGCTCAGGGAGGTTAAGCAGCTTGGCCAAGTTTACCGAGCTCTTTCGGGAACTTTTTCCCCTACCCCGCACACATCTTCTGTCTGGGGATAAAGTCCACCTGGACTGGGGGGGGGGCCGCTGCTGTAGCTCCGTAATGGTGATGGGGACGGCAGGCTCTGGAATCAGATCGAGGCTTGAATCCCGCTCTCCCACTTGCTAGCTGTGTGACCGCGGGCAAATTCCTTAACCTCTCTGAACCATAGTTCCCTTACTGAGGGTAACAATAACAATGTCTGTTTTTCTTGTAATTGGGACTAATAATAGTAGCTACTCCAGGGTTGCTGTGAGGATTAAATGAGATACAGAGTGCTCGGCCCAGTGCCGGGAACCAGTAATGCAAATCCTCGGTGATTCTCGCACGAGAGAGGGGGCAGGGCTTGGCAGACCTCCTGGGGCCTGCTTGGAGGTTTGGTCCCCTGATTCCTGTTAGGGGTGCCCCAGACCTGAGAGCCCCTGAGCCCACCCGAGCTCAAGGTGCGCCGTGTTCCCGAAAAGCAGTGAATGGGCACCTTCGGCCGCCGAGCGCCCTGCCTGGCGTTGGCACGGCCGTCCATGGGATGCGCCCCCCGGGCCTGGCACGTGGTGAGGAAATTGCAGGCAGATGTGGGCGGGAGGCGGCCGGGGCATGGAAAGGGATTTGTATGCTCGTCATGAGGAGAACACGAATAAATGCGCCAGCCAAGCCAGCCGCAGATGCTGGGTGACACTTGGGCTGGACGACCCGTGTCCCTGCGGTGGGGACACACGGTGCAGTGCCCACCAGAGGCTTCTGGCGGGCCCCCGCCTGTCGCCCTCAGTCTCTGGTTTGGGGTTGGACAAGACCAGAATTTTCCAGCGCCTAAGGCTCAGGAACTCGAGCAAATACCCGAAATTTCAGCCCGTGTTTCCAAATCAAAGCAACAAAAAGAACCCAGCTTGGGGGGGCGGGTTTCGGGGGCCCCTTTGTTTCCGTGGCGGCCGAGCCCGGGAGCGTCCTGTTGAGGGTGTTGGTGTCCCCGCGAGTTCACAGGTAGAGGCAGTGAGCCGTGGGTCAGGGAAGGATGTTATCGCGTGCGCCCGTGTACCTGTGCACCCCCCGAGTCCCTGTGTGACCCCCGCCCCACGCACCTGACGAGCTCAGAGCCCCGGGCCCCCTGTGGGGTACCCGTTGGTTTCCCCGGGCCCCCGCGGCTTCTGTGTCCCCGAGGCCGAGGCCCTGCAGAAACGCTCGTGCCAATGGGCTTCTTCCCTTTCTTCATCACTTAACAGCACGTCGAGCGTGTTGAGCATTTTCCCACACCAATAAAAACTCTTGGAAAACATAATTTGTAATGACTCCATCATGGTCTACCAAGTGGAAGCTCCGTAATTTTTTAGCCATGACCCTGCTCCTGGACATCTAGGTCGTGGCCACGTTTTCCTGCGCGTGGCCTCCGTCACGTGTCACTGCGCTGCGCTTCCGTCTGTAAATCTGCCTGTTTCTTAGGAGTGTTTCTCAGATGTTCTGGTCTCCGACCGTGTTACACTCTTACAAAACTGAGGACCCCAAAGAGCTTTTGTTTATATGGTTTAGATCTGTCGTTATTTACTGTTTTAGAAATTAAAGCTGCAAACGTGCCTACACAGACAGTGGTAAGGTGATTGCCGAAGGGAAGGCGGGGTGGGAGGGGGTACAGGGGGGATAAGTGGTGACGGGAGGGTCTTGCCTTGGGGTGGTGAACACACAGTACAATACGCAGGTGATATATTATAGAATTATATGGCTGAAACCTATATAATTTTATTAACCAGTGTCACCCCAGTAAACCCAGTTTTTTAAAAAAGTAAACGTCTAAATCTTCAATACTTTATTTTAAAATAACAATAAGCCCATCACACTTTAACATAAATAATCATTTTTAATGAAAAATAACTATATTTCCCCCAACAAGTAGATTTAAGTCAAAAAGGCAGCGTTGTTTTATATTTTTACCAAAACTTTTAAATGTCTGGTTTCATAGAAGAATGTCGACTTCTCCTACCTGCCCCCTCGTTCGGGCTCCTGTGATTTGTTGCCCTGGTTGAAAATCTGGCGTCACTTGTACACAGTTGGGAAAGGGAAGGAGCGTATTAATTGCCTCATTAGGTAATTGTGGATATTTTCCTATGACGCCTCACTAAAACTCACCAAGGGGTAGTTTCTTGGAGGTTTGCCGCAGCGTGGGATCCGAAACCTTACTGCTGTGATGGGCTACAGTGGTCAGAACGCCATTGGTCTCATTTGCACTTTGAGCGGATTTTGTGCCCATGCACGATCTTCTAACATCTAGCATTGATCACTTGGAAAATACGGGTTCACTGAGTCACGCCGATCTAAATGTTGACATATTTCATTATCTATTTTTTAAAAAGCCTTGGAGCCTCGAGAAGCGGTTACAGTCAAAGCAGCAGGTCGTGTTTGCCAGAATTCTGATTTTTGCTCAAGAGCGTAAGTTGTATCGTTGGCAACAGATAATGGCCTGTTGTTTTCCCAGAAGTAACAGGCTCCTTTACTTCATTTGTTCACGTAGTTCGGTCGTTTGCCAGGCACCGAAGTTTATATGCTGGTCGTTTTATCAAGGACAAATGGTGTCCTGTGGAAAAGAGGGGACAGAAGAGTCAGTCAGAGAAGGTGACGTGACCGCCGAACAGAGATTCAGTGTGAGGGCTCGGCCTGCCGTTGCTGGCTTTAGAGATGAAGGAAGGGGCCACAAGCCAAGGCACGTGGGCGCCTCTAAAGCGGGAAAAGGCAAGAGGACAGACTCACCCCCGGAGCCTCCGGGAGGAACATAGCCCTGCCCACACCTTGATCTTAGCCCAGTGAGTCCCATTTCGGACTCTGACCCCCAGAACTATAGGATAATAAACCTGTATTGTTTTAAGCTACTAAACCTGTAGTGGTTGTTACAGCAGGAGGGGGAAACTAATAAGGGCCCCTCTCCTCCCTGTGCCTCGCAGCCCTAGACGGTCCACTCTAGCACATAGTGGGGATGCCTGTTTCCCATCGGGCTTGTCACTTGCCAGGCCCCCCAGGGCACAGAGCTGGCCTCGATCTCTCAACAAAGCGGATGATCCTTCAGTGCGGGAGAGAGGCGACGCCGTCCGAGTTTTCTCTCTTTAGCAGAAGGAATATGGCCCGTGGGAGCCTTTTTCCTGCCTGGAATGAGTCACCTGCCCTAGACTGAGCTCTGGAAGGAACGGAGCCTTATTATTTAATTTGCTCACTCAACAAATGTTCCCTGAAAACGAACCCATGCCTGTGGCTTGGATAATTCAGTGGCAGATCGGACCCAGGCCCTGCCCAGAGCCCAGTGACAGGCAGAACATGTTCAATATAAATTTGGTGAATCATATTTTTTAATTCTTATTTTATAGCCAGGCCTGTAGATAAGAATGGGCCACAGATATTCCTTCTTCAGAGAGTTCAGGGGTGCAGAGAATGCTTAGGCTTGGGGCAGGAGGGGACACCGCGTCCTCTGTGTTCCTAGCAGGTGTGGCCGTGGCCTGGCCGCGTTTACAGATGTAACCGGGCCTGCAGACAGTGGCCCACGTGGCTGGCGAACAGAGCGATATGTTATCGCTGCTGGGATGCTCTGCCCACCTGCTTTCTTGCACACACCCCTATCTCCACAGTGCCGAGTGGGCCTGAAAAGCAACTTAATGTTTCCCGTTTCCCATCCCACATTCTCTCTCTGTTCTTTGTCTGGTTCCTTCCCCCTGGATTGAATTTATGTGCTGTTCTCCAGTGAGTCATACACATTAAATCCCCTTAGGCCCCCAGAACTAGCCAGATGGCCCTGGGGCTGCTCCAGGGGCCCCCACACAGCCGGCCCCTCTGACCCACAGCCGTGAGGCAGAAGAATTTTAGCTGGTAAATCTTAGAATTCGGTGGAAGCTTCCAGAGAGTTTTAGCTCTACAGACAGAACATCTTCCCAATGTACTGGGTGGATCTCGGGGACAGGCTGGGGCTGTGAATCAGCCAGTGGGGCGTGTGGAGCGGGCGGTCAGGCCTCCCGGGCAGGATGGGGTGAGCCCAGCAGAGGGAAATTGAGGTGTCGCTGCAAAGCCACGGACTCATTCACTCTTTGGCTCCATAGTCTCACCTCCACGGTTTACCCTGAGGATGGCTCCTCTCAAATATGAAACAAGGTGCTCTGTGCTCCGCCCGCCACATACGGAGGCCTGAGAGAACCAAGGACAGGAGGCAAAGCTCCGAGTTTATACGGTAGATTTGTGGGCGCTGCTCTTGGTGTAATAATTCTGCAGTCCTTTTGTTATTATAGGATAGAGCAAAGGAGTGAATGTTTGCCATTAGGTACCAGGTTCTCTCATGGGCCAGGACATTGTTTAAAACAATACAAATTGCCTGGCCGGTGTGGCTCAGTGGTTGAGCATCTACCTATGAACCAGGAGGTCAGGGTTCGATTCCTGGTCAGGGCACATGCCCGGGTTGTGGGTTGTATCCCCGGGGGGGGGGTGCAGGAGGAAGCCGACCACTGACTGTCGTCATTGATGTTTCTATGTCTCTCCCTCTCCTTTCCTCTCTGAAATCACTTTTTCAAAAAACAGCACAGATTTGCCCTAGCTGTCCTGGCTCAGTGGTTAGAGCATCAGCCCACGGCTGAAGGGTCCCGGGTTTGATCCCAGTCAAGGGCGTATACCTGGGTTGCAGGCTGGATCCCGAGGCCCGGTTGGGGCACGTGGGGGAGGCAATTGATGGATGTGTCTCTCTCACATCGATGTTTCTCTCTCTCTCTCTCTCCCCCCCCTTCCACTCTCTCTGAAAAGCAATGGAAACAATATCCTCAGATAAAGATTAAAAAACAAAAACCCAGGTTTATTTTTTTATAGTTCTGGAAGTCAGAGTCCAAAATAAGTTCCTGGGGCCAAAAATCCAGGTGTGGGGCAGTGGAGAGTAGCCAGGTGTGACTGGAACATCTTGTGCTGGAAGCAAGGATGCAGACAGATGGGTCCGAAAGACCCGGCCAGGCTGGCACCGGCTGCAGGAGGCTCCTGGCAACAAGGACAGTTCGAGCATCCAGCAGAGTAATGAAAGCAAGAGATTATTAAAAGATTATTAAAAGGGGGGAAGGCAGGGGAAAGGTGGACGCTGGTTAATGATTGCAGGATTCATTAGAAAATCACCGGGGATGGACACCCTGCCATTACCGGTCTCCTGTAGGACGCAGTGGGGTTACTGCATCACCTGTGGGTTAATGGGATGGGGGCCGGGCAGCCTCGGTGTCCTGGAAGGTTCCCCAGAGACAAAGGGAACCTTCTAGACTGGGATCCTGGGATCCGGGATGGGGGGGTGGCATTAAAGCCACAGATGCAGTGATGGGGACGCCTGGGGACCGTAGGTTGGGTGATGTCATCGGGTCGGGGGCATTGCAGTGAGTAGCAGGCCGCTGGGCGTGCGGGGCCCTGGGTTCGGCTGCAGCCTGAGTGCTTGTCCTGGGGCTCTGGCCCTGCGTCTGCGTGACACGGGCGTGGCGCAGGTTTGCGGCGCCAGTGCCCGCCCCGGTGTGCGGGCCACGCGCCAGGAACAGGTGTAGGCCGCCTCTGCAGATAGGAAACTCGGGCATGGTGGTGTCACTGCTCTGTGAATGTTCTAATATTAAAGCGGGCGCGTCCCGGGAAGTGCTGACCTGCAGCTTTTCTTGGCCGGCCCGTTCCAGGTGGTGCCGCCGTCCTGCCCGGTGCCAGCCCGGTGCCAGCCCGAGCACGCAGGGCCTCCGTGCGGCGGGGTGGGGCTCCAGCACGGCGCCCTCCCCCTCCCTGAGTAGCGCTCAGAGGACCTCTCGTCTCTTTTTAATGTCACTTCGGGGAAGTGGAGCTCAGCTCAGAACCAAATAAAGGGGTTGGCTGCATGCTGGGACTGGGGGGACCTGGTGGGGCCCTGGCCGGCCACAGTCCCGGAGGCCGGCATGGGGGACGGTGGGCCCACAGGGCTTTGCCTGCACTCGCCCAGCTCAGTAATCAAATGCACAGTAGCCGGCACTCTGCCGGGTGTCAAAAACAGTCATTCATTCCAGAAATATCGACGGACCCCTTGCCGCGTGCGGCGAGCTAGGTACTGAAGGTGTTGTAGAGAGCAGGGCAAACCCTGCAGCCCCCCCAGCCCAGCCATTTAGAGGGGGTGCAAGTAATGAATGAGCCAGCAGACAAAAAAGAGATAAGCTAGCCGCATGTGACACAGGGACTAAAATGGGGCGAGGTGGCAGACGGAGGGGGCTCCTTTGCATTCAGTGGCCAGAGGCGGCCTCTCTGGAGCAGGGACCTTTCACCCAGGGCCCATGGGAAGGGGACAGAGGGAGCCACTGTCGCCCTGGAGGGCGCAGGACCGGGAGGGAGTTGGGGATGAGATGAGGGCAGTTTTGTGTGGGTCTTTGGCCACCGAGTGAGTAGTTTAGATTTTATTCTAAACCAGGATGCACTGGTTTTAAGCAGGGAAGCGACTGGGCTGGATCTGATTTGCGTTTTGAAGCAGCCCCTCTGGCCCCTGCAGCGTTGTGAATAGACTTGGGGGGCGGGGATCCTGGGGGGCTGCCACAGCCCTCCTGCGGGGCAGGTTGGAGAGTCCACAGGCTTGCTGGTGGGTTAGATGTAGGAGGGCTTGCAGGAGTGGGGCTTGGGCACATGGTGCAGGCCACTCACTCCCCTCCAGCCGGAGGGCACTGGGGAGCCATTGCAGGCTTTAGGCAGGGATGGCCTGCGGGACTTTGGGCCTATAGAGTCCCTTGGGGTTTGGAAAGCTGGCCTGGGGCTAATCCAGCAGGGAGCAGAGAGGCCTGGGCCTGGGAGGAGGACAGAGGGCAGGAGGGTTTCCCTTCAGGAGAAGCTGGAGCTGCAGGCAGGGCCTTGTTCTCACACGTGGCCTTCGTGCCCTTGCCCAGGGACCCCGCCCCTTTACCCCCATCTCCTCCTCCTGGCCTCCTGTGAGTGGGGCAAGAGTGCTCCCCTTCCTTTTGGGGACCACATTCCCAGGCAGAGTTCCCAGGGGCACTCGGCCCCCCTCCCCAGCCGCTGGGCCCTGCTGGAGGAAGTGAATTAAAAACGCGCTGCACTCGGAGTCACGACAGGCTGCACATGAAATTACCGTCCTAGGCGCTGGTTTTCCTGCCCCCGGAAAACCCAGTAACTCTGGGCTACGTGGATCCTGTCATGGGTCTCCCCTGTTCTGGTGGGTACCTATTTGGGGGGCAGAGCTCACTTGCATGAGGATTGAATAGTTCACAAGGGCCACTCTTGGACCTTGGGTGTGGGGGGGTCAGATGCTCAGCTCTGCTCAGAGGCTTTGAGCTGGGTCCTTCCATGGGGAGGAGAAGGGGGGTGGGGCCAGGAGAGACTGGCTGCAGGCCACATGCAAGACCACCGCCCCTTGCCTGGGCTCCTGGGTCCCCACACGCCGGGCCTGGCTGACCGGCGCTGTGCGCCTCCTCCCGCACCTCCCGCCAGCACCTTCACAGGTGTTTTCTGAGGCCCAGCTCCAGGTGCGTGTGCAGCCGCGGTCCCCTTCACCGTCGGGGACAGCAGCTCCTCTGGGGCCCCACGCACTCCGCCCTCCCAGCCAGGCTGGGCCGAGCTAGGTCAGCATTTCTTCCCGGCTCAGAGCCACCTGGGAATATTCATTTGTTCTGGGAAAATATGGTTGCACAATCTTTTCATTTTTGCTCGGTCTTCTTTCGCTTCCTCTCAGGCTGTGGATTGTCACTGTCTCGTCACTGGGTTTTCTCTCAGCACCGATGGAGGAAGTGCTGCGGGGGGAGGCTGGGGTCATGGGCACCAGGTTCAGATCCCAGCAGGACCTTGGGCCAACCCCTCAGCCCCCTGAGAATCGGTCTGTGCATCTGCAGAGTGGGGGTAATAATAGCAGCTGCCTGGTCAGGGGACTGAGGAGGTTGGCTGGGCACACGCAGCCCCCAGGACTAAAGTGACACCCTCACTCTGGGCACCTTCTTGCCCACTGTGCCATGTTCCAGACCCGGCGCACAGCAGGCCACCACCACTGAGGCCACCAGCAGCGCTCGGCAGCACAGGCAGGTCTCCCTGGGCAGCAGGAGGAGGCAGAGTTGTTGGGGAGCGTGGGCCTTGCACACGTGACCATAGAAAGTGGCCGCCAGGAAGGGCAGCTTCCTGGGCAGCAGGGGGGCTGGGAGAGGGGGGCTGCCCTCCAGTGCCTTCAGGTGCATTCCTGGATGAGGTGTGACCCTCCCTGTCTGTCCTGTTTGACAGCCCAGGAAACCTCCTCTCAGGCGCCCGCCCGTGACTTTTCCAGGGGGTTCCTTGCAGAGCCTGGCTGACATCATGCTCCCATTCCAGTTCCATTAGACCAGGAGCGCAGGGGACAGTCTCCCTGGGCTGTGCCTCTGTCCCCATGCCAGTGCATTCGGAGGCAGGCGCCAGAGCACACAGCTGCATGCGGAACACGGCAGGGGCCCTGCCGAAGGGACGGGAGGGGTCTTCTCTCCAGCTCTGCCCTTGACTGGCTGGTTTCCTGCCTTCAGCGTTTCGTGCGGAGCACTCACTCTCTGGAAGGCTCCTCCCGCCCAGCCCAAGCACCTTTGGGCATCTCAGGTGCAATCACCTGTTTTATTTACCTTGGTTCATTCCAGGCCATAAAACCAGTGACTCACAGATATGTTCTCTTGAGCCTGCGTGGTGCTGGGTTCATTTTTTAATTTGTTGCCGTCGTTTAAAAGTCAGCAACTAGTCACAGTATGGATTTTTACCTCCTGGCCACCCTGGACCTGGTCCGCCATGGGGCAGGAGCCAACTGGAGCCGCCCCTTTGTAAAGGTGGCCCTGCACACCCCGCCCAGCCCCTCTGCGGCTCCTGAAGCCCCCCCCCCCGTGCAGCCGACCCAGGCCCCATGTCAGTGTCCAGTCTCTCCGACAGCAGAACTGGCTCAGCCTCTGGGTTTTGCTCCTCGCGGCCCTGCAGTGTCCCGCACCTTTGGCATCCATTTAAGCTTCTCCCCACTTCCTCCCTCCATCTCTCTCTGACTCCCATGCACCTCCCTCTGCCCAGACCTGCAAGTGCCATGACTCACCCCTTCCCTTCTGCTGCCTGGGTCCCTTCTCCAGTGGCTGGTAAATTTAACTCACTGGGTGTGCGGCTGAGGCAGGACCCAGCTCAGGGCCTGGCCTGCAGTGGGTACCCCAGGAATGCAAGAACACAGTGTTGAGAAAGCTCCCAGGTCCCCTCTCGGCCTCCCCTCTAAGGTCAGAGAGAGATGGAGACCCCGTGACCACACTGCCTTGGGGTGAGGAGAAAGCGACAGTCCTCGTAGCCAGCGCACTCCAGCGCCCTTCGAGGGGCATGCAGATCAGCCATGGAGATGCTGTTGGGGGGCCTGCTCCCCAGCCAGGCCTGGGAGCTTCCTCTGAGCCCGCTTGCTGCCCTGGGCAGTTTTGCCTCCCACCAGCTTCTCCCAGTCCCTGGAGGAAGGACTGATCCTTCCCAAGAACCTGCCACTTCCAGGAAGAAGTGGGGTCCACTGGGGTCCCCTGGGGCCTCACAGGGCAAAGGCATCGGGCCAACCTCTCAAGTCCCAGCTCAGCCACTTCGTTGCTGTGTGGCTTTGGGCAAGTTACTTAACCTCTCTCGGGTCCAGCTTCCTCGCTGGTGAAATGGGGGTAGTCCTTTCCAGCTCCCGGGGCTCATTAATGAGATTGTGTGGGTAAGGCCTTAGGGAAATTGCTGTCCAGCAGTGAGCCTGATCTCAGGTGTGCTTGGTTTGGGCCCAGGCACTCAGGAGCGAGGTGGGACTTGGATACCCTCTGACACTCTCGCCCTGTCCTCTTTGCCCCTCCACGGGCTCCTCGGCCAGCTTGGGGCAGAGCCGGAGGTTGGCATTCCCCAGCTTCTTGTTGACGGATTCACTGATGGTATTTGTGGTTTTGCAGCTAAAAGATGCTCCAAGGTGGCCTATGTGGGCTCGGGGACTATCTGTGATGGGGGGGGGGGGCTGGGCTCTCTCCTCCCTCCCTCTGCATCAGCTCAGAGTCAGATAAGGATGTTACTGACTTCTACTGGGCAAATAGCTGGAGAGCGCCCCCTAGAGGACGGGGCAGTGGTGGGTGGAGATTCTGGAGAGTCCTGAACTGGGTTCCTCGGGGTGTAACACTGTTCCAGCCCAAACTCCCCCCCCCAATTAGCACATCAAATCCTCACAACATGAGGCAGGTGCTTTTATTGGCTCCACTTTACAGATGAGGAAACTGAGGCACAGAGAGGCGAACATCCCCGGCTTGGTAGAGCCGTGGATTCAGACCCAGGCTGTTGGGCCCAACAGTTTGCACTTTCAGCCACCGTGCTGTCCCGCTGGGAGCAACAGATGGCAAAGGTTCGTCTAGTTCATGTGTTAACCCAGCGGTAGCTGCCCTGGCCGGGTGGCTCAGTTGGTTAGAGCATCATCCTGTGCACCAAGAGGTCGCTTGTTCAAGTCCCGGTCAGGTCACATACCTAGGCTGTGGGTTCGATCCCTGGTTGGGGTGCATACAAGGAGGCAACGATCGATGTTTCTCTCTCATACCAATGTTTCTTTCTCTTTCTTAAAAAAAAAAAAAAAAGAGTAAGAACATATCCTCGAGTGAGAATTAAAAACACACACCTGGTGGTAGTTTGGGTAAAGGGGTCAGGACACTGGCCTTAGAGTTGATGGACCTGGTCGGATCCCAGGTCTTACTGCTGTGTGGCTTTTTTTATTTTATTTTATTTTTTCCTTGTAACTAAATATCCTTTTAATATTTGCTTAGAATAAATTTCTTTAACGTTTTCTTTCCTTTTTTCCGCCGTCACCTCCCTGAGTTTCCGTTTTACCCTTAGGACAAGGGCCGCAAGAATGCCTCCCTCGCCGGGCGCTTGGAGGCTAGCGGGAGGCCAGCAGGAGAGGCCCCTCCCCCGGGCGCCCCACAATGTTTGTTTACTCCCTGCTCCAGAGCTTCCTCCGCGCCTCCAGCCCCAGGTACTGGCCCCTGTCCAGACCCTGCCCTTGGCCTTGAGATCCGAGAGGACTTCGGAAATGGCTTTGGCGGCTCCGGCGGAGGGAGCTGCCCCGATCCGCTCACGGTCAGAGCCTCTGGGCGCCCCTTGCCAGGCCTTTCATGTTGTTGCTTCATTTCACAGGATCCCGGTGTTTGTTTAGCAGCGGGGTGGTATTTTTAGAACTTAAAAGTCATTCTGCTCTTCGAGGAACGAGCCTGCGGACGTGGCCCCAACTGGAGCCGGGCCTGGACTGGAGGCTTGTGGGCACTGTGCCTGGGGTCTCCCCACCCCACGCCGTGCTCCCCCTGGGCCTTTCCCCTGGATTCAGGACACCCTTGGTCCGCCTTGTCCAGCTTGTCTCCTTCCTGCCTGCTCTGGGCCCTGGGGTGCTGGTGGGGAAGGGGCACACAATCCTAGCCTGTGGAAGGCTGTGAATAATCGCCTAAACATGTCCACAGTCCAGCCTCTGGACCCTGTGAATATGTCACCTTGTATGGCAGAAGGGACTTGGTTACGTTAAGGGTCTTGAGCTAGGAGATTGCCCTGGGTTATCTGGGTGGGCCCAGTTTAACTGCAAGTCCCCTTGTAAGAGGGGGACAGGAGGGCCAGAGAGGGAGGATGTGATGCTGGAAGCGAAAGTTCAGAGGCAGAGACTCGTGGGCCCTGCACTGCTGGGTTTGGAGGTGGAGGAAGGGCCCACGAGCCAAGGAGTGCAGGCGGCCTCCGGGAGCTGGAAAAGGCAAGGACAGGGGTTCCCCCCCCGCCCGGATCCCCCGAGAGAGCACAGCCCTCCGACACATGGGCCCAGGAAACCTATTTCGGACCCTAACCTCCAGAACTAGAAGAGAGTAGATTTTGTTGTTTTAAGCCACAAAGTGTGTGTTCCTTTGTTGCAGCAGCCATGGGAACCCCAGTGCCCTCCCGCCTGCTTGGAGCGGCGCACTCCAACCCAGGGCTGCGGGGTGTCGTGCGGGAGCCAGACCACCTGTGTTCACACCTGCTCGGCCACCTGCTCGGCCACCTTCCCCCTTCGAGCCTCCATCTGTGAGCAAGGCTCATGCCTCCTGGGGTTGCTGGGAGGAATTTTTGAGAATATAAGCATCTGCCCCAGCCCCTGGCATGGAGTCGGCAGGAACATGTTACTCAGTCCTGTACATCGTTAGCTTCCCTGCGGAGGAGGAGGGGAGTTAGCACAGTGGCTGTGTGTCTGGATCGCATTTACGGAGACCTGGATTCAAATTCCAGCTTCCCAGACTCAGGGAAGGTGTGGGTGAAGGTCAGCAAAGTTGCGGGTGCCTCTGGGCCTCAGTCTCCTCATCTGCAAGAGGGGAGAGCCTGGCCCACAGCCTGCTGGCGAGCGTGGCCATGCCCGTGTTTGGTCAGCTGCGCCCGGTTCTCCGCCCGCAGCTCCGCCACACGCCTCCTGCGGCAGCTGGAGGGCTCCCAGCCTCCGGGTCGGCCTCTGTTAGGTGCAGCATTTTCCCACCGTGTTAATCATTACTGGGAGGACCGTGAGGGTGGCTCTCTGTCCCACCCTGGGCCATCTAGGGCGGGAAGTGGTTCCTGCGGCATCCCCTTTGGTCCTGCTGAACTGAGATCCTGACTCACTGCTTTGGTGGGGCTGTTCCCCCTCCTGGCGGGGCCCCTGGACCTCGGAGATGACACATCTGGGGCAGGAAGCCTCTAGGGAGGTGTGGGAGGAGAGAGCCCAGAAATGGGCCTCAGATGCTCCCCAGCCCGGCCAAGCCGCGCCGGCCGCGTCTGTGAGGACGCAGACTGTCCGAGGAGGGATGGGCTCCGCCGAGTCCGCAGAGAGAAATCTGTGCGTGTGACCTGCTCATACCATCGCCTGGTCGGTTGGGCAGGGCCGGCGGGCCCGCAGTCACGGGCGAGGACCCTGGCTGCATCGGCTCTGGGCTTCTCGTGTCCCAGAGAGGGGACGGCACCAGGGCTAGTTAGGGGCACGGGCATGGAACAGACTGCCCCGGCCGGTTATCTCACTGACCTTGAGCGAGTCACTTAACTTCCTATTTTTTAAAAATCAACATCTGGATTCATCTTCATCTAATATGCGAAGCACTTCCCGCAGGCAGGCACCTTCCTGGGGTCTCTAGGTGGATTTAACCCTTCGACTCCTCACCGTGAAACCTGTGAGGTGGGTGCTGCGGTTACCCTCCGGCACAGGAGGGACCCAGAGCAGTAAAGGAAGGTGCCCGGGCCACTCCAGGGGAAGGGGCATACCTGAGACTTGGGCTTGGGTCACCGGGCACTGTGAGTCCCGTCGTTCCCCCCCTGGGATGGTGCATGTGGCACGCAGAGCCCAGCCCCGTGCCCAGGCGTCAGCAGGCGCACTTAGGCTGCTTCACCTCCCGAGGCTGTCACAAGGGTCGTGAGAAGGTCACCTATTCCATCAATTCTCACATGCTCGCCTTTTGCATCTTAGCAGGTCTGAAGCAGGGTGCACCCTTCCCTGGGTGGTACAGCAGTTTAGTTGGCAGTGCTTTCCCTCGTCGGTGGCCCCTGAAACATCTTGTCCTGCGGGGGTCCTAGATGAGGACATTCCCCGTGGCAGGGACTGGGCGCTGTGCAGATGTTAGTGAGTAATGGGAATGAGACGGACTCCAGAGCCCCGGGCATGGTCTCTGCTGTAAAGTCCTGGACAAGTGGCCCCACCTCTCCAAACTTCAGTTTCCTCACCTGTGAAACGGGGACAGTAAGTTTACTTTGAGTTCTTTTGAGAATTAGATAATCAGGTGGGCGAGTCCGCAGGCACGGGCCGGGCGTGCGGTAGGTGTTTAGATGGCTGTTTGCATCTTCGAGAAGATGAGGCCGTTTCTCTTGAAGTCAGTCTCTGGGGAAACTCAGCCTGAGGCCAGAGGCACTGCCCACACTGCCCTTCATGGCATACAAGTCACTTAGGTCTTGTGCCTCGGTTTCCTAATCTGTGAAATGGGCGCAGTGATAGTGCCCACCGGCTGGTGTGGCTCTGAGGATTAGCAGAAACATCACGGCGTGCCTGGCACTGAAAAGGCGCTCGCTGGGACCTGAGCCAGGCGCTCACAGATGGGGTGTGCGTTAGTGTCACACGTGGTGGCTGTTCCCCCAGCTCCCTCCTGTGAGGACTCGCTGCCTCTCGCACGGTGAATGTGTAAGCCAGGCCCAGCCTGGGGTGCGGGGCACGTCTCGTCCCAGAGCCTAGGAGGTTCTCAGGCACAAAGACCCGTTATGTACTTTACAGGGACACTCAGTTATTTAAAGTTATCGTTGGTTTTATGTGGAAGAAATATTCTTTTCATTTGTCCTGTAGATTTTGTCTCTGCGTTGCTGGGGGCACATACCTGCTCCCGGGGCCAGTCCGCCTGATCCCGAATAGCGGCCAATGTTTGCGGCACGGTCAGGGGGCAGGTGCCATCTGTCTGTGCCTGTCATGCCCAGCCCGCCCCGATTCCTTCTGAGGTTGAACATTAACCGGAGGAGGACTGGCATTTGTGCCACGGCAGCCAGGAAGTGAGTGCCCGCTGGCTCATCCTGTCTGCAGTGGGCACGCATCCCGATGGAGCGTGGTGGCCCTTGAACACCAGCTTGCGTTCACCACCTGCTGGGCTCTGGTGCATGCCAAGGTGAGCAGGTCTTCAGGTGGCTAGAGGATTGGAGGTCTGAACCTTGTACCCCAGGTCCGTGAGCTGCGCTCAGAGACAGGTCCCACTGCCACAAGACTTGGGGTGCAACAGGGCTCTGCCAGCCACCACGGGTGAGCCCAGTGAACTGTTCATGGATTAAAACCAAAAGCCAAGCACGTCAGAGTTGACACAAGAATGCATTCAGCATCTTGTTCCAACAGGAGAATTCCCGTGGCCTGGAGTGAGACTGGGGTGGGGGGGTTGGCTTCCCGGCCAGGACGGGTTTGAGCTGGGTCTTTGCTGGGTTGAGGGAAAGTGGGACCCTCTCCTGCCTGCAGAGGGGGTGACCTAGCATAGCTGCTTGTTGAATTCTGATTGGATTGGACTGGACATGAGCAAGAAAAATCTGGGCTGGGCAGGTCCTGACAGTCGCCGGCTGGGCTGTGTGCAGTGTGGCCCCCCCCAATACTTCATCCTGTTCACAGGGTTGACTGCCCAGGTGTTGGCCAGACCAGGTTGGTTTGCTAAAGAGCAAGGATAATGGTGATCATGCACTAATTCAGGCCACAGATATGCATTCAGCACCTACTATGTGCCAGGCACTGTTCTAGGCACTGGGGATACAACAGTTAATGAAACAGACGAAACCCCTGCCCTCCTAGGGGTGGCATTCCACGTGGGCTGTGGAATAGAAAATAAACAAGATACATAAGTAAAATATATGTCGGTACTAGTAGGAGTTAAGAGAAAAAGAGAAGAAGGGTAGGAAGTGCCTGAGATTGCCGTTCTAGAACCTTCCAGAGGAAGGTGAGTAGATGTTCCTAATAACAATAGCTGTATTTGCTCCGTGCCTTCCAGAAGCCATGCCCCTGCGAGGAGCCCAGCAAATACTCACGTTGCCTTTGGTAACAGCCCTGAGGGTTACTGTGGGAGGCTGGGCAGCCCTCAGGAACCTCACGCTGGCCATGGGCCTGGAGCCCAGTGCTCACTGTCTGAGCTTGAGCTCAGGTGTGCTCCTCAAGGTCACTATACAGACTCTACTAGGTTCTCCAGCCGGGGAGAAAACTGTCACCAGTGAGCTGCAGAGTCAGGATTCAGACCCAGAACTGTCACTGCAAACCCGGCGGGTCAGCATTCCTACAAGGCCTAGAGTCTGTGGTCCCACATCAGAGACGAGCACGTCGAGGCTCAGAGCAGCTGGCCAGGAAGTGGGGAGGCGAGCTGCGAGGCCGCTGGCCGCTGGGCTCCTGCCCAGGCCGCGCGCCTGGCCTCCCAGGGAGAAGGAGGGGGGTCCGGGCTGGACCTGTGCTGGGCCGGGGAGGCTCCCCGCCCGCCTGCCGTCACGACAGATGTTTACCAGGCCGTCCAAAGTGGACAGTTCCAAACCGGAGGGGCCTGGGAACAGAGTGCACCCCTCACTTCCCCACATCGCCGCTCGCCAACAAACCCTGAGCGCCTCAGCTTGGTTGACATAAGAAGTTGTCCCCTGGTTGGTGAGGCCTGGTGCCCCCTTGGCAGCACGGGACGGGACAGGGCGGGAGCTCGGTGCAGAGGTGTCCCCCTCGGACAGGACCAGCCGGTGGAGAGCCTTCCTGCTGAGTTCTGGAGCCGAGGGGTCGCCTCCCTCCCTGTCAATAAAGGAATTGGTTTGTCCTCGAGGCTTGACGAGGACTGGAAGCTTTGTTTGCCTCGGCTGTGGCCCACGGAAGCGGATAGTGGCTTCCCCTGGGGGCTCAGCCCGAAGCTCGTTACCGTAAGTCCTGCAGGGGTGCCAGACCTCACCCTTCCAGACGTCGCCATCCCAGAACCTGGGACCCGGTTGCGATCCTGGACCCCGGCGGCCAGCGTCATGGAGGCGCGGGTCTCTTGCCCAAGCCGGTGAGCGGTGTGAAACTGTGCCCGTCTCAGACCAGCCCGAGGAGGCAGCCTGGGCTCTCACCAGCTGTGTGACCGAAGGCAGGTCATCTGAACCAGCCAAGCCTTACTTTGCCCATCCGTAAAATGGGATAGTACTCACAGAGGTGCAGGTGCGGGAGATACCTGTGGCGAGGAGCGGTGGTGCCCACTGGTTTGCACCTCACTTCTCAGTTTGCAGAGCACCTCCCAGAGCTCCTTGTAGGTGAGCCTTCAGACCCTCACCCTGTCTTCCCAAGATTAAGTAGCAGGGCCAAACGTCGGAGGTTATGTGACCTGTCCAGGGTATCTGTGCCTCTAGCCTTGGTGTCTAGCTCTAAGTCTGAGGCTCTCAGTCCCCTGCCCCATGTACCTCCCAAGTTCACAGTCTGTGTGAGGCACTGCTGTTACTCTGAGAGGCAGCCCAGGTCCGCAGTGGCCCAGTGGAAGTGGTTGGGGACATGGAGAGACAGTGCTGAGGTCCCACCCTTCCTGGCCGTGTCCCAGGGGCCTCTCCCTGCTCCTCACGTGGTGCTTGTTTGCTGGGCCGTTACCAGCTCGGTTCCTGTTATTCCCCCAGACAATTGCCAGGAAATTCTTCACTTTTGTTTCCTTACAGAGGTCAGATGCTTTGCTCTCTGCAGAAGTAAATAAACCCTGCGAGCTGAGTTGGCAGTTTTTCCGGGCAGCCTGCAGGCCCCCTGCAGTCGGCCAGCAGCCCCCTGCCTTGCAGCTTAGGGTGCCCCAGCCCGGGACCCAGGGGCACCGGGGGATGCGAGCAGCCTGCAGCCTGTCCTCTGCCATGTTGCAGACAGACGGGGACAGTTTTAAACCAGAGCCAGGGCCAGAGCCCGGATGGTGTGGGAAGAGACTGTGCCTGTTGGCATTAGCACCGGTGGCTTCTCCCTCCCCTGCCCAGATTCCAGATGGAAATGGGTGAGGGTGACACCATGCTCCCCGAGATCTGAGGCCGCCTCGGCTCTCCAGAGCATGCTGAGCGCCCGCCGGGAAGGAGATGACACGTACCTGGGAGCAGACGATCAAAGCCACAGCTCCTGGGCACTTCCCCGGTGGCACCTCTTGCTCGAGCTGGGGTGACTGATACCTAAACACCACTCGAACAAGCCATCGTCAGTCAAGCTTGCGGCGGTTTAGAGGAGACAGGGCTGCTTTGAGACTCCCGCGGGTGGGACAGCTGTCAGCCCCGTCGCGGAGGAGACAGGAGAAGGCTCCAGGGGCAGCCAGCTTTCTAAAGCACCAAAGTCTGGGGCCCTGGCAGAGGCGTAACTTGTCCTCTGCTAGTCGCCGTGGCGTTTTTTTTAATGGAATATTTCAGTTATATACAGAAATTCAGTAGAGTGGTGTAACGAGCCCCTTGTCCCCATGACTGGCCCCAACACTGTCACCCTGTGGCCGCTGCTGTCCCGCCCTCCCCCCCATATTATTTGCGAAGCAAACCTCAGATACGTCGCGTCGCCTGTAAACACGTTAGCACTTCACTGTCACAGAGGGGTCTTAAAAAAACAACAACATAACTTCCAAACTGTGATCACACTAAAAAAAACCCACTTCGCTGTCCGGTCGTGACCCGGGTTTCAGGTGGACCCCTCAGTGCACGTCCTCAGCTTTGCGTGTTGGGCTCAGGGTCCAAACAGGATCCCCGCGGTGTGATTCCTTCGAATGTCTTTTCACCTAGAGGTTCCTCTCCTTTTTTTTATTGTTATTGCTATTACTGGTTATTCGCCAAAGGAGCCCTGAGGCTTGTCTGGCCTGTTTTGCGGGATCTGAAGTGTGCCAGTTGCATCCCTGTGATGTCCTTCGAGGTGTCTTTACCCTTTGAATTTCCTGTAAATTGGTGGCTCATCTACGGGCTTCACCGTTGACTTTCTTATTCATTTTCCACACGATTCCTTCAAAAGAGATGTTGGGTCCGCCCCTCCGGAGAGCGTGCCCTCTGATTGTCTCTTTTGTGACATGGGGCGCCCCGGGCGTGCAGTGCCTGAGCCCCCCCTCTGCAGACCTGGCAGGGTGGGTGCGCTCTCGGGCCGAGCCCCGGGCACCCACGGGCACAGCTCACGGGGAGGGTGGGGTCCGGGCTCCCGGGCTGCCCTCACTTACCAGTTTCCAGGGGAACTGAGTTCGAGCCTTCACTTTGGTCGCTCAGCGAGATCCCAGGAGGCGGCTTAAGTGATGCTCCTGTGAAGGGCTCGGCCGTTGAGACTCAGATGGCCAGCGTGACGCGTCCGCTGAGACGGCCAAAGGTGTCGAGCCGGTGTCGTCGGGGTTAGCATGTCGCTGAGCAGTGCACGCCCCCTCGCCCGGCATGTGGAGAGACAGGAGGTCCGTTCCCACTTTGCTGATCGGATGAGGCTCAGACATTGGGGTCCGCCCTGTTGGTGGATCAGGGAGTGGAGGGGCCCGGCTGCTCTGCGCTCCAGCGGGTGCGGGGTCAGAGCGGTCATGTGCTCGTGTTATCTTTAGAACCCAGGCCTCCCAACGGGGGTTGAATTTGCTCTCGGTCCCCTTGCTTACCAGGTGCCCGGAGGTCTGGCATGGGCCCGGCACTGTGGGCACCAAGTGCCACCCCCAGGACATGCAGCCTCAGGCCTGCATTTTTGCCCAACTGTCAGAATTTGGGAGAGGCCCCAGTCCTGCCTCTTCTCAGAGGCCTTTGTCATATCTCCTCACTGCCTTTGGTTATTACTCAGGACGTAGGTATTGTCTCTGTGCTGGGGGGCCCAGGCTTGAAATAGGCAATAAGGTTTGCCCGAATGAATGAGCGAATGAATGAATGAATGAATGAATGAATGAATGAATGAATGAACAAAGTAAATAGACATGATTCTCATCGTTTGTATTGAGACCTTCTTGCTGAGCAGGCTGTAAGTTTTCAGAAGCAGAAATTGTGTGCCTTCTGCAAAGCTGGTGCAGGGCACACAGGGTTACAGACGAACAGAGAGAGGCACAGAGAATTTAAGGGACTCACCTGGCCCGGCCGGCGTGGCTCAGTGGTTAAGCATCGACCTATGAACCAGGAGGTCATGGTTCGATTCTGGGTCACGACTCGTGCCCTGGTTGCAGGCTCAGTCCCCAGTACGAGGTGTGCAGGAGGCAGCCCATCAACGTCCGGAGGTCAGGTAACACGGCAGTTTTAGAGATGAGACACAGTCAAGGCCTCTCCAGAAATGTGACAGTGAATCAAGACCTGCAGGAGGCAGGGGAATGAGCAGCCATGTCCTTGGGGTTGGGGTAGGGCCTTTCAGGCAGCGAGGATGGTAAATGCAAAGGCCCTGGGGCACATTAGGGAAGTACTGGCTTTGCTGTTCAGAAATTCCTTGCTTGCCCAGCAGTCTGTTTCCTCTGCGTCTGTCTCACAGCCCAACCCAGTAGCACATCTTGGGAAACACAGGAAGGATGCTCAAGTAGGGCGGCCGCTGAGCGCCTCAGGAAACTGGAGCTCATTCCTGGGAGGGCTCTGCTGGGGAAGCCACTGGCCTGATTCAGGCTGAGCAGGAAGTGGGATTCACTCTCGAGTCCAGGAAAAGGGCTGAAATCACGCCCTTGGTCCCCTGGATAAGTCCCAAGTCCTCTGGGCTACCTCTTTCTGCCCAGATGCCCCAGAGTCAGCCACACCTGGGGGACTGGGGGGGGGGGATTTACCTAAGTTTGCTGTGTCAGAAGGCTGTAATTTGAATCCAGACCCATCTCTGATTCATTTGTGAGCAAGTGACTAATTTTCTGAGCCTTGATTTCCACATCTGTGAAGTGGGACTCTAGGTTCTCACCCTGCCTGCCTCTCAGGGTACTTCTAGGAAAAATTGGGGGGTGTTTTTGTAAAACAGCAGAGGTGAGGTGTGGTTCATCGCTGCTGCTGTGGGTTTGGTATAATCCTGTCACTGGTCTCGATGTCAGTCGGTCTCTGGGCCAGGTCTCTGGTCATCCAGTCGAGCTCTGCTGGGTTAACTTTTAAAGGCAGGGTACTTCCAGCTCACTGGGAAGGCACCCCAGGAACTCAGCTTTGTGTTTCTTGTGCGGGGAGTGGGGGGCACTTGCTGGCTCCCGTGGAACTCTGGGGCATTTGTCACTGTCAGGAAAGCTGTTCCCCTGGGAAAAGTCTTGGCACGTGTCCCTTGCTTAGAGGGAAGCTGCTGGCAATGCAAAGGGATAGTGGGTAGTCGGTTTGTGACCAGCCAGCCCCCCTGCCAGATCCCTGCCCCTTGGCATTCCTGGCTCTGGTTACATTGTTTTCTTGGGTCATGAGAAATCAGCCTCTGAAGGCTGGTGCTTTTCTATGGTGGGACCTTGGTTGCATGATTTAGGCTCTCTGTCAATCAGTTTTCCCATCTGGAAAATGGGAGTAATGATAGGTAATAATAATAATAGCACCTTCTTTGTAGGGTTCCTACTATAAGCATTAATAATACAGTAAGTACTTAGAATACTGCTGATACATAAGCACTACATAACTATTCCCTTTTTCTTTTTTTGGTTTATATGAATCGGATGGGCTGTGATGTCTGGGGAAGGGGTGGCATTTCCTGCCACAATCCTGCATTCTGCTCCTCAGCTCCAAAAAGTCAGAGTTCTCATGACTGACTCCTGCGAGTTAATCTCAGGAGAGACTGATGTATAGCCCATAGCGCCAGTTAATCACTTGTCGAGGAGAAATGAGGCTTCCCGATGCTGTGTGCGCCTAGAGCTTGCTCGTGCGTAGAGGGTGAGGTCTGAGACGGCCCTCCGAGGGCTGGGGCCATTGCGCTGCAATGACGGGGCGTCCACCTCTCCTCTGCGGGGCCCTGAGCAGGTCCGTCTGACTGAGAGGTTTCCTGGTAACCGCTTTCCTCCTAGAAAGTGAAGAGACGCAGTCCCCTCTGCAGTGTGTCTTAGATCTACCCACTTGTTTGTGTCCAGTGTTACCACCCTGCTCCTACTTGTCCCCAGTCCGGTCTCCTCAAGGCAGCAGAGTGATCATAGGCCCGAGAAGTGGGCCCCCCAGAAGATAGTGTCCACCTGAACCTGTGAATGTGGCCTTATTTAGAAAAAGGGTCTTTGCAGGTGTTAAGGCAAGGATCTCAAGATGGGGCCATCCTGGACAGGTGTCCTTGTAAAAAAAAACACGGAAGGGAGACAGCCAGGCTTCGATAGGCACAGAGGTTGGAGCGATGCGTCCACAAGCCTAGGAATGCCCGGCTGGCTGGGGACACCAGAAGCTGGAAGAGGCGAGCACGAATCCTGCCAGAGCCTCAGGGAGCACAGCCCGGCCACCTGGATTTCAAGCTTCTGGCCTCCGGAACTGCGAGAGTCAATTGTGTTGTTTTAGGCTCTCCCGGTTTGTGGCACCGGTTTATTGAGGCAGCCACTGGAAACTAGTACAAGCGGCTTCCCACTCACTTCAGAGAAAACCAGGCTCCTCTGCACAAGGTCCCCTGGCACCGCCCCACCCGGCCCTGCCCGGCCCCTGCTGCGCCTCCAGCCTCCTGCCTTCGCTCCATCACGGTCCCCATCAGGATAGAGACCTGGTCTGTCATGTTGACCCAGCTCCCAGCAGCTGCTTAGTGCTCAGCACAGTCAGCCCACAGTAAGATTTTCTTGAATTCATAACTTTAAGGCCTGACAGCAAAATGCTGTTCATCTTGTTCTAGACCCACCAGATGATGTTGTTTCAAAGCAGCTCATTAGTTTTATATAGTGGAATTCAAGCTCTTAAGTATTCTGGGGGAGACCCCGGTATCACCCCTATGAACCAGGCCCATAAGCCTGCCTCTGGGGTGAAACCAGCTGCTGCAACCAGCTGCTCCGAAGAGTAGTAAGCTCCCCGCCGTGGAGGCGTGCGGATTGTTATATACACTAACTCATTTGATTTCCGAGGACTCGATGGGGTCTTTGGGGTCCTCCCCTCTGACCCCCCTGCCTGTCCCCCAGTCTGCGAACTCCCTTTTCCCCTCCCTTTCCCGGGCAACCCTTTGAGCTTTTTTTTTTTAATAACACAAATGAAAGTCCATGTGGGAAGCCTAAGTGTATACGTCTGCTCACACATGTAATTTCACAGTCCGCGAGTTTATCAGTCCTGCGTGTATATTTAGTTAGTGACGGGCCTGGCTAATCTTTCTTCTAATTACACTCATTAACATTTAAATATATATCACCGATATATCCGGGCACGGTGGTCTAGATATTTTACAGAGGCCTTAATTACCGCACCCTTCCAGCCTTGCCATAAAATTCGGGTGCCCGCCAGCCAAAGAGGTGTCAGGTGGCACGGGGCCCCCTCCTGCAACAGCGAGGACCTGCCATTTGCCAGAGGGTGGCGGTGGCCGGGGTCTCCCGCGCTCCAGGGCGCTGCAGAAGCGGGGCCCACAACCAGAGATGAGAAAATGCGTTTCTGCGACTTCTCTCCGCCACACTCTCTTAGCTGCTGTCACCAGCCTCCTCAAAGAGGGGGAATAAAGACACAGCAACAAACTTGTACGTATCGCCGCTGAGGCTTAGGGAGTGGACACATACGCAGCGGCAGGGGGCTCCCAGGAGTCAGACGGCTGAGTCAGGATGTGAGTCCTGTGGCTGTGAGAGCTGGTCTGAGGCTGAGGCCCCTGGTGGACGCCTCCTGCCAGAGTGGACTTACCCACCCGGACTGCGCAGGTAGGTGGTTGTCGTAACAGCTGTTGTCCACCTTCGAAGCCCTCTGTGGATTATAAAGCTGTGTTTAGACACTTCTCAGTCTATGCAGTTGACAGGATTTTATGTACCCATTCCACAGAGCAGAACACCGAGTCTCCGAGAGGTCCCCTGGCCTCCGGAAGGCACACGGCCGGTGGGCGGCAGAGCAGGACCCAAATCCTAGACATCCTGCTGCAAGTCCCACCTGGACTATGACCCGTGTTTTCCCAGCAGCTGTCCTGGGTCTGTGAGGTGACCCAGGAAGGCCTCCCCGCAGGCAGGCCTAGGCCAGGGGCCCACAGGGAGCTGGAAGATCTCATGTGACGGCTGACAGGCTCCACTCCTCCCCACGGCCAAGGCCCGAATCCACCCCAGCCATGATGCGCTGGGCGGTGCCCACCTGGACAAAGTTAAGAGCCAGAGCACCTGGATTGAATCCTGCCTCCCCTTCCCAGCTCGGTCGGCCTCAGCGAACCTTGCCTCAGTTTCCTCATTGGTAAACTGGGGATTTTAATGGTAACTACCTCACAGGATGGCCATGAAGGAAAATTCACTGAAAACTTACAAAACCTGGAACAATACCTGACGCATAGAAAATACTCAGTAAATGTTAACTGCTGCCACTGTCATCACCACCGTCACCATCATAACCACCATCACCACTATCACCACCACCACCGTCACCACCGTCACCATCACCACTATCACCACCACCACCGTCACCACCGTCACCATCATAACCACCATCACCACTATCACCACCACCACCGTCACCACCATCACCACCACCACCATCACCATCGTCACCATCACCACTATCACCACCATCACCATCACCATCGTCACCATCACCATCGTCACCATCACCACCATCACCATCACCATCGTCACCATCACCACCGTCACCATCACCATCACCATCACCATCGTCACCATCACCACCATCACCATCACCACCACCACCACCACCATCACCACTGTCACCACCACCACCATCACCACCACCACCATCACCACCACCATCGTCACCGTCACCATCACCACCATCGCTGGGGCCGAGGAAGCCCACACTGACTGTCCTCATGTGAGCACTGCCCCTTCGTGGACATCCTTCCCTTCACTCCCACCTTAGCCCCACAGGGAAGGTGCCATCTTTGCCTGTGCAGATGGAGCTAGACTTTGCACCAGGGCCACCCCAAGGGGACGCTCCTCCTCACCGCAGTAGACCTGCGGGATTCGTGGTGAGGTGGCCACTCCTCCCCACCCCGAGCTGCCATCTCATGGGTGTCCCCAGGTAATAAGAGCTGGTATTCACTGAGCGCTCCCCCGCACTAGACACCGTCCCGAGCGTGCTGCTTGTATAAAACCCGTCCTATGAGGTGGGTGCTATTTTTAAAGCTTTTTCTTAAAGTACAGCATCTATACTGCAAAGTTTAGATCTCAAGTTCATGGCTTGGTGAATTGTCACAAACTGCACACGCCAGTATGACCAGTACTCGCATCAGGAAGTAGAGCATCTGAGCTTCCTGAGAGCCCCCCGTGTCCCCTTCCTGTCACTCTCCCCCTCCGTGACACCCTCTTCCTGGCGTCTCACCATGTGGGTTAGTTTGCCTGCCTCGCGTGCCATAAAGGCCACCATAGGACACACGCACTTTGTGTCCGGCTTCCTTGACATCTGTCTGTGTGGCTCATCCCCGCGGGGTGTGGTTGTCATTCACCCCCCTGTTAGACCCAGTCGCCCACCATGCGCAGGGACGGCAATGGGGGCAGCCCTCGCGCTGAAGGGTGGCCCGGTGGCTCCCAGCGCGGAGCTTTCATAGGCGGCGCCCGTGTGAACTTGAGTGCGGGCCCTTTGGCGAGCACCCCCGGCTCGCTTGCTGGACATATGCGGAGGTGGCACTCTTTTTATTCCTCTCTTACGGTAGGATGGGGTAGAAACTGTTATCTCCACTTAATACATGAGGACAGAGGCACAGAGAGGTTAAGGAACTTACCCAAGGTCACACAGCTGGTGAATGGTGGAGCTGGGCTTTGAACCCAGTTGTCTGTCCGCAGAGCCTGGTCCCACGTCCTGTCCAGGCCCAGATTTCTCTTGTGCTCCCTCTTCCGTGGAGACCTGATCTGATCAGGGTCCAGCACCCATGGGAGGCCCACAGACATGGTTGGGTGGTGTGATTGACGGCCAGTATTGAAAACTAAAGAGACATTTAGGACGTAAAAATTATGATAACCTAGAGTTCAGGATTCTCTTGAAAGGTCGGAAGGCGTGGGTGCGGGGCCAGGAACGGTGGGAAGGGAGAGACTGGCACAGAGCGGCAGGAGACGGGAAGACGCCAGGAGAGGGGCCCGGAGGCAGGAGAAGAAGATGTCATCTGCGCCGAGGCCATTCGACACGCGAGGACTGTGGGGTCACAGCGCAGAGGTTAGCGGTGACCTTGACATGTGGTGGACACGCCAGAGCAGTGCCAGAGAGGATGGGTGGAGAGGGGCAGAGGCTTGCGGGCACAAGGACACAGTCCTGTGCAGTTTTGGTCCCAAAAGGAAGAAGAGAAACGGAATGAGAGCTGGAGAGGGAAATGGGACGGAAGGCCAGCTTTCTGTTAAAGATGTGAGAGAGCCCGGCTGGCGTGGCTCAGCGGCTGAGCATCGACCTGTGATCCAGGAGATCGCGGTTCGATTTCCCGTCGGGGCACTTGCCCAAGTCTCAGGCTTGATTCTCAGTAGGGGGCGGGCTGGAGGCAGCCAATCAGTGATTCTCTCATTGATGTTTCTCTCTCTCTCCCTCTCCCTCCCTCTCTCTAAAATCAATAAAGACGTACTTTTTAAAAATTTTAAAAATAAAGATTTGAGAGAGAATGAATTGCATGCTCGTGGGACACTGGGAAAAAGCCAGTGGAGGGTTCAGTCATTCGGTATTTACTGAGCACTTACTAAGTACCAGGCACTGGGCTCAATGCTGAAGATACTGGGGTGATCAAGGCCGGCCAGGGCCCGCCCCCAGGAAGCATATGTTGCTAATCAGGGATGAACTTAAAACTATGTAAGTAAACCCAGTGATCCTTCATCTGCCTGTGACCCGGTTGAGAAAGGCCACCTGCTCGCTCACCTGTAGGCGTCCAGATTGGGGAGTGGTTGCCACCACCTCATGGGCGTGAGTGCACTGGTTTTCCACCTAGGAGAGGATTGGTGCTCGCTCGGTTGGTTAAATGGAGATGACCTCGGGTCCATGGACTGCGACGGTATTTAGCACAGCGTGGGCCAGACAAGACCCTTAGACGTGCCAGCTCTGATCGGTCCGTGATGGCATCTGCCTCCCCACCTGAGGCAGAGCCAGCCGACCTGCACCTCCCTCCTGTGCCCCGGCAGACCTCTCCAGTCGACCCCGATTCCTCTAGAGCTTGGTTGATGAGTCATGTCTGCATGGCCACAGGATTGGAAACTGAGAGCCTGTGTTCCTGGTATTTGCCTGTCTTGCCCCAGCCAGGAGGTCGGGAAGGTCAGGCTGCTTAGCTTTTCTAGGCCGCACGTGGAGAGAGGAGCTGTGGGGATTCTGGAAAGATCTTGGTCCTGAACATCGAAGTACGGGGGGGGTCAGGTGCCAGTTCCACCTCTCATTGGCCTCATGAGCAGTCCACCCAGTGTAGCAGGTGGTGAGAAGGAAAAGGGAGGTTTCCATGCCTGAGGAGCAGAACCGGCCCAGGTCAGACCCTGGACCCAGCCCGACCCACGTCCACCCAGGCCTGGCTCTGGGGGTGCGGTTTTCTCAGCTGCCACCGGTGGCTGCCACTTGTGCAGGCGCATGGTTAGCTTTTCTCTCTTCCCCAAGTGCCACCTGATGGGGCAAGAGCCTGCTTATTAACCTTTGTAAGGTAGGTTGAACCCTGACCTGTTCTTCACTCACCTTGCTCAGCTCGTGTACAGGAAAAATCAGTAAATAAACCAGTGTATGCCCGTCCCAGGGCCAGAGCCTGTGGGCGAGCTTCCCGGGGCCGTGCCTTCTTTCTCCCTCCCCGGGGCCTCTTCTCCGGGCCCTTTTCTCAGACTCCAGCCTGTTGGTCAAGCCCACCTGTAATTTTTGAGGCCTCCTGGGGCCTGAGGTCAGGCCTGGGAGCCCGGGGAGTGGGAAGGCAGGAAGAACCGATAACATTTAACAATTCACCTGTTGTGTTCAGGTGTCGGGTGATGTCACCTAGAGCTTAACTGCTGGGGACTTGCTCAGAGAAGTTCCAGGCAGTTTCTGAGGCCCTCCGGTGGGTGTCATAAGTTGCTGCATGTTTTTAATGGAATGCTGTTCCCTGTGGAGAAAACAGGGCAGATGGTGGCCTGGGCTGGGTGGTTCTGGTGGGTTCATTTCAGCAGGGTCAGGGTCCCATCAGCTTCTGGGGCTTTGGGGGGTATCACAGGCTCACCAGATCTCCAGCTCCTTCACGTTGGGGAGCTGCCAGTTCAGAGCAGGGATAGACGTTTAATCAAGGACTTGCTTCCCTGGTTGGATCAATAAAACTGGGAGGTGACAGTAGGGACTCTAGAAACAGATGGACCTGAGTTCAAATCCTGAGAATGCCACTGAGTGACCCGGGAGCTTGGGAGAGAAACATAATCTTTCTGAACCGTTTTCTCGTCTGTTAAAAAGGGGATAGAAATAGGGCCCCTTCTCAGCTCTCGGGGCGACAGGCAGCTGGGACCTCGGGAACTAACTTGCTGTTGGTCCCCCAGCCATGAAAGCCGACCGGAAGCGCCTGAAGGGCGAGAAGACAGACCTGGTGAGCCAGATGCAGCAGCTGTACGCCACGCTGGAGAGCCGCGAGGAGCAGCTGCGGGACTTCATCCGCAACTACGAGCAGCACCGCAAGGTCAGGGGCCGGCCCTCCCCGCGCCCTGCCCGCCCCAGCCCCGGCACAGGTGTGCCTCTCAGACCCCAGGGCACGGCCTCTCTGCTCTTGTCACCTTGTGCTCACTTGGGGAGGCCCCTGACATGTCTGGCATGGCCTGGGCACTGAGATGAAACGGGCACAGCTCCTAGTTGAGGGCTCCATGGCTTCTGGGAAAACAAACATGGACAGGAAGGCTCAGTTGGCGACACTGGGTGCTCTGGATAAAGGCTGGCCTAGGTTCAGATCCCGGCTCCCCATGTGTGTGCCCTTGGATATCTCAGCCTTTCTGAGCCTCAGTTTCCTCATCTGCCAAACAGTGACCGTGGTGCAGCTGTGGTGAGGGCTGCGGTGATGAATGCAGAGCACTCAGCGGGGTGTCTAATGCGTAGTTAGCGCTCAGCAAACGTTAGCTCCGCATCTTAATAATACCATAAAAAATGTGTGAAGAGAGAGCTGGGGAGCAACAGTGAGACAGGAAATTCTACATGCAGGAAGATAGTCTTGGAAGGCTTCACAGAGGAGGTGACTACGAATCGGGCTCTGTGGGATGAGTAGGAGTTTATGGTGAGATAACTGAGGAACTTGGTTCAGCAGTTATCTGTCTGATATGTGGTGTGAACATGCCAAAGAGGGTACCAAAGCTTAAAGAGTCAGCCCCCCCATCCGAGCAGGCCTCAGTGAGCCACGGCATCTGTGGGAGGGAGTTGTAACCTTCTGGTGTACAGGGCAAAAAAACTGGAAAACTGCTCATGTGCATGACACCGCATGACGAGGGCTGTGACCACTATTCACTTGTACTCTGGGGAGAAAATAGAGGCTAGAGGTTTGTTCAGCTCTGTTGGCCACGGAAGGTTTGGTAAGTTCCATCTCCCACTAGTTTGTGGCGCAACTGGGATTTGAACCCAGGGCTTTCTCACTGCAGAGCCTGAGCTCCTGGCCACATGCAGCGGGGCCTCCCCACATCTTGGGGTATCTCCAGGCCAAGAGGGGGGCTCTGCACACCCGTGGTGAGGCCTGGCGCTCTCCCCCCTCAGGAGAGCGAGGATGCCGTCAAGGCTCTGGCGAAGGAGAAGGACCTGCTGGAGCGCGAGAAGTGGGAGCTTCGGCGCCAGGCCAAGGAGGCCACGGACCACGCCACGGCGCTGCGCTCGCAGCTGGACCTCAAGGACAACCGCATGAAGGAGCTGGAGGCCGAGCTGGCCATGGTGAGACCCCCTCCCAGCCCTGCGCACTCACCCGGGGCGGTGGGCTTGTGCAGGGAGGCAGGGCGCAGACCTCGGTTCACCCAGGAACCCTGGGGTGGGGTGGGGTCCAGCAGAGTGAGGGGGTTGGCCCGGGGGGGGTTGTGTGTCTGTGATGATGGCATCTTCTTCCCACGCCAGCCCTGAGCCTGGGGCAGCCTTTCACCCGCACCTGGGCCTAGGAGTCCATCCATTCTTCCGCACTCCCCAGACTACTGTAAAAATAAAAGCCCATTTTTGTTTAAAAATACACATATTTGTTTAGGAAACCATTTGGGAAGAAATATACCAAAACCTTAGTAATGGTTAGCTCTGGGTACCGGGATTACAAGTGAGTTTTAGTTTCCCTTTTTTTTGCCTTATTTTCATCTATAGTGAGAATGTCAAGGAAAAAAGTGTTACATTTTTCTAATCAAAAACAAACCTTCAGAATACTTCCAAAACCGGTTTTCTGTGGTGGTGCACAGCCGCACGTGGGGACAGGCCCGTGGTGTGTCTGGGCCTGGTGGGAAACTGAGGTCCAGGGCCCCGGAGTTCTGTTCTCCCTGCTGCTGTGTGATCTTGGGCCGCTCCCTGAACGTCTCTGGGCTTCAGTGGCCTTTATCTGGTAGTGGGGTGGGGCTGAAGGTCTTGATCCCACCCTTTGTGCTCCACGAGGTGGCTAGGAAGCGCTAGGGAGCCCCCGAGGGGTAGAGAGGCCTACCTGGCTCAGCGTCCTCCTGCAGAGCACTGATGTGAGCAAACTGTGGTTACAGCCATGGGTTCTGGGTTCGAATCCAGCCCCCATCCCTTTCTAGCTGTGTGACCTTGGGCAGGATCCTTCACCTCTCTGAGCCTCAGTTGCATCAAGTCTGCATAGGGGTAACTGTATATATCTCCTAGGGCTCTCATGAGGATTTCAGTGAAACCATGCGAGGGAGGTGCTTGGCACGGCACCTCTACATGGTTAGTGATGGCACAGACGGAGGTTTTCTAAGGTCACTTCCTTCAGGGCCAAGGCCGCCCTGGGCTGGTCAGGATCCATGGGTCCCTCTAGGGACCGGTTCGCGCTCTGCCTCCTGGGTCTCCTTGTCCGATGCTGACCCCTAGTGGTGAGAACTGCCCAGGACCTGCGGCTGTCAGGTCCCCGCTTGGGGTGGCGGTGGGGGGCTTCCCACCGGCCCGCGGTGCCGGTGCCTCTGCTGCCTGCCCAGGAAGAAGGGGCCATTCCACGTCCCCAGCAGGTGAGGCTCCACCTGGGAGAGGAAAGCGCGCGGAGACCTGAAAGTGACCCTGCCCCGGCCTCTCCCTGTGATGCCTTAAAGGGCTTGTTTCAGGGACAGCTGGACTTCCCGTGTGTGGCTAGGATTGCTGCAGGGGCCAGAGCGGAGTGCTCACTACCGGGTGCCAGCAGACCCACCCAGCTGCTCATTGCTCCGCCCCGAGTGCACCTGCTGGGCAGCCAGGATGGATGGGGCAGGAGGAAGGGAGCAGCTGCCCACTTGGAGTGGGGCCAGGACAGGGGGCCGGGACACACGTGCGCCTGGAGGGGAAAGCAGATGTGGTCCCGAGTGAGGGGCGGGGGGCGGGGAAGCATGAGTGCGTGAAGCGGGGCTCCTGCCAGCACGTGGCAGCTCCGGGCCACACCCGGCCTCGCTCCTTCCGCGGAGAGGTCGCTCCCTTGTCCTGGCACTGAGTTCACAGAGCTGATTCGCTGGGCCATGAGTCCCACGCGGCAGGGGCTGGCTTCCATTTATTCTGCGGCTTCCATTTATTCTGCGGCTTCCATTTATTCTGCGGGTTTTTACCACGTGCTTCACTACACGTGCCCAGCCCCGGGCCAGGTGCTGGGGACTCCATAGCGACTAAACACGCCCCTTTCTCTGCCTCATGGACTGAGTCTGTGTCACGTATGCTGGTTATTTTCTTGTCCCAGTGGAGCGTGGGCACCGAGGAACCCACAGGGGGCTCGCAGTGGGACACCCAGGCTTGGAGCCCAACTTGGATGTTGTGCTTGCTGAACACTCTTGGAGAAGTCGCTTAACCTCTCTGAGCCTCTGGCTCCTCCTCAGTCCAGCACAGATAACTGCACACTTCCTGCTTGAGGCCCAGGGCTGCTGCACTGAGCACAGGAAGATTTTCTAAGCAAGGGAGGAGATTATTACCTGGCAGGGGGGTGGGGCCGACACCCTCTACTTGACCTCCCTCCGCCCTATAGGTTTATACTCCCTGGGGCTGATGGTGGGAGGGGAGCCATTTCACAGACTCCTGGGGTGGCTGAGCTGGACGGAACCCTAAAGATCTCTTGGTCCAGGCCCTTCCTTGTACAGATGTGGAAACTGAGGCTTAGAGAGGGCAGCGACGTACCTAAAATAACACAGCTGGTCAGCATGATGAGGCTGTTTGGGGCTTTAGGCCAAGGACTGTCCATTTATCAGCTGGACTCTCCACTCCGCCAGCAGCTGAGGCCTTGGGTGAGGTATGGAAAGTTGTGGAGCAGGAGAGATGGGGTGAAGTCTTTCATTTTATCTGTGTTCAAATTAGGGGCAAAGCCAGAGCTCACAGTGGCTCTGCCATCTGTAGTGACCCCCTGGGCATCAGATTTCCTGGAGAGCTCAGTGTGGGACCCTGGGGACCCTCCTTGTGCCCCTCTCCCCTGCATGAGCCTGGGGAGCCAGGTGGGAAGTAGAAATTGGCTGTGATGAAAAGAATATGCGTTAATACATTGCTAATATGTGCCGCTTTTCTACCCAAAAATAATTTGCATTTGTTTCTAATAAAACCTCACATATCCTGGGAGGGGTAACCCAAAGCTGAGAGAGACCTCAGTCACTGGGTGGAGAAAGGAAAAGCTGTCTAACTCTCCCCCCCCACCCGCCCTGACTCAGCCCCACGCTGTCCGTGTCCCGTGCATTCTCACCGTGACCCTGAGCGCCAGGGTGAGGACTGGCTGTCCCCAGCCTGCATTGTGCAGCACCTTGTGAAGGGGGAGGGAGATCACAGGTTGATGTGGGGGGAGCCAACACGGTGGAACCCAAAGCACCTTCAAATCCCAGCTGGTCCTCAGAGAGCCCAAAAGAATGGGTAATATGTGGGTGCGTGGCCCCCTTTTCTCTCCTATTGCTAGTCTCACTTGGTGGAGTCAGGAGCTAAGGGGTGTCCAGGGGAGCCCCCAGGTGAGGTCTGCCCTGCAGGTGCCTGGTTACTGATGGCTCTCGATGCACAGCCCCAGATGCCCTGGGCCAGAGGTCAGTTCATGGTTTCTCACAACGGTAAGAGGTCCCCTGGTCACGGCACCCTCTTGTTTCCCGGCTCCCTCTCCAGGCCAAGCAGTCCCTAGCTACGCTGACCAAGGACGTCCCCAAGCGGCACTCGCTCGCCATGCCGGGCGAGACGGTGCTCAACGGCAACCAGGAGTGGGTGGTGCAGGCCGACCTGCCGCTGACCGCGGCCATCCGCCAGAGCCAGCAGACGCTCTACCACTCGCACCCCCCGCACCCCGCCGACCGGCAAGGTGAGTCCCCTGCCACCGGGACCCGGGGGGGGCAGCCTCTCCGTCTGCACTGTAGCCGCCTGGGGGGTCGGGCAGACGCCAGGGGCTCAGGTAACTGAGGAGTCTCAGAGACGGGCCTCGGCCACGGCTGGATCCTGGGGCTCAGACAATACCTGCGTCTGTCTGTCTCTCTTCGTCTCTCAGCCCAGCCTGCCTCCAGTTGGCCTCGTTTTTAGTTTGTCTGTTTCCACGAGACAGCGGAACAGTCCGCAGCAGTTGCGGGCTTCTCGCTCCCAGCTCAGGCGTCCAGAAGGGGAACCAGTCTCTTTCTCTGTGTCCATAGCACATCCCAAAGGAGGACTCTGACTGGCCAGCCCGGGTCCCATGCCCACCCCCGGACCAGTCACTGTGTCTGGGGCCCGGTGCACTGGTTCTGCAGCCTGGCGCACATGGCATCCTTGGCAGGGGAGGCAGATAAGCTCCTTGAGTGACAGCACCACACAGTCACAGGGTGTGCCAGAAATAAATGTCACAGGTGTTTGCTGTGGGCACTGGCGGGAGGAAGGGCCCAGCCTCTGGGCAGCATCTGCGCCCACTGGCCATAGTACAGCCCCGGGCCCCTCTGCACATCTGCCGCCCACCTGGCTCCGTTCCCGGTTACTCCGGTGAGTGGCTGCCTTTGTGTGACAGGTGTGGGTTTCTGTCACATCACCTGGCTGGGAATCCAAGTTCTGACTCCAGAGCCCCTCCACACACCCCCCCACCAGACCTTATGGCCATTGGCAGCTAGGACTGTCTTTCCCGGTAATAGAGCCCTACCTGCTCCCATGCTGCCTGCACATAGTAGGCCCTCGGCCCGTCCTGCCTAACAATGCTCCCTGCACCCTGGGCCTGCGCCTGCAGCCGGACAGTGCTCTGCTGGGGGCTTGTGCGGGCTTCCATCTGTGCCTTTCACTAACGACCGCTGACTGAGCACCTTCTGCGGGCCAAGCACCTTGAGCTCTGGGGTCAGCATGGACAGGACACCCAGGGTGCCTGCCCTCGTGGGGCTGACACTGCAGGTGTGAAGGCAGGCAACACCCGTAACTAAGCTGACACATAGATTACAGCCTGTAATTAGCACAGGGAGAGAAATCCACAGAAAACAGGTGCTTGGGTGGAAAAAATAAGGCCTGGGGAGAGCTGGTCATCGAGGAAGGCCTCTTTGGGGACAAGCCTGATGAGAATGTGCCCGATGGGCGGCAGGACCAGCAGGGACTGAAGCAGGGGGGAGATGGCGTGTGTCGGGGACTGTCAGAAGGCCAGGGTGACACAGCCGAGGCTGGCGGGGTAGGCGGGGCCGTATCCCTCGGGCCTCAGCTGGTGTGAGGAGTGGAGGAGGCCGGCCCCTGGAGGCCACCGTGGTCTTCCAGGAGAGAGATGCTGTTGGCCTGGGCTCCAGTGGTGGCAGCGGAGTTGGAGAGAAGTGGGTGGACCTGGGGTTGTGTTTAGAAGCACTGCTGGTGATGGGGTGGGGCGTGGTGGGTGCGGTGGGGGGGAAAGACGAGCTGATGGAGGCCTGTAGGCATCTTGCTTGGGAAGCTGTTGGGATTACACCAGGTTTAGGGACCGTCCAGGTGGTGGGAGGGAGCCTTGTGAGGACAGTCACTGAGGTCCCTGGAGACTCCACCTCTTCCTCTCCTTCACTTGGTTAAGAGCAGGGCTAATTGGATCCAGAGGCTGTGATGGGAGATTCCTCCCGGACGCTGCTCTGACGACACGTGGGGCTGATTAACAGAGGGGCAGAGAGCTGGGCAGGTGTCTTCCCTCCAGCTCAGTGGTCTCGTCTGTACAATGGGGGAGTGGGTGGAATCGCCTGCAGGGCAGTAAAGGCAAGGACATTCTCTCCATCCCTCGCTTACCAGCTGTCCCTGCTTTCCAGCGGTCAGGGTGAGCCCCTGCCACTCCCGGCAGCCCTCTGTCATCTCCGATGCGTCTGCTGCGGAAGGTGACCGGTCGTCCACGCCAAGCGACATCAACTCCCCTCGCCACCGGACGCACTCCCTCTGCAACGTAAGGCCAGCAGCAGCAGGGCCTGGGCCCTGCCCGGACGCCGCGGGGGCGGGCGGAGGGGTGACGACGGACTCGCTGTTTCCTCTCGTCCACCCAGGGAGCACTCTGGCGGAGGCATTTCCTGTTCTGTTCTTTCCTTTTGCAAGAAGAGATGGATGTGGGGAGAGAAAGAAAGGAGGCCCATTTGCTCCTTGTGTCCGGGAGGGCAAGGAAAATCCAGAGGAAGGCGGGCCTGGGTCGGCGTGGGGTCTGCAGCCGGGCTTCCCTCTGGCGGGCTGAGACCGCGGGCTTCTCCTCCCGACGTGACCCTCGCAGCTCAGGGCCCGGCCAGCACCTGCGTTCCCTGCAGGGCCAGCTCTCAGTCTCCACCTGGGAATGAGCCAGGTTTTCTTGAGCTTCCAGAAGCCTTGGCACGTTTTGCCTCTGGAGAGGTGTCATGAATTTGTTCTAAGTTTGTTGGCTCTGCTTATTTAATCAAATACTCTTTGATTGCATGCTGGGTGCCAGCTCCTGAGTGCAGGCTCCCAGCTGTCCCTAGTCCCCTAGCTCTCGATGAATAGTAGGGCGGGTGGAGTGAGGAGGTGAACGAAGGTGGGTCCTGTGTCTGAGGACGGGAGGATGCCACGTGTAGGCTCGAACATGAGACATGGAGGCTGGGTGTGGGGGCCGCCCTTCATTCCTGTCCCATCACATGGTTGATCATATGAGGGCTCCCCTGCCATGTCCTAAAGACAGAGACACTATAGGCTGGGTCTTCAAATGCCTTAACCAGTGAGATAGATAATAAAAAAGAAATGAGGTGAACATAGTGGGAAAGAAAGATACAAAAACGATTATTGCCGATGATATGATTACCTACCTGGAAAACTCGAGAATAACCTTGAAAAGCCATTAGAACTAATAACAAGCTAGTATATAACGGTGCTGGTTCAAAATCAATTTATAAAAGCCAGTAACTTCTCTATATACAAGTAACCATAATGGAAATATTTTTTTCTCTCTATAACAATGAAAAGCTCTTATAAAAATAGCTAAGACTAAACTTAAAATAAGTTGCTGCGTGGGCAGCGGGCAGCAGGATTGCTGGCCTAGGCCCCACTAAGGGCTGGGACTCTTCTTTAAAGGGAACCAAGGCAAAGAAGGTGGGCCACTAGCGGGGCTCTGACGTCTATTCTCTGGTTCTGAGGGCCATGGTTAAATTGTACCTACAGCCAGCATCGCACAGCGCGGCCCAGAACCTTCTAGCATCTGTGCACAGCCCTAATGAGAATCCCTTTGCAAGAGCCTTTGGGTTTTTTTGGCTCGCTTGATGGGCCCAAAGGGGCTCTGACAGCCGAAATGCTGTTAGAAAATCCATTCTGCAGAAAGGTTCTCTGAAGGCCTCCTGAGTTGCATGGGCGCAGGCCTAGCCTTTTGCCCAGCTGGGCCTTCGCACAGACCTGCTGCGACAGGCGGCAGGCCCGGCACATTTATTTCCACATTCACCTGAGACATAGCCCTGCAGCCAGGAGATGGGTGCTTTGCTCAGCCGGTTGTCCGGACACGGGCATCTCAGTGGGCACTGGCCTCATTCTTTTCCCATACATTTGGCAAAGATGGCCCTGCCCAGAGTAAACCTGTTTTAGCTGCCGGCCCTGAGTTCTGTTTGTACACCCCGAGATAGGACTAAAGACTAAACTACCATTTGTTCCGTTCCCGCCCACCCCCAACCACCTTCGTCCCACATAGCAACGGCCGTGCACACAGGTGAGCCAGGAAGAGCCTGAAAGTAGCTCCAGGTAACCCTGTCCTCAGGCATCCGACCTGACGACACAGGAACCGCCCAGGGGGCACCTTGGCCTGCAGTTCTGGAAGCAGCCACCAGGGTCTCCCTAGTAGGGACTTCTGTGATCCAAACTGTCTGCCCGCCCGCCTGGCAGGACAGACGGATTCTGGGATGTAGCGAGCGCGTTTGCCATCCACTTTCACACACCACGGGAAGGGCGAGCTGGGCCAGGAGGAACCAGACTGTCCTGAATTTGCATCGTAGCTCTGCTGTTAATGAGCTCCGTGATGCTGGACTCTGGAGTCTGTGTATCTGTAACCAGTGAGTCCTCCTGCCCTTCCACAAAGTAAGAGATTCACTGTGTTTGTGGGGGGAGTTGGAGGCCACAGTTCCCCGAGGCTTCCTGTTCCAAAATTCTTTATTTTTGTGTTTTTTCTATAAAGTGGTATTTCTTTAGGTAAAGCTCCAAGTCTGACCAACCTCCAAGTTCTAATACAATAGACCGATTGGGACAAGAACTGAGAAGCCTCTGAGTAACTGATTTGTTGGTCAGAGGATGTAGGGGGTCAAGAGGCCAGAGCAGGCAGGAGAGCATCCCGGGGCCTCGGGCCAGGCGCCCTTATCCAGACAGCATCTCAGTGAGCCCCAGGCCCTCCCCACCGAGCCATCTGGGAGTGTCCGCTTCAGGGGTGGGGGCTGGGTTCCCCACGCAGAGGCAGGGTGGCTTCCTCTCATGGGCGATCACAAGCCTCACGGGCCACCTCTGCTCTCGTGTGTCCCGTGTTTCTGCCGTTTCATCTTTGTCCTCTCCTTTGGCTACAGGGCGACAGTCCCGGCCCAGTTCAGAAGAACCTGCACAACCCCATTGTACAGGTAGGTGTGCTGTCACCGGGTTCTCGGGCCCTCCCTCCACCCCACCTTGACCGTGGCTTCATCCCTTGTGCCCCTGGGCCCTTGGCATCCCCACATCCATACTTGGGCACCCAAGGCAAAGAGGAGTTAAGGAGTCGCATGTGGACTGGCACCTGAATCAGGCTGACCACCTGGGTCTGCCCTTCCGTGCCCTCTTCTGCACCTGTAAACCTACTAAGTGCATCACACGTTCTCCATCCTGCTGCCCTGGCAGAGTCTTCTCCTGGCAGCCAAAGTCTGACTGGCCGAGCCACGCGCTCCTTGTCAGGGTGAGGGCAGCATGACCTGGAGGGTCAGAGGGGGGTCTCTGAGACCAGTGTTCTAGTGCTGGGGTCCCCTCCACCACGGATGTCTTTCAAATGGAGATTCCTGGGCCCTTCACCCTGGAGAGTCTGGTCCCCCAGCTGTGGGCTGGGGCCTGGCCTTCAGGAAACGGATTTTGGGAACCACTAGTCCAGTCTGACCCTGACCTTTCTGACGGAGAATAGTACCCCGTGTCTGTACAGAGCACTTTCCAGTTTGCAAAGCTCTCTGGCGGACACCCCCCCTCCCAACCCCCATAGTTATCCCATAATCAGGGCGAGACCCCCAAGCCCCAGCCTCCCCGCTCGACCTTGACCCATCCTGCTGCTTGTCCAGGGCCTTCAGGGCCAGGGTCCTTGGTGGACACGCGGCTCAAGCTCTCCCAGGCCCTTTTTTCCCACGGGCGCTTTTTCGCAGGACACTTGCACCCTTGCTCGGTGCCCCTGCAGGAGGGCCCGGGGTGGGACCATGGCCCAGGGCGGGGACACGCCCCCTGGAGGCACTGGGAGGTCGTGGGGCGGGATGCAAACCGCGCTGACCGCTGTGGGCCGCTTCCTACGCGCCAGGCACTGTCCTGCGCGCTCTGTCCTCGCTGCATGACACCCTCGTGGCAGTCTTGGGCGGGTCCCGCGGCTGTCCCCGAGGTTCTGGCACCGGCCCTGGGTGGGGGGGGCGCCCCTCCTCGGTGCTGCGCCCCCAGCTCAGGTTGGCTCTGTTCTCCCCCCCCCATCTCTGCCCCTCGCCCCGGCTGCTCAGTCACTAGAGGATCTTGAAGACCAAAAGCGGAAAAAGAAGAAAGAGAAGATGGGATTCGGCTCCATCTCGCGCGTCTTCGCCAGAGGGAAGCAGCGGAAGTCCCTCGACCCCGGCCTCTTTGATGGTACCGCCCCCGATTATTACATAGAGGAGGACGCGGACTGGTGATGCGCGCCCCCTCCGCCCGCGGCCCGGCGGGCGCGTCCGGGCGTGCGTGCGTGCGTGCGTGCGTGCGTGCGGCGCTTGGCAGGAGCGTGGGACGGTGCGTGTGGACGTGCGTGGATGCGTGGGTGCGTGCGTGGTGGGGCGTGGCTGTGAGCGTGCGTGCGTGGTGGGGCGTGGCTGTGGGCGTGGCCAGGCGCCGGCGTGCGCGCCCCTCCCCTTGCGCCGCCACCTCTGTAATTGCTGTACATACTCCGGACGCGTGGGAACCTGTCCGCCGCTGTCCTCGGCGCGACCCGGCTGTGTTGTTAACCCGGGTTCGTTTTGTTTTTCTCGTTTCTGTTTTGTTTTTTTCATGTTCCTTTTCATTTGGTTCGTTTGGGTTGTGTTTTGTTGTGATGTTTGTGTTTGTTTTGTGTGTTTTTGTTTTTTTCTTTCTTCTCTCCCCCCCCCTTTTCCCCTCCCCTCCTCCTTTTTATGAAACTTGAAAACTTGAAGGACTGCTGTGTATTTGTAAATAACAAAAACGATTGTGCACTCCGTGCTTGTAAATGTCCCTCGTCCACACTGCTACTTCTGGAGCCCCGTCTCCCCGGGACGCGGCCTGTCCTTGATGTGTCCTCCCCGCCCCGCCCCGCGTGAACGTGCGGGACCGGGCCCTGGGCTCGCTCGGGGCGCGCTCAAGTCACTTTAACCACAAAACGCCTCCGTCGTCAGGGTAAGGTCGCCCTGCCAGAGCCTCGGGAGCCCGGCCCGGGGAGGGGGCCTTGCTGGGCGGGGTTGGTTGAGGTCTAACGGGCTCTTTTTTAACGGCCTGCCAGTTTTTAAATTGCGTTGCCGTTTCTTTCTTTATGGGGAAAAAGAAAAAAGAAAAAAAAAGAGGAAAATTGTACCGTTTAATTTATTTGCACAAATGCAGAAGACTTATTCTATCTAAATTATTACATAAATATCGGAATGTATATTTTTCCACGGGGCGGGCGGGAGGCGGGAGTTTCTGTTGACTTGTCTGTCCTCTTACGATGCTGCTGCCAAACTGCGCAAGGTAGGGCTTAGGGTGGCCGGCACCCAGGGACCGTGGGATCTCAAAGCTCGCTCTTTTCCGTTCTTTCTTTCTTCTCTCTCCCGGTTCTTCCGTCCCTGCATGGAAGGGCGCTCCACCCTTCATCCCACCCATAGCTTTCTCCGGGCCTTTCTCTATTTATCTGAAATACAGAACGCTGACCTCAGTGAGCAGGGCGCCTGCTGCGGTGGTCACCTTCTCTTGGGTCTGTCTTTTGAGTGAGGTTGGATATGGGGGGGGGATGCAGCCAATCGCATGACCACAGGGACCCTCCAGCGTCATAGGTTCCCCCCTGCAGCTGTGTCTCTCTCATCCTTGGTTTACTCTGCACATTGGCCAGGCGGGTGTCACTGGGAGAGGCTCTCATCTCACAGGGAGGGCTGTCGGGGACACAGTGCCCACCACCAGAACCTCTGCCCTCCCCGTTCTGGTTGGTTCCTCCAGCCACACTTAGCGGGAACCTCTCGGGATCCCTTCGGCCCTGGGTTCCACCTGTCCCCGCAGCCTGACCCGCTCATGCCAGGAGAGAGGACTGGCAGGGACGTGTGCCCATCTGGGAAGCAGTGTTGGCCCCAGTGAGGCTTCACCAGCAAGGAACCCTGTGCATTAAACGTGGGGTGGTGGAGAGAGCACGTGAACTGGAAGCAGGACCTCCCAAGGGCCTCCAGCCAGCTTCCCTTTTCTTTTGGCCTGTATCCCACCCCCATCCCCACCCAATGCTCCACCTTAACTACTAACATGACTCAGTTCACACACCCTCTAAACAACAGTAGTTGCGCTTTCTGCTAAATAATATTTTCAGCTGTTACCAAGAAACAGGATTTTCAAATGCTGGAGCGTCTTTATCAGAATGGATAGGATATTTTGTCCAAAGTCTCTAAAACAAACAGAAAAGCCTCAATGGGCTGCTCCCTTTCCTTCTGACTTGGGGGGGGCGGGTTGGGAAGGAGCAGGCCGGGCACCTAATAAGGCTCCTTCTGGCCTCCTTGGCCAAGCCCTTTAACCCAGAGACCGGAGCTGGCATCTTTCTCTGCAGAGAGAGGTTTTAGAAAACACTTTCTCCCCCATGAATTTTTGTCTTCTTTTGATTGATTTTTATTGCTTTTCCTTATGAGAAAATAACATTGCGACCACTCCTGGTAATGATTTAGTAGCTCCTTTTCATTTCAGTTTTTGTAAATTAGGAGATAATTCTAAGAGTTCCTAAGGATGATTTATTTAAGAGAACTACGTCAAATAGCGAATGAGTTATGGGTAACGTTAGATGAAAACAACCTTTCCCGTGGGAAGGGTTTCTCGAAGGCATGGATGCAAATATAAAATATTAAAAAAAAACTAAATAAAGCTTATTTTAAAATATTATCGAACTCTATGTTATTTGATTGCTTCTATGTCGCTCTGGGTGGGAGGCAAAGTCCCCATAACCTGCTCCTTGGAATTCCAGGGCTGGGTCCTGAGGCGGGGATAGGAGGGGCCGAGAAAAGCTGGCTGGGTTCTGAGCCATGGAGGGGCCAAGGCTGGGGTGGTCTCCCAGAAACACCATGCCTTTGCTGACTTTTCTCTAGGCACCCAGGGCTGCCCGGGTCCTACTGCGCCCACTCCAGGCCTGGCACCCTGGCCCTGCGTACTCCAGCTCAGCGTCTGGTCAGCTTTCATCAGCTCCCTTCTTCCCCCTGCTTGCCTTCCAAAGGCCCAGGCATGGGGCCTGTGAGTTTGGGGCATGTTACTTCGTGCAGACCTCAGTGGGCCTCTGCATTGTCCCAACTTCCTGCCTTCCCTGGGGACTGAGAAGAGCTTAAGGGAGAAGTTGAGCAAATCACAGGGCTTCCCTGATGAAGCCAGTAAGCCAGATTTCTCTGAGCCCCAGGAGAACCCCCAGACTCAAAGCCCAGGTCGCCCCCAGTGAAACGCCACAGCGTGGCCCAAGAAGAGGCCACCGGATACCCCAATCCCTGATGTCAGCCAATGCCCTCAACCACTGTCTCCCAGCCTGAAAAGAGCTGCTCCAGCATAAAACAGATGGAAGACTAGCCTTTTAACTCCCCATCATTTCTGCTGGAAGGAAGCTCACAGCTCCATGATACATAGGGTGTCCCAAAAAAATGTATACACACACTTTGAAATTATAAAGTCCGTGTTTATTAAGGATACATTTCATTTTCAAAACTGAGCTACCAGTTGTTAAAGTGTATACGTTTATATATATAGAGAGAGAGAGAGACCATGCCAAGAAGTTATAGAGCTCAGGACTGCGAGGGACTTAGGGGCATCCACCCCAGCAGCTCTCAACCTGGCCCCACATTCAAATCACCTGCGAAGTTTTCCCAGCAATGACCGATGCCAGGCCATAGCCCCGAATCAGTGTTGAACCTCCTCTGGTGATTCCGGGAAGCAGCCAGGCCTGAGGGTCCCTGGGCCAATCCGCCTCATGCAGGCATCACGAACCAGTTACAGAGCCCTCCCTGCCTGTCCTACAGTGGCGTCTGATTGGACTGTACAGAGCTCAGACGGCCACTGCCAGTCAGTCGGAGCTGGCATACAAGGAGAAAGCCGATTTTCCATCCCCAAACTAACTCAACCCCACACTGGACAGGCGGGAAAATGCTGGCCCAGGGAAGAGGGACTCGGCCGAGATTCTAGCTGTGCCTCCTACAGCCATTTCTGTGGCTCTACTCAAAAGCCACGCGGCCTCCTTGCTGATCTCTGAGACCTGTCCCAAGTGGCTCCCGTTAGAACTGACATGGGGCTGCTGGGCTGGGCGCTGCGCTCGGTGGGCGAGGCCCTGCGTGCGGGCACCGGGCTGCGCTCTGGCCCTCGGCAAGCTGCCCCGCCGCGCTGTGGGCTCCCACAGGTGTAACCCAGTCCTGGTAATAATAATATAATAATCTCGTCTAACACTTACTAAGCACTGACCCTGGGCCAGGGCCCATGCTGCGCACTTCACTTTATTAACTCCATTAACCCGCCAGCTGCCTGTCACTGAGAAACGGAGGTTAAATCGTCCAGGGTCGAGGAGCCCCGTAAACAGTGGAGCTGGGCTTCAGACCTAGGGAGCCTGTGGTGCCGGAGGCATGGTGCCACCTGGGCAGCGGGGCTGGCACCGAGCAGGCGGGCACTGTATCTGCTCCGGCCCGGCCTGGCTCGAACCCCTCCTCAGCCCCACTCTCACCCAGCAGTAGTCACTGGCACAGCAGAGCGTTTTCTTGTGTGACTGAGTCTGTTCCCGTCAGCTTTTTACCCCCAGGCCCAGGCCCCCACCCCACCCCCACCCCCGAGGGGAGCTGGAGAGGAGCCGAGCAGAAATGGGCCCAAGCTCTCCGTTTGGAGCAGACTCACCTTCCTTCGCTCTGCCGTGGGACCCCTCTGCTGAACCACAGCTGTCACTTCCTAGGGGTTAGCTCCACCCACAACACGAGGTGCCCGGTCCCCTCCTGGCACAGGGAGAGCCCAGGCCCCGCCTGTCTTGGGCAGCTGCTGTGTGCTTCACTCACCTGCGCTGCTACGTGTGGGGTCCTCCACCCTTTGACAGTGTAAGTTTAAAATATCTGTGGGCCCTGGTACCAAAAACCTGCATTTTCACAAAATGGGCCTCAAACGTCCCACCCCCAGCCCACCTGCTCCTAATAATTGGCTCTTAAGCTTTTTCAACGCAGCACCCTCCCTCCCCAGGTGGGGCAGAGCATCCGGGGCCCCTGCCTCCCTCCCACCTGTTCCCACTTCCCAGTGGAGAGCAAACGTGGTGGTAATAAAGGCAAGATGGGCTTTATTTTCTAGAAGGATGGACTCATTTTATACAATAAAAGAATGCCCGATAAACTTAAAAATAATTCCGGAGTTTGATCTTGACAATATGTTAGAGGTTTAGCGATCCAAAGTCATAGCCCGTCACCAGTGCAGTGTCGCTGTACAGGCAAGTGGAGAGTATAAATTTTGTTGTTAACACTCACACGAGGGTATTTTTTTCATTGCTTTTTAGGGAGGGGGAGAGAGAGGGAGAAACACCGATATGAGAGACACATCAATTGTTTGCCTCCTGCCCCTGCCCTGGGGCTGGGGTCAGACCTGCAACCCAGGTACACGCCCCTGGCTGGGAATCGAACCTGAGACCCTTCGGTGCGGGTGCGAGGGCAACGCTCTAACCACTGAAGCACACTGGCCAGGGCGAGGGTTTGAATCACGGTGGCCTCTGGGGTACGGATCATTCAAACCTGAACCACCCCAGCCTGGTGCTTAAAACCCCGTTACTGAAAAGTAGGCACATTGCGGCCCGCACTGTCCAGCACCGCGCCCACCGTCCCCAGCCACCCGGAGCCACGAGGAAACGGGCCCGAGGGCTGATCTTTAGAAGCCAGAGCAGCAGCGACTGAGAGCCTGGACCTGTCGCTCCTGAAAATGGCAGGGCTTCGCTCACCCGGCTGTCCCGGGGCTGTGCGGCGTCACCTCCGCACAGGCTCTGCGGCCGCACTTCCGAATCAGCCCCGGGCAGCACCGGCCGGCTGCTCGCGTGCGTTTCCCAGTTTGGGGGTTGGGGCACCCCTCCTTGCTGTCTTAATGGGGTACAGTACTTAGCAGTTAATTGCACCAAAGTAACGGGCCCTATGAAATTGCATGTCATGCCCTGGCCGGTGTGGCTCAGTGGTTAGAGCGGCGGCCTGAGCGCCGAAGAGTTGCGGGTTCAATTTCTGGTCAAGGGCATGTACCTGGGTTGCAGGTTCGATCCCCAGCCCCGGTCAGGGCTCATGTGGGAGGCAACCAATCGATGTTTCTCTGTCCCACTCCCGCCCTCCCTTCCACACTCTCTAAAAGTCAATGGAAAAAACATCCTCAAGTGAGGATTAACAGAAAAAGAAATTGCATGTCCTGCTCCACCTGCAGGACCATGCAGCCCCCCGGGGGCCAGGCCAGGCCTGCCTAATGCCTGCAGCTATGGCCCGAGAGCCTCAGCGTCCTCACCTCTGAAATGGGTGCCATAGCCCTGCTTTCCTGTGGGCTCAGACCTAAAAGCCGAGTGTGTTTTGGAGCCAGGAAGGACTGGCCCCCAGCATGCGTTCCTTGTGATTTGAGTGAATTTAAGTTCAACCAGAGGGAGGGAAATTTGGGAAGTGGCTTGACTCACATCTTTAGCCCAAAGGAAGGCGACTGGATCCAAATGTGTCCCCAGAGGTGAAATCCAGGGTCAGGCTGTGTGAACCTGCTGTCCCGGAGCTGTGTGCCAAGTCCTCAGATCCAAATCCAGGTCCCTCGTTGCTTTGGGGGAGAATCCAGGTGCCTCCACCTCGGGACAGGGAGGGTTTGAGGCGTTTGCCCCTGGAACCCACCAGGCCTAGCATCATCTCATCTTTCTAAAGCCCGGTGGAAACATACTCTCAAGCAAGTTTAGACGGAGAGAAGCCACTAGGCTGCCCAAGGCGGGGTTCTTGAAATAGACGTCCCAAGGGTCACCCTCGGGTGGCACAGTTACAAGGAGACATGTCAGAGCCCAGAGAGAGCCTGGTCTGGCAGGAAGGCATGCCTCAAACTCCAAGATAAATCCTGTAAGTGTCCCGTTTATAGATGAACAAACCACAGCACAGAGAGGTGAAGTTCTTGGCCCAGGGTGCACAGCCAGGAAGAGACGTCCCCAAGGGCTCCGCCAGGGACAGCTGATGGACAGGAGGCTTCAGGGGACTTGAGAAGCCCTCACTAGCTGAGCCCTGTGCAGGGTAGCTCTGTGGGGTTGTTTCTCTGCCCTGTAGAGAGAGAAGTTGGAATAAGCGGGGGTTTGCAAACTGTTTTCCACGGAACCCTTGGGGGTTCCGCAGAGATCCCTCAAAAGATTGCCGTAGCTGGTGACAGAAGTAATCGGCGGGGCTCCAACCCCACCTGCAGCCAGCAGCTCTGCTCTTACCTGTCGCCCACTGGACCTCCATGCGAGAGTCTGTCTGGAGTCCTCTGATAGAAAGAACCTGGGCAAGGGGGAGAGAAGATGAAAGAGTTTGAGAACCACACGTAGATCAGCAGTCGCGAAAGCTGACCACCAAGGCTTGAGTTTCAAGGATGCAGATTCCCAGGCTCCATCCCTACTTACCGGACCAGGGAGCCGTGTGCATGTCGAACAAGCTCCCCACGAGGGCTCAGCTGCAAGAGGTTCCACGGGGTGATGGCCACAGATGGCATCTCACCGTGGGTTTCGATGCAGACTCCTGTTGGAAAGCTTCCCCGAGGAGCCGTCACAGGCAGGTTGAGACACCTTCCTGGGCGGTTCCAGGGAGGGAGGAACCACACCCAAGCAAGACCCAGGCTACCCCCAAGGTAGCCGGTGACCAGCGACCTTGCTGGGTCCTGCTGAGCAGAGCACAGGGGACTGGCCCGATGTGTCTGCTGCCCCTGGGCAGCCCTGGGAGCCCTCCATGCCCTTATTAGGGTCACAGAGAGGTTTCCCGATTTTCCTGGAGGCACACAGCCAGGAGGTGGCGGGGCAGGAGTCCAACCTGAATGAAGTCCAAGTTCTGAGTGTGATGTTCACCATCTCAGACTGGGCCTGACCTGTGGCCGACTGAGACCCGCTGAGCACTGGGGGGCCTGATGACCGTGGCCTGGGGCCAATGGTGCCCCATCAACTCTCTGGGTGACGAAACCTAAATTAGGAGTATGGCTACCCATGCCACACTCCGGGGAGAGGTGTGGGGTGGAGCAGCTCCTGACCCTGCTCTCGGGCTCCTGAGAAGGCCCAGCCTTCACCACCCCAGAATCCCACCACCCTCGGCCCAGTGCAGTCAGGAGCCCTGGGCCAGGCTCTGGACTCCCAGTTCCCAGCTGGGCTAACACCTTGCTGTGTGACCACGGGCAAGTCGGTCTCCCTCTCTGGGCCTCAATGTCCCTCTAAAACAGACCAGGGCAGTGGTTACCCGTCTGTGGCCTGTGGAATCTTACAAGTCCCTGGTGTCCTGGGCCACCTCCCGTCCCACTCGCTGCCCTTCGGCTCAAAGCTTTGGTTTACTTAGGCTTATAGATGTGATTTCATTTGAGCGAAGGGCCTACAACATCAGGTCAGTGTGAAATCCATGAGTTAGGTCATCTTTGAGCACCCTCCAAGGGCCTCAGGCCTCCTCCTGCCCCTCTCCCAATTGTGGAGAAGTCACTCCCCGTGGGCACCTCCAGACTTCCTCTGCTCCTCATCAGAGAAAGATGGCCCAGGCCTCCTCCCTCCTCAACCCTGGCAGAACAGGAAAGCAGGGGCTGCTCAAGGCCTCCCCACCTCGGGCTTCTGAAAGCCTGTCAATCCAGGGACACAGACACTCCCCAGGAGGCCATGCACGTCCCCTGGGTGAGCCACAGTGAGGCGGCGTTGAACAGTGACCCTCCCAGGTCACAGCTCTCTACAGTTTACAACGCTCTTTCACAGGCAGACCAGGGTCAAGGTTAAGAGTGTAGATTCTGGGCAGACTCTGAGTTCTAACCTCAGTCCTGATACTTGCTACCTGGTAACCTTAGGCAAGTTACTTAAACTGGCGGTGCCTCAGTTTCCTCACCTGTACACTAGGGATAGTAAGATATTGTCAGAGGGTGGCTGCAAGGATAAAATGAATTGCATATAAAAGGCTTTGTTAGCCACGATAATGACAATGACATTGGTCTCATCAGCCTGTCACCAGCCCTGGGGAGACAGGCAAGAGCAGAGCCCTGTGTACAGATGCAAAGACTGAGGCCCGGGTAAATCCAGCAGCTCGCTGCAGCTGCAGAACCAGCCTGGGCCCAGAGGAAGTGAGGATTCCAGAGCTGAGAGGGCTCTCAGTGCCCCTCACGCACTCCCGGCAGGAAGGTACCTTCTCACAGCCAAGCAGGACATTGGTGGCCAAGCGGGTTCCGGAGCCCAGGGATCCTGACTCCCAGGCCAGTGCTCTGCAGACCCCAACAGTCAGCTGGAAGAAACTATATCTCTGGGTCCATCAGTTTTGGAAACAACACATAGGGTCTCCAATCCTTAGAGATCAGCACAATCCGTTCGCTTTTCAAGGCTCTGACAAGTTCTGCAGTCGAAAAAAATTTTTACTTTTTTCCACCTCGTGTTTCCCAAACTTGATTGACTACAGACCCATATGCTTTCTCTAGTTCCAAATTGTCTCCAGGCCTGCACAGGGCCAGCGTCCTTCCTTGTTAGGAAGCCGATGGCTCTGGGGGTAGCGTGGAATCTGTCATCCTGAGCCAGGGAGGGAGAAGGCCACCTCTGACAGCTGTCACTGCAGGGACCAGAGCTGTGGTGACAGAGGAAGAGGTCTCTGTAAGCCAGAGGGAGTTTGAGGGCCATCTACGAACTGATAGCAGCTCAGGCGTACGAGCCATTCCCAGGTTCCCTTGGTCTCTCCATGTGTGCAAGAAACTCAAACTCACTTTAGTGACAGCCGGAACCCAGCGGAGTTTACAAAACCTGAGCAGCACGGGGAGGGGTGTCAGGGACCCAGCCAGGCTTTGGAGCCAGGTCTTCGGGTTTAATCGCTTAGCTGTGTGACCGTAACCCAGTCACTGAGTCCCTTTCATGAAGCCCCCGGGGGGAGCCGGACCTGCTGACCAGCTGCTGTGTAGACCAGCTCTGAGGGCCCCCTGCTGGGGGTGCTGTGCGAGGGTGAGGCCTGCAGGACCCTCCGGAGCACCCTCTCGAGCCAGCGCTGTGCTGGTCCCTTACACACCTCATCCCACTCAGCCTCAAACCCAGAGGCCTCAGGAGAGTCGGTGAAGTGGGTGTGGGGGCTACAGGGCCGTGAGCTCACCACCCCCGGTCCAAAGGAAGCGGCCCCTGCTGGGCGCAGTTTCCAGAGCCCTTGATTGCTCAAGAGAAGCCCAAAATGCCACTTAATCCACCCCAGTTCTTTAAGACAGGCAGCTCATTTTTAAAATGTTAGTGCCCTTTAGGGGGAAAAATATGTCGTGCCCCAATTTGTCTCTGGGCCAGCGGCTCCACCCTTCCAGTCTGGAGTCTCTCTGCAGGCCCTCCAAGCCCTCCCAGGCCTGTCTGTCCCCTGATCAGAGCCTGCCTGGCTGTGGGGGCTTCTTGATTCCTCCCTCACCAGAGGCCCCCTGCCCTCCTCCCCTCCTGGAGAGCGGACAGCAGGGAGACCACACTCATTTCTGAGCTCAGAGCAGGGTTTCCAGGGCTTGGGGTGTCCGGGGAGTAGTGTTGGGTCTGCCCTCAGATGCCAGGAGTCCGCAAGCCCGTCCAGAGGCCCATGTGGCCAGGGCTGCAGCAGGACCAGGGTCAGCCCACTGGGGGCCTGAGAGCCCAGCCAGGTGACTCAGCCATTTCTCGAAGACTGGGTCAGGCTCTGTGGGGCCCAGAGATTGAGAAGGAGGGAGGGTAGGAGGGAGGGAGTGCTTCACCTTCAGTAACGGTGCTGCTGGGCCTGACAACAGGGTGACTCATGCTCTCCCAGAAACCCAAGAAAGAGACACGGCCATCGATGGGGGGGAGGGGGGAGCAGCTGCAACCCGGAGGCACAGGGAGAGAGAGAGGGTGGCAGGTTGAGGACTGAGGGCAGAGATGGGCTTCTGGAGGGCCCAGGGGAGCAATGAAAGCTGGGAGAGGAGAAGGTGATATGACTGGCTACATTTACTTAATGTCTGCTGTGCCAGGCACGTGTATGAAGTTCACATGTGGTCATTAAGTCATTCAACAAACACTGACCACCTCCTATGGGCCAGGCCTAGGGCTAAGAGCTGAGGATGCCAATGCAAATGGTGAGATGACATAAATTTTCCTAACACAGTCCTCACCCAAGTCACATGACATGTGTACCATTGTCCCAACCTTACAGAAGAGGAAACCGAGGCTCAGAGAGGTGAGACGAATCGCCAAGGAGACATGAGAAGTGATAGAATGAGGCTAAGCACTGGGGTTCAGCAGGCTATTGCTCTGCACTGCTTTCTAGGCAGATACCAGTGAAGCCAATAAAACCAGGAGCCACTAGAATACAGTTCTCTCATTTCCAGACTTCTGGTCCTGGAGGGGGCAGAGAGGGTTGTCACAATGAAAGGGGGTTGCCTAAATAGGGAGAGAAGGCTTATTTTACAAACTGGGTGGAAACTCCCTAGGATGTTTTGCTCTGTGTTGAGGCTCCTGTGAAACATACTAATGGGTTTGAGAGGGGTTAGGGTTATGGTTTCATGTATTTTAAGGGGCTCGTGGGGATGGGAGTGCCATCAGCCTCTCAGCTCAGGGCCTCAGGGGTCCTGTGGGTTGGTGGCGGGACCCCCAGAGTCCTGCTGTCACCCCAGCAGCTGCACGGCTACTGGCCTGGTGCTGTTATACCTGTGCCATCTGGTCCTGTGGGCCTGCTCCTGAGACCTGTTCTGCACATATTTTCATCATCACAGAAAGTTCTTTTGGATAGCACTGGGTTACTAGGAAATGAGGACAGAAGGCGTAGTCCCAGAAGGAAGCAAAGTGAGAATGGAGGAGAGGTCTTATTTTAAGAGAAAACAATCGGGAATATTCCAGAAACAAACCCACACATATAGGAAGCACAGTTTCTATCAACCAGAATATATGAAAAGAAATCCATACCCAGCCGCATCATAATGAAACTGAAGAACATCAAAGACAAAGAGAAAACCTTAACAGTAACTAGCTGACGAACGGTTAGACGGACAGCTGACTTCTCATCCACAAAATGGAAGGCAACAGACAATGGGGCAATGTCTTAAAGCCTCTCAGAGAAAATAATGGTCAACCCAAAACCGTGTACCCAGCAAAATGCTTTGAAGAACAGGGTGAAAGAGACTTTTTTCAGATAAACAAAAGTTGTAAGAGCTTACCGCCAAAATACTCTTAATCAGAGGAACTTTTAAATCAGGTTCTTCATTAGCCCAGAAGTAAGGCCTAAGACACAAGAAGAAATAAGTAACAGAGAAATTGGTAAACATGTAGGTAAATTATTTTAATATTATTAGTATAAAACAATCATGATGACAATGTGTAAATTGTGAGGGTTTTTTTAAAAAAAAGGATGGAATTAAAATCCTGGATAAGCCCAGCCGGGCGTGGCTCAGCAGTTGAGCGTCGACCTAGGATCCAGGTGATCGGGGTTTGATTCCCGGTCAGGGCACATGCCCGGGTTGTGGGTTCAATCCCCAGTCGGGGACGTGCAGGAGGCAGCCGATCAATGATTCTCTCATCATTGATGTTTCTATCTCTCTCTCTCCCTCTACTTTCCTCTCTCTGAAATCAATAAAGATACATTTTAAAAAATAAAATAAAATCCTGGATATGGTAGGGTATAAGTCAGGTAGAGTGATCAGAATGGATATTTTTAGTAATCTCACTGTTTAGGAGAGGGTATTAAGATATTGAGCAAGGCTAGGTCTTGTTCAGTTAAATATGCAGGATATGTTTTCAAGGGTAAGCATTAAAGAGTGGTTCTGGGACTCAGTATGCATCAGAGTCACCCAAGGGGCTTGTTAAAACACGGCTTGCTGTTGGGCCCAACCCCCAGAGTTTCCGCTTCAGGAGATCTGGGGCAGGTGGGATCCTAGAATTCCCATTTCTAACAACTTCCCAGGTGTTGCTGATGCTACTGCCTTAGGGACCACACTGCCTGGGCTACTGAACCAAAACCAGAGAATTAGGGCGCTTAGCCTCCAACCCAGCAGGCCACATACCTAATGTTAGATTTTGTAGGGGTCATATTAAAAAGTAAAACCATAACATGTGAGACGAATTTTAATAATATATTTTATTTAACCCAATAGACCCCAACTATTATCATTTTCATATGTGATCAACATAAAAATTATTAACAAGACAGTTTACATTTTTTTGTACAAAGACTGCAAAACCCAGTGTGTGTTTATACCACCGGCACTTCTGAGCATGGACAAGCCACATGACATGGCTTGTAGCTGCTGTTCTGGACAGAGCAGATCTAGAGTGTGACACGGGCCTACAGAGGCCAGAGGTGCCACTCTGCATGGCAGACACCAGGCTGAGCATTGTGTATACTTCATACATCATCTCGTGCAATTTGACATAATTATCATCCCATTTCACAGATATGAAAAGTGAGGCTGAGAAAATTTAAAACACTTTCCCAAACCCAGTTCTCTCATATTCCAATGCCGACCTCAGAATCTCCAGGTTTCTATAAAGGATTTTCCATAACAGGCCAGCTAGTAAAACTATTTTAGGATTTTTGGACTAGACAATGTGTCATAACTCCTCCTCACTGCCATTGCAGCAGGAAAGCAGCCTTAGACCACGTGTAGACAAATGGCCATGGCCATGTCTGTCCCAGTGACAGTTTATTTGGAAAAGCAGGCAGAGGCTGAATTTGGCCCACGGGCCAGAGTGTGCCAACCCTGAGCCAGGCTAACACCACTGCTTCTGGGGGCCCAGTTTGGGGAAACTCAGTAACTAACCACTAATGTCCTGCGGCGCCCAGGTGCCTGGGTTGGGGTGGGAGGGAGAATGCAGAGTCTCTCCTTCCAAAGTCTCCACTGTGTTGTCTGCTGACCCCCCACCCTGCCCCGTGTTCAGAAGGATCCAGAGTGACTGCCCCCTGGTGGCCCCTCTGAGACTTGGCCAGGGCCCAGCAGGCCGCTCCAGGTCCTCAGCCCTCAGTGAGCTGCCCAGCTATAAACATGAGTTACTCCCGCTCTCAGGGCTGAGACGGAGGGACATAAAAGCCAGGACTGATGGAATCCCAGGCATAAAATCTGGCCCCATTGGCAGCAGCGGGAAATTGCCTTTCATTCATGGTGTAGGACCCCCAGCACTCCCCCTCCTCAGTGTGTCTGCAGCATCTTCTGTTGGAGCTCAGTCCCCGGGGGCCGCAGAGGGCGGGGGGTGCCGAGGGCTGTCTTTTCTCAGAAACTGAAGCGTGTGGTTTGCTCGCGTGAACTCAGCTTGGCCTCCGGCCTTCCTCCAGCCTGGAGCCCATAAACACAGGAATTGCAAGCCAGCTCCCCGCACAGCCTGAGGCCTGTCAGAACCACCCGCGCTCACCCCCAAAGACACATCGCGCTCAGGAAACACAGGAAGTGTGTTGGGGTTTTTTTTCTGTGCCCACTGACCTGCCGGGGGCTCTTCACTCTCCAGCACTCTCTCCCCTCCTTCCTCTTTATCTTTTCACATTTGTTGTTCTGTGGCAGGATTTCTCTCCTGAAGGCTGGCTCTTCCCTCCTCTCTAGCATTTCTCCCCCCCCTCTCTCTTCCCACCCCCACTCCTCCCCCTCTCCCCTCTCTCCATCTGGGTCTCTCTCTGACTCCCCCTGCCCGTGTCCCCTTATCTTTCTCACTGGGGGAGACACAGCCGAGCACTGCAGACACCTTGGCACAGGACACCCAAGTCCCCCTCGGCTCGCAGCCAGCCCCACCCCTCCCACCTGGACTGGACGGGAGGGAGTCTGGCTGGGACAGCGAATTCCTGCCCGGGTGGGATGCAGGGGGAGCGGACCCGGCCCCCTCCCGAAGCTCCTGAGCTGAACTTGAGCCGCATTTCCTCCGGGGACTGCAGTGGGACCGAGGCAGCCGCAGTGCAGGTGTAGCCGCGGCTGGAGAGCGGGGCTGGGACCTGCTGGCGGGCAGGTGTTGTTTCGTCCGTGAGGACCGCTCCAGACGCGGGCCTCGGTGTGTCAGGGACGGAGCTGGGCGCCACTGTCCTAAAGGACCGATCTCCCGCTGCCCAGGACGCCGCTGCTGCGTCGTTCCCAGTACTGAAAAAAATGGGACGGACCCCCGTCTGTCCACAGGAGGCTGGTGACATAAGGGACCCAGTGTGGCTCCCTGAGGCCTGTGCAGTCAGAAGACACAGGTCCCTCCGAGGTGGGGGCCGGTCCGGAGTGAACACAAGGGCCGCGTAGCACAGAGCGGACCGCGCGGGCCACGCGTGGGTCTGTGCGCTCGCGGCCGGGGCGTTTGTGAAGCCCAACGTGTATTTAGCTAAATGCTCACAGCTGCTGTCTGAGTGGGTGGGACTTGGGGCCGTTTCCGCTCTCTGTTTTATTTGTATACTTTTCTATTAAGTTTTTTTTTTAATTCTTTCCTTCGTGGGGGGCATAGATGCCTTTGGTCATGGGGGAGGGCTGGCAAAACAAAACAAGGCCATTTCGATTTTTAGAAGAAGAAATGCACGGAGGGAAGACACCCTGGCCGCCTCCTGCGCCCGGAGTGCGGGCTCAGGGGGTCCTGCCCCTGCCCCCAGCCCCGCCCCGCCCCCTCCCCAGCGCCCCCGCCTTGTGTGTTGCAGACCCCGACAGCCAGTGCAGCCCCACGCGGCAGAGCCTCGGCCCGTCGGAGGGCGAGGAGCAGGTGGACCGGCTGCAGCAGGTGGAGCTGGTCAGGACCACCCCCATGTCCCACTGGAAGGCGGGCACCGTGCAGGCCTGGCTGGAGGTGGTCATGGCCATGCCCATGTACGTCAAGGCCTGTGCAGAGAACGTGAAGAGCGGGAAGGTAGGGCACCCCTGGACCCCTGTGGGAATGCCCCCCCCATGAGCTTCACCAGCCCCAAGCTGGCCTGCCCCCCCCACCCCCACGCTCAGGGTTGGGAGATGTCATCTAGGAGCAGTCATCTAGGTGCCAGTGCCAGTGTCCCCATGAATCACCGTGTCTCCCTGGCAAGGCACCGAACCCTCTGAGCCCCGGCTTCCTCACCTTTCAAGGGGGACTAGCCCTCCTTTACCAGGCCGAAGGGAGGCAGGGCTCACGGGAGGGCTCTTTCCCCCTGGGTGGGGATCCCCCCACCTCCTGGAGCCCCTGCCGGAGAGGCTGCGGGTGCCCCGGTGCCCTGCCATGACCTCAGGGAAGGTGGGCAGGGAGATGGGGATAGGTGGCCCCAACCAGCAGACCCCTGTGGGGCTCAGCCCCAGCTGACGGCGCTCACCCCCAAACCTCCCTTCCGGGCGCTCAGTCCCCGCCTTTCTGGGGAGCAGGTGCTGCTGAGTCTGAGCGACGAGGACCTGGAGCTGGGCCTGGGCGTGTGCAGCTCCCTGCACCGGCGCAAGCTGCGGCTGGCCATCGAGGACTACCGGGACGCCGAGGCGGGCAGGAGGTGAGCGGGCCCGGCACCCCGCCTGGCTGGCCCCGGGGAGGGGGGAAAGTCCCCCAGGGGCCTCCGATCATACGGGTGGGGTGAAGGGGCGCTGTAGGCTGGGCCAGGGGTGCAGAATGATGGATGTGACTGCAATGGTCCCAAACGCCACTAGGCAGGAGGCCCAGGCACACCCCAGTCCCTCCCAGGGAAAGATGGGGACCAGGGAATAAGTGAGGCCCCAAATTCATACGATCCCCCCAGTGCAGGAGTTGGGGAGGCCGCATGCACCCCCAGAACTCCTCTGTCTCCGAGGATGGGCCAGCCCGAGGGGATCTGGGCTTTAGGCCACAGGGTCTGCTCCGCCTGCATCCAGCTCAGACTCCAGCTCCTAGGACCCCAGGGCGAGGAGTGTGGCGTAGGCAGGGGGCGCAGGGCGGGACAGAAGAGACGGAGGCAGTGGGCCGGTGGGAGGGGGCTCCTCTCAGGAAGCACACCAGGGGATGGTCGAGGGTCCCTCCCATCAGGGGTGTCCCCGCCGCCCTGCCCCACGGCTCGCAACACCCCACACCCCTGGCACGGCCCACCTGGCTGGCCTGCCTCCTGCCCGCCTCTCTCCTGACCCTTTGTGAGCAGGACTTGTCTGGGGGGACTCATTCAGCAAGCAGCTCCAGGGAAAAGGGAGGGACCCCCCCCACTCCCACATCCACACTCACACGCTCAAGCGCTCACTGTGCGGCGGGGGAGAATCTGACGCTTTCGCTGTGCATAATCATCTCCTTCGCCGGTTGCCCCATCGTTTCTGTGCTGTTAATTAATCAAACCCGGTGGCGCGTGCGATTATTTGCAGAAGCAGCTTTGTGGATTAAAAAAAAAGACGGGGCTGAGCCTGGGAAATCGGGCGGGTTTGGAGGCAGGAAAACCAAATCCCTGTGTCCGGGAGAGGGGGGCCCTGGGCAGCGAGGGCCCTGGGCGGCGTTCCAAGGCGGCAGGAAATAATGAAACTCGGGGAGCAACTGAAAACAAGCAAAACTGGAAGGTGCCGGGCCTGTCCCGAGTCAGGACCCTGCCGTCCTAGGTGACCGGGCTGGAGGTGAGGGCGGAGGACCGGCCCCCGCTGAGATCCCCCTCCTGCGTTGCGGGTCCCACAGCACCTCACACTCACCACCCTCCCTAACCAGTGCCTTCCTCGGAATCCCCGTTCTCTGTCACCCAAGCTGGAACCCCCACCCGCCCCAGGGTCCCACTCCCAATGCAGCCAGTAAATGCTGCTTGTGCCCACTGAACAGGGGGCTGCCTGCTTCACCTCTCAAAAAACACAGGATCTCTGCCCCAGTCCCCCCGAAACGCGGCTGACCCCGAAAACCTCCAGGAGCCGAGATTCTCTGGGGTGGATTCGAATCAGCAGCCAGATGCAAACAGATGTGAAAGATTACAAGAGATGTGAGCAGGGCTATTTCCAGGGGTCGCGGGCCCAGCACTGGGCGCCCGGAGAAGGAGGGGCCTTAATTTGAGGGTCCCATTCACTCCCTGCCCCTACCTGCCCTGTGACCTGCTCTCTCTGGGGCCGTTTCTCCACCTATGAAGTGAAGGGGTAAGTTAGGACCGTGGTTCTTTAAATTTCGGGAACCGTGGTCCCTTTGAGAATCTAGTAAAAACTTATGACACTTTTGCCGGAAGAAATATACAAAACTTGACAGGTTTGCGCTCCGGGGATCCTCCGACCCACCCGTACAACTAGGGCAAGAACCCCAGGGAGGTCGCCATGCTGGACACATGCTGTGTGACGCCTGCGTGCCGTTGCCCTCTCTGGGCCCGGTTCCCCTCGTCTCTAGACAATGAAACACACCAGCACATGCCAACCATCACCCACCACGTTATGGACACGGTTTTATTTAACCGTCACAACCCCGATGTAGGATGCACGCTCTTGCCCCCATTTTAAAGATGGGAAAAGTGAGGCCCAGGGAAGTCCTGGGCACAAAGTCACACCACAAAATACCAGACTTTAAAGTCAACCCCCTTTCCTGTACCCCGTGTCCCCTCTGTGTTCAAACAGCAGCAACAGCGCCTCCTCCTAGCATCTGTGGAACCTCAGTGAGCCCCGGATCCTGTGCTCTGGGTTTGCCCGTCTCTCGTCTCCGAGTCCTCACAACCCCAGGAGTCTAACACGCTCAGCCCCGTTTTGCAGATGAGGAAACTGAGGCACAGAGGTGCAAGGTCTCAGCCAGCACAGCCTCTTGTTCTCTGTGTCCAATAATGACCCAGGTATCTAAATCTGTGCCCAAAAACGAGCCCCCGTTTGGGGAGGGGGCAGCGTCAAACTTGATTAAATGCCTTCAATTACTTCTAAGGTCACGCAGTTGGATTCAAGTTGGTGCTCACAATAGCTCAGCCCAGCAGCTGCGAACGCGCTGCCCAGCTGAGGCCCTGGGGGGACGATTTTGATGAAAAGAGACCGCTCTGAAGGGCAGGAGCACGTTCATTATCAGCCTGCCCGTGGATATCGCTGGTTTCAAATGGGCCTCTCTCAAGCAGGTTAGCAGGTGCCCCTCCCACCCGCCACCCCACGGCCTGTGGCACCACTGACTTGCTGAGCAGAGCCATCCTGCAGCCAGGACAGGAGCTGGCCCTGGTCTCTGGCAGGGACGGCCTGGCCCAGTGCTATCTGATTCAGAGGGTTGCCAGTTCCTACTCCTTCCCTGGAGAGAGCAACGATGGCCCGGCCTGGGAAGGGTCCCTCTGAGGTGACCATGCTGGAGCTGGCCCTAGAGGGCCTGGGACGGGGTCTACCTGCATCCCAGTAGGGAGCTTGTCTTCCAGAGGTTCCAGGTCAGGAGCTCCGTCTCGGGCAGCCTCCTGGTGGCCTGGAGCCAACGCCCCACTCACTGGTTTTCCACGCGCGGGAAGCTGTTGGGCATTAACTCTGAGCCAGGTGGGGCCACTGGGCGCTCCTAGATACGCCACACCCGGGCCTGCCCTCCAGGAGCTGGCGGCCAGGCAGGCAGCTGGCCGGGGGAGCAGCAGTTGATTCCCTGGGGTGACAGGTACAGGGGTGGGACTGCCCGGAGGCTCCGGGCACAGACAGGGTCCTGACCCGGCATCTCAGGGGCCCGGAAGGTTTCGGAGAGAGAGGAATCTCAGCAGAGACCTGTAGGAGTCGGGCAGGTGGGGAGGGTGGGGTGGGCTGGAGACCCGGAGGCCCTGGCCCCTGGGGGCAGGCTCAGTGGTCTGGGCGGTGAGGGGGAGGAGGAGAGGGGAGCCAGGAGCCCCCCCTTTGAATGAAGTGCTGCTCTTCGGCCCAGCCCGGCTGGCCAGCAGCGAACAATCCCTGTGCTCAGATCAGTTACCTCTCAAGTTCCATGGGTGGCCAGCGCTTCAAAGGAAATACTTAGAGGCAGAGGGCCCGGGCTGGGGCTGGGGCTGGGGCCTGGGGGAGCGACTTTAGACAGCACAGCCCGAGCAAACTCTCCCTGCAAGGAGAATTGAGACCTGGGGGCCCAGGAGTGAGCCCGGGGTGGGGAGGCGGGAGCGGGCGCCCCACAGCCCAGGGCAAAGAGCTCAGTGCAGCTGGGAATTTGCCCCGGGCCTTGGCCTGGTGCCGGAGGGGAGGGCAGACCTCCTGGGCCCCTCCAAGGACTTCCGGCTTTATTCCTGCAAAGGAAATTCCCCGTAGCGTTTTCCCGGTTTGTTTTATTTCAATCTACCTTTTGTTCTTTCCTCCCTCTTTTTATTGGGTGAAATGCTCCCACTTCTGGCTTCTGAGCTGCACCTTCTTTGTTCCCGTTTCTATCGCTGCCGTCGGGGTTACGATACACACACTTAGCTAACCGCTGTCTACAACTTACGCAACTTTGTCTACGGTATAAAATGACTTCTCCTGCCAACTTTGTGCTACTGTTTTCACATGTAAATAAGACGCTCCATCCTACATTGTCCTCAGGATCCATGGCCTCGTCTTGCAGAATTTCTTTTTTTTAAAGGCTGAATAATATTCCATTATGTGTGTTCACCAGTTGGCGAGTCCGTTCCTCTGTCGGCGGGCACCCGGGTGGCTCCCACCTGCTGGCTGTGTGACTGGTGCTGCTATGATCGCGGCTGTCCAAAACCCTCTGCAAGGCCCCGCTTCCCATTCCTTTGGGTCTGTGCCCAGAAGCGGAGTTGCTGGACCATATGATGGTTCTAATTTTAATTTTTTGAGGAACCACCGCCCTGGTTTCTGCCACGGTGGCACCGTTTTACCTCCCCACCCACCCCCAGTGCACAAGGGGTGCAAAGCCTCCACTGTCCCCACAACGCGTGTCTGGCGGGGGTTTTGATAGAAACCGTCCTGACGGGGCGAGGCGGCATTTCCCTGTAGTTCTGGTTTGCGTTTCCCTGAGGATTGGTGCCCTTGAGCGTCTCACCACGAGCTTCTTGGACACGCATATCACACCTTCTTCAGCGGAATGTCTGTGACAGTCGCTTGCCCATTTCTGAATCGGGGTATCTTTCTGTTGTTGAGTCCAGGAGTTCTCTTTTCAGTTCTTTTGCGTGGAGTCCAAATTTCCACACGGCTATTACGCGTTTCCTTTCCCCTTAAAGAAATCCCTTCAACCTTCCTTGGAGTTCATGCCTCTCAGGATGAATTCTTTCCATTTTGCTTGTTAAGAAAAGTCTTTGGCCCGGCCGGGCGTGGCTCAGCGGTTGAGCGTCGACCTGGGATCCAGGCGATCGGGGTTCGATTCCCGGTCAGGGCACATGCCCGGGTTGCGGGCTCGATCAGTGACTCTCTCATCGTTGATGTTTCTATCTCTCTCTCTCCCTCTCCTTTCCTCTCTCTGAAATCAATAAAGATATATTTAAAAAAAGAAAAAAAGAAAAGTCTTTGTTTCTGAAGACTTGTTTTTCAGAGCGGAGTTAAGTTCGCAGCAAAATGGGGAGACAGGTAAGGGGATTTCCCTTGAGCACCCTCCCCCCACAGGCACAGCCCCACCGTCAGCACCTCTCCCACCCCACGGAGCCTGTGTTCCACTTAAACCTGTGACAGTGGGCACAGCATCTCCCCAAGTGCACAGTGTACGTTAGGGTTCGCCCTGGGCACGGTGCGGTCTGTGGGTTTGGATGCACATAAGGGCCCACGTCCATCATCACGGCGTCAGAGCAGTTTCACCGCCTTAGAAACCCTCTGTTCGCCCCCTCCCCACCCCGGCGACCGCTGATCCTCTCACTGTGTCCCTAGTCTTCCCTTTTCCAGAACGGCATGTATCTGGAACCGCGCACTAGGAAGCCGTTTCGGGCTGGCTTCTAAGGTTTCGCTTCGTCACGCGCATGTGAGGTTCCTCCACCGGAGGACTTAAGCGGAGGGGTGACGTCCCCTAACTGATGTTTTAAACGTGCAGCTGGCAGCCGTGGGGAAGGCGCATTAGAAGGGACAAGGTGGGCGGGGCAGCAGGGGCAGGTGCAGAACCCCCCCCCCCCCCCCCCCCCCCCCCCCCGGCGCAGCTGCTTGTGGCTTCAACCCAGGAGAGGAGCGGAGGGGACAGACACACCGACCACACGGATTGATAGCTGGACGGGGGGAGAGGGCAGAGGCCGGGCAAGTGGGGACAGGGAGCTGGAGGCGGCGGCGGGTGGGGAAGAGCTGGGCCAGGGGCGCGCTGCTCGTTTGGAGCCTGTTAGATGTGAGACGCCTGCGACAGCCAGGAGACCTCGGGAGGGGAGTCAGCCTCCGGGACCCAGAGGAGTGGGGAGACGTGGAATGAGGACTTCTCACTCGCAGATACAACCCAGAGCTCTGGGAACAGGTGTCACCCAGAGATGGAGAGTGGAGGGTGGGGAAGGGGACGGGGTCACGAGGGAAGCTGGGCTCATATGGCAGCATCTGCCCCAAGCACGTGCTCAGTAGCTGCTCGGTAGGTGTCCTTGGAAGGAAGGACCAGCCAGGGCCAACAGCAGGAGCGGGGTGTGATCTGCCAGCTCTGTCCCCCCCGGGGAGGGACTGGAGAGGGCACAGAGGCAGGGAAGGGGTCAGAGGCCTAAGTCCGGGGAAGAGAAGATGGGCCCAGAGGGAACAGAGGAGAGTCAGGTGGAGTTAAAAATCCAACCCAGGCCTCCAGCTTGGGAGCATGGGATGGTGGCCCCCAGAGATGGGTGAACAGGGACAGGCTCGCACAGGCTCCACGGGCCCGAGCTTGGAGGAGAAAGGGGGTGTCTGTCCCTCCGCCTGGGGGGAAGGGAAGGATGCTGGCCCTGCTCCCAGGCCTGGCGGCGGCTCTGTGGGTCGAACGTTTTGCTCTCTCACTTTCACATCATGACTGACTCGTGGTGCCCCACCCCCCACCCCCCGGCTCCCACTTAGACACCCTGCTCCCCTACCTGGCCGCTCCTCTGGGGGCATCTCAAAGCCCAGCAGGTGGGGGATGCTGACCTTGCTCCTGCGAGGCTGCCACCGTGTGGCGAGCAGGGGAACGACAGCCGGAGGGCCTCCCCTCCCCCAGGCGTGTCCAGCCTTCGAGCACCTGAGAGGTCTTCTTGGTGCACCTACTATGTGCGTGGCATTGGGACAAGTTCTGTGTGGGAGATAAAGGAATCTGAGGGATGGCAGTGAGGAGGGAGGACTTGGAATAGACAAAGTGTAGATTTTAATTCGGATGCCAAGATTGCCACTGTGTGACGCTGGTGTCATCCCAGGAGACGGGCCTGGGGGAAACTTCGTGGGCCTCCGGGCAGTGCGGGGGCGCTGCTTGCTGCTACGCTGTCCCTGCTGCTCTGTCACTGTCCCTTTTCACTGTCAGAGTGTCCGAAAGTGGTCTTTTCTCTTTTCTTATCCCCTCTCTCTATTGATCCTTTTTTGTTCTTTGGGGCGCCCCCCTTCTCCCCCTCTTGCCTTCATCTCCCTCTCGCTCCACCTCTGCTCTGTCTCTTCCTATCTCTCCATTCCACCCCTGTTCCCGTCTATCTCTGTGATTGTCTTGGTTCTCTGCCTCCCCCCCCCCCTTGTTACCACCCTCTCTCTTCATCTCTGCTCATCTCTGCCTCATTTCTGCCTGGCCCTCTCTTTCTTCTGCCATTTCCCTCCCACCCACTCATCTCTCTGGCTATGTCTCTCCTCACCAGCCTGTCCAAAGCCGCCGACCTGGACCATCATTGGGTGGCCAAGGCCTGGCTGAATGACATTGGCCTGTCCCAGTACTCCCAGGCCTTCCAAAACCACCTGGTCGACGGGCGGATGCTGAACTCCCTGATGAAGCGGGACCTGGAGAAGCACCTGAATGTGTCCAAGAAGTTCCACCAGGTCAGCATCCTGCTGGGGATCGAGCTGCTGTACCAAGTGAACTTCAGCAGGGAGGTGAGAACCAGTATGTGGGGTGCAAGCACTTTCCACAGCCCTGCTTTCCCCTCTGGTATCCATCCAACCATCTTCCTGTGCATCCATCCATCCATCCATCCATCCACCATCCATCCACCATCCATCATCCATCCATCATCCATCCATCATCCATCCATCCATCCATCCATCTATCATCCATCATCTATCCATCCATCATCCATCCATCATCCATCCATCATCCATCATCCATCCATCCATCATCCATCCATCATCCATCCATCCATCATCCATCATCCATCCATCCATCCATCATCCATCCATCATCCATCCATCATCCATCCATCATCCATCATCCATCCATCCATCCATCCATCTATCATCCATCATCTATCCATCCATCATCCATCCACCCATCATCTATCCATCCATCATCCATCCATCTATCATCCATCCACCCATCCATCATCCATCCACCCATCCATCATCCATCATCCATCCATCCATCATCCATCATCCATCCATCCACCATCCATCCATCCATCATCCATCATCCATCCATCCACCATCCATCCATCATCCATCATCCATCATCCATCATCCATCCATCCACCATCCATCCATCCATCCATCATCCATCATCCATCATCCATCCATCCATCCATCCATCATCCATCATCCATCCTTGTATGCATCCGTCTCTTCTTCTCTCCATCCCTCCTTCCAACAACTGCTTGTAGCATGGGCCCTGTGCTCAATTCAAGGGGAAGAGTGAACCCTCATCCCCTGAGAACTCATACAGGCTGAGGTCCCTGTGAGCACTGTGGACCCTCTCTCCCCATATGACCTCAGCGTGCTCCCTTGTCCCCCAAACTAACCCACTGTCTCCCTCCCCACCAGGCCCTCCAGGAGCGCCGGGCCCGCTGCGAGACACAGAACACAGACCCTGTGGTCTGGACCAACCAGCGGGTGCTCAAGTGGGTGCGAGACATTGACCTGAAGGTGAGGGGTGATGGCGGGTGTGGAGGTGACTCTTAGGCAGAGCAAATACCATGCACCTTTGTGTGCCAATCAATACCCATCTTTTTGTGAGCTGGGGCATCGCCACCCAGTCTGACAAGACTAACCTGCCCCCTGTCACTCAAGACAGGGAACCACTTTTCCCTCCCCCACTACAGGACCCCAGTACTAATGCTTTCCTCGCAGTGGGAGTGGGGGCTGCCGAGCCATCCTCACTCTCTAGAGCAAGCGTGGGGTGGAATCCAGATCCATTTCTCACTCAAGTGCTTGTGGGCTGCCTGTCAAGGTCTGGGAGAGGTCAGTGGCAAGATGGCCTTGGTCACTGCCCTCATAGCCCTAAAAGAATGAAGGCGGGGTTCCCCTCAGTATGAAACTGACTGGTCTCCAAGGGGTCAAGCCCTTGCTGCTGGGAGCGTATCCCACTTGGAGCTGGAGGACCCTCAGGCCAGCAGGGCGGCACCCTCAGGTCAACAGGGCACCCCTCTCAGCCAGCAGGGCGGCGCCCTCAGGTCAACAGGGCACCCCTCTCAGCCAGCAGGGGGCGCCCTCAGGTCAACAGGGCCCCCTCTCAGCCAGCAGGGCGGCGCCCTCAGGTCAACAGGGCCCCCTCTCAGCCAGCAGGGCGGCGCCCTCAGGTCAACAGGGCCCCCTCTCAGCCAGCAGGGGGCGCCCTCCGACTGACCGGCCTCGTGCTCTGCCCACAGGAGTACGCCGACAACCTGACCAACAGCGGGGTCCATGGCGCCGTGCTGGTGCTGGAACCCACGTTCAACGCCGAGGCCATGGCCGCCGCCCTGGGCATCCCCAGCGGGAAGCACATCCTTCGGAGGCACCTGGCGGAGGAGATGAGCGCCGTGTTCCACCCGGCGGGGTGAGTGTGGGCCTGGACGCAGGTCCCCATGCCCCCGCCCCGCGCGCTGGGTCCCACGGGTCTCTCGCAACAAGGCGGCCGGTGTCCTGTCACAGGTCAGGAAACCGAGGCTCAGGGAAGTGAGGGCTCTAGCCCGAATGTCGCAGACTAGAAAGAGGCGGACTGACGGGTGCGATGAACTCCCGTCCCCGGGCCTTCAGAAAGGGGAGAGGAGCCGAAGGAGCGGGAGCGCGGGTCTGAGCCGGATGGTCGGCCCGGCCTAGGAGGCGGGATGCCCGGGGACAGAGGCTTGGAGAACGGGATGGGCATCGGAGGGTGTTTATGGTCCAGGAGCGCAGACCGTGTCAGCCCCCCTGGCCCCCTAGTCTCCTCATCTGAAAAGGGGCCAGAGAAAAAACCCTGGACCGGGCAGCTCGGCTCCTCCCAGCGGATGCTCCCCCCAAACACCTGCGGTAGGTTAGACGGCCGCTTACCGAGCACTTGCTCCGTGCAGAATGGGGAGCGGGGCCAGCCCAGGCCGGGGGGCCACGGCGATGGCGGGAACAGCAACCCCCCGCGCTGATTTCCTACCGTTACCAACAAAGCGATGTCACATCCCTTATTCCATTGGACCCTTGTCCCCATGAGGGAAGCCAGTGAAAAGGGATCACGGCCCCATTTTATGGATAAGAACACTGAGGCTTCACAGAGGTGCCATGACTTGCTCAAGACTGGACAGGAGTCGGTGGAAGGGCTGGCACCCACAGCAAGGACCCAGCGACCTCCCACGGTGCCAGGGAGCCTCGAGGGGGCTGTCGAGCACTTGGCTCTGCCCCCAGTAGACGTGCCCCCCCCCCCGGGCTGTTACAAGAATTCAGGGAGGCAGATGGTGCGCAGTGCACCTGACACAGACACACAGACGCCCCCCCCTCCCCGAACTGCTAGTTCCATCCCCCGGGCTCACGGCAGGGCCTTATGAGAGGGGCTGTTACAGAGCGTCCCTGGGAGGCAGGAGCTGACTGGACCCCCCTCATTGACACGGGTCTCTCCCCAGCTCCACGGGCATCCGGGAGGCTGAGCGGCTGGGGACGCCCCCCGGGAGGGCCCCCAGCGTCACCCGGGCTGGGAAGGAGGAAAACAGCAGCGGCGTCAAGTACAAGGCCGGCCGGGTGAGTCGCCCTCTGCGGTCCCCTGCGAGGCCTGCGGCTGGGGCGGGGGGGGGGGGGGGGGGAGCCTTTTTGTCACCTAGGCCCATGTGGCCCTTTCCCAGCTCCTGCATGGGGGCCTGTGGAGGGGGCGGTGGGGCCCGGTCACAGGTGCAGCTAGGAGAGGTCGCCTTCGGGGGGACCTGCGTGGTGCCGAAGCCCTACAAGGGTCAGAGGAGCCCGAAGTGCAGGTCTCAGCCTCCTGCCTCAGTCACCTGGGCGGTGGCTTAACGGACATGCAGATTCTGGGACCCACCTGGAGCAAAGGGCCCCTGGCGTGAGGGGGATCCCTGCATGCAAGGTGCCCGGAGGGTTCCCCAACCCCCCGGCCTCTGGGAACCGCTGACTCTGAGGCTGAACTCCCGTGGCCTGGCCAGGAGCAGGGGAGGAGCCTCCGGTGCAAGAAAACATGTAGTTTGGGGCAGATCACAGGCTCAGACGGCGGAGTCCGCAGCAGAAGTTGGAGACACAGGTGGCAGAAGAGGCGACCCCCAAACTCTCACAGGTGGCAGAAGGGGCGACCCCCAGACTCACACAGGTGGCAGAAGGGGCGACCCCCAAACTCACACAGGTGGCAGAAGGGGCGATCCCCAAACTCTTCCAGTCGCCCAGCAAACACCTGAGCGCTGTCAGTGTTCCAGGCACCGGCCTAAGCCGGGGCAGAAGCGTGAACAGGTTGCCCCCTTCCTCCTAGGCTGTTCTCCTTAAGGGTGACACCCCAAAGGGGCGAGAGTTGCTTGGAGAAGGTGGAAGAAACCTCGCTCCTTTTACGGAACTAGCACCGTACACCTGTGGTGTAGTTTCACGGCTGGAATGTGATGAAGGGGAAAAATGCCTAAAGTGCTCCCTTTAGGGGGGAAATGATGAAAAAAATAGGAATTATTATTCCCATTGTGTAGCTGAGGACACAGGCTCAGAGAGGGCTAGCGCCTGGTCTGAGGTCACACAGCTGGGAAGAGGCAGAGCAGGATCGGAGCCCCGGTTTGTGAGCCTGAGACCCATTGCCCCTGGACGCGGGGGTGCGGTCAGGCCTCACGTGCGTGCCCAGTCTCCTCCGCTACACCTGCCCTCAGCTGTCCTCTGACCGAGGCGGGAGACGGGAGATGTGCGGATAACCCGAGACTGTATCTGTCCTCACGGGTGCATGGCTCCTTCCAGTTGGGAACGTGGCTCTCTCCTAACGTTCACTCACAAAAGCCTCTCAGTCTCCCTGAGCAGTGGAGTATTATTACTAATGGGGAAAGCACAGAGAGGGTAGGCAAGTTACCCCAGGTCACACAGCAGTTAGAACCGGAGCCCTCCCATTTCCCAGACCCGAAAGTTCAATTCCTTTGTTTCCGCCCGTCCTTTGGCCTCGCCCCTCTCTTCTCAGCTGCCCCTGGGGAAGATAGGAAGGAGCTTCGGCAGCAGGGACCCCGATTCCCACGACGACTACGGCTCCCTTCGGAACGAAGACTGCGGGGATGACGACCTCCAGGGCAGGCCCGAGCAGTGCCGCCTGGAAGGCTACGGCGGCCTGGAGGTCACCAACGTGTGAGGGATCGAAGCTCCCCAGACCCAGCACGGGGCCTCACCTGGAAGACGACCAGCCAGCTGGCATCGCTGCCACTGTGCATCGTGACCGCAGGCTGAGGATGCGCCGTGGGTCCCGGGAAACTCCCGTGGCCTTCCTGCTCAGGGGCAGGGGGCTGGCCCCGAGGACCTGTCACCGTGCCCGGCCCCTCCATAATCCAGGCTCCACCTCAGCGTGACTGTCAGCCGTTGTCCTGGGGCCTTGAACTGGCTGCCAAGGTGGAAAGATGCCCGTGATGCCACATCCAGGAGGAGCAGGTGGGACCCCAGGCCGACACGCAGAGCCCAGCCGTGACCGCGGTCGGCCCATGACTGAGAACTCGGGTTCCCCTTTGGGTCGCCGCGTCTCCCCCAGGAGAGAGAAAATGGGGGGTTTTCCCCCTTCCCCGGGAGCCCCGTGTCACGCGGGGTGGACACGTCCGAGAGCTATTGGCTCGTTCTCGCAGGAGCAGCTCCACAGGGCGGGGGCAGGTGAATGAGTGAGCCATGCAGGGTGGGCTCAGCGGCGACCGCCCCAGGACACGCAGACACCCTGGCGTCGGGGCGAAGGGCCCGGTGACGGCAGGATCAGAGATGATGGAGCCGGGTCCGTGACAACTGCACCAAATGTGGCCGCGGGCCTGAGACCGGGGCAGAGAAATGCTTATCGTTAACGCAGCAAACCTTCACCGTGATGTCTCTAGCGCCTGACGCGGGGGTGGCTCATCCCGTGTCCTGGGATGACTGTCACAGAGCCGAGCCGTCGAGGTGGCGGGGAGAGCCGCGGCCTGCTGCCCCCCGCTGCCGCTGTTTGCTGTGTGGCTCCTCCCCGGTGGCCTCACCTCTCTGTGCCTGGCACCTTCGTCCGCAATACTCCTGGCCCCCTCCCAGGGATGCTGTGAGGATTAACACTTGCTAATGCCTGTAACACACTTTGTAACCGCTCAGGGGACAGGTGGGACGTCGGTGGGAGAGCCTGTCAACTTCCAGTTACAACACGGAGCCACGGGCCTGCTCCGCCCTCGCTCTGTGCGTTGGAAACAATGTATAAAAGGATCAGAGATGAATGTTTCTGAATGTTTCCGTTCTCGGAGCCCTGGCAGGGCCTGACCAAGCGGAGAGCGCCCCGTGGGGAACAAGGCCAACTCCAGCCACCGGGGCCACGGGGCTCGCGGGCCGGGGCCGCGGGCTGAGCAATGACGCCGGGAAGACAGCAGGCGGCGCTCCGCTCCTACGGGAGCCACCTGCACCCAGAGCCCAGGAGAGAGGCTTGAATTTCCCACACTCGCAGCTCGTCAGCCTCCGAGAGCTCCTCGACCCCGTGAATCGCTTCCCCGGGCTGGAGACGCAGAAACCGAGCCCCGAGGAACCGGAGGATTCCTCGCAGTGCCAGGCGCAGCGTCCTCTCTAACCTACCACAAGCCCAGCCTCTCTCACCCCGGGACCAGATGCCCAGTGGGTGACAGGTAGACGCCCCCTTTTGTCTGAATGTTCGGCCTCCTAGGGACACATTCCTGATTCCAGGGCCCGCGGGGTGAAGCTCTGGTACCTGCCCTGGCTTCGCCCCGGAATCTCTATGACATTAAGCCGCACGCGGGCCTGAGGCTGCAGAGCCCACGACCCAGGTAGGAGAGCAAGACGTCCAGCCGAGTTGGTGCCACAGGTCACGCCTGAGCCATCATCCAGCCTGGGTGGCCGGGCACCCCAGGACCTGCCTCCAGGAGAGCAGTTATTCCTGCAGGGCGAGCGGGGATGGCATGGGGACTTAGACTTGTCTGAAGTGAAACTCGCCTTGTTCCCCGACTCGCTCCCTCTAGGGACAGGATGGGCAAGCAGACAGTTGGGGGTCACTGGTAGGGATGGCATTAGGCTGGAAGGCCAGGGGCAACGTGGGCAGCCTCAAACACACCTTTTGGTCCCAAGATGCCCCGACCACACATTCGCTCTTCCCCGATGTGACGCTTGATGCTCAAACCCCAGGCAGCCAGGTGAGCGCTGGGAGCTGGCTTTTCAGCATGAGAACAGGTTGGCTGATAAACTCCACACAGACTCACATCAGGTGGGCTTTGTCTGCTGCTGGAAAAACGCTAAATCGCCTCTGCTTCAGAGGGGCAAGGAGGGGGCACAGAGAGACTTGGCAGGAAGATCCGGTAGCTGGTTGACAAAGGCTGGCAGGGCAGCCACCTGCAGAGCACTGACCTGCCGCGTCCTGTCCAGACAGCCTGAGTTTGGTCTTTTTTTTTTTTTAATCTTCACCTGAGGATATTTTTTTCCATTGCTTTTCAGAGGGGACCCTTCAGTCCACAGGCCGACACTCTCACCATTTAGCGAAACTGGCCAGGGCTGATTTTGGTCCTTAAAGGACAACCTGGCACCTGGGCCCGGGAACAAGACAGTGCATGTCTCCAAAAGGTGGTGTCCCCGTGCCTGCCGACGCTGGCCCCTTGCAAAGGGGCACTTGGTGCCAGAGGTCGGGAGGGCCAGGGTAGGCAGAGGTGTCCCACATTCCTCTCGGAGGCTGGAGGCCAGGGCCCTCGGGAGACACCTGCTTGGCAGACTCAGTTTTCTGACCCCAGACGCCTCTGAGAGACCCTTTGTCCTTGGCTGCTGTGAGCATCGCAGCCAGCGGAACCCAGGCTGCAGGGGACAGGGAGAGGCCACATGAGACCCTGACCAGATGATGTCCAGGGACAGGGGTTTTACACAGCCAACGTGGAGGGGCCTTGGAAAATTGCCCCCAAACCCTGAACTCACTGACCGGGGCGGGGCGGGCAGTGTGGGGTGACTGGGCAAGAGCAGACCTCAGTGCTCACTGCAGGGGCTCCGGACCCCTCCATCCCCAAGCCCAGCTCTCCCCGCCCATCAAAACCTTGTGTTCGGGGCCCCAGACCCCTCCATCCCCAAGCCCAGCTCTCCCCGCCCATCAAAACCTGTGTCTCTGGGGCCCCATCACCTCCACGCTGCCCTTCAAGGCTCCAACAGGCTCCTGGCAGTGGAGTGGCAAGGAGAAAACACCCTGTGGGAAGCAGCGCCGTCCAAACCGAACATTATTGCCAGCGGCTGGCTGGCGAGGACTTCCCGAGCCCCCCACATGGGGCGGGGGAGGGGCCGCCAAGGAAACGAGCTGCCCCTGAATAAAGCCCATGTTCCCGGAACTGAGCGACTGTAACACTGTAACAATAAATACTACTGCACAGCTTTACCCACAGGTGGCCTTGCTCTCTGTGTGTTCTCTCGTATTTTCCCAACAGCCTCTTCGAGAAGGAGGCTATTAATCCATTGCACAGATGGAGAAACTGAGGCTGGAAAGGCTGAGGGGCCTGCCCAACTCTGTAAAGCTAAGACAGACCCAAACACAGTCATCTGCCTCCAATCCCAGCCGGTTCCTCCTCCCCACACACACCCCCACTGCAATGTTGGCGATCCCACCCTCCCCCCACCTTCAGGCTAGGCCTCGCCTTCCCCAGTGCATCGCTCAGAAATGGAGTTCAGGTGTGCTCTCTCCTGCTAGAAAAACGTCCCAACTGAAAAAAGAAAAAAAAGATTCCAGAACAGGGCACGTGGGATACCTGTATTAGCCAGTGACAAGTGACAAAAACGGGTTTAAGGAAAGAAGGGATTTCCTGGCTTGTGCAGAGAACAGTTCAGGACGACGCCTGGTCTGGACAAGGCTGGAGTCAGAGCCGGATGATAGTCTCAGGTTCTTCATCGCCCTATCTCTTGGCTTTGCTTCCCTCTCTATCAGGTTCATTCCCAGACAGGCTGTCCCCACCTGCTGGCAAAATGATCCGCAGACACACAACCTCAGGCTGGGACCAGGGGCGGGGTCAGCACCAGGCCGCACAGCCTGAGGGGACAATGTTTGCACTGGCGAGAGAACAGTATCCTATGGCTGTTACCCGACAGTGTGGGATTTTTTAGTCAATATTTATTGATTTGAGAGAGAGGGAGAGAGAGAGAGAGAGAGAGAGAGAAACATCAACTGGCTGCCCCCTGCATGCTCCCTACTGGAGACTGAGCCCACAACCTGGGCATGTGCCCTGACCGGGAACGGAACCGGCGACCTTCCCATGCCCAGGACAGTGCCCAACCAGCTGAGCCACCCGGGCAGGGCCAGCGTGGGATCCTTTAGTGTGGCCAGAGGGCTTTCCTCTTTCCTGACACACGCTTCCCCTCCTAGCAGGTGGGGCAGGGCAGCCAGACCCCTGATATTCAGGGAGGGAAGGAGACTTGAGTCCACACACTCAGCAGCTCGCGGAAGCACCAGAAACAGAACTGAGAGCCTGGGGGCATCTGTCCCAGAGCTCAGGTCTGGTAACAGCGGATAGAGACGGGACACTGCCTGTCCCACGTGGCGGGTCCTCAACCCGGGCACCCCTGACATTCTGGGCAGGCTTTGCTGGGGGACACAGCTGTCCTGAGCACTGCAGGATGCTTAGTGGACTCCCTGACCTGTAGTCACGAGACACCACACCACTCCCGGTCCAGTCACGGCGGCCTCAACTTTGCCAAATGTCCCCTAGGGGGCAACACCACCCACTTTGAGAATCACAGTGGCACATGTTTTTGCCCATTTAATCCCCCAGCAACTCTTTCAGGTAGGTATTGTTTTTCTCATCGGACAAATGGGGAAACCGAGGCGCAGAGCGGTGACATAGATTCCCAGTGTTCTGGGCCAGTGAGTGGGAGCCGGGATCTGAGGGCGGCAGAGGGTTCTGTGCAGAGCCGGGCCCAAGGCCGGCGGCCGCGCCCAGCTGTTTACGCCAACAATTCCTGAAGCCAGATGTTCCGGGGCAGAGGGACCTTGTCCTGTCCTCGTTGTTGAGGTGGCTTTATTGCAAGCTGGACCCGCCCCCTTCACCTGGCAGAAAATCGCTCTGTAAATTACAAGCTTAAAGAGGAAGACAGCTCCTTGAGCTCCCGACTCAAGGTGATCATTTAGGGACTGGAAGGGTCTGGTTGAGCGAGTATTTATACCAGCTAATCCCCCACCACACCCCCAGCAACGCACGCATTTCATTAAAAGAAAAAACCAGAAGACAGGCAGGAAGTTGCCGACACCTGCCCAAGGCCTCACAGCAAATTCCAGGTGGAGCCTGAGAGCAGCTGAGGTGACAGCCACCTTAATCTTCTCACCTTGATGGCCCGAGAGTCGAGAGTTGGAGGCCAGGCAGGGCTGACGTCGGGCTCAGCCACAGACAGGCTGGGTGGCCTTTCTCTGTCTGGGCCTCGGGATCTCTGCCAGAGAGCCTTCCCTGCTTCTGTGGCCTTGGGGCACAGCTGCGCCTCCACTTCCCGTAATTCTTGGGGTGGGGGTCTGAGGGTCATACTCCACCCCACCCTCGCCTTCAGGGAGGTCACATGACCCTGCCTGGACCAATCTCAGCCCGCAGCCCCTGGCCCTGGGATGTCCCCAGGAACAGGCACTAAGATGGGAGGGGTCTGGACCTTTCCGAGCTGTGAGCAGAAGGCCAGCTCTCACTTCCTTTTGGATCTTGAGCTATAAGCTATGCCCCGGAGCCGCAGGCTGTGTGCCCCTCCCACGGGAGATGCCCAAGAGAATGGGGCCAACGCAGAGCAAGAAAGCAAGGTGGGGGAAGGGAGCTGGAGAAATGACGTGTGTCCTGGATCCGGCTGTTCCTGAAGCTGGCCCCACTCCTCCTTCCTGACAGTTGGTTGAGTGACACCTAACCCACCCTCCTTCCCCACATTCCTTCCTGTATTATTTTGCGGCCATAACAAAGTGCTGGCAGCTTAAACAACATGAGTTTATTCCTCACAGTTCTGGAGGCCAGAAGTGCAGGACCAGGGTGCCAGCTCGGTCCGGTCCTGGTGAGAACCTCTTTCAGGCTGGACCGCTGTCTTCTCTCTGTGTCCTCATGGTGGAAGGGGCGAGGGACCTCTCATAAGGGCACTAATCCCATTTACCAAGGCCCCACCCTCATGACCTACTCACCTCCCAAAGCCCCACCTGCTGCTACCGTCACCTTAGGGATTAGGTTTCAACATATGCACTTGGGCGGCGGGGAGGGATAGAATACAAACATCTAGTCCATAATACTCATATAATATATATGGATGTTAAGTTTGGCTCAGGCCTGACATTGCTACCTATTTCTGTGAAACCACAGAAATATATGTATATCTATATGTACATATATACACCAAGTATACACATCAATATACAAATAGCCATCACAGCAAGTGCTGGTTCGTGTACCCCCCACGATCGGGCCACACTCCATGAATGTGGGAACCCCTGCTCTGTAGCATCTGCCTGAGCTTCCCCAACAGCGAGCTCACCGCCCCATGAGTAGGCCTGCACCCTCCTAGCTCCTGTGTTTCAAAGGTGTCTGCTCCCACAGGCTGCCTCCCGATCCCAGATCCCTCTCACCAGGTCAGGCATTAGCCCTACTGTGCATTTTTTAAGCAGCGTACATGCCTCCCTGCCCAAACACCTCTTCCCCCCAGTTACAGGCCCTCGAGCCTTCTCCAGGTGCCTCGGCTCTTCCTCCCATAGACATTCCCTTTGTAAACATGTCACTGAAATCAGACACAGTGCTCCCGACGGATCTGAGCAGTGGGACTGTTCATCTAGGACCCTCTTCCTAAGGGCCAGCCCTGTGCTGGGTGCTGTATGCACAACCCCAGTGAGTCCTCAGAACAACCTCAACAGACAGTTGCTCTTATTTCCACTTTACAGAAGAAGTTAGTTCATCAGCCCAAGGTCACACAATTGGTAATAGTAAAAGCAAGACTTGAACCCAGGTATTAACCACTACATTGTATTCTTCCCTAACCTGGGCGTTATGCTTCTAGTAATATGACCAAATATAGCATCAGCTTTTCTAAAGAAGTCCACATCCCACAGCTGTCTCATTTAATCTGTGGAAAGCTGAGTCAGTGGTGTTCAAGTCAAGCAGTCATGGGAGTTACTGAAGAAGTCTTGACAAGAATTTGGATTCCCTGTTTCCCAAACCTAGTATTTAGACTTTGCAGGTAAGGCTTGGAGACCTACATTGTAAAGCTAAAATGCAGATTTCCAGACCTTGGTTCCTGATGCAGTCAGTGTGGAGTGGGGCTTGAGCATATGTATGTTTTAAAAGCTTCTTGGGTGATTCTGTGACACAGACCGGGGCTTGGACCCTTGCCCTTGATCACCGACTCCAGTGTAGACAGTTCTTGGGCCATTACAGCTCTAAGTGCCACCACTCTCCACTAGATGGCGAGATGCCCTGTCTCTCTCAGCTGCCCCCCCCCCCCCCAACCTGCCCAGCTCAGCTCCGGGAGGAGCAAACCTGCCCAGACCACCCAGAGATCCCCCCCAAGGGGTGGGGCTTCAAGGGGGCAGCAGCTTAGGATCCCTGACCCTTCCCTGCAACGGGAAAGAGTGGTCCTTGGTAGGAGAAAATGTCTATTTTCCCCACAGAAGGCAAGAAACACATCTCCCATGGGACAGGCAAAATTTGGAAGCTGGCCTCGGGACAAATCGGAATACTACTGGCCCACCAAGATTCCCTCCCAGCCAGGAGGCCTGGATCCTGCGCCCAGTACCGGGCTTGAGGGTGGCAGGCTGCCCAGCAGCAAGTGAGCTGAGAAATGCGGTCTCCCACCAACCACGAGGCCTCCCACCAACCACGAGGCCTCCCACCAACCGCGAGGACTTCCTCTGTCGATGCAACTCCAACAGGAGGCTCCACCTCTTTCCATTCCTCTGAAAGGTCCCAGGCTCGTGGCCTCCAGGAGCCCCACACTTGCCACCTGCTGCGAGGCAGCTGGGGAGCAGCAGGATATTTTTAAAGGCCTTTGTTCCCAGGGAGAGAGGGCTATAAAAACAGCCCCACAGGGCCATGTGGGCATCCCATGGGAGTCAGACACAAAATTGGGGCACCTGTAGAATGGCCATAAACTTCACCTTGTCCAGCCACCTGCCTCCTCCTCATGTTCCTACAGAATAAACGAGTCTTCCTCCTGGCCCCTGGGCAAGGCAGGCCTCTCCCTGTGGGTGCAGGACACACAGGGACAACCAAGCAGCCAGGTGTGGGGTGTGGAGAGGGGGAGACCCAGGGGCAAATAAAAACATGAGTGGAAGGACGCTGCTGGGCTGATTAATGGCCCCCCAAAGATGTCCCATCCTAATCCCCAGAACCTGTGACTTATGTGGCAAAGGGGAATTAAGGTTCCTAATCAGCTGATCTTAAGTAGGAAGATTATCCTATATCCCAGTTTCGGATTGTCCAGGTGGCCCCAGAGTAGTCATAAGGGGCCTTAAAAGTAGCCGGAGGCAGAAGAGGAGAGTGGAGAGATGTGACTATGGGAGGTCAGAGTGACGCAATGTGATGTGACGTGACATGGACAAAAGGCTCGACCACTATCCCTGCCTCTGGAAGCCGGAAAAGACAAGGAAACAGGTTCCCCGTCCGGAGCCTCCAGGAGGAACTCAGTCCTGCCAACACCGTGACTTTTAGCCCAGCGAGACCCCTGTCAGGCTTCTTAGCTACAGAACTAAAAACAATGCATTTGTGTTGGGTAAGGCACCAAGATTGTGGTATTTGTTCCAATGACCCTAGGAAACTAACACATGGGCAAGGTCGCAGGGCAAGGGCAAAGGCAAGGTCAAGCACACTTGGTCCTCAGCTCCACCCGAGGGGCCGATGCAAAGGCCCCATTGCAAGGCTCAGTGGATTTGAGTGACAGGCAAGTCTCAGGTTGGGGGGTAGGAGGAAAAGCCGGCACCCAACTGGGGTCTTTCTGCCTGACCCCAACCCCATGTTCTTTCTAAGGCCCATGGTCTCAGAGCGGGCGGTGCCCAGTGTGGCCAGCAGGTTCTAGAACGGCTCCAACACCCCCTCCTGGGGAGGAGGCCCCGCAGCCCAGCCGGTGCTCCTTCCTCGGGCCCTCCTCGCCCGTCCTCGGCAGCCTGGGCCTGGCTCCTTTCCACGCTCACCTCCTGAACCTCAGCCAGAGAAGTGGCCTTGGCACGGAGCCAGTGCAGGTGCAGAACCGGACACTCTCCAGGAATCTTCTAGAATTGCCCCAGACAGGAAGGTTCTCCTAACCAGCGGAAACAGCAGAGGGCCCGGGACCCTCTTTGTTTCTTGATCAGGCCAGCTCAGCTCAGGGACAGGGGAGCCAGCGGATGTGGCCTCTTCCTCGTGGACAGTGGAGTTGTCTGATCTGACCAGGGCACATCACAGGTTGCCCAGGGTCACACAGCTTGGGGTCAGAGCCAGGACTGGGGCTAAGATGATCTCATTTTCTTTTTAATTGATTTTTAGAGAGAGAGGAAGGGAGAGAAACATCCATGTGAGAGCAACACATCCAGCAGCGGCCTCCTGCACGCCCCCTACTGGGGATTGAGCCCACAACCCCGGGCCTGTGCCCTGACCAGGAATTAAACCCGCAACATTTTGGTGCCTGAGAAGACGCCCAACTCACCAGCTATGGCTGGGCCTCACTCCTCTTTAAATCCTCACAGGAGGATTATCTTTTCCATTGCATTCCAGGGAGAGTGAGAGGGAAAGCGAGAGAAACATCGACGTGAGTGAGACACATCGATTGGTTGCCTCTGAACCAGGGCCAGGGCAGGGGCCCAACCCACTGAGCCACACGGGCTGGGGCTGGGGCCCACTCTCCATCCCCGACGAGGCAACAGCTGTGCCATCACGGCTTACAGAGGAAATCCCCACGGCAGCGGCGGTCAGATGTGCTCCACGGAACCCACGGGGCGCTGGGGCCCCTCCAGCACACCCAGGAACTCAGGGGCCACATTCAGGCCTGACCAGAAGGTGCTGCCAGACGGGCCCCCCCACCCCACCCCGCGGTCAGTCCAGCCGTGGGCAGGAGCACAGACCGGAGAGCACAGGCTTCAGCGCCCAGGACTCGCCTTCAGGTTGGTCCCACCACTTACCACCTGCGTGACCTCAGCCTAGGTGATATCCCAGCCTCAGTCGCCCCATCTGGAAAAGGGGCACAGGAATAGCTGCACTGTTCTCTCCCCGGGCTGTGGGGAAGCGGATGAGACCCGCGTGAAGGAACAGCCAGGTCATTTAAATACCGCGTGGAATCGTCACAGCTGAGCTCCTCGCACCCCCCCCCCCCCCCCCCGCGCCTGACCTCCAACCGGGAAGTGGTTCCAGCTGGGCGGGGGCAGGTGGGGGCGAGAGACCATGGGTTCTATCTGGAATGGAAGTAAATCAGGCTGGGAAGTTCGCAGGTTCATCCATCAAACACTTACCAAGTGCCTCATCTGGATGGGACCCCGAGCTTGCCCCAGAGAAGGACCCCAAAGAGGGGTGCCTGTGAGTTCAAGCCCAGCATCGCCTCTGACCCCGGGTCTGGAAGCCACCACCTTCGCTGCTCTCGGCTCCTTATTGAGAAATGAAAGCAGCTGGGCCAGGCAGCCCTTCCAGCCCTGACGGCGGGGGTCCGAGGAAAGGAGGTGATGCCATGATTAGGGCACTGGGCCCACGGACCCTGACCGTGGCTCAGCGGGGCTGCATTCCCCAGGGGGTACTGGGGGGCCGCCCAGTTCCCTCCCTGGGCTCTGCTCCTGTGCCCCAGAGGTGTCGCTGTTCAAAGCCCATCCCCAAGTCCCCGTGGCTCTTCTCAGAAGCGGCGGTCCCCGTGATGAACGTGTGTGCCCCACAGCACGTGGGGCTGCTGGGCGGCTCAGCACAGCCCAGACTGGCCACAAATGACCTGGGTCTGACGGCCACCGTGGGCATTCTGCTCGGCTGAGGGTGCGCAGGTTCTATGGTGCATGTCGGCCGCGAGGGTTCGTCGCCATCGGGACCACCACCCCTCCTGCCACCCGACACTGTGTTTGTCACACACCACCTATTTGCAGTACTACTATTATCCTGGTTCAGGAAATACAACGGACTTGGAAGACAGATGGACCGAAGAAATGTATGAAATGTATCTCTCCCACATCCATGTTTCTCTCTCCCCCCTTCCCTCCCTCCCTCTCTCTCTAAAAATCAATGGAAAAAATATCCTTGGGTGAGAATTGGCACACACACACACAAAAGAGGGAGATGTCAATATTTTCCTGACCACACAAGTTCTGTTGACCCTGGAATCCGTTCTCACTTGGCTGTCTGTACTCTTAGATGAGTTATGTAAGGGCAAAGTGATTCCTGTTGTTCGGGTACATTCTGCAGCCAGAGGAGCTGAGCAGATTCTCATGGGCAGCACCTGGGATCTAATAACATTGTTGCAGTGGGAAGGCGTGTTTTGATTCCCAGCTGCACACCCAGAGGGCAGCCTTGGGAATGTAACCGGCTGCTGAGGTGTGGACGGCCCAGCTCCCACCAGCTTTCCGTCTGTCAGAGAAACCCCATCTGTCTGTCTGCAGAACTCCACACCCGAGGGGGGAGGGCGAGAAATAATTCTCAAGCCAACGCAAGGGGCAGACAAGAAAGGCATCCCGAATTCACGGGAATGCAAAACTGTCAGCTACCCCCGGGGCAATTTTAAACATTCACAGACGCATAAAAGAGACTTTGGATCAAGTGTCCGCTGCAGAATGGAGCAAGAGCACCCGAGACATTCACTCCCCCGGCCCTCAGGGGGCCAGAGGGTGCGCCCGGGCAGGCCACCTGGGGCCCGAGCCCTCACCTGTTGACTGCAGGGTGCCAGGCTATGACGGAAACCAGGGCCCTCGTTCAGGGGTCATCTCCCATCATTTGCTCAACTCCAGTCAAACAGTACGTCTCAATGTTCCCAGACACTCCAGGCAGGATCCTGCCTCAGGGCCTTTGCACTGGCTTTCCCCTTGCCCAGAACACTCTCTCCATCCCACAGCCCCCACCCCACCCCACGGCACTCCCTCGCCACCTCCAGGGCTTCTGAATGCTACCTTCCCTGGTCCCTCTGCCTGAAAACCAGCTCTCTCTGACGCCCCAAGAAGACCGATGGGGAAGACCGATGGATATAACTCCCTCCCGATTTACAGAGGGGGCTGCTAGAGGCCAGGACTCTGCATTCCTGGCCGGGTCATCTACCAGCTGTGAGGCCTCAGGCAGGTCACTTCTCTGGGCACCGGTGTCACCATCTGTAAAATGGGAAGAATGGACTTGGTCATTTCTGAGGCTGACCAACATTCAAGACTTCAGCAGGCACCACTGGGAGGGAAAGGAGGAGCACTTTCTTCCAAGGTCAGAAAATTTCTCCTACACTTTGCCAGCAAAAGATCTGATGTCATTTTTGAAAAGGGAAATGCTGTTGGCATTTCTGCTTCTCAGACTCCCACGTCTGCTTTGCACTTATCTCTTAGTTCCCTTTTCCCTTATCTCGAAGCATTTTCACATGAAGTGTCTGAAAGGCCTGGAGCCATGCTAGGGTGCATGCCTAACAGAAGCGAGAGCTTCAGTGTACCCAAATCCAGTGCAAAAAATGTCCATAGCTGCTGTATTCATAACAGTCCCAAACCAGAAAAAATCTGAAGTCCATCAACAGGAGAATGAAAGAATAAATTGTGGTATGTCCTTATAATGGAATATTATACACCTACAAAGAAGAACGAAGTATAGCTATACAAAAAACCCTGCATGGGTCTCCCAGACACAATGTTGCCTGAAAGAAGTCAGACACAAAAGAATACAGACAGGAGTCCCCCCTATCCACAGGGATACATTCCAAGACCGCCAGTGGATGCCTGAGGCCACAGATAGTACCAAACCCTTATATATACTGTTTTTTCCTATACATACATAAATACCTAAGGTAAAGTTAATTTGTAAATTACACACAGTAGGAGATTAACAACAACTAATAAAAAATAGAATAATGATAACAGTATGCTGTAATAAAAGTTATGTGAATGTGGTCCCTCTCCTGTCCCTTTCACAGTGTCTTCTTTTACGGAACATGCAGTGGGTACACTGGACACAGGGATGATGGGCGTCTTGGTGAGACGGGGTGGGACAGCCTGGGATTTCATCACGCTACTCAGGAGGATGTGTGATTTAAAACTGACAAGTTGTTTCCTTCTGGGATTTTCCATTTAATATTTTCAGACGATGGGTTTCCTTGGGTAACTGAAACTGTGGAAAGCAAAACTGAGGCCAAGGGGGAGGGGCTACTGAACTGTATGATTCTGTTTATTTGAAGTTCAAAATTAGGCAAAACTAATTTATGAGGACAAAGGTTAGAACTGAGGGTACTTTGGGGGGTCTTGGCTGGGAAGGGGTCAGAGGAGGCCTCCTTGGGTCCTGGGGATGCTTTAGATTTTGACCTGGGCGGTGGCTACACAGGTGTGTACATAGGTGAAAGCTCATCGAGTTTTGTACTTCCCTGAACAGAAATTACACCTCAATGAAAGAGAAAAAATTAAAATAACTAAAAGGCCTGGAACCGGAGGGGAGTTCCAGCACGGGGCAGCCCTCCACCGCCCGCCACCAGGGGATTTCCACAGGCTTGGTGGCAGTTCCACCTCCCTGCAGACCACAAGGCCACTAACTCAGAACTCAGCACGTCTGGCCGCTGCTTCCTCCTGAGCAGCCGGGGCCCCGGCAGCCGAGAGGACTCGGGGCCCAGCTGCTTCTGTCCCCAGGTTGCTCCAACTCCCCCATCTTCTCCCACCCCGCCCCACATCCCAGCCTCCTCCTGAGAGCCAAGGCCTCATACTGGGCCCTTTCTGCATCCGTTGCTGGCCTCCCCCGCAGTGCTCCCTAATCCTGACGGGGTGGAGAGGAACCCAGCCTGTGTGGCACTCACAGTGGGCTCTCTCTCTGGTGCCAGCCGAGACCCTGGAGAGTCGAACTCCACTGCCAGGACTGTACCCTTGGCTCTCAAATCATAATTCTGCTGAGCCCGGCCAGGCGTGGCTCAGCGGTTGAGCGTCAACCTAGGATCCAGGCGATCCGGGTTCGGTTCCCGGTCAGGGCACATGCCCGGGTTGCAGGCTCGATCAATGACTCTCATCATTGACGTTTCTGTCTCTCTCCCTCTCCTTTCCTCTCTCTGAAATCAATAAAGATATATTTAAAAAATTAAAATTAAAAAAAAAAATTCTGCTGAGACCAGTGACCCAGACTCAAGAGCAGCGACCCATCACCCCACCCCCTCCATAACCCAGAAGTTTCCTTCACCTTGGGAGTCTTTCTCCAAAGAGACCAAGAGCCTCCGTTTACAGAGCAACGTTTCATGCACGAGGCATTGCCTGCTGTATTTTACAAACATCAGCTTGGTCAGGACTATTACCCCATTTTACAGATGAGGAAGCTGGGGTCCCACAAGGTTAAATGACTTGCCCAAGGAACTGTACTCAGTAATGGCAATGCCAGGATTTGAACCCAGGCAGCTCGGCTGCAGGGCCACGTGCCTAAGCACCAAGCTAGACTTCCTCACCTACGCACACCTCCAACAAAGTGTGGCTCTGCGAATGGCGCCGGGTATTAGCTAAAAGGCAACAGCGGGTGAAAGAAATGGTTCCATTTCCAATAGAAAAATATGGCAATCCCAATTAATGCACATGTTTCAACTTTGAATTGAAAAACAAAAACAAACAAAAAAATCAACACTTTCGCCTTTCTGGCCGGCTAGTTCTATGGTGCTGTCCAAAGCGTTGGTCCGGATGCCGCCCGGGAGGAAATTCGGGGGCATGGGGTATGCCTCTTCCCGGGGCTGCACTGGCTCCTTGCTCCCAGCCTCGGGTTGGCAGAGGGCTGGAGGGGCAGAGGGTGAAGAAGGAATGCCCTGGTGCCCAAGTGTTCAGAGAGGACAGCCTCCCGGAGCCCCAGAGGCTAGAAGCTCATGGCGTGCCTGCAGGGCCCTTGCACATGAGACAGCCAAGGGGCGTGGGGAGGTCAGGGAGCCGGGCGGAGAGCCAGGCCCGCCCTCCACGCTCTGCTTTATCAGGGGACTTTTGCAGAAATAGCTCTGTCCAGCTCGCCAGGCGGGCTGCTGGTTTATTTGCAAAGTGACAGCAGGCAGGGCCTACCCTGTCCCTACCCGGATTTGCCAGCTCTGACTCAACCTCTCGCTCGGTCCTTCCACTTTTACCCCAGCTCTTCCCCGGGGAGCCCACGCGCGCTCGCGGCCCGTCTGGACTCTCTCCCTCTGCGGTTCCAGGAGCTCGCCCAGGGTCAAAACATTCCATTGTGTCACTCACCCGCCGCCTGTCCGTCACAGCCGCCCGGCCAATCCGCTGGGCGGTGGGCGGGCCTTGGGAACAGCTCGACCAATGGCCTTTCCGCTTCCCCCCCAGGTAAGCGTCCTGACTGGCCCCTGCCGGTGCAGGTGGGCAGGGCCCTGGGCTCTCAGGCAAGGTGACCTGAAATAAAGCCCAACCTTTGCGGGAACCGCGTGGCCGAGGGCACAGGGCCTGAGCCCGCGCCCCAGCCCTGCCTCTCGCTAGCTGCTGGCTTGGGACGAACACTTCCTTCCCTCGTAGCCTCATTTCCAGTTTGAGGTTGAAGGAGGCAATGCTTGCAAAGAGCTTAGCACCGCGCCTCGCGTGCAGAAAGGCCCTCTCCATCCTCAGAATTCAGGCCGCTGCTGTCCTGCGTCTCCAGGAAGGGATGACACAGCGGAAAAGAGAGCCAGACAGTCCTGGCTTTTGAATTTTGAAAGCCTAGGAAATCTAAGGAAACAGAAAGGAGTGGCGAGTCTAGACAATAGAGTAGACTGGGGGTGGGGACAAGACACTGAGGCTTCCTGCCTCTGAGGCAGAATGAAAGGTTCCCAGATCAGGGGCAGGAAGGAGAGTTGGAAAGGAAGCCCCGGGGTACGGAGAACCAGGGCCCTGGGCTGTGTCTCACTGTGTCGTTTTCCCGTGTGGAGCCAGGGAGGGCAGCAAGGTCCTGGGATGAAGGGCATTTGATTGATCTAGGCAGATGGGTTTCTGCACCCCAGCAAGGAGCAGGAGAAAAACGGTCCCCGGGGATCTAAAAGTGACACAGAAGTAGGAAGGAGTGAGGGTTGAAGTGCCTAGAGGGGCCAGGCAGATTTTTGTAAATGAGTGAATCTAGGCCGGAATGCACAACAGGGAATGGCAGGGACTGTGGCAAACCCACAAGGGGGCATGCCTGGTCTAAAGGGACAGCCACGACCCCATCGGGTCCAGCAGATTGCTGACCCACTGGGATGTGTGCCCGGAGCGATCTGCTCCAGCTATCTAGAGTCTTAGGTGAAAACACCCATATCAAATATTGCCAACTCATGTCTTAAAATACTATACGGGCCAAATAAAATATATCTGTGGATACGTGTGAATCAGAGGGTGCCAGATAGTAACTTGTTGTTCTGCCAGGTTTCCCTCGGGCTCAGCATGTTGTGGAAGGTGGGGTGAGGGAGTGCTCAGCATGGACTTGCAGGGACGAACAGCCAGCAGCCAGTCTGGGGCCTTGGATGGGTGGCATCTGTACCAGATGTGTCCCTTGGGGCTTTGGCAGGACATAAGGCTTCAGAATTTAGATACAACCCCAGCAAAAGGGAGGGGAGCATTTCCATACCCTGGCAGAAAAGGGGGCTCAGGAGATGAGTCATGGAAAAAGTTATACTTCCTGACCCCGTAACTGTGTGGTCTGAACCTCTCACCTCCTCTGGTAATCGGGGGAATTTAACCCTTTCTGTGCTGCACATGTTTCTGAGACACCCCCACCCCCACCCCATGTCCCTATGTGTTTCTTTATTTTATTTATGTGTCATTTGGGTTGAAATCTTTATTTTGAAATAATTATAGATCACGGGAAATTGCAAAAAGAATTTTACAGGGGGATCTTGTGTGTGCTTCACCCAGCCCTGTCCTTAATGGTAACATCTTGCGTGACTATGTACAGTATCATGGCCAGGAAGCTGACATTGATACAATCCACAGGGCTGACTCAGACTTCATGTTTCACATGCATTCCTCTGTGTGTGTGTGTGTGTGTGTGTGTGTGTGTGTGTGTGTGTGTGTGTAACCAGGGCCTCAACCAAGATCCAGAACTGTTCCATCCCCACAAGCCCCCTCATACTAGTCCACTGAAGCCGCCCCCATCCCTCACCACCACCACCCCCCCCAACCCCTGGCAATGTTCCTCTCTATAATTTCAAAAATATTATGTAAACGGAATCATACAATATGTAACATTTTTGAGGTCGTTTTTCACTCGGCACGAGCCCGTTGCGATCCATCCAGGTCAGCAAATACATGGACAATTGGTTCCCTTTCATTGCTGTGTAATATTCCATGGTGCGGATATACGACTGCTTAACATTCACCTACCGAAGGACATCCAGGTTGTTTTCAGCATTTGGCTATTACGAATCCTTACGTATCTGTAAAATTAATTTCTAGACTGTCCACCAGCGGAAGCTGTGTTCTGGGTTCGGACAGGAGCAATATTTTCTGTGATCCCTTGGTCCTGGAAGTTTGGGGGGTGCAGGAATGGGCGTGTGACTCAGTGCCGGCGAAGGACTTTCAAGGAAGTTTACTGGGATCTTCGGGGAAAGGTTTCGTCATTGACGGGAAGGGAGCAGTGAATAGAGGCTGAGCCGATGACTAGGGCCCGCCGGCTGTGAAGGGCTGGTGTGTCCAGGTCAGGAGCCTGCCTGGGTGCAGACGGCGGCGAGGAACCGAGGCTCAGACCCGGTCAGGCCGCTGACCGTGCGCGTGGAGGGCGCTCCAAGGGGGAGAGCTCGGGGCAGGGCACCGGCTGGGAAGGAGCTGGGTGAACGGCACTGACTGTGGGGCCGGAGGGCGGCCTATGGGACGGGGCACAGAGGAATACGGGGCGTAGGGAGGTGGAACTGCTGGCCGGCTGCGCTCAGGGGGTCCGGAACCCATGCCCGAATGCCCTGGGGTCCTTACTAGCCCCACTCCGGGCTGACTCGTCCGCACAGGCCCTGCTGGTGGAGATGCATTTCTTGAGTGAACAATTTTCAGGAAATGGGATGAAAATTGCTTCATTTAAACGAATGGTCCAATTACCCAACCTTACTTTGCACTATGTGAGCGCCGTTTCTCTGCCACACAGATCTGATTCAGAGAGGTTGGGCCAATATGCCACAGTGACACGTGCACGCAAGACATATCCCTCCCCAGTGACTAATTTGAACTGTTCCAGATGAAGGCCGGGTACAAGTACATGTACGTGCATATGTGACTTACTGCTGACTTTGCCAAGAGTCACTCAGGAGACATTGCTCAGCTACTCGAGGGTTTAGGAATGAGCCCTAGTGAAGTGTAAGTGGGAGAGGAGGGGCCACCTGCTCGGAACGGAGCGAAAGGAAAGAGTGGCGGGTGGGGGAGACCACCACGCTGGGGCAGGTGGGGCAGGGTGCACTCCTAGTGGGCAATACAGATGGCCCCTGGCCTCCTTTTTTAAAAAAATTAGTTTTTATTATTAATTTAACACATTCTTATTGAGAGGAAAAAAATACCTCCCCATCACACACACACACACACACACACACACCCCTCCTCTCAATTCCTTAAGGGTAACCATAGTTTGATTTGACTCCCACGTGCTTTCTAGGCATAATCAAGTATATATGTGTCTTCAGATTTTTAAAAATCATTTGTGTGGCATCATCATGCTTAGTCTAGGGACTTTCTCAGGAAATGATACATCTTGGATATTTTGCCCTGACAGATAGAGCTACCTCCTTTTTCATGACTGCATAGTATTCTGGCAGGAGCCTGCACAATACTTTAGTTAGCATCTCTCCTACTGGTGGCATTTAGGTTGGTTACAATTTTTCAACATCACAGATAATCAGCAATGGGAATCCTTGCACACCTGTTCTTGAGTGCAAGTGTCAGTTCTGCATGTAGATTCTCCAGCTCCTCTTCATGGCAGACCGGTGTCTAGTTACTGACTAGAGAAAGTTCAACATTTAATTTTATTTCATTTTAAAAGAAGCTTCTTTTGACCGGCCAGGCGTGGCTCAGCGGTTGAGCATCGACCTAGGATCCAGGCGATCGAGGTTCGATTCCTGGTCAGGGCACATGCCCGGGTTTCGGGCTCGATCCCCAGTCGGGGGCATGCAGGAGGCAGCCGATCAATGACTCTCTCATCATTGATGTTTCCATCTCTCTCTCTCCCTCTCCTTCCCTCTCTCTGAAATCAACAAAGATATATTTTATAAAATGAAAGCTTCTTTTTATTTATTGATTTTAGAGAGAGGGAGAGCGAGCGAGCGAGTGAGTGACAGAGAAACATCGATTTGTTGTTCCACTTATTTATGCATTAATTGGTTGATTCTTGTATGTGCCCTGAACCCACAACCTTGACATATCGGGACGATGCTCTAACTAACTGATACCCGGCCAGGGCCGACAGTTCAATATTTTAAATTAGTCATTTGCCCACTCAGCCAGAGCAAATGCTCGGAACAATATCGTCTCCTCTTAGAATCCAGACTTTCAGAGCCAGCTGGGCTAATGCTCCAAACGACTCAGTCAGATCACACTGGGCCATTTGCAAGGCACTCTGTCCCATTCTGGTTCACCTGATCCTCATATTGATCCTTCAAAGTAGGTATCATTAGCATCACTGTTTGACTGATGAAAAAACAGAGAGGAGGAGACATCGGCCCAAGGTCACACAGCTCATAAGTAGCAGAGGACGCAGAAACCCAAGACAGATCTGATAAAATCCTGCCTCCTTTCTAAATCCGTGATCCACGGCGCCGCTTACGAGAAGAGCTTTATGGTGGACAGTGAGCTGAAAAGGCAGGTGAAATCAGCACCTCCCTACAGGGCCGAGTTTGCAGGAGGTATCAGTTTCCGGTTGCTGCTGTAACAACTTACAGAACATTTCATGGTTTAGAACAACACAAAGTTACTATCCTACAGTTCTGGGGTGAGAAGTCCAGAATCGATCTCACGAGGCTAAAATTAAGGTGTCAGCAGAGCGTGCTCCTTCCGGAGGGCCCCGGGGAGAACCCATTCCTGACCTTTTCCAGCTTCTAGAAGCTGCCCACACTCCTTGGCTCGTGGCTCCCTCCAGCCATTTGGGTGGCCCTGACCTCTGCTTCATCCGTCCCATCTCCTCCTCCGACTCTGACCCTCCTGCCTCCCTCTCATAAGAATCCCTGTGACTATATTAGGTCCAGCAGGATAGTTCAGGATGACTTCCCATCTCAGGATCCTTAACTTCATCATATCTGCAAAGTCCCTTTTGCCATGTAAAGTAACATATTTTCAGATTCTGGGGGTTAGGATGTGAATATCTCTGTCTGTGTGGGTTTTTTTGTTTTGTTTTTTTTTAATTTTGATGATGGCTGCTTGCCATTTCTTTTCCACTTGGTGCAGGGCACACAGTTCCAGGGTGTCAGGGAGGCACAAGTGTGGCTTGGGTGGGAAAGAGCAGGGCTCTCTCAACTCCTTTTTGGTGTTTTGCAGTTTCGATATAAAAGACCCCACTGCTCTTGCTTGCTGCCCGGCTGCCTGGTCTATGGAGGAAGGATGGGGGAGGGGCTCATAAAAGCCTAGCACCTCTGGAAATCTAGTGGCTGGCTGGTGGTGGCACTAAGGATGGGGGCCCAGTGTTGGCTTTGCCAGGCTGGCCACAAGGAAGCAACCTTGTGGCCTCTGGAGCCAGGTCACGGGGGACATGCCTGCTGGAGGCCTGAGGAGATTCCAAGTACTCTAGGGACTCCAACACAGTGGCCATGAATCAGAGAGTGGACTTTCCTAAAAGAAACTCGCCTACCAGTGACCCGGGTCAGCCTTGGGGAGACCAGGGGGATGGGGGATGGCTACCCTGGGGTACTCGGCACCTCCAAACCCAGGCAGCCCTGCTGGAGGGGGTGGCTGCCATGCTCTTGCTTGTGAACTGGTAGAAACCCCAGCAGCAGCCTCTCTCAGACCTCTTCACGCGATCACAGGTGGCAGGAATGGGGGCACTAGGCCACGGAGCCCATCTGCAGAGAAGACAGCAAGGTGTTAGGATGTGAACATCTTTGGGAAGCCATTGTCCCCAGCAAAGTGATTAAGAGCAAGAGTTGACCTCAGTTCAAATCCTGGCTCCACCACTTGCTAGAAGATGCCGGTACATACGCCTCAGCTGAAAAACCGGAATAGAATATTCCTTCTAAGGCTATTGTGAGAATTACACAACACAATGCATGCAGAGTGTGTGATACATGGGGCTCAGTACTTGGTGACTGTCTTCCCCACTGCTGATTATAGTAATGGGTAACAGAGATTCCACTATTCAAAATTGCTTTCGCCCGGCCGGGCGTGGCTCGGCGGATGAGCGTCGACCTAGGATCCAGGCGATCAGGGTTCAATTCCCGGTCAGGGCACATGCCCAGGTTGCGGGCTGCAGCCGATCAATGACTCTCTCATCATTGATGTTTCTATCTCTCTCTCTCCCTCTCCTTTCCTCTCTCTGAAATCAAAGAAGATATATTAAAAAAATAAAAACGAAAAACAAAAAAGAAAATTGCTTCCTTTGGCTCTTTCTCAAGCACATATCTCAAGCCCTTGTCAGCTGACACTTAGTGGGATAGGTTGGCAGTTAAATTAAGTCAGGTTCCTCAGTGGGACACAGAGACCCTAGGAAGATTCATAGAAACTGGCCACATAGAAGGAGAGGAACTGCCGGGACAGATGACAAAGAGAAACAGGCCTCCTCTCCCAGCTTCTCAGCTTTGCCTGTGGCTCAGCTTTGGCTGAGAATTTCTCCAGCCTCTGCCCAGATTAGCCGGGGTGAGCCAGCCTCAAAGAAACAACTCTGAAGATGGTTTTCTGAGATAAACGGGACCTGCCCAACTGGGCTTGCAGCAGAACAGGGCGAATCCAGAGTCGGATGGAAAAGTACTGAAGCTCTTGGCCTCCAGGTAGGAGCTGGAGCAATTGTCTGAAGTGATTGTCCCCAGCCCAGGCCCCTCTGAGGTCGGCCTTGCAGAGCAGAAATGAAAACCAGATCCTAGTCTTATCTGAGAGCTACGTGACTGTTTCCCATCACTCCTCTGGAGCCTGGAAGGTTCCCAAATTCACTGTCTAAACAGCGTGATGTATATTCACAGATGTCAGCTAGGCATGTGTCATTGCAGGTGCCTGCTTACACAAAGGGCTCTCCCCCATCCTGTTGTTACTTGGAGCTTTCATTCATTCAAATATTTATTAAGCACCTGCAGGGAACTAGACAAAGCAACGGGCACAGGAATCCCTGTCCTCAAGGAGAGCAGGAGTGGGACTTGTAAAGAATGACCTAACTGCCCTGGCCGGCTTGGCTCGGTGGTTAGAGCGTTGGCCGTGGACTGAAGGGTGCCAGGTTTGATTCCGGCCAAGGGCACGCACCTCGGTTGTAGGCTCCGTCCCCAGCCCCAGTTGGGGCGCCTGTGGGAGGCAACCAATTGATGTTTCTCTCACATCCATGTTTCTCTCTCTCCCCTTCCCACTCTCTCTGAAAAGCAATGGGGAAAATATCCTCAGGTGAGGATATTTTATTATTATCGTAATAATAATAATAACAATAATAAAATAAAAATAATAATAAATAAAAATAATAAAATAATAATAATAAAAATAAAATAATAATAATATAATAAAAATAATAATACAATAATAATAATAATAAAAATAAAAAGAATGATATCACTGTGCAGAGAATGGGACCGAGGTGACTTCCTGGCTGGCAGGCAGGGGAAACCGGGGAGCCTTGTCCCAGGGTAGCGCATGTGCAGGCTGACAAGGAATCCGTCCAGGGCAGGGAGAGCACAGCTTCTAGAGCCAACCAACGGGGTCTGACTCCTGACCCTTCCTGGCTGTGCGACCTTGGGCAGATGACCTCACCTCTTTAAGCCTCTGCTTTCTCTTCTGTAAAGTGGGTGTGAGCAACAACAGGGGCTCCTGGGTGCCAGGGAAGTGGGTCTCTAGTAAGGATGTGAGGAACAGCAGTTATTGTTATGCTCACGGAGACTCTCTACTGTTTCCCTGAATGAATGAATGGATGAATGAATGAATGAATGAATGCCTTGCCCACCCTCAGATCACAAGACAGCCCCAAATTTGCCTTTCCATGAACAGCAGGGTCCTGTTGAGGGGTTACTGGGGGAGTTAAGAAGAAGCAATGGGGGGAAATGTTCATCACTCTGTAGGTAGCCCCCCCCCCACACACACACACACAGGGAGAGCGCACCCCGGGGCTCAGCAGTCTGGCAGCGACCTCGGGCGCATTCCACGCGGGTGTCTCATTTCTGCTCTGGACGCGGCAGGTCCCCAGTAGGAGGCGCCTTCTGTCCCCAGCTCGGTTCCCTGACGCCTGGACAGCTGCCTCTTGGCTTTGCTCAGGGTTTGAACTTCAAAGCACTGGACACTCACCAGAGAAGGGGACCCCGGCCTGACCTCTCTTGGAATTCAAACAGCCCGAGATGGAGAGAGGAGGCGGTCCACCTCCTCCCTCTGCTTAGAACCGAGGTTTTCTCGGTGGTTTGGCTGCGGTCAACCCGCCCCGTTTGGACGCCAGACCGGCACGGTTCCAGGGCAAACCTCCAGGTAAGGGCCAGAGGCGAAGGGCAGGTAAGAGGCGCCCTCGCAGGGCCGTCCACGCTCCCGGGAGCCCGGCCTCCCGCAGCCGCGCGGGGGCTCCGCCGGGCGCCCCTGAGGCCGTGGGACGGTCCCCCGCAGGACAGGCAATGCGCCCCCAGCACCGGAGCCCCCCGCACCCCGCGCGCCCCCCCGCGCGGGGGCCGCAGCCCGAAAGGGGCTCCGCCCGGCGGCCACCCGGAGGGCGCCCCGAGCCCCGGGACGGGGTGGGGAGCCGGGTCGGAGGCGCGCGCTGACGCGCTTTTAAAAACTCGCTCCCCAAACCTCCACCCACCAGTCGCCCCGCCGGGGGGCCCCGCCCGCGCCCCCGCCCGCTGAGGGCGAGAGGGACGCGGCGGCCTCCCCAGGAAGATCCGGGACGGGCCGGCGCACCTGGCGCCCAGGTGAGCGCAGGGCCAGGCGAAGGGCGGCGGCCGGGCCCTCGCGCCCGCGGTGCAGCGGGAGGTGGGGGGTCTCCCAGCTCCACTTAACCCCAAAATACCCGGACTCCCGGCCCACGACCTCCCTCCACATCCTGAGCGTCCGCTTCCCCTCCCCACCCCGTTTAGCCGACTCGACGTGGCTGGGTTGGGGAGAGGGCTTGGGCCCAGCGCCCCCCCCGGTACCCCCACAGCCGACGCGAGGGAGTGGGTGGCGCCCCCCGCAGCCTGGGCGCCGCGTCCCGGGCCTCGGGGTGGTGCGGGGGCCCGAGGGAGGGTCGGCCGGTGGGCGGTGCCTCCCGGGCTGGAGGCTGCTGGGCCGGCGCCGCCCTCGGCCCTCCGCACTCCGCGCTCCGCCTCCCGCCGTCCGTCGGTCCCTCCCTCCGTCCCTCCCTCCCGCACGCCGGCGCTCCGGGCCGCGCCTCCCGCGCTCCCATCCCGATCCCGGCCGCGCGCTGCGCCCTCTCCGCCGCCGCCTCCCTCCACCGAGACTCCCCGGAGCCCCCAGCGCCGGGATCGCAGCGCCCCGGAGGAGGCGGCCCGGGGGGCACCCGGGGGCGTGGAGCCCCCCCCCCCCAAGCCCCTGGCCGCCGGACCCAGACCGCGCTGGACCCGCCGCCCGGGTGAGTCTGCGCCGCCGCCGCGCCCGCGGAGGGACTGTGGGCTCCCGGGGAGGGAGTCCCGGGCCCGTCTCGGGCTGTCTGTCGGTCCATCCGAGAGCTTTCTGCCCCGGGTCTGGCGCCGGAAGCACTTCGCACCCCCCCCCCCCCCCCCCCCCCGGGCAGCGCCCTTCCCGTGCGGGACCCCCGCCCCCGGGCCCCGCGCCTTGGCCAGCTGGCCGGGCTGGGGAAGGCGGCGGCCTCCGGGGCCCCCTGTTGGCGGGGACAGGTGCCGGCCCCCTGGCCGGTGTTGAACCCGGGGCCTCGGCACAGGCACCTTCCCCTGGTGCTTGGAGCAGAATTTCCCAGTAGGTCCCCGCAAACCGCCCTGGCGCTGCCCGCAAGCCCCCCCCCCCCCCATCCCTTGCTCCTTTCTAGAAATCCAGGCTTCTTAGCGACTTAGATTCCAGTGTGTGTGTGTGTGTGTGTGCGCGCCACGTACTAGAAGCCAAAAGCTGAGGAGTGGGGCGTCAGCAAGTGGGGTGAACTTCAGTTTCCGCACTGTAAACTGCGAATGATACTCACCAGCTGGGGTGAGGGGGGGCCCCAGTCATGCCTGCACTTTGCAAGTACTTAGAACCCAAGTCAGACCTATAGGCTGGGCCCTGAAGGGAGGCCTGTGGCCTTGGCATTGCCAGGTCTGAAGAGGAGGGATGGTCATTTTCAGAAAGAAATCTTGTCTCACCCAGGGCCTGGGGACCGGGCAACCTGGAGGTCCATAGGTTTTCCCAGCCCCGCCCGGGCACTCCCCGCCCTGAAACAGCCTTGGGGCACCTGTGCAGCTCCAGGAAGAGCCTGCGTGACCTGGGCCAGGTCCTTCCTAGCAGCTGGGGTGGTCCAGGCACGGGGACCCCTGGCTGGGCCAGAGCGGGGTGGGGCGGGGAGGGACCCAGGTGCATGGCAGGAGAGGGATGGCCCTCCAGGGTGGCTTCTGGCTAGGGAAAGGTCGGCTCTGGGACCTGTGAACCACTTTTACACTTTGGGGACTTGTCACATAAGATCTCAGCCTAAGTTGATAGGGCCTAATGAATTGGAGCCCTTTCCCTCCAAATCTCTCTCTCCCCAGCTTGCCAGAGGTACAGGCAGAGAGGGAGAGCAGGCAGGAGAGAGGAAGGGAGGCGGCTGGCGGTGCATCTGTTTCCTACAATGTCCTGAGCTGACAGTGGGTGTTTGATTTAGATTTCCTGGGCATCTCGCAGGGCCAGCCCTGCCCCAGGGATCCAGGGCCAAGGGGCCTCAGAGAGCTCCCAGCACAGTGAGTTGTAAATGACAAGTGTCTCAGAGAGGTGGCCATATAGACAGGCCCCACCACTCCCAGGAGTTTCTCTGTGACCCGCCGTGGGCAGTCACTTTGCCTCTCTGAGCCTTGGTTTCCTCATCTGTGAAATGGGAATGATGGCCTCTTAGAGAAGGGCGGGGCATTCAGGCCAAGCACACGGCAAGCACTCATGGCGAGGAAGTTAGGTTCCGGGGCTTAAGGGAGGGCGGGGGAAAGAAAGAACCCGGGCTGAGGCGTGACAAGAGGTCCTGCTACAAAAAGAACTTCCGAGTATTAAACACTGAATTGGAGTCACTCGGGGTGACAGGGAGGAGGGTGCCTGGGCAGATGGAACAGCAAAAGCGAAGGCATGGAGGTCTGAAGGCCGTGGGTGTGGCGGGCGTGGGCACCCAGGCAGGGGTAGGGAAAGAAAAGGAATGGAGGGTCCGGCGTGAGCTGGACTGGAGGGACGGGGGTGGTCCCTGCAGGCGGGACGTCATGTACATGTCTTGGGACCATTCAGCAGATGTGGACTGAGTGCTTTCTGTACACCGGGCGTGTTCTCCCTGCTCTGTGCACACTGAACAAAGACGACACAGATTCCCTTCAGGTTCTTTAAGCCGGGGAGGCATTTGATCCCCTCGATGCGTGACAAAGATAGTTCCCGCTGCAGGCTGGCCTGCAGGTAGGGGAGGGTGGGAATGAGAAAGGGGCTGTGGACTGGGGCACCACGCGGGAGGCAGAGATCATCATGTGGTCCTTGCGTGTGACCACTGGTCAAGGGTCAGATTCGTGGACTGGGTGTGAGGCCCACACCGCCCGCCTGTCTTCTCCCAGAGAGAGGTGGTGAGCGCCTGGCACCTTGGCCCGGCCCCAGCCCCTACAGCTGTGGCTTCCTGCTCTCTGGCTCCAGAAGTCACAAGGTTCAGGAGTTTCTGTGTGTACGTGAGGGAAGGCAGAGCCAGCGGCCTGTCTCCCGTTGGTGTTTGCTCCGTCGGGGGCTCCTGTTTTACTGGGTCGCCGTTCTGGTAAATGTTCTTCCCTCCCCGTGTGGGGCTGGCTGACAGTGGCCCCCCCAAAACTCTCGGGCTGGAAGAGACTGGAGCCTGAGGAGCTTTAGCTCTGGGCTTCTCTTCCCCCGGCTCCAAATTAAGGTGGAATTCGGGGGACTGAGGAGAGTTTTCTCCCGAAGTGCCTAGAACGTTCCAGAAGCTCAGAGGCCTTCTTCTGGGGCATGGGGGCATGGCAGAGGGTCTGCTCTGGCTGCTGGCTTTTGCTTTCACTTTTGTTGTGTCTGCTCTCAAGCTGGGAGGAATCCTGGCAACCTTGACAGCTGTAAGACTGTCCGTCTCCACCTTTGCTGGGCGGTGGGCCACATACCACCCCTGACCTGCCACAGGAGGACCCTAGGATGTCTTGGGTGAAGGGCACCGCTCTTGTTTGACAAACAAAACTCAGAGAGGGAAAGAAACTTGCCCAAGGGCACACAGAAGTCAGCAGCAGAGCCAGGACTGGCATCCAGCCCTCCTGACCCCTCTGGGGTCCTCTGCCTGATCCCAGGAGGCCTGGCTGCATTCAGGCCCGAGGCTTGTTTTAGGCCGCAGTTCAGTTCAGGTGGTGGTTCTCAGCATCTCAGTCTCACTGGCCCCTTCATAGGGTCTGGCTCCTCCTCTTCGGCCAGGACAGGTGGCCCAGCTTTGCCTGGCAGTGTTTCTTTCCTCCCTTCTCCTGGATTGAGCCCTCGGCACGCTGGTTGTCCCTCCAGGGAGCTCTGGCTCCCCAAAGAAACAGGCCGCTTGTTTGGTTTTCCTTGCTTTGGGCCAGACTGCCCTGCCCCTCCCAGAGAGCCCCAAGACGCAAGCCAGAGGTGGCTCTCTGAGGGTCTCCGTGGAGGCCTCAGGCTGACCCTGGACTCCTCCCTCCCCTGAGCCCCCGGCCCGCATCTCAGGACCGTCAGGTTGGCCCTTGCCGCCTGCCCAGCATTGTTTACTTGGTCTGAGCTACTGAAAGTCTTCTTATACTCTTGCCCTGGGTTTCTCAGAATTAGCAGCCCTCAAACCTGATACCGGTCCCTTTAGCTCTTAGAAAGTGGAGCCAGAAGGGGCCTCGGCCATCAGAAATTCCAATCTGCTTATTTTACGAATGGGAAAACCGTAGGCCCCGGGCTCGCCTGGGGTCAGAGTCAGGATTCGAACCCAGGTCTCCTGATTCTGGCTTGAATCATTTTGAGGATGATTCTTTTGTTTTTTGTTGTTTTGCTTTTGTTAATCTTCACCTGAGTATATTTCTTTCATTGATTTTTTAGAGAGAGTGGAAGGAAGGGAGGGAAGGGGAGAGAGAGAGAAACGTTGATGTGAGAGAGACACATCAACTGGCTGCCTCCCAGATATGCCCTGACTGGGCTGGGGATCGAACCTGCAACCCAGGTACATTGCCCTTGACTGGGAATTGAACCCGTGACCCTTGGTGTGCGGAGGCCACTGAGCAACACCAGCCAGGGCTTGAGGATGAATCTTGGACCAAAAAAAAAAACAACCCAGAGCATTCTCCCCCTCCAAGAGCCCCTTTCTCCCCCCACACTCCATACTGCCAAATATTTCAGAGGTGTCCACAGTGACATGTCCAGAAGGAGTCAACGCTGAGGCCCTGGGAGAAAAGGGGGCACACACCAGGGACTATGTACCCTGACTTCTTTTTTTTTTTTTTTTTCAAATATATGTTTATTGGTTTCAGAGAGAGGAAGGGGGAGAGAGAGAGAGAAACATCAATGATGAGAGTCATTGATCGGCTGCCTCCTGCATGCCTCCGACTGGGGATCGAGCCCGCAACCCGGGCCTGTGCCCTGACCCGGAATCGAACCGCGATCTCCCGGATCCAGGGTCAACACTCAGCTGCTGAGCCACGCCCGGCCGGGCCCGACATTTTCAGGTTCTGTCCCTTGAGTTGGCATCACCGCGGGGAGTAAGCTAGTGGCTAAACTTGTTCGCTGCTCTTTATAATGCGCCTCTGGACAGACAGGCTTTAAAAGTTGTTTTCACCCCCCGATCACAAAAGGCGTTCGTGTTCGTTGTAGAAAACTTGGGAGGACGCTGGCACGACACGCTGGCGGCCCCTGTTGATGTGCGGGGTTTCAATTAGGGTCTTTGCTTGCCCGCTTGCTCTGCCGTTTCACGTCCTGGTTTTTTAATTCATCGCCACATCCTGCGTGTTCCCTGCGTGACAGCTCGTCGCCGCGGCTCTAACCTGCCGGCCTCCCCCTTGTCCCCCTCTGTGCTTGCTCCCTCAGACCGCTCCCGTGGCCCTAATCCTGTCCCACACCAGTGTGGGACTCGGGGGCCATCCCTCTGCACAGCCAGGGCTTCTTGGAAAAGGGCTGTGTTTATAAAATCTAAAGCAAAACCGGTTCTCCGTGAGCCTCTTAGGTTGGAAGACGTCAGCCATCGGGAGGGATGGATGTGACCAAAGATTGTCCAGAGGGAGGGGAGACGGCGCCGTTCCTTCTGGGGTTTTGCGGTGTTGGTTTTACCCCAGCCAGGCATTCCCAGCCCACTTCACCCCTGGCCCCGAACCTCCCCAGGATCAGGCATCGGGGTGGCAAGCGTGGCTGCAAACCCTGCCTCTTACAGAACAGGTGTTTCAGTGGCAAAGATGTGCCGAGAATTTATTCCCTACTCACGTGACGAGTCTGGTCACTCCACCGAGGGGACAGGGTCTCCTGGCATCTCTCATCCCCTGGCAGGGCCCTGGCTTTGTTAGCACCGTGTAAATTGTCCGTGCAAGAAGCCATCTCGGAGGTTCCCTGGGCTAGTGTGTATAGACTTCGGGCAGCGGCTTATTAGTGAGTTTTTAAATCAGACGAGTGGTCTCCCACTGCCTTTCCAAAAGTGAAATAGAACAAAGTAGACCCGAAAACGGTGCGTTTTCCGTCACTGGAGAACTCCAGTAGCACTGTCATCTCCGTTACGTGTAGGTGGCGAGTCACCAGAAACGTGCGGGGGCGGGCAAAGGTGCGTTTACCGTTGTGAGTACGCAAAACACGGAGGACTTGCGGTGGCCCGGGGCAGTGGGGCTCCTGCCCGGAGCAGGGACCTGGCCCGTGGAGCTCGCTGAACTGGGACCCCTGCTAGAAGACAAGGGCGGGGGGGGGTTGCCAGCCAACCCGCTGAAGCTGAAGAGGAGGCATCCCCAGTGGGCCAGGAGGAGGCCCACAGGCCGTGGAGGAGACCGAGGGGTTCCTGTGGAAGGTCTGGGAGGGACGCTGGAGGGTCACCCCATACGCTGTGCTCCCCCACTGGCTGAGGGACAGCGACGACCTGCCACAGGGCCACAGACCGCCCGTGCCCCCCTTGGGAGCTTGTTTCCATACGGAGACCGGCACACATCTGGCCCCATCTGCTGGGTTTTGGGCTGGTTCTCCTGGGAACCTTGACCGCGCTCAGACCAAACATGTCCTTCCTTCCTGGGCCCCCTGCAGGAGAAGGTGGTTTTCGGGGTTTCCTGGGGAGCAGGGCTCTGCCTCCGCTTCTCCTGACTCTCTCAACATCTACTGTCATTCGGAGAAAGTCTCTCAGACGTTTTCCAAACTGGATTATTCAGGGATTGCTCTTCTGATTATGGGGCGCTTTGTCCCCTGGCTCTATTACTCCCTCTGCTGCTCCCCCAGCCACGGCTCATCTGCCTGCGCATCCTCTGTGTCCCGGGCATTTCCGCCCTCGTGTGGCACAGTGGGACCGGCTTGCCACTCCTGAGCACCCGTCGACTCTCGCTGAGGGCATGGCCAGGGCCGCCACCGCGGGCCGGACGGGCTGGCTCTGCCTGGTGGCCGTGACGCGCGTCCGGAGCTGCCTCCCCGCGGCTCCCATCCCTGAGCGTGTCTGTCCAGGGAAGTTCTGCAGAGGGTTCCGGTCGCATCAGATTTTTCATGTCCCTGTGGTGGCAGCAGCTTTGTCCTCAGCTGCGGGGTCTGCACCCTTCAGGGATTCTGCTAGGGCTGGGAGGCGGCCGTGCCGAGGGCCCCCTGCGCTGAGCCTCCCTCCCGAGGCCAGAACGGCAACTTCCCAAGTGCTTTAAAAATAACTCCTCTGCTGAAGGCCGGAGAGGAAGCGCCCGGGTTGGCTGTTTGTAGAAGAAACCTCATGCGCGCCAGGCTTCGGCCCACCTCCCCTGGTGTCCCTCCCCGAGGGAGGGGGTTGCCTGGCCGTGCCCCTCCTCGCAGCCCCTCCTCAGCAAGGCCACTCGGTCCCCTCCCATAGAGCGCCCAGAATCTCCTGTTGAGATCTGACCCCTCCTCCAACGCTTTTGGGAAAAATGATGGACTGGGACTCTTCAGAAATTCTGTTCCTGGAAGAAAATGTCCCTCCCTAACCCTGGTCCTTACTTTGTGACCTGGCTGAGGGTGGGCCATCTGACGCGTAGCACTGTTTTCAGAAACAATCGAAACAGGTCCCATCTCGGGGGCCTGGATCTGCAACAGCACCAGCAACAGTCACCGACTGTGATAGAGCCCCTGACCGTGGGAGTGTGTCCAGGCCTCAGATAACTCGAGTTTTATATTTTTTTATTTGGCAGAGGAATGTAAAATTAAAGTGGGGGAAGATATTTACTATGTAATACTAAGCTTTGAAAAGAAATCTGGCCCTGGCCAGTGTGGCTAAGCGGTTAGAGTCTTGCCCGCAGACCAGAGGGTCATGGGTTCGATTCCCGGTCAAGGGCACATACCTGGGTTGCAGGCTCGATCCCCAGTAAGGGGCTAGCAGGAGGCAGCTGATAAATGATTCTCTCTCATCGGAGTTTCTATCTCTGTCTCCTTGTCCCTTACCCTCTCTCTAAAATCAATAAAAACACTTTAAAAAAAAAAAGTGGTGTCTGCAAGGTTTCTCCACTATAGAGACACTAGAACCCCTTTTTGGAAGGGGCTTTAAATTTTTTAGAATTTATTTATTGGTTAATTAGAGAGAGAGAGATGGGCAGAAACATCGATTTGCTGTTCCACTTATTTACGCTCTCACTGGTTGCTTCTTGTATGTGCCCTGACCGGGAATCGAACCCCGATCGCCTGGATCCTCGATTGACACTCAACCGCTGAGCCGCGCCCGGCCGGGCAATAAATATTATTTTAAAATTTATTTCAGTAACATTTATGATGTGGATCCCCCAAGCGTTACCATTAGGGACGTTGCTTTGGATGCTGCAGAGGGCTTTGAAATATTAGCCCCTATTCCAGGTGGCCCTTTTTACAGTTTTAACTTTGAGCGCCGGGGCCTCCCTTCCCCGACTGAGGGGGCCGAGACGGGAGCAAGGCGGAGGGCCCAGAGCCGCTCGGGCCGCAGCTGTGCGAACGAGCTCGCGGGCTGCGTCTGCGCCGCCCCGGACCCGTATGCTGAAGCCCTAGCCCAGCGTGATGCTGCTGGAGGCGGCATGTTTGGGAGGTGGGCAGGGTTGGATTCGGTCACAGGAGTGAGACCGTCATGATGGGATGGGTGCCCTCAAGAGGAAGAGAGATCACCAAGGACAGGCCACGTGAGGGCGGTGAGGAGGCAGCCGCCTGCAGGCCAGGAGGCCGGCCCCCGGCAGACGCGAGATCTGCCCGCGCCTTGGTCTTGAGCTTCCAGCCTCCAGAACCATGAGAGAGAAATGTTGTTGAAGCCCCTCCGTCTGTGGTATTTCGCTGTAGCAGCCTGAGCTGACGAAGACACCACCCTCCCGGCATTATTTATATATATATATATATATATGTGTGTGTATATAGTGCCCCCAAAGATGTATACGCACTTTAACAGCTGATAACTCACTTAATTTTCAGCCCTTTTCAGTGTTAATAAACACTGACTTTAAAGTCTGTATACCGTTTTTGTGGACACCCCGCATATATATAAATATACATCATTTTTTAATTTACAAACAGTAAAATTCACCCTTTTTCATGCACCGCTCTGTGAGTTTGACAAACAGGTACAGTTTTGTCACCCCCACCATAATCAAGATTCAGAAAGGCTTTATCAGCCCCCCAGATTCCCTCGGGCTGCCCCTCTGTGGTCGCCCCCTCCCGCCCCTGTGCTTAGCAACCTCCCGTGTTTGCTGTCCGTTGGGGTTGCCTCGCCCAGGGTGTCACGTGGACGGCCCCGTACGGTGTGCGCAGCCTTGTGAGTCTCGCTCCCTTCGCTCATCACGACGCGTTTGAGAGTCCTCCCTGTTGCGTTTGTCCCGCGGGACCGCGTACCCCACTTTGTGAACCCCTCCCCCTGTCGAAGGGCATCTGGGGCGTGTCTGGGTTTGGGCGGTGATGACTGAAGCTGCCGCAAACGTTGGCTTTCAGGTTTTTGGGACGAGCCTAAGGGTTCCATGCCCCGGCGACGCACCCCTGGTGGTGGGACCGCAGGGTTTGCGTGGAGCGGCCGTTCATGGCCGTAGGAAATGCCAAGCCTGGGAAGTTTCGCGCCCACGGTCCAGGGAGGGAGGGCGGCTGTCGAGGGCGGGCTTTGAAGAAGAGCTGCGGGCGCCGGGCAGAGGCCCAGAGATGAGCGTGCATGGGCACCTCTGAAGGAAACGGGGCCTTGGCACCTCCAGCACGCCCCCGTGAGCATCAGTGACACGACCTCAACGGCGGCCGTGTGAAGGGTGCCCGGCAAGGGGTTTCCATGCTCTACTCGCGCGAGCCCACGACCGCCTCCTGACAGCCCCACGGCAAGCACTGCTTTTCATGGTGGCCCTTTCCCAGCTCGGCTGAAATAGCTTCTGACTCCACGCCGAGCTGAGCCGAGCCGAGCTGAGCCTCACTTGGACCCAGGTTCATCCCGCCGGGAAGTGGAGCAGCTGGGAGTTGAGCCTACGGCCTCCTAACTCCCGAGCCAGCACGTTCAGCCCTGGCCCGGTGATGAGTCCCTTGCAAATGTGCTGGGACTTTGCTGACTTGACCCACGGGCCGTGGGAGGCACCCGTGGCTAGAATTCCTGGGTGGGAGCTGGGAGGCAGCCTTAGGGGAGGAATACATGGGCCCCTGGTCCTCCCTGGCCCATTTCCACGCCGTGGCTCTTCCAGGCCTCACCTGTCCTTCTGGGCCCTCCCTCCCCACCCCACCCGTGTCTGCATCCTCAGGCCAGGCTGACTCCCCAGGCTCTGCCCTGGTCCACGCTCCTGGATGAAGGGTCAGTGCTTTTGTGAGCACGCGGATCACTTGGGAAGCCTCACCCCAGGTTCTGGTTCTGTAAGTCCACAGTGGGGCCGCAGAAGCTGCATATTAGCCACTCCCACCCCACTTCTGCAAGGTAGGGGTGAAGCGGTCCTAGGGTAACAACTCATCTCAAGTTACGGCTCCCTCGGCTTCCTAACCCCGCGTGCAGCGCAGCTGACCACGGTCACCGCCTGTTCCACACCCCAGGCTGTGTGATCCTTACTCCAGTGTCATGACGTAGTACTGCCAGTGTCCCCATTTTATAGACGGAGAAATCAAGGCTCAGAAAGGTAAAGCAAGCAGCTTGCGTAAGGCCACCCAGACAGACACAGATTTTTATTTTTTTTAAAATATGTCTTTATTGATTGCAGAGAGAGGAAGGGGGGGGGAGAGAGAGAGAGACAGAAATATCAATGATGAGAGTCATTGATCGGCTGCCTCCTGCACGCCCCCGACTGGGGATCGAACCCACAACCCGGGCATGTGCCCTGACCAGGAATCGAACCGCAATCTCCTGGATCACAGGCTGATGCCCAGCTGCTCCCCTGCCTCTGCTAAATTGGCACCGATGCCCTGGGGGATGGGGGTTAGAGGAAGGACTGTGACTGACCCGTTTTCATCAGCAATCATTCTGTCCACCGTGGGGGAAGGAGGGGGAAACGCGGTCACAGCCTTGGCAACCAGCACTCTCCTTGCCTTATCTCCATGGGTTTCTAAGCCCTGCTATGAAAAGCGGACGTCACTAGTCAGAACGAACCACGCAGAGTTGGTTCAGCTTTCAAAGCCAAGCGTGACTCAACGTGGGAATGAATCAAGCATCATTGCTTAGGAAGACTGCTCCCCCGTGACCCCGAGAGGGCCCTGTGACCCACGGGGCTTCTCCCCTGGACGGAAAGCTTGAGGAAGAGCAGGCCAGGGCGTCCCACCCCAGCTGGGCTGCGCAGCACCGGGAGGCAGGCTGAGACTCAGTGGCCCTCCCTGCGCGCCAGCGATGTCGCTCCTGGGGGTCATGGAGAGAGGCGGCCCCCCGCCCGCAGACTCCCACGCAGGTGTCCGCGGCGGGCGCGCAGACAGGCCTCGGTACATGCACACAGGGGGCGCTGCTCAGCAAGGTAAAGGAACCAGATGAGCTGCAGGTACCCGCGGTGCCACGGAGGAGCCGGAGGCTGAGAAAAGAGCACTAAGTGTGCGAGTCCATTTATGGAAACCTCTGGCTCAGGCAAAACTCGCCTATGACGTCGGGAGGCCGTCGGTGGTTGCCTGAGGAGGGGAGGGGGGCCGACTGAAAGAAGGCTTTCTGGGGTGATGGAAACGCCTTTTATCTTGATCCGGGTGGTGGTTCCAACTCGTCAAACTGTATGCTAGGATCTGTGCGTTTTGCCAGGTATAAATTATGCTTTAAGTAAATGAGCAGACGCCTCCGCCCAGCCCTGGCAGCTCAGAGTCAGCAGCCTTGGGTGGGGCCCAGGGGCATCTGTATTGTCAACAAGTGCCACCAACAGCGTTGGCCTCCCAACCTGGCGGGCGCCCCCAAACTCTGATCACTGAAGGCTCTTCTGGCCCGGACAATTTTTTTTTGAAGATGTTGAGGACTTACTGTTAGTTTGTTTTTAAGCATAAACCAACGGGGGGGTCAAAATCTTGTCCCTGGGCTGACTTCCGATAATCACCACGGACAAAGCACCCTCAGTGAGCAGGCCGATCCTGGCCACGTGCCGGGCATCACAGGGTCGGCTATGCCAGGAACAGGGGGCAGGACTCCAGCGCAGGGCCGCAGACGTCGGCCGGGCACCGGGCAGCAGGCAGAGCTACGCAGGCCCTCTCTGGGCTCTGTCTCCGTGGCCACCCTCCAAATGATAATGGTTTTGGCCGTGGGTTGGAGATCTGTCGCATTATAGACACTATGCCTGTTGGTTTGTGTACACGTTGGATTACTGAAGAGGACGCATCGTGCAGTTCTTAGGAGCCTGGGCTCAGAGTCAGCCTAGTAGGCTGAAGTCCCCACATCTCTACAACTAGCTGTGTGTCTTGGTACAAGTGGCTTAACCTCTCTGAGCTCCTCACATGTAAAGAAGAAGCTTTCTTTCCAGTGCCTTGAGCATGGGAAGCAGTCACTAAATGTTGGTTATTTTTATTAGTACCTGATTTAATTTTTATCATAACCCTGTTGGTTTAGGTGCTGTGCTCATCTCCGTTGTCCAGAGCAACAACTGAGGCTCAGAGAGGTCAAGTTCCTGGCCCAGAATCACACAGCTAGAAAATAGAGGAGCTGGAGTTGAAACTTGGGGCTGCCTAACTCCTGTGCTTTCCACTGCACCTCACTGCCGCCAGCTCTGTGGGGGGGGGGGCTCCCTACAGAAGACCCCCGGGGACTGGAATGAGCGTCCATCGTGGGTTGTGTGGGAGACTCGCCCCTCTCCAGGAAGGCTCTGTGCACTGGCTCCAGAAACATGTTCAGATCCACAAGGCCACACACCTCTGGGTTCCTGACCGAGCTGGGTGGGGCTCCGGGCTGCACCGGGGTGGCAGGTTGTCCCTCATGCCTTTGAGGAAGTGACAGGACAGTCTCCAGGGTGTGTGGCAACAGGTGTGGCAAAAAGCCATTTGAACCATGTCCCCTGGACCTGAGGGCCTATGACCAAACCCTCCCTTGGATTCCCTCGTGTTAAACCTCAGGCCTCTTCCCAGCCTCGTCCCAGTTTCCTGAGCATCCTGTTGACCCCGTTGGAAGAGATTCGGGCTGACAGTGGCTGTCACCTCTAAATGACCGGCAGGCCTCCCGCTGCACTGACCTGCTCAGACTGGAAGGTGGGGGGCCAGCAGGTGCTCGACAGCCCTTTTGTTTGTTGATTTTGTGTGTGTGTGATTTATTTTGCCTGCACCTTGGGAACCAGTGTGGGTTTCTCAAGCTGCTCTGTTTCCTTTGGATAGAAAACAAAAAAAAAAGGAAAACTTATCAAACCGAGACATCCAGCTGCCTGCCTGAGACTCCGGGAGGGCTGGTTTATAGAGGAAAACGCGTGACCGTGCCGGGCCGCGAGCAGAGTAGCCACACAGCATGTCACCAGTCCAATCCTGCACGCATCTTGCCTGTGTGACCTTGAGGATGTGTCCGCCTCCCTCTCCGAGCCTCAGTTTTCCTCATCTGTGAAATGGGCGCCCACCTCACTGGGGGCTGTTGTGAGATCAGGCCTCACATGAAGATCTCCATGCAGCGCTCTGGCGTGTGGTACAGACTCAATAAGCCTTAGCTATCGGGGTGATCTGTGTGTCAGGACTGCTCTGAGTTGAACTGTTCAGGTTCAAGGTCTCTTGCCAACTGGTTGTGTGACGTTGGGCAAGTTACTTCACCTCTCTGAGCTTCAGGTTCTTCATCTGCAAAAAAGTGAGACCCCGTGTTCCTTGTGTAAAGGATTTTGCTGAGGGTTAAGTTAAGGAGGGTAGCTTTTGAAGGCAGCCGAACGCAAGGGCGTGCTCAAGAAATGGTGCTGAAGGTGTGACAAGGGGGACGCATCACTATGACACCCCCCCCGGTGTGCCGGAACTGTGATGGTGGGGTACCGGGTGCGACCCCGTGGTTGGCGCTCCGTGGAGCGAGGCAGAGGGCAGACAGGAAGCGGGGTAGAAGGCAGGCTTTAGGTCTCCAGAGATGGCCAGTTACTGACCTGGAGGCTGCGACAGGGAGGGACAGAGGACACAGGAGTGTCGGCGTTTCTTAGCTTGAGCACCTGCCCCCTCGGGCTTGTTTCTGGACTCGTGTCCAGAGGTGAGGGGGTTTATAGCAGCCGTCTTTGGGAGCACGTGGATGGAGGGACAGGCCTCGCTTACACAGATTCCGAATACAGACACGTAATCTACGTGAAGCCCACGCGGGGCCCTGGTCCCGCACCCGCAGAATCCTTGATGCTGTCGAAGCGGTCACTAGGACCTTCTTTCCAACGTCAGGCACCCCGTGTGCGTGTGAAATGCCGTTCGATTTACAAATGAGAGGACAGGATTGTGCAGGGGACAGCAGGTGTTGTCATGGGGCCAGATCACTGCCTAGTCCCCACCCCCGGCCTCGGGCAGAACCCCTGCTCTGCCTGTTACCAGCCCCAAGACTTTGTGTCATGTGCCTCTGTTTCCTCATCTGTACAGTGGGGATCATCATTAGTGCCCGTCTCACCTCATAGGTTGAATGAAAAATAAAGATAATCTGCAGAAAGAACACGTTTTGCCGCCTCATAAGGGCGCGACGCCTGTTATTAATTACAAAAATATTTACCGAGCGCCTTCGCTGTGCCCCAGGCCGCCCGCCCTGTGCCCGCCCTCAGAGAGCTTACCCTGGGTGCGGGGTGTGGGCGAGAGAGGGGATATGGCATAAACAAGGGAGATGGGCACTAGTTGCTGTCACCACTGTGGCCAAAACCAGCGGAGTCCAAAGACGTAGAGTCGCATGGTAGTTTCCTGCACACGTTTGGTGCGGGACGCCTCAACGTGACAGTGACATTTAAGGGACAGATGAGCTGGTCGTGAGGGGCAGCCTGGCTGGAGCGCCGGGTGGGGTGGGGTGGGGTGGACCTTAGCAGCTCGTCTCGGGCCTGAAGGTGGACTCACCTGTGGAAATGTGTTCTGATCCAGAGGTGCAGGTGGAGCTGAGGTCCTGCTTTCCTTTCTTTTTCAAAATATCCTTTTATTGATTTCAGAGAGGGAGAGAGAGAGATAGAAACATCAATGATGAGCCATTGATCGGCTGCCTCCTGCATGCCCCCTGCCGGGGATCGAGCCCGCAACCCAGGCCTGTGCCCTGGCCGGGAATCGAACCCCGATCTCCTGGATCCTAAGTCGACGCTCAACCGCTGAGCCACGCCGGCCGGGCGAGACCCTGCTTTTCTAACCAGCTCCACAGCCTTGGAGGCTGCTGGTCCGCGGACCGCACCGAGTGGCCAGGCCTGGGAGGCGGCGGGGGTGCCAGGTCTCGATGGCAGAACGCCCGAAGCCAGGTGGGGAGTTTGGGTTTTATCCTCAGGACGGTAGGAAGCCGGGCAGGGGAGTGACAGGGCAGGGGATGCTTTTCGCAGCTCGTTTTGCAAACCTGCCACCTGGAGAAGATGTGCTGGGCCAGGGTGGCAGCCGGGACACCAGGCTGGCGCAGTTGCCGGGGTGATGGTACCAGGAGCAGAAGAGGCAGGAAGTAGGTTTGTTTGAGATCTTTGGGCAAGAAAAACTTACACCACCTGCCAGGTGTTGAACACAGATATTAATAACCCTAATATAAATTATCTGTGCTGCTTTTTTTTTGTTGTTAATTCTCACCTGAGGATATTTTTCCATTGATTTTTTTTTTTTTTTTTTTTAGAGAGTGAAAGGGAGGGGCAGAGACAGAGAAACATCGACGTGATCAATTGGTTGCCTCCCACACGTCTGGGGCTGGGCCCCGAGTCTGCGGCTGAGGCACGTGCCCTTGACCAGAATCGAGCCCGCGACCCTTCAAGTCCACGGGTCGACTCTCTAACCATTGAGCAAACCGGCCAGGGCTATCTGTGCTTTTAAAAAAATGAAGCCAGTCATCTAGCTCCGTGGCTTCCAGCCAGGGCCATGTTTCCAGGGATAGCCAGGAGTCGGGGATGCGATGGGTTTGGAGTCCAGAGGATCGGAGCACCCACGGGTGCACCGGAGACCGTGACACCTGTTGTGCGCGTCCTGGGCAGATGGTACGGGTTTGAATCTGGACAGTGCCCGTGAGAGCCTGTCGTCACCATCTTGGGCCCTGCTCCTCTCCTCTCATACAGGAGACGGAGCAGCCAGGGGGTGTTTGGCGATTCGGGGTACAGAGGTGATTTGCCTGGGCCGGGAGGGGCTCTGAGCCTGGGGTTGAGGCAGAGCCCTCACCTGTGCTGGGGCAGGGCTCCTGCAGCCCCGCGAGCCCCGAGCGACAGGAGCTGAGCCGGGGTGGCGGAGGGCTCAGGGCCGGCACCCCTGCTCAGCACCTGTCACTCGGCTTGGATCAGGTCACTGAAGACTCTGGTGTCATTCACCTCTGTCACTGAGGGGTCTGGGACCAGCAAACTTCTGCTTCCGACATTGAACAAGGGAGGCGGTGCGTAGGCCTTTCCGAAACTCCCTCTTTTTGAAGCACAGCTGGGGGCAGGCGGGAGGCGGGATTTGAGGGACTCTGGACCCGGCTCTGCTTCACAGCCGCTCAGCTACGCGGCTGCTCATTAACGGGGGACCTGGGGCAGGTTCTGTCGCCGCCCGGGCCTCCCTCGGTGGCGTCTCCACCTGTGACGTGGGGGCCTCTTCCTGAAGGTTAAATGAGATAACCCGGACCCCGGGTGAGCACTCGGTGTGCGCTGGCTGAAAACAAGAGGCCGGCTTGTCGAATGCGGAGTCCGCCCGCCCGCCCCCCGTTTGTGACCTGATGCACGGTGTCTGTACCGGGTGCACCTGAAGCTCCGAGAGCCGCGTGTTAGGTACCGGAGTGGGGGTTTTATCTGGGGAGACAGTCTGTGGAAGGCCAGTGATCCCCTGAGGTTGTGCAGGACAGAGCCTAGAGCCCTACCGGTAGGCTGGATAATGAAATTATTAGTGAATACACGCGTACACACACACCCCCGGTGTCCACCCCCAGTCCGGAGCCCCGGGATTCTGTCCCCTGGTGTCGTACAAGGCCTCTGCAGGTTCCCCTTGTATAAGAGGCAGGCAGGAGGGCCCTCAGGGAGGCGGACAGAGGTCGGAATGAAGCGCTTTGAGGACGGAGCGAGGGTCCAAGGGGCAGGAGTGCAGCGGCCTCTAGGAGTTGAAGAGGCCAAGGGGATGGGCCCTCCTGACCCCTCCAGAAGGAATGCGACCTGGACACCTTGCTTGTAGACTTCTGACCCTCAGGACTGTAAGAGTGACTTCTTGGTGCTTTAAGCCACTGAGTTGGTGGTCATTGGTCACAGCCGCCGAGGGCACCATTCTAGCCCGTCTCAGGGGAGCCGAGGTGGTGCGTCAGGTGTTCACCTGCACAGACGGTGAGCAGCCCCTGGTCCGGAGCAGCCCACCTGGCCCCAGAGGAAAAAATCACTGCGGGAAAGGTACCCGCATCTCAGATGCACTAAATAGGAACATGGAGGCCGGGGCGGAGGGGGAGGGGGCTGCGGGAACATGAGGCTCCAGGTGAAACGCGTTGCCAGGGGCGCAGAGAATTAAACCAGGGTCGGACCACGTGTTTTCCATGATACCAGCACGTTGTGGCATTCACTCAGTGTTTACTAGTATTTACTAAGCTGCTCCTGCAGGTGCCAGGCCTGCTCAGAACTGAGAGAAAGCAGTGAGCAAAACAGACTGAGACTCGTGCCCGGCAGAGCTGTCAGAGAGAGACAGAGTGCAAGCCCCACGTGTAAGTGTAAATTTCCTGGTAACCACAGTCATTTTTTTTTTTAATTTTTTTTGTTAATCCTTGCCCGAGGACATTTTTTTCCTTTGAATTTTTGGGGTCGGGGAGAGAAACAGCGATGTGACAGGGACACATCTGTTGGCTGCCTCCCGCACGTGCCCCGAATGGGCCGAGGATCGAACCTGCAATCCAGGTACCCTGCCCTTGACCGGAAATTGAACCTGAGACCCTTCAGCACTCGGGCCAATGCTCTAACCACTTAACCACAGTGGCCAGGGCGGTAACCACATTATTTTAAAAGTCCAAAAAAATGGCAAAGGTAATCGTACATTTTATTTAACTCGATACGTCTGAAATACATCATTTCAACATGGAATTCATTTAAAGTGTCCATGAGATATCCTTTTGTTCCCAGGCTTTGAGATCCACTGTGTATTTCACACTTGTACAGTGCATCCCTGCAGCAGCCACGTTTCAGAGCGCAGGGGCCACATGTGGCTAGTTTAGTGGCTATCGCATTGTATTTTACAGAAAGCAGATTCCCACTGGCCATCCAGACAGCGACCTGGGCCTGACTGGTGTCACACCACCCAGGGGTCCCTTCCCGCCACGTCCGGCTCAGCATCACGGTGGCCATCCCCGGCTCTGTGGCTTCTCGTGGCCGGGTTGTTGAGGAGTTAGGGAAGCGGCATTTCTCTGTGGGGTGGTGAGCGGAGGTGCTGGGCCTCAGCGCAGAAGATGGGGTTCATTCAGCCCTTAAATCGTGCCATGGAGGGCCACTCTCTTGCTTTATTGCCGTGGTTATTATTTTATTCCTTTTTTCCCTCCCCCACTCCATTTTTTCTTTCCTCTCAGGGCAACCATTCCAGGGCCGTGGAATGCCCTGAGTGGCCAGGCTCTGGGCAGGTGCCACCCCTGGAGCCAGCGTTGGAGTGAAACCCCTGGACTGAGGATGGGAGGCCCTCCTCGGGCAAAGGGACACCAGGAGTGGGAGTGGTCCCCGGGCAGGTGAAACAGCTCCTCCTCTGAGCTGCTCTAGGGCTCCTGAGGCTGCCCGTTGCCCCTCTTGTTTGCACCTCCTGCTAGAAACCCTGGGCCCTGGGCTTCTGGCCCCCCAGCCTCCCCGCCTCTACCAGGCTGTCCCCTCCCCACATCTGGCCCAGGCTCTGGAGCACCCTGCTGTGTCCCTCTCAGCACTCATGCCACTGGAAGCTGAGCACCAGGAGTTTTCGATGATGGAGGAGGGGAAGAGTGGATATTGGGAACCACGAGGGGGCAAATCAACACCGAGCTACCTACCTAGACCATCAGGCTAGCGAGCCGGCCCCGCCTCCGCTTTCCCTCCCTCCCCCGCCAGGTCAGGAGGTGAGCTGTGCCCACAGGTGGCATCTCACCTCAGCCAGCTGTCCCTGGCGCATGCCCGGGGAGGTCGGCACCTTTCCAGCTGGGCCCTGACTGGCATTTATGGGTCAGAACAGCAGAGAGGAAAGCCGGCTGGGAGGTGCCCTCAGAGCCCCTGAGAAGTCACGCAAAAGGAGTCTTTTTCAGCTCCAGCTGACTTTAGGGTTAGTGTCGGGGTTAGGGTTAGGGTTAGGATTAGGGTTATCCAAACGTCAGCCTTCCCTTGATGTACCGTTTTGGCACTTTCTGTATACCCAGTGCTGTACACAACACAGATAAAACATATGGATAAAACATATCTTCAGCCCCACGAAGGCCATACTGTCTGTTCTAGTCACCCCCGGACAGGGGGGTTTAATTCCTACCCTCCCACAGACTGTGCCCCAACATGGGAGCGAGGGTTACAGGAGCCGCGTCCTCACAGGCTGCCGGGAGCAGCAGGGAGATGTTGGGAGCATTGGCCATGCCGTGGAGGCCGTGAGCGCTGGGCAAGTGTAGTTCTTGTATTCCCCCAAAGTGAAAGAGGTGCCGGACCCCCAAAGCAAGCCCCACTGTCCGAGGCCTGTCGCTCCCCTCCCCCTGTCCTGCGGGCCACCCTGTTTTAACCTCATTTCCAGTTTTATGATTAAACGACCCAGTGTCAATTATTTACAATACATCCAGATGAATATCAGCGGTTTGCAGGGGCCTGGGTGACTCACACGGGGGAGGTTGGCTTTTCTGGAGGGGAACAACAGGAAGGAAAACAGAGCTGTACCTCCTGACCGCAGAGGCGGAGGAGGTCGGCCTAGGAGGGCTCCCCCAGCCAGGCCTGGGGAGGGGCCTCGCCGTCGGCATGGGGGGGATCGAGGGGCATGGGAGTGTGGGGACTGACAGCGGGCTAGCTCCAGAGCCAGACAAATCTAGGGTGAATCTTTGCTGTGCCATTCACTGTGTGACTTTGAGCATGTATCTTAACTCCTCTGACCTTCAGTTTCCTCCTCTGTGAAATGGAGATTATTCTCAACACTTCCTCATTAGAGCTCTTGGGAAATTTAAAACATAATTACATTAAATAAATGGTAATAATAAAGCACTAATTCGCTTATATAAAAGATGCTGATTTTACAAATAAAATGAAATTATGAATGGTAATAAGTGCATGGAAAGCACCCAGCACTGTGCCTGGCAGTTGGTCAGCACCTGCGAGAATGTTAAATGTTGTTGCTACAACTCCAAAATGTGAATTAGAAAAAGAATTGAGTGTGACAGATGACCTAAAAATCAGAAGGAGAGCGGGGACTCCAGAAAGCACCTCGAGTTGACATTGGAGGGGGAAGGGGAGGGGCGGGAAGCAGGCAGGACAAGGTCAGCTGTGGGCCAGCAGGGCTCTTGGCAGACGGTTTGGGAACCACTTCTATGGTGGCACTGTCGCTGCGGCTAAAAAAGAAAATGCCCAGATATGGGCAGGATAAACTTTCTCCAACTGTGTACTAATCTCTGGAGTCAGGGCCGGCCCGACAAAGGCCTGGGAACAGGGAGGCCCTGCTGCACCGGGAGCCAGCGGCTCGCAGAGGCCTGTCTGCTCCACACACCTCTGGTTCTGGTTAAAACCCCTTCATCTAAGGACCACAGAAACATCTGTCCGAGGGCCAGTGGTTTTGAGCCAGCGGGAGAGGGCAGTGCCTATGGATACAGACGGGAGATCACGCACCTTTTATCAGTTTTATCCCAGCAGAGAGCAAGTGCGCGCTTGGCTCACTCGCAGGACTCCGGGTTAAAGTGTAAACCCGCGGAGGAGGGCCAGGCTGCCCAGCCTCCCTCCAGCCTGGCCACACGGGCCACGGGTCCGAAACTCACCCAGCGATTGGTTTGATCGGGATGAAGGAACTGTGCCCAACTAAACCAACTGTCGGGTGAGCAAACAGTCTGAGTGTGGGCAGGTGCCATAGAAAGGCGGGAACCCAGATGCGGCCTGTGTTCATTTCCTGTAACAGGTGACCCCAAACACGGCGGCTGAAAACCACACACGTTTATCCTGGTGGCGTTCCGGAGGTTGGGGCTCCACGCACACAGTTGGTTCCGTGGCAGGGCCACTTCCTTCTGGAGGCTCGAGGGGCCGCCTGCACCCCTTGGCTCATGTCCCCTCCTCTCGTCACGCCAGCCTCTTGCTTCCATCCTCACGTCTCTTGTGTCCCTTTGACCTTTTTGCTCCCTCTTATGAAGACCCTGTTGATAATAATCATTGGCCCCAGCTGGATAACCCTGGCTAATCCCCCCTTTTCAAGATCCTTCGTTCATCACGTCGGAAAGGTCCCTTTTGCCCCGTAAAGTACCACCCACGATTCCAGGGACTGGGGGCTGTTACTCAGCCTACCACATGCCTTTTCCCAAATTCTGAGAAACACGGGGCGGCGAGTGGCAGACGTCTCTGAACTAGACCCCGATTCTTCCACGTGCCCCGTGTGGCCGGCCTTGAATCAGCCCCTCACCCACCCAGCCTCTTGGGAAGGGGCGGCCATGCGCCTCCCCCAGGCCCGTGGACGGCTACCCGGTTAGAGCCGTTCCTCTGGGCCAGGCCCCAGGTGGGCCCCCGAGTCCATCCACTGTGCTGCCCAGCAGCACTGTCCCTGGAGACGGCCAGGCGGGCCCCTGCCCAGGACCCACGTTCCGTGGCTCCCTCTGCCTAGAAAGTGCCCCCCCCAGGTGCCCATATGGTTCCCTCCCTCGCCTCCCTCAGGTCCTTGCCCAGACACCTTTCCTGGGTGGCTGTGTTTGCCAACGGTCACATTTAACCTCGCCTCTGCCCCCCCCCGCCCCCACCTTCGGCATCCTAGCCTTCCCCCGCCTGGTTCTCGAATGTTCCCTCGGGCTGGTTCTCTGAGCTCCGGGGGGCTGGTTTGGTCCCGCCTCTCTCCCCGGCACTTCGGGCACGTGGCATATGGAAGGTGCTCAGTTAACATTTTGTTGAGTGAATGAATAAATGACCTGAATCTCAAAACATCGGGCCCGTCACGAGTAACAACTAAGCGAGGTCGAGCCCAGCACAGTCCTGTCCTATAGGGATGAGGCAACTGAGGCTGAAAGAGGCGAGAAGTGACTTGTCTCCGCGGCTGTTAAGTGGCAGAGCTGGGCGGGGAGTGCAGCTTCCACGTGAGGGGCGGGCCGGTCCTCTGGGCAGCCTCCCAGGCCCCGATTTCATTCCCACCCCCCCACCCCCACTTTGTCCTACTTTGTACTTTTTTTTGCCTCTTGGGGAGGGGGAACCAAACGGATGGAACCAAACAGCCTGCTGCACAAGGACCGCGCTGTGTCTGGACGGTGCCCGGGGCCCCCGGAGCCTGGCGGGCAGCCAGCCCCTCTGACCAGGAGCTGGGTGCTCTCCAGCCTCAGCTCTGCCTCCCAGACTCGGAGCTGAGCCTCAGGGGCCGGTGCTCTGGTCCCGGGAAGGTCCCGGTGCCCAGAGGGCAGCCTCAGTGGTGGGACCCTGCGGCCAGCCCTTAACCACAGGGCTGGGCCCTGCCTTGGTTTAGCTGAGCTCAGCCAGAAGGCGTGCTTTCTGACGCCCGGGGATTGAGGAAGGTCTGAGCAGGGGATTCTGTGCACAGGCCACCACCTAGAGGCTGTGCCGCCTGGGGCAGGTTTCCGACCTCCCTGCCACCTGTATTCTGTGATAACATGGACAAAGGTGAGGCTAATCACACTCCCTCGGGTGGTGTTTGGGCGCAAGCCAACCTGTGGGAAGTAGCAGACACAGGGTGTCCCAAAAAAATGTATACATGTGCCTTTTATATATAATATATATATATTTTTAAAATTTTTTTTTCTATTGATTTCAGAGAGAGGGAGGGAGAGGGAGAGAGAAAGAGAAACATCAATGATGAGAGTCATTGATCGGCTGCCTCCTGCACGCCCCCTACTGGGGATCGAGCCCGAAACCCGGTTGCGCTCAACCACTGAACCACACCGGCCGGGCTACACATATATTTTTTGATAGCTCAATTGATGTTTCTTTTCAGATTTAACCCATTGGAATTAATAATTACTGCAAGAGTGTATACATTTTGGGGGGACTCCCTGTGTTTCTGATCCTGAGCAGAGGCCGGGGCCAGCGGGCTGGGCGGGGCGGTGGTCGGCGCCTGGGCTCAGCTGCGCGGCTTTGCTCGCCAGACTGAGAGGCCGCCGGTGGCTCGCCCCGGAGCCTGAAGAAGGCTCGAGGTGTCAGAGTCACTTTGAGTTGACGGCGACAGGTGCTCTGGCTTCTGCTGCGATCACCAGGCTCCGTCCTGGCAGGGGACCCACAGAGATGTCACCTTTCCCGAGAAGCACTGAATGTGGCTGGAGCCTGGGTCCCCGGTGCCAGCTTCGCAGTAGGCTCCCATGCCAGCCACCTGCTCAGAGAAAGACATCGTCCGTGAAGCTCCCCAAGAAGAGGCCTGTGATTTGTTTACTTGCTTCTGGTTATGGCTCCTGGAGTCTTCAGAGTGAATGTGTCTTCCTTAATTTCGCCAGCGTTTAAATGGATTAGCCGGGAGCCTGGAGAGAGACAGCAGGTCTTCTAAAACTCGCCGCGCCGGGGAGGGGAGGCTGCCTCCGCTGCCTGCGGGATGTGCTGTGTTCTGGGAGATGCCCTCTCTCCCATCTCTGCAGTTTCTTAGGCCAGTCCTTTCCCCCCGGAATTAATCTCCTCCTTCCCCAAACTCCACCCAAGGGAGTTTGCCTGAACCTGCAGGCCCCAGAGCTCTGCTTATCTCCCTCTCCCGCCCCCTCAACTAGAACCGCCGCTCCTCCTGTGGACGCGTCACCCCTGCCCCACGTCAGCAGCGCTGCTCAGTGGCTAAAAGCACGGGTTCTAGACTCAGACGCGCTTTATCCCTGCTCGTGCTAGCTGTGTGGCCCTGGAGAGTTGCTTTCCCTCTCTGAACCTCAGCGTCCGTATCTATGAAATAGGACTCGTAACTACTACTGCGGAGGGCCTGGCAGGGTCGGCCTTCAACGCTGTTCACTCTTACCCTGGTGTTGGCTTCCCTTCTGTGGGGGAGACTCAGCTGTCTGCCTGCTGAACTGTAAACGTGTGTCTCACACGTCTGTGTGCCCCCCCCCCCCTGAGCCCCTGGCACACAGTAGGGGCCCAGAAACCATTGGAATCAAACTCTTTTTATTTTTATTGATTTCAGAGAGAGGAAGGGGGAGGGAGAGAGAGAGACAGAAACATCAATGATGAGAGAGTCATTGATCGGCTACAGCCCGCAACCCGGGCATGTGCCCTGACCGGGAATCAAACCCCGATCGCCTAGATCCTAGGTCGATGCTCAACCGCTGAGCCACGCCCGACCGGGCGGAGTCAAACTCTTTAAAAAGCCATCTTCAAAGAAATGCACACCTGTCCGCCCTCAAGCTTTTGTGACCAAATGTCTCTGAGAATAAACTGTGTGATGCTCATCTCTGGCCTGAGTGCCCTGCCCGGGGAGCAGCCCCCAGGGCCCCGGCTTTGTGAGAGCGGGTGTGGTGCCAGGGACAGGAGGTGGGCAGCAACGTCAGCCAGGCATGATTGTGAATCTTGGCTCTGCCGCTTAGAGCTGTGTGACCTCGGGCAAATTGTTTAACCTCTCTGAGGCTCGGAGAAGGTGGGCTAATCGTTTTTGAAGGCTGGCTGCAAGGAGGGGATGAGTCTAGGGTCTGACTCATGGTCTCAGCTGCTGCTGATTTCATTATTGTTCCTGCCGCGTGCTGCTGGATGACGGGGTACGTCCTGGGAAACGCGTGGCTGGGCCGTTTGTCCTGGTGCGAACGTTAGGGTGCACGGCCCGCTCCACACCTGGCTCTGCGGTGCAGCCTGTGGCTCCCAGGCTACAAGCCTGCACAGCGTGTTCCTGCCCTGGACGCTGGAGGCAGCTGTAACACAGCGGAATTTGTGTGTCTAAACGTACCTAAACGTGGAAGAGTGACGGTAAAAATACGGTATAAATGATTTTAGAAAACGAAACACCCGCGCAGGGCGCGGACCGTGAATGGAGCCTGCAGGACTGGGAGTTGCTCTGGGGAGTCAGTGAGTGGTGAGTGCGAATGCAGCCCTAGGACATCGCTGGACACAACCGCAGACTTTCTCAGCACTGTCCCTCCCCCGGCCTCCTTCCGACGGGGTCAGAGCCAGAACACAGAGCTGTCGACGCTGCTCCACGAACCGGGATGCGGGCTGGACGGGTTGGAAACACCGAGGAGAAACTGGCTCAGGGAGGAGCAGGCCACCGTGACGGTGACAGTCAGGAGGCAGTGAGAGGGGGCCTGAGGGTCAGCAGGAGTGAGGAATCAGGACGGGAGGGTAAGGAACGTAGGGGCTGCCACGGTCATGGCTTTGGCTGTTGCCTGTCGGAGCAGGGGCTGGATTAAGGAGCTTTGTGGCCGTGCTCAGAAAAAAACAGGGTGTTTAGCATGGAGAGAGGGTGGACCTGAGGACTCAGTACTTTGACTTTGGAAACTTATTTTTGGGCTCCATTGACCCTCTCTCGCATTGAACTGACGGGAGAAATAAAACTTATCTGTGCTTTACAACCTGAGTGTTTCCAAAGTCCAGGCACAGGCTGGCCCCGCCGGACCACAGGAAACTCTACCTCAAGTGGCAGTGGCACTCAATACTTGTTGAGGCGGCCCCCTTGGACCTGTGTCCTTGTACAGGACCTTAGGTCCTCAACCAGGAATTCACAGCCGTGCTCTCCGAAGCCCATCGGCCGGGCCTGGGGGGCTGCAGCGCCCTCTGAATGCAGCGCTGGGGGGCGGGCTCCTCGGTGCTGACCCAGGCCGGTGGCTGACGGTAACCTGGGGACTCAGAATCGAGGTGCCATGAGCGAGAGGGGACCTATTGCCAGACCCCACTGATACGGCTCCCGTCAGAGAAAATAAATCCGCCTGAACCGTGCATCCTTCATTTCTTACGGGAAATTCAGCTCCGTTATAATCCCATGGGACCACCTTCGGTATACGGCCTGTCACTGCCGGAAACCTTGCTGTGTGGCCCGGGACTGGCCGGTTCCTTTCCCTTCGGCCCTCCGGCCCGGGCAGCCCGCCTGCCCCTCCCTGCCTTTATGACTCATTCGCACAGTGCCCGCATTTTTCCCGAGTGCGCAGCCTACGAGAACCTGTTCTGATAGAGCAGGAACCGGACACCCTTTGACCTTGGCCCTCGGGCTGTGGCCTGAAGCCGCCTGACTGGACCGGAGCAGCGCGCCCCCCCCCCCGCCCCCCACCACATTCCCACTGCACGGAGCTGGAACTTGGTGACCAAGGTGATTGTGGCTGAAACTTGGCCGAGAGGGCCCCTCTGAATCCCTCCTTTGTTGCTGGGGATGCAGCTCGCCCGGTCCCCGTGAATGGAGTGGGGATGCCTTTCCCGATTCTGCCGCTTGGCAGGAGGAGGCCGGGCGCAGGGAGAATGGAGCCTCTTTGTCGTGGGGGCTGGCCACATCGCCGGACATCCCCGACGGCCGAGATCTCCTCCCCCCATGCTCCTGGGACTGTCTTCCAGGGCCACAGGGCAGAGCTCGGGGGCCATGGGAGGTCTAGATCCCACCCCTGGTTTCTCAACCATGTTCTATAGAATTTGGGGATGCGGTGAGAAGGGGGCGAGGGAAGGCTTGACTGTCTGCACTGGGGGACCTGCGTGTGCTCTCTTTCAGCCCTGCTTTCTCTGGTTGGATTTTATTTAAATCCTCACCTTTCTATTAGGGTCATAGAGGCTCCAGTCCAGGTGCGGACAGGCAGTGAGGAGCCACTCGGGGCTCAGCCGGCTGGAGCTGTGACTACCTTCCCCAGAACACTGCCCCCGCCCCCCCCGCCCCCCCAATCCTTGCTGGCTCTGATCGGCCAGAGCTGGGCCTGGGAGCAAACATAGCAGCTGCCCAGAGATCGGAGCGGGCTCAGAGCTGTCACACTCCTGCTGACTTCTACCCGGGGAGGTGCGGGAACCGCTGAAACCTCAGACCCCACCAGGGAGTAGTGGCAGAGTCACCTTCTCGGGTGAGAATGGAAATCACATTTAATCTGGGCACCTTGCCCATGTTGCCGGGAAATCATTTGCATACGATTTGATTTCAGTATCCAGGTGCTCCTGAAAATTAACTCCGTCCACTCCTCTCCCCCTCAGTGCCGGCCTTGACCTGAGAATGTCCCCCAGTTCACACGGGACTTGAGTTCAACTTTTTAACTCTCCAGATATTTCCTTCCTTCCTTCCTTCCTTCCTTCCTTCCTTCCTTCCTTCCATCCATCCATCTCTCTCTTCCTCTCTCTCTCTCTTTCTGTTTACAGACAGTTATTAGGTAGCTGTTACGTTCCCACCCACGGTGCCAGGTACTGGGCATCCAGAGATGAAGACAAGGGCTTTCTTTCAGGGAGTTCACACCCCAGCAGGGAAGACGGGAGCCAACAAGAAAACAAAGCTAGACTATGTCGATTGTGAGGTGATGCCATCCACCCAGGGGAAGGAAGCTGGGCGAGGGAGCGGGCATTTTTTTGTAGTGGCCAAGGAATGCCTTGCTGAGGAGGTGGCATTTGAGCCGAGAGACAGAGGAGTAAAGAAGTAGCCGAACAAAAGAGACAGGTGGAAACAGCGCTTCGGGCAGCAGGAACAGCGGGTGCAAAGGCCCTGAGGCGGGACGTGCTTGGCGTGACTGAGAAACAGAACAGAGGCCGCCGAGGGCTGGCGAGCGGAGAGATGAGCTGCGAGAGAGGCAGGAGCCCAGTCCGGTGTGGTGGGAGGCGAAGACCGTGGCAGAGGACTTTGGATTTTATGCTGAGAAATGGGAAGACATGGATGGGCTTTTGGAAAACTCTGTTACAAAAGAATTTACATGACAGATACGCGAAGTTTAGGGAGCAGTAGGTCAAAATCCATGTACCCGTCGTATTTCCCTCCCTAGCACCATTTCTCATTCCTCCAGGGAGGTTGCTATTATCCCGAATTTTACTTTATAATCTTTACATTTCTTCCCAATATTACAAAAATCGACCAATGCGTTGTTTGGGTTTGCCTGGTGTTGAACTTCATATTAGTGGAATCTTGCCGGGTGTGTGCTTCTGCGATTTCCTTTTCTGTTCGACGTCGCGCGTGTGAGAATGGTCCCGGCTGGCGCCTGTAACTGCAGTCTGTTCCTTTTCACTGCTGCGTAGTACTCCCCCGGATGTCACTTGTCATGGCTTAACCTTTCTCCTAGGACACGACCTTATTTGATTTTTTAATGTTGGACCGACCCTACACTTTGGGGATAAATGCAACTTCATGTGATGTATTCTCTTTTTAAAAAAACATTGTTGGGTCTGTTTGCTGAGATTTTGTTTAGGATTTTTGTTTCTCTGCTGGCGGGTCAGATTGGCCTCCCATTTCCCTTTCTTGCCTCGCCTCTTTGGTTGCGGGATCCAGGTTACACACTCCGAATCAGGTGACCCGGGGGAGGGCGTGTTTCCTCCCCTTGCACTCTCCGGAGCACTCGGGTGAGACGGATGAAACCATGGGAGGGTTTGGTAAACGTAGCTGCCATGCCCTTCTGCAGCCCCGCTTCTTTGGTGCAGACCCTCGGCTTCTTTCGGTTGAGCCGTCCTTGCCTGGACCGCCACCCAAACCCAGGCCCGAACCCCCAGCAAAACACAGAAAGCACGCGTGTCCCGCATGAGCACCTCGCAGCGGGACGCTCGCAGCTTGCTTAGAGCTCCGTGTCTCTGGTTTTTCACAGGTGGGTCCTTGACGCAGGATCTGAGCATGAAGAGTAGTTTCCAGGCCTTTCTCGAGCCCCCCAGGTAACAAAAGGTAAGTGCCTCTCTTAACTGGTTAAAGATTTTTCTTGAAAACTCAGACACTGGATCAACTCACTTAGCCCTTAAGACCATGAGGCATGAAGGGCCCGACTCCAGGGTCCAGAGGGGAGTCTGGCCGAGCTGGGGTCCCTTGGGGTCCTAAAATAGACCAAGGCGGCTCTGCTTCAGGAACACGTTGGGAGCTATGTCGTCTAAATCCCCTAAGCACAAAATTAGCTTCTTTCCATATATTTCAAGGGGAAAGAGCACCATCCTAAATATAACACGGTCAACAAGCCAGAAACAAGATGAACGGCCACCAGCTGCACCTCGGGGAGCTGGGTTTTCAGGTCCCCCCGGGAAGCCGGCGGGATCCGGGTCCCCAGAGGGCGGCGGAATCTACCAGCAACTTTACGCCACCGCTGGACACGGAGCCCTGCCGTGAACCCCCAAAACAAAATCCCTTATTTCATTTTCTTTTTCTAAAAGCAACACATGTGCATTTCTCTGTTTTCTAATTCTCATTTTCCCCATAAGACAAAGAAAGGAAAAAAATCGATCTAATCCCATCACACAGAGAAAATAACTATTAACATCACGGTATGTGTAATTCGAGTGCTTTGCAATGGACTGTGATACATTAAACAGTGTTTCGTAACCTCTCTTTCCCTTGTCCCCTAAGGACTCTATTTTATAAACGCCCTTTTTGTAATGCTCCCCCATCCTCACGCATGAACTTTATTTTCTTTTTAAAAAATATGTTTTTATTGATTTTTTTAGAGAGAGAGGAAGGCAGAGAGAGAGAGAGAGAAACACCCATCGGTTGCCTCCCATACGCTCCCTGACCGGGGACTGAACTGCAATCTAGGCATGTGCCCTGACCAGGAATCGGGACAATGCTCCAACCAACTGAGCTGCACCAGCCAGGGCCCCATGAAATGTTTTTTGCTGTTGTTGTTGTTTTGAAACATATCTTTATTGATTTCAGAGAGAGGAAAGGAGGGGGAGAGAGAGAGAGAGAGAAACATCAATGATGAGAGAGTCATTGATCGAGCCCGCAACCCAGGCATGTGCCCTGACCGGGAATCGAACCCCGATCTCCTGGATCCTAGGTCGACGCTCAGCCTCTGGGCTACTCCTGGCCGGGCCCCATGAAATGTTAATAGCACAGAGATACTGTCTGTTTATGGACTGTGGAGGCCACAGACCACTCTGATATCTAAGATTATTACACCATCCCCAGGAACCAAGCTTTTCCTCTGGTGGGTGATCCCACCCCATTCAGAATGCAGGCTTTATATAATATTTAATCACAAACCCTTCTGTAAGAACTTACTCTGTGCTGGTCACACCCCATTCCAGGTGCTTTTCCTTGTCATGACTCCCCTCTGAGGTGAGGGCTAGAGAGCTTTCTCTCTGTTTTACAGTTGTGGAAATTGAGGCACAGAGAGGTTAAGTAACTTGCCCAAGGTCACACAGCTAGGAAGATACAGAGAGAGGATCTGAGCACAGGCAGCTTGGCTCCAGAACTCACACTTAACCACCAGGCTCTGTTGCCTTGCAACAACACATTCTGATTGTAAAAAAAACTCAAAATACAGAAATAGGGAGTAAAAAGGACACACCCAAGGCCCCTCCCTCCCCAGAAGCAATCATTATTATAAATTAGGAATGTGCCCCTCATCTGGGATTTTTATACACGTTTATATATATGAAAATATATTGTCTCTGTTGTATTTTAACATGAGTAGGATCATCCAGTCTTTTTTCTTATATATTCAAATATACATGTCTGTGTATAGAATTTTTAAATTAGTATCACACTGAGCATACTATTATTTTAACCTTGCTGTTTGACTTTAAAATATATCACTAGCTGCCTTGAGACCATAATTTAATAAGTGCCTAGACCATATTTTTTGGAACCACATTCAGACTATTGGCTGTTTAAGTAGTTTCTAGCTTCTTGCTACCATAAAGCTTTGATGAATATCCCTGCCTCGCACATAACTTATAGAAGTTGGAATTACAGAACCAGAGGCTGTAAACGCTGTTGAAACTTCTGATCCATAAATGCCAGAATTTGCCATCCAGAAACACTGTCGGAAGTTGCCCGCCCCAACAGCCTCACCCGCCCTGGGTGTTATGGTCTATTTTCAATCATTGACCGTTGAACAGGCCTAGGATGTGTGGATCCTGACGTTTTCATCTCTGCCCACGACTCTCATCCGGGGCCTGGAGGCAGCGCTTGGATGGAGAATTAACGAGGGGGCAGTGGTTAAAGTGGCCCCAGTCACTGCTTTAATAAACACACCGTCAGCCCCAGCCGGGGGCTCAGTGGTGAGAGCCTTGCCCCGCAGACTGAAGGGTCCCGGGTTTGATTCTGGTGAAGGGCACATACCTCTGTTGCAGGCTTGATCCCTGGCCCCAGTCAGGTGTGTATGGGAGGCGACCAATCGATGCGTCTCTCTCACATCGATGTTCCCCCCCCCACACACTCTCTGAAAAGCAATGGAAAAAAAATATCCTCAGGTGAAGATTAAAAAATATATATTTTTTAAACACACCATCAGCCGCCCAGGTAGAAGGCCTACCTGCCGGGGCCTTAGCAGGTGCTCAGTACGTGGCTTTTTCATCTCCCGCTTCCAGCATAAGCCTCAGGCTGCACCCGTCCACCCCTGAGCCCTCCGCCTCTGGCCTTGTCTCAGATCCCTTTGGCAGAACCCAGGGCTGCTGACCCCCTTGTCCTTCCCTTCGCTGGCCGTGAGTGATATAGATACTGTGGGAAACCAATGCTCTGTGCTTATGGGAGACTGTTCCCAGCTGGTCCCACTCCAGCTGCCTGCAGCGGGATCCCTGTGCCCTGCATGGCACACACATGCACAAGTGTGCACATACACACATAACAGGTTCACACACCCGTGCATATGCACACATGTACACACATGCATGCCCGTGCACACGCAATGTAGTGTGTTCAGGGTGAAGGCCCTGTTCCGTCAGTGGGACCTCTGTCTTGCAGAGACTTCCCATACGCCCTCCAGCCCAGCCTAGGACACTGGCCGCCTCACCGCACGGTTCCTGAGCTTTCTTCCCACTTTATTGTTACTCCTTGTGGACGGTTCTGCCTCTGGCCTGGAAGCCCCCTAACCCTTAACTCGCTTGCCCCGGTTCCTCTAGTGCCTGTAACGCTGCTTAGCAGGTGCACTCGAAATACACTGAGGGGGGAAAGGGAACAGACGTCAAGCTGAGAAAGGATATTATCCCAAATATTTTTAGAGTATTTTTAACAAAGTGGTCGGTTTCGGATGCAGGCCCTTGTTTAATGAGAAAACATCTCTGAGGTGTTGGGTTGCAAGCGGCCTGGTTCGCCGTCCCTTTGGGAGGGTCGGAAAGAATGCAGAGCTGCAAAGCGGGCCTTGCCCATCGGAACATCTGCGGGTTTGCTGGTTTGCGGGGGCTGCTGCCCTCCCTGGAGTAACGTACTGAGGGTGGTCATCAGGGCGTGTTGCCGGCCCGCCCCCCGTGGCCCCTGGGAGTGTTCAGGTGACTCACCCACGTGGCTCACTCGCCCGGCCAGCCCATGACCATGGGATCCCAGGACGGCTGGCGGCTCCCTTTAGCAAGAGGCCTCTGAGCTGCTTCTAGGAAAGAGGGCTTTTCTGCCAGGGGGCACCGCAGCTGAGATGAGGGCTGTGCAAGCTTCTGTCCCTTTAACTGCATGTGGCTGAAGCGATGCGTCCCTCTCAGGCCGGCTTCATGTGGCCTCCGTTCATTTCATTCACATGATTCAGCAAACGGTTGCTGAGGCCCTGCTGTGTTCCGGGCCCAGGCGCGAGGAAGACACGGCCACAGGGAGAGAGCCTTGCGCAGCAGTTGCTGGGGTCTCGTGGGAACACGCAGAAGGGGCAGCTGAGCTGGGTAATCCCAGAGCTGCAGAAATGCTGGAAGTGGGTGTGCAAAGAGGGGTGAGGGGAGAGGTGGGTGGGAGAGGCAGGACCCGGGCAGGTCAGCCTGGATTGCCCTGGCCGGTGTGGCTTGGTGGTTAGAGCGCCATCCTTTGCCCTGGAGGGTCTTGGATTCGATTTCTGGTCAAGGGCATGTACCTGGGTTGCAGGTCTGATCCCTGCCCCCAGTCTAGGTGCGTGTGGGAGGCAACCAATCGATGTGTCTCTGTTGTCACGTCGATGTTTCTGTCTGTCTTTCTCCCCCCCTTCCCCCCTCCCTGAAAAAAAAAAATCAATGGAAAAAATATCCTCACTCCTTGGGGGAGGATTGGAAAAAAAAAATAGACCCTGAATTTTCAGCTGCAAGAGATGGGGAGCCATTGGGCTGGGGAAGACCGCCATTGGCTGTCCGCACTGGGTCATGCTGACGGATGCCCGTCGCCCAGACGATTCTGTTATGGTTATTGATCAGGGCTCACGAGCGCCACCGTTCACACTCCTCCCGCACCCAGTGAGGTCCGAGGCTTGGCTGCGCTTCCTTAAATTCCGCAGAATGTTTTAAGGACCCGGAGCCCTGACCTCCCGGCCTCCCGCAGGGAGAGGCCTGGCTTTCCCTTTTCGGGTGGCGCAGGCGGCCAGGGGGCCGCGTCAGGCGCGTGGAATGCGGAGCCGGGGCGGGCTCGGTGCCGCCCCCGAGCCCCTCGGGAGTGGGAACTCACGTCCCCTCCTCCCTCTCTGCTTTCCTTTCAGACCTCCTGGCCCGCAGCTGTCCACGCGGGATGCCCCGCGCGCGCCCGAGAGCCCCGCCGCTGTTTCCTTAGTGTGGCGCCGGGCATCCCGGGCGGGGCGTTCGGGGCTTTCTCCCGGGCGGCGGCGGCGGCCGTCGGTTGATTTTCTTTTGTGGAACCAGGCCGTGCCCTGCTCCCGCGGGCAGGATGGCCCAGTCCAAGGCCAACGGCTCGCACTACGCCCTCACCGCCATCGGCCTGGGCATGCTGGTCCTCGGGGTCATCATGGCCATGTGGAACCTGGTCCCCGGGTTCAGCGCCGCCGAGAAGCCGCCGGCCCAGGGGAGCAACAAGACCGAGACGAGCAGCGGCATCCTCAAGAGCAAGACGTTCTCCGTGGCCTACGTGCTGGTGGGCGCGGGCGTGGCGCTGCTGCTGCTGTCCATCTGCCTGAGCATCCGCGACCGGAGGAAGCAGCGGCAGGGCGAGGAGCTGGCGCGCATCCAGCCCCTGCCCGGGCCCGCGCCGCACGCCCCGGAGGAGGACAGGTGAGCAGGTGCCCGCGGGCACGCACGCCCGCACGCAGGGGTCATGGTGAGGACGGCCCAGGACGCTCTGCCTTCCCTCTCTCCCCCGTCCCCGCTCAGGCTCCATAAAACAGCTCTTCGTCCTGCAAACCACTTTATACTTCCACGCCAGAGCCTCCCAGGGCTTGGGGGGTGAGTGGGTGGCAGGCGCGCCGAGACGTGGACACCCCCAGGGAAGCTGCACGGGGCCGGGGATGGCCCCCGCCTCCAGACCGGCTGCTCGTCCCTCTCCCCGGCCTGCCGTGCGGGTCTGCTTTGAGGGGGAACGGTTGGGACGCGGTGTTTCTGTTCGATCAGAAATGCCACAGACTCATTTAAAAGGGATAATAGTGGGGAACACGCGCTAAAGCTGACGCCCCTATTATAAAAAAGAGCCCTTGCCAGTGACTCGGCGGGGTGAGCGGGCCAGCAGGGAAGTGGACACCAGACACATGCGAGCATTTCCGAGACGTCCAGACGGTTGGTCTTTGGCCGCATTTGTCACAAAACGCAGACACGGCCAAGGGGTCGTTACCCTTGGCCTCTCGTGGGGGCCGTGATGGGCGGCCCTGGGCGGGAGGGCCCCTGGGGGCAGCGAGGCCTTGCGGAAGGACACTCGCACGGTCAGAGTCTTGCACAGTGAGAGGCAGCATTGAATGTGTGCGCCCGTCGGTTCTGTCCCTGAGGGCTCACCCCAGGGAGACGGTCACACGCGTGCAGAGGAGTCTGTGCCCCCGTGTTTGCTGCTTAGCACAGCAAAACTGGGCAACAGCCTGAGGACCGCCCGCCGGGCTGAACTGTGACATGCCCTCCGGTGACCTTCCGTGAGGTCATCGCGGAGCCGCCCTCGCCAACGTGGGACCGTATCCACCCCACGGAGAAAACGGGGTCATAACACGGCATCTTTGGTTAAGGTCCTGATCACATCAAACATTGCCGTGGGATTAGGGAAGGTTCCGGAAAGGTGGGCAGCGGGGGGTTAACAGAGTGTATCTCCGGGTGGGAGGATTTGGGGTGGTTTCGTTTTCTTCCTGTAAGTCTCTCTTTCTTATCTTTACCGTGGGAGGGAGTTGTTTTTATTTTGGAAAAATTAAACCGATTTTCTGCTAATGAAAGACAGTCATGCATCTGCTAGGAAACTTGGGAAACTGGTCAAAGAACAAAGAAGGAAGATCGGTCAGCCATGGTCAGGCCGCGCCCTGAGCTCACATGCGGCCCTGAGGGGGCAGCAGCCAGACCGAGACCAACAGCCAGGTCTCAGGAGTGGGCCCGCGGCGGGCCTGGACAGCCGCTGTTGGCATCACTCCCTGTAAATGTGTAAAAAACACCCTGATTTGGGGGGTTTTATTTCAGCAGTCCAGTGAGAGTAAGGCTGGGCACCTGGCCTGTCCTTTCAGTCTCATGGGAGATAAAAAAATCACAGAACAGTTTGAAATACATATAAGTTTTATATTCAGACTCCTTCTCTATCTGGCGACAACCCTTTTGCTTCAAGCTGGCATTTTTTTTATGCATGTTTATGTTGCCTTTGGCCACAGGGCCCGCTGGGCATCAGAATAGCCCACCTGGCATGTTGTTAAGTGCGGGACTTAAAGGCAAAGGCGGGGCGAGTCCCCAGATAACACGGGGCAGTCACGGAAAACGTGGCATTCAGTTCCCACCCTCTCACTTCCCAAAAGTCTGGCCGAGTCAGGGAGCCTCGATGTATCGGTTTTCCCATCCATAAAACGGGTGTAAATAATAGTACCTCACTCGTGGTGGTGTTAGGGAGGTGAAACGGGCTCGTACGTGTTCAGGTGCCGAGAGCCCCGCCCAGCGGACCGGTGACGCGTCGGCTTTTATGACTCGCAGGCCCATTTGTGGTTTACAAGGCTGGTGTCCGTGGGCCCGGCGCCACCAGGACTTAGAGTCCGTCTTCGCACGATTTTAAGTGACTCGAGCGCCTGCTAACCCCCCGTGTCTTATTGTCCTGCAGCCAGGAGGAAGAAGAGGAGGCCTCCTCGCGCTACTACGTCCCCAGTTACGAGGAGGTGATGAACACGAACTTCTCGGAAGCCAGGGAGCCCGACCGGAGCCCGAGGATGAGCATCTCCCTCCCCTCCTACGAGTCCTTGACGGGGCTCGACGAGACCAGCCCCACGACGACCAGGGCCGAGGTGGAGGGCGGCCTGGGGAACCCTCCCGACAGGCAGAACTCCAAGTCGGCCAAACGCGTGAAGCCGCTGAAAGTCCGGAGGATTAAATCCGAGAAACTTCACCTCAAAGACTTCAGGATCAACCTCCCGGACAAGAATGCCCCTCCGCCCTCCATCGAGCCTTTGACTCCCCCGCCCCAGTACGAGGAGGTCCGGGAGAAGGCCCCCAACGCCCGGCCCCCTGACTGACGGCCCTCTCAGGGGGCGCTCCCTCCTGTCGCCCGCCCTCCGCACCAACACACCCCAATGAAGCCACTCCAGCCGCTGGTGAGAAGCGAGGGGACAGACGCAGGCTGAGCAGCTTGGGGCGGGGGTGCGGGTTGGGGAGTCCCGTGATTCTGGGGTGACGCACGTCCACGGGACCTCGCGGAGCAGGTGCACCGGGCAGAGAAGCGGTCTCGGGTCTCGGGATGCGGTGGACCCCGTCGGGGGGCGGCCCAGGCATCTTCCCCACCGCCCTTCCTCAGCTAGGCCGTGAGGAAGCGGCCTCCCCGCCAGGAAAGGATTCCCGGCGACTGGTGCAGACTGTGGACTGTTCCGTTTCCGAAAGACGCCTCTGTCGTCTCTGCTGGGGTCCTGAACTGGGGGCGGGAAATCCGACTCAGCTTTGTAGCAAGGACACGGCCCTTCTGTTAATGAAGCCAGACCAAGGGCTGGGTGGTGATGGGTGAGGCCCGGGTGGCGCTCTCAGAGCCCGAGGGCCCAGGGCCTGACGATGCTGAAGATCGTAGTCTTAGCCTGGACGCTTGACTAGTCTCCCCCGTGTAACGGCAGGAAGGGAAGCTGGCGGGTGTTCTGTTCCTTCTAAAATGCCGTGCAGCTGAGCTTTTTATAATAAAACATTTTATATGTAGTGCATCTGGGCGCTGAATTCCTTTAGCGGCTCCTCCAGGACTGACCTGCTTAGGGAGCAAAATCAATAATAACAGCTGCCAGCCGGGCGTGGCTCAGCGGTTGAGCATCGGCCTAGGATCCGGGAGATCGCGGTTTGATTCCCGGTCAGGGCACATGCCTGGGTTTCGGGCTCGATCCCCAGTCGGGGGCGTGCAGGAGGCAGCTGATCAATGACTCTTCCTCACCACTGATGTTTCTGTCTCTCCCTTTCCCTCTCTCTGAAATCAATAAATACATTTAAAAAATAATAACAGCTGACATGTACCAAACAATGTATGCCGGGCACCTTGCTAAGCACTCCATGTACATTGTCCCATTTCACCTGTACCCATTTCGTAGGTTAGTCGTAGAGGCTCAGGTTAATTACAGGGCCCCTGCTACACTGCCAGTGAGTGGCAGGGCTGGGATTGGAAGCCAGGCGGTCTGGCTCCAGGGCCTGAGTTCTAAACACTGTGCGGCCCAACTCAATGCAAAGGGCTCTTGCAGACTTTGAATGAAGACTTGTGTTACCCAAGAGCTGAGGCTGCCCCATCAACCCACAGGCCCAACAGAAAGCTCTGGTGCTTAGCAGCTCTCTGCCTGTCTGAACATTCTTCCTACATCTCTCTCCCTGAGAGAACTGGCCCAGGAGGGAGCCCTGCACCACCTGTCGGCCCCCAGAACCGACGGGCTGTGTGATCGTGGAGGGTGGGCGAGCGTGTCCTCGGGGAGGGGACAGAGTGATTACCCGTGGAGCCCAGGAACGCGGCTCAGCTAATGAGAGATGCCCTGAGGGTAGCAGACCGCTGAGCGGAACAGGATGTCTGGAGTCAGGGTCTTGACCGTGGAGTGGGGGTCTGGGAAGACAGGCCTGAGTCCAGAGGGGCCTTCCTAGTACTGGCAAGCATGGAACGGGCCTCTTGGGAGTCCGTGTGGCTGGGAGCTTGGTTGGGTCTGTGAAGTAATAAAAGCTGACACTTCATCTGTTTCTACGAGCCGGGCGGTGTTCTAAGAACTTCAACACATATGAACCAGTTTCATCTCCCTAACAACACCATGAGTGAGGTGCTATTATACCCATTTTATGGATGGGAAAACTGATACATCAAGGTTACCTGACTGGGCTATACCTTTGGGAAGAGTAAATCCTCAGACCTTGGATGTTTCCTAAAAGTTCCCCTGGGAGGGAAGGGACAGCAGTTAGGACAAGAGTCACCTTATCTGGGGATTGACAGCAGGTCCCATCGTTCCAACCTTTCACTTTCCTGACGCGGGTCATCTATAAAGAAGGGAGCTGCAGGGATCTGCCTGCTGGCCTGGGCCACCCGGAGGCCGCTCTGGTCCCGGCCCCTGACTGAGCCAGCCCGTGGCTCTCTGGGCTGGACCTGCTCTTCAGTTCCTCTCTCTGCTTTCTCCCGATGGGAGGAAAAAGGAAAGGGCACTAGCAAGGTTCCCAATGAGCTGAGAAACAACCTTTTAAAAGGACTCTCTCAGCCTGACCTCTGGTAGACATCTTTCGGGGTGTATGCCCAGCCTAGATTCTCCTTGAGGGGAGAAAGGGCTTTGAGGCTGGTAGTGGGCTGAATGGTGGACCCCCAAAGATATCAGGAACCTGAGAGTGTTACTCTGTGTGGTAAAGGTTTTGCAGATGTGATTGGGTTAAGGATTTGGAGATGAAGAGGTCCTTGATTATCCAGGTGGGCCGTGCATGTGATCCACAAATGTACTTGTAAGTGAGAGATGGGGAGATCACATACCCAGGAGAGGAGGCCACAGGGCCGTGGAGGCAGAGACTGGAGTGATGCAGCCACAAGCCAAGGAACGCCGGGGGCCACCAGGGCTGGAAGAGGCTGGGATGGATTCTTTTTCAGAGTGTCCAAGGGAGCTCAGCCCCGATGAAAACCTTAATTGTGGCCCAGTTGGTGCTAATCGTGGGCTTCTGGCCTCCAGAGCTGTGAGAATAAGTTTGTGTTGTTTTAGGCCACCCACCAAGTTCGTGGGAATTTGTGACAGTGGCCTTAGGAAACCAACACAGGGTTCAACCTTCAGTCTTAGAGACCAGCCCCCTTCGGCCTGAACATTCCCAGCCCTTCCTACAGGCAGGGATGCTGCAGAAACAGCACGGAGGACCCTACTTGTTCAGCGTGTGAGGAAGTGACCGAGTAGAAAATTATTCACGTTACTCGGAATATACGCGGGTAGTTAGCATATAAAACAGAAAGCATGGGTTCACCTCTGTCCAAAACCACAGACAGCAGAGAGAAGCTTAGCTGGGAACGTCAGCCACAGCCTGCAGTCCGCAATCGTGGCCAGAGAGGCGAGGAAATTACCAGCAATATTAAGTTAAGCCACCCACCTGTTCTCCAGGCCTAAGCGGCCCCAGGGCCCTGAAAGAGCAAGTTCCCACCTGGAGTTCCCATCCCCCAACAGGAGGAGTCTCAGCATCCCCGTGGTGCTATGTGACCTACATCTTCTCAGGTCACAGCCGACTGGACCTGAAGTATGTGTCCACCTGACCCAGGAGAACCAGTCAGAAGCTGAGCTGGGCTAGGACCGCCTGTCCCAGGAATTGGTCCTGAGAGAACAGAGAGGCCACCGGGTACTGTGGCCTCAGGGGCTAGGGGGCTGTTTGGGGACCACTGTGATGGGCCACAGGTGAGTGAAGCAGGGGATGCCGCCCTGCAGAGAGAGAATGAAGCTAACTGCTAAAAAGGGGCCGCCAGGGACAGCCAGACCTCAGAGATGGCTGCTGTCTGCTGGGGACTCTCTGGCCCTTGGTCCTGTCCCTTGGGAATCCCAGCTGTGCCTGCCCTTGGTTCCATAAGAGAGGCTGTGTCTTCCCAGCAAAACCCCTTTTTAGCTCTGCTCCTATATTTAGCCCAAGTCCTTTGCATCCTTGGCAGTGCTGGGCCCATAGTGGATACTCCACCTGCTCTCGATTTCCACTTTTCTCAGACTGGCTACCGTTCTAATGAAGGGGAGCTGCAAGCAGCGGATTAAGGCAACAGACTGGAGCATGGCTGTGTGGAGCACTAAGCTGGCCTGTGTGCCGCGGAGCCAGCCGGATCCATCCGCGAATAGGTACTGAGCCCCTGTTACATGCCGGGCGCTGCTCTAGCCTCTGGGGGTGCAGCAGGGAGGCTGAAGTTTTGCTCTCCATGAGAAGGGCTCTTGCTTGGGCAGTGTTTCCCAAAGAGGGCCCAGCGGCCTTGGGTGACAGTGACCAAGGTCATTTTGGACTGGCTACTTGAGCTGGGTATAGTAAACTTGAACGCCACAGGGGAGCCGTGTGCCCAGACAAAGCCGGCCTGTGCGAAGAGGCAGACAAAGCAGAGGGTCGCGGAGGAGACAGCCCCAGGCGGAAAGAGATACCAGCTGCTTTGCATCCCCTGGTCTGGGCCCTCCGCAGCCTGGCCGCACCCCTGTAAGATGCCCTACGCTGCCTTCAGTCCCATCTTTGCCAGGCACGTTGGAGTGGGTTTCTGTTACTTGATGCCAGATGTCCTGAGGCGACCTGGTCCTGGATGGGCAGCGTGAGACGGCCGAGCCAAAATAACCTGCAGGTGTGCGGCCAGCTGAAAAGACACGGCTGTAGCCCTGGAAATGGATGGAGCAGTTAACCCCCTGGCTGCAGGGGCAGTAAACAGAGTCCCTCGGAGGACTGATGGGCTTGCGTGTTGCCTTAAAGGCCCCGGCAAGGCCCACCTAGCTCCCAGGACCGGCCAGGCTGAGTATTCGAGTGCAGAGCTACGAAAGGACGACCCTCACCCGCCCACGAGCTCAGGGGAGCGAACCAGGGCTGCCTACCAGGGAGGAGAGCAGTTTCCCCCCAGTGCAGCTGCTTCCCGGAGGCCTGATGTCCGGCAGGTAATTTTACCCCTCTGCCTGGCTGGTGTGGCTCAGTGGTTGAGCTTGGACCCATGCGCCCAGAGGTCGCCAGTTCAATTCCCGGTCAGGGCACACGGCCGGGTTGTGGGCTCGATCCCCAGTAGGGGGCGTGCAGGAGGCAGCCGATCGATGTTTCTCATCTATGTTTCCCTCTCGCTTCCTCTCTCTAAAGTTTATTATTTTAAAAAATAATTATTAGGCCTCTCTGAGCCTGGGTCTCTTCACCAGCAAAATGGGGGCTACTGATTTCAAGGCGGGCCCCTGAGAAAAATGCCAGTGCCTAGCCTGCACCTGGCACGGGGAAAGCGATGGCGACGCGGCAGCTCTGAGTTGAACACATCTCCTGATGGAGAAACCAAAGACCCAGGCCTCGCGCCCCGTTCTGAAAAGGCCTCTGGGAAGCGCACCAGGGGCCACCAGCAGTGTGTGAGGAACCGTCACAGACAGCCGGCTCCAGGGTATTTGGCAAAGTCACAGTGGGGAGGGGGGCTGCTGCTGGCGTCTAGTAGGGCAGGGATGCTGCTAAAAGCCCTACAACGCATAGGACAGTCCCCACCACAAAGAGTTCGCCTGCCCCAAATGTCCGCAGTGCCCAGGCTGGGCAGCCCTGCCTTAGATGAAGGAAGACCCCTCTCTCGGGCGGAGGGGGCTTGGGTCACAGAGCCCGGCCCCCCATGTCAGCTCCATTCAAAGGAAGCAGGCCGCAGCCGTCCTCGGAGATCAGCCCGAATGTGCCACTTATCTTTCCTTCCTTTTAACTGCCGTTTTTACAAAGACTGCTTTCTTCTCCCGCTCCAGTCCAGAGCCATAAATCTAATTCTCCATGGCGTGATAAAGAACAGATTTCCCTTCCCTTTCTTTTTAGCTCCATCCCCGGTCCCAGCTCTGCATTAAAACCCGGAATTTATTAACTGAGCTATAGAGGGTGCGGGAAAGCTAATGGCCGGTGGTGCTTACGAACTCAAAGCAACTGCGAGAAACGATCCCTTATTTGAAAGCGCACTTGGAAGTAAGGGAGGCGCTGTAACAAAATAGAGCAACGGGCGTGCAATCTGGGGAACAGACGTTCCCGCTGGAGCCTTCCTCTCGGAAAAGCAGCGGCCACACGGCACGCCTCTCCGCGGCGGGCTCAGGCCTGCGGGAAACTTGGGAGGCGCGTGGGAACGTCAACCCCAAGAGACTGCGCTTCGGGTTTGTCCCCGAGACGTCTTGTTTGGGAGCGCATCCCGGACGGTTGTGCACCGTCTAACAAGACACAAATAAGAGAGAAATAGTGTTATGATGCGAGGGCGAGCTTTCCTGTGCCGTCTGGATAAAACATGACAAGCTGGAATGTGTGTGTTTGGAAGAGAAACTGTGAATACTTGATGTGAACACATGAATGAAGACACCTGCCTTCTCCAGTTCCTGCCTCTTTCAAAGTTGAACGAAAAATAAAGCTGCTGGGGTTTTTTTGGACAAATTAGTTTTAAATCAGACTCAAAGTCCTAGTCTACAAACTGACTTTTTTGAACAGGAAAGGACACATTTGCCAATGGTAAATTTATGTTAGCACCTGCAGGGTTCTTTACTTATTTTATTTGATTTTGATTTTGACCCTCACCTGAGAATATGTTTTAGAGAGAGGAAGGGAGAGGGAGAGAGAAAAAAAAAAAAGCATTGATCGGTTGCCTCCGGTACGTGCCCCGACCGGGGTTCGAACCTGCAACCTGCGCCCTGACCAGGAATCAAACACACGACCTTCTGGGGCACAGGATGATTGATGCTCCAACCAACCGAGCCACCTGCCCAGGGCACCGGTGATGTTCTCTTAAATCAGCACAAGGGCAGCTGAGAAAAGGCTACAGGGATACACATCTTACAGGAGAACTTGTGAGCAGAAGAGCAATAATTTTACTGACTTTAGTAGGTATTGCTGTCACGGGGGTTTACATACAGCACAAGGAAGACAGTCAGTAATACTCTGATAACCATGGATAGTGCGAGTGGGGACCAGAAATGTCGAGGGAAATGCTACGCAAAGTATCTGCTTGTCCAACCGCTGTGCTGCACCTGAAACCAATGCATAAGCAAACTGAAAGTGAAAAAAAAAGTCGTGCTAAGTCTCTTGAAAATATCCATTCAATCAATAAAGTGGCAAAGAGAAATTAAGACAAAAAGGAGAAAAAGAAAATCTAACTGCTAGGTAGGATAAAACTTCATTTTTATGTTCATCTCCCAAGTTTAAAAAAACAACAACATCTAAGCCCTAAAATTTTTCCATTGACTTGAAAGCGGTAAAATTGTCCATTCATCTTCCCTTAGGCCAATAATAGAAAGGCCTCAAGGGGCAAAATAGGAGCCAGAAATAAGACGGAAGCAGAAACAGGAGGAGGAGAGCTTTGCGTGGCTGAGTTCTGCGGATGTGTTACCAACGGGCCACCCCCCACCCTGCTTGGCGTACAGCTGAATTCTCAGATGTACACATTTTGTGCACCTCCTTTAATTGAATAAATGTTGGATTTAAAAGAATGTGATTGTATCTCTATGGGTTGACGTCAGGGTTTCTCAGCTTCGGCACTACTGGCATTTGGGGCCTGGATAACATTGACGTTGCGGCGGGAGAGCTGCCCTGTGCATCGCCGGGGGTCACACCGCGCAGAATCCCCCACAGGTTCATTTCAGTCAAAAACGAAATCGCAGTCCCGTTACCAAACGCCCGAGAAACAAGTCAGTGTGCGCCAGAGTAAACAGAAACAACAAACAATAGATGGAGACCCTGCACGAGGGCTTCGGACATCGGAATGATCCCACACAGATTCTAAAATCACTAGGTATTAATTTTTTTTTTTTTAAAGGAAGGATTTAAACATGAGCAAGAGATGAAATGATCAAAAAAAATGGCCAGGCATTTGTCCTCGGGAGTGTGCGGGGGCCCAGGGAGAGGTACTGGACCCCTGTACTTTTGGCACTTCCGTTCTGGTGGGAGAAACAGATTTATGTAACAAATAAAATTAAGCTGGGGGTGGAAATTCAAGTGCTTCCGGAGGCCAGAGAGGAGATGTGAGCAGCGCAGGGGGCCAGGCGAACACAGGTTGTATCTAGAGAGGCAGCCTCTTCTCGATCCTAGCAGATGGTTGATCTCTACACGGGAACAGAGCCAGGAATTGCCAGGTGCTCCCATTTCCCAAGAAATGGCATAAACCCAGATTTCAGCGTGAATTAAAATGATCTGCACACGCCGGCTGCTGCGGTAGACATCTGAAGTTTCTGTGACCCAAATAACAACTCACTTTCGGAAAAAGACTCTTACTGTGCCCCCATGGGATTAAAGATGGAGATGGTAGGGGTGGAACTTGCGGCCAGCATACAGAGAGTCTGTCTGTGGTTGGGTCCCCGTGGTGAAAGCACTGCCGAGAGCCCGAGAGAGGCCAAGGCCGGATGACGTCGCTTGGGCCCGAACCCAGCGGTTCCTTCTAGATTTTTCATTCATAGTAACCAGTGAACTTGCTTTCATGCTGAAGTCCGTTGGAATCAGTTCCTCTGATTCCACAGAAAGAGGCCCATCCCTTCAGCAACCGATCGAAAGTCTGTGCCCAGAATGACAGCCAAACAAACGTATCTGAAGGCCGACCGTGGCCGCCCGGCCTGCAGGCTCGGCGCCCGTGAGGCCATACTCAGCTCCCGGGGCACCTGTCCCCTAGCCCCTGTTCCCACCGTGCCTGTCGCCTGTTGCGGTCTTCGCTCCCTGCTCTGCCCCCTGACGCCCTCCCCCTCCTGCATGACTCGGCTCAAACGTCAGATGCTTCCCTTTTTCTAGAGTATTCCCTGACCACCCCACCACACACACGCACTCCCCTTGAGCCCCCAGCCCTTCTGTGGAGGGTCCCAATGCCCCAGCAACATTCCTGTCCCCCTTGCTTCTGGACAGCGACCCACGTTCAGGCTCAGAGGAGAAGGGATGATCTCGTCGGCTTAGGTTTCAAAAAATAACAATCCGTTCTTAGGAGAGGTCGGAAAACACGGTGAGAGACGAGGCTCTGGGCGGGGGACAGGAAAGAAGGACACGTGGCCGTGGGGAAGAGAGAGGTCTATGTTGAGCGAGTGGGGAAGGAAGCACAATGGACGCACTGAGACCCAGGGAGGTGATTCAGAGGAAACCTGAGAAGAAAGTCTAAAGGGGCAAGAGGTTGGAAAGGAAAGTACAAAGCATGTGACTGGAATGGCTCCCCCCCCAAAAAAAAAAGCTCAAAATAGGAGCACTGTTCAAAGGAGGGAAGAATGCAGGCTGCAAGCAAGACGGGCGAAACCTCAGGAAACCGAGCCAGTGAGGTGACAGAGGATGAGATCTCCTCCAACCAGATACGCTGGGAGGCCGCCGTTGATTGAAAGAGGCTTTCTCAGAAGGTGGCGCCCGTGTTGGCTGAACCCCGGCGGAGCTCAGAGCCACCCAGGACCTCTGGGATCCGCCATCAACAGCAGGCGGACGAGCCAAGTGGGCCCAAGGTCACAACCAGCCAGGTGCCAGCCGGGCAACGCCCCAGGCAAGCGCCGTCTGTCTCTCTTCTCACCGGGCCTCGGGGCCTGGTACACAGTTCCCAGGCCTCCTTCCCCAGGACCGACTGTTTCTTTAGGGGATCAAATAGCTAAGCCCAGGCTGCACCTACTCACAGCGGCCCCTTAACTTTCATTGGGGAGAAATCTGGGTGAGGCTCTGGGTCCTGTTCCCAGAAAAATGCAACATGGGCTTAGATACATGGACGTTTCCTCTCGGTTTCGGTTCCCACCTGAGGCCCATCTCTCGAACGGCAGTCCCTAAACTCATTCGCTTAATCAAAAAGCATTTTGTTGAGTGCCAGCCACATGCCAGGCACTACTCTAGCACCAGGGGTACTCCGGTGGGCAGGGTCCTGTGTCGTGGAGCATACCTTCCAGTTGATAGTCTCCAAAGAACAGAAATCTGGCGACGTGGCCCCGGGAGAATCTGGCAATTCCTCCATGTCTCTGAGCCTAATTTCCCTGCTAAAATCGAGGGACCGAATAGAAATAATGATCATTGCTGACATTTTTTTGTTGGGCTTCTCTGCAGTGCCCGTGGGTGGGGGGGCTTCTTAAGGACAGTGACTGATCCAGGTCAACTCTGGGGCCTCCGTCAGACACTTCGAGGGGCTGGGGGTTGTTTGTAGAGATAATGAATGACTAACCGCCAGTTTTGACCTGAAAGTCCAGGAGCTGTAAGGTTGCGGGTTTGGAAATACCCTTTCCCCAGCACCTGGAAGAGGGACCCTCATCCTGTCAAAATTGTTCCTTCTGCCCCACCCCTCTCCAGCCCCCACCCCATCCCCAGAAGCGGGGGTCCCCCCAGCTTGCTATTCTCTCATCTGCAGCCAGTAGGACTGGGGATTTGGGTAAGGCAGGGAGTACCAACCTCCAAGCCTCTCCAGGTTGAGCTCCATCACCCTCTCACCCCTGCGCCCCACCCCCATCCCACCCCACCCCACCCCAACTGCACCCAGCCTCGGAAGAATTCTTGAGTTGGCTCCTTTCTCGCTATGAAACCTTGTGCCACGTCTGTGAACTCTGAGCCCCAGTCTCCCCGTCTGTGAAATGGGACCGAGGCCACCCCCGCGCCCCAGGTGGCAGATCGCCCCGCCCCTCACCGCCGCCCCGCCCCCTCAACAGAGCCCCGCCCCTCAACAGAGCCCCGCCCCGCGGCGGCGTAGGCCACGCCCCTCGTCCCTCGGGGGCCTGCGGCGTTTCCATGGCGACGCGCGTACACAGGACGGGCGGGTGCGCGGGGTGCCGGCCGCCGGCTGGAGACTCCGCGGAGCGCGGCCGGGGGGCCTCGCCCGGGAGCGGGGCCGGCGCCTCGCGAGCCCGCCGGGCTGTGGGCGGAGGGCCGAGCGAGGGCTTCTTCCCCCGGCCGGGTGAGTGCGGCGCGGCGCGGCGCGGGGCGGGGCGGGGCGGGGCGGCGGACACGCGGGGCCTGCGAGGCCGAGGCTGGGAAGGCGGGGAGACTCCCGTCCCCACGGGCACCCCAGGGGAGGTGCCCCAACACCAGCCCTTCCTGCCTAAGTGCGCCCCCCACCCAGCCTCCGAGGTGCCCCGTGCGGGAGTTTAAGGACCCTCTGTGGCACCAACTCTCGGATGCCCCGTGGGGGGCAGCTGGGATTAGGAGGGGCGCCCCCAGGTTTTCCGGATTTCCAGACACCAGTGGCCAGAGATGCCCATCGCCTGACCGCTCCTTTGAGGAATTTCTACAGCTCCCAGGTCCCCCCAAGACCTCGTAGCCCTCAGAAGTCTTGCGCCCCTAGCCCGCTCTGACCCCGGGAGGGGTCCGGGGGCGCCCGTGCTCCCAGCTCTTTCCCCTTCGCTGCGTCTGGGGCTCTGTGGCACTAAGGACAAATTTTCAGAGTTTTAACACGTTCAGATTACTTTCCACGGTGTTTTCAGGCAGGGAGATGACTGCGCAGGGCGAGACTAAGGTGGAGAAATACTGTCCCACCCCAAAGCTAAAGAGAGAGAATTTAGGTTTTCCACAAAGTCACGTGGGATGGAGACTGAAGGGCAAGCGAGGGTAGTTACCAAAGATTCCTCACCAGCTGGCTGCTCTGGTGGCCTTGAGGTGTCATTTTGCATTTTCATTCATTCAGCGAGTGTTTACTGAGCATCTACTATGTATCAGGCGTTGCTCCAGGCGCTGGATATAATGTAACAAACAAAACTGCCAGGAACTTGGAAGGGTCTGAGGTTTTATTACCCTGCCCACAAGCTAACGAGGTAGCCTGCCGGGCTTATAGATGCTGGTGGAAGACAGGAGAGGACACCCGGGCAGGAGATGGAGGACTTGATTACGGCAGGCAGCCAGAGCTTCACGTTTACCTTGGTTCCCTTGTCCCAAAAGCAGAGTATGAGAGGTGGGCGCTGTGCACGCAGTGGGTCTATATCCCAGCTAAGGAGGTCCACGCTTAGGAAATCCCAGTCTTTGAAAGGGGCTGCTGGCAAACCTGCCTGGCCGTTGCCCCCAAAGGAGGCATCATCTTTACGGTTGAGCATCGACCTAGGAACCAGGAGGTCGCTGTTCGATTCCCGGTCAGGGCACATGCCGGGGTTTCGGGCTCCATCCCCAGTAGGGGGTGTGCTGGAGGCAGCTGATCAATGACTCTCATCATTGATGTTTCTCTCTCTCTCTCCCTGTCCCTTCCTCTCTCTAAAATCAACAAAAACATTTTTTAAAAAATGATAGCACTTAGTAGGGCTTCAATAAATGATGGTGGAGATGTTGACGGAAAGCAGAGCCAGACCTGATACATACACGGTCACAACTAGATGGCTTTCATTTCATCCACAGTCCAGCAACTTCACATTTCAGTGACCTCTGAGTTGAAAGGAGAGGGACGTGGCATTGAGTTGGGGGATGTCCCGCTGTCAGCGGACACGTCTCAAATCAGAATTCAAGCATCGTGTGTCGTGTCACCCACATTTGGGAACCTACTGAAGTCACTGAAATGTTTATGTTTTGAAAAACATGCACAGAACTTACTTCGAAATGCATCAAAATATAAAACGGAGGCACGAGTGGACAGATGGATAGCTCTGTGATCAAAGAAACACAGCAAAACGCCAGCTGTAGAAGCCAGGTGGCGGGTACACAGGAGTGCACCGCCCACGCCTTTCAGCTTCTCTGTGCATTGGACATTTTCATGATAAAATACTGGGGGGGGGGAATATGTGCAGAGTCCCGATCATATGGCCACACTGTAGTCTGGACGCCTTGCCTAAATCACCCTTTTTTTTCTAGTATATGAAAAAAATTGAGTGACTTTTAAAAAAAGTATCTATCATTCAAAGCCCATTTCCTCAAAGACTGACTCGACACTTTAAGAAGCTCTGTAGGAGCTTAGAGGTCCTTAGATCCGAGTTCGAGAAGCCCAAGGCTAATCACAACAATAGAAGTCGCAGCAGCACAGACATGTGTTTCACGGGTAGCAGTCGCCATTCTAAATGCCACACACATGTGATTGCATTTAATCCTCACAGAACCCTTAGGGGTACAGAGTATTATTAGCCCCGTTTTACAGATGAGAAAACTGAGGCACGGAGAAAGATTCAGTAACTCACCTGAGGTCCCAGAGCTAGGACGTGGAGGGCTAGGAGTGTTGAGCGTGGGCACTTGGTATGTCAGATAAGTCACCTCGCGCGCAGTTTTATGGGGTGGAGAGCAATTAACCAGTGGAATTCGGATCTGTCATCGGTGGTTGCAGCTGTAGCTTGTGCTCCGAGTTACGTGAAAACGTCTTCCCCTTGGTCATCTGAACCAAGCTCACCTGTGCCAGACGTCACCACCGATGGCTGAAGAGACGGTTTTAAAATGCGCAAAATCGTAATTACGACCACTGTCGGTCTCTCTCTCCACTCCCGCCTCCGCTGATTTCTCCTTTGGACGGGGCGGTGCACTTCATTCATCCTAAATATGAGGCTGGACGGTGAGAGGCCGGCGTCTTTCTAACAGGTTCTTGTCTGAAAACCTTGCGCAGGGAGAGCAGAGAGCATGAAAGCCTATCTGAAGAGCGCAGAAGGCTTCTTCGTCCTGAACAAAAGCACGACCATTGGGAGGCACGGAGAGTCAGACCTTGTGTTAGAGGTAAGATCCCTTCCCGCCCTCCCCCCCCTTCCTGCCCCGTGGCCTCGAATCTCTTCCCTGGCACGGCCTCTGGCTCCCCCTCAATGTGCTGCCCATAACCAGGGCCAGGTGCGCTCGCTTTCCCTGGGAAACGCAGGGAAAATGGACCTGTCCGTGGATGTCCCGCCCGCCGTCCCCGCCCCAGCAGCCTTGATGGGCTGGTCTGGAAGGTGGGCGTAGAGCCGGCAGCTGACCCTCCCCTGCCCCGGGCCTGCCAGCCAGAGCCGCCTGGAGGCCCAGCCTGGGCAGCGGCCTCTGGCCCTCGCCTGAGTTTTCCGAGGCTGACGTGGGCCCCTCGGGGCCTGCGGACCTCCAAGCAGGAGAGCAGGGTAGGCCGTGGGCGCGGCCTCAGCGTTTCTCACTTCATTTCGTTCTCTGGGTTAGCCGGGGCCTGGTCCAGAGCCTCAGCCCCTTCGCATCCAAGGAAGCCGGCAGAAAGAAAGGAATAATAAAAACTGTGGCTTTGAGCCTTTTTAACTACTGAAAGTTAAAATGCTGAAGCAGAAAGAAAAACACAATGAAATCCCTTTATGACTGTGAACGGCAGGCCTCTGAGGCCTCGCTCCACAGATTTCCTTTTAACTTTTTATTCTGAACTAATCATAGGTTCACAAGACGTTCCAAAGGTAATAGAGATAGATGCCGGGCACCCTTCACCTGGTGTCTCCCAACTGGTTACATTTTATCCAGCCAAAATGTATCAAAACAGGAAATTGACAAGGGTGCAAAGGGTCTGTTTGGCTCTATGCCATTTTGTCACACGTGTGGGTTCGCGTGTGGCCATCAACGTACAGAACGTATTCCGTCCCCAAAGACCTGCGTTGTGGAATTCCCGGACAGTCACAGTACCTCCTCCCGCCACCGCCCTAAACCCCGACCACCCGACAACCGCTGATCTGCTCTCGGTTTCTACAATGTTTACCTTTTTGAGAAGGATACATGCAGGGACTCAGATACTGGGCGACCTTTTTGAGTCGTGTTTTGTTTCCACCGTAATGTGCTTGAGACCCGTTTAGAGTGGCCTGTTCCTCTTCATTGCTGAGTAATATTCCGCGGCGTAGGCGAGCCGCTTTTAAGCATTCACACGCTGAAGGGCATTGTGATGGTTTTCCTCGTGGGGCTGTTACCAGTCAACCTCCTATAAACACCCGCGCGCAGGTTTTTGCGCGGACATAAGTTTTCATTTCTCGGGGATAAATGCTCGGGAGTGTGATCGCTGGATCACAGGGTTGGTTTCTAAAGAAACCGCCGGACTGTTACCCAGGGTGACTGCCATTCTGCGTCCCGCCCGCAGTCCCCGAGACACGGTTTCTCTGCCTCCTCACCAGCAAGGAGTGTCACCACCGCTCCTTATTCGAGCTGTCTAGTGTGCGGGGATGTCGGATCGTGGCGTTGATGGCCATTTCCCGAGCGGCTGGCGATGCGGGTATCTTTTCAGGTGGCGCGGGTTTGCCCTCCGCATGCCCGCTTCGGTGAAACGCCTCCTCGTGTTCTCTGCCCACTTCTAATTGGATTGTCTGTTTTTTTCCTATTGGGTGTTGAGAGTTCTTTATATATTTTAGACATATGTACTCAGATTTAGATGTTTTAGATATGAGTCTCTTCGCCCCAACGCCCTCCCTTCCACTCTCTCTGAAAATCAATGGAAAAAATATCCTCAGGTGATGATTAAAAATAAAAAAGGAAGAAAGAAACGCAGGTAAAGTGCTGTGGCCGGGAGGGTGGAGATGGAGGGAAAACCAAGGACAGAAATGGCAGGGGATGACACGCGAGTGCCTGCGCCTCGCCCTCGGTGGACAGGTCCCGTCCCGCCGGGCTGGCTCCTCGCTGTTGCCGGAGGCCCCTCTAGCCTGTGTCAGCTTCGTCTGGGCTCTGAAGGTCGTGGAGCGGGACTGACCAGAACCCAGCCAGCCAGGTGACCCCTGTCCTTTCGCCGGGCACCCGCCGGCCCTGGGCTGCCTCTTCCCAAAGCACCGTGGAGCCTGCGCCCTAATCCCGTCTGTTACCGTGAAACGAGGCTGCGTGATCGTCCCGCTTACACCGTTCCGTGGACGTGGGCTGTGTCTGCTGTGGCCAAGGGCGGGTGCACCTGTGACCCCGACGGGTGTTGCCAGCTGCCCTCCAGAGGTTTGCAGATGTAGTGAGCGTCCCGCCAGCAGTGACATCTGTCTGTGCCCCGGCCCCTCCCCAGCCCAGTCTGTTGTCCACCTAGTGTGTCTTCACTGGTCTGGGAGGTGAAATATGGCTCCCGGCGTGTCACTTTAACTCGATTCTCTCTTATGAGTGAGCCCTGGGTTCTCAGCCCTCGGTCCCTGTGGGGGACCCGCAGGAAGCACCAAGCCTGGGTGCAGCTCCCCCCTGCCCGGCTCCCACTCTGCCCCCCGGGCTCCAGCCGAGCGCTGCTCCCCTGGGGACTCACCCGGCGACCTCATCTCATCCGTCCCTCGGGAACCTTGTCCCCTGTTCCAGGACCGGCCGCGGAAATGGGGGCTGATTTCACTGGTCAGTTCTATGGGCCTACTCCCCTCTGGCAGGTGGGGGGGCTTCCGAGAGGAAAAGTTCAGAGAGAAGGGCCGGATTGTAATCATTTTTCTCATTTTTTGGTGGTAAAATGCACATGACGAAAAATTGACCATCTTGAGCGTTTCCTTAGGTGTGTGCAGTTCGGTGTCATTGAGAACGTTCCTGCGGTTGTGCAGTCCCCTCCCGGCGCCTCTCCAGAGCTGGTCCACCTGGCAAAACCGAAACCCCTTCAGCACTCACTGGGCCTACCCCCCCCCCCCCCCCCGCATCCTGCCTCCGTGCGCCCACTGGCCTGCTGCCCCGTGTGACCAGAGTCATCCCGCGGTTGTCCTCCCGTGACTCTCATTTCACTCAGCGAGGCGTCCTGCGGGCTCGCCCGTGTCGTGGCATTCGGCAGAATGTCCTTCCTTTCTAAGGCTGACTAATACTCCGTTGTATGTAGAGACCACACTTGGCGTGTCCGCCCATCTGCTGACGGACGCCCAGGTGGCGTCCACCTGTGGGCGGTTGTGAGTGGCGCTGCTGAGGACGTGGGTGCACGAATCTCTCTTCAAGCCCCTGCTTCCAGTCCTTCGGGGGGTGCCCAGAAGTGAACTTGCTGGGTCATATGATAAGTTTGTTTTTAATTGTTTGAGGAACTGCCACACTCTTTCCCACAGCAGCTGCAGCAGTTTACATTTCCACCAACAGTGCACGGGGTTACTCTCACCAGCGCTTATTTTCTGGTGCTGCGGGAGCTCCGTGCGTGTGCGTGTGTGTGTGTGTGTGTGTGTGTGTTTGGTGGCAGCCATTCTAATGGATGTTAGGTGGAGGGGCCTAATCTTTCGAAAGCACAGATAACGCAAACAGCATACATTTATAGACTGCTCGATTCACCTTTCAAGTTTTAACATGTTTTCTGTGTATGTTCTGTATGTGTATTTACGGGATTATCTCCTCAAAACAGTCCTCTGGGGTAGGAACTACTATTATCATTCCGATGTTCGCTTCACGACGTGGAGATGGGGCTCAGAAAGGTGAAGTAACTTGCCCAAAGTCACACAGCAAGTCTGGGAAGGGGGGACCGAGTTTCAGATTCTAGGCTGACTCAGAGCTTCCAAGTAAGGACGCTTCCTTCTTGGGGTGTAAATTTAGCTTTTGGGAACATCTAGAAAATCTGTCTGGAACCCGGTGTGAGTTAGCTGAGACCACAAGCTTCATGAGAGTCGTGACACGTGAAAGGGATTTTCCCCGTTTCTCAATCTCTCAAGCAACGGGCGTGGCGCCATCTAGTGGGGGCCTGGGTACCGGGACGTGTTGGCCGGGTGCTGTCCCTCTAAGGGGGGCGTTGGGGCTATAAACAGAGGCCCCGGGCACCAGGGTTTTGTCGGGGGGCCCGAAACCCGCAGAGGAGACGGGCCCGAGCAGCCTCTGTAGAGAGAAGCCTGGGGCCCTGCCAGGCAGAGCCGGCAGGAGAGGGCAGGCTCCCCGGGACGTCGAAACAGTGCGTGCTAAGGCCTGGAGGTGTTTGGTGAGTAATGTGGCCCAGGGAGGAAAAGGCTTGATGGCATGTCGGTAGCAACATGTTGCGGCCAAAAAACGGGCGGGGGCGGGGGGACCTATGAAAAGTCACCTCACACGGTGACCCGATGATAAATTCCTTCCTGGGCAGGTCATGGTGGGGAGTCACTCCCCAGGCCTGTAACTGCTTTAGTGAAGGGCTTTAGGCCAGCCCTGCTCATTGCTCTCGGGCACTTAGGTTAACACACCTTTGAGAGCCAGAAGCAACCCCCCTCGAAGGGGTATTAACCTTCAAGGGAGCAGTTAATCTCACTGTCCTGAAATCCGATCCCCGCCTGGCTTTCTCCCACCTCCGCGCAATCTCCCTGGCGGTCCCTCCTTCGTCTCAGATGCATAAAAGAAGCTGCAAAACGGTCCTTCTCTGGAGCATCCGAGGCCTTGCTCCCTGGCACATGGCGTCAGTTTGGCTCAAGTAAACTCTCATAAAAACTCCCCACACCTCCAGATGTTCTTACTTAGCATAACGCCCTCGCGGCCCATCCATGTTGCTGCAAATGGCAAGATTTCCTTCTTTTTGGCTGCATAATATTCCATCGAGAGTGTGTGTGTGTGTGTGTGTGTTCCTTTCGACGTGCCATTGAACTCAGTTTGCTAGTATTTTGCTGAGGATTTTTGTATCAGTGCTCACAGTGGGTTTGGTATAAAGTTTATTTTCTTGTAGCGTCTTTGTGTGGTTTGGGTATCGGGGTGATGAATGCTTTTCTCCCATTTCACCTCCTGAGTCTCAGCTGCTTCATCTGTAAAATGGGGTAATAGTAGGTAGATAGGGCTGCCGTACAGGTTAAATAAGAAAGGAAACGCACAAGTGCGTCAGCAGGGCCCAGCTCACAGGAAGCCCTCAACGTACATTAGCTCGTGGCAATAATAATGATGATAATAAATAAAAAGTCTCCCTCCTAGTGGGTCAGCTCGGCAGGATGGAGCTTGTGCATCCAGCCTGTTTTGCAGCAGGGCTCTGCCAGCAGCTCGCAGCAATGTTGCAAGAAGGGGAGGGAGCGAGGCATCGTGGGGCGGAGCCGGGAGGCGCTCGGCAGCCCCTCCGGTGGAGTCGTTCAGAGCTTCCTGTCTGCTTTGATTTCTTCATAATGGCTTGACAGCGTTTCAGGAACCGAAAGCAGTGGGGCCTGGGAAGAGACGAAACAAAATGCAACACACAGAGTTTCTCTCTTCGATGGGTCATCATGGGTCCAGAGAGCACAGAGGTCGGTGGGAATGGTGATGGGGGAGATGTGGGTGGCACTTCCCAAAACACTAACGAGCCTTAATGTTTTTTAAAATACTTTTTAGAACTGTTTCAGGTTTACGGGAAATGGAGCAGACTGTGCAGAGGGTTCCCATATTCCCCCAGCTGGACACACACAGGGTTTCCCCTGCTACCAACATCTTGCGTTACTGCTACATTTGTTACAGCCCAGATTGATACATTGTTACCAACTAGGGTCCATAGTTCACATTCCGGCTTGCTCTTGGTGGTGCAGTTCCGTGGGCTTGGACACGTGTACCATGGCATGTGTCCAGCATTCCAGTGTCACATAGAGTCATTGGCTACCCCCTGAAATCCCCTGTGCTTCATTGTGCACCCCTCCCCGCCTCTCCCCAAGCCCCCGGCAACCGCCGATCTTTCCACTGTCTCTACAGTTTTACTCTTTCCAGAATTTCATATATTTCTTAATAATTCTGTGCCTCCATTTCCTCATCTACAAAACAGGGGGCTATCCCTTTGGATTACTGTGGAAATTAAATGAGATAATGTAATAAGGCACCCAGCAAATTTCCTGGCATGTAATGTTTAATATATTCTATTAATGTAAGCTATTATATTATTACAGGGAAATATAAGCTATTATTATATTAATATATGCTATTGTTTATTATTATATTACGGGACTTTAGTATCGATTTGTAGCTGCAGGTACTCTCTGTATGAAAGTTAGATGTGACACTGTGAGGAAATAAACTTAGAAAATCATTGCAAAGTCCTGGGCTGGAGCGGATGCCCCGCAGGCAGTGTCTCGAGAGGGCAGGAGCCTTCACACGGCCCCGCGGCCCGCAGTCGGTCCCGGTGCGGGGGGGAATGCGGGCTTTCCTGCTGGCGCTGAGCTTTGCTCGCCCTTCATAGTGAAGTTACAGAGGAGCCTCCGCCCGCACTGCCAATTCGGACACTGTCTGGGGTCTCCCCCTCCTGGGCAAACGCCATCACACTGGGACCCTTTCATTAGGTAAATTCTAAGAAGCAAGAGAAATAACTAATCATATGGGAAAAGCTTCGTTGTACATCAAGGTATTTTTAAAAGGTAGTTATTAAACTATGTGGTTTGGCGTGCTTGCAATTTTGTTTAAACTTCTTAAAAAGATCATAAACGTGTTTTTTTTAAAAGCCTGGACGGTGGTGGACCGGTGTTAGCAGCCCCTGCCCCCGGGGGTGGGATCCTCGGTGATTTTAATGTCTGCTTTGTGCATTTCTCTAGTTTTCATTTTCTGCAATGTTAAGAAAAAAAAAAGTTACTTTAAAAATGAGTAGAAGAAACAAATGAATAAGAATTATTACAGAGCCTCCCCGAAGCTTGCTATACCCTATTCCGTGAACTTGGCATCTTCCTGGCGAGGAAACGAACCGTTGCCACCTGCCGCCTGACCTTCCTGGCTTGTGCTGGGCCCTTCTGCTTTCTGCCCCACCACCCCGAACAAACAAAAGCGCACCTGTGCTGAGCCGGGGCATAGAAACGGCCAGTTCCCTGGCCTAGTGCGTGCCCATTCCGTGCCCATTCCCACTCCCCCCAGCTCCCTTTGCCCTTGTTTTGCCCAACTCCCCACCCAGCAAACTCGGGCACCTGCTCTGGGCCTGCAGCCAGAGTGAGCACATATCCCAGCTCCGCCTCCACTAGCTGTGTGACCTTGGGCAAGTCACTCAACCTCTCTGACCCTCCGCATGTTCCCTTTAAAATGAGCGTTGAGGTGACCAGCCAGCCCCGCGAGCCCCTCGGTGGCCGGGTACTGTCGGGCCGTCCTGGCGCTTGTCCTGGGCGCTGACTGTCCCCTCCCTCAGTCTCAGGACATCGACAACCACCACGCGCTCATCGAATACAACGAGGCCGAGGGCAGCTTCGTGGTCCAGGACTTCAATTCCCGCAGCGGCACCTTCGTCAACGAGTGTCACATTCAGAATGTGGCCGTGAAGCTGCTGCCCGGCGACATCCTGAGGTTTGGGTCCGAAGGGCTGACCTACGAGCTCGTCATCGAAAACCCACCCTCGGTGAGTCCCCAGGGGCCAGGGGGTGGAGAGGAGGCGGGGGAGGTGGGCAGAGGTGCCTCGCGGTGCCGCCCCCGTGCTGCCCGAGGCTCCCCTGGAGCCCGAGGCGGGGGCCGGGCAAAGCGCGTCCCTCGGATGCGCGAGGCCCCGCTGCGCACACAGGTGGCAGCCGCAGGTGGCAGCGGGGAGGCGCTTCTGTGACGTTGGGGCGCATCCAGGTGGTCCCGGGAGGAGCGAGTCCTCGCGCCCTCTCCTGGGCATTTGGTGGAATTACACGCAAGAGTTTGCTAGCGTCTGACGCAGAATTCGGAGTTTTCCTGGAAAATGTGAAGCTTGGTCGGGGAGGGGGGGCAGGCGCGCGCTTCTGGGGACCCGGGGAGCGGGGGGGGGGGGGCTGCCTTTCCAAGCGGGCCAGCCCTCCGCAGCTCTCGCTCTGTGCTCTCGGCCAGGCTGCTTCGTGGCCTGGCTTCTGATCGGTGTGCGGCACTGAGCGTATCTGTGTAAAGTGTGAAAGCCAGTGCCCGCCCCGGGGACACACTCAGAGCCCGGCAGCTGCTACGATGCCAGGATCAGAAACGTGCCTGGGATTGTGGCCTAACGTGCGGCCCCAGTTTAAGCGGAATGTAACACAAAACCTGCCCCTGAAAACACGGCCACCGGGGAGGCCGGATGGCACCGTGGTGGGAGACACAGGCTTTGGTCAGAATCCCAGCTCAGCTACTTGCTTACTCCATGCACCCTTGAGCTGAGCCCCTCAGAGCCTCAGTTTCCTCACCCGCACAATGGGGCCAATGACAGCAGGGACCTTGCAGGCTTCTCTCAAGGGCTGAGCGACATGACTCTCCCTGTAAAACTCCCAGCTCAGTGCCCGGTCATAGTGATCACACAATTAATATCTGTCGTCTGTGTCCCCGAGAGAGATGGTGTTCGACCTCACCCCCCACCAACAGGAGCATTGCATGGACCGAGACCTCCGAGGCTTAAAATTCTTTCTGGGACAAGGCTGAGTATAAATAAATAAAAATTAGAGGACCTAGCCAGAATCCTGGGGTGCGGGGCTCCAGGCAGCCCTGACCATGTGCTCCAGGAAGGTCCCCGGCGCCCTCAGGCTGCGCAGGCTGACAGGCTGACAGGCATCCGCCAGCATTTTGCAGGTCCTGGGTCATTCTTTCCTGCTGCAGCTCAGCTGCCCCATCCTGCCTGGACCAGCGCTGAAGCGAGTTTGCTCTTGGGGTGCACAAGGGCCTGGCAGCAGCCCTGAGGAGGGGCTCCTGCCCCAGAGGGGCTCTCCGCACAGGTTCTAAGGATGCCCCACCTCAGAGCCACAAGGGGAGCAGACCGACAGTGCCGGTCCCTGGGCCCCACCCCAGGCCAGAGGACTCACAACTTGGGGTTTCCAGATAAAACACAGGCCACCCAGTTAAATTTCAATTTCAGATAAGCAACAAATAACTGTTTAGTATGTTGCAAATATTGCAAGGGACCATGTATGCTATAAAAAAAATTATTTGGTGTTTGTCTGAAATTCAGATTTAATAGATACTTTATTTCTATATCTATTTATTCATGTATTTATTTCTACAACTCTGGCAGCCCCACACCTATTCCCCAGGAACAGAGCCTGGGAACACGCATTCTCACAAGCCCCCTGGTGGTCCTGAAGCTCCCCGCCCCCCAGCCAAAGGGAGACCCAGCTCAGATCATCTGTGCGCTGCATTTGCAGATTTGTTTAGAGACCAAAGGAAACGGAATCTCAGACCCCACATCTGGGAGCCCAGTTTGTGAGTCACTGTTTCTCTCACATGTCTCGCATCATAAGAGCTTGTCTGCAATGTTCAGTAAAATTACAAGTTCCCAGGCCCCTCCCTGGGAAATTGGGATTTTGTGGCTTGCTAGTGGGGGAGGGAACATTTTTTATACAAAGATAATCACTGAAGTATTATTTACGGGAGCATAAAACCTGAAATCTAAGTGCCCATCAAAACGTCATTGTTTAATAAAACACAAGGGGTTAGTTCACATGTGGACTGCTGTGCCCCTTTCTTTAAAAACAGCTGTTTTGAGGTATAATTGACATACAATAAACTGCACATGTTTTTTTAAAAAAATGTTTTTACTGATTTTAGAGAGAGGGAGAGGGGGAGAGAGATAGAAACATCAATAATGAGAGAGAGTCATTGATTGCTGCTTGCCTCCTGCACGCCCCCTACTGGGGATCAAGCCCGAAACCCCAGCATATGCCCTGGTCGATGCTCAACCACTGCGCCACACCAGCTGGGCTAAACTGCACATGTTTAAACAGGATAATTTGACAGGTTGGAACATGTGTGTGCACCTGTGAAACCATCACCACAGTCGAGACAGTGAACATGCCCCAAAAGTTTCCTCATGTCAGTACGGACTCGTGTATTTATTGTGCCCTGTGGATTATAATCCTACTACAGTATCTGTCCCACTGCTCACATTAGTCCATCCTGGGCCACTGGGAGCTTTTTCTGGTTGGTTGCTCTGCCTTCGAACGTCTCCATCCTTTTATTTGGAGTCAAACAGCATCGCCACTCCCAGGCTGTGGGACCTTGGGCAAGTCACTTGACCTCCCTGAGCTTCAGTTTCTCACTCCACGATAGGGGGTAAAAACGCTGCCCCCACTCCGCGATTATTCTGGTGATTAGGGGAAGCCCCGTGTTAAGTGCACCGCACAGTCTCTGGCACGTGTGCCTCCGCCACCCGGTGCTTCGCAGCTGCAGCGCATCAGTGACTCCTCGCAACCGGCGGGCCACCCGACGAGCTCTCCAAGGGCAGGGTCTGCCCCCCACCTTCCGGGGCTTCCCAGCAAAATGCATGTCCTAGGTGCAGCCTTCCTCGATTTTTTCAGGGTGTCCTCTTCACCCCACACCCTTTGCAGGGTTAGAAGCAGATATCGGAGTGATAACACGAACAAGTACATCGCCTGGAAAACGCGCGCGGCGATTCCTGGAGGAAAGCGCTGGCCTGCGTTGCTCGGGCCGGCGGAGTTCAGCAGTGGGTGTGGTCAGGGCTGGCGCGGGGCTGGCACCCTGCTGTTCCAGAGGCCTGTGGAGGAGGTCGGGCACTAGCGCATGCCCCCTCAGAAGCAACACAGAAACCCAACCGCACAACAGACCACAGATAACGAAGGCGGTAAAAGAACAAATAAAAAACAAAGAGAAAAGGCATTAGCATGTAGTTTTAAACTGAAGTTTCTAAAAGCAGGCTTGTTAATAACTGACCTTGACCCCCAGTGCCATTCGAATCCTGACATGAGCACAACCGGGAGCTCGCTCACCATGTGACTCTTAGGGTCGCTTTCCCCCTGCTTCCGTGTGGTTGCTGGCGGTGATGTCCGAGGAAGCCTCCACCCTGCCTGCCGATGACAGAGCAGGCCTGCCACCCAGAGAAAACCAACCTGAACCTTCCCCCTAAAGCCACCCTCAGTCAACACACTTTGGAGGAAAACAAAGCTGCATTTTTAATTTCTGAACCCAGAGAGCCCCTTGGAGTCTGCTGCGTTGACGCCTCTTCGGTACCTCCCCATTCAGGGACCCGGTGGTGGGAGCTCCGGGTGCTGCAGGCCACCGGCTCTAGCCAGGCTCACGGGCCGAGCGGTTCCGGCTGCAGCCCCAGCCGGGCTCAACCCCATGTTCACAGCAGCTCATTCTCAGTAGCCAGGAAGCAGAAACAACCCGAGTGCTCGTGGGTGCTGAGTGGACAAACTGTGGTCCGTGCATACCATAGAGTATTATTCAGCCCGAAAAAGGAAGGAAATTCTGACACCTTAGGACATGGATGAACCTGGAGGACATTATGCTGAGCGAAATAAGTCAGTCACCCGTAACAGACAAATACTGTATAAGTCCGCTTATCTGAGGCACCTGAGTAGCCAAGTCCATCGAGACAGGCGGTAGAATGGTGATTACCAGGGGCTGGGGCAGGGGAAGTGGGAGCTGTTTAATGGGAATCCAGTTCAGTGTTGCAAGTTGGAAACCTTCTGGAGATCCGTTTTAATGGGAATCGAGTTCAATGTTGCAAGATGGAAACCTCCTAGAGATCCGTTTTAATGGGAATCGAGTTCAATGTTGCAAGATGGAAACCTCCTGGAGATCCGTTTTAAAGGGAATCGAGTTTCAATGTTGCAAGATGGAAACGCCCTGGAGATCCGTTTTAAAGGGAATCGAGTTTCAGTGTTGCAAGATGGAAACGCCCTGGAGATCCGTTTTAAAGGGAATCGAGTTTCAGTGTTGCAAGATGGAAACCTCCTGGAGATCCGTTTTAAAGGGAATCGAGTTTCAGTGTTGCAAGATGGAAACCTCCTGGAGATCCGTTTTAAAGGGAATCGAGTTCAATGTTGCAAGATGGAAACGCCCTGGAGCCCCGCCTTACAACACTACTGAACGGCGCACAGCGCTTGGAAATGGCCGAGATGCTGAGAGGCGGGTTATACGGCACCTACCGCGGCAAACAGCGCCCATCCCCGGGCTCAGCCCGGCTCCCTCGTGCCCGCTGCACCCTCAGCCCCGCGAGGCCGCGGCAGATCCCGGGTCCGCAGCCAGGACTCTCAGGGCCCCCTGGGCTCTGATTGGATCCCACGCCCCACCACTGAGCCAATCACTGCAGCCAGGGAATGTGATTGGCTGGTTGCATAGCCTCGCCCCCAGCACGGAGCTGAGAGGAGGAGGGAGAGTCCCCAGACCCTCCCGGGAGCGCGGCGGGTCCCCGCGTGCCCGCTGCAGGAGTGGGGCGCGAGCAGGCGACGCGACGGGACCCCCGCCCTGTAGCGCCCTTGCCGGCGGCGGAGGTGGCAGGTTCACCTGGCCCCCGGCGCGAGGGGGCTCCTCCCCCCGCCGTGTCTCTAGACTTGTGCGCTAGCAGGTGGGGTGAAATGTTAGAATTTATGCTCCGTCACCTTCAGCCCGTTCAGTCAGTGCATCTTTATCAAGCCAATGGGAAAGGTCATCGGAATGATGGAGGCAGGACAACCCCAGAGGAGGGACAGGAGGGACAGGGTGGACAGGGTGGACAGGGTGGACCAGGTGGACGGGGAAGGGCGGGAACAGGTCCAGGGGCCCAGGTGTTAACATGGAGAGAAGCTCAAAACTCCGCAGGAGGTGGCAGAGCCCCAGGGCACGGCCAGGTCCACTCCTGAGACAGGCAGGCTTAAAATGCGCCAGCATCACCAAGAATGCCGGACAGACGTCCCCAGGCCACTTACCCTCACTCTCTCCAAGAGTCCTCAGGGGACACACGGGACTTGCCCAAGAAAGGCGGGCGCTGCAGGACTGGCTCAGGGGACCGAGGGAGCGGGCGCCTTCCTGGGAGGCGGGAGGCGACCTGCCTGCCCACACTCCTGTTCTGGAAGCGCCGCCCCTTTCTCACCTGAGCTCGTGCCCGCTCCTGTCTGCAGGAGAAACCTGGCCCCGGGGAGAACCACCTGGGGCCCTTCACAGGCGGCAAACCTTTGAAGCCAGCTTGGAGGGACAGGAGGGGAGAGAGAGGAGAGCGAGAGAGGTGGGTGGACCTTGGCCCCCTTCCCTCTCCAAGCTCCCGGGTAAGACGGTGATAAGGAGACCCCTCCCCTGAAGGGCTGTGGCGAGGAATAGCCAGTAAAGTGCAGTAAGTGACCATAAGCGATCGCCCTCACCCATGTCGTTGTTTAAGCACGAGGCCCGGGCGGAACCCCGCCTGCACATTAAACCAAGGCCGAGCCAGGGCCAGCGCCCCTCACCGGCCCTGCTGCTCCCGGTTCGGTGGGTTTTGATGTGGTCTCCACGCTGCACCGCGGCCAGCATTTCCCCGGGCTGGACAGAGGTTCCCTGGACGGATGTGTGCTGAGCCTCGGCCAAGATTCCGATGTGGTGGATGTTGAAGATCAGAGGTTGAGAGACAGTGGAGCCCTGGCCGGTGTGGCTCAGTTACTCGAGCACTGTCCCAAGCACCGAGAGGTCGCGGGTGGGACTCCCGGCCAGGGCACAGGCCTGGCTGCGGGCTCGGTCCCCCGGAGGGGGCACGCAGGAGGCAGCTGATCGATGCCTCTCTCATCATTTATGTTTCTCTCTCTCTCTCCCTCTCCCTTCCTCTCTCTCTAGAATCAATAAAAACATATTTTAATTAAAAAGAGACAGTGGGGTCCCTGGCACCCCAGAGCTCTCGGCCTCCGGGGATGGATGGGTTAAAGGTGCCAGGGAGACAGGCAGTGTGGCTGGAAGACAGCAGCGCTGGGGTCCTCGCTGGCTGGGCTTGGGTTCCGGCGCTTTGCCCATTTATTCTCTCAACTGGTACTGGAGGGCCTGCTCTGTACGTGCCAGGCTGTTGCTCTAGGTGCTGAGGACACATGGCTTCAAGACAGACCAAGGCCTCTCCTCTTAGAGGGGGCGTCCTGCCAGCACAGCAGCTCGCGAGCAAATCTGGGAGCTTGGGGGAGCCAGCAGGTCTGGCTCCCCCTCAGTCTCAGCAGAGTGTCAGGTAGATTAAGTGAGGTCGTGCGTGGGAACCCCTTGGCAAGGTGCCTGGCACAGAGACCGCGCCCAATAAATGGTGGTACAGTAGTGTGCGGTGCGACCCACTGTCCCAAAGTCAGGGAGGGCTTCCTGGGGGAAGTGACTTACAAGCTGAGGCTGAGGGCTGCCATTGTGTGGCTGGGACATAGGGCTGGAGACCGCTGCAGCTGACCCTCTTGTCTCCCCCTGCAGGTCTCCTTCCCATGGGTGGGGGGCCCAGAACCTTGGTCAAGGCCACAGCCACCTCAGGCCGCACAGCAGCTGAACCAGTCATCCTTGCCACCACAGATGCCCTTCCACCCAGGCATCCGGCCAGCACCCATGCAGAAGAGCTGGTCCCAGGGGTTCCCGGGGCCCACCGCGGGCCCGTCTGCCTCCCACAAGCGGCCCATGAGTGCCGGCGGGAAGATGTTCTCCTTCGTGGTGGATGGGGGGCCCCAGGCTCCTGTCATCAAACAAGGTACCCATGGGCAGGCGCCTCCACTGGCAGCTTGGGGGGGGGGGCTTACAGAAAAATCACTAAATGTAGAAATACTTTTTTGTTGTTTTATTGCAATAAAAAATAGCTAACATTTAGTGCTAAATGCTCTAGATCAGGGGCAGGAACCTTTTTCTGTGAAGAGCCAGAGAGTAAATAGTTTAGTCTTTGTGGCTAGAAGGTCTCACACTGTAGCGGGGTTCAGCCACAGACAATATGTACGTGAATGTTGGCCATGTTCCATTAAAACTTTATTTACAAACACAGTCGGAGGGCCAGATTTGTCCGTAGGTGCATAGTGTGCCAACCGCTGCTCTACACCATTATTTCACTTAATTGTCCAATAGCCCTTTATAACGGAGGCTGGTAGCATCCCTACATTCAGAGAGTAAACGACCTGCCTGAGGTCATCGGCTCTTACGTGGCAGAGAAAAAAGTCTGGAAAGAGACACATCAATGAGAATCAGCACAGTTAACCCCTGGGTGGCCCTTTCCCTTCCTAACACGTCTGCAAAACACAATGGTGTTTCATTTTTAATTACATAAGATGCAGAGCTCAGGGGAAACGAACGATTGGGAAGGTCAACCTGAAAACATTTACTTATTTATTCTCACCTGCGGATGTTTTTCCCATTGCTTTTCAGAGAGTGTGGGAGGGAGGGAAGAAGGGAAGGGGGAGAGAGAGAGGGAAACATCGATGTGAGGGAGACACCTCCACTGGTTGCCTCCCACACACACCCCGACGGGGGGGCGGGAGCAAACCCCCGACCCAGGTGCGTGTCCTCGACCGGGAACGGAACCCACGGCCCTTCGCTGCGCGGCCGACGCTCTAACCACTGAGCCACGCAGGCCAGGGCCGGGCCCGGGCTCCGGGACCTCAGGGAGCTCACACGGTCCCCTCTGCTCTCTGCTGGCCCGGCAGTGTGGACCCACGCCGCGGAGCTGCTGGAACAGTCGATGGCCGAGGGCATTCCCGGGACGGCAGCTTCTGGGGAGATATACGTGGACCAGGACCTGGCCCAGCAGGATAAGGTGAGGGGGGCTCGGGACGGACAGGCCTCAGCAGCAAGCGGGACCGCGGACGGACTGCCTCTGCCTTTTGTCCTAGAAGTGCTCTCTGTACTGCTAACAAGAAACCCCCTGTTAGTCTCCCAGGACATTCAACCAAAACTTTGGGAACTGCTCGTTTTATCCCAAGGGACAGTACCTACCATCACAACGTACTGAGCACCTGCTGTGTGCTGGACCGTGTCCTGCGCACTGGACGTTTAGTTAACTTGTAAATTTTCAGCATCTTCAAAATAGGTTTTTTTCCACCCTCACTTTACAGATGAGGGAACTGACGCTCAGAGAGGTTAGGTGACTTGCCCAAGGTTGCACAGTGTGAGGGGCACATTGGAATTCAAGCCTAGGTCTGGTTAACCGCTAAGCTGGTAACTTCCAGTTCCCCCAAAGCAACTGTTGGATCAGCCACGAGGGATGGGCACTGGTGGGAAGGCCAGAGGGAACTGCGTGAAGAGAGGAGACAGAGGTTCACAGTGTGAAACAGGATCGGGGGCCAGAACAGGTGAATTCAGGCAGCCCTGGGAAGGGCCCAGGTTGGCTTCTCCCTTAGACACGACCTGAATATTACCCTAAAACCAGCAGTCGTCTGACATCTCGCTTTCCTGAAGCCCCTTCTCAGGCTGTGAGGAGGAGGAGCCCCCGGGCAGGGTCTGGTTAGACGCCGGTGGCTCTGACTCAGGCGTCCCGGGACCAGACCCTGAGAAACGCGGCGGGAAGGCGAGAAGCTGGGCTCAGATGCTGTGTCGGTTGTCTACTGCTGTGTAACAGGCAGCCCCAAGTCTCAGTGGCTCAAAACAGCAAGTTATTGTTTCCCAGGACCTGTGGGTTGACCCGGAAGGTTCTTCTGCTGGTGGCCCCTGGCCTCACTCTTGTAACTACAGTCAGCCGGTGGCCCCCTAAGATCTCGCAGGGAGATCCCCCAACATCCCTCCCACCGCACCCGCCTGGTCAGAGCGAGGCACAGGCCAGCCCAGAGTTTGGGGGGCGGGGGGACAGACACCACCACCTGATGGCAAACGCTGCCAAGTATTTGTAGCCACTTTTCAATCCACCCCAGTTAAACTGGAAATAGAATGTGACCACATTTATATATATATATATATATATTTTCCATTTATGAGCCATTTATGCCCTGACTTGCCAGGACTCCTTCAAGTACAAGTGACAGGGGACGAATTAGCTTAAGCTAGAACACATAAAAAGCACTTACTGGCTCCTCTGATTGGAAAATGTAAAGGCCTTCAGGCATGGCTAGATCCAGGTGCTCAAATGATGTCATCAGAATAGTCCCCACTCCCAATCTCTCTCCAGTTTTCCCCAGAGTGTTGCTTCCTGCTGCAGGCTGGCTTCACGTGTTGGAAAAGACAAATTCAAGCAACCAGACCTATGAATTTAAAGTTTATGACCACCCCAAAGGAGTCAAGGTCCTTTCCCTCCGTAATGACACGTGAAATCCCTGAGAAGACTCTGATTGACCCGCCTGAGCCGCCGGCACACGGGGAGGCGGCGCAGGAAGGAGCCGGGCGCGGATTTCCCAGCCTTCCCAAGACCACGCGGGAGGGGGGTGCGCTCCCTCGAGGAAGGGGCGGGGTCCTCCCCAGAAAGGCAGATACCACGGCTGGACACCACACACCACAGGCTTCTTCATACTCCTGAGCCCAGCCCAGGGCCTGGCACATAGTAGCTGCTCAATAAACGTTTGACTCATGAATAATTCATAGGGACCTGGCTGAGCATGGAGGCTCCGGGCCACTTATCATTGGGCCAGACAAGGGGGGCTGCCCAGGGGTACAGAATGTCCGATGCCTTGATGTTTTTGCCACAAGCATCTGCAAAGACCCAAAGAAGGACCCTGGGCAGCAGTGGGCAGCGCCGGGCAGGCTTCCTCCTGACACTGTCCTTCCCCAGGTCCGGGACCTGGAAGGTCGTGAGGCTGATGAGACAGCTCCCCAGGCGATGAACTGGCCTGGAAATTGCCCACTGACCTCCTTGCAACCCACAGAAAACTGCTGGGAGAGCAGGAATTCCACAGCTCATTCAAAAACGCACCTGGGAAAATTTTTTCAGCCTTTCTGACATTGGACTGATGACTTTTCGGTGACAAGTTTGGGGGATTTTTTTTTCCTTTTGGGGGGAACCTCACAGGCCCTTTGGCAGCAGAGCTCTTTCTTTCCGAGGGATGGAGGGCTGGGGGAGTGGCTCCTGTGGGGACGTCGGCCAGCAATTTGTTTTGCAGCCGAGTTTTAAGTGAGCCACGGACATAAATCACGTTCCCGCCTCGTTTGCGTCCCAGATGCGGTTTCCCGGAGTAAATGTTCACCCGAATAAGCACAGGAGGCGGGGAGTGGCGCTGGGAGAGTGGAAGGAGGGAGGAAATGTTGCAGACTGTATTACAGTTTTGAAGTTAAAAAATCGCCCTCGTTATAAGCAGAATGCGGCTGAGTAGAATGTCGTGTTTGCCTAATTACCTTCCCTAGGTCCCCAGTGCACTGGGCCGAATATCACAAAGTTAAAAAAATATACGATACATAAATTTTCTAGCAACAAAAGTTCCCACCGGGGATGGCGGTTCTCAGTATGAAAGTGTAATTTGGGGGGAAAGGGAAGTTTTAGCACCCGTGAGGCGTAAGCATCTGCTTACAGGAGTCTAGACGCGAGGAGCTCCTTTCAACCAAACTCGTGCCTCCGTGAGGTTTCCATGCGGCGGAGAGAGGCCCGCAGGCCCACGTCTCCCTGCCCGCCCGCCCTCTCCTTCCTGAAAGAATTCCGCCACACTTTAAATGTATGTTTTTATTGATTTCAGAGAGAGGAAGGGAGAGGGGAGAGAGAAACATCACTGATGAGAGTCATTGATCGGCTGCCTCCTGCAGGCCCCCGACTGGGGATCGAGCCCGCAACCCTGCATGTGCCCTGACCGGGAATCGAACCCCAATCGCCTGGGTCCTAGGTGGATGCTCCACCGCTGAGCCACGCCGGCCGGGCCTGTATGTTTTAAGCGGCTTACCCTTGCCCCCCCCCACACACCTAGTGAGTAACCTTCCCACCTGCCCGCGCCCCAGGATGAAATAATCCTGCTGCTGGGGAGAGAAGTCAGCCGCCTCTCGGATTTCGAGCTCGAGTCGAAGTACAAGGACGCCGTAATCGGAAACCTGCAGAACGAACTGGCCAGCCTGAGCCTGAAGCTGTCGGAGACGGTGAGCCCCAGGGGCGAGAGGGTGGCCTCGCAGCAGCACCCGGCTCCCGACGACGACGTCGATGCCAAGCAGAGGGAGATCCAGAGCCTGAAGAGCCAGGTAGGGCTCTGAGACGGGCTGACGGGGGGCTTAGAGTCGGAGGCGGGGCGACAGCTCTCGGAAGGGCCTGGGCAGCTAGGAAAGGGGCGGTCGGCCGCCCAAGGTGGGGAAGGACACCAGCCCCCGGGGCGGGAAGTGACCGAACCCGCAACCCAGGTACGTGCCCTCGACTGGGAGTTGAACCCGTGACCCTTCGGTGCGCAGGCCTGCGCTCCAGCCTCTGAGCCACGTGGGCCAAGGGCCCAAATTATCATCTGGCAGCGACTGCTCCTCCCAGCACCGTAACCTTCTCACGACTCGGCACCTGCAGAACTGACCTTAACCTTCTCGGTGTTTGTGCCAGTTACAGACCACGTGGGCGTTTGTTTGGGGCGTGAAAGGAATGACGGGGTTTGACGACTGCTTGGACTTTTCCCGCAGCCTGAGCTCTTAAGACCCTGATACTTCCGCTGAAATATTTGTATCTGTCAGAAGCACTGGAGTCTTTGGGGGGAAGGTGCTTCCCCATCTCTTCTGAAAGCTTCTGTTGTGCCTCTAGTGTCATGCAAATAAAAGCATTAAGCTGAGAAGAGCTAGAAACTTAAAAAAAAAAAAATCAGTCCAGGCACCTTTTGTGGAAAAGTTGCACGTCTCCCTCAGAGAACACTAAGAGGTTAAAGAAATTTTTCAGAGTTTCCAAAGCGCAAATGTGTAAAAGCATAGCCTTTGGGGGGACGCGGGGGGGGCAGTGACCTTTGTCCCCTCCCACCCTCTAGCATGTACCCCCCTCCCCGTGTGTCAGATGCCCCGGGGGGGAAGCAAGGCAACTGCCCCAAATGTCACACAGTCCAGACCATGATGGGGCAGGAAATGGGTCCGAGAATGAGATGAGACCTTGCTGGTTTTGTTAATTCGACCCGAGTAACGACGACTAGATTTTTCTGGGACAAAAACCAAGAAGGAAGATCGTGGCCGCCACCTGGTGGCGGGGCCCTTACCCACGGCCCGTGGGCGGGCGCCGCCGGTCGCCTCTGCTGGGCCCGCAGGGGGCGCTGCCAGGGCTTCCCGCATTTGCCCGAGACGGAGCCTGCCCAGGGCTCGCAGATGCGCCCCCCACGCCCCAGGCTGCCTCCCCCGAGACAGGCGAGGGAAGCTGACGCCGCGGGCGGCCGGCGAGAGGGCGGCCACAGCTGATGCCCCCGTGCCGGGCACGATCCGAGCACCCGCACGGATGCTGACTTGTTAAAACCGTCCCCACAGCCCTACCGGATTGGGACCGCCAGCTCCCCACTTACAGAGTGGAAAGTGAAATGAAGTTGGGGTCCTCCCTGCGTTCCCACGGCCTGGGAACGAATCTGAAGGCCACAGGCTGGCCCCCGAGTCCACGCTCTGCCTCCGGCGTTCCGAGCTGGTTCCCAGAGCCGCGGGGCCAGGTGGGAAGAACTGGGCCGAAAACCTGGATTTGACTGGCAGCCCCGCCTCTGACCGGCTGGGTGACCCCGCACCTCCCTGGGTCTCAATGTGCCCACCTGCAAAATGGGGGCGGTCACGGGACCTTCCGCCTCTCGACGCCTCGGAGAAGCAGCGCCTGTGAACGGGCGGGGAGCTCTGGAACGTTCTCTGAGACGCGCTATTGCTGTTACCGTTGGAGGGAATTGACTTCACCACCTGCTCCCCTCTGTGGAACTTGTTTCTGCATCCAGTGGTGCCGGGCGATCTGGAACCAAGGGCTGAGAGTTCAAGGGTCGTCGGAGGGCGTGTTAGGGAATCCGGGGTCCCTGGCAGCAGCTGGGCCTGCGCCCCGTGTGGGGACAGAGACAAGCTTCCTGTTCTGATTACCTAGGAAACGGTCACCGAAGGAACAGGCCCTCTCCTGTCCCTTCCACCGGTTGAAACTAGGACGCGTGGTTTTGCCTGGCCGGTGGGGCTCGGTTGGTTGAGAGTCGTCTCAGGCGCCAAGAGGCTGCCGGTTCGATTCCCAGTCAGGGCTCGATCCCCAGGAGGGGCCTGCAGGAGGCAGCCGATCGATGTTTCTCTCTCATCGATGTTTCTATCGCTCTGACCGTCTCCCTCCCTCTCTCTCTGACCGTGCGTTGCCCCGCCCTCAGGTCAGTGCCCTGCAGCAAGGCTACAGCCAGGTGCTGTGCCAGACCCTGTCCGAGAGGAACCTGGAGATCACCTCCCTGAAAAACGAGGGCGAGACCTTGAGGAGGGACAACGCCATCACGTCGGGTGAGCTCTCCCTGGAGCGGCCGAGGGCTGCCGGCCTCCTGCTCGCTCACCTCCCGACATCGCCACCGGCCACTGCCCCTCTCCCAGATACCGCTTTGTTTGGTCCCCAGGCCCCAGCACCGGCAGTGCCCGGGTCACCCCCTGAGTCTCGGGCCGCAGCCCAGGCCTCCTGGGTGAGACCCCCGCGCGGTCAGCGGGACCCCAGGTGTGCCGTCGCAGGTCCAGGCCCGAGGCGCGGGCTGGGTGATGCTGGGGAACAAGCAGCCCCGCCCCCTCGCGGTCCACGGTGGGCTGGGAGCCGGGCGACAGGGGTAAACCTCCCTGCCTCTCTCACCTCCGTGAATCTTGTTGTTTTTTAAACAGGGATGGTGTCCTCTTTGCAGAAAGACCTGTTAGCAAAGGACGAGCAACTTCAACAGCTCAGGCAGGAGGTGGCCCAACTGAAAAGCGAGAACAAAGACAAGGGTCACCAGCTGGAAGCCCTCAGCTCCAGGGTGAGTGTCAGTCGCCCTCCTGGTCCCCGCGGCACCATCAGGCAGAGAGATGCGTCGGCCCGGTCCCCGCGGGCCCGGCGGCCCCGCCTCTCCGACACCTGGGAGAGAGGAGGGGGTGCCCAGGGCGCGGGGAGGACAGCGCAGGGCAGGCGGCCGGGAGAGGCTGGGGCCACGTCCTTGCGGCTTTTTAAAAACACATTGAATCCCGCGAGCGTTTCTAGCACCTGTGACAGGTTAGCTTGTTTGATCCCAGCAAGAACCACCTGAGGAGCAGGCGTGCCCCTGCGAGGCCCGCTGTTCACGCAGAGCGGGCTCTTCCGGGGGCGAGGGGACCGCGCCCGCCTCCTCGCGGTCGGTCACCACCCTCCGGTTTCCTTGGCTGCCTTCGCAGCGGAACTTCGAGGGTCCCGCGTGGACGAGAGACCCTCCCTTCTGCCCACGGGCTTTAGTGCGTGAGAGCTCCTGCGGGTGAAACGGGCCTGGTAGGCGGGGTAAGAGCTTCATAGACGGGACTTGACTGTACACAGACTCCGCCTTCAGGCCCCCGTCCCGCGGGGTAAGATTGCTTCGTATTGTGTCATTTGTCTGTTTCGATGAGTCGAGGTAAAACCTAGTGGCTCTCATCTCAGCTGGCAACTCCCACTGGACGGGGCTGCGGGACCGGCGGCGATGTCCGCGTGGGCGCCGGGTGGGAGTGGACCCGACGCTGCAGAGAAAAGGCAGCACTGACGCCCGGTGCTTAGCGCGGGGCCCAGCGTGGGGCTGGGGACAGGCGGAGCCCGCTCAGGCCCGGGTCAGACGGCCGGGGCCCAGCGTGGGGCTGGGGACAGGCGGAGCCCGCTCAGGCCCGGGTCAGACGGGCCGGGGCCCAGCCCGGAGCTTGCTTTCACGGCAGCCTAGCTGCCTCCATCTCTCCATCTGTGAAATGCGGGTAACAAACCCATTTTCTGAGGAGCGGGAGGCTGGTTTTAATTGTGTTCTTCTGCCTCTGCCCCGGGTCGGCCACCCCGCCAAGCTCTCTGCCTCTGTTTCTCCCGAGCAGATTGACGTCCTAGGCGCCTGGGATCGGTTTGGTGTGGGGTGTGGGGTGTGCGTGGGGTGTGTGTGCATGTGTGTGCATGTGTGTGCATGTGCGTGCATGTATGTGCATGTGTGAGGGGGACCCATGGGGGGGCCTGTGTGCTGGGAGGGGGGAGGGGTTGTACACCGATGCTAAGTGGGAGAAATATAGAAAAACAGCAGCCGCGAGGCTGTTCCACTTGCTGGCGTGCGTTTGGGTCCTTTCCCCATTTCCCCTCCTCCCTGACCGTGGGGCGAGCTCTGCCCTCTTCTCGAGCCCGTGCCGCCCATGAGCACGCAGGCCCCTCACCACCCAGGGTGCTGCTCTCGTGAACATCTGGGATGCCTGTCTTTTTTAAAATCGTGTGTGTTGTGCTGTGAATTTTAGGAGAATAAGTAGATGGCATTAAAAAGCAAAATTAGGAAAAGGAAATGCTTCCCCAAAAACCAACGTCAATATTTTAATGCCTGTTCTTCTGGTCTTGTTTGATGAGTGACCTAGAAGGAAATGATGAAATGAACGATGCATTCATGCCTCACAGTGAACTTACAAGGTGCACATTTAAAAATCTTCAATGCTTACTGCTTTCCCATGTTAATACAAAGAAGCTTTATCCTGGCTCTTAAAAGCCACATACTATTTTCCTGGGTGTCTACGATACAATGAAACAGTCTCCTATTGCTGGACACTCTGGTTTAAAAAAAAATTTTTAATGTTGCCAACAATGCTGAGAAGCACATCCCGAATCTACAGATTCGCTGATTTCTCTAGTCATCGCCCTCAGGACACATCTCTAAAGCGGGCATTTCTGGGGTCCAAAAGAAGACACTTCTTTATGCTCTTAATTGCCCTCCAGAAAGGCTGCCCCCTTGACCCTGCCAGCCCCCCACGCAGGGCAGTTGTGTCTTCGAGATGCGACCTGCAGAAAGCACCGAGCGCCATCCAGGTCCCCTAGTGAGCCCCACCCCGTCCACACGCCCCTCAAAGCTGTGCTCTGAGGGTCACAGAGGAGAACACCCCATCCCTCCACCCCAAGTGCCCCGCCTCCGCAAAGCCCGGCTTCCCCGCGGTGTAGCCCGCTGGCTTTTGAAAAAGACTTGGACGCTTTCCTCCTCGGAGCTCACGAGCCGGTGCGCGAGGCGCTCCCGCAGGTCCCACGCGTCCACTAGACACAAATGGCCTCGCCGCTCCAAATCTGGGGCGTGGGTGGGTTAAACGGCAGGAAATGCTGAGAGGCCCACGTGGGGGCGTGGGGCCCCCAGACAACCCCATGTGGCCTTGTCTTTTTCCCCACAGTGCTCGTCCCTCAAGGAGGCGTTGAAGAAGGCAGATGCTCAGAAGGAGCACCAGGAAGCCCAAGGGAAAGAGCTCAAACTCTGCCGATCCGTGAGTGAGCTTCCTCCCTCCTGGGCGCCCTCGCAGAGGCTTCCACCGTCCGTCTTGGGGAGAGTCCTTGGCCCATTAGCGAGCACCAGCTCCGGGGTGTTCTGACGGTTTCCAGTGAAGGCCATCTCCCGAGTCTTCGATTTGCTGCCTCTGGGAGGACACGGGTGGAAAGACCGTGGAAAACACGCCCCCCCCCCGGGATTTTCTGGGCGTTGGCTCCAGCCCCCTACGGGTTTCTCTTGGAGCTGGGCTGGGGCTGGGGTGGGGACAGGGACGGGAGCTGGCCAGGTGGCCACCACCTGCTGCCCACAACCCACTGTGGTCCCTGCCCCGGGACCTGTGGTGCCCAAACTATTACATTCCACTGTCACACTTTTGTCATAGCCATGGGCACAATCGCCGACCCAAAATTCTTCCTTAAGTAAGTTTATTTAAATCCATCCATTTTACACCAGTTCGTAAAAACAACAACAAAAAGGCATCATTTGCCTTATCTAGAAGGTGACTATTTTAAAAATACAGTGAAAATATGACCATTAAAATGAAAATGTTCATTTCCTGGGCCACTGGAAGGAACCCTGTCCCACGTCCCCGGGCCCAGTTTCCATGGCCGGGAGCACGGCGCCTTCGACGCGAGGAGGAGCCCTTCTCCGTGTCAGGAGCGTTCCTGTTCTCTGCCCCCGTGGGAAGCAAGAGAATTTGCATTGTGCCCAGTGTGTCTTCCAAACGGCCCTTGTTTGAATCAATCTCAAAAACACACCCCAAGAGGAGAGAGTCTAATGAGTTGATGGGGATCTTATACTGTTAAATCCGGTGTACATGCTGAGTTTTTCAAACAAAAGTAATCATTTTCACCTACCCAACACCCGCAATACATCAATTGAAAAAGAAAAATCTACTTTGCTCTACAGATGTACAATTCCCACCCGCCACCCCCGCCAGGGGTGGAATGTAGCTGATCCCGGACTAGGTTTCTGCCTGATGAACCCCCTGAAAGGAGTTCTGGGGATCCTGCCCTCCCAGCCCAGAGGCAGGTCCTGCGTGCCCTCGGGGGAGCTGGCTCTTGTTGAAACTCTTTCAGCAAATCCAAGGCATGGAGAAGGAAATGAAGAGGCTCCGGGAGGAGCTGAGGAAGAGCAACACCGAGCAGAGCGTGATGTCCAGGACACTTGGAGAAAAGAGCAAGGTACGGCCCAGGCAGCGTTGGCCCGGTGACCCCTCTGGGCCAGGCGCCTCCGTTCATCCTTCAGCAACCCTGTGTGGTCTGTACTGCTGTTAACCCCGTTTTATAGTTGGGCAAACTGAGGCTCACGGGGCTGAAGGAAGTTGCCCAAGTTCACTCAGATGAAGTAGCCGCGGCAGAGCTTGAATCCAGGACTGTCTGGCTCCAGAGCTCCTGTGCGTGGCCACCACCCCAGGCAGCCTTCACATCTCAACTGTCAAATTAGCCATTAAATCAAGTTTGCCAGTGTTGTTCAAACCCAAAGGCTCCTGCTGATTTTCCTGCCCGTGTGCACCACCATCAGCCTTTGGGAGAGGTGTGTGTGTGTTTAAAATCCCGTCATGATCCTGGATTTGTGTATTTCTTCTTTTGGTATTGCCAACTTTTGCTTTACGTATTTTGAGTCTGTGTTAGTAGGTGCATATAAATTTAGGGTTTTGATATTTCCCATCGGGGCCGTGGGGGAGACGACAGCCTTCGGTCATGGTAGAAATGCCTGGTGTTCGTCTCTGGTCGTGTTTCTCCCTTGGGTCTGTGTTGTCATTGACGGAGCTCCGTCAGCTGCACGGGCTTTCTGCTGGCTTTTCAGGGCACATCTTTTTCAGAATTTTCCTGTCGATCTTTGTCTTAAGTTTGATTTTTTTCTCTCTTCTAAAGAGCATGTCAGTTTTATAAAATGCAGCCTGACAATCCTGGCCTCTCAGCCGCTGATTTCAAATGCAGTCGCCAGTGTACTGACGGGTTCCTTCCACTTCACTCCCTGGCTTAGCGACAGTTGAGCCACATTTCCGGGCTGTCTTTCTTTTTCTCTCCTTTCTTGTGTTCTCCTGTGTGTTTTTTAAATTTTGTTTTTTACTTTCTCCATCACCATCGATCCCCTCCATGCGCCCCCCCCCCCGCCGTCACCACCCTGTGGCCCAGGCCCACGAGCTCTCGCTCCGTGTGTTCCCTGGAACTGACGGTTTTCTGTCGTTCCGTTCCTGTGTCTTTTAGCTGGGAAGTGTCCCGCCCTTCATGCTTCTAGGAACAGAAAGACGGTGGCGTTTGCCCGTGACTTGCCAGGACCCGACGTGGGTTGCGGTTGTCACGCTAAAGCCCATACTGTGCCCTCCTGACTCACCAGGATCCAGTGTCAGTGGATCACGGCGCCCTTGTCCTTGACAGTGCTGATGGCAAATGCTCTCAGACGTGTGTGCGCTTGTGCGTGTGCATCCGAGAATGTATGTTTAACCTGCATTCCTGAAACACATCTTGACTGAAACACATCTTTTCTTTCAGCGCCGTACAGGGGGCGTTGGGTCCACCTTCCTGGCGTCCTTCGGTTCCTGCGCTTTCTATTTCGAAGTCATTGCCGTGTCCCTTTGCATCACCTCTGTTTTTTCTTGGGCTGCTTTTAAGACGATACTTTTCCCTGGATTTCCAGCAGTTTTCCGATGCTTTATCTGGGAGTGGGTTTGTTTTTGTTTAGCTTGCTTGGAGTTCACAGGGCTCCCGAACCCTTCCCTGGCGTGGGGCTACGGTTTGTTCTGCGCTCGGGCTGAACGCCACAAAGGCAGCCGGGAGCTGCTGAAGGCCCTAAGCTGGACTGATACGACTGTGCTTGTGATTAGTGGTGATGGTGACTCGATAGCTGTAATTTCTTTGTTTTAAATATGTTTTTATTGATTTTAGAGAGAGAGGGAGATAGAAACATCGATGGGAGGAACCAGGCATGTGCTGTGGCCGGGAATTGAACTGCGACCTCATGGTTCATGGGTCAACGCTCAACCGCTGAGCCACGCCGGCCGGGCGACAGCTATAATTTCTCGTTTCATCTCTTTTCACCCTCATAACAGCTCTATGAGCTAGAAATTATCCTCTGCACAGGCGAGGGAGTCAAGGCTGCTAGTTACTAGTACAGAAGCCACCCAGAGCCAATAAGTGGCAAAGGCCAGGCGGGAAGCCAGGTTCATCTGATACCAATGACCGTGGCACAGCCACCAGCCGCATGTGACTGTTCACATTGAAATTTGTCGACGTTCAATAAAACTTAAAATTCAGTTCCTGGGTCACACCAGCCACGTCTCACGGGCTCTGTAGCCAGATGTGGCCTGAGGCTGCCAAATTAGACAACACAGACACGAAACATTCCCACCATCGCAGAGCGTCTGTCAGGCAGAGCTGCTGCTCCGCGGCTCAGTAACTCTCACAGCAGCGCGAGAATGTTCTGGAAGGGAGTGAAAATAGAGGCGAGGGGGCCAGAGGCTCCCAGTGGCCTGGCCCGCCTCACACAGGGTAGGAGCGAGGAAGCCGAGTGGGCGTGAGAGGGGCGGGAGCGACGGGCTTGGAGAGCGCGGTGGGCGAGGGGGGGGGCGGCAGAGATGACTGCGAGGCTTGGGGTCGGGGCTGGGGGGCCATTCGTTATGGAGGAAATATAGGCAAGGGCAGAGTCCAGGGTCCGATTTTACTTTTGTAGCGTGAGAAAAAGTCTGCCGAAATAGAAGTCAGGGCATGTTCAGACCCGAGAGGACTGTTTAAGGAGGAAACCAGGCCCGGAGAGGTTGGGTGGCTTTTCCAAGGTAACATCACTAGTGAGGGGCTCTTCCCTGGATCCCCCGGCTCAGCCGTAAGCAGTGAGGGGCTTCTCGGGGTCTTTCATTACATCTGTGTGACCCTCTCCCCCTCGGCTCCCTAATAAACCGCTCGTGAAGTTGTTTCAATACAAAATCCTCTCGTTTACTGAGGGGAGTTTGCCCCGTGTCCCGCTGACGCCGGAGCCCTGGGCTCGCTCCCCACGTGCTCCCAGGAATGTTTATTGCGCCGGAGTGAACGGAGCAGCAGCAGGGCCTGTGGTGGCCAGCAGAGGGCAGCGCCGAGCGCTCCGCGCTCCCCTCCAGGGGACTGTTACCCGAGCGAGGGGCAATAAGTGGGCAGCTCCCCGCTTTAAACGCCTTCTGTTCCGGGCCGCGGCTCATGGCTCAGCAAGCCTCCCCGGGTGGTTCCAGAGCCCTCTTAAGAAGCACCTTTTGAGTCCCCACGATATCCCTATGAGGCTCCACTAGGGTCATCATTCCCATTTGACAGATGAGAACACCGAGTCACAGGGCAGGGAAGCAGCTCTCCCAGGGTCACCAGGCTTGTTAGGCACCCAGCTGGGGTTGGAGTCCGCAGGATGCAGAGCTGGGCCCTGTCCCCTAGGAGCCGGTCCCTGTGCGCCTGTGACCCCTGCCATGCGGGCCCCTCCCCCTCTGGGGCCGTTACCCCCCCAGAGGAATTTCCCAGAGTGCATTACGACCACAGCAGCAAGTGCTAATTGTCCTTTCAGGTTGAAGAGAAGCTTCAGGAGGATTCCAGAAGGAAACTGCTTCAGCTACAAGAAATGGGGAACAGAGAGAGCCTCATTAAAGTCAATCTGGAAAGGGCAGTGGATCAGGTAGGCGTGCATGCCCCCGCCCCCCACGAACTGTCTGCGCCCACGTGGCCGGTGGGGACGAGTGGGGGGGGACGGCTGTGGCTTGATCTTCCCATTTGTCTCATGGGCAGAAGCTTACGTCCCCAGAGAGGGCTTCCTGCTGGGAAGCCACCCACTCTGGTAGCTCGCCGCTGACCGACACCCCGGCCGAGCAGCCGCTCCCCGACACCGGCCCCCGTTGGCCAGCCGCACCTTCCCTCTTGGGAAGGGCTTGAGCCTCTTGACCCCAGCACAGCTTCTAGTACTTTCTCCCTGACATGTTTCATCCTGACACTGACCACTGCCTTCCCTCCTCTGGGCCCCCAGCAGATGTCACTGTCAGCGTCCATAAGGAAATGCCACTTTTCTTAAGAAAGTAGAACCCTGGGGTGCCTGAGCTCATGCCAGGTGGAGAAGCCTCCAGCAGGGGGGTGAGCAGGCCTGGCCGGCTGACCTGGGAACGCGTTTCTCCAAGGCTCTGGCCTGGGATGGCCCAGCAGCCCCCCCCCACACGTGGCACAGCCATGAGGGCCGGAGCATGCCAATGAGACTTCACCAAGGCTAAGGGAGAGCAAACGGGAAGCCGGGACAGGGCACTGAGCCTCCGGAATGCAGCCCAAGGGGCCCCCCGGCCACCACGGCCCAGGCACCCGAGGACATTTGGCTCCCACCTGTGTTTGCTTCTCCTGCTCCGGGAGGGAGGGTCCGGCGTGCTGGCCCATGGTTCTCAGGGGGTCTAGGAACCACCAAGAAATGTTAAGTACCCCAACCCTAAGGGTCCGTCCATCCCCCCCGCCCGGCCCCCAGAGCCCTTCCATTCGGCAGTGTCCGGCCTGACCCAGCAGTGTGGCCTGGTTTTCTCAGGCCCACAGTGAAATGATGCTGCTGACCACGGGGCAGGTTCTACAGCTCCTTCAACAAATGCCCGCCACTTTCACCCGGGCTCGTTTCTCCTGCAGGGTGCCCGCCGCAGAGCAGGGGCAGACAGGCTGCCCATCTGGGCCTCCCTTGGTGCACCTGGGCGACCCTCTCCCCTTCCCTGCCCTCCGCACCCCCCAGCACACTCCTGATGTGAGGGCGTGATCTGTGCCCTCGCCCAAGTGCCAGGGTGCTGGTTCTGATGCCAGGAAGGAGTCTTCTTAGAGGTGCCTCAGAGACACTGAGGTTCCCCCCGTCTAGACTAGAGAGAGGGTGAGCCCCTCTCGGCCTCCGGACTTCCCCACTCCAGCCCCTTGTCTCCGTGGTCCTGCTCTCTATCTAAGACCCCGCCTCCCCCGGGTAGTGACTCCAGGGCTAAGCCCATCGCCCAAGAGAAGCTGTCCCCCCACCCTGAGCAGTCCCATAGGGTGCCTCTGGTGGCAATGGGACCGTCACTCACAGGCCCTCCCTACATAACTTCTGGCTGGTTTCCCCTTGGCTGTGAAACCAGTGTGAAGGGCCTTGAGCAACCCGTCGGCTTCTGGCAGGCGGACCGCAGGGACGTCCTCAGGACATCCGCCCCTCCACTGCTTGGTTCCCCGGAGCTCCATGGTGTGCAGTCAACTCCTGTGTCTTGGGACCCGCTGACTTTTAAGTTGAGTGGCCCTTCTGGTCCCTTCAGGACTCTGTCTTAGGGTCTTCAATGGCCCTAAGTTCACTGGTTTTGCCACCATGCTGGTAAATTCCCAGGTAAACTTGGGCTCCTTTGCCCCTCCCCTCTCCTGGAACCCGGGACGCCTTGAACTTGTAGTTCCATAAGCCCTGATTTAATTTAGCTCCGCTGTGTCATCACCGTCATCGGAAACCACCAGCCCCAAGGAGGCCCTCGAAGCGGTTGGGCCGGAGCGGGGGACCCTGCCTCTGACGGGCGTCTCAGTCCACAGCATTCACTCAGCAAAGGTTTCTGAGTGTCTGCCCCGCGCCCGGCACTGTACCAGGCGCCAGGGATACAAGGCGGAATCCAGTACACGGAGTGGATGGGGCACGTGGGGCATGGGGGCGAAATGGCAGAGGGAGTGAGCTCTCTGTCCCCAGGCGCCCTTGCTGATGACACGGCCTTCTTGGGCTGACAGCCCCAGTATTTATCTCGCAGCCTGGTGCCGGCCTCGCAGTTAGGGCAGAGCGCTCCGGGGGGCTTCCCGCTGGATGACGGGCAGCAGGGCCCCTCCGAGGCCTGAGGCGGGCAGGGCGGGCGCTGGGCCAGGCAGGCGGCGGGCGTGAGCAAGGCCCGAGGCTCCCTCCCTCCCGCGGGCACTGCCCCTTCCAGGGAGAGCAGAGGCCTTAGAGGGAGCTCAGACCCTCCTCACTGATTTCTCCTGCCGCCCACCCCCAGCGATGGGAGTGCCCTGCCCCCCCAGGCTGGCCGCCCGGCTGCCCCCCGACTGAGCCGCCTTCGCTCTGTGCCGCAGCTGGAGCATTTCCGGAGCCAGGTCATCAAGGCCGCCTACGGGCGCGGGACGCCGTTCCAGGACAGGCCCGTCACCGACCAGCAGGTCTGTCCCCGCCCGCCCGGGCGCTTCCTTCCCCAGGGCCCAGGACGTAGCGCTGGGAGCGTATGTTCCCGGGTTTGTTGGTGGCACGCGGTTCACACTGTTGCTACACCGTAAAGATCTGTTTAGAGCCTATGGGATTTCCTGGCTCTCAAAGTAAAAGCCAGTGAAACTCCCTTGAAATGTCTCTGTGAACCTCAAACTAAAATCACTCGGGGTACTTCTGGCGGCCAGACCCGCGGGGGAGCTTGGCCAACACTGGGGGGGGGGCCTCACCACAGACGGCGTCCCCCTGGTTCCTCCTGAAGAGGAGGGACCTCGGTGCAGGGAGGGCCGACTCCTGGCCGTGGCAACGGCCTCGTCAGTTCCCAGTAGCTCTTTCCTGCCTGTGTCAGTGCCGCGGTGGGGACGGGCGCCTCTCGCGGGCCACCGGACACCCTGACCACCTCTCCGCGAGCCCACAGCACCAGGCTGTTACGAGTCTCTCCTAGAAGGCAGGAAAATCTAGAACAAATGGGTGGCAGTAATGCAGGCCTTGGGATCTTTTTTTAAAAAATATGTTTTTATTGATTTTAGAGAGGAAGGGGGAGAGAGAGAGAGAGAGAGAATCATGGATGAGACAGACATCGATTGGCTGCCTCCTGCTGGGGATGGAGCCTGCAGCCAGGGAATGTGCCCTGACCAGGAATTGAACCTGCCACCTTGCCGTGCACGGGGCAGTGCCCAACCGACTGGGCCACACCTGCCAGGGCAAGGCCTTGGGATCTTAAAAACCATCTCCAATCCCAGGAACCCTGTCCCGGTGACAGAGCCGACGGCCTCCTCCGGAGCCGTCGCCCAAACCTGTCCCGGCCTCTTCCCTCACCTGCAGGCGGGACGGTGCTCCCAGCACCCTCCTCCCAGAGCCACCCTGTATTTTAAATATATATATATATATCTTTTTCTTTTTGTCCCCAGTTAATAGAGAAGATCACCCAGGTCGCCGAGGACAACATCAGCTTCCAGCAGAAAAAATGGAGCCTGCAGAAGGAGACCCAGCTCAGCAACTCCAAGCAGGAGGAAATCGCAGAGAACGTCGAGAAGCTGAAGACGGCCCTGGACAGCTGCCAGGTGCCCCCCTACCCCTCACCCCCGCTTCTCGCAGACGACCCCGGGTCCCAACCTGTGCCGCTGGTGTGAGGACCTGCCCGCCTCCCTGGAGCAGGTGGGGCAGGAACACGCTGCCCATTGCCCACCTTTCATCCGGATGGAGAAACTCGGTTGAGAGCAGAAGGCAAAGGGCCTCAAAAACTGCCCCAGGGGAACCTGGCGTGGCCAGGGAGGAGGCGCCTGACCCTCCCAGTACTGCCTTGGGGGTCGGTGGGGAGATAAAGCAGCCCTGTTACTCCGGGGGAGACGGGGAACCAGCCCTGCCCCCTGCCTTCCTCTGGCCAGCGCGGGAGGGCTCCCCTAGCCCCGCTGCGGGGACCGTGGGGGCGCCGGCCGAGCCCCCGCCCCCCACCCCTACCCCTCGGGGCAGCGGCCTCCGCCTCTCTGGAAATCAGCAGCTGCTGCTGGGGCGTCCGCGCAGACACGGGGCTACCGGCTCCTTCCGATGAGGAGCCGAGCGCTCTGACCGGCCTGCGCGCCTCAGCAGGAACTCTGGGGACTAAAAACAGCCAGATTCGCGCCCGTTTCGGCCCCTGGTCCTTGGCACTTGGGCTTTGAAGCTGAATGGGACTAAGCGGGGACCCTGTGACCACGAGTACAAGTTAGAGGGCGAACAGAACAGGAGCCCCCCTCCCCGCTCCACTGTCTCCTCTCCACCCCCCCAAAAATGAAAATAAGCCCCGGGCAGCGTGGCTCCGTGGTTAGAGCGTCAGCCCGTGTGCCAAAGGGTCTCGGGTTCGATTCCAGGTCAAGGGCACGTGCCTGGGTTATAAGTCCAGTCCCTCCTGGGAGGCAACCAGCCCCGCAACCAATCGCCGTGTCTCTCACGCCGATGTTTCTCTCTCTCCCCTCCCGGCTTCCACTCTTTCTAAATGGAAAAAATATCCTCACTTCTCTGTGAGGATTCAAAAAAAAAAAAAGCAAAGAAAACTGGGCGCCCCCCCCCCCCCGGGTGGCTGACGCATGGCCCTGCCTGCTCCGTGGCAAAGTCAAGAAACGTGGCCGGGGCAGGTGGCGTTCCCGGCGGCGGGGGCTGCTCCTCACGACCGCCCCCCCCCAGGCCTGCATGAGGAGGCCCTGCTGCAGCCGCGACCTGGGGAAGGAGGCGGAGCTCCTCCAGCACCTCCAGGTGAGCGCCCCCGTGTCCGGGCTCCAGAGGGCCGCGCTGGACGTCGTGCGCCTGTCGCAGTCCTGGCTGGAGGACACCGAGAGGCTCCTCGGGGACGTCGGGATCCAGCTCTCCAGCTCCGACAAAGGTCTCTGGAACTTTCCTTCTCACGTAGCTGCGGGAGCTCTGAAATGCCGCGTGCAGCCCCGTCCCGGCGGGACATCTGCCGGGGGAGGCGTCTTAGGCGCGTGGCCGGCGTCCCCTCCTCCAGACCCGCTGCTTCTCCCCTGGAGAAGCGACTTGCCCGGTAAGAAACACACGAGGTGTGATAACGGAAGGAAAAAATGGGACGCGAGACGCGACCGAGGCCAAAGGGAGATTACGCTGAAACTGTACTAAATCTTATCTCGCAGCCATAACGACTGTTGTATGTATTTTTAATAGGCTTTTTTTTTTAGTGTAGTTTGGGGTTCACAGCAAGATTGAGAGGCAAGTACAGAGGTTTCCCGTCCCCCCCGCCCCTCCGCGTGCCCAGCCCCCCCAGAGCGGGACACTCGCTGTAGTTGATGGGCCGGCGCCGAGGCCCCTCCCGTCCAGCGCCCAGTTACGTGAGGCTCACTCCCGGGAGTCCGGACAGCTTTGCGATGGCACCTACCTGCCCTCATAGATCATGCAAAGCGTTTTCGCTGCCCTGAAGTTTCTCCCTGCTCTGCCTATCTGTCCCCCCCGCCCCGCCTCTGATCTTTTTACTGTCCCCATAATGTGGCCTTTTCCAGAAGGCCATAGAGTTAGACTCGCGCGGCTTGTAGCCTTTCCAGGCCGGCTTCTTTCGCTCAGTAATAAGCATTTACGTTTCCTCCGTGTCTTCGCGTGGCTCCATCGCTCCATCCTTTTCAGTGCTGACTAATACTCCGTTGTCGGAGGCACCACGGCGTGTCTCCTCTCCCGGTTGCTCCAAGTTTTGGCAACTCTGAAGGAGGCCTCCCCACGCCCCCACCTGCAGGGTTTGGCGCGGACACTAGTTTTCAGCCCCTCGGGGTAACTATCAAGGAGTGTGATAGCTGGGTCCTGTGGTAAGAGCGTATTGAGATTTTAAGGAGACCACCAAACTGCCTTCCGAAGTGGTTGGCAGCCACGTTGCATCCCCCCCCAGCAGCGATGCGCGTTCCTGCTGCCCTGCGGCCTCGCCAGCGCTTGACACTGTCACGACTGTCGGGCGCTGTGTGTGTAACTTCCGAGGCATTTTCCCGTGGAAATAGCTGCGTGATTCTAGGCAAGTCACTCACCCGCTCTGTGCCTCAGTTTCCCTGCCTGCGAGCGGGGGTAATAAGCAGCGCCCGTCCTCAGGGTTGTTGTGAGGATTAACATGCAATGATTTACGGAAAGACCGTGGGATGGCACCTGGCGTAGAATAGGCACTAGCTCGATGTTTCCTGATTTTTTAATTTTAAGGGGGAAAAATAGTGTCCTACCCGGTCTCTTTAGTGTTCTTCCTGGCGGTCCCTCAGGAGCCCCCCCTGCGTCTGCGCACCCAGGTCGGCGTCTTCCCTGCCCCCGAAGGCGGGAGTCCCGCGCGTACAATGACCACAGCGCGGCCCGCCTCCACTTAAGTTCCCGGTTCCCACGCTTGGAGATGGCGCTGAAATGAGCATTCTTAGACATTCCTGCACCTGCCCGCCCCGCCTTAACCATCCCAGAGGCGGAAGGACGCGGGCCACTTTCATTCGACGAAGACGCACTGCCCTCCTCCCGGGCACCGGGCACCCTGCGGGGCGGAGATGTGAGGGGTCAGAACCAGGTAGAACCCAGGTCACGGGGTGTATGAGTGTTGGCTGCAAAGTTCCTCCCACTTTACATTTGAAAATTTTCATAATAAAATATTGGGGGGAATCAGGCACTATCCCTGCCCTCGCAGATCTTATGGTCTCAGGGAGGAGTAGGGTCGGCATTCACTGAAAAACTACAATAAAATATTAACGGTGACATTTGCTACGAACAAGAAATGCAGGGCTCTGACCTGGTCAGGGAGGGCAGGGCACCTGCAGGGTGCACAGGAGTTATTTGCCGAAGGGGGGGGGGGAGGGGAGGGGAGGGGAGGGGAGGGGAGGGGAGGGGAGGGGAGGGGAGGGGAGGGGAGGGGAAAGCACTACTCCGGGTAGGGAAGGAGGGTGGAGAGTGGGGGTGCATGGAAGGCACAGGGGCTGAATTTAGAAACGGGGGTGGGCAGGGCAGGGCCTGTGAGAGAGGTCAGCAGGGGCCGTGTCACGTGGGGGCTCACGGGGCCCTGGTAAGAAGCTCTGCTTTATCCTAAGAGCTGCGAGAAGCCCATGAAAGGTTTTAAGTAAAGAAGTGACGGAACAGGTTTGCACTTGGAGACAGTCGTCTCGGCCACGAGTGGAAATGCACTGGAAGGTGGCCGGCACGGCACAGCGTGAGGAGGCTGTCACAGAGATGGCGGAAGCTAGCACCAGAGCAGGGGCGGGATGGAGAAAGAGAAGATTCCCAGGGCATTTAAGAGGCATATCAACGGGCCTCAGTGTGGGACTGGCTATGGGTGGAAGAAAAGCAACGGGAAAGGGGTCTACAGACCTCCGGGTTTCTGTTGTGTGCAAGGACAGATGGGGTTCCTTCGCTAAATCCAGAGTGAGGAAAGCTGCCTGAGGATGAGGCCTGAGGGCAAAGATGAGTGTGAGGTGCCTGGGAGACAAGATACGGTGCCAAGG